>NC_139561.1:69067189-70267189 GCF_965112155.1 Podarcis liolepis | reverse complement strand
CCCTACCCCTAGCAATCTACAGATGTGTGTCAAACCCCTTAGGATCCTGGGGAGAGTCACAGCAGCCCTAGGCAACCAGCCAAGTATTTCCCCACTCTATGCCATCCCAGCTCTGGGTAACTGTCCCTCCAGTTGCTGTGGCCACTAGCCTCCCCTCTCAGCCAAGAGCTTTGGCAGGAGTTGTCTCTCGGTGGTGGTGGTGGGGACTTGGTGCTAGCTGGTCCAAGAAGTCTCCCCTTCCAAACACAGAACATGGATTCTTCCCCCTTTGCTTTGGGATTTCTCCTGGGAAGCTGAAAAGATTAGTCTATTAATCCACCCAGAAACCATGTATGTTATACTCAGTGCTTTTTCCCCCTAAAAAAAATGTTTAGGGGTACTCTCATTTTCCTACTCGTATTGAAATATTGCCCCTCAATAAGGCCAAACTTAGATTCACAAAATAATGTGAATACCCCTGTGTGCTCCCCCCCGAAAAAAGGCACTGGTTATACTCATTCTGGATGTTCTACAGAGTACGATTTTGCTCCCTTAATGGGTAGGAAGATGTTCCTTGACGGGCAGTGGTGGCCCCCTCTCCCCTGGCTTATTTTTCAACTTAATAGGGTACAGACATAAATCACAGATCTGATACTAGAGCACATGGGCTGGAAGCATGCATTTTTTATAAAGAACATTTGCTATGATTTATAATGCACGGGGCTTTGAATTAGTCTAGCTTGAAAATGGAATCAAATCTTTCCATCAAATCTTTCCCCCCACTCTCTTTGCCTTATGAATGGTTGAGCAGGGTCATAATGGAATGCCAATCAGCCATTGCTTTGTTCTATAGGCAATTCTGGGGAGATCAGCTCGGAACATAGACACTGTGATTAACTGAAATGAACTGTAAAACTGTATTTTGTTTAAACTGTTTGCCTGATGCTCACTGCCAAGTCCTGCCTTGAGGTGCCGGGTTGCATTGTGCAGCCCCGTTGCAGCCTGTGAAGAGCTATCAGGCTATCACTGGCTGCTAGTCATGATGGCTATGTTCTGCCTCCACAGTCGGAGGCAGTCATGCTTCTGATTATCAGTTGCTGGAAACCACAGGAGGGGAGAGTGCCCTTGTGCTCAGGTCCTGCTTGTGATACAGGAAGCTGTTTGTTCACTGTGAGAAGTTAAGTGTCCCTATATTCCAGGGACTGCAAGAAGATCAAACCTATCCATTCTGAAGGAAATCAGCCCTGAGTGCTCACTGGAAGGACAGATCTTGAAGCTGAGGCTCCAGTACTTTGGCCACCTCATGAGAAGAGATGACTCCCTAGAAAAGACCCTGATGCTGGGAAAGATGGAGGGCACAATAGAGGACGAGATGGTTGGACAGTGTTCTCAAAGCTACTAACATGAGTTTGACCAAACTGCAGGAGGTAGTAGAAGACAGGTGTGCCTGGCATGCTCTGGTCCATGGGGTCACGAAAAGTCGGACATGATTAAACGCCTAAACAAATATTCCAGGGACAGTCCTTGTCAGGCGACAGAGGAACAAACCCCACAGCAAGTTGCCAGGAATGAATAAGACATGGAAAAGTCCTTACCATCTGCTTTTATTCTGATGGTAACAGAGAGGCTTGAGAATGCAGCCTCTTGGTGTTGTCCCAAGTAAACCTCCATCCCTCCTTCTCTCCCACTTCCTCATTCACCCCCCTTATGGTTGCTGCTTAGGGCCATCTGCCTTTGAGCCCTTTGCTCTCCTACTTTTAAGGCTCGCCGGGTTCTGGGAGATGGTGGGTCTGGAATGCTTTCTAGTGATAACATGTCAGCCAACTGCTCCTGCTTTGCCGCCTCCTCCTCTCCCATTATTTCCCAGCTTTGCCCCTCATCTTCCTCTGAGCTGTGACCCCTCTTCAAACCCCTATTGTAATTCTAAACTGTCTTCTTCTTCTCTGGAAGGGTCAGGCTGGGGAGGCGGTCTCCACCATTCCTCCTCTGCCCTGTGCCTGACATTCCCAGAATTACAAAAGCCATCCCAGTTTCTGATTTGATCCCAGAATGCCCCTATTTCCCCCACCAGTTCCACTGCTGCTGAACTCGGAGAGAAGGATGAGCCGGCACTTGCCCTGAACAGCGGTGGCCGCAGTATCGGCTGTGAGGTAGCATCCCATTGCCCTGCCATGGCCTCTCCATAGCTGCTACCACTGGCCTCCCTTGGGCAACTCATGGCAGCTGCTGGAGAGTGGGTGAGGAGAGAAGAGGCTGCCGTCGTAAAGACCCAGCCTTGAGTGATGCACCAGCCCTGAGGTACAGGCAGAGGGCAAGACTGCCCTGGGTGGGAAGAAAAGGGCAATGGAGCAGAGTGGCAGAAGTCTTGATTTTTTATGTATTTTGTGCATCAGTATCTGATCTTGCCCCTTTCCAAAAATTATTTATCGGTGTGTGTGTTTCTCTTTGTAAATCTACCAAAGAATAACATAAAATCAGGAGAAATGTCCCTATTTCCTTCTGAGGAATGTTGGAGGGTGTGACCCTGGGCTGGTCCAGCTACTCTTCTTATATCCTTATGGTCTTAACCACTAGAAAGCAGGCTGAACGGGCAGAATGGTCACCTGATTGCAATCTTCCACATTTCCATTTGAAATACAACAGTTGTTTCCAAATTTGCATCAATAACCCCTCTTCCCAGGGAACTCTGGGAATTGTAGCTCTGTGAGGGGAACAGGGGTCTCCTTACGGTGCTCAGCAACCTTAGCGAGCCACAGCTCCCATAATTCTTTGAGGGAAGCCATGACTGTTAAAGGTAGTGCTTTAAACGAATGGTGTAAATGTGGCCTGAGAGTTGCAGGCCCACTATGGTGTTGGCCTGATTCGATCAGTTGCATCTGTCAGTTTTGCTAGCAAACAGCATGAACTTGATTTTGTGCAGCAGGGTGAAGATTGCCTCTCATAAGGGTGCTCCTCAGAGAAACTACAGGAACCAGGATCCTGGACTGCTGGAGCTGCACCAAATGATTATGTGCTTTCACTAGCAGCATTCTGGGTTTTTATTTTTTTATTTTTTACAACCTGTGCTCAACAGCAGGCATCTAAAAAGGCAGCTTCTTAAGCTTTTATCACAGCGGGAGAATATTGACAACCAATGAACTATCCCTTTTCCCAGCAGCGAGAAATGGATTGGTATCAAAATTCCTTTCCCCCCTCTTCTCTTCCACTGAGCTTCTCACAGATTTCCATCCATGCTGAGTGCATCTCACCATAGAGAATAGAAGAATGATGTGGTTTGGGAGCACAAGAAAGTATGTCTGATGGGGCAGGGCAGCAAACCAGGGCAGTTCAGTCATTGCTAAATAAGATCTTAAGCCCCCATCACTGTGTAAGTTGAGGAAAGCACCATAGTTCAGGGGTAGAGCATCTGCTTTGCATGCAGAAGGGCTGGGAGAGAGGCTCTCGATCTGAAACTCTGGAGAGCTGCTGTCAGTCACTATAGACAATTCTGAGCTAGTTGGATCAATGGTCTAACTCAGTTAAAGACAACTTCCTAAGCTCTTATGTGCAGATGCTGGCTTCTCCTAACACCTAGAGGCATCTTATCATGTTGTGCATATATGTAAGCACATGTTATGATCTCTGCCAAGTGGTGAAGAGATCATAGAACTATAGAGTTGGAAGGGAACTCATCCAGCCTCTGGATCAAGGTGTGATTTGCTACTTCAAAGTTGTTTACACAAAGCTCACCTCCTGGATGATCAAAATATTGGATACTGATCAGAATCTTGACCTCATGGTATGCTGGAAGTCCTTCAGCTTTGCCCATTACATCACCTACATCAAACAGGCAGTGGGTGCAATCAAGCCCAAAACAATGAGTGGATGCTGGCAGAACTTGTGGAAGGAATGTGTGCACAATTTCAAGGGATTTCTAAGCATTGCCACATAGGTGAAGAACATTGGGCAGATGACCAGGCAAGTGGGTGGTGATGGCTTTGTTGACCTTATCTAGGAAGACATGGAAGCGCTGATTGAGGGCCAGCAGCTGTTGACTCTTGAAGAGGAGGGGGAACTGGGCAGATCAAGTTCAGAATGCAAAGATGAGGATGGTGACCATGAGTCAGTAAGCTGGAACCATCAGAATTTTTCTAAACTCTTCTAAGTCGTAAAGCATGCAAATGATCTGATTGCAGAGTTCGACCCCACTGTGGAACGCAGCCTCAAGATCATCTGTGGGATTAAAGACACTCTGAAGGAAGTATCAAGGAACAAGGAAATGTTTGATGAGCTCAAGAGACGCAGCAGCAGCTGCCAATTACCATGTTCCCCACAAACAAAGAATCACCACCACCAGCAGATTTACCCATACACTCCACCTCTGGATCTGAACCACAGCCAAGCACTTATTCTGGCTACTGGTCAACCCCCCTAGTTCACATATCACCCACAGTAGCATCCAGCAAGAGAGAGAAGGACTAAGAGCCACATGTGTCATTCATCAGAAAGTGCAGCGATTTTTAAAAAAGTTTTAAAATGGTTATCTAGGGGTCATTCTGGCTCTACACGATTTTGCTTATACGCACAATGGCCAAGAACATGTAAAATGTGAGTTACCTGCTCAGATTAATGCCGAGACAAGTCAGAATGGATGTGTAAAATTGATACGGCCTGGAAATAGACCAATGGGTCCATCCCTACCGAGAGCAGTCAGGAAAGCCGCATGGTGACCTTAGCGGAGAGTAGCACAGAACAGGCAGAATGCTGATGAGGCAGTTCCAGAGCGAACAGGGCTGGCGCAGAGCTATGATTGCTGCAGGAGCCTGCAGGAGCCCCAATTTTGCAAGTTGAGTGTTAATAATTGAAAACTATTGCCTACTGTTCTGTCTAAGGAACTCAAAAGAAACATTTCACCGACTTGACCTTTCCACGGCTCCAGTTTATAATATTAGTGAGATTTACAGGCAGGAAGGTAATGTACTACAATGACACATCAGAGGGTGCCCTCCACTTAGGAAGCTTTAGAGAGAACAGGATCTTCACCCTCTCTCTTGGGAAATTGACATGCAATCCAAAAGACTCCCCCCACCGCCCAGCACACACTATAGGGGGCTCCCACATCTCTATCATTCTAAAAGAGTCAAGCACAAGGATGGAATGAAAAAGCAGCTCTCCACAAGCGTTTCTCCTTGAAAAGCCTTATTTGGAAACAGATTTTGGCAGCTCTTATAAAGGCTTCAACTAGTCTGAAAGGCATACTCTCTGACCTCTAATATGCCTGAATATTATGTTTGGAGGTGATGGTGGGAACAATTCTCTGTGTGTGCTCAAACAAACTCATGGTTTCATTATCAGCTTGTAGATTATGCGTTGTGGGGAGGGAACTCTAAGAGCCGGCTGATATTGAGACCTTGAGATCCAGCTTCCTTTTTCTTCTTCCTCTTCCCAAATAGAAGTGATTTGCAGGAGCATGCTCTCAGATGAAAATGTACTACATTTCCTCATTTGGGATGCTAAATGACAGTTCTGTAGAAATTAGCAATTTGTGGACTTGCCCTAAAGCAGAGACAGGGATCCATATGTTACCACTAATTTCCTCAAGCTGAATCCAGAATTCTGTGCTGGATCTGAGAATCTCTCTGTATGTTCATGCTTCAACTAGTAATGTTGGTGAGTTTCAGAATTGAGAAGTGGGTGGAACTGAATTCCTCCACTTGTAATCCCTGTCAAAGTCCTTCTGAATTCCCGTTTACCTTGTGAAGCAGCTTGACCCATTCCGAGATAGAAATGGGAGAGGCGTGAGATTGGTCTGCTTTTGCGGCAGACCAACACAGTTCAACATTACCAAACTTACTTGATCATTGGAACTCAGTTATTGTTCAGATTTCACTCTTCCCTGGATTTTGCATTGCACTTTCAGTCCAAAACAGTATGCACAAAAATATATACTGGGCATTTTAAAAATGTCTACAAAATACATGTTTAGAGCATGAGATGCATTGAAAAGCATGTACAAAATATGTACAAAATATGCACAAATTACACATGGATTTTCCACGAGTTCTTTCATAAAGTTCACCAAAAGAGAGAGAGATAACAGACTGGTCATGTGATTGAGCAGTAGCAAAACTAACAAAAATAAATAAATAAAAAGGCTAAGACTGGTCTGGCCATCCTTATACAATGAGCTGTCCTTGCCACCTCCTTTTTAACTTTCCTTCAAATTTACTTTCCATCAACAGTGACAGGAGTGAGCAAAGTTGGGGGGAGGGGTCTGACTGGGCCTTCATTAAGCCTGAAAGTCTTACAGACAGGACAGGACTAGTGTAAAAATCAATGGGAATTTTCCAGAGCTTAAGGGCTCTGACCAAGGATCAGTAAATTGTGGCAAAATATAATTCCTAGAGAAACCTTTGTGCTGGGAACTTCCTGTTAGTAAGGGCCTTCAGCCCTCCACCTCACACTCCTCCCCTGTCACTGTGGCCAGAAAAGGGATGGAAGGACAGGAATCGGCTGGAGGATGAGGACAGTACAGGAGTTGGTATGGAAACATTTGAGCGAGGTCTTTTGGAGATTTTATTGAGAGGGGGGTGCCCAAGCTTTCTCCGAATCCATTCCACATCGAGATGAGCAGTGTTTGCCCATCTGCAGCTCTACTGCATTCCATCCATGCAAATTCCAGTAATGTAATGATCAAAGTTCATAAGCTGAAGACTGGCATCTTCCTGTCACGAACAATAAGTGTCCTTGACACTTGCACAGCCAGTCATCTTCCATATAGCAATCACAGTAGTAATCAACATGCTATCTGAGAAAAGTATTGTACAAGGAACATGCAACATCCCCATGGCCATGAGTATGCTTGAGGCAAGACATACAAAATGTGCAAAGGTAGGGAAGGGTTTTGCAGGCAGGAAATCCTGGGTTCAACCTCCAAGTAGGGCTTGGAATGTCCCTTGACTGAAACCCTGGAGCTAGTATAAGCCAGATGGAGCCATGATCTGAGCCAGTAAAAGGAAGCTTTCTATGGCCCTGATGTGCACTTATGACATAATAAATGACTTGTATGGAAAGTGGGAAGACCTTGATGTAAAGATGAATTTCATATGGATGCAGACCCCTCCTCCACAATTTCAAAGAAGGACCCACTAACCTAGAAGCACAAAATATATTATTAAAGGAGGGTTTTTTGGGAGGGTCAATTTGGATTATATCTATGGGTGCCTTCCAGGCCTCTGATTCTGTATCCAGTGAGGTTTAGAATCTAGTAGAAGAAGCTGCTGAACCAGTCAGAATCTGGTTTGTAAGATTTGTAAGATTATGGCTTTAGCTGGCCAGCTGAGTACCACCATTTCTATGTCCAAGCAGGTTGCCCTGCTGCCATAGAGACAAACTGGGGCAAACCTACTCCCCGCTTCACTGAGTTGGAAACAACATCACTTTGTAAGGTGGAAGAACAATAGCCAGAGTTTGTGTGTGAGTTGGAAGCTGGAGACACAGAGACTGTCCTTGATCTGTGGTGGACCCAAAGGTGTGGCTTAGCAACCTTCCTGGAAACCTAATGGGGATCTGTTGGAGTGTTAACATTGTGAGTCCTTTCATCCTGTCCTCAGTTTGTATATATTTGTCAATAAAACCATATATCCTAAAGACACTTCAGTCTCCATTGACCTTCACTCCTAGGAAACCAAACTCTGGAGAGGTGCTGGCATCTTTGAAGTCTCTCATCCCTTGGGCATTAGAGTGCATGTGGATACAGAGCAGCTCTCCTCACTGAAATGGCTGGGTGAGGGTGGTTCCATCCACACACTGGAGCTTTTGCAAATAGAACAGATTGCTGGATCCCAGTACCGTCTTCCTATTTCTAGGCTATTTTGTTCACTCCAGTACATGTATAGAATTTACATACAAGCATGGGGGGGGGGATTAATATTTTATGGATCCACTTTAGAGGCACTTTTTAAAGAAAAATAAACAAACCACTGATATTATCCCCTATAAATAACTTACCAGCTTAATAAAAGAAGAAAGGAATAACTCAGATTTTTATCTTAAAAGCTATTCTATCAAGAGGTTTATAAGGGTCTGCAAGATTTAGGCCTCTTAAACTATCTGATGGTGACAGATGATAGCACTGATGGGAATTAATGGGTTCCCAGGGCCTCATGATGACCAAAGACTCAATGAGAATTTGTCTTTGTAGAAGAATTAATGGGTGGCCTTCCAGTGTAACGAGGATCCAATTGCCAAAGCATGTAAAATTTACATATGCAACCCAAAGGTTTTGTAAGTGGAAGATCTGCTGGGAAAATTCCCTGAGGGGATTGAGGAAGGAAAAAGCCAGACAGAAGATGTGGCTAGTGGAAACATGATAAGTTTTAAGAAGAAGCAACTAGGCAAGAAGCTAGCAAACAGCTTGCAAATAAGAGGATTTGTCTCAGCTCCATTCTAGTCTTGTAACATACAAATTTACAGTGTTTTACTATATCCATGGGTTATATCCAATGTTATTCATACTCAGAGCAGCCCCATTGAAATCAATGGACATAAGTAACAAGGTAATTGATTAAAATGTGTCAACGCTAAGTAGATTTTTGTTGGCTACAGTCTACTATGCCCAGGTCATTCATCTATCTTTGTACTGTTTCTTCCATCATTACTGCCATTGCTGATGTACGTATATTGGGGTAGTCAATGTGGTAACATCCAGGCATTATTGGGCAACAGTTCCCATCAGCTTGCATGGCCAATGATCAGGGCTGATTGCCAGTTGTTGCCCAACACCACTGACTAGCCCAGAGTATATATTTTTAATCCACACAAAAGAAGAGCACACAAAAGGCACAAGAAAAGAGATTAGAAAAGGACATAGATGAAGCAAAGGATTGGAACAGGCATAGGCAAACTCGGCCCCCAGGTGTTTTGGGACTACAACCCCCATCATCCCTAGCTAACAAGACCAGTGGTCAGGGATGATGGGAGTTGTAGTCCCAAAACATCTGGAGGGCCAAGTTTGTCTGTGACTGGATTGGAAGGACTAGAAAGAGAGGACAGCATCCAAGTATGTAATTCAAGAGGGGAACTGATAGAAGTGTCTTAATTTAGGCATGGCGTGGAAAAGTGGATAGAGATAACTTATTCTCCGTCTCTCATTATACTAGAACTCTGGTACAGTGGTACCTCGGGTTATATACACTTCAGGTTACATACGCATCAGGTTACAGACTCTGCTAACCCAGAAATAGTACCTCGGGTTAAGAACTTTGCTTCAGGATGAGAACAGATCTTGTTCTCCGGCGGCGTGGCAGCAGTGGGAGGCTCCATTAGCTAAAGTGGTGCTTCAGGTTAAGAACCGTTTCAGGTTAAGAACAGACCTCTGGAACGAATTAAGTACCTAACCCGAGGTACCACTGTACATCCAATGAAGCTGAGTTTTGGAAGACCAGGACAGCCAAAATAAACCGAGTAACAGAGATGAAAATACACTATTAAAAGCAGGGCACGAGGTCAGAGGGGGGGAGAGAAGCAGGGAGCGGAGAGCGGGGAAGACTAAGGGATGGTACAGTTCTGTTGTAATAACGTGAAAGCCCTAATAAACCATGGATAAAGAAAGAAAATACTTCTTCACACAATGCATAGCCAAGTTACAGAATTTGTCAACCACAAGAGGTAAGGATGGCTGGTTTTAAAGGAGGATTAGACAATTCCATGGAAAAGAAAGACTGCTAGCCATAATGACTATGTTCTACCTCCACTGTCAGAGGCAGCATACTCCAAACAGTTGCTGGAAATTGAAAGTCGGGGGAGCATGGTTATACCCAACTCCTGCTTGCAGGCTTCCCATAGGCATCTCTTAGTCCATTGTGAGAATAGGGTGATGAACTAGATGGACCCGTTGCCTGATCCAGCAGGGCTCTTATTATGTTCTTATGAATTCTTAGGATATCATGTAGTTGCAACAAGATTGAAAATTGCCTTTGGGATGCAAGTTGTTGTTTTGCTTTCTTCCTTGTCATGTGACAGAATGGCAGTTTTTTTAAAAGGAACCATTGTTTACAACTGTTGTCTGCCACCCCCCTATGAAAAAAAGCAACGGGCCATAAATTAGCCCATTGTTGTGCTTTTAGCCCCAAGCTCCTCCTCACTTTGTTCTTTGTTTTCAACCCATCACTCTTGAAGCCTAACTTCAGGGGGAAAATATGAACGAAACAAATTATAATGGCCATGCCTGTGTGAGAGCGAAGAGAGCTGTGAGTCTGAACATTCGAATGGAATGATAAATACTGTCACTTAAACCGCGTAATGAATTTTCCTGGAGATTTGTCTCAGTCTGAGGGAGGGAAGGGGGAAAGTACGAAGCTTCACTGCACAGCCTCTGCTTTTGAGCAAACTGTGTAAGATGCCCTTTATACATTATAGGAGCACTGTGGGAATTGTTAGTGGAGGCTGGTCCATTTTAGGGCAAAAAGGGCATTGTCCTAACAACCTTAGTCTGCCTGTAATGAGTCCCCAGCTGCCTGCCTTCCTACTTACAAGCAATCCAGGAGTTAGTCCTGCCCATCAGCTTTCTCCTCCTCCTCCTTCTTAATCTCATTGTCGTCCTTGTTAAACTCAGCAGGGAGAGGATGGGGGCAAAAGTAGACTTAGTTGGCTCTTCCTGTCCTTAGCTCTGGCCAGTGTTTGGCATCTCTACCTTCTGCACTATCAGTCCCAATGGGCACCACCCACCACCAGGAAGGACATCTCCATGGGCTCATATTATGGCTTAACTGTAGGCTTGCCATACGTCAGGGAAATTCCTGACATGTCCTGGTTCTCAGTGTAAAAATGTCAGGGAAAACACAGGTGTATGGCAACACAAAAGCAGCAGAAACAGCTCAAGGAGCTTGAAATCAAATCACTATTTGGGGGGTAAGTTTCAAAAAAACAAAACAAAAAAACACACCCACCCAAAAAACCGCTCAACTATTTTGGTGGTTTCCTATAAAAAGCTCAACAACTTTGCGGGTGTCAGGAATTATATTTTTTGAAATATGGCAACCCTACTGAACTGTCATGCTGAAAGTCTTGCAGAAGTCACAGGGTGTCAGTATTTGGGAGCCAGTGTGGTGTAGTGGTTAAGAACGGTAGTCTCCTAATCTGGGGAACCGGGTTCGCGTCTCTGCTCCTCCACATGCAGCTGCTGGGTGTCCTTGGACCAGTCAAACTTCTTTGAAGTCTCTCAGCCCCACTCACCTCACAGAGTGTTTGTTGTGGGGGAGGAAGGGAAAGGAGAATGTTAGCCACTTTGAGACTCCTGAAGGGGAGTGAAAGGCGGGATATCAAATCCAAACTCTTCTTCTTATTATTTGGAGAAAGACCTGAAGACACGGGTATACGTGAGTGTGTGTGTGTGTGTGTGTGTGTGTGTGTGTGTGTGTGTGTGCGCACACGCGCGTGCGCGCACACACACACACACACACACACACATGCACACACACACACACACAGAGATAGATGTGTGCGCTTTTAAACATTACTGCCATGACCCTACTTGAAGAATCCTCTTTAGAGTATGAACTCCCCAAGGCAAATGCAGAGAAGAAGCCCATGCCAAGTGACACTGAAGAAGGGGGGGGGACACACAGGGCCTTCAGGGGGCACAGCAATCCAACCTGCTCCTCAATATATGGATAGCCCCTTCATGTAATCAGAGGCGTAAGTCAAATGGTCATTGAGTCTTAAGGAATACCAGCATCTAAAAGTATGGGCTCATTCAACTCCCAGACACAGAAGTCCTTCCCTGAAGAACATGGACTCCTCAGGACAGGAGTAAAGGGATATTCATGAGTAAGCTACTTCTCACAAGCAAAGCAAATCATTGGGCAACCCATATGGCATGCAGTTGTGTTCTGCATGGGGGCTATGAAGACTCAAGATTAAAAAGCTTTAGTTGCAGACACAGAATATTGGAGCAACATCCTTGCAATAGTTCCTTGACTAGTGGGAACCTGCTATCCTGCTGGTTACCTGACCTGTGCTTTGACTTTGGATGGCTACTTTGACGATGCTTCTCATAACACACATGCGATTAGATTTTTGAATGTGTCTTGATCTTAATTCTTGTGTTTCTCTTCTATTTCGACTGCTGCAAGACTCTGTTTCTGGGACCACCCCTGTTATCTTCCAGATGCCCTCCCTGTGTGACACCTGAAGCAGGAGGACAGCTACACAAGAACCATGTGATGAATCCCACAGGGAAGGGCCTCCTGCAATCCTAGTGAAACATTTAAAGGGCACCTCCTTCTGGTTACTTCACCCTAGGGATGGACAATAGATGGCATTTTATGGAGAGGGATCAACCCAGCTGATCTCTTGGCTAAGATGATAGTGGAGGGCCTTTGGTTCTCCTCTCTTCCCTCTGCGGCAGCCAGATGTCTCTCTACATGTTGAACTAGTCCATCATGCTATTCTTCCTCAGCTCCCTGCTGAAAGTATGAATGGAGGCTAGGCCTTGCCTTATGAAGAGAGCCTTGCGGTGGTGACAGGGGCAAGGCAGTTGCCTCTGGATCATTTGACAATGAAGCCCATTAAAGGCTCTTTCCTGCAAACATGTCCTGGAGTTAGATCATGATCATGCAATATTGCTCAAACACGTGTTATATTCAGCAAAGCAAAGCAACACAACCTCTGGAACACCCTCTCCTGCTTTCTCTTCCCTTAGTCTATGAGAACTGCAGCAGTTTTACCAGGAAGCTCTATCTAAACCCTCTTAATAAACCTGTTGAATTGTCAACACATGTGTTGAGCCTGAACTGATAGTCAAGCTTCAACAGAGAGCACAGAATGTGCCTAGTCAGGAGGAAAATTGCTTCCTAACACGTATAAACCAAAAGCAGTCCTAGTGTGGGAAAGGTGGATCTGGTTCTCCCCTTCCTCATTTTACTTGCAACTAGGCTGTGTACACACCATACATTTAAAGCACATCACTTTCCCCAAAGAACTCTGGGAGCTGTAGTCTGTTAAGGGTGCTGGAAGCTGTACCTTCATGAGGGGTAAAAGAAACAACAGTCCAGATCCAGGCTCAAAGCTAGAAGTTACATCATGGCAAAGTATGCATTACCCCTGCTCCAAACAGCTCAAGGTAGCATACATGGCCTCACTCCCTCTTTTTTATGCTCACAGCAACTCTGTGACATAGAGTAGGCTGGGGAATAGTAAGTGATCTTCATGGCTGAGTGGGGACCAGAACCCTGATCTCCTGGATCCTAGTCCAGTGCTCTAACCACTCTACCATGTGGGATCCAAATTAAGCAGAGCAACGATTCAACCTACACATTACATGGTTGAATTATTGTTTTCTCCATGTGTTTTTTAGAACCCAAACTGCCAGGGGCAGGCTGCATTTGATCAGAAAGAAGGTAAGTGTGACACAGGGGATTCAGCTACCTGGAAGGGTGATTTACAGTGCGACTTGAATCTAAAAATGTCCCTCTTTGCTACTCTTTATCCATTTTGTCCTAGCTGGAAATGTTTGAAAACTGCTGTCTTTCCACCCACTCCCCTTTCCTCCACCAGCACCCCTGAAATATAATGTCCCACACAATGTGGAATTTGCAGCAGAAATGGTATGTCCCCTTTATTTGGTCTTTAGATTATAGAACCAAAATTAAATTTAAACTCTTCACAGGGAGGTAATTTTTCCTAATCACTCACACTGCTGCACAGATCTCTACAACTTGATTACATTCTAATTAGATTAATTGGATGGAGAATAATTTCTTTCACCAGGAAGATCAACTGCAGAAGGCAAGCAGCTCTATAAATGCCAGGAAATAAAAAAGAAGAAGGGGGTGGGAATGGAAAAGAACGAATCGCATCCACAGCTTTAAAACTCAACCACAAAATGCACAATAATTAAATTGTTAAAGAATTTACAAGGCAAAGTGGATGAGCTTGGATTTGTCCTGCCTCCTGCGCTCCCGGCCCTGCTGTAATCATTTTCTCTCCCTCCAGTTCTCTGCCTTTGTCCTTAAAATGAGATGTGGAATTCCAATTCCTTCATTGATTTCCGAGATAAAAATTTAAGAAACTCCAGTAACAAAAAGGTCAGGAGCCTCCAGAGTGCATTGGAAATAGATTGCCTTTGTTAGAGGGCCAAAAAAAGATTGAGCCATATAATCTTTCAAAGACTTTGGCTTGAATACTAATGGTCATTAGTTACCTCTTCCAAAAAGCAAATGTATGCCGAGCCAGGTCAACCTTCCCTTCACTGGGGCAGGAAGACTAATATTTAATGTTCATGTACCTGTTCACATTATACGTATATGCATAACTTCCTATGATCCTCTAACAATTCACAGATGCAAATAGGAGCACGCTTCTATCCTCACGCCAAGAATCGCTCCCTGAGGTCTGCCTATCACCACCATTCCACATTGCTGAAGGCTCTATTTCATTTGCTCTCCATTAACCCGACCTCCTACGGTTTAAAAGCCAAGAGAAGGCTTCCTGCATTACTTGCAGAAAGAGGGTATTACGTCAGCTATAGAGAGAGGAGTCACATGCCCAACCCTGTCATCATAAAACAGTGCCCTGTAAAATCAGGCCCATCTAGTCCAGCTCTCTGTTTCACAGCAGCCACTGAGATGCCCATCAGAAGCAGGACAGATGCTAGGCACAGATGGAAATTTAGAAATAACCAGTGGCGTAGCATGGGGGCGGCACAAGGGCACTTGCCCCAGGTGTAAAATTATTAGGGGCGCAACATTTCAACACCCAGTGCTGCCTCAATACAGCTGTGCACTTCTGTCTCTGGGCTCTGTTGAAAATGGCTTCTCCATGTGAGCCAGGAAGTGACCTCTCCAGACAATGGAATGACTCTTTCTTTTCTTATATGAATGAATTAAATGAAAACACAGATTAAAGGTTGGGAATGATAGAATCACAATAGTCCATTGACAGAATTTCTCCACTGATTGTTCTAGTCCTTAAGTAGTCAATGAGGTGCCCTCCAGAGATTGTTGGACCTTGCCTCTCATCAGCCCCTGCCAACATGGTCCAATGGTCAGGGATGATAGGGGTTGTTTTCCAACTACACGTGGAAGGCACTACGCTGGCTACGCATTGTAGGCTATGGATGACACTATCAATACTACATGGAACAACCAGAAGCTCATTATTGATGGGTGTCATGATTAGAAGCATCAGGGCCACATTCACCTGTAGAGAGAATTGGACACTACAATTACTGCCTTGTGAAGTTTAAAACCTACCTAATATGTTTTTCTTTAAATATTTAACCTTCAGCAGTCCAGCTAAAGAGAACAAAAGTGACTATATACATTACAGCCATTTTATGGCCACAGTTATTCCAATCCCTGGTGAGTTACAAGACCGTTGAGGAGGGGAGGGAAACCCACGTATCTACTCCAATACCCAGCAAAGAAGCAAAGTGTGCTGATCCACAGCTGTATTTCAGATCATCAGTGCTAAATGATAGTATCTTGTGTGCTTCATTCTAACTTGCAGCAATTTATTTCACTGGGGGAATTGTGGCAGATTTATGCCTTGCTAGTTCAATGGCTTTGCATGCCGTACGGATGGTTCACTTTGAATGTTAAGTGAGCTCCAGAGGTTGAAATATGAGAGAGTATTTGGATAAGGATGATGGGCCACCAGGAAGACATAATCCACAGGAATAATGACAGTGGTCTACCAAAGCCAAAGCAAGTACTTAATTTAATAGCTAAGAGCTCTATTAAAGGGATTAGGTCTATATCCCATAACCTGAAGCACTTAGGATGCAATGTAAAGATACCCCACACTGGCAGGGTGTTTGTTTTGTTTTTTTCATAGCAGTGGGATCACCACAACATCTGCAGCCCATGGTGGCCGGATGAGGGGCAGAAAAAATGTTGTGCCATCCTACAACTGGCACATCAATTGTGCCTATAATGATTCTTATGCCATCACACAACAGCCAGTAGAGGCTGGTGCCCATTCGGAGTGGTAGGGTAGGAGGCAAAGAGCCCAATAGTAGGTGGAACCAGAGCCAATGATAGGCAGAACCAACTTATCCTGGTTTGGGTTAGGCAGAGCCAACTTATCCTGAGGGTCAGGGCCAGGACCTGGACTAGGAGGAATCTGGATTGAGGTTGGTTGGGACAGTGCATATAATCTGGGTGATTATAGGTGATACAATAAGCCAAACACACAAATGGTTCAGGAATTATTTGTACGGGAGAGGTTGGAGACAATTGTCTTCTTTCTCTGGACTTATGTGCACCTGATCTTTCTTTCTTTCCTTCCTTAGCAAGGGAGTATGGCCATGAAACTAGAACTGAGCTGAAATTTATCAGAAAAGAAATTTGCTGCAGAGTTCTCTAAGAATTTGCCTTGTCGGGCTCTACCAAAGTAGATGCAGAATTGCAGGAAGAGTAAAATATATCTGGTGAACACCCCCTGCCACCCACACCCACTCGCCGCCCAACACACACATTCCCATCGTGTGAATATGATGGTGGAGTTGTGGAGCCAAGGCTATGCAGATAATATTGTTCAATAGGCTTGGTCACCATGGGCACTTGCCAGGGCCGGATTTAGGTTTGATGAGGCCCGAAGCTACTGAAGATAATGGGGCCCTTTATATGCCCAGCTGTCCTTTGTGAACAACAAATTGTTGCTGTTTTTGTGTTGAATACAGTGGTACCTCAGTTACATATGCTTCAGGTTACAGACTCCGCTAACCCAGAAATAGTTTGAAACTAGAACTTTGCTTCAGGATGAGAATAGAAATTGTGCTCAGGTGGTGTGGTGGCAGTGGGAGGCCCCATTAGCTAAAGTGGTGCTTCAGGTTAAGAACAGTTTCAGGTTAAGAACAGACCTCCGGAACGAATCAAGTTCTTAACCTGAGGTACCACTGTATATGCTATATTGTAATTTGTGGACCTAATAGATATCTAAAGCCATTTGCACATAACAAAATATGTATTTTATCAAAGTAATTGATATAGAAATGAGCAAACCAGTGATATTTTAGGGAGCAGGCTAGCAGGTGGGGCCCATTACTTACATTATAGGAGCTTACACAACACAAAACACTTTTGCTGTATGTAGGTTTTATTTTATTTGTTTTTTATCTTATATTTTGGAAATGTACATCCCGTTGTTTTTTTCCCCTTTAAATTTTTTTGGGGGCCCCCCAAGAGAGTGGGGCCCTAAGCGGTAGCTTGTTTAGCTTATACGTAAATCTAGCACTGGTACTTGCTAGCAGGCATAAACAGCTTAAGCTGGATCTAAGGGAGCTACGTTTTCTCCCCCCTGCACCTAAGAACATAACAAGAAGAGAGCCCTGTTGGATCAGGCTAAAAACCCATCTAGTACAACATTCTGTTCTCAGAGTGGCTAACTGTCTGCTGATGGGAAACTCACAAGGAGACCTGGGAGCAACAGCAACTCTCCACACTTCTGATTCCCACCAACCTTTGCCACCCTGAGTTCGCTGCAGGAATTGTGGGGTACAAATTTGAACCCTATCATCTGCTGGTTTAAGGGCCTGCACATCAACTGAATTGAGGCTGTTACTTTTTTTAGAGCTGAAACCCGTAATTATTTATACTTATAAATTGCGTTATTTCTGCTGAACTTTGTGCTATTTGTTTCCGCCTGTTAACATACCACGCAAGTTGGTTGTTAGGAAGAACACTGCAAGAACTGGAGGGGGGTGGATCTTTGCAGGCAGAAGGTGCCGTCTAATTTATTAGTAACAGGAATTATTAATAGTGAGAGCAGACATCTTAAGTGAGGGGAATTTAATAGTCTGCAATTTGAAAATGTGTGAAATCAATTTCATTTGCAGAAACTCGAGACCTTGTGATGTTGGGATTGAAAATGAGATTGCGTTACTTGCTTTTGAAATAAAAGTATTTTTCTTCTGGTGTTACAAACATCTTCAAGATGTCAAAACACTGCTCACATCACACACATAGCTATAAACCAAATGGTCTGCAAATAATCTTTCAGAAGAGTTTACAGAGTTATAATTAGAGGGGGGTGGAATTGTGAAATTCTCTCAGGTGGTGCACACGAATTTTGCCATGCTTACTTTTGCTGCTTTGTTCCTCATGCTACTTTGAAGGTGCTCCTTCCTTTGATTCTACAAATTGTCTCACCAGTGCTCTGCACTGTACAGCCTTCCTGGGTGCCCCACATGTCAACCATGGAGCCTTTTCAGATCAGGAAGTAGTGAGGGGAACTGGGGAGGCTGACTGATACTGAAGATACGTTTACTGCAATGCTCCGTTACCAAGTAGGCAGACAAAACACTCTAAGAGAAAGAGAGAACTCATGCATCCTACTGCTCCTGTGACACTGTCCAAGAGAACACAGGATTACGTGGCCTTTCCATCAACTGATGATAATTTGCAAAGCATAGCTAGCACTTAATGGGAAGGATATTTAGGAGTTTTTGCCTGTCCTTATAGCAGGGGTGGGAAACAGACACTCCTGGTATAAGATGGCTATCATATCTCCTCTCAGACTCCTCTTTTCCAAACCAAACAAACCCATCTCCCTTAACTGTTCCTCATAAGGCTTGGTTTGCAGACCCTTGATCATCTTGGTTGCCCTCTGCACATGTTCCAGTTTCTCAATATCCTTCTTAAATTTTGGAACCCAGAACTGGACACAGTATTCCAGGTGTGATCTGACCAAGGCAGAATACAGTAAGACTATTACTTCCCTTGATCAGGACACTGTACTTCTGTTGATGCAGTCTAGAATTGCACTAGCATTTTTTTGTTGCTGCATCACACTGTTGACTCATCTTAAGCTTGTGGTCTACAAAGACCCCTAGATCCTTTTTCACATTTACTACTGGCAAGCCAGGTGTCTCCCATCTTCTATTTGTGCAACTGGTTCTTCCTGCTGTAGTGCAGAACCTTACATTTGTCTCTATTAAAATTTGTTTTGTTAGTTTGGCCCAGTTCTCTAAGCAGTTAAGGTCATCTTGAATCCTGAGTCTCTCTTCTGAGGCATTAGCTACCCCTCCCAGTTTTGGTGTTATCTGCTTATTTGATGATCACCCCCTTAATTCCTTCATCCAAATTGTTTATAAATACATTGAACAACAGTCCCAGGACAGAATCCAGCAGCACCCCACTTGTCACTTTTCCAGGATGATGAGGAACCATTTTCAGATCTTCCTCATTTCTAAACTCCATGCTAGGTCAACCAAAATATTCAAAAATAGTACACAATATCTCAGGTTCTCCGGAACTCATCATCAGACAGATGGTAAACATAGCAAGTGGGAAAAGAAAACAATGACTGATGTTGAAAACATAGAGGCTTCTTCTGATCACAGTCTTAAGATGGAAAAGGGTAGTAGGCACTGCCTTGATATGGATTGGATTTCTCTTGTGGCTGCTGCTGTAATGCAGACCTCACTTACCTGGGAATTGGTTGTTGCCATTTGTCTGTTGCCATTTGTGTGTTTCCTAGGGTGAAGTCAAATCACGGCATTACCAGTACCACTTATCTGGGGTGCAAGCCTGGGCAGGGTGTATGGAGGTCCTGGGCTGCCCAGAAACAAGACCCCCTTCTTGGTCTTACTGGTGTGGTCCAAAGGAAAGCAGAGCAATATGTTTGGCACCAGCTTGGCTGCAGGAGTTGCCAGAAAAAGGCATATAAGCCACAATCCAACCATATTTGGGACTCCACTCTGTGTAGGGTTTTCTCCTTAGGCTTTTATTCTCCCAAAGATATCCTGCAAGACAGCAGAGGCTTAGGATCAGAGTTTATCTTCTCCTACATGGGCTACCTTCTTGACTGTTGGACCCACTATTGGTCTCATCCGCTCAATCTGCCAAGCCTGTCTTCTCATGCAGGGAAAGTCCCTAACTCACTCAGTGTTTGCGACCCATCAGCTATCCTCACCTGGTTTAGCCAGCCAGTAGAAGCCATTCTTGGGGTGTGGATGCTCTGACAGCTTCTGGGAGCCACAGGTGAGAATAAGCCCCACTCAGTTTATTAGGACTTACTTCTGAGTAGCCACAGCTAGGATTGTGACATACCTTTACATTTTGTGTTTTTCACTTCTGTTATTTTTTAAAAAATGGATTTACTACTGTCAGGGCCTCAGGAACAGAGGCACAGGGGAGAGAGGAAATGGAGAGCGAAGGGGAAGAATCGGAGGGCAGCGTAGGGGGGTATAGCAGTGACCCGAGAGATTCCACGAGCCTCTCCAGTGAATCAGAAGATTCCCAGAAGGAGGCACCCAGGGTTAGGGCAAGGGGGGCCAGCGGGGACTCCCAAAGCAGCAGCTGGAGATCAGGACCAGCTTCCCCACCAGAACGTAGTGGGGGGGAAGGGTCCCAGGTGTCAGAGCCAGCGTCTCCTCCAGCAGGGAGAGGAGATGAGTCGAGACTGACCACGCCTCCATCGGAGAGTGGGGGAACGGAGGAGAGGTCAAGTCCAGCTAGCATCCCCGAAGGGGGAAGCAGTGACAAGAGCAGTGTAACGGTCAGAAGGAAGGTTGGGGGCTGGGCGCGCGCGCCAAGTTCAAATGTACAGGCGCTCGGGACAGCAGAAAGCCCGGATTGGGAACCAGGTCCTAAAGCCCACCGGAGGGAGGGAGAAGAATCAGGGGAATCAGCGTCAGAAGAATCTAGGAAGGGCGAAACCCCAGTGGACAGGCGGACCCAGAGGAGGAAAGAGCGGAGGAAGAGGTGGAGCAAGGCAAGGGTCTTAAACTGGTGTCTGGGGGGAGGAGATTCAGACGGAGCTTCGGCGGTCTAGAGTTTCAGACGTAGAGCTGCACGCTGCGGCTGTGGAAACGAAAATGAACTTCAATAAAGACTTTTGTACATAACAACGGAGTGGCGTTGGTCCTTTGTGAGCTGGGACCTAGGGCAGCTCTGACAACTACTTTCTCTACTGATACTTTGTTTTGCTAGTAGTGACCACTCCCTCCCCTTTCCAAGTGCAAGCAATCTCCTTTTGTTGTGGCCACATTTCCCACATCCTGTCCCAGCCTAAGTAAATTAAAGTAGCAGTCGATTATGTCCCATAGTTAACAATCTGCCCCTTAATCATCATCAAAATGTCTTCCTGCCATTTCCTATAAACCTGCACAAATACCTCTTGGGCTCATAAACTCTTCTCAGGTTTATGTCACCCATCAAACAGCAAGGAGCTCATAAACAAGATATATACTCAATTTTCCCACTAATTAAATATGTTATAATTTGTTTTATTCCTCCCGAAATAATGTTTATAATATGCAGCTGTGTAGAAAGCTGAGGAGGAAGCATTGATGGAGAAATCTCTCCCACTTAGGCTCGTAGTTGGGCTTGGGGAAAACAACAGCAACACTTTCCCACAAACTTGGAAAATGACTTGTTTATTTCAGGGGTCAGCAAACTTTTTCAGCAGGGGGCCGGTCCACTATCCCTCAAACCTTGCGGGGGGGGGGGGCAGACTATATTCTGAGGGCGAAATGAATGAATTCCTATGGCCCACAAATAACCCAGAGATGCATTTTAAATAAAAGGGCACATTCTACTCATGTAAAAACACACTGATTCCCAGACCATTCACGGGCTGGATTTAGAAGGTGATTGTGCCGGATCTGGCCCCCAGGCCTTAGTTTGCCTACCCATGGTTTATTTCAAGCTGAATTGTAAATGAGAGAGCATGACACCCAAAAATATATGCATTTTGAGTGCTGCGCGGGACCACAGTGCCGAAAAAGTGCTTTTTCAGAGTGAGATTGTGGTGTGACATTGCAGCAACACATTTATTATTGTTGTTGTTATTATTATTATTATTATTATTATTATTATTATTATTATTATTATTAGTTGTGCTCTCGTGTGAAAAAACCCAAGATGTCCTGATCAGCTGAAGGGCATGGGAATAGGGTCATTGGATTAACTGAATGGTAGGAAATTCTGTACAGGTGAAAGGAAGTGTATGTGTATGTGTGTGTGTTCAATTAGAATCCAATAATAGCCTCAGTATAGCAATACCAATTTATAATACAATTAATACCAATCGTTCAAATACCAAGTTATATAATTTAGATACGGTGGCCCCCCACGTGCTAGAATTGATGGCATGTTTGCTTTATTTCTACGTTCCAAAATCTTATTGATTTCCTTTACATTCCGGTCATAATAATAATTCCTTATACAACAACTGCAATATTGATAACTTCTATTGGTGTCAACACATTGCATGATTTTTAAAACTGCAAGTGAGGAACTATGTTCTTCCTGTGTGTGGCAATTATTCTGAAAGGAAGATTCTGCCCCCCCCCATCATGTGATCAAACAATGGAATGTGGGGATGGTCATCAACTTATTTTTTATTTCAACAAATTATATATCACTTAGTTACAGTTGTCTCTATGTGGTGTGCAAGGAACTTAAAACAATTTAAACAGAAATGAAACTATAAAATTAAAACTCAGTTAAAATGCCTACTGGAATAAAACAAAACAAAAGCCTCCGTAGGTGCCAGACGTTTAACAGGGAGAAGGCCTGCCTGACATCAACTGGAAGGAAGCTTCCATAAAACTGGGCCCACAATACTATACACACAGTTCCTGGTAGATACAAGCCATACATTGGAGCCATGGGGGACCACAGACAGAAACTCCCACAAAGACCTCTTTGATCTCATTGGTCCAAATTGTTAAGGGCCTTGTAAATTATTACATATGCTAGCATATGGACACTCAGTACAGACATTTGAGACCATATGTCAGGGGATGGACTGAGCAGGAATGGTGGGAGCCACCCCCCCTTCTCCTGAACCTTCCTGAGAATGGGAGGACAGTATAGAATTAGAACAGTGGTTTGCAGAAGGTCATAGTTCAGAGTCTGCAGTGGGGAGAAGCTGGGAAATATTGGAGTAGCAGGAAGAAGCAGCACCAGGGAAGCGACAGCAGACAGATCAGTGTCTCTGGAAATCATTCCTGACCCCCCTCTCCTAGGACCAAGCGTTCATTGAGAGTAGTAGAGCAGAAAGCTCAGAGGCAGAAAGCTCAGATTAGCTGACACAGGGGTGACATAGAATAGGAGAGATGGGGGGGTGGGACTTTACTTGGAGCAACACCATGATCTAGGGGAGACTGCATTCCTTCATGTCTCTCTGTGAATATTGAATAAATAACTTGGTAAGAACTTTTATTGTTGATCTGCTTCTCGGCTGCTACCGTGGGAGGGATCGGATTCCCTGAAGCCTGACACCAAAGTTTTATGCACAAAATCATAGAGGGTAAAATTATTAATGACTACTACAAACCCTCCAACATTTTGGGAGGGCAAAATGGGACACACCCACACCCACACCATCCCACTGCCTCCGTTGCTCGCCCACATGCCTGCTGACTGCCACTGACCACCCGCCCGCTTGCTCGCTCGCTCACTGTCTGCCGCTGCCGCCGTCCATCACCATCCGCCACCCACCTTACCTTAGCCGCACTGCCCAAGGAGCTGATGGGAGTTGTAGTCCCAGAAGGGCACCATGTTGGCGGGGAAGGGAAAGCTGCCGCCACCTCAGGAGCTGCTTCTGCAGCCCACATCATCAGGCTGCAGGAAATCAGGGAGCAACGAGACAAAGGCAGAGCATGAGGAGCCTTCAAAGAAAGCAGGGCCACCCTGCTTAAAATGGGGCATTTGGCAGGTTGCTACTAGTCACCATGACTGTACATTGCCTCCAGGATCGGAGTTGATATGCCCATCTAGTCCAGCATCCCGTTCTCACAGTGGTCAACTTATTGGGATGCCAATAAGCAGGACCTGGATGCAAAAGTGCTCTCCCAACTTGTGATTCCCAGCCACTGGAATTCAATGATATAAATTTAGTTAGTTAGTTATTATTACATTTCTATACTGATTTTTGTCTATTGTTACTGTTGAAGATATTAATGAATGACGGGGTGGGGGTGGGGAACCATCTGAAGGGCTGTCCATGGAAGGTGAAGCAAGCTTGTTTTTGCTACTCCAGAAGGCTGGACCTGATCCCTTGACTTCCAATTACAAGAAAGAAGATTCTGACTAAATGATAGGAAGAAGTTCCTGATTGTAAGAGCTATTAAACAGCAGAATGAACTACCTCGGAAGGAGGTGGACTCTCCTCCACTGGAGGTTTTTAAGCAGCCTTTGTCAAGGATCTTTAATTGTAATTCCTGCGTTGCTGGAGGTTCAGTAAGATGACCCTGAGGGTCCCTTTCAACTCTAAACATTCATGGTTCTATCTACATGCAGAAAATATAAAAAAGGTAAAGGACCCCTGGCAGTTAAGTCCAGTCACAGACGACTCTGGGGTTGCGGCGCTTATCTCGCTTTACAGGCTGAGGGAGCCGGCGTTTGTCCGCAGACATTTTTTCTGGGTCTATTTAAATCAATTTTTCACATCTTGAAAAGAAAAGTGGCCAGGTAACAGGTGATAAGGAACACCTTGGTCTAAGTAGACCATAGAGGGCTACTTGAATAGATAGTCTGACCTGATGTAAGGTAGCTTTTTATGCTATATGTGTAGCACTAACCTCCTTTCCTACAGACCGTTAAAAGTCCAATGCAAGAGAAGAATAGTACTATAATCACAGCGGACATGGGGGTGGGAAAGTCGGTATCCAAACCCACTGAAATGGAAACATAATCTGTCTGCACAAAAGATCAGCAAATTTTCATATGCCATCTCCCTGAAAACCAAATCAATTTATTATGATATCCGCTATTATGAAAAATGCCGAAGATTTGTAATAATGATTAATTGAGCACTTATTGCAAAGCCTGACCCACATTTCCTAGCCCTCTCTAAAAAGGATTTGAGACATAACAAAAAGCAACACAATGCCAAGCACACATTTGGTTGCAAGTAAATAATAATAATAATAATAATTGCTTTTTTAAAAAAAGAATAAAATAATGTAACCGGCTTTACAGAATACCCATGAATTGTTAATGCTCTCTGGAAATTACCGTGGATAAAAATGACAGGAAATCTAAGTTGTTATTTTGCCCGTTGAAGGATAATACTGTCACTGCCATTGAGGATTTGAAGAAACAGCCCTTTCCTTAAAAGCGGATGTTTCAGCAAGAAGAGTTTTCAAGGGGAACAAAAGCTTTAAATCCTGACTCACTTATGCTACACTTTGTAGATATGTACGAGCCCTTATCCTCTGTTGCTTCTGGTATTCTTTATTTATTTATTGAATGCATTTTTGTTCCACTCTTCAGTCAAAATGGCTCACAGAGAAGCTTACGGATCAATTATTATTATTTAAGCACCTCTGTACAAGTTTACAGTGTAAAAGACTTAACACAAAAGGAAATGCGGAAAGGGAAGGAGGAGGAAGGAAAGCAAACTCAGGCAGCAGTTCCTAAAGCTGAAGTTTTTAATCAGCTAGGATAGAAGCAGCTAGGATAGTCTGATGGCATCGCTAGTAGTTGACAATGAAGCAGAACCAAATGCAGCTGGTATCTCAGCAGAGTCATGATGGGATAAGCTTGCTTCCCTGCTGCAGTCTGCTGATGGGATGGAATTACCTTTCTCTTTTTCTAGAAGCAACACGATATAAAAAATGGCAACAGCTCCATTGCTGCAACCTACAAAACTGCTACGACCACTAGCAGGTCCCACCAAGCCACCAAGCCTGTTTTCATCATATCCCCTGAGTGATCTTCATTTCATGATGTAATACAAAGACAAGACAGGTTGCAAGATTCAGGACACATAAATGAAACCACGTCTTCACACAGCACATAGTTAAACTATAGGACTTGCTTCTTCAGGAGGCAGCAGATGGCTTTAAAATAGATAACTTCTTGGGGGATAAGGCTCTGAATGGCTACTAGCCATCATGGCCATGTTCTACCTCCACTGTCAGAGGCAGTATACCTCTGAATACCAGTCGCTGGGAATTGCAGGTAGGCAGACTGCTCTTGTACCCGGGTCCTGCTTGCAGGTTTCCCCACAGACATTTGGTTGGCCACTATAAGAACAGGATCATAGACTTGTAGAATTGACAGGGAGCTTGAGGGTCATCCAACCCCCTGAAATGCCGGAATATCAACTAGATCATCCTCTACTTTAAAACCTCCAAGGAAGGAGAGTCTGACAACTCTCTGGGGAGTCTGCTGGACTAAATGGGCCATTGGTGTGACCCAGCAAGTTCTTCATAGAACTCAGGTCCATTGCTTTTAATATGTGTATTCTGTGTTGAACCTAGTTGGAGACAACCCTAGGATTCCAGGCCAGTCCTGTGGCTGACCAGGAAATATCCCCCCATCATGATCAAAGCTTTCCACACTGGACACATGGAAAATGGCCTTCCATATTTCTGTTTGGATGCTCAGCAATGGTACACTACAGGTTCCCGTTTGCCTGGGCTGCCACTGCGGGATTCCCATCAAGCCAAAGGGATTCCCATAAGCAGCACTGTCGCTTTGTTACAGCCCGCTCTGTCTCCGAGAAAGCAAATGACAATTAATTTGCAAAAAGAGCCTCGGAGAATTTTTTATTAGCATTATTTAAAAAGCTGGCTTCATTTGTTTCCCTCCCTTTGAAGGCGCATAATGGGCTCGATGCCTCTGAGCGCTTCACAAGCCCCACAGCGCTTTGGTGACACTTGATATAAAGTGCCCTGTGATAATGAATGAACTTGGTGCAGAGCGCAGCCAAGGGTGGGTTCATTGGCTCGTCTGCAAAGTGTCACATGGCCACAATTTTTATTGGAATTCCCGTAATTAATGTACTTTATAGCTGAATTCCAGCCAGAGCACCACCCAGCCCCATTTTTCCTCTTTAGCGTAGCATTTTAAGGGTTGACAGAAAGGACTTGGCCATTTCCCACCACATCCTGCATAAGAACAGAAGATGAGCCTGCTGGAGCAGGCAAGTGGCCCCTCTGGTCCAGCGTTTGAGCACAAGAGCATTTTCCCCTCCCCGGGAGGGGAATAACATCAGCTGTCATTCAAAAGCATTACTTTCTCTGACTGTGGAAGCAGAGC
This sequence comes from Podarcis liolepis, assembly GCF_965112155.1. Lineage (NCBI taxonomy): Eukaryota > Metazoa > Chordata > Lepidosauria > Squamata > Lacertidae > Podarcis > Podarcis liolepis. The sequence continues at coordinate 70,240,229 of NC_139561.1, read as the reverse complement.
AGAACCATCATGGATAGTATCCATTAATAACCGCCTCCCAATCGCCCAAGCCATCTAAGTTGGTGGCCATCACTGCATCCTATGAAAGTGAGTTCCATAGCCTAACAATGCACTTCATGAAGAAGTAGTTTCTTTTTATCTGCCCCAAAGCATCTTCATAGGATGCTTACAATTTCTAGAATTCTAAGCGAGTGAGAGAAATATCTCCCCACTCACTTTCTCCATGCTATGCATAATTTTTTATAAAATTCTGTCATGTCGCCTCTTACTCCCTTTTCCTCTAAACTAAAAACTCCCAAATGCCGCAAGCTTTCTTTATAAGGGAATCACTCCATGCTCTTCACACCCACACCCACACCCACACCCACACCCTGCAGAGCTCCAGAACTTCTCCTCCCATGGGTGGGGAATAGATTTTCTACCGCTCTTTCAATTCTGACTTGTCCTTCCAGGCCCAGGCATCACAGCTGCAATGCTAAAAGCACATGGCAGCAATGGGAGCATACTTTGACTTTGTGTGGCGCAGTGGTTGGAGTGTTGGAGCCAGGTTCAAATCCTTACTCAACCACAAAACTTACTGGGTGACCAGGGGCTTGTCATTCTCAGCCTCACATGGTTGTTATGGAGACAAGAGGACAAGGAAGGAACCATGCACCCACTGGAGCTCCTTGGAGGAAAGGTGGGATAGAGATGTAAGAAAACCACTTCCGAACTCGAGAGGAGGTGGAGTTGTGGGCTTCATGCCCTCTCCACATGCGCGGGGGCTGGCTCTCAGCCTCCGCGTGATTGAGGGGATCCCTGGCCAATCGGCTGGCCTAGGGGAGGCGTGGCTTGCGCAATATCACACTGGTGCGGCCAGGGATCTCCCTCTTTTGCCGCCTCACTTCATCGGGTTTCCCACCCTCCCACCCTTTAGGTTTTCCTTTTGACCTTGCTATGGACTTCGGTTGGCCACTGGCAAGGGGCCTGGTAGGAATTTTTTCCACTTGGCAAATTGGCACCAGCCACTTGGTTTTTCACCTACCTCGTAGCAAATCGTCACAACTTCCTCGGCATTGGCGGTTAGGCATTGGTAGGGGTATTGTCATGTAGATGAAGGGGGAGGAAGCGCCATCACCTCCCCCAAATATCGAAGGGTAGTCCGGTAAAGGATTCCGGGGGGGTGTGGCCCTGTCCAAAGCCTATGGAGGTGAGGGCCTAAGGCACGCCCCTGAGCGGTGACCCCGGGGGAGTTCCTACTTGATGTGAATCAGCAGGACTCCCCCTACTGGTGGTTAACCCTTCCTGGTCTTCAAGCAATTGGGCTGAAGCCAGATAGTCGGTTAGGACCAATGCCTAAGCCAATACCGCTCATTCCTGTAACCAATAAAGTTGTGGCCATTTTTTGCCCATTAACTAAATATTTGTGTCATGTGTCTTTATTTCCACCGGGCGGAGGTGGGAACTCACCACGCAATAAACCAAATCAAATCATGCCTGTTATGAAATCCAAAGGGCCATACATGAAGTTTCCTACTGATCATCCATCCGTCTGCCCAGACCTGCTTTACTTGGTGGCCTTATATACCTTCAAGCCATTTCCTGGGGCCTCACATTGTTGGGAGCTAACAGATACATCAGGGACCAGAGGAAATGCCATTGTCATAAGTTTTAGTGGTGTTCACAGCAGACCACTCCGAGAGAGATGGCTCCAAACTTTACCTCCTAACATGCAATCAAGATGAAATTGATTTTCTTGCTGTGCCATGAGTGACAGCAGCTGAGCCAGTGCCTGTGAGTTCATCACTCAACTGCTGCAATATCAATTGACAGTTTCCTTGTAGATTGATGAGCAGATTGTCCCTGCTCCATTCTTTCAGTGTATCCTCATTCATGCCTTCCGCTCCTCCTGAACTTCTCTTTACCTGGGCAATCTCCTAAAATTAATTCTCATCTTGGATCATGAAGTTTGCCCCTGTCTTGCCAGACCTTTCTAAGGATGGAGTACTCATTCAAAGCTGGGATTCTTAGCCAGCATCCCTCCTCAAAGTGCAGTGAGCAGGATTAAGGCAAACACAGTAAGCATCAGTATCTGGTTTAACCCCTAACATGCCATCCAGAAGAAATTGTCTGTAAATCCCTCCCCTTGCTTTTGGCCAAAGTGACTGAAATTTATAGGCTCTCTTAATCTAGCATGGATTAAGATTGCCAAACTGCAAACAAATCAGTTCATGGACTTTATGCGGGGGAAGTAAAAGGGATTAATTTTCCTCCATAATCCCCTAACTGTGTGTGTGTAGAATTTCTCTCTTGCACTTTCTTACCTTGAAATAATTAAGAGGTGGAAGAGTGGTGTGTATTCTTGCTTGTGCACTAAAACAACAACAACAACAACAGCTTAGCAGGGTTACACCATTATCAATTTTGATGGTCTCCAATAGACCTCACAGATCTTTCCTTTGTCCTCCAATAGGCCATACACCTTCATTATAGGCCTTACAAAGTAATGCTGTCCAGAATACTGCCTGTGGAATTCTGAAGAGCTGTGGTAGTGGTGATGTTTGTTAAAGCAGAGTAATGTTGGATTGTATGGGAGAAGGAAATCACCAGTGACCCTCAGCATCCCTGGCTGCCCCTAGGCTTAGTTGGTGTTTGGGTACCCAAGAAGACTGCAGAGTGAAGACTGCTGGCAAGATGATTTGTAGAATGAAAGAAAGGAGACTCACAACCCCACCTTAACCACCTCAGAAGTCAAGTAAGAGCAACAATAAATCTACACCCAACCCAAAAGAATTTCATTTGAATGATAACTTTGCAAACTCTTCCAAAACATTCTTTGTACAACCATTTGGTTTAAAGCTATAGATGTGTGATGTAAGTAGCATTTTGACATTTTGAAGAAACTGTGCGTGTAACACCAGCACAAAATTATTTTATGTTGGAAGCAAAGTCATACAATGTCATTTTTTCAACACACTCATCCAAAGGTCTTGTGTTTCTGTAAATATAATTGATTTTCACACATTTTCAAATTGCTAACTTCACCATCATTTTCTGTCCCCTTTCATAATTTTCGAACACAATTTCTTTTCCCATTAATTGATGCAATATTTCATAATGTCTCCAACTATAGTGCCACAACTTATTCCAATGGACCAGCTTCAGAGTCAATATTTCTTGACATAAGACCAAATGTGTTAAATAAAGATCTTATCATTTTCTTACTTGCAGCTGCAGATCTGGAAGTTGCTCAGCAATGGAGGTCCCATACACATTTTATTCTACAGGGTTGGTGGAGTAGGATCTGGGGACTAGCCATGGTGGAGAAAGTGACAGAGTGCAACTAACAGGCTAGAGGAGCCAAAATGCAGAAATCTTTCTCAATTACTCTCAGGCACTGGACAGAGGAGAAATGATGGAGACCACCTCCCACTCCTGAACCTTCCAGAGAAGAGGAAGACAGTCTTGATTTGCAACAGTGGTATGCGGAAGGTCACGGCTCAGCGGTAGATGAGGGGCAAAGTTGGGAAATAATGGGAGAGTAGGAGGGGGAAACAGAGCCAGAGCTGCTGGCTGACATGTTATCACTAGAAAGCATTCCAGACCCCCCTTCTCCTAGAACCCGGCGAACCTTGAAAGTAGGAGAGCAAAGGGCTCGGAGGCAAATAGCCCTAAGTGGCCACTGTAAGGTGAGTGGTGCTGTTGACGACTGAAGAGAGAAGGGGGGGGGTGGAGATTACTTGGAGCAACGCCATTACTCCAAGAGGCTGCATTTCTAAGCCTCTCTCTGTGAATATTGAATAAGACATTGGTAAGAGCTTTCCTTGTCTATTTATTCCTGGCAGCCTACAGTGGGGGGATCGGATTCCCTGACGCCTGACAATTACCTGGTACCCCCTTCATTGTTTACGTTAATAAACAAGATGGTAAATTACTTCCTCCAATTTCGCAAAGACCCTTGTGGTCAGACATAATTCCTAAGCATTTCTGGACAATGGTTTAGTAAGAATATATCCTATGCCTGCTTTATTTTATCTTGCATCACACACTCTGTCTCACTTGTGAGAGTATATGATATTGGATGCCATATCTGTACCAAGTATTGAACAAATGTAAATAATGAAGTATATTAAAAAAATAAGTGGTGCAAAAATATTTGGTGGAAAGGAATGCAAGAGATTTTTTTTTCTTTTTGGCACAGCACTTGTAGCAATAAGGATAATCATGCCACTTTTCCAAATTCACGCTTTGCTGGACAACTCTGCCTGCACCATAGGTGCCCACTCCTGACATCATTCCCTTGGGTGATTTTTAGACAGCAGGTGTTGGGGAACGTTGTTAAGAAAAGTGATCAGCAACCGCTGCTTCAATCTCTCTCTGTGCTGAAATTTGCCGATGCCAAGCCCATAAATGCAAAGAGCTCTGTAGCTTTTGTTAAATTAGCAGCTCGATAGTCACAGTGGGGGTTTGCCTAGGAACCGTCCACAAAGGACAAGGAAGTCAAAATATCAGTCTTGCATGAAACTATTTGTTCCTGCTTCTTAATTAAGATTTCATGCCTGGGTATGTCCCGAGGAACCATGGGAGGTGCAGACGGCTAGAATGCGCCGAATGGGAACCACAGAATTGGAAATGAAGTTTGTACTTCGGCAGATATGTGAATGATAAGGGGTGTTGTGAGTTCCACTCCACAATAAAATATTCATTCTCTAAGCAATTCAGGGTCAAATATGATGACATGCTTGAGATCTGCAACTGAATGTCTCACCTAGTGCTGGGCCAGTATTTGAAAAAGTTGAAAATTTATACCAAACTTTGGAGTGGGTGGCAGTGAAAGAGAGGGAAAACAGTCTCTTCTGTTTGGGGAATGGGTACACTGAGGGAGACATAGTCAACCCAACAGGTGTACCAACTTGAATAAAATATAGAGTGGGCAGGTAAGCCCCGCCCTGCATTATTAATCACAAGCCATAGCACACACAAACCATTTGAATGGCAATGCCCATCAACTTTAGGAGGCCCAGCCCCCTGAAATATTTTATTGGGTAGGGGCAAAGGGACCTAGGCTTTGTCTCCTATCCAACCCAGTGTGCAGCAGCTGTGAAAAAGGCAAATCCTATGGCTTGGGATCATCACGAAATGGACTAAAAATATAACAGCAGGTATCATAATGCTGTTATACAAGTTTGTGGTGCAACTGCGCGTAAAAAGGTAAAGGTAGAGGACCCGTGGATGGTTAAGTCCATTAAAAGGTGACTATGGGTTTGTGGCGTTCATCTCACTTTCAGGGAGCCGGCATTTCTCCACAGACAGCTTTCCAGGTCATGTGGCCAGCATGACTAAACTTCTTCTGATGCAATGGAACACTGTGATGAAAACCAGAGCACACAGAAATGCCGTTTACCTTCCCGCCACAGTGGTACCTATTTATATTGCACTGGTGTGCTTTTGAATTGCTAGGTTGGCAGGAGCTGGGACTGAGCAATGGGAGCTCACCCCGTTGCGGAGATTCGAACTGCCAACCTTCTGATTGGCAAGCCCAAGAGGCTCAGTGGTTTAGACCACAGCGCACTGTGGAAAGTTCAGGTCACCTCACATCTGAAAGGATATCGTCGAGTTGGAAAGGGTTCATAAAAGGGCAAGCAAAATGGTCAAGGGCATGGAGCGGCTCCGCTATGAGGAAAGGTTGCACTGTTTGGGACTTTTTAAAACTCTGCTTGGCATGGAGAGAGTAGATGGAGAAAAGATTTTCTCCTCTTACTTAAGATCTCATGGGCATCCAATGAAGTTGGATGTTGGAAGATTCAGGACAGACAAAGGGAAGTACTTCTTCAGGCAACGAGTAGTTAAACTGTGGCATCTGCTCCCACAGGAGGCAGCAACGGCAATCAACTTGGGTGGCTCTAAAAGAACATGGGACAAATTTGTGGAGGATGAGGTGGCTACTAGCCAGGATGGCTAAGCTCTGCCTCCAGCCTGTGGGCACCAGAGGCCCTGGGGGTGCCAGGGAAGGCCTCTCTGTAATTGCATATGTGCCTTTAGACACCACACTGGTGACCCCTGGACTCATCTTAAGCCTGACGTTTGACAGCAAAGGAACGTTAAGAAGAATTCCCTGTGCTTCCCAGTAAAGCAATTAGAGAATGATAAAAGTGGTGGGGAAGTTATTAAAATCTGTCCTGGAGAAGGAAACTAATTCTTTGCCCTACAGATGCACATAAAATATTAACTGAGTGAGATTTTTTATTTTATTTTTTAAGGACAAAAAGAAAGCAGCAAGAAAGACTACTGTTAAATATGCTCATGTTCAGCAGCCAAGGTCTAGACACCGCTTGCCCCTGACAAATGGACAGCGAAACAGCAGTTTCTTTTAAGAATCATTAACTCCCAAGGCTAGTATTAATGGTTCTGGCATAGGATCACATCTAATCTCCTCTCCATTTGAAAAGCTTTAGTTGGGAGCTTCAAGTGTCTCTTGGCTTTGTGAATCTGGAAGTGGCTGAGCATGATTTGCTAATGCCTCGTCCTACGCATGCTTATTCAGGTGTCTCACTAAGTCCATGGGCTGACTCTCAAGGAGCAGGAGTGTGGAAGCGCAGACCCAGGTGCCAAATGTGGCCCTCAAAGCCTCTCTTTCCAGCCCTTGAGGATCTCCCCAGAACCCAACCCAGCTCTGGCCTTGCATTGCACCCTCCTTGAGTGTTCTTGCCTTGCTGGAATGTGTGCTTGAACTTGCACGGAATCATAGAGTTGGGAGGGACCCTGAAGATAATGTCCAGTGATGACCAAACTTGGCCCTCCAGCTGTTTTGGGACAACAGCTCCCATCACCCCTAGCTAACAGGACCAGTGGTCAGGGATGATGGGAGTTGTAGTCCCAAAACATCTGGAGGGCTGAGTTTGCCTATGCCTGCTCTAACCAAGTGAGCTATCCAGGTATGACTCTTGCTTGCCTGGGTGGATAAAGATGGGTGTGGGCAAAAAGTTGCCTATTCTACAAAGTCAACTTGAGTCCCTGCCCACCACTGGCATATGGCCCCCAGGTGGTTGCCCAGAAAGCAATGTGGCATAGGCTCCACCAATGAGCTATGATCTTTCTCATCTTATCCTAACCCCCTTTAAGAAATCTGCTTGAAATCACAGAATCTCAGTGGTATCTGTGATGGCTTGGTCATGTCTGCAGAATGGAAGATGACCAGATCCCCAAGGAAGTGCTCTCTGGGGAACTTCCTTCAAGCACCAAGCACCATGCCTCTTCCTGATCAGTCTCTACAGCCACAGCAGACGCTGTAACCTTCCAACAGGTTGAGTTCACCACCAAAGGCACTCCTGAGGCAGACAGCTGCCAACAACCTCACAGAATCATAGGAGTGAACGGAGGATTTCCCACCCACCCCCATCCTAAATGAGAAACATGGGAAAGGAATTTTGTGGGGGGGAACTGGCCTCAGCTGAGAAGCATACTTATATAGGCAAGAGCACTACCACTTTGTGGAAGCATTAGCCAGGACAGAAGAGACAGAAGAAAGTCCTTCATCGCACAGTACAAACTAGATAAACTATAGAATTTCCTCCCACAAGAAGCAGGGGGTTGGACTAGATGACCCTTGGATCCCTTCCAATTCTATGATGCTAAGATTCTACGCTTAAGCTTAAGGCTCTCAGTGGCTACTGATCCTGATGGCTACATTCTACCTCCGCTGTCAGAGACACTATGCCTCTGAATGCCAGTTGCTGGAAACAGCAGGAGGAGGCTGGGTGGCCATCTGTCATGGATGATTTTGCTGAGATTCCTGCATTGCAGGGGGTTGGACTAGATGACCCTTGTGGTCCCTTCCAACTCTATAATTCTATGAGAGAGTGCTATTGAATTCATATGCTGCTTGTGAAACTAGATGGGCCTTTGGACTGATCCAGCAGATTCTTCTTATGTTCTTCTGCTTGTGTGTAAGGTTTTTAAGCAGGAAATGTCCTGTTCTAAAAACAAACACTGGTTCACTAAATGGGAACTATTGTGGAATGAATTTAAATGAATCCCCCCAACAAAAACAAAATATTAAGAGGGATGAACCACTGCTCTGGGGCTAATGATGCATCATCTAGCTCTACCACCAATAGGACCCTGATCCAAGCTTGGTACCTTGGACTCATCTGCTGTGCAGTACAAATCTTACAATAAACTAGAAAATCTAGGACTTTGAAGAGGAGCAGAGAACTCCCAAGACTATCCTTTCCTTTAAGCAATCCTTCTCACTGATGCTTTGAGTTTCATAACCATGCTATGTCTCCCCAAACATCTCACAGCAATCCTGTTATTATCATTGCTAAGCCCCACAGAGTGGGAAAGGGAATTAACATGGATTCCCACTGGATATTAGATGGATGACTGCATTGCTAATGAAGCTCAGATAAATAAAGTTAGTGGAAAGCATCTTTCTGAAGCGGAAAATCACTCCCATGTTCCTCCCGTGCTCACCTCCTCCTGTTGCCCCATTCTATGCGTTTTGCTGGGGTCATCCCCATCACAAAGAGGTTGAAGGTCCTAAATCACGGTGACTATTCAAAACTAGCATAGTAAATCTTCCCCTGATTTACTAATGCAGCAATAAACTCTTCAAAAGGCAATCAATGTGTGCTAACAAAGTACCACAAGAGGCTGGACGGAAAGCATAATCCATGAATCATTCTGGAGTTGTTCCACTAAGCTAGATGCATTGTCCTTCCTTCCATACCCATAAATATAAGCACAAAAAGGTGGGAAATTTTTAATGACACTGTGAATAAATAGCCTGACTTGTGTGGTTTTATGTCTAATGGAATGAGACTTGACTTAACAACCATAATTCACACACACACTCACATGCAAGCATACACACATGTCATGTTGAAGTGGACTTCTTGTGAGATAGTGTATAAATTTGGGGGTGTTTTTCATATATATATATATATTGAGAGAGAGAGAGAGAGAGAGAGAGAGAGAGAGAGAGAGATGCCAAAGCATCACTCCTAATCCCAAATTGCAAGGAATAGGTGATCAGTCTATTTTCAGGCAGTGTTAATTTTGCATGTGTTCATTCCATCCATTTTCTTCACTGATCTATGGGGGTTTTTAATTTATGGAATTCATACTTAAATGTGCACTTTACTCCAAAATAAATATCTAAATAAGCATTTTATCTCATTTCCATTTCTAAACATGCGTTATCCTCCCCCCCCCAATAATAATAATAAAGCGTGTTGCTCCTTTATTTAGCACAAATTGGGAAAGTGCTATTTTATTTAGGGGTCCTGCTTCCTAGACTTCCTATAGGCATCTGGTTGGCCATTGCAAAATCAGGATACTGGACTAGACAGCCTGAGCTAGCAGGTACAGATAGGTAGCCGTGTTGGTCTGCCATAGTCAAAATAAAAAAATTCCTTCCAGTAGCACCTTAAAGTCCAACTAAGTTAGTTCTTGGTATGAGCTTTCGTGTGCATGCACACTTCTTCAGATACACAGATACTCATTCTGGAGTTGTTCCACTAAGCGAGATGCATTGTCCTTCCTTCCATACCCATAAATATAAGCACAAAAAAGGTGGGAAATTTTTAATGACACTGTGAATAAATAGCCTGACTTGTGTGGTTTTATGTCTAATGGAATGAGACTTGACTTAACAACCATAATTCATACACACACTCACATGCGAGCATACACACATGTCATGTTGAAGTGGACTTCTTGTGAGAAGTGGACCCTCTTGTGAGGGACTGAGCAATTTCTTTGTTGTTCTCTGATTAACAGCATTTTCTGCAGAGCACTGCCCAGCAAGGCTTACTGTTTATTTCCGCAGACTTTCCTCTCTGTATGCGAACACCTTCAGTCGTTTTTTGTGTGTATTTGACTGTCATACTTTGATAATGTAACAGAGGGAAAGCAATGCTTTCAAAAGGAGAAAGCCTGTCTGAGGTAAAACCTGGATGCCTAATCCACTGATTTGCATATGCCAATATACTTATGCACCAACGTGAGCCTTCCACTGCCTCCACACCAAGAAAAGGAGCAGACATTCTGTAAAAGGCAAATGGGAAGAGAAGATTTGTGGCTAGTTTTGTTTCCTTGTTTGGGAACGGATTGCAAACTTTCTTTCCAGCAATCTAGTTTCCTTTCTGAGCGTGCAGCACTCTGATATGCAGAATCAACAGCCACTGCTGCGTTATTTGCATTCATTCGCATAATCCCCAGAGGATTCGGTTGGTCCCGCTTGTCCTCAGAAACACTTTATTGGATGTGTGCGCAGAAATGTCCTTGTCCTATACAACCACAAAATAATGTTGAAGGGCACACGACTGTAACAGACAGGCTTCCAGATAAAGGCCTTGCTTGGGGAAATCTTCTTCAGATGACAACTGCAAAGAACGTTCCCCATAAGAAATGCTACCAACATAATTAGTTGTTGAGGAAGACATCCACATGTCCCCCAGACACTCAGCACCTCAAAAGCATTTCAAGGCCCTGGCAGCAGTTTTCACAACTGGGACGATTTCAGGAATGTCTAAACATGAAACAAGCAAAACTATAATTATATTAGAAAATGGGGAGGGGGTTAATGAAACCAAAACCATTCCAAATCTCAATTCCAACAGGATAATACTACAAATCATGAGCAGCCCTGTGACTTCTGGAGTACGAATTAATTCTATAAGAATTGTCAAGCATCTAGAAAAGATGAATGTGGGATCATGTAATTCAAAACCACAAGGGATTGATTAGGAGTCAAATGACCCCATACTGAAATGAAGGAGCTAATTATAAGCTTCTATCAAATATTGACAGCCCAGGCCACCTCTTCTCCATCTTGGATGCCTTTGAGAAAAGTACAGCTTGAAATTTATTTATTTATTTATTTTTCTGTTTGGAGGTGAATTCCTAGGACCTGCTTGCCTGCCTGAGGCAGGGATGGAGTAATGAGGTTCTAGCACACAGGCATGGTCTCCCTCTGGAGGTCATTAGTCTATATTTAACATTAAGGGATGCTATGCATATAAGTGCCAGGATCCAACTTCTTAAATAGCCAATTGCCTTGGTGCTTCCCTATCTAGAAGCAGAGGGAAATGAAATGAAATGATGGGACAAAGAGGGAGCACTCCTTCAAAGTAGAAGGTTTAATTAAAGGAAAGCATCAGTTTCATCCCATATTTCCTGTGAATCAATTCAGACTTGTTAGGGTATGGGCAGGGTGGGTCATGTAGAAAATGACCCTAGAAGCCTTTTAGCTGGTGGATAAGCTTCCCATGCATGCAGAAATGGTGATACAGGAAGGGATGTAAGAAACCTTCATTTTCTATTCTGCCCTAAATTCATCACGCGCAGCACTGTTTCCATTCTGCTGCAGTTTGTCTTCAGCTAAAATCTATGTTGTTGTTGTTGTTAAAATTGCTACCCAGCCCTTTATCTGATGATCACAGGGCTGTTTACAATATAAAAGCATAGAAAAACAAAACATAGTAACAAACAAAAACAATAGCGCACACCCCACGGTTTAAAAGGCCATAGATTGCTTAATCAGCCCAAAGCCTGGCTGGGATGAGAGGAATGTTTTTACCTGGCACCTAAAGATATGTAACAAAGGCACCAGGAGCATTCCACAAACAGGGAGCCACCACAGAAAAGGCCCATTCTCATGTTGCCACTCTCCAGATCTCTCTTGGAGGGGGCACACAAAGAAGGGCCTCAGATAATGATTGCAGGGTCTGGGTCAGTTCATATGGGTTCATATGGTATTTGTCTCACTGTGGTAAAATTATGCAAATTATGTAAATAATTGGCTAGACTACATAACTTTTGTTGTCATTAATGCTATTCCACTACATTCATTTCAGTGCAAAGGAAACATAATGTGAATGGGAGAGACACAATCATTTATGTATCCTTTGGCAACTAGAAGAAACAACAATAGCCAATACTGATTGCATTCTCTGGGTTGATTTGTGTTCAGGACATGGGATGAATAAGCGGACATCAGCAGCAGCAGAAGAAGAAGTTTGGATTTGATATCCCGCCTTTCACTCCCTTTAAGGAGTCTCAAAGCGGCTAACATTCTCCTTTCCCTTCCTCCCCCACAACAAACACTCTGTGAGGTGAGTGGGGCTGAGAGACTTCAGAGAAGTGTGACTGGCCCAAGGTCACCCAGCAGCTGCATGTGGAGGAGTGGAGACGCGAACCCGGTTCCCCAGATTGTGAGACTACCGCTCTTAACCACTACACCACACTGGCTCCCCATTAGCACCGCAGTCGGCACGAAGTAGCTGTCCTTGGGTACAGTAATGTAGACCTAATAGGAGCTAACGTTTTACTTCTCTCCAAACTGACCCTGGTGTAGCATCTCTGTGAAGCACTGTAGGAGATTAAAACTCCAGCAATCCAGAACTGCTCAGAATGCTTGTCTGAAGCAGTAATGGGAACCAGACCTGTCAGAGACCAAGATGGCCTTCAGTACAGTCAATTGCTGACATGATGTTTGCAGTCACAACCATATATGGGATTGCAAATAAAGATTTCAATCTCCCAGGCTATTGAAAGGATCGCTGGGAAATGTCTGTAGGAACAAAGACATTCATATTATGAAAACTGTATTTCAAGTGAAGTCTCCCTATCCTGCTTACCACTCAGTTGTAAGCTCTTCAAAGTTCCTCCGTTCAGAGAAATGAATCATTAGCACATGAAGGAGTGATGCTTGAGCCTTTGATTAATATTACTGGGGAGTGCTTGGGAATGATTAGTGAGAGATAACACAATAGAAAGGAGGGGGCCTCTGTGCCACTCCAGCATGCCATTCCTTTCCTGACTTGAGAGCTGCATCAACTTGTCTAATGCAATGAATGCCGCCCTTGTTGTAAATGTGTCAAATTAGACCGCGGCTTGTCAGGCTCTCGTTTTCAAGGGTTTCAGATCTTTATCAGGTAGTGTCAGACTAAAGCGACAAAAAACCAGGAAAATGACAAACACACACACTCCTGCTGCCTGCGAATAGAGCAGGGAGGAAACGATTGGCTCAGGGCATCACCAATTACACCTGTGTGTCAACAGCACTCCTGGTTAATGGAAATGTACTTGTAGATGAAGTCCAGCACTTCCCTTGCTTGTCAAATTCATCACACTTGCACATACAAACAGTATGAGAATGGTGATTGACAGTTAAGCTCCATTCACAAGGCACTTGGTTCTGTTTTGCTGGCATATTCCTCAATGTTAGTTTCCTCATTATATTTGAACTTTCATACAATGGAAAAGCCACTTCTGGAAATTTAGTGCAAGTTTAGTGCTCATTCCCATGTTAGTTGGTTCCCAAAATGATCTGTTTGCAATCCCACCAAGCTAAAAAATTGTGGAAGGCAGGCGATGGAATTGGGGCCAGGACGCCAGCATACAGTTCTTTCCTGCTGTTTTCATGGGTGAATCAAGTGGGAACAGAAGTATGCATATATGGAAAGGGTGGGAAAATAGTGACATTGCTGAGGGAGAAAATTTCATTTGAGGGTTCAGTAAGGAGTCTCCAACCATATACCCAATTTAGTCCGACCCCCCCCCCCAGTAATGCATTACCAGACAGTGTCCAGAGAATCTGTGAGAGCTTCTTCTTCTTTGGCGATCACTCATAGCCGAGTAAGATTGTCTTCCATAAACACGGTTTTAACAGTGAGTCCATAAATGACTGTGGAGGCCAATTCTGGAACCACACGTCCTTCCACAGTGGGGACATTGGTTTCCGGGCAGGAGTTGATCACAGTGAGGATTTGCCAAGCATGCCTTCCTCTTAGCACTTTTCTTCTGTGAGAGCATAGCCTTTAACACACACTATATTTAGGAAGAAAATGTCCTATTGGCTGTTTCATCCTCCACCCAATCACCTTCTGCCACCTCAGCACCTTATCATCTTTTCATCCAACCACAGTCCTTGAAAACATTTACTCAACCCAAGTATTTTGCAACCTTCTGTTGCATCTTCTCTGGAATTATTTTTTACTCCAGCAGTCAGCGTTAGCGTCCTCCTAAACTGGTTCTTACTGGTTTTGTGGTTAGGCCGTAGTGACACTGGCAGTACTAATAACAGGTTTTGCAGAATTTATAGCTCATCGTCCAACGATGTTTATTATTGTGCCATGCCACGCTCACTAGTGTGAATGAAATTTAGCATAGTGTGCTGGTATATCTGTCAAAAAGCCGCAGTTTCATAATACAACAGGCACTGCAGTGGGAAAGGAATGTTAGAAAATGGAACAGAAGCACTGGCATTATAACCAGGAGAACTAATGCAATATTCCCCATGTAGGAATGCACCCCACATCCTAAAAGGGGGCTTGCAAGATCAGTGGTGTCACCAGAGAGCAAGCATCAGAATAATTTTTTGCACAGAACACTGTTCAATTTATGATCCTCTTTATCCCAGTACTTTTTTTTAGGGGAAGGGCTTAGTGGTAGGGAATCTCCATTGCATGGAGAAGGTCCCAAGTTTCATTCCTGGCATTGCCAGGGAAGTCTAGGGTTGCCCACTGCTGGAACTCAATAGAACTATTGCCAGTCAGTGTAGATAATACTGAGCTTGATAGACCAATGGCTGCCCCAACAACCTCAGTCTGCCCTTAGTTAGCTCCCATCTGCCAGCATGGTGTAGTGGTTAAGAGCGGTGAACTCATAATCTGGTGAACCGGCTTCGCTTCCCCGCTCCTCCACATGCAGCTGCTGGGTGACCTTGGGCTAGTCACACTTCTCTGAAGTCTCTCAGCCTCACTCACCTCACAGAGTGTTTGTTGTGGGGGAGGAAGGGAAAGGAGATTGTTAGCCATTTTGAGACTCCTTAAGGGAAGTGAAAGGCAGGATATCAAGTCCAAACTCCTTCTCCGCCTCTTCTTCTTCTTCTTCTTCTTCTTCTTCTTCTTCTTCTTCTTCTTCTTCTTCTTCTTTCAACTATCCCAGGGGGTGGCACTGGCTGTCAGCTTCCTCCTGCTTACTTCAATGGGCCAGTGGTCTGACAATGTGCTCCTATTACTTTTTAATTCCTCATGAACTTAAACTCTATTTGGGTGTTACGCAAATAAGAACCAAATGAAGAGGAGAGGATGGCAATGTTCTCTGGGCCTTGGTGGTCATCACTGCCTCTTACAGCTGTGAGTTCCATAGTTTAACTACACACTGCTTGAAGAAGTACTTTCTTTTATCTCTCCTGAATCTTGTAACATTCAGCTTCATTGGTTGCCAATGTTATGGGAGACAGAGAAAAAAATGTCCCTGTCCACTTTCTCCATGTCATGCAAAATTGTATGAACTTCTGACATGGTGCCTCTCTAAACAAAAAAGTCCCAAACATTGCAACCTTCCATCAGACCAGAGCTGCCCACTAATGGGAATGCTGAGCTGAATATTTAGGGCTCCCAACTCCAGGAGAAAATTCAGAGGAGAGTTTGGGATGTGTCCTTTGTTTTCCAGTCATAGAGAAATCTGCAGCCATGTAGATTCCTAGATTCTCTTACTTGCATCCACTGGAATTTGTTATGCAAGTTTCTTAGGTCATGAAACTGTAGTTTAAATGTTTTCTGATGGCCTAAGGATGGAGATTTATAATAAGTCTGTCTGCTTTGAAACCCCACCATAAAAAGGTGCCTTCAACAAACAGATTTGTTTCATTATCCTCAGAAACCCCACCATCACCAGCAGCAGGGCAGCCAAAGCATTAGAAATAACAAATAGCTTCCAAGTCTTTTTAAGAACAATTTAAGGCAGATCTCACAGTGTACTCCATATGATCTCCTACATACCTGGGTGTCTGTGCTAAAGGAAGTGCATGGCCCAGCACAGTGTATCAGAGATTATGGGCGCAATAAATATTGGACGGAGGATCTATGATAACATCTATTATGGCTTTATGAAATATTTATATTGCCTGAATACATATTGCTTCCTGAACAGCTCGTTCTGGGGATGTTTAATGAAAGACATCTGTCGCTTTCACTGAAATCTACCCATGGACAAAATATGCTCTCATCTCCTCCTCCAAGCCACAGTCTTTGGGGGTTTACAGAACCAGCAGATTGGCACTGAAATATGCCATATTTACTTTCTAAAGGGCAGTCATGGGGGAGACAAGGAAAGTGACATATTGATGTACACACACAGAGTCTTTCACTAAGTTTTGGAAATGAGCTTACTTTGTGAAGCACTAAGATCAACCTTAGCACAAAGCGCTGGCTTTTTTTGAATGGGGGCAATAAAAAAAGAACACTCTGAGTTGTAAATGCAGCAAAAATAAAATAAAAATGGAACCATAGAAAGACATGGGGCTAAGAAAATAGGGAAAGGTAAAGGGACCCCTGACCATTAGGTCCAGTCATGACCGACTCTGGGGTTGTGGCACTCATCTTGCTTTACTGGCCGTGGGAGCCGGTGTACAGCTTCCAGGTCATGTGGCCAGCATGACTAAGCCACTTCTGGCGAACCAGAGCAGCACACGGAAACACCGTTTACCTTCCCGCTGGAGTGGTACCTATTTATCTACTTGCACTTTGACATGCTTTCGAACTGCTAGGTTGGCAGGAGCAGGGACCGAGGAACGGGAGCTCACCCCGTTGCAGGGATTCGAACCGCCAGCGTTCTGACCGGCAATTCCTAGGCTCTGTGGTTTAACCCACAGTGCCACCCGCGTCCCTTTAAGAAAATAGATGCATCCATTTATGCCTACATTTCCACCCTTCACCTTTCCCGATGAGCCAACTTGGCAAATAATGGCATATACGCAACCCATAAATTTTCAGGCACAAGGCACAGGCATGGGAAGGAGGGCTCACTTTGACCAACTCCATCAGTCCTCCTCTCTCTTCCTCAGCCATCATCTAGAAGCAAGCCATTCCATCAAGCTGCCTCAGTGGGAGGAGATGGGAAGAAGGACTCCTTCCATCAGCTTTTGCTGAAAGACCAGCTCCATCAGGCACCTCCTGCCTCAGAACTGTGCCACCTGGTCATTAGAAGAACAATGGTCTAAGAATTAGTGCCTGAGCTTGTTTTCCCCAGCTCTTCCCTCCCTGTCCTTTCCCCCTTTTATGCCCTGTTTTTGTTTTAGATTTTAAGCCTGCTGGGAAGGACTGTCTTGTTTTAATTGGTGGGCTATAAGCCACTCTAACAGCCTTTTTGGCTGAAGAGCAGAGTACAAATGCTCTAAATAAATAAATGTTAATCAGCAGCACATACCACTGGTTTGTCTGTGTACTGTGTACTGCGTACTGTGTATCATTATCATTATCGTCCCTACTGAAAGCAAACTTGGGTAGCTGAGTGCCAATCAGTTTGGAAATGAAGCAGAACCACTAATGCTTCAATATGCCTATAGGGACTCCCAAGGCATGCAGAAGCATACAAGTTTGTAAATTAATATGGCTTCTGCATGGAGCCCCCCAAATTATATTGAAACTTTCACGGTCTTGCTTTCCTTTGGAGAATCTTGGTTAGAGAGTGGACTTCACCTGCTGCCATCACGCTGACAGAGAGAGATGCTTGTAGGAAAGGAAATAATAAAGTTATTTTTTGTAGGGTGTTTCTTGTTCTAGTCTTAACTTGTCAGGGGAAGAACAAAACAGCCATGATTGCTCCTTTGTTATCTCAGAGAATAATTAAAGATGACCTATCATCTTGAAGTCCACAAGGAAAGCATGAGGAGGAAGAGGATGCTGGACACAGAACACAAGCTGAAAATATTGGTCTACATTTGGGTGCAGCCCCCAAAAATGTAGAATTGTTTTTTCAAATAATTTGATTTTTTTTTAAGTCATCATGGGGAAAATCAGAACTTTGTAGCATTTCCTTACACTCCAGTACACACTTCCCCCCTATTTTTCTATTCACTTGTATTACTGTTTTTTTAACAATCTATGGGTGGCTCCGTAATGTTTTCAGTATTTAGGGCCTCTGAAGGTCTTAATCCATCCCTGGATGAATGGAAATTTGTACAGTAGGCTATGTTCTACACAAACTTGTTTACCATCCTAGAAAGCAAGAGACATCATCAAAATTCAGAAGGGAGGGGTGTGTGACCTGGGAGAGTCCTGGGGGCCAGATAGAGTGACTTGGAGGTCTGCATTCAGGCTTGATGCTTACTGTCCCTGCCCTATACCCTGGGCTCCTATAAAATCCTCTGCAACTCGTAGCATAACAGTTTCTCCACAAGACAGGGCTCAGTGCCCCAGCTACAGAAAAGTTCAGAATATGGCAATTTGAGGGTGCAGGATATGAAGGTGTTTCAAGAGGGAAGAAACTTGTGTACCCCAGGCTGCATATATGCAGAATATTTATCATGGCACACATACACCCCTTGAAAAGGATAAAAAGGGATTTACAGCATAAACATGCTGGGGCCCCAAATATGGTTCTGCATAGCCCTTCCCAATTAAGTTAATCCAGTCTTAGCCAAGGACTGAGTGGGCTGTGGGAAATGAACTGTGGTATCCATGGAAACATATTGTTTTGATCTGACTGCAATTATAGCAACGGGGGAGGCTACCTCCTATTCAGTGTGGCCTCTTGTAACCTTCATGAAAACCAGCAAAGAATAGTATCTGGAGATTTCAGTGGCTCGGGCAATGTTAAATGGATATTGCCAAAGGCCACAGAATTTCATATCGTGCCAGGACACGAGGGGCCATCTCTGGAGATGGGGGGCCCGTTTGCAACCTTCCATCTGCCACGCTAAAAGTTCTCACATGGCGAGTTTACTGCCTCATTTTCTCACAGAGAGCCATTTGGCTGAACCTATCTCTACAGGAAACCTCCAAACATGCAATAACTTTTAAAGGCCTTTTATCCAACAGTCATCCTCTGGAGTGATTTTATCAGCTGCAAAATGAATATGAAAATAAGCCCTAAGAATGAGAAGCATGTAAGAACCATAGGAAGAGCCCTCCTCCATCAGACCAGCATCCTGTTTTGCACAGCAGCCAATCAGAAGTCTCTGGGGAGCCTGCAGGCAGGACATGAAGCCAATAGCCTTCTCCCACTGTGCCTCCACAAAGACTGGTAGTCGGTGAAAGATTGCTCTGAACATGAACACTGCATATAGAGCTAATAGGCCATGCAACTGCTGATAGACTTTTCCATGCCTCTGTTTCATTCCTTTTAAAGCTGTCTAAGCTATTGGCCGAAGGGACGCAGGTGGCGCTGTTGGTAAAACCTCAGCGTCTAGGACTTGCCGATCGCATGGTCGGTGGTTCAAATCCCCGTGGCAGGGTGCGCTCCCATCGCTCGGTCCCAGCGCCTGCCAACCTAGCAGTTTGAAAGCACCCCCGGGTGCAAGTAGATAAATAGGGACCGCTTACTAGCGGGAAGGTAAACGGCATTTCCGTGTGCTGCGCTGGCTCGCCAGAGCAGCTTCATCACACTGGCCACGTGACCCGGAAGTGTCTGCGGACAGCGCTGGCTCCCAGCCTATAGAGATGAGCGCACAACCCTAGAGTCTGTCAAGACTGGCCCGTACGGGCAGGGGTACCTTTACCTTTACCTTTAAGCTATTGGCCACAGTAACATCCCTTAAGTTAACTCTGCACAGTGCAAATAAGTCAGTTCTTTGCAGATACCTCTTATTTGTGTGTAGGTGACGCCTTTCTGGCTACGTAAGAATCCACACTTACCTCAGAACTTCAGAACAGAATAAATGATATTAGGAAGCTGGCCCACATCTCCTAAGGGTGTGTGCATTGTGAATGGGGAAAAATTCAATTTGGTTCCCATTTTAACACATACCTAGATAATTCATACTTCCCAAGCAGGGATATACCAATTTATACAATCCAAGTAGGTAGCAATGTGACCATATCTGCATAACACAAATGATGCCACCCATCTACCGTCCTATAACAAGTCCAGTATGATAATAGGAATTGCCAATGTTTTGGGGGCCCTGGGAACAATTGCCAACCAGAGGAGCTGACATGAGCACTACAGATGATGATATCAATGTTGGTGTTCATATGCTACCTTCCTCACATTCCAAGCGGCATGTGCCACCACACTAAAGACACAATTCCTATAATATACAAAATGGACCTCCTGATAGTATCTACTAGATGCCTTATTCTGCAGAGCTCAGTTGGGTATATAAGAGGCAAGATTATATTTTAGGTGTCCTGGTCCAAAGCAGCATTGGGCTTTGCATGTCAGAATCAGCACCTTGAACTTAGTAGTAATAATAATAATAATAACAACAACAACAACAACAACAACAACAACAACAACAACAACAACAACAACTCTGGGCAGCTTAAAGTATCAAACCTTAAAATCTTCCTCATAGCTAATTATATCAATCATAATTTTATTATTTTCACCCTGCCTGTCTGGCTGGGCCTCCCCAGCCACTCTGGGCGGCTCCCAGCAGAATATTTAAAATATGATAAAACATCAAATATTAAAAACTTCCCTAAACAGGGCTGTCTTCAGATGTCTTCTAAAAGTTGTATAGTTCTTTATCTCTTTGACATATGGAGCATGTTCCAAGGGGAGGGCGCCACTACCGAGAAAGCCCTCTGTCTGGTTCCCCATAACTTCACTTCTTTGCAGTAAGGGAACCAGCAGAAGACCCTCAGAGGAGGACCTCAGTGTCAGGGCTGAGTGATGGGGGTGGAGACACTCCTTCAGGTATACTGGACTGAGGCCATTAAGGGCTTTAAAGGTCAGCACCAACACTTTGAATTGTGATCAGAATCACGCTGGGAGCCAATGAAGATCCTTTAGGACTGGTGTTATATGGTCCTGGTGGCTACTCCCAGTCACCAGTCTAGCTGATGTATTCTGGATTAGTTGTAGCTTCCGAGTCACCTTCTAAGGTAGCCCCATGTAGAACACATGGCAATAGTCCAAGTGGGAGATAACCAGAGCATGCACCACTCTGGCTAGACAGTCTGTGGGCAGGTAGGGTCTCAGCTGACATACCAGGTGGCGCCGATAGACAGCTGCCCAGGAAACAAAATTGACTTGTGCCTCCTTGGACAACTGTGAGTCAAAAATGACTCCTAGGCTGTGCACCTGGCCCTTCAGGGGCAGACGTACCCCATTCAAGGCCAGGGAATGCCACACACACACCCACTCCTGTCCCCCCAAAACAAATCTTGTCAGGATTTAACCTCAATCCGTTAGCCACCATCCATCCTCCAACCATGTGCAGACACTCACAAAGGACCTACACTGCTTTCACTAGTTCTGATTTGAAGGGGAGTTAGAGCTGGGTATCATCTGCATACTGGTGAACACCCAGCCCAAACCCCCTGATGATCTCTCCCAGTGACTTCATATAGATGTTGAAAAGCATTGGGGAGAGGATGGAGCCCTGAAGTACCCCACAAATGAGAGCGCAGGGGTTTGATCACTAATCCCCCACAACACTTTCTGGACACGGCCCAGGAGAAAGGAGTGGAACCACTGCATAACAGTGTCCCCAGCTCCCAACTCCTCTAGACAGTCCAGAAGGATGTCATGGTCAATGATGTCAAAGGCCACTGAGAGATCCAGCAGGACCAGGAAACAGCTTTCACCTCTGTCCTTTAGCCCACTAGCTACTTGGCACAAACTTCAGTCAAATACACATCACAACCTGCTCTGTTGGCTACAAAAGAATGATTCTCCTAAACCTGATTTCAGTGGAATGGGTAGAGAGGACACATATGCATCCATTACATGCTGGTAACCTCTGTGGCAGCCAGGTGATTTCCAGATCCTATTCTTTGCAGAGGATAGACATAAGAACATGCTTTACTGCCCTTGAAGAAAAGCAGTAACATTCTTTAAAATCTGGCACAGCAACACCATGTTCTGTTTAGTTAACACTGGTTTTCCTTGTTTATGGCTCCCTTGGCATCCTTCCTAGAATTAATGTATTTGCTTTACATTCTCAAGCAACAAAGTCCTTTTTGGAGAGCAGAGCTGACCTGTTATGCATTAATAACTGCATGGCATGCAAAGGAGGTGGAATATAACATGGTAGGAACATTCCCTGCAGTAATCATTTTATGGAATATATTTTATGGGTGTGCACTGAATATGAGATTTGGATTGAGCCCCAATTCAGGAATTAGGAATGCCAGCTGATTTGGTTTTGGACCTATTTTGAAGGAAGACACCCACTTTGCCTTGGAATGGCCACAGGTATCTCTGAAGTGGCCCACTTGAAATCAGGATTTGGGTTAGTCAGAATAGGTAGATAGGTTGATAGGCTGCAAAAAAAGATTCCTTACTTAATACTTTGTGAAAGCTGGACAAATCGCTCCCATTAAATTACTTCTGTTGGTGCCTGCCATCCAAAACCATTGCCTCGAACAATACAGCAGCTTAATAGGATTCCTTCAGAGTGGGTAGATCTGCCAGTTTTGCTTTCTTTCGGTTTCTCATTCCCTCAAATCCCACCCCCCACTTTGTAAGTTCAGTTCATAGTCCCGTATCAGTTTGCAATTTTTAAAAATAAAAAGCTGTCCAATGACGTAATGGCAGAAGGACAACAAGCTCTCATCTTAATACCTGCAGTCCTTGGACCAAGGGGGTGGAGATAGGTACGGGTGAACTGAAATAAAGTGACTCATAAGGCCACAGTTCTGCTTCAGCAAGCTGCTCACAGGGAGCTATCCATGGTGCTGCAGTTACTGGCTTGCCATGCTGACTTGACCCTTGGCCCTGTATATATGATGTGGAGGGGAAAGAACAGTGGATATGTGTGCAGTGGTCTGTATGATGAACCACTAAAGTACAAGTAGAAGAAGAAGAAGAAGAGTTTGGATTTGATATCCCGCCTTTCACTCCCTTTCAGGAGTCTCAAAGCGGCTAACATTCTCCTTTCCCTTCCTCCCCCACAACAAACACTCTGTGAGGTGAGTGGGGCTGAGAGACTTCAGAGAAGTGTGACTGGCCCAAGGTCACCCAGCAGCTGCAGGTGGAGGAGCGGAGACGCGAACCCGGTTCCCCAGATAATGAGACTACCGCTCTTAACCACTACACCACACTCTTGGAATGGAAGTAGGAGCTTCTGAAGCCTTGTGCCATGTCTTTCCTTCCCCAGCTAGCTATTAGAGCTTCCTAGACAGGAAGCGGTGTAAGAGGGCTTCCTGTTCTGGTTGGGTTTTGCTTGAGCAATAAGGTATTCCTAAATTCCAGTGTATCCCTGTATATCTGGTTGTTTTTCAAACGTGACTTCAATCTTATTCCTTTGTTCATCCCTCCTGGTTGTGCTTCACCCCTGACCTCCAACTTGCTTCTTGGTCCTGCTTCCTGGTGAGTCCTGATTTCCTCTTTGGTCCTGACTTCTAATTTTTCCCACAGCACCCAGTTTCTGACTCTGTTATCCATAGCCTAACCCTGACACAAGGCTGAAAAGAAGCCTGAGGTCTTGGAAAGCCACTGCTCATTGGAGGAGGCAATACTATGCAGCATAAACAAATGGTTTGATTCAGTACAAAATGGCTTTGTAAATCATCCAGAAATTTTGATTTCTGAAGCAGAATTTAAACCCAGGTCATCCTGCTCTGAATGTATATGTACAATGCAACAATGGCACTCAACACCTGATTATCTGGCCTGCATTGAATTATGCATGTCATACCGATTAATTTTTTTGTTCCTTGAATAGATGAGTGCAGCTCTTAGAATTCATTTTCCTGAGTGAACCCATGAGTTTGCAAATTAGTCATTCATTTCCCATTAATGGACTTCGGCACTTGCGTCAAATGCCTTCTTTTCGCCACCATTTCTTGCCAGTAAATGTGTTTGCTTGGTTGTTCATGTAAAGGGAATATAAATAGGCAGGGTCTTGAGCCAAGCAAACACAGCTTGGTATTCATGCAGTAACCCTAGTGATGCCGTTGCTCACTTTCCCCCCTTCTATATCTCTATTTAATGTTACATGGCCTGATCTGAGTCTCAGTGAATCCACAGAGACACCCATTGACTTTTCTGTGCTTTGGACAAGGACCATAAAACCTGCTATTTACATCGTATATATCTGGCTGCAGTTTCCATAGAGTTAAAGGCTAGCTGAATGAAAATTCTGAATTCAAGGCAGCCTCTCCAGCTTATGACTCCCGGCGCCTTAAGGGAATTGGCTGGGTGTATTTTTCTGTACGTATTTAGTGTAAATGAGGCATCCACATAGAAGGATCATAAGCAATTTCCATCCCCACTCCAAATCAGCCAAAGGGTTTCAACTCCCACCCTGCACAATGTAATCAATTGTGCTGGAAAACTTTTTCCAGACTGATTGTCAGTAATTTGCAACAAACAACTCCTTAGAGGAAGAAGGCTGGCTCTGAGTTTTATCTTATCTTTGTCAGCTTGGAAAGGCCATCTTTGGAAATAATAACGGATTCAGCTGCTTGTCGATTCTCGTGGCTTTGTCTGGAGGTGAGGCACAAGAGGGCAGGAAGCGTGACTGGGCTCTCACCTCTAGCAACAGTCGCAGCTATTAACATACCCCTTACATTGTGCTTTGGCTATGATGCACTTTGGGGGTTGAAATATTCTGCCATTACAGAAATCACAGGATCACTGTCCCTGGATGGTATGGGAGGATTGTTCTTAAGGGTGTGATTGAGTTGCAACAAGTTGTGGTAAGAGAAGGAGACGGTGAGCTGTGATGCCATGCTCATTTAGAATACCATATGCTCTTATTGTCTCTTATTGCCGGGGACTGGGAAGAGGAGGAATGGTGGAGACTGCCTCCCCATCCTGACCCTTCTAGGGTGGTGGAAGAGGAAGACAGTATAGATTTACAACAGTGGTTTGTGGGAGGTCACAGCTCAGAGGCAGATGAGGGGAAAGTTGGGAAATAATGGGAGAAGAGGAGGAGAAGGAGGCAGAAGCGGAGCGGCAGCTGACTGACACAGTGTCATCAGAAAGCATCCCAGAACCCGGTGAGCCTTAAAAGTAGGAGAGCAAAGAGCTCAAAGGCAGAGGGCATGTAGCAGCACCTGTAGAAGTGACGAATGAGGAAGTGGGAGAGACTGGTGGTGGAGATTCACTTGGGACAACGTCATTATCCAAGAGGCTGGGTTCTATAGCCTCTCTCTGTAAATATTGAAATAAAAAAGGGTGGTAAGAAACCTTTCCTTGTCTTTATACTTTCCTGAGCAACCAGCTCGGAGCCGCTGACAGCATCCTGACACTTATTTACCATAACAACATGAGAAGAGCCCTGCCAGATCCATCTAAACCAGCACCCTGTTGTCACATTGGCCAACCAGATGCCTATGAAAAGCCCACAAGCAGAATTGTAATGCAACAGCACTCTCCCAACTTGTGATTCTCAGCAACTGGCTTTCAGAAGACAGTACACAACTCTCAAATCGAATAACCATTGATAGCCTTATCTTCCACAAATCTTCTTTTAAAGCCATCCAAGCTGACGGCCATCATTACATCTTGCGGGAGCAAATTCCATAGTTTAATTGTGCAGGGTATGAAGAAGAATTTTCTTTTCTCTGGGCTGCATCCAATATTCTCCGTCTGCTAGGCCAGGGGTGCTCACACTAACAGATGTGAGAGTTTTAATGCTGCAGAGCAGAGGAATTTGACACAACATTTGCACGAGCAGAAACTCATTGCAAAGTTACTAGCAAACTGCTTATGCAGTCCCTGGAACTACTTTGTTCTGCTGCTGCCAAAAAGAAAAAAAAGTCAGTGGAACTTTAAGTTAAAGTGCCTTTAACTTAACTAAGTTAAAGTGCCTTTAACTTAGCATTACATTGTATAACACTCTTTCCTGAATCTTCAGTGTCATTGAATAGTCCTTGTTCTACTATTATGAGGGAGGGAATAAGCTTCTATCTCCTTTCTCCAGAAGGATAATTTTGTATATCACCCCCTGCTCACTTTTTCTTATAAACTAAAGAGTCCAAATGCTGTAACCTTTACTTCATGAAGGAATGTATTCCTGTTGCCTTGGCAACAGTGTTTCATTCCCTTGTTGCCCATTCACAGTGTGGGAAATGAGAGGGCTTTGTTGGCCCTCAGTGATGTCGCAAGGTACATTTTCACAGGGAACCAGGCAGAGGGCCTTCTTGGTAGTGGTGCTCTCTCCGTGGAGGACTCTTCCTTCAGATGTCAAGGAAATAAACAACTATCCGACTTTTAGAAGACATCTGAAGGCAGCCCTGTATAGGGAAGTTTTTAATATTTGATGTTTTATTATGTTTTTACTATTCTGCTGGGAGATGGGCAGGGTATAAATAATAAAATTGTTATTGTTATTGGCTATGAGGTGCTGTGTGGTGAACATTCTCATAAACTGACCCTCTTTTGGCTGAGGTCACACCATGAGGAGCAATGAATTCTTGATGTTGGTTCTTACCAAGAGGAAGAGAGAAGAGGCAAAGTGCAGGGGGTCAAATGTGCTAAACTTCTCCCTTAAGTTGGCCACCAATTTGTGAAGGACATTTCTGAAGCTTCTTCCATTTGTGAGCAGTCCCTGCACAATTAGAAGCCCAGATAGTCAGAATCTAAATTTCACAGGGAGCTTCACAACTCTTCCCCATTTTATACCTTCTCTTTCCATAAGTTGGAAGGTGATGGACACAGTGACAGGGGTGGAGCTTAGGGAATCCATCTACGTTCCCTCTGCTTGTGTGTAGGCTTTACACATGAGCAGAACTCAGGGTGGTTGTTTCCATTGCTTCACCCTCTTTCCATGCAACCTCGGAAAATTCAGGGCAAAGGGAAGTATTTCTTCATGTTGTTAGACCATTGCTGGAGTATGGCATTCACTCCCACAAGAGGTAGTGATGCTCACCAACTTGGAATGCTTGAAAAGAGGGGTGGACATATTCTTGGAGAAGAAATCTTTCAACGGCTAATAGCCACAATGGCTGTCTTCTACCTCCACCATTGGTGGCAGTATACATCTGAATCCAGTTACGAGGAACCGCAGGATGGCAGAATGCTGTTGTTCTCATGTCCTGCTTGTGGACTTTTCATAGGCCTCCATAGCTCTTATTAAGCAACCTTCTATTTGACAATCCTGCTCTGTTCCACTCTATCCCCTCGATATATTAGGGATGCCAATCAACATTTCTTTCTAGAGGAGTCATTGTTTTAAAACTGTTAATTCCTAATATACACAGCGAAGTTTCTGTACCCTCGTTGTAACACACCGCTGCATGACAAATGACACATTACACTTTAATGCTTTTCATCTACCACATTTTCAATAGTTTTTGGTACAGCTTATCAATCTTCCATTTCTTATCTTACAGAATATAGACAACTACAATGAAGCACTCTCTCCTCTTCCTTTCTTTTTCTTTTTTTCCTTTTTAAACCATATTCGTTGTTCATTCTCCAGCAACTAACTCAGGACCAAGAGCACAAAACATAACAAAAAAATTCCCTCTTATTTTGTTCTAGGTTGATCATGTTTCTGCAACTTACAGAACATAGGATGCTGCTTCATATTGAGTCAGATCACTGGTCTTATCTAACTCAGTGCTGTCTACACTGACTGGCAGTGGCTCTCTGAGGTTTCAGGTGGGGGTCTTCCCCAACCCTACCTGGAAATATCAGGAGTTGAATCTGGAACCATTTGCATGCAAAGGAGCTGAAGCTCAATGACTGAATGCATTGAGAAACAGTCTTCCCCACCACCAGATATTGTGAACTCCCATTATCCTTGACCATGCACCATGCTGGCTACAGCTGATGAGAATTGAAGTTCAGAGTTTCTAGAAGGCATCAGGCTGGGGGTGTCCACTTTACATGCAGGAGCCCTCACATTCAGGTGCCACCATCCCCTGTCAAAAGCATCTCAGCCAGCACAGTTAGGAAAGGCCTGTTCCTGAGGAAAGCTCTCATTGACCAGAGCGGAGCAGTCCTCCTGATGCCCTCCAGATGTTGGCCTCCCTGGGGCTGATGGGAGATGTAGTCAAAAACATAGCCTTGGCAATACTGTTCCAGAGAGACCAACTATTTGGTAGAAGACAGCTTCCCATGTTGAATCTCTCTATTAGGAGTTTTCAGCTGCATAGAGCTTCCAGAATAATTATGCCACATATTATGCTAAATATCCAACAAATTAGTGCACCTCCCAAAGACGGTGATTGGTTCCTGGTGACTTTGAAACCTGGTAATTATGATTACAATCTTGTAATCATGATTACAAGCATGTGGTATACAAATCTCATGAAATAAGTGAAATAAATTAATAAACTTCTGTGCACGTATGCACACAACCCCTGCAAAGTAATTAAAAGTATGTAAAACGTTTTATGCACTTCTTTTCTTCCTAGATAAGTGCCAAAGTGAGTATATCCAAAGCTGGATAACGTAGTGTGCCAAAGGGGTTTGATGTTTTAATTTGCAGTATGTAAAATTAATGGACCTAGAAAGCTTTGCCTTAAATTCATTGGCAAAAGTAATCTATACACTTGTCTGATTGTTTCCAATGGATGTTCACCTAAAATTGCTTCCTTGGACACCACCTTGTAAAGAGCCACTTCCCATGCAGAACAGCTTCATGGCTGCCGCCAGCAGTTTCTAAGCAATGTTCCCTAGATTTTTCCCTGCTTGTTCATTCATATGCTTTTATTACTAACTGCAAATGCTCCACATGGGGATGCTGTGTCTTCAGTTTGAATAACAGGGAAAGAGGTGAATGCTGAAACTACTGCAAGGCACAGATCCCATGGGCATATCTATAGAATCTGCATAGCTAGCCCAAACACCGCAAGTGACAGCTCAATCAATTTCACCATGCACATAAACACTTGGGCCAAGTCCACTGCAGAGATAGGATGCTTGTCCTGGGCCTGAAGCCGGCTCTACCATTAGATCCAATGGGGTGGGAGAAAGAAATTTGATTTGGTTCCCATTTTAATATGAATCTACACAGGGCTGTCTTAAGCATATGTGGCACTGGGGTGCAAAGATCCACCCAGCGCCCCCCCCTCCAGGTTGCCCAGTCCCAGGCATGCAGGAGGACAGAGCCGACCAACCACCTCAGTGTCTCGCTGGCTCAGTCGCCCCCGAAATCGCGATGCAGAGCTGCCTGCAGTAGAAGAATAGGAAAACATGAAGCTGAGTTAGACCACTGGTTCTTCTAGCTCACCATTGTCTACAGTGAATAACAATGGCTCACCAAAGTTTCAGATAGTGTCTGTCCAGCCCTTCCTGGAAATAGAGGGGATCAAACCTGGGACCCATGGTATGATTATTTTGGAGCAAGCCCTCAGGATTCAGCTCTCTGTTACCTGAAACTGGGCATTACATGTGCATATGAAACAAGAAAAACCAAACAGAGGAACCATGTCAGTGTTTGGGAAACTGAGTGCTTCAAACAGAAGAAAGCCCCAAACTATTACTTATTTCTGTGTCAATATTGAGGGAATGC
Organism: Podarcis liolepis; assembly: GCF_965112155.1. Lineage (NCBI taxonomy): Eukaryota > Metazoa > Chordata > Lepidosauria > Squamata > Lacertidae > Podarcis > Podarcis liolepis. The sequence goes on along the minus strand of NC_139561.1, from coordinate 70,210,876 downwards.
TATAATTGGGCATTGACTGAAGTAATTGGGTACTTACTTGAATAATTCATTAACTGTATTAACAGCTGACCAACTATTTATGTAAATGTAATGGGCATTAAAAGAAACTGCTATGAAAACAATCTTTGAATGTAGAATCAAAGGATGCATTCTGAGGACGTAACTGGGTGTTATTTTATTTTTATTTTTAAAAACTTGCTACTGCTGCCATTTTGTGTTTCATCCTCGCCTCTTCGTGGTTAAGTGTCTTATAGGCTCTGATCATTTCTTTTCTGGCAGGCAAAGACATTTTTAGATTTACACACGTTGCTTCGTTGAAACTGGTGTTTCAAGTTTCACTTTGTATTCTTTATTACTTTTTATTATTGCATTCTTATCACTATTGTTAGACGGCTCAAGCACCATTTGGTTGAAAGACACAGGACTCACTTGTAAACACCAAGAAGTAGGCAATACATAAATGACATGACATTGTTGAGCTAGTCATTTCTCTGCCTACATTGCCGACAGCCAATCTGAGGCAGGGGACAATAACATAAGAAAGTTAGAAGAGCCTTGTGGACCAGGCCATAGACCCAACTAGTTTGACATCCTGTTCCCACAGGAGCCAACCGGATGCCTATAGGAAGACAATAAGCAGGACCTGAGAGCAATAACACCTTCCCCTCCTGCGGTGTCCAGTGACAAGTATTCAGAAGTACACTGCTTCCGACAGTGGAGGGAGAACATTCACATCTGGGTCACTGAATTTGCCTCTTTTGAAGCCATCAAAGTTGCTGGCCATCACTGTCCCTTGTGGGAGGCAAGTGCCGTATTTAACTATGCTCTGTGAATAAGTCCTTTGTTCAAATCTTCCAACATTCCGCTTCATTGAATGTCCACATCTCTAATGTTATGAGAGAGGGTGAAAAGCCTTCCTCTGTCCACTGTAGGGACAGTGTGATGGTACAAGGGGCGTTCATTAAAGATTTCTCCTGATGTACTTCCAGTGGACCGAGACAAACAAAACTGGGCACAGTTATTAGTCCAACTCTAGATAACTACCAGCAAGAGTCAAACACTTCTCCCGTTGTTTTATGCAGCTGTGGAGACCTTGCCTGTAGAAGTCAGCTGGTTGCATCAGAAGCCACAACTTGACCTCAGAAATCAGCATTTCATCGCTTGGAAAAAGCTAGCCTTTCAAAAATAACTTCATGGTTGGAAAAAGGTGGAAGTCCAATGGTGTGAGGTCGGGAGAATAAGGGGGTGAGGAAGGATTTCATAGCCACAGAACCGTGCTTCCATCTGAGCAACATGCGAGTTGTGAACCAGGGCGTTATCCTGCAGGAGGCGGACACCTTTGGTCAGCAAACCATGCATCTCAATTTTAATGGCCTTCCTCAATTTCTGCAGCAGTGAAGCATAGCATGTCCCAGTAATTGTGGTACCCTTTGCCAGGAAATCCATCATCACTACTCCGCACTGGTCCCAAAAGACTGTGAGCATGACCTTGCCTGCTAATGGTTGGACACGTGCCTACTTTGGAGGTGGTGAGGCAGAGTGCTTCCATTGTTTGGACTGGGATTTAGTCTCTGGGTCATAATGATGGACCCATGTTTCGTTCTGAGTAATTAGTCTGGCAAATAAGTCATCATGGTTTTCGTGACACACGGCCAGAAGAGCCCATGAGCATGGGACTCGTTGCTGCTTCTAGAAAGGCATCAGCAGCTGGAGAACCCACCATGCAGACAGCTTTCTCATGTGCAAAAGGTCATTGATGATTTTTTCTACAGAGCACACACTGATCTTGACATCTGGAGCTAGTTGGCAAATGGCTATGCGGCGATCCTCCAGAATGGCAGCCTCCACTTCCTGGATGGTGTCTTCATCAATGGTGGTCCCCAGAAATGGGTGCCGTTCCACCAAAGTGCAACCACGCTTGAACTGATGGTGCCAATGCTTGACTACGTCATACTATGGGGCATCCTCCCCATAAGTCCTTTCATCTCATCAAACGTCTCCCGTGGTGTGCCCCCTTTCAAGTACAAGAACCTGATGACCACTCTGCATTCAACTGGTTATCAGACATCACTCCACGTTAGCACCCATAACAGAGAAACTGTCAGGAGTTCAGAGCTACAAATTACCACGTTACCTATGGAGAGATGCATCATTATACACGTGCAACTTCATTCTCCTGTGATAATCAGAAGTGGGTCAGGGGAAATCTTTAATGAACGACCCTCGTATCACATCACAGTCCTTCTCTCAGCTGTCGCCTAACAGCAGACATTCCATCAGGTTGTGGCAGAGGGAGAAGAGCGAGGCCACTCCATCAGCTCAGCTAAGAGACCAGCATCTTTCAGTCCTTAACCTGTTTCTGTTCCAGGTAGTCATTATAAGAAGCTTATCATTGAGGTCTGGTGCATTAATCTGCTTTTCTCTCTCTCCTCCTCCCTCCTCATCTCATTTCCTTTTCATAGAATCATAGAATCATAGAGTTGGAAGAGACCCCAAGGGCCATCGAGTCCAACCCCCTGCCAAGCAGGAAATGTCTTTTAGATAGTGTAATGTCTGTGCAATTTTGTGCAATGTCTTTTAGATAGTGTAAAGTCGATAGTGGGAACTATCTTGCTGATATTTGTAAGCCACTCCAGGATCCTGTTTCATAGTAAAATACTTCACACAAACCAATCATTTGTGTTCGGTTACTTGGAATGTACTTCTGAGCAGAACCACAAAGGATTGTGTAGTTAGGGCCCTGTCTAGTTTGACCCTTTGGTGCCATGTTAAAATCACTATTTTCCCCTCAGAGCTTTTAATTAAACAGTACTGTTTTATGACAGCTTAGGATGTTTGCTGTGTTGCTGAAGTTTATTGAGCCTTTGTCTTGTTTTATGTAGCTTTGCTGAATAATTATTGTGATTTACTGTTTTCCTGGTTTCTCTTTCCTGTTTTACAAGTTTCCCCCTCTCCATAAGCTGCGTATCTAACTTAATATATACATCAAAAAGGCAGGGTGTAAATATTCTAAACAAACAAACATATAGTGCCCTAAAGTCAGCACTGCTAGGACCTGGGAGGCCAGGATTCGAATCCCCACTTGTCCTTGAAGTTCACTGGGTGACCTTGGGCCAGTCACTGCCTCTCAGCCTAACCCACCTCACAGGATTGTTGTGGGAATAAAATGAGGAGAAGAGCAATATATGCCATTTTGAGCTCCTTGGAGAAAAAGGTGGGATAAAAATGCAATAAATAAAATACTTCGAACACCTGTGATAGTGTCACATGTGCAAAGTTGCACACACAGTGCTGTATGCTTACAACGTTTTCATGTACATGGAAGAGGGATGAGGGGAAACGTCATTGCAGTTTGCCTTTAAGAGTGAGCCAACCTTGTTGGCACTTTATGAAACTATAAGCAAACTAATGCAAAGCCATCCTGTGAAATTTATTCACACTTCTCCAAATTCTGCAAGGCGCTTCTCCAGTCATGTACAAAATGTACAAACATGTACAAAAATGCATTTAAAAAGGGGGGGGGGGTTATAGGACCCCTGACCATTAAGTCCAATCGCAAACGACTCTGGGGTTGTGGGCTCATCTCGCTTTACTGACTGAGGGAGCCGGTGTTTGTCTGCAGACAGTTTTTCCGGGTCATGTGGCCAGCATGACTAAGCCGCTTCTGGCGAAACCAGAGCAGCACACGGAACACCGTTTACCTTCCCGCTGGAAGGTACTTCCACTTTGACATGCTTTCAAACTGCTAGGTTGGCAGGAGCTGGGACCGAGCAAAGGGAGCTCACCCCGCCATAGGGATTCAAAACCGCTGACCTTCCAATCGGCAAGCCCTAGGCTCAGTGGTTTAGACCACAGCGCCACCCGCGTCCCGACAAAAATGCATATGCTACAATAAAGTGTGCAAAAAAATGCATCTGCTAGTAAAACTGATATACAAAAATGGATATACATGAAATGCTGAAGAATTTTCCCAAGAATTTTTCTTATTGAAAGGAATTGCAAGCTCGTGCAGAAATATGAACACAGAAATCACGAAGTGGAGAAATGAGAAACAGGATGAAACTATAATTGACAGACTCACACATATACTGCAGTAAAGTGTGCACAAAGTGTTTTTGAAAAATGACATGAAATAAATGCATCATGTCTGGGGAAATTGCTTTACGTATTTGCCAAAATTGCATACAGACATGTGTCTATTAGGATAAATTTGCACTGAAATGCTGATGTGGAAAAGTGGGGAACTGAACTTGAGATTGGAGAGAACGAGAAAGTGAGTGAAATCTCACTCACTTTGCCCATGCCTAGTGTGGAGTTTACATTGCTGGAGAAGTAAGTCTTTGCCTTCAGCCCATCCAGCTAGTTAAATATGTCACTGCCATTTGAATCTGAATAATTGCCGTTAGAAGATTATTATTTGTTTCAATCAGCCTCATAGGTCAAGGTGGAGGCGATGAAATGAGGTGGGTGCTGGAGAACACGCTGCCCCTCTCTGCACTTAGCACAGTCTGGTAGCATCTAAACCTTCCACAAGCAAATGTTGTTGTCAGCTGAACAGGAGTTCTGCGTGGAGATGGGTCCCTTTAATTAATCATATGCTACAGATTTTCCACCCACCCTGAACTTTCTTCCATGTACGTTTCCCTCCCCCCATTGCAATGAGCTTCACTCGTGGCTTGATACGCCCACAGGCATTACTGTGCTAAAATTGTTCACTGCAGCCAGTTGAAATCTTCCCTGACCTTCCATTTCTCCTGTTGCAAATGCTGTCATTCGTCCACCGCCCACGGACACCCCCCCTGCCGCCGCCCACCTCCACTACAATGCTCCTGATAATTGTTTTCTGAAGGATCTCATGGTATCAGCGCATTTCTTAAAAGTGTCTCTCTCTTTTTGAATTCGTGGAAAGAGGGGGAAAGAGAAATCCTTGGAATGGAAATAGGGTTCTAGCTCTCATTGTTTCAGAGTGACGTCCAAACAAGGGGCAGCCAACATAAGAAGAGCACTGTTGGATTGCGCCAGTGGCCTGGCCAGTCCAGTCCAGCATCCTGTTCTCGTAATGGCCACCCAGATGCCCTTAGGAAACACTCGGGCAAGACCACAGTACAAGAGCACTCTTCCCTCCTGCGGTTTCTAGCATTCAGAAGCATTACTCTCTCTAACCATGCAGGCAGTGCCTAGCCATCCTGGCTAGTAGCCATCGATAGTGTGATGGCCTGGGACTCGGGCTCAGACTCAGAACCAAAGGAGTCTCAGTCTGCACCGGATCCTTTGCCTCAGGCATCATCTGAACCAAGTCTCGGGCCTGATCCTGAAGAGTCCCAGTCTGAACAGGTTCCCCTGCAACAAACACCAGCTGGGCCAAGTCAGGGGCCTGAGCCTGCCCTGGCTCCAGATGCGGGGATTACCTCCTTGCCTTCAGCTGGGCCATCACTTACAGCTGCTCCACTACTGGTTGGGTCAGAGGAGGCAGAGGAGGCCCCTGGGTCTAGTAACCCACCGATATCTCCCGAGCTGCAGAGACTCAGGTCTGAGAGAAGGAGAGACCTGAGTAACTCACAGGGAGGAGTGCTCGCCTTTGGGCGAAAGAGGGAGGTGAGTTGCCAGGGGATCAGGATTGGTCGCTACCCCGACAAAGATAAAAGGCTGTTGGACCCTGCCCCAGATTGCAGGAGCAACATTGCTGTATGCTAGATCCTGCCTCTGTCCTCGCCTGGTATCCTGCCTCGTGTCCTGCCTTGGCCCTGTCGGACTGACTCCTGGTAGAACCTTCGGATTCTGGACTGGTCCTGGACTGTGTTTCACGGGTTATCCCCAGGCCCAGCACAGATAGCCTTATCCTCCGCAAAGTTGTCCAAGCATCTTTTGAAGCCACCAAAGTTGGTGGTCATCTCTGTCTTCTGTGAGAGGGAGATCCATAGTTTAACTACGCACTATGTAAAGCAGTTTCTATTATCAGTTCTTTTATCTGGTTTGTTTTTTTAAATCTGTTCTTTCATCTGGAGGTTTATAAGCAGAGGTTGGATGGCCTTTGGTCATGGATGCTTTAGCTGAGAGTCCCTTCCAACTCTACAGTTCTATGATCTCTCCCCTACAAGTTACTGCACTCCCACGAGGCCCAGCCAATATGGTTGATTGATATATAATGGGATGAATTTCAGCAACATCTGGATGCCACCACTTTAGCTATCCCTGGTCTAAATTGTAACCCAATTGTATTGTGCTTGATTAATGCCTCCAGACCTCTCTAACTTGCCCTTGGGACTCTCTCCAGACCATGTGCCTCATCAGCCCTATTTCATAGCTCCTCTCTCTCTCTCTCTCTCTCTCTCTCTCTCACCTGGGATGTTACCTTGAGCCATGATGATGCCCCTTGGGCGCCTGGGTGGAGGAAGAGAGCAATTCCAGGTTCAATCCCCAGAATCTCCAGGTAGGGCTGGGAATGCCCCCACTCTGAAACTCTGGAGAGCTGCTGCCAGTCAGTGTCAACAATACTGGGCAAGATGAACCCAGTAGTTTGACTCTGTATACCACAGTTTCTGGTGTTCCTAATGTGCGGAAAGGGAGCGGGATTGTGCTTGCCTCCTGAGGACCATTTTATATTTGCAACATCCCTGTGAATGCGCAGGGCATTCTGGGAAAAGAAAATGGCAGCTGCCAGAAGGCAGCCGCTTCAGCTGACTCTGCTGTTTTACCTTGGTGAAGGTAAAAAAACCCAAACACTTTGTAAGCTGCTTTGAGACAGGTATAGTGGGAAACAGATGATTTATTGTATTTCTATACCGCTTTTCTCGAAGTGTTCTCGAAGCTACCAGCATGAGTTTGACCAAACTGCAGGAGGCAGTGGAAGACAGGAGTGCCTGGCGTGCTCTGGTCCATGGGGTCATGAAGAGTCGGACACGACTAAACGACTAAACAACAACAACATACCACTTTTCATTCAAATGAATCCCAAAGCAGCTTACAAACAGTAAATAACAATAACATAATAAATCAGAAGAGAACATCAGAAATACAGCATAGATCATATAAAATAATTAACAAATAATCAAAAACCAATTACACTCTATAAAACACTATCAACAAAGCAGCAACTAAAAAATAAACTAAACCTCACAATTACAGCAGAAGTCATATTATTCACCTCCGGAGGTGCACTCTGTCGTCTCTTGAGACAAACGGATGCCAACAACATACTATATTAACCAATCAATACACCATTTATAATCTATAAAACAATATTAACAACATTAACAAAATAGCAACTAAAAAAAAAAAAGCTAAGCACTGTTAAGTTCACATGCACACTGTCCACACCCCCATTAAAATACATATAATACACATAATGGTCATTGTGAAACCAGCTCAGCCAGATGCTGCACCAGCCAGGGGTCCTCAGGTAGTGGGCCATGGTGGAGACGGTGGGCTTCTTGCGCCTACCACCAGTGATAAGGTAGCTGTTGACTCCAGGTAGCCTGCCCAGGTGCTGCTGATGAGGAACTCATCCACATCACTCTCTGTAATCAGGAGGTTCATTCCCACTTGAGGAACTTCAGTATGATCCTGCCCCTCCAGAGCGGCAAGCCTTGACTGCACTCAGTGTAGAGGCTGACCAAGAAGTTCATCAGCATTTCTATGCTTCGTACGCTCTCACTGCACCATGGCTCATCCATCACCAGCCACTCTAGCTTCTTCAGCCACACCATGCCCAACAAGCGAAGCAAGTGGGGTGGCTAGCTGAGACCACCAGGAAGAAGGAGGAGGTTAGAATAGTTCATATCCAGCAATGGGGATGCAAACTCTTCAAAGGTCTGGTTCATGTGCTTTCCCATGCATCAGTCAGAAAAGTTGTACAGGCAGCAAAGCTTGTAGATTTGACCCTTTTTTCTTGCCAGGGTCCTGAGCCCATTAATTGCTACAACTTCCTATTTCTCTAGCAGGGACATAAAGTGATAGGATAATCACCACCTGCTGAATTTCTTCATCTCATTTGTGTATGTCTATTTTAGGAAGGGATAACAACTCCTTTTCTGCCGTAGCAGGATGTTGCCTTTGGAAGGCAATTCAAGTAGCTAATGCTCTGTATTGATTGTCTGAAGGGCCCAAACCATTTCACTTGCTCTTCCCATCATGGTTAATGATATTATCAATAGCAGCCCCGCTTTGCGAAATGAATTTTAGACCCCTTTTGTCAGGGCTTCAATTTATTCACCTTTATAGGCTGCATGTTACGAAAGAGGACCGAGCTTAATTTACTTCTAAAGGTTTGTCATCCAATTGGACCCCCCCCCCCATCCCTATCCCTGCCTCATTGGGTTGTCTTCCTGCCACTGGCATTAATAGAAAGAAAACATTTGATGCATCTGGTCAGCTTACCCACCAGGATCCCCCCTTGCTGGTGCTCTGACATTTCTGGTTCTGACCACATGCAGACTAATGCTTTTTCATTTGAGCAAATGGCTTCTTTATGATTGAAGACAATAGTCATTTGGTTTCCTTTGTGCCTCCCTTATCATTGTCCATTCAACATTCTAATCCAGCCCCCTGCTGAATGCAAAAACCCAGAGCTTCAGCACTCACAACAGAGAGCCCTCCAGCCTCTGCTAGAAGACATATACTGAAAAAAGACTGCCCACCACCTTTTCAGAAGTGATTGCTTCCCTTGTTGATCCTCTCTAGCTGGTTAACAGGTTTCTTCTGATATCCAACCCAAATCTTGTAGCATGGGCCAATTCAATCTACCTCTGTTGCGTGAGAGTCCTTCAGGCACCACACCCATCTGCTGCATTCTGCTCTTCTCCAGGCTAAAGCTGTTCAGTTCCTCATGGGACCTGTTTTCTATATGCCTGACTACCATTGCTGTTCTCCCCCTGAATCCATTCGACTGGTTAAATAATGGGTAGGGAAGGTTTTTCACATTTCCTGACTGGTGCTCAGGGCCAGAAGCAAAAGTGGGTGGGGCAACAAAGATTGATTTGTACCATAGGCTGGTTTCTGCACACATACACATCCGTCTCTGTCCTCCGTCCAGGCAAGCAAAGCTTACAGGCACATTCTAGTAAGGGGGGGGGGGGACTTCAAGGAGGATACAAAGCTGTCAGTGGATGCGGCTGAGAAGAGGTGTGTCCTGGGGAGAGTATGAAGGGCCGGACAGGTTTGGAACAGCCCTATTTGACCCCTGAGCATGATGTTCCCAATCCCTGGTCTGAATCTGTCCTTCACATTTTTTTTCACTGTAGCATTTACCTACACTCGGGAAGAGGGGAGTCCCTGTCCAACAATCTGCCAATTTTGAAGTTGAGCCTATAAAACAGGACTGTTATTTCATCACTAGATTGCCCACCCTACTGCTTAATAAATCTCCCCGCTTGAGCTGACAGGTTATCTAGAAGATTTGCTTGAGATCTCCAGGCTGAAACATCAGCATTCCTGCTGGGGCTGCTTCGTCCTGCGTGGCTCAAGATTTCATGTCTGCCATGACAACCATGGGCCTGTCTCAGGTTATTAAAAAAATAATCCCTTAGTGACCGAGACACTGAGGTGGGCGGGAGGCTCCGCCCTCCTGCATGCCTTGGACTGGGCAACTGGGGGGGGGGCACCGGGCGGATCTTTGCCGCATATGCTTAAGACAGCCCTGACTGAATCTTCATCCCTATCTGGAGATTTCAGGAACTGAACCTGGGACATTCCATGTTAAAAGAACATGATCTACCGTTGAATTATAGCAACACAGGAGCCTGTCCAACAAAGTCAGGCCACTGGTGCATCTAGATCAATATTGTATTTCTGAGTGGCAGTGGCTCTCCGTGGTTCTCCCCCAATCCTGCTTGGAGATGCCAGGATTGAACCTGAAACAAACCCCTGTGTTGCAATAAGAACCAATTACAACAATACAAGCACAACATGTAGGCTAATAGTTAGTAGAGAACATATAATAGAATAATGATATCATTCACATTATAGGAATAAGCCAATCAAAGTTAGGATTGAACCTGGGATTGTCTACCACTGAACTGTAGCTGTTCCCGAAACCATGAGCCATTAGGGCTGTGCTATGTTTCACATTTCAGTGTCTGCCTTTCTAATTCCACCGGGACGTGGGTGGCGCTGTGGGTTAAACCACAGAGCCTAGGACCTGCCGATCCGAAGGTCGGCGGTTCAAATCCCCACAACGGGGTGAGCTCCCATTGCTCGGTCCCTGCTCCTGCCAACTTAGCAGTTCGAAAGCACGCCAAAGTGCAAGTAGATGAATAGGTACCACTCCAGCGGGAAGGTAAACGGCATTTCCGTGCGCTGCTCTGGTTCGCCAGAAGTGGCTTAGTCATGCTGGCCACATGACCCGGAAGCTGTACGCCGGCTTCCTTGGCCAATAAGGCAAGATGAGCTCTGCAACCCCAGAGTCGGTCACAACTGGACCTAATGGTCGGGGTCCCTTTACCTTTACCTAAAACACTTTGGCATGTTGTGTGTGTGGTTGTTGGGTTTTTTGGGTGTGTTTTTTTAAAAAAACCTCCCTTCTACATCTTCATAACAGGATACAGCATATTGAAAAAGAAAGGTTTGGATCCTCCTTCAGATTTGTTTAAATAGCGTTTACAAAGGAGGGGTGGCATTAAAGGTTGAGAAAGCTTTGCGATGACAGTGTTCTAGAATGAAATGTTCTGTCGCCCTCCTCTCTCTGTCACTCCCGCTCTCTCCCCAAGCTGCAAGCCAGAGAGGAAATTTCTGTTCCTGGACATTTGTTTTAGCACAGCTGTTCATGCTCAGGCAGGGAAATTAATCACTCAGCTGCACTTGGCAGGGATGATGGTTTGGGCCACCATCCAGAGATGGTACATGAGGATCTCCTCTTCTTGCAGCCTCTCTGCACCAAAGCCTACACAGCAGCGATAGTGAGAAAATGCAAAACCGCTAGCATTTTTCCAGCTCTTTGTTTGAAGACACTTCTCATCCCAGCTTGAAATTCTAGGACAAATAACTTGACTCCAAAATTTAATATTTTTGCAAACAAGTGGTTCCTTCTGTTTCCAGTTTTCAGGCTGTGAGCACCCATTGTTTAGGCAGCCCAAACAGCACCACCCACACCCAAGAGGGTTGACTACAATAGACCATTGCAAAGCATGATGTCACCTCACTGCAACTTACAGAGCAAAGTGGTGATTGCTCCATATGCTTCCGATGCTCAGGCTCGGAATGTTGTCAGGAAGGTTGCATCACCCATGCACAAGTGGGAGCGCTCAGGAGGCCTGGGGGAACTGCAGAGTTTTCAGAATCACAAAGCAGGGATAAGAAAGGGAAACTTCCCCAGGAAGAAAGCCAAATGCTTAGTGGGTGCAGAATATGGTTGACTGTTGTGGGAAGAACAGGAAACGGGGGGGGGGTGCGGAGGAGTTGCTGGAATATACTGAACTGCAGCATTCCACACTGCAACATTTTTTAGACAGGAAGTGAGATGGCAATGTGGTGTAGTGGTTAAGAGTGGTAGAACTGGGTTCACATCTCCGCTCCTCCACATGCAGCTGCTGGGTGATCTTGGGCTAGTCACACTTCTTTGAAGTCTCTCAGCCCCACTCACCTCACAGAGTGTTTGTTGTGGGGGAGGAAGGGAAAGGAGAATGTTAGCCACTTTGAGACTCCTTCGGGTAGTGATAAAGCGGGATATCAAATCCAAACTCTTCTTCTTCTTATTCCTTTGATGGTACTCCAAGCATCTTCCCACTGTTAATAGCAATGGAGATGGATAGAGTACATTGCATCTCAGAAGCACTCCTCCGTTTTGGTTGTTTTGGTTTGGTTTTCGTGACTGTTCTTATAAATTTAAGGATTTCTCTAAAACCCAACACACACACACACACACAGTGGGTCCTATTTTAAGATGCCCAGAGGCCAAAACAGAATGGGACAGACTGGAATAGACTGGTTCATCTCTATCACCCATATGGAATTGTGGGGCTCTGGCCCACAGAAAGGTCACATCTGAGAAGGTCTAGGCTAGGGAAGAGGTTTTTTGGCATAGTTCCTGTCTCTTTCCCAGGGTACGGTCAGACTCACCTAGACATCTTGCATATCCAATGGGCTGAAGAATTAACTCAGCCCCCAACGTAGTTTAATTTTCAGCTGCAAATCTGGGCTTTTTTTTTTTTTTTTTTTTTTGCCTCTGAAAGTTTTCATAAAACACGGACCTCATTCAATCCACCAACACGTGACTTGCCTCTTTATTCTTGGCCCTGGTCCCAAATCAAATGCTGTGCCTTCAGGCACATGCTTTCACTCCATCCTTTTACAATTCATTAGGCGTTAATCACTGCAAGATTTATTCACAATCTGAAATACAACATGCTCCAGGTCAAATTACCTTTATTATTATTACTATTATTTGTTCTTTATTTTTTATTTTTTTAAAAAACAACAACACCAAAACCCTAATTATATTTTACCTTTTTTTTAAAAAAAAAAATCACTTCTGCTCTTAGCTTTGATTTAGAACAAATTGTTCTTTTCTCTTTAGGCTGAGAGCAGAAGGGTTTTTTCGGTTTATTTTTTAAAAAAGAGTTCTCTTGAAAATGATAATCTGATCCAAAAGGCCGTGGTATTTAACTGTGAATAACAGGAGTGATGATCACACATGTCAAAGACTTGGGCAGCTTCCCCAGCACCATACACACTTCTTTTTAGGCCATGTCTTGTTCCCTTCATTTCCATGGGTTGGGGGGAGGGGAGGAATTTAATTTACTTTTCAGTTAAAGGTGAACCTACATATTTCACAGTTTCCAAAACGATACCCAAACCGGAACACAGTCATCCTCCTAAATTGGCACAGCTCTGAATTTTGCAATGCAGTTCTCCAACCATGTAATGTGTTCAGAAGGGCATATACTACAGTAAGACGCGTATAAGATGCACATATTAGTGAAAACGGCGTACAGAAATGCAGTATATACAGTGGTACCTCGGGTTAGGAACTTACTTCATTCCGGAGGTCCGTTCTTAACCTGAAACCATTCTTAACCTGAGGCGCGCTTTCGCTAATGGGGCCTCCCGCTGCCACCACACTACCACAGCGTGATTTCTGTTCTCATCCTGAGGCAAAGTTCTCAACCTGAGATACTACTTCTGGGTTAGAGGAGTTTGGAACCCAGAGTGTTTGTAACCTGAAGCATTTGTAACCCGAGGTACCACTGTATTAGGCCAGGCATAGGCAAACTCAGCCCTCCAGGTGTTTTGGGACTACAACTCCCATCGTCCCTGACCACTGGTCCTGTTAGCTAGGGATGATGGGAGTTGTAGTCCCAAAACATCTGGAGGGCCGAGTTTGCCTATGCCTGTTTTAGGCCAACTAGCTTTCCAAAATGGTGTCTATTTAGCTGAACTGCATACAAAAATGTGCACATTCAAAGGGATTTGCACTAAATGCTGAGGGGTTTTCATGAGATTTATTTAAACATAAAAAAAATCACACCTTCCTGGTGTGATTATCCTTGCCTTGGTTTCCCTGTGCTTCTTCTCTGACAGTTCCTCTGCAAGAAGGACATACTTACCTGCTTTATTAATCCCTGGGATGAGCCCTTTCACCTTTTCCAGGCAGCTGTTAAAAACAGATCTGCTGAAGCATCAATCAATCTCAGATTCTATTAGCACTAATCACCCTCCTCTGCTGCATGTAGAGCCCAGGGAATGCTTCCCCCATTCGCAAACACACACACACCCTGTATGATTAGAGGGGGTTGTCCACTTGGCCTTATCTAACCAAGCACTTTTGACACCAATTGCAAGACCACTGGTAAATCTCCATTGCTATTAGAGTCTGTTGTGCAGCCATTACCTATGCAACATGGCAGTTTGCTGGGAAAAGCTGGCTGCTGCCCGATGATGTGAGACTAGGTTGCCCACCTTGATCTGAAGATGTCCAGAGATGGAGAGCCACCCTATTCCACCCACCCCCATCCTTCTGGGTAAATGGGTCATCTCTCTGTGTGTAATCAAAAGCATATCCTTTAATAATATATTGGAAGAAAAATAAAAAAATACATGTTCATGAAAATTAAATACGCATATACACACAAAACATTCAGTATTTGAAGTGGGGGGGGGGGGAGGAAGAAGATGAGCCAATATTGTCCTTTAAACACACACACACACTTTGTTTACCAATATCAATACCAGGATGTTTTCCTCAGGGTCTTACGATATTCTCACTTTAAGCTACAAACTAAGAATTTCTAACTGTTGTGTATTTCACAGGCTGTATTTGAACATCATCATCATTATCATCATTTATTTATACTCCGCCCATCTGGCTGGGTTTCCCCAGCCACTCTGGGTGGCTTCCAGCAAAATATTAAAATACAATAATTCATCAAATATTAAAAGCTTCCCTAAACAGGGCTGCCTTCAGATGTCTTCTAAAAGTCAAATAGTTGTTTATTTCTTTGACATCTGGTGGGAGGGCGTTCCACAGGGTGGGCGCCACTACCGAGAAGGCCCTCTGCCTGGTTCCATGTAACCTGACTTCTCACAGTGAGGGAACCACCAGAAGGCCCTCGGTGCTGGACCGCAGAACGATGGGGGTGGAGACGCTCCTCCTGTTATCATCATTTCTATATAAATAATATTTGCCATGTAGCTGAAAATTAATATCTTTTTTTGTCCTCTAGCATACTTAAATTTTTGAGTTTATTTTTCCAGTCATAACTATGGACCAGATTTGATTATACTATAAATCCTTAATGTAATAATTGGCTCCTACCACCAGGACATTTCTCCTAATGTGCCATCAAAATCTGCTCTCTTGTAACTTAAGCCCTTTAGACCTAACCCTGCCCTCTGGGGCAGCCCAGAAAATATCTCTGCCTTCCTCTATGCACTTCAGGTATTTGGGGAGTGTTATAATGTTGCCAATCTGTCTTATCTTCTCTGGGCTCATCACATGCATGCACACGAAAGCTTATACCAAGAACAACCTTAGTTGGTCTCTAAGGTGCTACTGGACATTTTTTAAATTTTTTAATCTTAATCTGGCTTTGTGCCAGCTCTGCCTCCTGTTGGAGTCTGTAGAACCACAGAATTTCAGAGTTGCAAGGGACCCTGAGGGTCATCTAGTCCAACCCCCCACAATGCAGGAATATGCAGCCATCCCATATGGGGATCGAACCCACAACCTTGGCATTATCAGCACCACATTCTAACCAAATGAATTTCTTGCGACAATTCTGCTGAATTTTTGTGAGGACTGTTTAAAAATCAGAATTTGGAAACTGAGATGGAAATGTGCAGAACTGAAGGTTATAGACACAAGAAACTGAAATGGCCAGATTCACCCATTCTTATTTTCAGTACAAACCTGTCCATGCCTACTCAGAAGGAAGGCCCACCAAGTTCAATGGGACATACTCCTAAGCAAATGTATTCTGAACTGTAGCCAAAGCATGTGTAATATTACGTGCAAACTGTTGGAAAATTCCATTCCACCTTTAGTTGCAGACATGGAACTGTTGCATGTCACATGTCTGTTTACATACCAGCACAACTTGCTGGGAACTTCCATTGTGTGTATAGCTTTTGCTTCTCTCTGTCTCTCTGCGAAGACAAAGAGAGAGACGACATGTTTCTTTGTCCTGATTTATGATTAATAAATCCGTAGTTGTAGTATGCTTCCACAAGCCTCACGCCTATTCTGTGTGCGCAGTTCACTCTGCTGATATAGTGTGCCCTGGCTTTGAAGCCCAGGTCGCTGATTTACGTCAGAGCAGAAGCTGATGGGTCTTCACAGTGGGACGGCTGGAAGGAGATGACCCAGCTGGAGCTAGCCAGCTGGCCTTGCGACCCTCTGCATGCTGACACAAACACGTGCTTCATAACCCTTACGGTTGCTGTGTTTAGGGGGAAGCAGTTGGTATCATGTGTCTGGAATCTCATGGAATAAAGATAAGGATAAGGGGGGTGAGGTGTTACAATGGAAAAGCAAACACAGCGCTTCATTTAAATGAATGAAAGAATGAATGAATAATAAATGCAACACCCATTCCGAAAGCTTTTCTCTAAAAGATGCAGCTGTCAAAGTTTTTAGATGTCAGTGTGTACTGCATACGTTTGGCCC
Source organism: Podarcis liolepis (assembly GCF_965112155.1). NCBI lineage: Eukaryota > Metazoa > Chordata > Lepidosauria > Squamata > Lacertidae > Podarcis > Podarcis liolepis. The sequence goes on along the minus strand of NC_139561.1, from coordinate 70,194,780 downwards.
TTCAATTCAGGGAAACTCCCAGCCATGCCAGGAATATCATGAAAAGCAGGCCAATTGCAAAGATGCTTAAATATGAAACGAGTAAACAGAAGGATTTAAAATCCCACTGAAGTCAAATGCTAAACATGATCTCCGCTGAGCTAATAGAATTGAAAAGTAAAGAAAAGGAAATGCAAGATATCTTCAAGACATCCTACGAGACCTTCTAAACAGTTAATAAAGAGCTGAAGGAGGCAGGGAGAAGCACAACCCTCAGATAACAGCCCCATTTGTCTGCCAAGAAACTATGTTTATGGAAGCCAGCAAACGAGACACCGAGGACTGAATCTTTATTATAATCTGGTATCTGATGCTCAGCAATTTCTTTATATTTTGAGTGTAGGAGGGGTTTGAGAAAAAGAGCAACAACAGTGCTATACTCCGCTAGTTCAAATGGGCTGATTCTAGAAAATGGGAGAGAAATTCAGTTCCATTCACGTATGAAGGCACTTTCTGGAATAATGTAAGAAGCAAAACACAGCCATCCTTTGAAATGCACAATTATCCCAATTTTCGCCATGTGGATTTCCAGCTAAACCATTTTTACAAAAAATTGCACATTTTGGGGGGAAATGTGCATAAAAATGAACACATTACAAAGTGCATGAGATCAGGAGAAATTGCTTGCAAAAAAAAAATGTGTTTATTAGGAGAAATTTGCACTATTTGATTTTTTTATAAAAAAAATCACAATTAGGCTGCAGAAATGTGGAGAACTGAATTTAAGATGGGGTAAATGAGAGAGATGAAATGGACAGATCCTTCCATCCCTAGCTGCCTCCAAGTTGACATTGCCGGTAATGCAGTATTTCTACCTTGAAGGGTTATTACGAGGATTGAATGAGGAGTGGGGAAACTATGTTATGCCACCTGCAGCATCCCAGAGGAAAAGGTGGGATATAAATATAATTAAATAAATATGAAATACAATATTGACAGTAGAGGTAGTTTCTGGGTCATGTGGCCAGCATGACTAAGCTGCTTCTGGCGAACCAGAGCAGCGCACGGAAATGCCCTTCACCTTCCCGCCAGAACGGTACCTACTTGCACTTTGATGTGCTTTTGAACTGCTAGGTTGGCAGGAGCAGGGACCGAGCAATGGGAGCTCACCCCGTCGTGGGGATTTGAACCGCCGACCTTCTGATCGGCAAGCCCTAGGCTCTGTGGTGTAGACCACAGCGCCACCCGCGTCCTTCCAAAGCAGTAGGTGAGCCAAAATACAGCCAGCCTTTGAAATTCACACTTTTCTGAATTTTGCAAAGCCATCCACCAGCCAAGCAACATGAACAAGAATGCATATATTAGAGGATAGTGTGCGTTTAAATGCATTTGTTGGTGAAAACAACATACAAAATCATTAGAGGAATTGGCTTGCAAAAATGTGTACAGTGGTACCTCTAGTTACGAACTTAATTTGTCCCGGAGGTCCGTTCCTAACCTGAAACTCTTCTTAACTAGAGGCGTGTTTTCGCTAATGGGGCCTCTTGCTGCCGCTGTGCTGCTGGCACACAATTTTCATTCTCATCCTGGGGCAAAGTTCTCAACTCGAGGTAACTCTTCCAGGTTAGCAGAGTTTGTAACCTGAAGCATGTATAACCTGAGGCGTTTGTAACTCGAGGTACGTGGGGTTTTTTTAAAGAAATCCACACAAATATGTGAATTTTGGTAAGGTGTTTTATTTTGTTACCTTTGAGAGTGAACGTAAAATATAGCGATTGTAACTAGCAACCATTGGTAGCCTTGTTCTCTGTGAATTTGTCTAATCCTCTTTTAAAGTCATCCAAGCTGTTGCTGGTGGCTGTCTCCTTTTTAAGTACTGTCGATACTTAAACCGGGTTCGCGTCTCCGCTCCTCCACATGCAGCTGCTGGGTGACCTTGGGCCAGTCACACTTCTCTGAAGTCTCTCAGCCCCACTCACCTCACAGAGTGTTTGTTGTGGGGGAGGAAGGGAAAGGAGAATGTTAGCCGCTTTGAGACTCCTTAAAGGGAGTGAAAGGCGGGATATCAAATCCAAACTCTTCTTCTTCTTCTTCGATATTAGTCATATTTTGAATGCTTTCAAATAGCTGGTTCTAACTCTTTTTACTGGGAAGTTAAATGTTTACATGATTTTTCGGTGTGAGCAAATTTGCACTCAAGCAGTATATGGTTTTTGTTAAGTTAAATAAAAAAAATTCCCTGCATTCAAGCAAGCAACAGCCATTATCACATTTTTTTTTAAAAAATATTTTTATTAAAGATTTTCATGAAATACAAAAGAATGTACAATGTCTCCTCCCCCTCCTTTTTTTGTTGTTCACGTTATAAAGTCTTTTGGTTACCTTCAGGCAGTGCTGGGTTTTCGTATAAGCTAAACAATCTATAGCTTAGGGCCCCACTCTCTTGGGGGCCCCCCCAAAAAGTAAAGGGAAAAAACCTGGATGCACATTTCCAAAATATAAGCTAAAAAATAAAATAAAATAAAACCTACATACAGCAACAGTGTTTTCTGTTGTGTAGGCTCCTATGATGTAAGTAATGGGCTCCGCCTGCTAGCCTGCTCCCTAAAATATCACTGGCAATTATTTCACTATTAATATACTTCTTCTTAATTGTATTTCACTATTAATATACTTCTTCTTAATTGTATTTCAGTTCAACTATTACTCTGATAAAGTACATATTTTGTTATGTGCAAATGGCTTTAGATACCTATGAGGTCCATAAATTACCATATAGCATACATTCAACACAAAAAACAGTGACAATTTATTATTGACAAAGGGCAGCTGGATATATAAAGGACCCCATTACCTTCAGTAGTTTGGGCCTCAGTAAACCTAAATCCAGTCCTGCCTTCAGGTATAGGGGAAGAAAGTAGAGGGAAGAGTGTGGAGGATAACCTTACAAATTATTTTTTTCATTTTTCACATTTCAAACATTTATTCCAACCAGACAAAATCACTCAACGATTATTTCAAGCATGGCAGGTGAGAGTTGTGACCTAAGGAAAACCCATGGAGAGAGAGAGAGAGAGAGAGAGAGAGACCCATAGGCTTACATTTGGCTCCTGGGTCTGAGATTCTCCACTCCTGTACTAGAGGGAAGTGACATATGCTTACTTCATAGTAAACAAATAGAAACTTACACTGCATAGCAAGTTAGTTCCATTTTGGCTGGTGGAAGGAGGAGAACCGTAAGATGGGTCTGTAATTGTTAGCTTTCATAAGCAACATGAGATAAAATGTAAAACAGATTTAATAAGTTTATTAAGTGCTTAAGGGGAACAGATTCCAGCCCCCTTCCTTTCCCCTTGTCCATCTTCTCCTGCATCCTGTTATTTTTAGGCTGGTACAGGTAATCTTCCATACTTGGCACATCTACTGACTGCCTTGTCTAAATTGAGATCCAGTTCTTCAAGTCTGATTGCAATCTGATCCCTGATACTGGAGGCTGTGAAAACTGCCCACGATGCCAGATTGTGGTCATTGACTTAACCTGCTAAAAATTCTTCAGATAAACTACACACACACACACACACACACACACACCTCTTTGTGAAATGTTACATCTCTCACATGTTTTGCTTTCCTTGAGACCAAAACTCTTTCCCATAATTGTATCTGCAACAGCTTGTCTTCTCACCTTAGATTAGTCACATGCAAAGAAAAATAATCAACTGTTTGCTGGTCTCACAATATTCAGGACCCACTTTTCATTCTTAACCTGCTGTCTCCATTACTACGTCGTCAAATTCTGCAGCACGTCTCGCAGACTTCATTTCTTTGGGTACTTTTCAGATCCACTTTCTCATTTAATCAAGGCGCCTTCCCCCCTTTTATTTTCCTTTTAGGCACTCCCTTCTGAAACCATGTCATTTGCCACAACACCCTGATTGATTAGAGTGGAGACTGTCTTCAAATTAAACTGCTTGTATTACTCGTACGCAATAACTTGTCTTTCCACAAACCCACCTAATAGCTCTACCTCCTAAGATCAACTGAAATTGGCTCTGTGCTGTAAAATAAATCTACTTTTCTCTTAAAGGAGCAGCTTTCTTACTCAGCACTAGGTTTTAAGGCAAAGTGGGGTAGGGCGAGGCCCACTTCTCAGACTTGTCTGGAAAGCAGAAGGTGCTGGGTTTACCCTTGTTCCCCAGCACTCAGAAAGAATGGGAGAGGATCCTGCTGAATCCTTCCCCTGTGCAACCCATCTTTCCCCCCAGCCCATCTTTTGATCCTGGAAATTAACTGAGCGTGGGAGAAAAATACCAGAAGCAAGGGACCGTAGGGAGGTAAGAAGGGGGAAGGGTTCTGTACCCCTTACCCATGTGTGCCATTTGCTGGAGAAAATATACTTACCCCTCATTTTATATGTAAACGGGTAAGATCTTTGAATGAATAGTGGGGGGGGGGGACATGGCTGCCACACCACAAGAAACCTACATCATCGACCATCACTCTGGCTCACAGAGAGAAGCTTATCTCCACTTATCAAGTCCTGACAGCCAGAGGAATAAGGTTATGTCTGAAGAGCAAGTTCAGAGTAGGGGAGACCAAGTCAGTGCAGACAGGAGCTGAGTTGGAAGAGGGGGTGTATCCAATACATACATATATACAGGGAGGCGGGTGGCTCTGTGGTCTAAACCACTGAGCCTCTTGGGCTTGCCGATTGGAAGGTCGGTGGTTCAGATCCCCATGATGGAGTGAGCTCCCGTTGCTTTGTCCCAGCTCCTGCCAACCTAGCAGTTTGAAAGCACACCAGGGCAAGTAGATAAACTTGGCCTGAATGCGAGATGAGCACCGCTACCCCATAGTCGCCTTTGACTGGACATAACTGTCCAGGGGTCCTTTACCAATTATTGGGTTACAACAACACGTGCATTGCCTCTTTTTTCAGGTCATAGAGTCATTTCTACTGATCAGTGAAATTCAATTGTAATGAGACTTTTGCAGGGACCATAAGTGGTACTGGCAAACACCCTGACACCCACAGGATGTCTGTCCCGACATACAGTGTAGTTGTTTTAGACGTGATAACTATAAAGCATATCTGTGTTCCTCCTTAACCTACATATGTCAGCTTGGCACAAGTGTTAGCGTGGATGCTGTGCCTGCTTTCAGATGCAAGCCATGAGATCGAGTGCCAGCCCTTCTACTCCCTGAGGTAATCTATTTCTTTTTGCTTAATGTTTGCTGGGAGACAGGCCCTGTCTTAATCTATTACAGTGTCATTAACAAAGAAAATGTTTGCCCCACAGGGCCTCCAATGGAGCTTCTAAACTATAGTGGAAATGAGGATCTAATTACTCTCCTGCTCAAAAAGGTAGTTCCTTTCCGGGTCCAAAGACAGCTTTGCTCACTGCTAGGGAAGATGAACAGGAATGTCAGCAGATTTGAACCACTGAAGTCAGGGGGATGCGACTCCTGTACCCCGAGTAGTTATGTAGAACTCTTCTCATTCATATAATAATAGTAGAACCTGGGCTATCCAATGAAGTTGCATGTGGCAAGATTCAGGACAGAAGAAAGAGGCACTTCTTCACACAGCACAGAGCTAAACAAAGGTCATATCCATGTTGTTGTTGTTTAGTCGTTTAGTCGTGTCTGACTCTTCATGACCCCATGGACCAGAGCACACCAGGCACTCCTGTCTTCCACTGCCTCCCACAGTTTGGTCAAACTCATGCTGGTAGCTTTGAGGACACTGTGCAACTATCTCGTCCTCTGTCGTCCCCTTCTCCTTGTTCCCTCCATCTTTCCCAGCATCAGGGTCTTTTCCAGGGAGTCTTCTCTTCTCACGAGGTGGCCAAAGTATTGGAACTTCACGATCTGCATTTAAAGCACAGGGCTTCCCCACACTGAATCCTGGGAATCCCCATGAAGCTACATTTCCCAGCACCCTTAATAAGCTACAGTTCCCTGGTTTCTGCTTTAAATATATGGTTGTAGGAATTTCCTCCCAGGAGATGTAATGATGGCCCCCAACTTGGGCTAGGCAAATTCATGGACAACAAAGCGATCAATGGCTTCTAGCCATAGTCGCCATTCCCCCCCCCCCTAGTGCTAGAGGTTGAAATGGCTCTGAATACTGGTTGATGGGAATCTCAAGTGGGGAGAGTTGTTGTTTCACTCAAGCACTGCTTGTGGGCTTTCCAGAGGTGTCTGTTGGGCTATTGTAATTATTTATTAATTTGTATGCTGCCCATGCCAAAATGGCTTGTGTTCTTCTATACGATGCTGCACCAAGTGGACATTTGTCCTTATCTAGCAGGACTTTGGCAAGCTACACCCACTGAATTCTAGTCTTCTCAACTATGAAAGGTGCAGGAACTTCACCCCCTAGTCTGAACTGAAGGAGACTAGATCACAGGGTTTGAAGAGTCATATTAGATGAGACCATTACCCAAATCTGTCTGTAGGCACAGTGTGGAGCGCGAGTTTGTCTTGTTGCCATGTTCATAACAAGAACATAATAAGAAACTTGCAACCACAGACCAAAGCCTTATCTAGTCCAACTGGTACAGCCACTATGCTGGCTATGTTTTGCTTCCATGGTCTAAGGCAGCAATGCTTCTGAATACCAGTTGCTGGATACTGCAGAGGGTGAGAGTACTCGTGCTCAAGTCCTACTTGAAGGTTTCCCACAAATATCTGGTTGGCCACCATGAGAAAGGATGCTGGACTAGATGGGCTTCTGGCTTGACCCAGTAGGTTTTTCTTATATTCTCAAGCAAAGAGAAGTGAGGAGAAGGTGGGGCCCTGAGATGGCAGGTGGGCACTGGGGCAAGAAGGACGCCAGGAAACCACCTCTAGCTGAGATAAGGATCTGGAACAGAGAAAGGTTTTGGCAGCATCTGGAGGCTGAAAAGCTTACCTCTGTTTCAAGGTACCATTTTGAAGAATCGTGGGTGTTTATTTCCATGCCAGGCTACTGCAACTTACCCTGTGTGAACTTTCATAGCATCAAAAATCTCGGATGCTTTTTTCCTTCTCACCAGTCCTTTACTCTGCTCTTATCTAGCATAGCAACCCTGGAATGTACCTGCTAACACGGATGCAATCAGAAAACATCACATCATCTTGCACCTGTAATCTCTTGACGACAGGGAGCAGGCATCTCGAAAACCAAGCTGTTCAGCAAGGGCACTCTTCAGTCACACAATCAACTGAAGTTTGCAATGCTTAGAACAAGCCGGCTTCTGATTGCATCATCTCTTCTAAAAGTCAACCAGGGCAGTGCTCCAAGCAACTCTGTATGTAAAAGCCAATTAGGCGGGGCTTTGTTTTTCAGACTCCTGTTGATTCTCTCTGACTCTTTGTTTTGTGTGCATGTGTGTTTGGCTGAGAGATTGGCGGGCAGAAGTTAATTATCTTACCTGACACCACCGTCCTGCCTGCACACTTCACAATGAGAGACACTTCACACGGTGCTCTTTGCTAAGCGAGGAAATAATTTGATGCAACAGAGACTTTTCATTATTAAAACACACACACACACAAATAAAGCAAATCAATGTTTTCTCCCCCCGTAGACGCTATCTCTTGTGGTTGGTGGCCATCTTGTCGGAAAGGGAAGTTATAGCTTCTGACAGAGAAGTTCACGGGAGGCATCTTCTCTCCTGCCATAATAGCAGCTTGGTGATCTGGAGGATGGTTGAACATGTGAGGCTTTGAAATAAGGTGTTTAATGCCTTCTTTTGCAAAGTAGCTTTCCTTGATAGTTAAGGCAGCAGGGAAGCCATGTAGCTGTTGGCAACCAACTGTGAAAAGAAACCTTTGGAGCGGAAGGCAGCCCAGGGCCTTTATATATATATAAAATACATAAGTAAAAGATTGGAAGGTTTCCATCTATCATATCATGGAGAAGAAAATTGTAGCTTGTCCAGCACACACACACACACACACAGAGAGAGAGAGAGAGAGAGAGAGAGAGAGAGAGAGAGAGAGAGAGAGACACTAACAAATGTATGTACCAACTCACCTAGTGAAGTCTTTCTTATCCAGCGCCTTCCATTCAAGTGTGGGTCTGCATCACAGGAAAGTAGGATGCCTTGCACTAAGGAGATTTTTCTTTCTAGCTCAGTCTACAGTGATTGGCAGCAGCTTTTCAGGGTTTCAGACAGAGAGCATTCCCAGCCCTACCTAAAGATGCTGGGAATTACTCTACCACAGAGCTATGACCTTCCTCAAATTGTTTTTCGCATCCTAGGACATCCTGCTAACAGCTGGGAGGCTGCACTGCATTCTGGGTGGTATCGCCAAAGAAGGTTCTGCTTTCCCCTTTTTACCAGAGGGGATTTGGCATCTCAGAGCAGAGCTTGCTTTCTGAAGATATCGCAGGGCAAATTCTCCACTACCACACCCCACAAAGCTTGTTCTCCAAAATGGTGAGTCAGGACAATGGTCTACCCAATCCAGCACCCTGTGCTTCACAGTGACCATCCAGATGCCTGTGGGAAACCTACAAGCAGGATTTGAGCACAAAAGCACTCTCCCCTCCAGAGGTTTCCAGCATCTGGTATTCAGAGGCATATTGTCTTTGACCATGAAGGTAGAACATAGCTGTTGTGGTTAGTAGTCATTGATAGTCTTATCCTCCAGCAGCTGGGCAGATCCACCCCATACATTTAAAGCGCACGCACGCACACACACACACTTAAATCACAGGACTTCCCCAAAGAATACTGGGAGCCCTACCCACTTGCAGGAGGTCAGCAATGGCTGCTAGCCATGATAGCTATGTTCTGCCTCCACAGTCAGAGGCAGTGACAGTTCTGAATATCATCTTCTGGAAACCCAAGCAGGAAAGATTGTCCCCATGCTCAAATCTTAAGGGTTTCCCACAAACATTTGATTGACTGCTGTGAGAATGGGAGGAGGATGTCCTGCTGAGGGCCTGAAGGACCCTGCCCTTGCCTCTTTCCACCTGGCTTGACAGGCTTCAAACGGACTGCAGCTGCTTTTAAATTGTTTTTCATTTTTATCTGTGTTGTTTTAAATGAGACCATCTTGGCTGTGAGCCCTGGAAGACCTGCACCCTGCCTTGCTGGCCCTTTCCCATCTGGCCTGGGAGAGTGCAGTGCTGACTGACTCCAGCTACAAAAGCTGAGGCTGTTGAACAGATTCTTGGGCTGGGGGTTGAGAGAGCTGTTGCTGTTATTGATATTATTGTTGTATCTTTAGTTTTAGATCTTATGTTTCCATTTGGTTGTATACTTTTTGATGTGTTTTATTTATTGTTTATGACTTCTGTTATGTTTGTAATTATGTAAATCTTGTCATGTTGTAAGCCACCTTGAGCATAGTTTTAATTATGGAAGGAGCAATACAAATAAAATGATGATGATGATGATGATGATGATGAAGGCTAGATGAGCCACTGACCTGATCCAGGAGGCCCTTCCTATGTTTTTAATACCTGTATCAGCCCATGTTTTTAGTGCAGTTAAAAATCATCCTGCTGCAATAGTGGATAGTGATTCCATTTGAGGCTACTCTCCATATTCTCCCCATTGATTTTTCCAACATATTAGAACTCGAACCCAATTCATAGTTCAGTCCTGGCACTGTCAGTTGATAGCTGCTGGGGCAAGGGTGGGGAACCTGTGGCCCGCTAAATGCTGTTAGACACCAGCTTCCATCAACTACCATCAACCCAGCAAGCATGGCCAGTGGCCAAAGATTATAGGTGTTATAATCTGGCTGTAGCTGGTTCCCTATTCCTGACCTAGGGTAAGAATTAGTTTCTAAAAAGCTTGTGTTTTTTCTTACCTGTTCTCTCCCCAGCACACCTTGGATTAACCCAGAAATTATCTGACTTCTTTCCAACAGCAACAAAATCAAAAGAGTGCCAACCCCCCGTCTGACTAATTTTCTTCTCAGCCACTGAAAGAGAGACTGGAGGCCAGCCAAAGAATGTTCCCAATGCCACACAAAGTTTGTCTAGCACGATGCTTGCGAGTGGTAATTCATGGATGCAAGCAGCACACTCAGCGGGAGCCCGGCAGGTCAGGCTTTTGTTACATGCACCACAGCTAGCTGGAGGGCTGGCAACAACATCATCTGACTTGTCCTGCTGAGTTTTCTTTTCACTCCAAGATTTGAAACCTCTCCGCGGAGCTCAGCGGTGCGAAGGCATTGACCCGACGGCTAAATCAAACCTGCCGTTTTGTAGGCTAAAATCCTCCGGTGCTGCTGACTAACCCAGCTGGCTCAGATAAGTGCAACACAGTGTGACCAATGGAATGAAAATGTGGCCTGATTAGAGCGCAAGAGGAGGAGGAGACAGCAGCAGGGGCACTGGGCACCCTGCAGAAAGGACAGGCGTGTAGCAAATTGTTGCCGCTTTGATAGAAACTTTAAAAGATGTTTCCGGCCTTAGAAACAAAGAGTTGGGAAGAAGTTGCAAAGGCTCCCTGTCCAGCCCTGTCCTGCTATCAGGCAGCAGGATCTTCCAAGAGCCAGATGCTCAAAGCCTAGGTCAACATTCCCGCTCACGGCTATTATTTGTGAAGTCAAGAACATAGTTTGATTGTAGTTTCCAAATGCTGGGCATAAACCTCACATAGGTCAGTTTCATAGTTTTTGTTCTCTCTCTCTCTCTCTCTCTCTCTCTCTCTCTCTCTCTCACACACACACACACACACACACACACACACACAGTTAAACTTTTTAACAAAAGCTTCTCCTCTCTTGAGAATGCACTTCAAACTGTATAGGAGCCCTAAATTTCCAAATGTACACTAATGCATCCCTTATCCAGTAGACTCAGCACTAGTAAGAGATAAGATCTAGAACCAGTAGCATGGGATTGACAGGGAAGCAACTGACCATGGAACACTAGGAGAAACATCAGAATGTTAAGAGCCATTTAGCAATGGGATCGAGTGGTAGGATCTCCTTCACTGGAAGTATTTAAGCAAAGGCTAGATCCATCTGTCTGGGATGTTGTGACTACATACTCTCAAGGATGTGCCTTCCAACTCCATGGTTCCATTACTAATTATTATTATCAAAATTTGAATGCCACTTTTCCATATGAATATAGTGACTCACAAAAAACAAAAATGAAAATCAATAAATTGTTGCAATAGCAATCATATACGAAGCTCACGTCCACATACCAAGCATACTCAAAGCACCGAGTGTCTCCAAAGAATTACTAATTCTAGTAGCCTGCATTTCCATGGGGGCTGTGCTCCCTCCTCTGTGTCCAGCATGGAAACAAAGACTACTAGCCTCTTAAGTTACATCAGAAGGCGTTGTCCCAAGCAAGCTGATGAAGGAGGAATGAACCACCCTTTCCCCATCTCCATTATCCAGTTGATTCTCCATGTTGGTTATGGAAGAAGATACTGTTGTAATTGCAGAGTCCTGTACACAGCGGAAGGATGAGCAGTACGTGCCACATGCTTAACTATGCTTTATTTTCACTTCAGTGTTGAGAGATTACAAACATGCATCTTGCCTCTGCAGGAGCAGAGAAGCAACCTTCTTCTCCTTGGAACAAAGAACACCAAGAGAAGAGTGAAAAACAGGAAACCAGTGTACGTCACATCCAGTCTCCCATTCCCATGGGAAACCCAACAGTACTCTGACTGTGGAATGCAAAACATTGTCCCGTGACAAGCACTTCGCTGCACAGTGAAGAAAGCAGAAACCAACAGATACTTCCCTTCCTCTATGAGCAGTGTGAAAAGAAAGTAGGCTAGTGATGAAGGGACAGAGCAATCTGCAGGTCCTCCACCAGCCCATTCACTCACCAGCAATAGCAGTTAAATGCAAGACTTTGCAAAGGGAACTGTTAGTATATGGAGCTTATCTGCAGCAGCAGAAGTCAAGTGTAGTCAAAGGAATCCTTGCTTGAGCACACCTTTAGCTGAAAGGTATTCAGACTGATATAAAATAAGGAAAGTTATGTTTATTAAAGGAAGCACATTCTTGTTATGAAGGAGTTCCATAACCCTAGTTATCTATTTGGAGAAACAGAGAAGCCATGCTTGCCCCTTTGTACTCAGAAGATAGATCCAATATGACCTTGAAGTCCAGGGAAAGACTGGGAGGAGGAGCAGGATGTTGTAAACAGGCTGCAACCTGAGACACATCACTCTAAACATCAAAGAGATAGAGAGATGTCAGCACAGAGAGAAAGGGACAGGGATAGTTTTGGAAGCTGGAGGTCCCATACTCTATCTGTTCTGACCCACACAAACCCCTTTCAGCAAGCTGAGTTGCACCCAAACTTCCAAGAAGAAGTGGGTCCTTGCCTCTGCTATCTGTGGACTTTGTTTTCTCTGTTGCCAGATGGTTTTGGTTTTGTTGCTGTTTCCAAGACTACTTCTGTCCTGCTTCCACACCTGAACTCCGCCCCTGGTGCTCTTGTCTTTGCCTGCATTGGAGGGTTTCCTCTATTCTTTGGAAACTTTCCCAGGTGATTCTAATATAAAGACGGCATGCGCTGAACTAATAAATAATTATGTGGCATTTGGAGAGACGAAAACACATCCAGATGTAAAAGCAACAGTTCATCAGCAAAGCAATGAACTCACCAAAAGGGGGAGGGGGCGGAATATAAAGGCAGTGCCCTCTTCAATACACTCCTTTTATCATTTCCCGCCAGCCGGCAGGTGAAAAGAAAAACAGTCAATAGACACAGTGACATTTTTCAAAGCCGGCAGAAATGGTGTTCAGAGCTGCGGGGCATGAAAAGAGAAGGCACCAGGAGGGAAATGTATTGTAGGTGCCCTGTGGGTTCATTTTTAATCTGTGCCTCTTCATTGCGCCAAGTCCTCAAAGGGAGGGTGGGCTCTTGGTTCCCTCTCTTCCCCTCCCTCTGCTCATATGTTTTCCCTTTCCCCCGTCTAAATCAAAAGGACACCAAATTGACATTTTAATTTAGCCAATAGCACAGAGTGCCAAGTTCGTTCTTGCCTCTTCAGATATTTAGCGGGGGAAATATTAACAGATCTCGGTACAGTTTAGCGCCGGAAGACATCTTCAATGGCACAACTTTGTTTATTCCTATAAGGTGAGATGCATCATCTAATGGGGACAAAGGCAGCATAAACGCTCTTTTAAAAAGAAGACAGAAAGATAAATCCAGTCGAATAAAAAGGAGCGGTGAATCTCAGGCCTAGAGTTGAAATGAATTTGCCCCCCCCACCTACTCTACCTGGCCCTCAGGACTTTCAAAGAATGGCTTCAGCTTTCACCTACCTGCAAAATGGTCATCATCATCATCATAATACTGGCCTATTTTACAGCAGGTGAGGAAGCTGAGGCCCCAGGTAACCCTCTCCCCAGCCACATTTCTCACTGGCCTTGCTTTGCACCCTCCATGAATGTTTCTGCCTGGCTGGAATGTGTCCTTGCACTCTGATGATGCCTTTTGCTTGCCTGAATGGAGGATGGGTAGAGAGATGTATGTGAGTATGTGTAGAAACATGTAGAAATCTCACAAACACACCTCAAACCGTTTTCTATGCATGCCTCTTTCTATGCCATCCAGATTGACCCTGAGATCGATATAACGATACCGGAGTAGAGCTGTTACTGCTTCCCCCTCTTTCTGGAAGGCAGAGAACACTTCGAACAGCATTATCTACAGTCGATGGAAATCAACATCTCTCCACTGTTTACAAGATCAGATCCATTAGAGAAGTGACATTAAATCCATTGGTCTGTTTGCATAGACCATCATATATCAGAGCATAATTAAAGGCAGTCATGTCTAATTCCAGGACATGCCTTTACTTCATCTAGTTATTCTCTCAAGGCAAGTTTCCAAATGGAACCGCTTTTCTACAATAAAAACACAAATATCAACATGAATGCCACCTTCTAGATCTGATCTAGGAGTTTAGGATTATCAGAAATGTTTAAATTACCCACAATGCCCCATGATACACATCACAACATCATATACTAAGCATTGTTACAGGGGTAGAATTATTTTCCCCATTATCTCCCATCTCCTTCTTCCCCTTGTCTTCCTGAAATGATTTGGAGTCAGCACAGAGCATGGTCAGGAGAGGAAGATTTAGAGGGAATCCCTTTCTTCAAGTGCAAAAAATATAGTGCAATACCACCCAATAACCACCCAATAATCAACCTAGGTATAGTGTCCAAATCATGGGAAGAAGTAATAGTACCATTCTATTCTTCCTTTATCAGACCCCCACCTGGCCACCAGTTTAGGAAGGATATTAACAAGCTGGAATGTGTGTAGAGGAGGTTGACCATGATGAAAAAATGGTCTGGAAACCAAGCCTTATGAGGATTTTTGAGGCAGTTGGGTATGTTTAACCTGGAGAAGAGGAGTCTGAGAAGTGATATGATGACCATCTTCAAACACGCGAAGCATTATTATGTGAAAGATGCAGCAAGCTGGTTTACTGCTGCTTCGGAGGAGAGGACCCAAACCAATGGGTTCAAATTACAACAAAGAAGATTCTAACTAAACATTGCGAAGAACTTTACCCCCCCCCCGAAGATTTCATTAGAGCTTTTTCATAATGCAATGAAATAAAAGAATCAAATCTTTTTTATAAAAAAACAGAAAAAGAAAAGCAAACGAAAATGTAGAGTCCTCCCTCAAAAGTAGCTCTTAATCCTTGTCCCACATAGAAAGAGGTTTGTTGTTGTTTAGTCGTTTAGTCATGTCCGATTCTTCGTGACCCCATGGATCAGAGCACGCCAGGCACTCCTGTCTTTCACTGCCTCCTGCAGTTTGGTCAAACTCATGTTGGTAGCTTCAAGAACACTGTCCAACCATCTTGTCCTCTGTCATCCCATTCTTGTGCCCTCAATCTTTCCCAACATCAGGGTCTTTTCCAGGGAGTCTTCTCTTCTCATGAGGTGGCCAAAGTATTGGAGCCTCAGCTTCAGGATCTGTCCTTCCAGTGAGCACTCAGGGCTGATTTCTTTCAGAATGGATAGGTTTGATCTTCTTGCAGTCCATGGGACTCTCAAGAGTCTCCTTCAGCACCATAATTCAAAAGCATCAATTCTTTGGCAATCAGCCTTCTTTATGGTCCAGCTCTCACTTCCATACATCACTACTGGCAAAACCATAGCTTTAACTATACGGGCCTTTGTTGGCAAGGTGATGTCTCTGCTTTTTAAGAAAGAGGTGCTTTTTATAGAAAGAGGTAGACCCTCCCAGCTCTCAACTGGGAGCTTGCCTTTATTCGCCCAGTCTCTCACCTGGGAAGATCTTAATATTAGGAAGAACTTTCTGATGGTAAGAGCTGTTCAGCAGAGGAACAGAAGGTGGTGGACTCTCCTTCCTTGGCAGTTTCTAAACAGAAGTTAGGTGGTTGTCTGACAGGGGTTCTTTAACTGTGATTCCTGCAGGAAGTTGTACTAGAAGACCCGACAATTCTGTGATTCTAACTCACATCAGCCCTGACCGTTGGCCAAATGGGCAGGCACTGATGGGAACTGGAGTCAAACAACATGGGGAAGGTCACAGTTTCCTCATCCCTGACCTACTGGGCTTAATTCAACCTTAGCTGATCACAGAATGCCTATACAAACCTTATTCATATCCCTTTCCTACTTGGCAAGGCTATGCACTCAGCTGGCATCCCATTCCCTAGCAAAAATCACCTTGGGCCCATAGTGCTAGCAAACGAGGTTACCTTCACATTGAAAATTGTGTCCTGGAGCAGTTCCACACTTTTGTTTCTTATTTATTATAGTGAACATCTGGTACATTTTTCAGGCTCAGGTCCCATGTGATTTCTCAGTGGAAAGCGTCCTGCAATAGCAGTCCCAGATACAGCTAACCTCTGGGGTTCCTGGGGCGAGCAACCTGCCAGAAAATGAAACAAATCTTTGACGTTAGTCGGGGATTAAATCGGAAGCAGTGTGAGGGCTGCAGCAGCCTCCTATTTAATTTGGGCCTCTTAAATTGCATTCCACTTCCCCCCGTGAAGAGTTCTTTGCTGCCGCAGCTGTAAATTGCTGTGAACCTTTTATGATAAGTTGAGACGCAGAGTATCTTAACCTTGCAAACACCTTTGTTTCATTCAACGCCCTCTAAAGCTTCACAGAAATCAAAGCCTTTTTTGAAAAAAAAGAAACAGGAAAAGAAAACAAGAAGGTCTCTGAGTTCAGACAGCTCCCTGGGTAATGGAACAGGAGACCTAATGGGAGATGACCTAGCTTAAGGGTTCTCAAAAATTTTACTTAAAGGATGCTCAAAATAATTCTGGTTTTCTTTGGGGGGGGGTGGACACTGACCCGCTTTTGGCATGGAAATCAATCTTAGATTCCCAGGGAAGCAGATCATCACCAACACAACAACCTGGGACAACTTGGAACCAGGTTGCCTATGGGAGAACTGTCAGCCATACTCCCAGCATAATTATTGTATTCATCTGCTGAGTCCCCACTTGATAGCACTGCAGCCAAGGGAGGTTCAATTGGCTGTGACCAGAGAGTAGAGATGGGAGAGAAAATCACTTCTGTTTACACTCAAAGGTAAGGCTAACTAATTGCACTTCCCCAAACCATACAGGAGCCAAAAGAAATCCTCTGAAATGTGCACCTCTCTGCACTTTCCAAAGCCCTCAACTGTGTAAAAAGACTATACTAGAGTAAAGTTTATGTAAAAAAAAGGCATATAAGTGAAAATAGCATACAAAAATGCATGAGATTAGAGGAGGCTGCTTGCAAAAAATGTGTATGTTGGGCGAAATTGCATACAAAAATGCGTCCACTGGGAGACATTTGCAGATAGGTTTTCATGAGGACTTTAAAGAATAATAACTGCAAACTGAAACGTGGAACTCTGGATAACTAAACTTAAGAATGGAAAAAATGAGAAATGGGGACAAACAGATATTGACAGATTTAGCCATCCTTCCAAAAGGGAGAACCTTTTCCATTATGGCATACCTTCCCATTGAACTAGCAGGTGCCTTCACAGATGACATTTCAGCACCTCCTAAAAGATTATCTGTGTAACCCTGGCCTTGCTGGTGCTTATGTACAATATCTGCTCAATTTATTTCCTGCTTGTTTTCCACTACACTTATTACATTAAAAAAATTCCTTCCAGTAGCACCTTAAAGACCAACTAAGTTAGTTCTTGGTATGAGCTTTCGTGTGCATGTACACTTCTTCAGATACACTGAAACAGAAGTTGCCAGATCCTTCTATATAGTGAGAAGGTGGGGAGGTGTATTACTCAGAAGGGTGGTGGGAATGGGTGATTGGCAGATGGCTGAGATGAGCCTGTTGACAACTCTTAACGACTGCAATAGGTCTTACAGGAAAAGGCAAGGGGTGAGAAGAACTAACTTAGTTGGTCTTTAAGGTGCTACTGGAAGGAATTTTTTTATTTTGACTATGGCAGACCAACACGGCTACCTATCTGTAACTTATTACATTGTGATGTTACACACACACACACCGCCTTGAGAATGTTGTGGAAGGCAGTGCAAAAATTTCTTAATAAATTTCTTAATAAATAGATAATATACAAACCTAGACCTAACACAGAAGCGATTTTGCCCCAATGGCTCCGCTGTTGCTGGGTGTCCATTGGATTAACTGAACTGTGAGTTCTGCCCATGTAAAAACGAATGCTGTGGCACCATGAATGCGCTTCAAGAGCAACATGTGCAAAGTCTGCTGTTGTTTCCATGGCCCTCTGGGTTACTGCACATGTGTGCATGATTGGTGCTAAAACATTTGACCTCACTTAATGAATTAGAATGAGGATTGTTCTGTAGAATATGCTCATATAAAGGTTTGGAAGTGATGAACAGGGCCTTTTGTGGTGTAGCACACTCAAAATGTGGAGCTGCTGTATTGCAATGGTTCTGACATCTACAGTTTTGATTATATAACGCTTACAGGTATTGGCAATTCCAATTTTAGATGCCCTGCTCCTTTTGCAGTTTTCCCTCTTGTTCTAGGATCATTTTTAGCACTAACATTGGGACCATAGCTTAGTATTACAGGTGAAGCTTTATGTGGCAGCAATTAATGTGCTCATTTTATTTCATATGAACTTTCCATTTTTAGCCTCTATGAAACATTTTATACACTTTTTACTTTTCGTACCATTTGGTATAGTACTGCCAGGCAGGGGCTGCTGGTTATATTATTCTTGACATGCAACTGCATTCAAATGTTTGTTTTATTTGCCATTAGCTGATATATTGTAATGATTGATAATTTGTTTTATAATGACTCTAAAACGCTCTAATGTTCAGATCATCAAACTGAATTATTTGTTGGATTGCCATGCTATGTTTTGAAACCATTTAGTATTCGTTGCTGCAAAAGGGTACTGGTTTTTATTTTTGCTTTGTTGTGAGCTGCTTTGAGCATATTTATGTTGGGAAAGCGGTATGCAAATTCAAATGACAGATGACAGTAAATTCTCTGTCCCTGAAAGGAAGCTAGGTTGAAATATCTGAAGTAAATTGGCCATACAGATTTGGACTGAGTTGAAACAGAGCAAGATTTATTTGGGACTGGGGGCAGGAATTTGTAAACACATACAACAAGATTTGCAGCTGAGGGACTGTGAAATGGGTAGAAGGTTTTCGGGAATTTTTGAGTGAGAGCAAGAACCACAGTCCCATCAGTCTGATTTGTGACTTCAGTTATCATGTAGCCAAACCTGATTAACTCTGTGATGCTATGATGTCAAAATAGTCCCCTAACTGGATGGGATTGCCTCAGGAAGAAGCTCTATCTATCTATCTATCTATCTATCTATCTATCATCTATCATCTGTATCCATCTGTCTTATGCCATCTCTTGGTTAAGGAAAGCAACAGTTGAACTCATGTAATGATCAATGCCTGATAAAGTTACTGTGGGTTGTCATGAGTCGCCCCCCCAACCCCCCTTTCCTATTTAAAATTTAATGGAGACAATTTGCACAGGTCTAAGACCTTCGTTTTAGAAAGGATTTTCACCTAAGCCTTCACTTGTCTGCATACCGACTTGGTAGTCCCTTGAATTCTTGTCACATTGACACTGTAACAGTCCAGAGCCCAGCCTGGAGAATGACTCCATCTGTCTCTCCTTGACATGTGTGCCTCTCTAATGGCAAGAATGCTATTGCTCCACAAAGCCTTTATTTTATTTTATTTGCCATCTATGCCGATGCCCAAAGGCAACGCTGACTTCAGATCACCAGCTGGCTTTAGAGAAGGGAACCCTGGTTTTTGCTTCTGGCAAATCCACAGTTCTATCAACATTTAATCATCTGTTCTGAAATTACTGCAGTGAGTGTGGGATACTTCAAGCCTGCAATATGTGCTACTAAGCCTTCCAGGTGACCATATGTTGAAACATTTTACAGCATAATCAGCGTTCCTCTGGGTGGAGGCAGCCTGTGTTTCCTGTTTGCCGGAGTGTGAACATCAGAGTACCATCCAAAATCCTCCTCCCAAAAGAATCAACAGTGATTGTTGCACATAGTCTTAGCAGAAACGATTAATTCTGCAACACGAATATTTTCACAGCATTTTGCATATACCCAATGGCACAGATCACCAGCCTTTTTTGGACCTGTGGATACATCTTGAATTCTGAGACAGTGCTGGGGCACCAGTCACAAAATAGCTGCCGGTAGAAGAGGTTGTCATGTCACAAAATTAGAGAGACAGCCATCATCAACAACCTTGTGTTTACCTTGGGAAGACATCTATGTCCTGCTGGTGAAATTCACACAATACGCATTTTACACAAACACACTGATGCCCTTGAGGTTGTTTATGTTACCCTCAGATTATCTTTGCCTGCTGTGCCACAAGCCCCATTCCCCATATATATATGTAGGTCTGCCACAGCTTAGAACCTTGGAAAATTGGGGTTCTAAGGTGCATGGGAAGCCCCACAAGTGCAGAAAGCATGCTGCCTCAAAAAACCATCTTCCACAAGTTGGAGAGTAGCAGGAATGCTTTCAGAGCAGAGGCTCTCGCAAACCTCCTCACTGACCTCCTTCATGTCTTTGCTTAACTCATAACAGCCAAAGAGGACTACAGCGTCTTATGCAAATCTGAGCAGAGCCTGAAATGAGAGGTTTTCTTTGGCTCTCTGAAAATTGGCTAGAAGCTACAGATTGCCTCCATAACATGGCAGCCTGACTGATGGAATTTAATACCGGTCTATTAGATAGAATGCTGTTTTGTGGCAGTTTTAAATAGAATACTATTTTGTGCCCGAAATCATTACATCTCCCTGAATAACTCACCCCGGTCTCTGCGTTTTGCAAGCCTAAAAACCTTGCACGGGTGTTTGAGTCAATGTTGCATGTGGTGTAATATAGAAAAACGGATACAGCTGCCTGAATTAAATACGGAGAGTTTACATAGGTAACTGCTTCCATTTTTCTATATATGCACACATCATCATATACCAACAGTGGCTCAGTTGTCTGAGTGACAGGGTTCGCATAGCTTAAAAGGCACATTTTTTTTTTGGAATAAGATTGTGGTATCACCAGTCTTGGCGTGGGGTGGGGAGACAGGCTTTGCAGAGGTGCAAACAACCTTTAGAAAAGTAATAGCCTGTAATGTGTATGGGTTGCTCGTGTGTAAGTTGCCGCCTCTCCAGGCTTTGTTACCTTGCTAAACCTTTCAGTCTGGGCAGCCCTTCACTTCGTGGCTGCCTCAGTCGCTAGCAGAATCCGTCAGTGGGCGTTTCTTAAATCTTTTCCAACATAAAAGTTGTTTGACACCCAGTCTCCTCCTACTCTCTCTGCGCGGAAGTCTTCTGCGCAGGGTGGGTAGCGGAGGACCCGTGCTCTCCCCGCTGGTGTCCAGTGAAGGGTCCTGGAGCCCTCTCGCCGATTCCCCCATCAGCCCCTCTATATCCCTGGTGTTGCACTGATTGGCTTCCCCATCTGCGGAGCTGCCTCTCTCCCTGCTGGGCCCTTCTCCAGCATCATTTGAGAGCCTTCCCTCCGCCTCTAGCTCTGACGTCAGTTCCCTGACATAGCCCAAAAGAAAGCTGAGCATGCTCAGTGGCCACAGGGGAAATGGGTGGGGCCAAAGACGCCAACTTGTGAGGGAGTTTGAAAGGCCGATGATGGGAGGACGTTGGGAGGAGCCAGGGGGTGGAGCTGAATGTGGTGGTAGCACGACTTCAATGGTTGTCAGCATCTCCTCTTTGGGGCTAGGCTTCCTAGCCCCACAGGCTGGGGGCTGCTTTCCCCCTTTCCCCTCAGTGGCAGGAGGAGGAGAAGGAGCCGGTCATTCAAGTCATACCACACTCGCCTTTGTGCTCGGCCTCCTCTGCCCCCATATTTTTAAAAACATGCCCCCCCCAAAAAAAATTGGGGGTCCCAGAAGAGCTGGGCCCCTAGGAGTTGTCACCTATGGGTGGGAGTTAAAACAGAATGGAGCATTCCAAACAGCAGAACTTTATACAGCAGCATTTTGTTGCAGCCCTCCCTTGTTCAGTCTTTCTTTAAAAAGAGGAGCATAATTAAAACAGGTTGTGAAACACAAACAGACTATAAGAAAGAGGGTGAGTAGGGAAATAAGGTGCTAGCCCATTTCTCCAGGCTCCTTGAGAAACACTAGCTTTCATGTAAAGCAGAGGTAGGGGACCTTTTTCAGCTTGAAAGCCACATTCTAAGAGCCACATTTCAACTATGGACAGGGCCAGGGACAAAATTGTACAGAGGAATTGGGTGCTTTTTATAGTAGACTAGACCCCCCCACTCCACACACACACTCTTCTTGATAGTTCAGGCAAGCAAGAGGCATTATCAGAGCTCAAGGGCACATCCCAGTCAGACACAAACATTTGGGGCTATGAAGGAGGACCAGATAAACGAAAGTTCTTTATGAAGCACCTAGTTAAACTATGGAACTCACTGCCACAGGAAGCAGTGATAGCCACCAACTTGGGTTAGACAAATTCATGAAAGATAAGGCTATCGGTGGCTACTAGCCATGGGGGTTATGCTGTACCTCCACATTTGGAGGCAGCAATGCTTCTGAATGCTAGTTGCCAGAAACATCAGGAGGGGAGAGGGCTCTTGCACTCGGTTGTTGCTTGTGAGTTTCCCATTGGTCTGCTTCAGATTGGCTTGTTCACGTTCTCATAGGAAACACAGCAAAGGGAAGATACAGGCACCATACGATGGTCCAGTTGTGGGTGAAAGCAAAACAACATTTTCCGTATGTATTGGAAGCAGATGTAGCCAGCGTGGAACTGGATTCGAACTCGGATCCAGTGCAGCCCAAGAACAAGGGGGGTGAGAATTGTAGTCCCAACATCTGAGTGGCACCCTTCCTTTAAAGAATGGCATTCCCAGGGGTTAAGAATAGCCAGCAAGTCAAAACGCGCCGTCTCTGTGTTCAAATGCATAATTACTTTATTGATAGTCACTATAAAACAAAATACAATGAGATGAAAACTCCAAATGAAGCTTTTCTGTGGGGGTGGGAATCCATATAAGCTCCGTGGGATGCCTGTTAACTCAAAAGAATCAATTTTATCCCAATGAAAGCCTGCAGTCGTAGGCATTAAAAAATACTAGATAATATGCGGATAATCAAATAAAGACCCGCTCACTCTGAGCCTCTCTAGGCACTTACTCTATTCAAAGTTAACTTTGTAAGGTTTATACTGGAATGAATGAGTAGCTGCCTTCAA
Source organism: Podarcis liolepis (assembly GCF_965112155.1). Lineage (NCBI taxonomy): Eukaryota > Metazoa > Chordata > Lepidosauria > Squamata > Lacertidae > Podarcis > Podarcis liolepis. The sequence goes on along the minus strand of NC_139561.1, from coordinate 70,172,121 downwards.
TTTCAAGGATCCGTCTTATCCCAACAACAGTCTGCAACAGATTTACAAAATGCAAGGAAATTGCCAGCTTTGTGTACCGATGTATTTTAATGAAAACTGATATTGCAGAAGCTTATATCCAAAGTTATATAATATCCACGTGATATTAGAGCCAAGTGTCACCCAATGAAATCAGTTTGCATACCTTGCAGTGAACTTGATATTATGGGACAGCTTACAAAGGCTGTAAATAAATAAAACAAATCAATGCAGAAGAAATGAGACCCATGACAATATGTTGCTGTGCAAATTCACCTTCTGACAGGACTGCGCCTCTCCAGGATTCCTTGCCTTCCTTTAGTATACACCATTCCACCCACCCACATGTCTTCCATTTCATGGCTACTTAGCATGCTCATTCCTTATTAAGTTGTTGAGGGGTTTTTCTCTCTTCCTCTCTTTAGGGTTCTCTCTCTCTCTCTCTCACTCACTCACTCTCTCTCTCTAACTTTTATATGCCTGTTGTCTTTGTCCATGGAGTTTTCTTGGCAGGGATACTGGAGTGGCTTGCCAGTTCCTGCTCCAGGTGGATCACGTTTGGTCAAAACTCTCCACTATGACCTGTCCACCTTGGGTGGTCCTGTTCGGCATATTTCATAGCTTCTCTGAGTTATTCAAGCCCCTTCGCCATGACAAGGCAGTGATCCATGAAGAGGATGTTCTTGAAGCTACCAGCATGACTTTGACCAAACTGCGGGAGGCAGTGGAAGACAGGAGTGCCTGGCGTGCTCTGGTCCATGGGGTCACGAAGAGTCAGACACAACTAAACGACTAAACAACAACTCTCTCTCTCTCTCTCTCTCTCTCTCTCTCTCTCTCTCTCCTGTAAATTGAAGTTCTCTTGAGCATGCTGATGCTCACTTTTTTCACTATCATTATTTTGGCACTAATCCTATTGGCACTCACTTTCTGAGTTTGCTATTGGGGGAGAGACCATAAAATCACAGAACTGTAGAGTTGGACGGGAGAACAAGAGTCACCTTGTCCATTTTGCCCAATGTGGGGCTCAAACACACGACCCTGAGATTAAGATTATCAAAATGATTAAGATTATCAAGATTATTAAAATTATCAGTTGGTTAGAACCATTGGTTCGGATCCAATCCTCTGGAGAAGCAGAAAACAAGCTTGCTCCATCATCCATGAGACAACTCTTCAGATATTTGAAGATGGCTATCCTATCACTTCTCAGTCTTCTCCAAAATGTACCCAGCTCCCTCGAGTGTTCCTCATAAAGCTTGGTTTCCAGACCATTGGTCATCTTGGTCACCCTCCTCTGCACGTGTTCCAGCTTGTCAACATTATTTTGAAACTGTGGTGCCCTGAACTGTACACAGGACATCAGGTGAGAGCTGAAGAAATTGGTGGTTCCGGCTTGACATATGGCGGGGCAAAGGTATTCCACAGAACAGGGGCAGTAGCAGAAAACACCCTATGATCTTCTGCAATGTGAGGGTAGAATCTCCCCAGATGGTCTAAGTGATCTCACAGATCTATACATGTGTGAGCAGGATTGCACTACAAGCATACTTTTCTTCTGATCGAGCTTCTTAGCTGAGCCAGGAGAAACACAACATCATTACTGACCAGAATGACTTCTTGAAGAAAAGCTTTGAAATCAAGCTTTTCATCGTGATCCGTATTGCTCAGTGTGAAAACTTCAAAATCGTCAGGCTTCAGCCACCGCTTATCAGAATTTGTTCTACAGCGCAAATACATCTGTAGGATTTCCAGGACTAAAATATCTGAGATCTGCTTCCAAACGTTTACTGTTCATAAAACTAAAGGACTTCTAAAACTAGATATTGCTTCTTAAATTCTAATCTCAAGAGCGAAAGCTGTGTTTTGCCCACATAAAACATTACATTTGCATATTATCAAATAAGCCACATTCCTGCTAGAATTATTAGTAAAGCAATGAACAAACACAATTTTATTATATTTCCTCCTGTTCTGTTTTAATTTGAAACGACCTGCAGCAAGAAATACAGCCACAGCCCTTGAAATGCCCATGCAAAATGGGACCATCTAGGATGCTTCCGCTAGCAAAATCCAAATGCAGCCATGTACCGTTCCAATTTCAGTTTCTATATAAACCGAGACTAGATGACCCAGCAGAAGCTGGCATTGTATGTAAGATAAATCACCAACTGTAAATAATTTTCTCAAACTCCCTTTTGAGGAAACTGTGTTCAAAACCACACACCGCCCATACTTTCTGTGACTGCTAACAATTCTGCAGCATCTTCTAAAAATGTGTGTTGCTCTGATGGATGCTTACGAATATTATACCTTCACTGGGGAGGGGGGTTAATTGCCCTCACCACATCCACCGCCCCCATCATAGTGTTTTGCAGGCAATCCTGCCGAATAGCCAGGAGGCCTTTGATAGATCTGTCACATACTTTGCTAAAATAAATTAATAAACTAAAGGAAAACACTTGCCTTCATAAAAGGGAAGAAGGTATCCTATGGGTGGGACTGGGGCTTAGCTTACACAAAGAAGATCGCAGGTTCAGACTCTGGCATCTCCAGTTAGGGCTGGGAGGGGCTCCTGCTTGCAATACTGGGGAGCCTCTACCAGTCAATGCGTATGATACTGTCAGAGACATCGGAGGAAGAATGGTGGAGATCGCCCTCCCCTTCTCCTGCACTTCCCAGAGAAGAGGGAGGCAGTATAGATTTACAACAGTGGTTTGCAGAAGGTCATAGTTCACAGGCTGCAGAGGGGAGAAGCTGGGAAATATTGGGAGAGGAGCAGGAGGAAGAAGAAGCACCAGAGGAGAGACAGCTGACAGACTCAGTGTCTTTAGTAAGCATTCTAGACCACCCCCTCTCAGGACCAGGCGTGCATTGAGAGTAGGAGATCAGAAAGTTCAGAGGCAGAAAGCACAGATCAGGTGACAAGAGGGATGACGCATAATAGGAGAGATGGAGGGGGTGGGGCAACGCCATTATCCAAGAGGCGACATGCTGCGTCTCTCTTGTGGATATTGAATAAAATACCTTGGTAAGAGTTTCTTGTTTTTTCCCATTACTAGAAGCCTGCCGTGAGGGAGGGGGATCAGGTTCCCTGAAGCCTGACAGATACTAGGCTATGTTGACCAGATTTCTAAATGTATAAGGCAGTTCCCTGCATTCCTGTGTAATCATGTCTGTACCCCGGGGTGTTTGCGAAGTGGGGGAGGGATGTCAGGGGTGGTGGATGAACCCAGATTTTGAATCAGCCCACACACTTAGCCCAACTCGAAGGCCCACTTTTTGAGAGGGTGAAATTTGCATTTCAAGCATGCTCAGGAATTTATTTTTAAGTTCAGGGCAAAGTCAAAAAACACTGCTGTGAACACTTCCTATGGCTGGTTGCCATTCTCCACCTTCTGATGTGTGGGGTTACCTAAAAGGGAGAAGGGGGCTGGCAAGGATGATTACTTATTTTGAGATGAACTTGGACTCTGATAGTTCCAAAGTGTCAGGCGCTGAGAAATCGGTTCCTCCCCTGTGGCCGAAAATGAGCAGCTCAAATGAAAGGGAATTCTTACCATTTAGTTTCTTTAATAAACACAGTGAAGGACAAAAGAAAGCCTCTAACCAGAATGGTGGTGCTCCCAATTAAGGTCTCCCCCCATCCCAATTAATCTACACCACTCCTACGTCTTGTAATCTGAGTTTGTAACCTCTGCGCTTCCTGTTCTGACACTTTCTGAGCTCTCCAGGACTTTGGGGGAGGGTGGTGGACTCTCTCTCCTAGTGTTTCTTCTGCTAGCTGTTCCCCATCCAGAATTTCCCAGCTTCTGCCTTCTGAACCATGCCCCTCTGCAAACCACTGTTCCAAATCTTTACTGTCCTCCTGCTTCTGGGAAGATTCAGGATCAGGAGGAGGGGGTGACACTCACTATTCTTCCTCAGTGCAGCCCTCCTCAGCACGGTCCCTGACACAAAGGAACCACAAGCCCTGGGTGAGCACCAAGACACCTGGATTCCCACACTGCTTGGAGATTGGAGTGGTATGTTACAAACTATGCCAAGGCACAAACGCACGTGTGTGCGCGCGCACACACACTTCATGGGTGCTAGTCAATGCACTTGTTCCATTAGCAGAAGGATATACACTTGCACAGCAGAATCTTCCACTCTCCTCCCCACATGCATACCTCACACCCTCCCCAAATCTCCTCTAGAAGGTTGTGGGGAAACCCAGAAAGGTTTTAGGGGATATGTGGCAGGGGAAAGGGAGTTCCATGGAGCAAGCAGGCGTCTTTGCACTAATGGAATGAAATGCCTGTCCTTTATATCCTATGATCTCAGGGCAGTCAACAAGAAGAAAATCATTTGAAATAGCAATCCGCTAACAAATGTGAGCATCACAAGTTTTAATCAAGCACAATTTGCTCGGTATTAATTCCACACCACCCCGTAAATAGCCGGTTTTTTCTTTGTTTAATTAAATAGAAAATCTCATCAGAAATAATTAGCAGAAGGCACATTTCAGGCCGGAACATTAGAGTCCTAGCAGTGAAATCCAACACTGCAGAATGAAGCAATTGCCTGCCTGGGGTCTCTCTCGGAACTTGGACTGGCCACCCAGGATGGCAATTGAATCCTTCTAGACAAGAAGGGTCATAAATGGGCTTCCTGTTTGGCCCGGGATTTTGCGTGAGCAACAGAAGTTGCCTTACACCGAGCAGACAAATGCTCCATCTAGCTCAATAGTGTCTACATTGACTGGCAGCAGCTCTCCAGGGTTTCAGACAGAAAATCTTTCCCAGCCATACCTGGATATGGGGGGATTGAACCTTCTTCCTGCAAGGCAGATACTCTCCAACTGAGCGATGGTCCTTTCCCTAATAGCAGGTTTCCTGGCTCTGATATCAGGCTTGGATTCTTACTTGTGACTGTGGTGTTCCCCTTACAGTACACTAATTAACAATGGCTCAGGCCTGGACACCTCTTGATTCTGGATCCTCACCCTGGGATATTTTAACTTCCCTGGGAAACCTGAGAAAACACCAAAATCCCAAAATGTCATGTCAAACCCTTTGCCTGTGGATTCCAGGGTGGAGCAATTGCTTCAGTTTCCATGTCTTGATAGGTCAGTTCACCACGTTTCTCTCTCTCTCTCTCTCTTTTAAGAAAAGTGTTTCCCATTCAGAATTTTCTGCATTTTAGTGCATTTTTAATATACATATTTTGTATGCAATTGAGCCTAATTTACACACTTTTGCAAACAGTTTTCCCATTTTGGCACGATCCTCTCCTGTGTTTGATTTTGAACCTGGGACTTTCTTCTTGCAAAGCAGATGCTCTACTACTTGGCTGTGGCCATGGACTTTGGGTCAGCACATTCTCCTTCCCCTTAGGAAATGAAAAGCTACAACCATTTATTTATTTCAGTGAATTTATACCTCGCCCTTCTTCCCATAGTAGTGATACAAGAAACCACAATGTATTGCCTTTACCCTTCCTTTCTGCTTTGCATCCCCCTGACCCATGCGATACCTTCTCGCTGTTTCAGATACCTTCCCACACCTGAGCTTAAGACATTTTGGAGCTTACCGTTATCGCAACAGGTTTTGTACATCAAGATGGAGATCACAGATCTGACACCCTGCTGTGTTCACCTGCTTGTGTTTTTGCAATATGTATAATAGGCAATTTTGAAGCAATAAGAAATATTACTTGTTTACGCACAGTGCTTTTTTCCCTTAAATAAATGTTTAGGGGCACTCTCATTTTGACTCAAGAAAATCACCATTTTATAGTTCAAACTAGGAAAAATAAATACAGTAAATGGGCAAAAGTACAAAGAACATGCGTTACACCAGGAAAGGAAAGGAAGCCGCCATCGGAGGTGGTAACAACAAAATGGACCAATCACGTTAAATGCTTGCTTCCGTCCAAGACTCAAGAAACACCATAACAGGAAAGAGGCCACCATCAGGGGTAGCAATGGAACTGAAGATTCAGTGTTCTAGAGAAGAAACTAAACATTCACAAAAAGTTTGGGGGTATGCGTCCCCCCACATCCCCCCAGGAAAAAGCACTGTTTATGCATATATGTTATTGAGAGTGGTTTAAAATTTTGGCCAAGGGCAGCTTTTCTATGCATTTAAACTTTAGTTCTGCTTTGTTGGGGCATCTGGTCAGCCACCGAGAGAGAACAGCTTCATTGGATGTCTTTGAGTTCTAATATTATGGAAGCTGTTGCCTTTGTCCTTGGAGTTTTCTTGGCAGGGATACTGGAGTGGCTTGCCGGTTCCTGCTCCAGGTGGATCACGTTTGGTCAAAACTCTCCACTATGACCTGTCTTCTTGGGTGGCTCTGCACGGCATACCTCATAGCTTCTCTGAGTTATTCAAGTCCCTTCGCCATGGCAAGGCAGTGATCCATGAAGGAGAGCCCCATGGACTGCAAGAAGATCAAACCTATCCATTCTGAAGGAAATCAGCCCTGAGTGCTCACTGGAAGGACAGATCCTGAAGCTGAGGCTCCAATACTTAGGCCACCTCATGAGAAGAGAAGACTCCCTGGAAAAGACCCTGATGTTGGGAAAGATTGAGGGCACAAGGAGAAGGGGACAACAGAGGATGAGATGGTTAGACAGTGTTCTCAAAGCTACCAGCATAAGTTTGACCAAACTGCAGGAGGCAGTGGAAGACAGGAGTGCCTGGCGTGCTCTGGTCCATGGGATCACGAAGAGTCGGACATGACTAAACGACTAAACAACAACAACAATTATGGAAGCTACACATCTCCGTTATTCAAAAGCAAGAAAAGAAATGAGCTATGTTATTTGATAATTAACAGGTTTTTCTTCACAATAAAAGTATGATGATTTGCACTCCTTTAAAAATAAATAAATCATTTCCCCATATCATATTTTTCCAGTGTAGAACTTTTCCTTGGAGGTATGCCGTGAAATTGCCCTGAGTGTCAATTGCAAGTTAATTAATCCTACCTATGATGAAATTCATTCTGATAGATCTAATTGTGGGTACATTTCCCCCAATCACTGCACAGGTTCTTTTTTCATATTTCAAGTGGAGCTGCAGTTGAACCGTATCAAAGCCAATCATGGGCATGGAAATTTTGTTTACGCAGGAGAAAATATTCAGCTTGCTGCTACACTATACACAGGAATGAATAACATACATTCCATACATTTTAAGAAACTCTTGAAGAAACTCTGTTGCTGCTGCCTGGCCAGGGTCTGATTATGTCTTCTGTTAGTTGTGTGGCAAATAAATGAATAATGCATTTAACGTGCTAGCAATCAGCCTTCATACGTCAGTTGGAGAAGAAATGCCTTATTAAAATGTCCATGCATTACGCATGGAGAGACTTCAGGCTTGCTGGATCTAACATCTCCTCTACCACTCCACACACCTAAATGATAAGGTTCAACAACCAAAACCAGGAGCAACACACTAAATGCTAATTTGTGCCTCGAGGAGAAGGGCTCTTTCCAGGAGCTGTGCACTGGGACAGGGGCTGCCAGTGTTTTTAATCCTGCAGGGACATTTGGAGTTTTTGACTGAGTGCCATGGATGCCACCCTCTCTGGTCACTGGTCTCCCTCTTCCCCAGATCAGTCCCAGCTACTCAACAGAAAAAGAGAGTGTGCTGCCTCTGTACGGAACACAACATTTTCAATGTTTACGCATCAGGGTTAGTCCAGCCCAAGCAGTCTGCTTTCCAATAAAATGACTCTGCCCCTTTTCTCCCTTTAATCATTTGCCATGGTTTAACAACCCATCAACCAGGGCTGCTCAAAACAGCCCTAAACAGGGCTGGTCCACCCATGAGACAGGGTGAAGTAGCAGCCGCAGGCTGAAATCAGTGCTGAGATGTCCCTGGAAACTGGCACTGATTCTGGCGCTGCTTCTCTGCCAGCTGCAGAGGTGACACAATGGGCATCGAGGTGGGGGTGCTGGCAGAGGTGGTGGGGCAGGTAGGGGCAATGGCATGAGCAATCTTGGGGGGGGGTGACAGACACCACACACAGAAAATGAATTGATTTAACATTTTTTTATTCGCTGATTACAATAAAACCTCAAAGCAGTTTACAAAAAAAACACCTCAATATGGCACCACTAGGGTGAGGGTACCGTCCCATGCATACCTCATCTGAATGATGCACATGGAGCTGGCTTAGAAGGGACTGGCATGCCAACTCTCATGCCAGGTAATATTTCAACTAGGGTTCATTAGTCAGTAACACTTGCCAGGCAGTAACGATGGGGGGGGGAGCCCCAAACATTTCACCCTTGCTTTATGATAGCAAACCTTCTGATCATCTCCCAGCATCAAAGAGTGAAACAGCTGCAATTTATCAGGGACTGACCTCTAAGACATGCAGAACAATCTTTTTCTCTCTCCTACAACCCATTAGAGTAATTAATGTCTCTGTTTTTTTGCTGGGGTTTTCAGAAAATTCCAGATGGCTCATTTGTAAATCCTGACTTACATAGCTGGGCTCTGTCTGGAAGGTTTGGCATTACCATCTTTCCCCGGAAATGAGGGGATGGGGTACCCGTTTCCTTTGAGATGATGCTGGACTCCAACTCAGCCTCAGTCATGAATGATGGAGCTGAATTCTAACAACATCGATAGGGCATACGTTCCCCATCATTGCATGAGAACATTTAACACCGGCGCTTGACTCCTACTCAGTGATAACTAAGGCTCATTGCTATTCCAAACTTCCTTCACTTGCTTCCTCACCAGCACTGCTGAGCCCAGAGAGAATGTTGCAGAGGAGGTTAGTTGAGGTGAGCCGGCACTGGTTATGAGATGGTTATTTGGGGTTCCGATTCCCCGAGGGATGCTGCAATGCTCAATCCCTCCTGATGGATTGATGCTGCTTAGAGAAAGGAATGTTTTGCATTTCAATGATTAATCCAGGCTCCAACTTCGGCAGCCCTTGGGAACGATGCGCAAAACCTCCTTCCTCATGCCGTTATCTGTGGCAAACATGCCCCAAAAAGACTGCTAATGATTTTGCAAAGCCAATGTCACGGTATTGTTGGAAGTGACCTGCCTTGTCCTCCTCCATTCATGAATCCTTCTTCTAATCCTTGTTGACACACAGCACAGAGCATATATGCTCCGACTCCCGACACCCACCCACCCGGCCCGGATCTCCCTGGTATTGAGAGGAAAGGTTCCAGGTTCAATCCATGGCATCTGCAGGTAGGGCTAAGGATACCCCCTGCTTGGAAATCAGGAGACATGCTACTGGTATGAATGGGGGAGTAATTACCGTATTTTTTGCTCTATAAGACTCACTTTTTCCCTCCTAAAAAGTAAGGGGAAATGTCTGTACATCTTATGGAGCGAAGGCAGGCTGTGCAACTATCCCAGAAGCCAGAACAGCAAGAGGGATTGCTGCTTTCACTGCGCAGCGATCCCTCTTGCTGTTCTGGCTTCTGAGATTCAGAATATTTTTTTCTTGTTTTCCTCCTCCAAAAACTAGGCACGTCTTGTGGTCTGGCGCGTCTTGTGGTCTGGTGCGTCTTATAGAGCGAAAAACACAGTAACTGAATCTGCACATTCTAAAACATCATGTGAACCAAAATGCAGCCGTCCTTCAAAATCCACACCTCTGAGAATTTAACAGTGCAGTTCTCCAACCAAATAATGTGCACATATACTGATGTAAAGCATTCATTTAAATGCACATCTTAGTGCAAAAAGGGACACAGGTGGCACTGTGAGTTAAACCATAGAGCCTAGGACTTGCCGATCAGAAGGTCGGCAGCTCGAATCCCCGCAACGGGGTGAGCTCCCGTTGCTCAGTCCCTGATCCTGCCAACCTAGCAGTTCGAAAGCACGTCAAAGTGCAAGTAGATAAATAGGTACCACTCTGGCGGGAAGGTAAACGGCATTTCCGTGCACTGCTCTGGTTCGCCAGAAGCGGCTTAGTCATGCTGGCCACATGACCCAGAAGCTGTACACTGGCTCCCTCAGCCAATAAAGTGAGATGAGCGCCGCAACCCCAGAGTTGGCCACGACTGGACCTAATGGTCGGGGTCCCTTTACCTTTAGTGCAAATAACAACGCATCCTTGCAGACTTGTATGTTATCTTTAGAAAAAATGACCTTGAAATAGTCGTTTAGGAGGAGATTAATAAACCAGTGATGATGATAATTACAATGGTGAATCTGCTTGGCAAAAATGTGTACAGCCTACAAAACTGCACACAAAATTGCACCCTTGAGTGGGGGCAAATTTGCCACACCTCAACTCCCCCAGAAAAAAGAGTCAAGGTGGTATTGCCCAAGGGAGGAGCTAGGGTTGGCATATGATGCCCCAGGGGCCAATCAGGAAGGGGAGGGTAGCTTGGGAGGACTTACACTATGATATTAACCCCTTCATGCACTTACTAGCAGTCTTGCATAGTTACGTTTGACTGCAACATCCAAAATTCATGAGGGGGAACAATGACACAGAATTATTGCAATACACTGCCCTCAGAGGAGGGAGGCCAGGCTGGGAGAGGGAATTATATGTGGCAGACCCTAAGTTGTGGAATTCCTTCCCCATTCACTAAACAGTTTACATCCCACCTTTTTCTCCAAGGAGCTGAATGTGTCAAATATGCTTTTCTCCTGCCTCATTTAATCCCCATGGAAGGTAGGCTAAGCAGAGAGGCAGTGACCAGTGGCGTAGCGTGGGTTGTCAGCACCCGGGGCAAGGCAAGTAATCTGCGCCCCCTAACCCGTGGATTTGCGCCCCATAACCCGTGGATTTGTGCCCCCTAACCCTAACCCCCAGATGTTGCGCCCGGTGCGGCCGGCCCCCCCTGCACCCCCCACGCTACGCCACTGGCAGTGACTGGCCCAAAGTCACCCAGTGAGCTTCTTGGCTGAGTGGGGATTTGAACCCTGGTCTAACAAATCCTAGTCCAACACTCTAACCATCACAACACATTCGAGATGTATATTTTTGAGACCCACCCTAATTTGGCCTGTAATTTGTTTTAAACTGTGTTTAATGTTGTATTTTAAATTGTTGTGACCTGCCCTGGGACTTTAGTGTGAAGTGTGGATTAATAATAGTAGTAGTAGTAGTAGTAGTAGTAGTAGTAGTAGTAGTAGTAGTTGTAGTTAGCAGCCACCAGGAGGAGCTCTGCAAGCACTGCTGCCTGTGGTGGTGGTAAAGAGAGAAAAAATTAAAAGTATAGTAATTATGCAGCACTCCCAGGTGGTCCATGCCTTCTGAAAACTGTATGACATCTTTGTCTAGGTTTTCCTGGAAGAACAGCTTGACAGCTGTTTATTTTTACCCTTTTTAATTTTTTATTTATAAGCATATTTTCACAGTAAAATAAATAAAAGTATACAGCAATAGAAATAACCCAAGAAGTACAGCGAGTTGAGTTAGAGTGCAGTATTGACTGATTTATTTGTCCTTAGGCTGAAGTCAGTGTCAGTTTGGGGGTTTCAGAGGGTCCTTGGGTAAGATGCCTTGAGTGGACCTGTTGCTCCTCCTGTTCCTGCAACCCAATTCAATTGCCCAACTAATTGCCATCTAATTAGACTTTAATTTGATTTTGACCTGTTTTTAGGAGGTAATTTAATTTTTGTTCGATTTTACACTAATGTCATATATCTGGTGTTAGCCGCCCTGAGCCCAACTTTGGCCAGGGAGGGCAAGATATGACATGTACAACTACCCAGATGAAAGGTGCAATGGAAATAAAGGATGCTACTCTGTATCCTCACTGTGGTCTAGTGAGCAATCAATGGCAGCAGAAGGATGGTCAAGAGAGACTCCAAAAATAAGCAGTGGGACCAGAGTGAAGACTTTCAGGGGTGCCACACATTCAGCATCCTTCTCTAATGGCAGCTGAAAACACAGGCAGACTCTTGTTTACTCCCCTCTCTGACAAACGTAATGCAGTAATTTTCGTCAAGTGCTAGTCTAATGGCTAACATAACCATCAAAACTCTTCCATCTAAATTCTCAACAGGAAGGTGTATATATATCACATCACAAAGCAAATATTCCTTTGGCGTATACAAAATATCTAATCATGTATTTATCTGTAAGTACTTCTAAAAGTCAACATAATTATTCAAGTCCCATTATGCTTAATTTGTGGCAAATTATGCATTTAGCTTTAAGTCGAGGTTGCTAGGCTGGTTAAAGCGAAGATAAAGCTTTCTGCTATTTATAAAACTGGATTACATCAGAGATGCAACATATTCGTTTGAAACTGAGTACAGAGGCAGCAATCCTAAGGAAATTTATCTGTGTTTACTGGGAAATGCCCAGTTGTTTTCAGTCGGAGAGTTTGGTCCTATACATGTCTACTCAGAAACATAAAACCATAGAATTGGGATTCTGAGGGTCTAGTCCAACCCCCTGCAATGCAGGGATCTCAGCTAAAGCATCAATGAAAGATGGACATCCAACCTCTGTTTAAAAACCTCCAAGGAAGGGAAGTCCACAACCTCCTGAGACAGTCTGTTCCACTGTCTAATAATGCATCTCCTCAGATGCATTATTCGACAGTAGGAAAAGTGGGGTTAGGATTATAGACTTAATGCGTAGTCAAGACCAAAGAGACATAAGATGCTGTCTTCTTCCAAGACAGACCACTGGTCCATCTAGTTTAGTATTTTCCACACTGACTGCCAGAGATTCTCCAGGATTCCAGACTGGAGATGATTGGAATTGAAGCTGGGATCTTCTGCATTCAAAGTAGATGGTCTACCACTGAGCTATGATTCTTCCCTGAAACCATTCAGGACCAAAGGAGAAACGAGTAGGCACAATTGACACTTTTGCAGGGGGTAGGTAAACATCTTTCTCATTATTATTATTATTTGCACAGGCCTTTTAGATGTTCAGTTTATGGGTGTTTGTGCTGGTTTTTATCTGTTTTGCTGTGATTTTATTGCTCAGTTTTTGTAAGCCACTCTGAGAGCTGAATAACAGCTAATTAATATCACAAACAAAACAAATTTTAAACAAATAAATGGATAAATAACTCAGCGGTTAAAGAGGCCTTTCGAAAGACAAATATGGGCAATGGCTAAATGACTACATCTGTAACAAGGTGAAAATCTGGGATTAGAAATGGTCTAAAAAGTCCATGACTCTGAAACTGGGAGTCAGCAGCAACTCCTTTCATTGCTTTGAGCTAGATTATTTGGCTGCTCATTTTATTTTTTATTGAGATGTTAGTTTCTCCAGCATTACATCATTGCTGTTCTAGGAAATCTGCTGATTTCAAAATGTTGGCAAGACCAGAATTAACCTCCGCTAAAAATCTAGCACCTTTATTTCTCTCTGTGGCTCTGGAATTAATAACCGCAGCTGCTGAATTCCCAGCAACTAGCAACCAGAGTCCGAACCTTGGTTGTTTGGTGGAACGGCTTTCCTAGGCTGAGAATGTGGCAGAGCAATTTGCCCCAGGTCAGTGTTATGATTTGAAACCAAGAAAGGAGATTTGTGCTGGGGGGAGGGGGAGGAACATGGGAACATAGGAAGCTACCCAGTGTTGGTCGGTGCTCATTGGGAATGATGAAACAGAAGACAGAGTGGCTCAGTAAATAGAGCCAGAACCAATGACAGGGAGAACCAACTAATTCTAGGTTGACTCCCATCCTCCTCACTGTGAGTTTTATTATAGCAGTGCTGGAGGAGGAGGGAGCTGACAGCCAGTACCACCCCCTGGGCTGGTTGTAAGTAGACTGACATTGGTGGAACCCCATTCAACCTCAGAGGAAGCTGCCATATACCAAGTCTGACCATTGTTGCGTTGTTCCTCTTCTTTGCACCCACCATTGCAGTTGAACAAAGAGAGGCACCAAGAAGGAGAGCTGTAGCTTCATATGTTCCTAGGTGGAAGAAGCAGATATGCATTTGGGATGTGGGCTTTGGGAGACTTTTGAATATGCCAATCCTTTAAACAAGTCCAGCAAGGGTTTGAGGTTAGCAGATGGTCAGGTGGTGTTGTCTGCTGCCAGATAATAGCAATCCATTTATATATACAGTGGGACCTCGGGTTAAGTACTTAATTCGTTCCGGAGTTCCATTCTTAACCTGTAACAGTTCTTAACCTGAAGCACCACTTTAGCTAATGGGGCCTCCTGCTGCTGTGCGCCGCCGGAACACAATTTCTGTTCTCATCCTGAAGCAAAGTTCTTAACCCAAGGTACTATTTCTGGGTGAGCAGAGTCTGTAACCTGAAGCATATGTAACCTGAGGTACGACTGTATTTCGATCTATCTATCATCTATCATCTATCAATCATCTATCATCTATCATCTATCATCTATCATCTATCATCTATCATCTATCATCTATCATCTATCATCTATCATCTATCATCTATCATCTATCATCTATCATCTATCATCTATCATCTATCTATCCATCTATCCATCTATCATCTATCTATCCATCTATCCATCTATCTCTATCTATCATCCATCTATCTATCTATCTATCTATCTATCTATCTATCTATCTATCATCTATCATCTATCTATCATCTATCTATCATCTATCTATCTATCTCTATTATCTATCTATCTATCATCTATCATCTATCATCTAATCTCTCTATCTATCTATCTATCTATCTATCATCTATCTCTATCATCTATCTATTTCTATATTTCAGATTCATTCATATATCTGTTTCAGATTCTTCTCCATCCATTAGAGCAAACTTTGGATTAACAAGATGAACTGAATGCTCCTGGAAGCCACCCTCCTCTTTTGCATACACTTAATTATGTCCACTCAAGAAATTATATGTGCTTTAATCAATTAATTCTGGGGGGGAAATGCTTATGATTAAAACAACAGTTTTTAAAGAAAAAAAATAACATATGGGCTTCATTTTTTAATGAGATAGTGTGTGCATATGTCACAGCAGGCCCCCTCTGGTGCTTCCATCTGTGTGAGAGTGGAGAGGAGGGAATGTCTCGCCTAAGAAGCTACCTACCAGTTTTAGAAGTACCACAGGGTCATAGCTCAGTGACAGAGTGCATGCTTTTGCATACAGAACAACCAAGGTTCATTCCCTGACAAGTCCAGATAGGCCTGGGAAAGACCCCTGCTTGTATTCCTGGAGAGCGATTGCCAATCAGTGCAGAAAATACTGAGCTGGCTGAACCAATGATCTGACTCAGTGGAAGGCAGATTTCTCTGTTCATAGGTACTTATATAAAAGTAATTAAAAGTGTCTTGCTAGATTAATTGAGAATGTCTTTTTAGTTGCTCAAATTGTGGTGGTTTTTTTTTTAATTAAAAAATCAATTCATCTAATCGATCAGTTGATTTACAGGTGGAACATGACTTATCAGAGGCAGACGGATCGAATGGGAGACCGTATTCACCCTGTGAAGGTCTCACGGGTTTCAAGGTCAGGAAGATGCTATTGTGCCTATGTGGAGAAGTGGCCAACGTTTCTTATGCCATCCAACCTGCCTGGATACGCCATACAGTGGCAAATTAAGAAGTGAAGGGTAATGAGAAATGGATTCCCTTTGGGGCAACCTTCAGAGGACCATGTGCCAGGGGTGGGCGGTGCTGGGCAAAAATGGGCGGAGCGATGAATGCAAATGCTACCTTTGTAAAGCAGGCCTGTTTCTGTGCATACTCACACACAGGCAGTCTTCCATGCAAACAGGCAAGAGACCATCAGAGTTTCAAGAACATACCTTAGCCAAGCAAAAACACCCATGAAGGGTGTGAAGTAAAGCAATGGGTGGGGGGATGTGTCATGAGAAAAAGGTTCTTGAGAGCAGAAGCAGTAACGCCTACAAGACCTACACAATCATTCAAGCCTGCTAACTGTTAACATCAAACTGCTAAGTCACTGTGACTCATGACTCATCTTGAGTGATGACTCATTGCATGGCCAGGCAGAGACCCCCCAACCCCAGGCGCCCCCCGGGAGGAATAATGACCCATGACAATGTGTTATGGGATTAAAATTGACCACAACTTTATTAAACTTTCAGATGTAGGGAGACCTTGGCTTAGGGATTGGGCGTTTATCCCTCCCAGTCCCCGGCTGGGGATCTGGGGAACATCAGGGTTATCCAAACTGTGTGGCTCTGGAAAACAGAGAGGCCCCCCCCCCAATTTTGCCGCAATGCAGGGGAGCGCACTGACAACCTAACGGCGTATGGTCAGTGACTCCCCTCAGCACAACCTCTTTAACGGGGCACCCTGGGATTGCCACCGCAGGGCGGGCGTGGGTCACCATTTCACGCCCCCCCCCCCCCAATATAGGGAAGATAGACTAAAGGATTCCACCCAAGGCCTGAAACCGGCAAAGTTGTGATGTTTTGCTAGGGGGAAGGCAAAACCTGTCAATACAGGGGAATTCCTTCCCGGTCCTTCAACAGCAACCATCAATGACCATAGCAGCACCCGCATACCTGTAAAGAAGAGGTTAACCTGCAAAAGGAAGGCATAAACTGAGGGAGGGCAGGGTGGGAGAAGCTCTGGAGCCGACTGAGGACTCCCAGGTAAGTTCCACCCTCTACTGTGTGGTCCCTACCTGGTCAACTCCCCTGGCAATGCCTCCCCAGCTGGGATTGAGGTTAGGTGGGAACCTCCAGGTATCCAGCTTGGGGAGGCGAAGCCGGGCTGAATTGCTGGGGATTGTGTAGGGTTAGGGGGCTGCGCGTGACCATGCAAAAAGCACCTCCCCATTTGAAGTGGGGAGCAGTCAATCTCCCTATAAAAGTAGCCCGCCTCTGTGTGTGTGTGTCTCAGCCAGTGTTGTGTTGTTGCAGACAGAGTGGCTCCAGGACTCTAGTAAACCAGTAACTAAGACTGTGCCTCTGAAGAGTCAGGTAGCTGCTATGAGCACTCTGTTTATGCTCTTTAACTATGCTGTTTATGAACAACTTTATTTTCTCAAGTAAAAGTTTTATTCTGTGTATGAAGAAGACTCTGCTTGATAAATTTACTGCTGTGCGACAGGATGGCCTGGGGAGAGTCCAAAGGGCCTGATAGTGAGGGCTGCATTCAGACCCTGGGACTGAGTTTCCCCACCCTGCTATGAGATAGCTCACTATTATTATGCCCATTTTACAGGTCAGTGAAGACTGAGGTCACACTCAAAAGCTTCACGTGAAATTACTGCATACATTACTCTTGCATGAGAGATATGAATAAAGGCCAGTTGTGTCTTTTAGTACCACAGCAGCTTTCTACAAGTGAAGCAAGGGTGGGAGAGGTGTTGACTGTCTATCAAATCTGGAAATGAGCCAACAGAAATGACTTTTTTTCCCCTCCCCCAGTCGTTACCAACACTTGTGGGCACATGACTTCTCAATGAGTGGGAGAACAGCAACACCCTTCTCTGCCAGTACTCACAGGCAGAAAGGACAACCGCCGTAATTACATTCCACTATAAACAGAGCTCTCGAGTTTAATTTACATTATTCTCTTTTTATTATTTATTGGCAACATTTAATTACCACATCCCTCACCATCCGTAATTAAAGATTCAAAACAGGCTTGACGACTCAATTAGGGTCTTTTAAAAGTTTTATTTTGGTGTGCGCCTCCATTAAATTAAGGTTCAACTTTTACTGGAAGTCTTTAATATCGCAACGCATTAAACCGACGGCTTGCTTTGTTATGTATAAATCACCCCAGACAAAAGCTGGCAAACTCTTACTCAGAAATCCCCGGTCACAATGTAATTTTATTTTGCAGTCAGGCATGGCATAAAGGAGTTCCTTCCTCTTCCTTTTTGCTGTAAAGCCAACAATGGTTAATTTTACCCCAGCAAGCCCCCATTAATTCCTCAGGGGTCTGCTATATCGTGATATATTTTTCTTGCTAGCATTTCGGAATTTGGGGGTGTTCCTTAACGACAAAGTTTAGTCATTTTGACATGGTCCCTTAGGAGCTTTAGGCTACATTCACACCATGCATTTAAAGCACCATTATACCATTTTAAGCAACCACAATTCCCAGAGTGGCTTTGGGGAATAACCAGCCTCATATAACCAACATGCTTAAGTCTAATGAATGCATGAAGGGGTTAATAACATAGAGAAAGATGCCCTGACAGGCTTAGCCTAGGTCACGCCCCCTTACCTTGGGAGGAAATGAGTAATCAAGTCTTTGTTCCCTCCCCAGTCCACCTGAGAAGATCAGTATGTGAAGAAGGTTGAGCTGGTTGCTCCAGCTCAACTGCATGACCCTCTCAAGCCACTCTTGAGTTCCCATACCAATAACTTAGGAACTTTCACCATTTTACAGCTAAGCTGAATTTTACTGCCTGTGAGACTTTACTGAAGCACATGAATCTGACCTTCAGAGAATTTGTAAGTAAACCATTTTTTAACGTTAAACATGTGGTCTTTTCCTATGCTGGGGGAAGAAGGAAACTTGGAAATAAACTTGCTAAGAGGCCATTTTGGAACTCACTTAGGGGGCATATTTTAAAGATCTAACAGCCTAGATTTCCATGCTTTACTTTGTTGCATGTTTCGTGAGTTTAAATCTCTGCTGAGTTTCTCTCACCAAAGAGAACTTGCCCCAAACTTGGATCTTGGCATCCAGGAATTCTCTCTCTCATATATATCACGAACAGGTTTAACAATCAAGGAAACTGAGAATTGTAAGTCTGGAGGGAAATACTTTTCCCCATAATACTTTTTCATTCCTCATTTAACACGTACAACAACCCTGGGTTAGGCTGAGAGACAGTGACTTGTGCAGGGTAAGTTTCATGGCCAAATGGGGATTTGAACCCTAGTCTCCCAGGTCCTGAGGACTTCTGGTTTATGCCGGTAGTGAATGGATGCTTAGAACTTAGGTTCTGGGACAGCCATCTGATTTATTGCTTTATAACCTGTTAACAGGTTAGTCTCACCCTTCCAGGTGGGGTTCTTGACTGTTTGAAGCCAGAGTAACCAGTCCAAACTATTGGATACGGGTGTGCATCATCTGAAACATGGTGATGTTTTGTATCCTACCATCTTACTTTTGTGTAGGCATTCTTCTCCCTCCTAATTAGGCCATATGGCTCAGTGTTTTGTATTTACTTCTTGCTATTAATTATTCTTCGTCCATTTTTTAAAAATTGCTCGTTACTTTGGGTGCCATTTTGTGGAGAATTGGCATACAAATAAACAGATGGTCTGATGATGATATGAGCAAACTCCAAGACCTGCTGAATTACTGTCTGTCATGCAGATGCTGAAGGGCTATGGAAAACAGAAAGGCAAAATGGTCTAGCCCAGGGGTCAGCAAACATTTCCAGCAGGGGGCCAGTCCACTGTCCCTCAGACTTTGTGGGGGGCCGGACTATAAGCCATCCCTCCCCCACAACTCTCCCCCCCTTCTCCACAGCACTGGATGAGCCCTGGTGGCTGCTTACCTGTGTCTTGTGAGCGGCAGGGGCTGGCGGCGGCAGCAGGACAATGAAAGACGCATGAAAGGGCCCTGGAGAGGGGCTGCTTAAAATGGAGGCCACTTGAGCGCTGCTGCTGCTGGCACCAACAAAGCCCAGCCCCCTTCCTCCTCTAGGCAGGGCAGAGAGAAGCCAGGAGGAGGGAGGGAGGAGGCGGAGGCGGCGCCATGTGAGGGAGAGGGAGGGAGAGGGAGAGGGAAATAGTGTGTGTGCTGGCGATCCACACAGCAATTCCCAGACCGTCCATGGGACAGATCCAGAAGGCAACTGGGCCTGATCCGGCCCATGGGCCTTAGTTTGCTGACCCTTGGTCTAGCCATACCTGAATAGGTGTGCTGTTTAATGGCCAACATCTTTCCATCGCTAGAACAGAAGTTTCACCGACTGGGTTATGTAAGTCAGGAGATGGTAATCTCCAGCCTATGGGTCAAATGTGGCCCCTCAGCTGATCTAGCCCTCTCAAAGTCACACCCTGCCTCTCCTCAAGCCACACCCCTGACTGGTTCTTCTTCCTACCATCCTTGAATGTTACAGCCTGGCTGAAATGTCCCATTGAACTCTGAGAATTCATCTGGCTTAACTGGATGGATGGAGGGAGATTTGTGAAGATGTTGCCTTCCGCAGAGATCGAAAACATCAGTCGGCATGATTCCCATAACAGAGTTGCAAGGGAACCAGTGCAAGTTTCTATTATTATTATTATTATTATTATTATTATTATTAAGCCAAGAACCATCCCCCCTCCTCCAAGCACATGAATAAAATTTTGGAACTTCCTTTTTGCCATTTGAAAATGTTTTATTTCGTTGGCTTCGTTTTTTTGTTTTGAATTTTATTAAAAAGGAAGGGAGAAAGAGCACCACTGATTTTGTAATACCGATAAACATTATCCATATGAACAACAGTGTCTATATATATTTACACATATGCCTCTATATACATAGGTCTCTATGTACATATGCCCATAAACAAGATTTTTGTGTTACCTTGGATGCAAATCTCAAAGAGAGTTGGAAAGTTGTTACCCTTTATAGCACTTGGATTTATTTATTTTTTAAATGTTTGCCCTTGTCGAGAGAGAAGAGTGAAAATATTAAACATCTGGCCACATGAAGTTCTTCTCAAACTCTGAATTTCCCCTTGAGACTGAAAGAATCATTGTGTGAGTTGCCTTTTCCCCTTCCCTTCCCTTCGCACATCATTTGGATGGGGAATCAGCTCTGAGCTCCCGCATGGATCAGTAGAAAACAACTCTGTAGGTCTCTGGTTCACCTATGCTCTGGTCAGAATCATTTGGCAGCTGGCTGATACACCAACAAGACATAGCACAAGGACCAAGTGGTACCCTTTAGCAAATGCAGCTCATCTCAGAAATGAGATGTGACATCGGGCTCATTGAGAATGCAGACATTTGATGTTAATTTCCACAAATGAAACCAGGTCTACATTTCATTAACCTCAGCATCCCCTGCAAATCCTTAGTATCTATTCTGTTAGGTCACACCAGCCTATCAGAATCAATTAACCACCCAATCTCCCACCAATCAGCAGATCCATACTACATACATCCATTTTATTTGATTGCTGCCTTACAGGAAATAAACAGAGGAATAAGACTGTAGAATTACTCCTCCTCCAGCCTGCTATTTTTGCAGCAAAAGCTATCGACAAGACTGGAATGGATGAATGTATCTATTTCTCTGCTTTCTCACTTTGTGGTTTTTAAAATCCACAACCCCCTTCTATTTTCTCTGGTAATGTTTCATTCTGGATTGTTTGGTCTTTTAATATCTTGTAAACTGCTCTGAGAATTTTTCCTAAAATTGTAAAACTGTATAGAAATGAAATGAATAATAATATTTTTCTACAGTAAAAAAAATCCTTCCAAACATGTTTTAAAATACATATTTTCTCTCCAAAATATTTTTTAGATATTTAATTGCATATTTTGATTATATAAACTGCTGACAGCTGTAATAATTGGAGGAGTGCTAAAGCCAGTGAACAGCTAAGTTCTCATGCACATATGAGTCTGAAAGGCGTAGATCAAGGCATTCAGTGTAGAAATTCAGAAAGGACAAATTCCTAAGCTGCAAGAGAATGGAGCATTTTAAGCATATCTTAAAGTGGAACAATAATGAAGCTGGATGAAGATGATGATTTGGCACTTCCTCAAGTGGGGGGAGATACGTGACAATATACGGTTGGAAAGATTTTTTCCAATCTTAAATTCAGTTCTCCATATTTTGCAATTTTGAAAAAAAAACCCTCATAAAAATTAATCAACAATTTAGTGCTAATTTTTCCTTATAAGTACATTTCTGTATGTGTACAGTTTTGACTAATGTAGACATTTTTGTATGTTATTTTTCTCTAATGTATTGCTTTTTATTGGCATTTTTGGTAAATATTGTCTGGTTGAAGTACTACATCACAAAATTCAGTTATGCGTGAATTTGAAGGAGGGCTCTGTTTTGGTTTGCACATTGTTTTGGAAAATGCAAGTCTCATTGATTTGCCTTTGAATGCAAACTGACTCAAATTTCTCTCTAATATCACCGCTGGGTTTTAAGAGAATGTCTTCTTTCAGTCTGCTTTGGGGTAACATTTGGGGAAATGGCTGCACATGCGGATGGCTTTAACCAATGGTTAAATTGACATGTTTGGGGTATTCATTTTTTAATATATAGTTTGTTATGGCATCAAAAAGTAAAAATGCTGAGAAAACCTAAATATCAAAATACAGTCATATCTCAGGTTACAGACGCTTCAGGTTGCACATTTTTGGGTTGCACACCAGGCGCCAAACCTGGAAATACCGGAATGGATTACTTCTGGGTTTCGGCACATGCACAGAAGCATTAAATCACGCTTTGTGCATGCTCAGAAGCACCGAATTGCAACTCGCACATGTGCAGACACGGTGCTGTGCTGCGGGTTGCAAACGCTGCAGGTTGCAAACGTGCCTCCCGCACGGATCACGTTCGCAACCCGAGCGTCCGCTGTACATTTTTTTTTAAAAAGTTTCCTGTGTTTTTCTGCATTTTTCAGTGTGCCCTAAAAGTCCTTTCAATAAATAAATGTGCATCACCTCTCAGTCTACTCCAGGCTAAGCATACCCAACTCCTTCAACCATTCCTCATAAGGCTTGATTTCCAGATCCTTTATCATCTTAGTCACCCTTCTGCTGCAGCTTGTCAATATCCTACTTGAACTGTGGTGCCTGGAACTAGACACAGTATTCCAGGTGGGGTCTGACTAAGGTGGAATAGAGTGGTACAGTCACTTCCTCTCTGGACACTATACCTCCGTTGAAGCAGCATTACTAGGAGTGTATTACTTTTCTCTTGGTGCTGCATGTTTTCTGGAACACTGACCTGAGCAATGCACTTGCATGACATGATTCGCCCCACCCCTACCCCACTGTGGAAATCTAGAATGTTTTATCGCCTCTCAACATCTGCTCTTTTCTATTTCCACTACCAAAACAAGACTCCACTCCAGTACGGGTCCCATTCTTACCGTTCTTTAGGGCAGGAGGGTTTCCTGGCACAGCTGGGTGGATCAACTTTTATACCCAGCCCACTAAATCCTGAGATGACCTTTGGCACCAGCTGGAATTAGCTGAGGAGAGGCCGTCTCAAGCTTGTTTTATCTAATATGAGCTCTCCCTGTGCTCGGTTGCGACTTGGCAGGCACTCTCCTACCCAACCTTGGTTAGTATAGGACTTGTTCTGTTTGCCGTTTACTTGGAGCCATATAGAGAGTCCCCCACGCAAGAGGTCCCACTTGACTTTGAATTTCTTGTGGGGATCGTTTGCCCATACTGGCCTTGGTCATCAGGTGGTTCTCCATTGCAGGGGAAAGTTACAGTGTCAGGTTAGGTAAACTGGGATAGAAGGAGAAATAATTGGTGAGCACCCTGAAGCAAGTTCTAGGAGATGAATGGCTGCTTCATCAGACCTGCCCATCAATGCTTCATGGCTGGAGGGTAGGCACAGGAGCCCTGCTCAACCACTCAAAGCCTCATGGCTAGAGGGGTGTGGGAAGAGTTCAGAATTCCGTCAATGTGCTAGCAAGGAGTGGGGAATTCACTGCTCTAAGCCCTTGAGCCATGGGAGCCCGTCCAACAAATCTGAGACTGAGGGATCACATTCCTAGCACTCAGATTTCTAGAGATTAATAAATTCAAACCATTCTGATAGCCTAACTGTTTCGCATAGCAGTCTTACCCATTTGAAGATCCAGTTAAAATAACTCAATACATTTGTTGCCATTCAAAACCCCAACTTTTGTTTAGCGTCTCTCTTTTACAGCTGTGTGGATGCCACGTGACACGTGAGTTTACTACACAATCTGCCTCTGCCGAGGTTTTATATATAGATATAAATTCCTTGGAAGGATAGCTTTTGTACGAACTGTCTTGTCTTTATTGAAGGCATTAGCATTTTTCATACAAATTTGTGTTTCTCCAATGGGATGAATGAAGCAGCCCGTTATGTCTACTCGGGAGACCAGGAGTCCACACGTAGAGTTAAAGCTTCAGAGCATCAGCAAAACAGCCAGGTGTCAATGGACAGAGCGGGTGGGACTGCAGAATGTCATTTCCCACAAAGTATCAAACAAACATACGGTGGAAAGTAAGGAACGAGAATATCAAAAGAGCCCCCAAAGTCCCATCGTGTCGTTGCAACTTCAGAGCAAAGAGATCTGGATGGTTCGTTTATTAACCACTGCTGCTTTTTTCATCATACAGGTTGGGAAATATTCCTCCCATCCAGACCTGAACATCTAGCATCCCTTTAAAATAAAATTAAAAAAAAACACTGAATTGCAATTCTGTGCACATTTGCATGACACCAGAGCTTGAATGCAGTAGGAGTGACTTCAGAGTAAATGTGCATAGGATTGCATTGGCGCAGTCTCCTTGATCCAAAATATCTGAGGGATGGATGCCCCAGTTCAGCTTTTAGACATGCATAGCTAGCCATCAGGGCTGCAATGCTTTGCCATTAATAGATTCAGACCATTCTGGTAGCCTAAAAAATGTTGCCCCTATATTCGGGCAGATTTAAACTTTTTGCAAAAAATAATAATAATAATTAATAAAAAAAATTACAGTTATGTATCAAAATTGGCATCCCCACTGTGTGTGAGAGAGGGGGGAATTATGCTTCTATGATGATGCTTGCTGCAATATGTGTACACATCTTGATAAACAAAATATGCTTATTTGCTTTTTATTTATTTATTTGCCATGTAAACAGACTTTTCCATTTGGATGGGCGTTAACTGTTGAGGTGTCTGATCTAAAGGAGATGCACATGGCAGTAGTTGTTTATTTCTTCATAAACAGGGCTGCACAGCTCAGTAACGAAAACAATGGATATTAGCAAGCATCCTCAAAATAATTGCTTGACTTATATCTTGCTTGCTAGATGTATAAGGTGAAGGTTTCTGAGCACTACCATAAAACTTTTTCCCCCCAAGGAAGGACACTTTTCCAGTATTTGGGACACATCTCGTGTTACTTTTCATCAAGGAGACTTATCGTATCACACTATGTGTACTCTGAAATAGAATCCTGCACCAAGAAACCCAATCTGCACAATCCTGCCTCTTAATTTTGCAGGATTCCAAAATCTTTATACCATTTTGTACATTCTGTTCTGATTTTTGTAGTCATAGGAGGTGGCCAGGAGCTGTGCAGAACACTGAAATGCCATCGCCAGTCCCTGAAAATCCAACTCAGCAAAACCTCTCTCTTCAGAGAGTTCATCAAGCATTTCAAGAATGCATCTGCGGTCTTGAAGACTGGAACTCAATCATATGTTGTTGTTGTTGTTTAAAAAACTAAGATGAAAGGTCTCAGCAAGCTGAATTCAGTGCAGCATTCTACACCCTTGTGAAATAGTGCCATTGGCACAGTCTTTTAAATACTCTTGTAAAAAGTTTGTTGAAAAATGAATGGTGGTTGCCTTTGCCTTGAACACAGGAAGCCACATGTTGCTATTCACAAAAGTAGCATTTCTCAGTATGAATCTCTATGTTCAGAAAGGTGTAGAGGAGCCCTTTAATTTCAGCTTATGGTTTCCATCAATTTCACCCTCAAATAATTCCCCCCACTCCTCTGGCATTGATATCTAGCATAAGTGCCATAATATACCCTAGGCCTTGTTTGGCTTCCTCTTAGCTAGGAGGAACAATTTTGGTTTTCATTTTTGCACAGTGACCTATTGAACTGTCTTTAACCCCTGCAGGAAAGTGGTGCCCTAAATCGTCTTGGAGGCACCATTGGTCATCTGGATGCAAAAGCCAGTGGCTGAATACAAAAAGGGGCTGGTTTCTATCACATGACTAGAAATCTGTACTCATTAGGGGTCTGCAAGGCTTGTTCACACCCCTTCAGAATACCTTTTGCCTTTGCTACTCTTTGCTTCATATTTCTGAGCATTTCATCCACCTTGGTATTCCCATTTGTTGATGTTGGGGGGTTTTCCCCAGTTTTAAAAATCACTACTTTGTGCCCCCAGCTTTGGTGCTGCTGCAGCTGTGCAAAGATTCATTCCTCCTGGCAGCAACCACGCTATTTTTTCCTCTCCAGATTGCCCTGAACGTTGTGCCATTTCAGGGCATTGTGGAACAAATACTGATCCCTACGTAATCTGGTGGCTCCCAATTTGGCCGACCTCACCCCTCTGGAATGATGCAGATATTTGGGGAATGAATGGGGACTGGCAGGAATGGCTGCCAAATAAGGTAACCCTCCTAAATGTGCACAAAGGGGGGTTCTGGATAGGTCTCCCATCTGTTCTCCTTTGCATTGGTTGATGAATGCATACCCCTAGCCACCAAGAGTTTTCTCCTTTCTTTGCTAGTTCAGTCAGTGTCTTGGCCAATCAGGATTTTATGGGAGCAACTGAGACTGCAACTAGGGTCCTTCATTGGTGAGATGAAGAGTGTCTTTGCAGGAAGACACTCTTCTGTTAATTATCTATGAAAAGTCTGTTACCCAGCGTGGGAGGTGGCTGATGGAGGAAAGGGAAGGAAAGTGGCCGCACAGATTCTGACACACACACACACACACACACACACACACACACACACACACACCAGCTGCAGGCCCAAATTCACAGCTAAGGGCACAGAATGAAGAAATGCTACCCACCCAACTCTCTTATTCTTCTGCTGGTAACCACCACAATTTATGCTTTTAAAGTTCTGATTCACTGAACCAAGGTACAGAAAATAAATGTGGAAGTGTCTGTCCCTGTATGCTGGGAGAGCAGGCTTACCTTTCCAGGTAAAATGAATTTGAACCACATTAGTCCTATGTGCTGAAATAATTTACAAGTGACCTCCTTCCATCTCAAAGCCACAGCCACCCACAACCTGAAGCTCACGCCTGACCCTTAAAAAAAGAATGGATCTGCATTGCCATTGGCATCTGTCTCATCCCCGTTTGTCCCCACTTGTCGACCAGTCCTCAGAAATATGGTCAAACCCATTTGGAGGATAGACTTTTCTGCTGAATCACTTGCTGGCAGTGTCCAAAACCACTGTATGTATGTGTCTGAGATAGAGACAGAGTTAGTTCTAGTGGCTGACATTCTGAAGAATGGTGTGGTATCTGGGGTGATTCAGTGTTGGGGTAGCCCTCTTGAAAATGCCTTGATAGGGCTGGAGGATTGACGCTCTAAAAGGGAAGCCCCTTCTAAAGCTTCTGCTGTTTGGAGTGGCGTATCCAGGCACAAAGACATGGTGGTTGTTACAAAATCTGGTCTGGCTACCTTAGTCTTGGAGCAAGTAGCCTGTGTGCTTTCTTTCTCTTAGATAATCCCCAGAATTCATTCACTGTGTTTTCCTACAGGTAAGGTTAGACCAGGGATAAATTCAGAAACACTCTTTGGAGGCAGGCATTAGTCTGGAAACAATAAACGTAGGGTTATAAACAAAGAGCGAAAAACTGTACACGTCCCAATTTTCACTGTCAGTCCAAGATGGCGCACACTTTCCCACAGAAAGATGGTTGCCAAGATTTTGCATGGTCGCCTTCAAAGAGCTTCTTATAAGCTTTCAGAACACCACTGTTTCTTCAAATCTCCTGTGGTCGTTGTGAAAGATACTGGACTTCAGCTCTCCTCCCAGTCTCGGTGGCATGGATCCCTTTCTAGGCTGTGATTGGTGCAGTCACAAGGAGATTGAGCCTGATGCTCTTGCCGCACACCGGTGTCCATACATGCACAAACAACACACAGGTGCCAAACTCCAGGCTGGCACATACACAATCGTTTTGTAGATGGGATGAGTTTGTATAGGCTCTGCTCTGCCAGCAGCTGGAGAAGTGGGAGCAGAAGCTTAGGAGGAAAGATGAAGGTAGGGGATGGACAACATGGCCCCATATCTTGCCTTTTTAGTTTTCATTCTTTTCCTTGTATTCTCTTCTCTCCTCCACCTCCTTGCTCTTACTCAAAAGTCTGGATGCAAAATGCATGTTTGGCACAAACCCAAAACAAACACTTGCCTGCGTGCTTCTGGCAAGGTGCTATCTGGTCTCCAGTGACTCCAGGTATTCCAGGGCTATGTCATAGCAGAAGTGGTACTGTTCCTTTAAGGGGGAGGGAGAGGAGAAAAGAAGGATTGTTAAGAACGGACAAAGTGCACATTCACCAATGCTTTGCAGTGCATTTCCCCATAAAGTAAGCATTTGGTACATAAGGTCACTTTCTTATGGGCACATTTTGTTCACCAAAATGGCATCATAAAAGTGCACAACTTGACTGGGAGTGAAGGCAAGTTCAGGAGTGTCAGATCAGCTCAGTCCACTGCAAAAAGCATACCAAGCAAATTTCTCCTCTGTCTCTGGCCCAGCCTTGCAAAAAATGCTGGTAAACACCCAGTGCAGGATTTACATATAAGCTAAACAAGCTATAGCTTAAGGCCCCACACTCTTGGGGCCCCCAAAAAAAATTAAAGGGAAAAAACTAGATGTACATTTCCAAAGTATAAGATAAAAACAAATAAAATCTACATACAGCAACAGTATTCGTGTTGTGTAGGCTCCTATGATGTACATATTTTGTTATGTGCAAATGGCTTTAGATACCTATTAGGTCCATAAATTACCATATAGCATATATTCAATACAAAAAAAGCGACAATTTGTTGTTGACAAAGGACAGCTGGACATATAACGGGCCCCATTACCTCCAGTAGCTTAGGGCCTCACCAAACCTAAATCTGGCCCTGAAAACACCTCCTGCTGGAGAAATTCACTACAATTTTATTTAATTCTTTATCAGTTTATTTATTTTTATATTGGTATCTCACCTTTCCTCCAAGGAGATCAAGATGGTGTACATATTTCTGCTTCTCCCCATTTTATGCACTCCCAACAACTTAGTGAGAGAAGTTAGGCTAAGAGATGGTGACTGGCGCCAGGTCAGGATTAGTGATGAGCTATATATTAGTTCCAGGGTCAAAGACAACAAGGGTTGTATGTAACCCATGCTAGGCCTTCTCAGAGCAGACCCACTATTTTTTCTTCTTGTTGTTCATTTCAGTGGGTTTACTGTGATGAAAATACAACACTGCGTCTCTGAGAAACACTATTCACTGAGGAACACTATTCACTAAAAACATGGGGTGTGGGTTATGACCCTCTTGTGCTGCTTGCGGGCCCCATGGCTGGCTGCTGAGGGAAACAGTATCCTCAACTAAATGAGCATTTGCCCTGGAACCCAGTAAGGTGACTTGATACTGAATCAGACCACTGGTCCATGTAGCTCCTTATTGTCAGTGACTAGGCAATGTAGCATCCTCCACATAAGGTAAGGTAAAGGACCCTGGGCGGTTAAGTCCAGTCAAAGTCGACTATGGGGTTACGGCACTCATCTCGCTTTCAGGCCGAGGGAGCCAGCGTTTGTCCACAGGCAGTTTTTCCGGGTCATGTGGCCAGCATGACTAAACTGCTTCTGGTGCAACGGAACACTGTGATGGAATCCAGACCACACAGAAATGCTATTTACCTTCCCGCCGCAGCGATACCTATTTATCCACCTGCACCGGCATGCTTTCGAACTGCTAGGTTGGAGGGCTGGGACAGAGCAACAGGAGCTCACCCCATCATGGGGATTCAAGCTGTCAACCTTCTGATCAGCAAGCCCAAGAGGCTCAGTGGTTTAGACCACAGTGTCCCCCATGTTCCCCATCCTCCACATGCTGTAATGAGGTGTGACAGGAGCTGTAGTGTCAAGAACATCTGAATCTCTCACCAACACAAACATTAAAAACGAGAGTAAAACAACTTCAAATACATATAAAGGTAAAGGTAAAGGGACCCCTGACCATTAGGTCCAGTCGTGACCGACTCTGGGGTTGCAGCGCTCATCTTGCTTTATTAGCTAAGGGAGCCATTGTACAGCTTCCAGGTCATGTGGCCAGCATGACTAAGCCGCTTCTGGCGAACCAGAGCATTGCACGGAAACGCCGTTTACCTTCCCACTGGAGCGGTACCTATTTATCTACTTGCACTTTGATGTGCTTTCGAACTGCTAGGTTGGCAGGAGCAGGGGCCGAGCAACGGGAGCTCACCCTGTCGTGGGGATTCGAACTGCTAACCTTCGATCAGCAAGCCCTAGGCTCTGTGGTTTAGACCACAGCACCACCCGCATCCCTTTCAAATACATGAGGAATATATTAATTGCTTTCTCCATTAATATGTAATTTTACAATAAACACATCATTTTTAAAAG
Organism: Podarcis liolepis; assembly: GCF_965112155.1. Lineage (NCBI taxonomy): Eukaryota > Metazoa > Chordata > Lepidosauria > Squamata > Lacertidae > Podarcis > Podarcis liolepis. Next base: position 70,141,923 of record NC_139561.1, on the reverse strand, counting down.
TGCCATCCAAATAAGAATTAACCCTCTTCAGCTCTTCCTGTATTGAGATCTCTTATGTAGGGCTTGCAATGGTAACCTGACAGCTCTTTATCTGCATACATAACTAAATATGGTTATCTCTTACCACACAGGGTTGTTAAGACAAGATGGCCATGAGGAAAAGAACCATACATGCGACTCTTTAACCAGGTCTTTGGCTGATTGACATCCAATGCCCTTTGAAAATGCGTTGTGGCATTTTTTATTTTTTTATTTTTTTAAGAATGGCAAACTGCCACATGCAGCGCCTTACTTGGATGTGTCTGGAGTCTTGGAAGCTTGACTACCCTACGTTCTCCTACAAATGGACCTTGAGCTTGTTTGGAGGTTCTAGCAGTGGAGCGCAGCTATCGTATACCCTTGACCGAAGAACGGTACACTCCTTCTATCTGGGATGGTCGTCCTCTTCCACCGAGCGCGCAGCTTCGGGAGGGACACACATGGAGCGGTGAGGGAGGAAGGGGACACCCGCCTAGCCAGCCAGATCAGCCGAATCAACCCTGGCGATCAATGGGGTGACAGATGTCGCAGCCAGATCGCCCTCACATCCGTTTTTATTGTTTTTATTACGTACTTTGTGGTGTTTTTTTAATATATTGTGATTTTATGTTGTGAACGGCCCTGAGATCTGCGGGTATATGGCAGCATACAAATTTAACAATTAATAATAATAACAATAACTTTTCTAAGCAATGGTAGGCTATTGATCTCTTCCACCTTTGGTGCCTGCGAACAGGGCCACAAAAGCCTCTGTGAAATGGGGTGGCATTTTTCGCTCTGCAGTAGCTGCAATCCTACGCTCGCTTGCTTGGAAGTAAGCGCTATTGAATCCAGCTGGGAAAATTCAGGTCCACTGGGGAAGATGGGCTAAGATTTCTCTGTGTATCTTCGTTGTCCAAAAGCAAATTTCAAAATGGAAAGGAACGTTGCTGTATAAAGAAAGAGACAACAAACTCTCATGAAAGCCAGAGTGCAAAAGAATGATCTGCTATTAGGATGTCAGGAGAGTAGGAAGGAAGGGGGAGGATTTAGGCATCAGTGGAGTCCGCAAGAGCCTGGGAAAGAGATGAAAGAGGAGCCAAGACCACATTTTGAAAGGGTGTTCTCTGAAGTAGAAAAACGACAGCTCCTTTTAAGAGGTCGTCTATGCAGCAGAGTGCTCTTCTTTTATCTATACCCTGCAGCTGATATGATGGATAATTCTTTTGTATTATATGAGTTTCCTACTGGGATGGTCTGAGACTATCATACATTTATGCCACAGTCGGGGGGCTGTGTGAACTGTGGGCACCTTAAAAGCGAGAAGAATAAGGATCATGATTGATATTCTGGAGAAAATGATCTGGTGTCCGTGTTAGGTCTGAAGACAACGGACCGGACATAGCACTGCCAATCATTTTGCCACCAATTGATCAGAAATAAACACTCCCTGAAGCACCTGCTCTGCATTTTGTACCACGTGGCGTACTGCAGCCCAGCAATAGCTGTGGCATGAAATTAGCTACATCCCGAGCCACCCAAAGCACAGGGCAGAACTACCCCAAATCCTGATTTGCCATGCTGGAGGGGGGTCTGAATCGGGCAGAGGCGTCCCCCTGCTAGGCGGTGGAAGAACTGCACCACAAATTTCCGAGAAGTGCAAATTTCAAAGGATATCTGTTTTGGTTTGTGTGTTAGTTTGAAAATGCAAACTAGGTAGTTTCTCATTAAATGCAAAAAAAAAAGAAAAAGAAATTCTCTCTCATCCCAGCTCAGCTCAAAGAGGGGCTCAGGATATGTCTGTGGCTGCCCTGCCCCCCCCCGAAGTGGGGCGATTGGATTGCTCTGAAAATTCTTGATTTCAGTCTGCAAGATTAAGCCAATGGCCCATGTAGTCCAGCACCCTGTTCTCACAGTGGCCAACAAGATGCCTATGGGAAACCTGCAAGCAAAACCCAAGCACATTAGAACGTTCCCCACCCCACCTCCATGGTTTCCAGGAATTGCTGTTCAGAAGCTTTACTGGAGCCACCATGACTAGTAGCCATCAATAGCAATATCATCCGTCAATTTATCCAGTCCTCTTTTAAAGCCACCCAAATTGGTGGCCATCACAGCCTCTGGGGGAGCAAGTTCCATAGTTTAACTAGGCACTGCTTTGAAGAAACACTTCATTTCATCTTTCCTGAATCTTCCAACATTCAGCTTCACTGGAGGTCCATGAACATTATAAGAGAGGGAGGGAAAAAACCCTTATGAATGCCTATCACATCACCTCTTCCTTGCCTTTTCTCAAAACTAAAATCTGTAAACCAAGAAGTCCCAAACACAGCAATCTTTTCTCATACGAGAGTTGCACCATCTGCTTCATCATTTTGGTTGCCCCTTTTACTTTTTCACTGAGATGGTCGATCTGTGTCTGGGTTGCACTACAGGTGACAACCATTTTGCATGGGGTTTCCGTTCCTGGCCCCCTGTTATGCCCCATTCCACCCCACCCCGTTCTGCCCTCTTCCAGGTCCAAAAGGACCCATGCGTTGGCGGTCGCATGTCAATTGGACACAAGCAAAAATGTTGCTGCCTGTACTTCAGACTGCAGACAGGGTTTCATGCAATGGACTATGCCCATCCAATCATTCTGACTTGGCCTTTAACATGTGGAAGGCGCAATTAAGATATAGGCAACAACAGACGTTTGGCTGGCTGCTAGAGAAGGCGTTCCATCCAAACTCTTAAGTACAATTCCTTCAATGGAAGCAGCAGCCAACTTTTCAAGAAACCAATTAGTTTATTGTGGGTTGGGGAAACCTGAGCCCAGAGCCTCGGGTGCCAGTGGTCTCCAGAAGGGAAGAGAATCAAAGAGTGAAGGAAACTATACAAGAGATGAAACAACTATCTAATGCTTTTGGATTAAGAAAAAGAAGAAGGAGGAGGTTGCTTTCCTTGATGGCAGCATTGAAACATCAAAGTTCTGTAGCAGAAAGGATGCACACAGGGGCCAGATCCTCTGCGGGTGCAAATCAGTGAAACTCTACTAATAGCAAAACAGACAAGATCTCATTTACTCCTGTGGTGGATCATTAAATTGAGTCTTCAGGAAACAGCCTTTGCAGGTTCAGCTGAGGTTGGGGAAAGATTGTGTTCCGGATGAAAACACTAGTTTGCATCTGCTAATACCTTGCAATTTAGCCCAATAGGCTGTCCGACTCTGTGCCAGTTCTTGCTTCTTCTTTTTTTTATTGCTTTCGCTTAATTCCTATCCTCTCCCCCCCCCCCGTCCCCCTGCTCCAATTGTGGTTTTAATTCCTAATGCAATCACATCCACCCCAAAAGACATTTCATTTTGCAAGGTAGAAATTTGATAATCCAGACTTCGCAAATGTCATATTCCACCCCCACCCCCCGCCGTCGCCATTCCAGTTCTGTTCCTGGCATGACTCGCTACTTAAAGCAAGAAAATAAGATTCCGGCATTGCAGATGGGTGTGCTTAGAAAACCAAAATGTTCATCCGTAGGGTTTGGCTCTAGAACTGTACCAAAATGCATCCCTCCCAAATCCACTACCCTGTTTGCAAGCATTTATCAAGTTTTTGAGTGCATGGGGTAGAAACATACCCCATTTTCGCTCTATAAGACACACCAGACCATAAGACGCACCTAGATTTTGGAGTAAAACTAGAAAAAAACTATTCTGAATCCCAGAAGCCAGAACAGCAAGAGGGATCTGGCTTCTGGGATAGCCGCACGAAGCCTCTCCCGAGCAGCGGGATGAAGGCTCCCCCTGCCCGGAAGAGGCTGTGCACAGCTAAGCCAGAAGCCAGGACAGCAAGCGGGATCTGGCTTAGCCACACGAAGCCTCCGCAGGGCTGCGCAGCGATCCCTCTCACTGTTCTGGCTTCTGGGATAGCTGCGCAGCCTGCATTCGCTCCATAAGACGCACACACATTTCCCCTTACTTTTTAGGAGGGTAAAAGTGAGTCTTATAGAGCAAAAAATACAGTATCTTTCAATTACGGCGCCAACAGTCCCACTCCCATCTACAGCTGGGTGCTATATTTGCACTATTTTTTATTTTGCTTTTACTCACACAAGACAGGCTGTATCCTAGGTTCCACCCAGAGTAGAACCATTGAAATGAATTGGCCTAAGTTAGTCATGCCCATTCATTGCAGTAGGCCAACTCTGAGTAGGATTAACACTGTGTACAATTCATTGCCCTCGTCCTCATTTTGATTTGGCTTGATCTCAATAGCTCAGTTGGCAGAGCAAAAGACTCTTAATCTCAGGGTTGTGGGTTCAAGCCCCATGTTGGGCAAAACTTTCCTGCACTGCAGCAGGTGGAACTAGATGATCCTTGTGGTTCCTTCCCTTATGGAAGTCATAGCAGCATACAGGAGGCGTCCAATGCAGGCACGGACCCAACTTAGATTTGTTTAGCTTTAGCAAGCTAGCTGCATCGTGTGCCCTCAGGCAATTCCTTGCAGTCAAGAAGGCCTTCTAGACATCTCTATGTGACTTTTAGAAATCTCCCCAGGCCACACCCATCTCCCTAGGCCACGCCTCTCACTGGCCCTGCTCCATACCCTCCTCAAGTGCCTTGACCTGTGATCTTGCCTTTTCCTCTCTTGCTTGCCTGCTTGGATCTCTGACTTTTGTCTGGTTGGAATGTAGCCTGCTGATCAAAGTCCTATCCCATGTTCCATCCACATTTTGCCTCTGGTCCCACCCACCAGTGGCATGTGTCCCTTAGGTTTCTCTTGATGGAATGCAGCTCACAGGTTGACAACACATCCCACCTCAGATCTACAGCATGACTTAGCATCATGTTGAATTGCCCTCCACAACCTGCTCTTCCCAATATATAATGTGCCAAATTAGGGATAGTAAACAGCAGCAGTCCTGGTGGCTCACCACGCAGGGCCATCCCACAGAGAGATAAAGGTCCTGGATTCTATCCCCCATGACTCCTGGCAAGCATGTATTGAGCTAGAGAGAGAGAGGGGAAAGTTTGGAAGGTGAGCTTAGAAACTATTTGGAAGAGAACTGGTAAGGCCTCAGCCACCAACCCTATCTGCTATCTTTATGCTTGGGGATCCTTGAATGTCCACCTAGGGCCTTCCATGCCCTGCTGAAGCTCCCTTCAAATGGAAGCCTCCTCTAGCATCTATGGTCACACTAACCTCCTGCCAGTTAAGAAAACAGCAAGGCTTTCTTTCATTCCTGGTCAGGACCATGATACCAACCACTAGTAAAAAAGGACCCTGCAAGATCAGAGCAGAAGTTCAGCATCCTGTTTCTCACAGTGGCCAACTAGGGATGCCCAGCCACAGGGCATGAAGTCAACAGCCCTCTGCAGCTACTAGTATTCAATAGTGCTGCTGAGTCTGGATAGCTCAGTTGATTAGAGCCTGATGCTAATTACCACCAAGGATGCAGGTTCGATCCCCGTATGGGACAGCTGCATATTCCTGCATTGCAGCAAGTTGGACTAGATGATCGTCATGATCGAGAGCCAGTGTGGTGTAGTGGTTAAGAGTGGTGGACTCATAATCTGGTGAACCGGGTTCGCGTCTCTGCTCCTCCACATGCAGCTGCTGGGTGATCTTGGGCCAGTCACACTTCTCTGAAGTCTCTCAGCCCCACTCACCTCACAGAGTGTTTGTTGTGGGGGAAGAAGGGAAAGGAGATTGTTAGCTGCTTTCCTTAGGGTAGTGATAAAGCGGGATATCAAATCCAAACTCTTCTTCTTCTCTTCATCATCAGAGGTCCCTTCCAACTCTATAATTCTATGAATATTGAAGTTCTCTTGAGCTACCATGGTTGATAGCCATTGACCAACATATCTTACAAAAGTGGTGCAAGCTAAAGGTCATGATCACAGTTTAGAGGCAGAAAATTCTGTCATTTCCTGCCAATTCCAAAGAGCTGCAAAATTTTCAAAAGGCGTAGGCAAAGGAAACTGTGCTTTTGTTACTTACAAAGGTCTCGACCATATTTGGCTTGTAGTTGCGGAGGGTCTTTGCAGCGAAGAAAACATCCACCAGCTTGTGACACTTGATCATCTCCAAGATCATGGTGCAGGCACAGAAAGTGCCACTTCGGCCTCCCCCATTTCTGAAGGAGAAATTCAATGCAAGGGAACAGTCAGCATATTAAAGCAGCCCAGTGGTTACAGTATTAGGAGTAGGACCTTGGATTCTAGAGCTCAAATCCCTACCCAGCCACGAAGCTCACTGGGTGGCAGTGGGTCTGTCACTAACCCTCAGCCTAGCCTACCTCATAAGGTTGTTGTAAAGAAAAAATAGGAGGAGAGCCATGTATACCACCTTAAGCAACTTGAATGGAAGATAAGATATAAATGTAACAACAGCAACAGAATGGTGAACTGCTTTTTATCCAACAGTGGGGGGGAGAGAGAGAGAGAGAGAGAGAGAGAGAGAGAGAGAGAGAGAGAGAGAGAAACAAGCCAAAGTAATGTACAGGTATCCAGTGCTTTTTCCCCCCTAAAAAAATGTTTTGGGGTACTCTCATTTTGACTCAAGAAAATCACCATTTTATAGTTCGAATCGGGAAAAATAAATACAGTAAATGGACGAAAGCACAACGATTCACAAAATGTTTAGGGGTATGCGTTCCCCTTCGTCCCCCCAGGAAAAAAAAGCACTGCATGTACCCAACCCAAAGGATAACTTTGGAGAGCTGAAATTAGACAGACTTCCTACATTCAGTAAGTAAGGCTCCAGAAATCATAAGGGACTTGAAATTGTTTTTTATCTATGTTTTTCATTGTTCGCGTTTTTTTATCGTTAATCGCTTCATGATATTGTATGGGAAGCAATGCAAAATAAATAAATAAATAAATAAATGGCCCTTGAGCCCAATCTTTAAGGCTTTTACGTTGGGGGGAAAAGGATGCCGGAACAGTGGCTTCTCTAGATTCTAGCCAATCCTTGCATAAGGCAAGTGAATAGACGGAAGCCAGATGGCAGAAGAGGGGACTAGACTGAGGCTGTTTGTTGAACTCCATTCCCATTGAAAGCAATGATACTTAAGACATGACTTGATTGCCCCATTGATTCCAATAAGACCTAAGTTCAGCTGGATCCAAAGCTCAAAGCCGAAGCTCAGTGCCATTTTGTGCTTTTGGATGTCTTGAACGGAGGACTCTTAAGAATCTGTAAGTTCTCAAAGTCTGGTTTAATAATTCCAACCGGGTCAAGAAGTGCAGAGCAGAAGCCATCACAGTAAGTTATGCCATGTTTTAGGCTTCATCACTGTTTCTCTCCCCCCCCCCCCGTAAAAACTGTTGAAATGATTAATTTGAGTTTTGTCTAAAGGATTTCAAAGTTTGCAGCCATGGTTTATGCAAGAGGCTGCCGAAGATTTGCTTGCTTCCTTAGAAAAGGGTCTTAAGCTCAAAATGCGCTCACCTCCCCATGTTGCATAATTACCCTGGGCTTTCCAGAGTAGCCACTTTTAAGGCTCTGGATCAAGGGGTTTGCTGTCTCTTGGGTGTAATTAAATATAGGCTGGTGGCAATGATTGAGAAATAATCCTTGCTAAGAGATTAAATTGTTGAGCAGACTCAGAAGGGCTGTTTTGCTCCTATGCAAATACAGATGGGAGTCCAAAGAAAATGGAGAGGGCGGGGAAAACCCTCATCCCACCAAAAGTCAGAGCACTTTGCTAATGGGGATAATACCAGCATTATTATATGATGGTGGTAATGCAGCATTTCAAACTCTTAAGCAAAGTATTATATAAATACTAAGCATTACATTATTTGTATTAGTGCAGGGATCCGGTATTTGGGCAAGTCAGTTTCAGGACTGCTTGGGGAAATAACTCACAGACATAAGAATTGCTGGGACAAAAATAACATACAGAAATAGGAATCATCTCCCAGCGTGGTCTGAAATCTATAAAAATTTTGAATGGGTTCTGCATCTTACCGTTATTTAAAATGAGGCGCCGGAGGGTGTTGTGTTTCTGTATAACAAAAATAATCAAAGACCCTTTTTGTCTCTGCTTCGATATTCTTATTCTGTCTTCTCTTCTGTTATTATTTGCTTTTTCATTAAAAAAACACCAAAGCTTTGCCATCGTTCAATTGGTAGTGGTACCGCCTTATCGCTCAGCTGCGTTTACTGCAACATGGCCTGGTAGAAATGGCACACTGCATTTTCTGGGAGGAAAAACTGGCTACCCCGTTGGCCAACAGATGCAGCCTTCATTTCTTCTTGCTCCCCAGAATGTTCCCACCCAGGAATGACGCTACATTGTGACTCCTGAAGAGACCAACGAATGCCGGCACAATTTTTGCAGAGAATCTCCTTAATCTCATATTGTCCACTCAGAACACAGCAGTGCCTGTGGAGCGTTGTCTTTCTTCCTACTGTGGAGAAATCTGAAATGCTAATAGCCTGCAACAAGGAGGTGAAGAGCCAGATTTCCTGCACTGTGGCAATTTTCAAGGATGGCAGAAAAATAAGGTCATGGCTCAGTGGGAGAAAATACGATTTTATGCAGGAAGTATAGTGTGCATGCACACGAAAGCTCATATCAATAACAAACTTAGTTGGTCTCTAAGGTGCTACTGGAAGGAGTTTTTTTTAGGAAGTATAAGGTTCAAGCCTCAGTATCTGCAGGTAAGGCTTGGGGTGGGCCAAATAAAGAGGGTGTGCTGGTCCCGAGGGTTAACCGTGCGGCGAGGTCTGAGTCCAGTCCAAGGTCGAGGGTGCGGTATGGAGGCTGTCCATCAAAGCTGAAGCGGGGTCCAAGGCAGGGAGTCGGGTGAGCTCAGGAAGTCTGGCAGAAGAGCAGGACAGGGTGCAGGCAGGAACAGGCTACCAACAATGTTGCTCCTGCAACCTGGGATGGGGGCTGACTGGCTTTTATCTGCCCCGAGGCATAGGGTGGCCCCGGTCCACAGGTGACTCGCCTCTCCTGGCCTGGAGGCGAGCACTCTTCCTGCGAGAACTTAGTTCCCTCCGCCTCTCTGCCCTGAGCCTCTGCAGCTCAGGAGAGGCTGGAGGGTTACCGGACCCAGAGGCAACCTCCGCTCCCCTGAGGGGCTGAGAGTGGAGCACCTCCAGGCAATGGGTCCTCCATCACCTCAGGAGCCAGAGCAGACTGAGCTGGTGCCTGCACCTGAGGATCCAGCGCAGGTGAGGACCCTTCAGGCTCAAGCCCCAGCCCCGGCTCAGCTGGTTCTGGAGGCGGGGACTTCTGTGCAGGCTGGGATTCCTCAGGTTCAACCTCCAAGTCTGAATCCCAGGCCATCACAGAGGGATGCACTCATCCCCTGGGGCTGACGTTCCCCATCCCTCCTTTAAAGTTACAGTTTACGCTTTCACAGCTCCACGTTAGCCAAACCAAACAGCTGCAAATGACATCAGCACTATCTCAAGCTCCCAGAGCAAATCTGAGCAATTTTATTTATTCCTTCTCCAGCACCTGTTTTGTTTTGTGTAAAGTGATGAGACCCAGTGAAGCTCAGACTTTCCTTTCCGCCCCCCTCCTCGCCCACACTCCCCTATTATTTCAGGCATGTTGCCAGTTTACACTGTAAAATCTGCAGGGCATGGATTCCCATCAGAGCTAATAAATCCTTTACACCTGATATAATCAAATTAGCCAGACACATGCAAGATTGCTGTTTGTAAGCCAGAAGTTGCTGCTTCTTCTTTTTTTTCTCTCTCTCTCTCCTGTCTCTCTGTTGTCTCAACTTTGCCCTCTGGAAAGCTCTGGATGTTGCAAATACACTGCCAAATTATCCTTCGGCTAACGAAGACAGACAAGATGGTAATTCATTTTTGATTAAAAGCTTTCTGGGTGCCCCAATCAATTTGGAAACGTAAAAGTTGCCTCATATATATACCTTTTTTAGGAGGGGCGGGTTTGAAACCATCAACATATGAGGATCAATAGACTTTTCCAGTACTTTCTCAGAACCTACATAGAGCTAAATCCTGTTAATGACAAACAGTTGGCCATTATGAACACCCTTTCAAAAGCCTAGAGAGCACCAGGTTGGCAAAGGCTATACTACAAAAAGAACAATTTTGATGTAACACAACATTACACCAGCATCACAAATCCTTCTTAACAATTAAGCCGAGAGGTAATAGAACTGGAGGTGGCTTGGTAAAGTGAACACCACTTCCTTCCAACTGAGAAGGACGGAAGAGTAATGAAATCCTCTCTATACAAGATTGGATTCAAAAGCTGACAGAATATGCAGAATTAGATGGTCTATCAGAAAAAAATAAAGAATAAATCAAAACAGGAATTTGTTTCAAAATGGGAGGTTTTCAAGGAATATTTGAAATATTCGAGGAACTTCAGTAATAGTTGCAAGGCAGATATAAAAATTAAGATATATTAATAAAAGGTTTAATTATGATAAAAGTGTGCATTGGCAATAAGTTATATGAAATCGAAATATGGAATAGACGGGAGGTTGGGTCTTCAGTGCTAAGACCAATTTATGTCTTATTGTTTGTTAAGAAAATTCTGTGTCTATTGTTATTTCTGTGTGTAATTTGGTATTTGTGTTTTCTCTTTTTTCTCTTCTTTCTGTATCAATAAAAAAAAATTAAAAAAGAGGACAGACCCTTTTCCCCCTCCCCACCCCACAAGGTGACACTTACAAACAATGGACGATTGTCCTTCCATCGCCGCTCTCCCCCTGCCACTTATCCACTTGTGCTAATAAATGCAGGAAGGACTTCTTTGAATCAGGGGTGTCTCGGTAGGCTGACCACCGCAGGTACTGGAAGTGTCGAACCATCAGGTGCCCTTCCTGTAACTAGAGAAAGCAAATCATTTCCCCCCTTTAGGGTAGAATGCACAGGTGAGATGTTTTCAGGCTTTTTAGACACACGGCCCATCTTGAACTACAACCAAAAATTTGTGTGTGCACACAAACAGACCTTTTCTCTCCAAAGCAGCCTTCCTTACCCTGGTGCCATCCATATGTTTTGGACAGGGGGCTGGTCCACTTGGGCAAATGGAGCACCACCCCACCAACCACAGCCTGCCACCAACCAGTCCTCATTCGCCTGCCCTCTTACTTACAACCAGTCCAGGGGGTAGCACCGGCTGTTAGCTTCCTCCTCCTTGTAGAACTTAGCAGGGAGAAGGATGGGGAAATTTGTAGAATTAGTTGGCTCTGCCTGTCGTTGTCTCTAGTGCCATCTACTGTTGGTCTCCCTGCCTTCTGCCCTACCAGTCCCAAAGGGCACCAGCCACCACTGGTTTTGGACTACAACTCCCATGCCCATTGGTCATGCTAGCAGGGGTTGGTAGCCCAAAACAATGGGGAGGAGGGGCACCAGCATGAGGAAATATGCTCTATTGTCACCAGATATATGATCAGCAAGGTATTATATCCCATCGTGTGGAATAGGGCATTTTAGCTAGCATTATTGCTTATCATGATGCCTGCTGAAATTCTCTATTTCTATGCAACTAGTGAATGAAAGGAGACTATACCTCTGGTCTTCTTCCAAAAAATAATAATAAATGAGGATAAGCGAGGAGTCCCATTGTTGCAAGTCCTATCACAGGTCACAATATCACTCATGTGTGGGCCCTGATCCAGCAGTTGAAGATTTTTGACTTGCATTGCTGTTAATTTTTCAGGAAAGGAGATATTCTACTCTGCCAAAGGTGATCTCCAGCAAGGTACAGTCAAGGGCTTCTGGACTGGGTTGTAATAAACTTCAGACTTCAATATTGTAAATCACTTTAAGTTTACTTTTCATTTTATTTTACTTTTAAAGAAAGTGACTAATAAGCATGATAAATTACTACCATCATCTCTGTAACTAGAAAACTCCTACATGGGATATGAGACAATCAGATGCTCATATGAATGCATCAACATTCTTTGTGTATTCTGTACTTGCGCAAACTGTTAAGGTAGAGGGAGAAAATGGCCAAAACAAAGAGAAGGAAATCAAACCCATGTTAAGCTGATGGGGGTGCTGGAGAATTCTGACAAAAAAGGAAATAGGAGTGGAAATCGCCAGCGCTGTTCATCCCATGATGGGAATGGCAATCAATCCACTGAATATAACCAGCATTCACTGTTGTTATTGTTGTTGCTTTCAATCAACAGATGATATGTAATTGATTATGTTCCCTCTTTCTCATTTGCATTGTGTTTCCTTTGCATTGAAATGAATGGAGTAGAGAAAATAACATAATGACACCATAATGATGTAAGCTATTAAGGTGTGTGATTTCAGCACAGTGAACTGTGAGGTGAGTAATACTGTTTTTGGCAGAAGTTGAACTTCAGTGGAATGGAGACACTGCCGCATGCGACAAATACAGGATGGAATGGAAAATGCTCCCATACAACATGCTACTTGCAGAATTAATTTTAGAAATTCTCTGCGTTAAATCCAAAGAAGGGCAGGATGCAACACTGGGCCATGTGACGTCGTGGAACAACCGTGGAATGGAAGCAATGGTATCTTCTCTTCTCTCCCCCCCCTTTTTTGAGGGGTGAGGGATGGTGATGGCAATGGTATCTTCTCACCCACAGTACAGATTTGTCATAATAATGAGCTTAGTTTTAGGTATTGCCCCCCCACTCATTCTCTCACAAACACACAACACCAAAAGTGACAATGTCAGTCCTGGCAATGATGGCTGTCAGCAGCACCTGTTTTTATACATTTGGTATTCTCTGCAAACAAAAAAAATCTCGAAAGGGAAGGGAGGCTGTGAGAGGAAAAGGATGCTCTTTAATACTCTGGTAATCTGGTTAGCTTTGCAATCTAATGTGGTTAGGGGGCTCTGGAAGGAGAGGGATTATGTGCACACAGCTAAGTGAGCCCAGGGTTTAAGCAGGTGGATGCAAAGCTCAGTACCAAATCAGAGGCTTGGGAGGGAAGAATGAAAATACTATGAGAATCAAGAGTGGCTTATGAGATGAATCTCTGGGACTGGCACTAAAGCTGTCATTAATGCTTTATTAATGGGCTGGGGCAGAAGAGGCACAGAACTGGAGAGAAGGCAATCAATGACAGATTTCTGAGCCATCAGCAAAGAAGACTGGATGTATTTACCCATAACATTAGGACTTACGCACTTGGATGAGTTTAGCCAAATTTTCAAGGTGAAATGGGGACAAAAGACCCATAAACCCTCCTGTGGTCTCTTTCGCCAGAAATTTGAAGCTCCTGTTTTGTGTGTTCATATTTTCACTCTGGCACCACTGTTTGCTTGCAGAGGCATGCCTAGGGTTCCTTGCACCCCTGGCAAGGAGCTGTATCAGTGGTCCCACCCCACCCCCCAAAAAAATCACTTTACCACACTGTGGGAAGGACAGAAAACTTCTCTCACATGTCGTAACACACATATACATTGTGCCCTCCATAGTCCGATAGGTGATTTTTGTGTCAACCCCCCCCCCCGGCCTGTGCCCCTAGTAGGCACTGGTTTCTCCACCCCCTAAGTATGCCTCTGTTAGTTTGTGAGGGGTTTTGTCTAGGCTCCTTCCCAGAAAGATCCCAGCCAATCAGGGATTACATGGGCAATGTAATGATGTCCTGGCACTGGGTAGCAATCAGATCTGGATACATGATGATTGATGATGATGATATAATTGACATGTTTTGCTCCAGTTTAAACTAGGGCTAGAGCTAAAATGGCCACATTCTATTCACCATCTCTATAATTTGAGGTTGGCTGTTTTCATGCTCAGTTTGGAGGGGCTGTGATATGACCCCCAGATAAGATATAAGGAGAGCTCTGTGAGTACAGAGAAAAAAAGTGGGTTGGAAAAGACTGTGGTTGGGTGAGAGATGGTGGGACAATGGAGTGGCAGAAGATGCTTGGAGAAAAAATATAATTGCCTAGATGACGCTCCCCTCGCCCACCCTATATAGCATGTACCATAATGGAAAGCTCTCACAAATTCCTTTGGACTCTGTCTTATAATGCATTACTGAATAAAGTCTAATTGGCTTGCATTTCTGTACTGAACCCACAAAGGGGAATTTTTCCCCACAAAACAGAATGCATGGGGGGGGGTGAAGAGGCAATCTTCAGTGACAGATTGTTACATATTCTCTGAGTTGATATGGGACAAATAAGAGAATGCAAACATTTTCTCCTTCAGTTTCCATTTTTATCAGAATTCTCTGGCATTCCTAGTTACAGCGAATTTTAATTTACCTCAGAGCAGCTGAGGAAGGCAGAAGCCAAAACATTTCTTTTTCTTTTCTTTTTTCTTTTGCTTAAAGACTTTAATATCTTTGTTTTGTTAATCACTGCAAGAAATATATGGTTTTAGTGATTAACTGCATCCTTCTGGGATCCAGAGCAAATTTGTCTAAAGTGCTGATCGATGCTTTAAAAATTGTCCGTGTGTTTGTGTGTACACATTCCCAGGTGCTGACACACCTCAGAGTTGTCTCAGCAATGGAAAGGTTCCCTTTCCTCCTCAGTCATCAAAAGTCAAAATGTTTTGCTTTAAGACTTTAATATCATTTCTCCCCCCCCCCGTGTTGCTTCCCCCCTTTCCTTTATTTTCAGAAAGTAGAAAAATGCTGAAGCAGATAAAATATTAATCAAAGATATTAGAGGTACAAAAACATAAGAGGGAAGAAAAGGCAAAAGAAAACAATGAACCAGAAGCCTGAAGTCTTTGCACACAATAATAAAACAAATATTTGGCCCCTCATAAAGAGAGAAGAAAAGATTTCACCTTATTCCATTCAAAATTTGGATAGTTTAAATTTGAAATATTAAAACTGTAAGAGAAATGGTTAAAAACAGATATCGGTTGGTTCTGTTGGTCTTTAGCTGGTAGGATGGGACTGGAAGCAGGCATTGTGGGGACTGGCAACGGGGGTGAGGTGTTGCAGAACAGAACCGTGTCTGTGGCCTGCTCTGTGCTCCCAAAGCTAGGTTGCTGCCCTCAGATGTGCTGGTGGGCACCAAGGTGAAGTAAGAGCCAGCTGCTAGTCCAGTCAGCTTTGGTACATGAAATGGGTGGGGAGTGCCATTTTGTCTTGGGCCAGCCCTGCCATGGAATGTGTTGTTACAAAGCTATTGAACCTTATTGAGTATATATTCTGGTTCTCCAGTCTCACCTCCAGCCTAGAAACATTGGCTCCTCCTTTCTCCCAAGCTGTCAGCTAGGAGCAACCTTTCCTCCTGACTGTAGCAATGGGAGAGGAAGGAAGCAAGGCTCACAGCAAGGGCTGCACCAAGAGTCCAGATGCCTTTGTCGTCCCGTCCCCCGGCCCCCCCCCGGCCGCCTCTTCCTGAACTGTCTTCATCTCAGCAGGTTGTTATATGAAATAAATGGTGCCTGACTGCTTGCTTTTTCCCCTCTCCCCTTTTCCTTTCATGTTGTGTCTTTTAGATTGTAAGTTTGTAGATAGGGACTGTGGTTTATTGTAGTTTAGTTTTGGTTTCATTGAAGATTAGGTTATTATTAGTATTAGTATACATACATACATACATACATACATACATACATACATACCCCAGCCACTCTGTGCAGCTAACAATAAATATGCTGACAATAAATAATATAAATAGCATCTTTGGGGATACTCAGCTAGATTTTACTGAAGGACTGCTTCTGGCAACAGAATGCTGGGCTCGATGAGTCCTTAGTCTGATCAAGTAGGGCAATTTTTAAGGCCCTACTTTTAAGGCCAAAGCATCTGTGTGTCAGGCAGAATTCCAGCTGCTTAAGCTTCTCTCCATTGGGCCTCCAGAAGTCAAGGGCTCCTAATCCACTTCCTCCCTTTTAGCGATCCCAGTGGGATTCTGCTCAGATTCAGTTTGGGGGGTGGCACAAAATACAGTGTTTGCGGCACAGTACGAGTACAAAACTTTGACGGCAGTTTGGAGGGGATCCGAAATTTCCACACTACACATTAATGAAGCTGTTACGAGTCACACTTTGGGGAAACTCTAACCCTTGACTGTAAACTTGGCAACTTTCACTGGTACTCCTGTCTGAGAAGGAACACAATTGGGGAAAGAGAATGGGAGAGAGGGAAAGGGGAAGCTGCCTTTCAGTGGGTCATGTGATTTGTCTTTTCAGCTCATTGCTATCTACTCGGACTGGCTGAGCCCTCCAGGATTTTAGGAATACATCTTTCCTATCACCCGTTAACAAGAAATGTCAATATCCTTTTAACGGGACATTCAAGGATTGAACCTGGAACCGTCTATGCAAAGCATGTACCCCTGCCATTGAGTTATTATCTGTGTCCATGTTATTTTCTCTTTCTCTTGGCAAGCCAAGATGATTCTGCTGGCTGCTGAGTTTCTTGGGAGACAGAGAGAGGATCTGCTGTTGTTGACATTTAGTTCCCTGAGCATCCCATTACCATAGTGGCTGCCTGCAAATTATTCACAAAGTTACCTGCAAGACAAGTGTTGGCAGGAGCTGGAGAATGTGGTGGCATCTGATACTTATTAAAAACAGCCCCTGCAGCTTCAGCATGGGAATGAGACAAGAAAGACCTGTGTCATCTCCATGCCAAACCAATTATGCAAGACAAGGAGAAGAGGACTCAAAAGCAAAAGAGAATGCTTTAAAGGACTGGGCTCTCTGAACAGACTTGGGGAAAGGCGGTGGGAGAGAGATTTTGTATCGTTCTGCCAAACCTGGGGTGGAGAGCACTCCATCACTTGCAAACCTGGAAATGAAGTTTTCTCAAAGTCTAGAGATTTCTGAAAAGGAGGTGTTTTAAGAGCTATGCTGGATCAGGCCAGTAGGACGTCTAGTCCAGTATCCTATTCTCACAGTGGTGGCCAATCGGATGTTCATAAAAGGTCCACAAGCAGGACCTGAAGGCAAGAACATTCTCCCCACCTGCTAGGCCTAGCAGCTGGGAGCACACTGCCTCCAATTGTGGGGGTAGATCATAGCTGTCATGCCCCCCTATTATTGTACCATAACTTTGACCATTCCTGGAATGGGAGAACTTGACCACAGTAGTTCAGGCATTGGTCACTTCAAGGCTGGGTTACTGCAATCCACACTATGTGGGGCTTCATTTGTGCTTGATTCAGAAGCTGCAGTTAGCTGAGAATGCTGCAGCGTGGTTTCTAACAGGAGTGAGAACCTGTCAGTAAATAGAACACCTCTGCTCAGATATCTGCACAGATTGCTGATTTCTTACCGGGCCAAGTTCAATGTGTTACTATTGGTATATAAAGCCTGTAAGAACTTGGGGCCAGTTTACTTGCAGAACTGGGAGACACTCCTGCTGGAAACTTGTAGAGCTGCTCTCAGTCAGGTAGATAATACTGAGTTAGATGGACCAATAGTTTGAGATGATATAAGGCAACTTAGGCATGTTCAGTCTAAGAAAAAAGAATTCTACACCCAGGACCAGCATAATCTCAAAACAGAATGGTATTGTTGAGCTTCTCACCCGTGTTACATTCTGAACCCGGAAAAGACGAGCGACAACATCCTCATCAGCTGACCTAGAAACGTATTCCACTTCTATTGGTCCATACTGCTGGAGTCCTGGCTCAGGCCAATATTGTAAACAAGGCTAGAGAGAAATAAAGAGCACAGAGTCATGAAAGTGTGGCTTTGGAATACAGTCAACTGCTGATGCTACCGGCCTTGCCCTGCAGTTCTACACATGTTTACTCAATAGAAAGCCCTACTGAGTTCAGATGGACTTAATACTAGGCAATTATGTACTGGACTGCATCCATTCAGGACCCAATGCATTGCTAAGACATACTCACAAGACAAAGGCAAAACATTCCACAGGTTACACCTGTGATGAATCTGCATCTGATAGCCCACAAGGGGTCTCTAACACACACACACCCTTTAGCTGTATATTTTTTTTCCTAAACTAAGAAAACCCATATTCTTTAGTAGGGAAGCAATTCAAAGTTATCTGACTCCCCATCAACCAGAGGCATCCCCTGACTGAGCCGCGCCCCAGCCAATTCCCGCTTGGAAATATCAACAGGAGGTTTATATCAATAAGAGCTTTAATATTCCCAAGCATTAGACTTGCCAGAGAAAGATCACTGATAGGAAGGGATCCTGCTCTTGCTATCTCCCACCCAGCAGCGCAGCTGATGTATTGTTCCATTCAGGGGTCACCGGTGTGATTGTTTTTGTGCGCGACAGCCAGGAAGGCAGCGTCAATACAAAATATATGATGTTTGTCATTGCACTTTAACAGAACATTTAGCATTTGGGGCCATCCGGCAGCCCAGGCCTCACCGCATGGCAAATGTGTTTGAGAAATAATTGGTTATTAATAGGGGCTATAAATCTCTGTGATCTCCATGCCTTCCAGACTCAGAGCTATAATTTGGATATTAAAACTTTCTCCGGCAAGGCATGGTTCAAGCAAGGGATATACCCTCTAAGTCACCTTTTTTTTTTGAAGCTGTTTCACTGTAAAGGTTGATTTATTAGCTGTTGGTGTTAAGCTGGTAAACATTTAAGATCTGGCTAAACAGCACTATGCAGACATCCCCAAAGAATAAGATGCCCAGTGGGGTTGGCAGAACAAGGTAGTGGTGAAAGAGAGTTGCATATTGATAGAGTGGAAGGGGTTAGGGGTAAACAGCTCACAAAAAGTGTATATTAGGTTTTTTTAAAAAAGAATGCATTAAAAATGTTCCTATTAGGAATGTGCACTAAAATGATGGATATTATTTAAAATTAATAAATCACAAAGTGAGGTGGAAATGTAGTGAAGTGAATTTAAGACTGGAAAAATGATAAACTGAGAGAAACTTCAATCGGCAGATTCCTTCTTCCAGTGGAGGCTTGTCCATTACAAGCGTACTGGGTTGCCCCACTCACTCTGGGCAGCTTCCCACATATATAAAAACATAATAAAACATTAAACATTTTTTTTTTAAAAAAAAAACTTCCTTATACAGAATTGCCTTCAGACAGCTCATGGGTTGGATAACTCCATTCCCTCCAACATTTCTCCAATGAAAACAGGGACATCCTAAGGAAAAGTGGGACATTCTGGGGTCAAATCAGAAACCAGGATGGCTTCTCTAAATCAGGGATGTCCCTGGAAAATAAGGACACTTGGAGGGTCTGCGCTCAGTCTCAGTGCTGACCTTGGAGGGGAAATGATTGACAGGGGGAGGGATTAGAATTAGTTGGATCTTCCTCTCATTGGCTTTGGTTCTGCCTGTCGTTAGCCTCCCCTCTTTATGTCCTACCAGTCCCAGTGGGCCTCCATCCCTTGGATGAAGAGAATTCAGGAAGCTGCTCTAAGAACATGAAAAGAAGCTGGGAAAGGCAGAGCACCTCATCCACTACCAAAAGCCTTTTGCTTCTGACTCCTTTTATCTTTAAGCTTCCCAAACTCTGGTGTAGCAGAGTTACCGGCTTGGATTTCCCTCTGTGTCAATTGCTTCCAGCCTTAATTTCACTCCTGAATAAACTCCCTCTGGCCTTGCAGAATTGCTGGGATTCCTAGGTACGGGAGCACCAGGGATAATGTTCATTTCCTTGTTCTGTTATTTAAGGGCGCAGCAGTCCTCTTCAGCTCAGCAAGTGCAGCTGACGGAGGAAGGCGCCTCTTCACCCGAGGTGGGCCTTTAATTCATTCCTCTGCTTACTTTCCCTGTCGGCATTGCAACTGAAGGTTTGGGTCATTTGCACTAAAGTGCCTGATCTTGACTCATAAAATAATCCAGTTAATGAAGTCTTCTCCAGACATCCATTAAGACTCTGTAATACCAATTTTATGCTAAGAAGAAGAAACCAATGCGTTTTTATACAGTTTTTCAGGCAAATTAGCATTACGGACTTGTAATGGGCTCTTAAAACTGCCATGAACTTGACAAAGAAGGCTTTAAGAATCCAGGGAGGGGAGATTCAAAGTCCCATGCCCTTCCTGGCATCCAATCCTGACTATCCATCATAGAGTTCCCTTCCATACAGAGGATTTTTAATGGCCAGAGTGTGGTGTTGCTAAACTGTGTTGGTTGGCAACCATCTGGCAATGGAGGAGTGTGCCTTGGTAGGTAAAGTCAAACCGTTGGAAGGTTACAGTGCCTGCTGTGGCTGTAGACACTGATATGGGGGAGACATGTTTTGTTGCAGCAGAGATTCTGTAGATGGAGGCATCCGGTTCTGCTCATGCAGATGTTTCTTCTCTCTGCACTACTCCCAATGGTTATTCCTTCTCTGGTCACTGCTGTGGATACACAACTGACTGGTTGTCTCCAGGCACTGTGGTCATCTGCAAGGGATTCCCACACAGTGAGGTTGATGTAGCCAGCCTTCATGACACATTTGCAGACATCTTTGTAATGCAGAGTTAGTCCTGTACCTGATGCCAGCTCCCCATGGAGCACGTTCTTGGGGATCCTGCCACCTTCCACTCTGTGAACATGACTGAGCCAGTGTAGACATCTCTGAGGCAAGTGTGTGAACATGCTGGGGATGTGGGCTTGGGAGAGCACATCTTTGTTTGAGACTCTGCCCTGCCTGTTAGGATTCTTTTCCCGTGCTGCAGTCATGGGATTGTTTTTATCACATGACGGTGTATGTTTTCATTCCACATTGTGGGAAGTCATGGAGACAGGATGTTTGTATTACTGTGTTTCAATGATGTAGGACGTTTGTCCTTTGTCTTTGCTGTCTGGTGCTGAAGAGGAAGGAGCTAAGTTACGATGCTCCGAGTGTGTATGTGTAAATAAACGTAGTTTAGCCAAATGCTGCACTACTGAGTCTGTACACTGACTGTCTATACTCTGCTGATCCTGAAGTGTGCTGATGCCTCTAAG
Organism: Podarcis liolepis; assembly: GCF_965112155.1. NCBI lineage: Eukaryota > Metazoa > Chordata > Lepidosauria > Squamata > Lacertidae > Podarcis > Podarcis liolepis. The sequence continues at coordinate 70,121,118 of NC_139561.1, read as the reverse complement.
GTATCAATCACTGTGGTGTTTGGGCTGAAGAAAGATTTTGAATCTCCAAAACAACCAGGAGGGACAGAACATGCTAGTTGGGCATGTGTCTCTGCCAGCCTCCTACTCATGTGTAGGACCTCCTGACACTGCCATGTGATACCCAAAATGTTCCTGATGTGGAAGGCATTGAGGCATTGCTTCTGGTGGTTGTAAGCTGCTTACGACTCACTTCTATACAGCAGAGTGCTCAACGCACAAGCCTGGTAGACCTTCGTCTTCGTATTGGACATTAGCATCACATTCTCCCATACCTTTTGAAGGGGTGAGCCATTGCCGTACCTGTCTTGCCAATACAGTGGTACCTCAGGTTAAGTCCTTAATTCGTTCTGGAGGTAAGTTCTTAACCTGAAACTGTTCTTAACCTAAAGCACCACTTTAGCTAATGGGGCCTCCTGCTGCTGCCACGCCGCCGGAGCACGATTTCTGTTCTCATCCTGAAGCAAAGTTCTTAACCTGAAGCACTGTTTCTGGGTTAGCGGAGTCTGTAACCTGAAGCATATGTAACCTGATATACCACTGTACACTTGTCCAGCTCAGGGTCGATGGAGAGGTTGCTGGGTATGGTGGAACCCAGGTAGACAAAATTGTCTACCACTTCAAGCATGTGGTCACCAATGCTGATGCATGGAGTGCTGGCAACATCCTAACCCAGGATATTTGTCAGGTGGTAAGGCCAAACTCCCTACAGGCTTGGGCAAAACGGTTTATGAGTCTCTGAAGAGTGTCCTTGGATTGTGCTGTCAAGGCTGTGTCCTTCCGGCAGCTCCGGCAGCCAAGCTGGCGCCAAATGTATTGCTTTCCTTTCCTTTGGACCACATCACTGAGGCCAAGAGGGGGGTCTTGCCATCTGGACAGCCCAGGACCTCCATATACACTGCCCAGGCTTGCACCCCAGAGAGGTCTCTTTGGTGCTACAAATGCAGCAAAAACTATACAGGAGGCAGCAGTTTTGAGTTTAATTGTGTGGCTCTCTTGCTAATTCATTTAAGCAAGCAAGATGTTATTGGCATGTATTGCTTCTTCCTAATTCATCCAGAATAAGCAAAGGACTATTTGTGTTTCCAAAGTAATTGTTATCTATTGCAATAATCTCTGGGCTGCCCAATCATTTCCAGTCAAAATCCCCCAAGTAGTAGCTCCATGAATGTGAATGTAAGTTATGGGCTCAGTTGTTTCACACTTTAAAAGAACAGCCAAAAAACCTGTTTAAAACAGTAAGGTAAGCCAAACACACATACAACTTTGTAATATTTCTCCTGCTCCTCTGTAATGAGACGAATCCCCCTGACTTTTGCAGGGGAAGAATTTCAACTCAGCTCTCTTTTCATCATCATCTCCTCACAAAGCTAAAGCTTCCAGAGTTCCCTGGGAAGAGCTATTGATTGTTAAACCACTCTTAAGAATTGTAGCTCTGTGAGGGGTATAGGTGTCTCTTAACAACTCTTAGCACCCTTAACAAAGAACAGCTCCCAGAAATCTTGGGGGGAAGTAATGCCTGTTTAAGGTGGTATCATAGCGCTTTAAATGTTTGTTGTGCATGTGGCTCTGGTGATGATTCTGTGGAAACAGAATTAGTGGCTGGCTGCCCATTCCGTCAGTCCAGCCTTTAGCAAATCCAGATCAAACTGGCCTCTGCTTCAGATTGCTTTGGCCTTCAACAGACTTGCAGACTATGTCATTATTTTGTTGAAATTAAATTAACCAGAATCGTTTTAACATGGTTATTTTGTGCTTCAGAATCAGCTTGTGCATTAGACTATGTAACTGTGATTTGACTGTTCAAGTTTCATATATTACTTACATTCTTAATTGCACTGATCCACACATACACAAACCCTGGAGATATTAGTTGAATGCAAGTAGATCTGGCTGTCTTTTCGAAGACCACATCATACATAAATGCAAAGTGGAGCAAAAGACTGCTCAAAGAAGCAACAGCAATGAGTGACAGGTGTTTCTCCGTTACTCACCCAGGCAGAGTTGGACTGATTGAGCTGGTTCAGCATGATGATGGAAGTGCAGCCATAGTCATACACCAGCCTCCAGAAGTCTGTGGTTGTGTTCTGTAGTGGGTGCAAGGTCACAATGAAGGCAGCACTCTTTGTGTAGCTCTAAAGGAGAGAGAAAGAGTCATGGGATAAAAGCAGAGCAACATATCAGAGGAAAGAGATGGGGCAAATCACAGCTCTAATCTCCAAGGTTGACTGGGAGGAAGGTGGAAATCTGGGTTTTGAGATTCTAAAGCAAAGGATTGTGTGCAGGATTAATCCAATTCCATTTGGATTGGTTATCTTGAAAAACACAAGGGAAACTTAAAGGTGGCAGAAGGATCGTCACTTCCTTAACATCATCCACCTTCTGTCTACTAAGGCACATATCTCAGTAAAACAGGCAATATGATTGATCACTAGTCATTTGAAACTTCAAGTGATGGTGACCATGTGTAAAATAGCCATTTTTGATTGATCAAATGCCGTACAACTTTCAGATCCCCGTGCATTATTCAAGGAACTCCATTGATCAACACTAAATGTGAGCTTTTAAAAGATGGAAGCTGAACTGCCTAAATGTGCTTCTAGTAGGTGATATCCAATGTAAGTCATACCCAGAGTAGATCCCATTAATCAAGGGGTCTGCTCTAGGTATGACTTTACACTGAATATCACCCACTGTTCCCAGAGAAATCCTGGCTGAGTGCTGCTACCCTCAGTCCTGCTACTCTGCCATTTGAATCCTCTGGGTTTGGCTCAGAGGTGAGACAAATGTTTGTCTTTATTTTATCACATTTATTTTATCACATTTATATCTTCTCTAACCTCCAAGGAGCTCAAGGCAAGGTACATGCTTCTCCACCCCCTTTTATACATACAAAAACCTTGTGAGGCAGGTGTGCCGAGTTGTGCCCAACATTTGGGGGGGGTCAGAAGATGCTCTGGTGATCCTCAAAGGGCTAAGTATCTTCATCCTGGCACGTCCTTTTGAGGATCACTGCAGATTTTTTGGGGGGGTTGCCCCCTTCTTGAAAATATTGGGGTGGCTCTGTCCCCTGCCCACCCCCAGATGACACCCATATTGTGAGGTAATTTAGACTGAGAGATACTGACTGACCCAAGGCCACTCTGTGTATTTCTTGGTTAAGTGGAATTGCAACCTGGGCCTTCCTAGTCCTAGTTCAACGCTTCCTGATGTTTAGTCAGAATTCCCTTTTGTGCAATTTGGATCCATTGGTTCAGGTCCTACCCTCTGGAGCAGCAGAAGACAAGATTGCTTCATCTTCCATGTGATGGCCCTTCAAATATTTGAAGGGCTACCCTCAACACACCCAACTCCCCCAACTGTTTCTCATAAGGTCTGATCCTCAGCCCCACCCTCTTGATCTTAGGGGGTGAGGAATCCCTGAAGAAAGGCCTCAAAGAGACTCATAAAGGAGCAGGTGGATCTAGAGAGACTTTGGTTCCAAGCCATACAAGACTTCAGAAGTCAATGCCCTCATGTAAAATCAAGCCTGGAAATTTATGAGCATACTTTTCTCCCACACACTCTGTGCCATATTTATAAGTAATTCCATGGGGGATCTTGGAGCATGCTGGATCCTCTTTCAATCTCAGGAGTCAGAATCCCTAATCTGATACCATTTGTCTGCCTTATAATTTGTGGCCTGTAACAAATAACCATCTGGTGAGGAAAAATCACACATATACATATCACTGCGAGTCAGGGCAGAGGCCCATTTTGGATCAGACTAAATTGAAGGATGAAGGAGAGAGATGTGATAAAACCTCATTCCCGCTTAGGACCTCATTCCCAGCAAACACAAAGTTTTAAAAAGAATGAGCCTTTGTCCACTGATATTGCTCGATGGGAAAAAAGCACTCAGATCTCTTTAAAAACAAAACAGAATTCCGTCTCCTTTGATCTAAGAACCAGTGTGAAAAATGTCTGCCCAGTGGATCATCTCTTCGTCTGCCCCCCCCCCCAGGAAGTTATACCTTCTGGATAATAAGAGCACAGAAAGCAGCTCTCGGATCTAAACTATCACTCAGCCAACATTGCCTGGTACTATTTATTGGGGTTTTGAAATGGGTAGAGGGAGGGAAATGGTAAGACACAGAAAAGCCAGGCAGGCTCCTCTAAGCTTTGCTTCTAACAAACATTTTCTTGGGAGGAGGGAAGGAGGGGAAGGAAAGAAAAGACCCTTAACCTCAAGGTAATGACTTTGCAAGGCTTGTTAGCGCTTCAAAAGAAGCAAGGGCTTTTAGGGGCACCTGCAGAGATGGAGCAGACAATCCAGGTTTGCAGAGCTTTTCTTCTTCAGCTCTTTGCCTTCCTAAAGAGCCCTTGAAACAACACTTATGAGCTCAAGTGACAAGTTCCCTGCACTTAGAAAACATCTCCCAGCTTTCTCAGTTTCTTTCAAACTCTGTTACAGAGTGCATAATCTCAGTCTTGAGTTCTTTTCTCCCATCAGCCGGGTGATTTGGATCAGCTTCTCTCCAAAGAGGTGAAGTTGGACAAAGGGAATCTCAGGACGAATTTGTTATTTTACAGAGCCTCCCCCCCCCCCCAAAAAAAAACACCAATTGCTTAAAAAGGCAGCAAAGTGGGGCACAATTGATGAAAGAGTACCATGAGTTCCATGGGCTGCTACTTAATGGAGAGATAAGCACCAGTTTTTTTCATTCTTCAGCTCCGGTGCTTGCATAAAAATAATTACAGCAATTTGCTACCTGATCAGAACAGAAAGGAGAACTGGGAATGCAGGAAATCAAGAGAGGTGGGATCTGTGCAGCAGTGGCGTAGTGTGGGTTGTCAGCACCCGGGGCAAGGCAAGTAACTTGCGCCCCCTAACCCGTGGATTTGCGCCCCCTAACCCTAACCCCCAGATGTTGTGCCCGGTGTGGCCGACCCCCCCTGCACCCCCCACGCTACGCCACTGCTGTGCAGGAAAGTTGATGGTGTTAAGTGATTAATTGGTGCAAGTCAGAGTCAGCTATTAGGGCTCTCTCCTTCAACAGGCAACCCCAGGAGAAGGGCCACAGCTCAGAGATAGAGCATCTGCTTTGCATGCACAAAGAACTAGGTTCAGTCCCTGGAATCTCCTTGTAGGACTGGGAAAGAACTCTGTCTGGAATCCTGGTGAGCCACTGCCAAGCAGTGTAGGCAATACTAAGCTAGATGGACCAATGGTCAGACTCAACACAAGACAGCTACCTGTGCCCCCAGGATCAAATTAGCCCATCTCATCTTCCCTCCAGTTGGAAGGGAAGGTGTTGCTCTCACACCTGACTTTTCAGTGATGCCCTGGTTTCTTCCTTTGGGCACAGTTCAAATTTCACAGCAAAATCAAATTTGGTCCATTTGGTCTTGAGCCAATGCCCTCCCCCAATGTACCCCATGTCCCACCATCACTTATTGGTTTGCAATAATCACAGTTTACTGTTGCACCTGAACTGAAGAAACTATGGTTTACCCCAAACCAGTTTCCCTCCTATTCAGAAAAGGCAAACTCAGTTCAAAGCATGGTTTCTAGCAGGGCCACTCAATATGTTTTGCTGCCTGATGAAAAGATGGCACTTCCACTCCATTCCTTATAGCGAAGATGACTGCCTTGGCTACTGAATCTTACTTCAACTCTGGTAATGAAATTCTGTCCTCCACCACATTTCAGGCCCCAAGCTAGTTTAAAGGGTGCAGGTCATACCATATTCTACTTTGTCCTCCAAACAAGGGCAATGGCCTGAGGGGTTAGGATGAACAGCCAGAGTAATCCTACTTCTGCTCCACAAGACTCTTTTGGAAGCAAATGCATATTTGCAGGGATCTTAGCTTACCAGAATTCACTATCGTTATCACAATCCAGGAAGTGAGGAAACTGAAGTGTGTGAAAGAAGGAAGAGAGGCCTGGTACTAGCACCTATGATCCTAAGAAGTTGCTAACTCTGAGCCCATCTATCCACCTGCCCTCTATATTCCTGACTGCCTAAGTAGCAGTGGCATGCTGTTGGCAAGCCACCATTTTAATCTGCCAACAATACCATTGGGAAATGGCAGAGACTGCAGCACTGGCACTGTGGGTGCCCTTCTGAGGATGGAGCAAATGAGCCTGAGGTACAGACCTAAGAACCCTGAAGCCACAGTTTGACCGGAATTTTTGTTCCAGGCCTAAGCCTAGATTTACGACGGTGCCCAGTTAAAAGTGGCCATGAATCAAATGGTCAACTCCCTGTTGTGCCCTAGTTATTTACAAAAATGCCATAGGGCACACAAGTAAAAGAAGGGGATGATTTTAAAGGCGGCCCCTGATGATTCTGGAAAGTGAATAAGGATATAGCACATCATGATCTAATCAAATCCTTTCGTGCTTTGATGGCAAGAGACAAACCTACAGAGGAAGCCCTTTACCCTTGATTATTCCATTTCCTTGGAAGTTTTACGTCACTGTCGGCTTTCAGAACGCTCTCTCCCCCCCACCAAACTGACCTCTCTGGCTAATTGAAGCAGGTCACTGATTAATTTAGCCCATCTACTTTTATTTTCCCTTTTACCTGAAAACCGGCATTGTGAATTTTACTCGTTTGCATAAAGTGCTGCAACTGGCCATATCATATGGATAAAAGGATTGTGAAAAAATGTGCTCATTCTAGATGGGCTCCATTGTATGGGAAGATGTGATCTGAAAGTCTGAAGAGGCATGTTTTTTATCTCATGAGCAGGCCTGCCAAAAGCACAGGTTCAAATAAAGTCAGCCCTACCATTAGGCAGAGTGAAGCCGTCGCCTCAGGCGGTAGATACTGATGGGCTGGATATGGTAATGAGACATTCCAAGGCCTGAGCTGTGGGTGCTGTGCAGTCTGTCTAGCACTGCACAGCCTACTTCTTGAGTCATGGTGGAAGACAATATCCCATCACTAATGTCAAAGAAAGAACCATTACAGTATTCTACTTGATGTCTGGAATAGGGTGGGTCACTATAGCCTCAGACAGCAAGATGTCTTGGGCCAGCCCTGAGTCCACAAGTGGCTTTTAGTGTTTTGGAGTCTTGACTTAGCTGTGCTATTATAAGCATGCACGAAGTGTGTAGAGTGCTTCTGCACATGCGTGCGGGGCAAAACCTGGAAGTATACACTTCTGGGGTTGCCGCGTTCGTAACCCAAAAGTTACCTATCCAGAGGGGTACATAACTAGAGGGTCCACTGTATTTGAAAAATAGGTGCAAATGATGTTGACAAATGGGCTGCTATCAAGGCAATTGGTATTTTAATAGAATCATAGAATCATAAGAGTTGGAATAGACCACAAGGGCCATCGAGTCCAACCCCCTGCCAAGCAGGAAACACCATCAGAGCACTCCTGACATATGGTTGTCAAGCCTCTGCTTAAAGACCTCCAAAGTAGGAGACTCCACCACACTCCTTGGCAGCAAATTCCACTGTCGAACAGCTCTTACTGTCAGGAAGTTCTTCCTAATGTTTAGGTGGAATCTTCTTTCTTGTAGTTTGGATCCATTGCTCCGTGTCCGCTTCTCTGGAGCAGCAGAAAACAACCTTTCTCCCTCCTCTATATGACATCCTTTTATATATTTGAACATGGCTATCATATCACCCCTTAACCTCCTCTTCTCCAGGCTAAACATGCCCAGCTCCCTTAGCTGTTCCTCATAAGGCATCGTTTCCAGGCCTTTGACCATTTTGGTTGCCCTCCTCTGGACACGTTCCGGTTTGTCAGTGTCCTTCTTGAACTGTGGTGCCCAGAACTGGACACAGTACTCCAGGTGAGGTCTGACCAGAGCAGAATACAGTGGCACTATTACTTCCCTTGATCTAGATGCTATACTCCTATTGATGCAGCCCAGAATTGCATTGGCTTTTTTAGCTGCCGCGTCACACTGTTGGCTCATGTCAAGTTTGTGGTCAACCAAGACTCCTAGATCCTTTTCACATGTACTGCTCTCAAGCCAGGTGTCACCCATCTTGTATTTGTGCCTCTCATTTTTTTTTGCCCAAGTGCAATACTTTACATTTCTCCCTGTTAAAGTTCATCTTGTTTGTTTTGGCCCAGTTCTCTAATCTCTCAAGGTCGTTTTGAAGTGTGATCCTGTCCTCTGGGGTGTTAGCCACCCCTCCCAGTTTGGTGTCATCTGCAAATTTGATCAGGATGCCCTTGAGTCCATCATCCAAGTCGTTGATAAAGATGTTGAATAAGACCGGGCCCAAGACAGAACCCTGTGGCACCCCACTAGTCACTCTTCTCCAGGATGAAGAGATGAATGCTGGTTCTGAATGTGTTTCATTGGAGTTTACTAATTGTTTTCAACTAGTTTCTTTTTATTTTAAATGATATTTTCGGGGAGGAATTCTGAGCCACCTTGAAACCCAACTCAGGAAAAGCAGGGATAGAAATACATGAATAATCAGGACCTGAGAGCACAGAACATACATAGGCAGTCCACAGAGCTGGAAACCCTGGCTGACTGAAGTCCCTAACCTTGGGAGTTGCTGATGTACATATATTATGGACTTCCTGTTAGGCATATGGAAATTGGGGGTGAAGCCAGTGGAGTACAGCCAAACCATGGGCAGACTGAGCTGGCATGATTCCCATGCCCACTTGTTTAACCTATGCTATCTGTCCATTTCTAATTCTCTCATTTCCCCACTTTTCAAGTTCTAAGTTCACTTAGTTTCTCCACATTTCCTCATCAGTTTGTGATTTTTTTTATTTTTTTAAAAGAGAGTCCACATGAAAATTCATATGCATTTTTAATGTGAATTTATCCTAACAGGCAGAGGCTTGTGCAAAATTCTGCCCAATATGCACATTTCTGCAAGCGATTTTCTGCACCCAGAATGCATGTTCATGTGCTCATACAAATGCACACTTTTTCCCTAATCTATGTTTTTTCTCTCTCACAAAACTGCATTGCAAAATTCATAGATGTGTGAATTTCGAAGGATAACGGATCTTCTCTTTTGCACATTGCTCCTGGAAGCGCAGTTATGGAAATGGGAATTAAAATGTGGACCAACACCACTCCCACTCCCCATCCCAACATCTGTGTGGTGGGAGCGAATGAAAAGCTTATCTGCTCCCTCTGCCTTGCTACCACTTAACTCTCGGTTTTGCGGCACGCTCCTGAGACGGGAGCGCAGTGGCAGTGTTCAGCTCGGATGCTCCTGACTCCCTCTTCTCCCTGCTCTTTGTTAGACATATTTACAATAACACGGTGTGTCAGTTCAGCCCGTGCACTTGCAAAGGAACTTCTATGCATAATGGATTTTATTTCCCCTGGCTTGGAAAGAAAAAGGGACCGCGGGGGAGGAGAGAGAAGAGAGAGGTAGAATTGTTCAAGGAGTGGTTGCTGAATTTACATCACTGTCTTCTCTTGGGGGGGGGGGGAGAGAGAGAGAGAGAGAGAGAGAGAGAGAGAGAGAGAGAGAGAGAGAGACTAGAATGTGCTTTGTGTCTCTTTTTAAAGAACAGGTGAAAAGACAAAGTGAGCCAAAAGAACTGAAACTGAAAAATCAAATCACACAGCACAGAAATGTCTAGGAAGAGCAGAGAAGATCATAGGCAGCTGCCCATTATCAGACTATCCATCCATCTAAGCAAGTGTTGTCAATTCTGACTGACAGAAGCTCTTGGGAGAAATAAAGGTCTACCTGATCCTGTTAACTGGAGAAGATGGCAGAGATTGAACCTGGGTCATTTCACATGCAAGGCCACAGCCCCTCTCTGATAAGTGCTCCCAAAGTAGAAGAAAATACGGTGTCCCGGCCACTTAACTGACCAGTGTTTAATGTCTTTGTACTGGCTTCTGTTATATTCTCAGACAGATGGAGCCATCAGCAAGTTCTTCCTAATGTTTAGCCAAAACTCTCTAAAGGGCATAGCTTTATATCAAGTCTGACCACTGTTCCATCTAGCTCAGCATTGTCTATGGTGATTGGCAGCGACGCTAGGCCCTACCTGGAGATGCTGAGGATTGTAGCTGAGAACTTGTGTGTGCAAAGCACTTGCTCTGCCACTGAGTTATACCCCTTTTGATTAGAGGATGCTTGATTCCAAATCAATCTACAGGCTGTAAAGGAGCATATATCCTTCCTGGGAAATACGGGTGCATGCTGAATAGGTTTCAGTTCTCAACAAGAAAAAACAGTATATTAGACACTAAATTATAATCATAGTGAGTTATTATGGGAGGCATTGCTGGAGGAGTTCCAAGCCACATTTGGAAAAGAGAGAGAGAGCAGGAAGCAGCTACTCGTCTGGAAAAGCTCCTAGCTCCAAATAAATTCTAGAATTTTTCCAGTCCCCTCAAATTTGCAGGGGACAGTTTCCACTTCATCACAGCTGCCATTTTGAATGAAAAACTTTCATTTCCTCTCTGCTGTAAATATGTTATGTTATGTTATGTTATGTTATGTTATGTTATGTTATGTTATGTTATGTTATGTTGTTATGTTATGTTATGTTATGTTATGTTATGTTATGTTATGTTATGTTATGTTATGTTATGTTATGTTATGTTATGTTATGTTATGCTGTGTTATTCTATTATAATACCACCCTTCATCCGAAGATCTCAGAGCAGTTCACAATATAAAAATACAGGATAAAAGCACAAATAAATAGTTAGAACAGAAACAAAATGAAACAATACCCCTCCCAAACACAATTCAAAGCGCAAAATATTAATCAACCAAAGGCCAATTAAAATATACGGTGACTCATTTTAATTATAGCCTGAATTAGACAACAACTGTGCGTTTTCTGAAAGTATCTCTAGACCTTTATCTAGTTGCTTACTTAGAAAACTTTGCATTTTGAACTTTCTTTTCAGTCTTTGAAAGGCAGGTCCTGATTCCACGTTCCCATTCAACGGCTTCGGAGCCTGAATGTGGCAGCTTGAACCTTATCAGGTGCAGGATAGAGAGGGGCTTGGCCTCCTCCATTTCAACTCCCCGCCCATAACACCCTGGCAATGCACTTACATCGGTTAAGGCCGCGTTGATGTAGTTGTTGCTGTCTCCGTCCATGGAGATCAAGAAGGGGAGGCACCGGTCTGGAGGCAGCACGTCCATACTGCGATTCTTCTCCCGGTTGCGTGGCAGAAGGGCGATGCTGCACTCCTCCACATCCAGGTGGGGTGTTACGGAATTCAGAGTCTGCTGGACACAAGGAAACCAGGTCAGGCAGCATTTCATAATCTCAGAGTCAGGAGAAATTTAAGAGGCACAATAAACAGGCACCCTTCTTTTATATCAGGAGGAGGGAACATTGTTTAGCCCCAGGGCTGCATTCCCTTCTTGTTAACATTCAGGGGGGCTCATGGTGGGTGGGAGTAGAGGCAAAAGTGGGTGGAGCAATGAATGCAAATTCTACCTTTGTACTTTTGGCTAATTTTAAACCCACCCACACCCCTCTCCATCCTCCATCCAGCCTCCCAAAAACAGAATTGTCATTTTTCTCTTTTTCCTTCCTAAACTCCTACGCCTTCAGGTAACGGTAAAGGACCCCTGGACATTTAACTCAAGTCAAAGGCGACTATGGGGTTGTGGTGCTCATCTCGCTTTTCAGGCCGAGGGAGTCAGCATTTGTCCACAGACAGCTTTTTGGGTCGTGTGGCCTGAATACATAACATGAATAAACCGCTTCTGGCACAACAGAATACCATGACAGAAACCAGAGCATACGGAAAAGCCGTTTACCTTCCTGCCACAGTGATACCTATTTATCTACTTGCACTGGCATGCTTTTGAACTGCTAGGCTGGCAGGAGCTATACCCACGCCTTCAGCAACTGCATGGCAAGCAGAAATTCAAGACGTGAAAGCTTTTGTCCAATCCTGGCACCTCCACTCTGGGAAAAGCTTTGAACATTTGCTAGTAACATAGTTCTGTGTCCTTGCCTGGAAATAAGGTGACATCCTCAACTAATGACTCTTACTCTCAAGGTGGTGGATTCAAGGCCCAGTTTGAGCAAAGGATTCCTGCACTTCAGGGGGTTGGACTAGAAGACCCCAATGGTCTCTTCCATCTCTGTGTTCCTGGTTATCACAAAAGATGCATGCCTAGGCTATACTGGGCTCTTGCTATTAGCAATCCTGGGTCCAAAAGCTCATCATAAATGTGCACTTGAAGAAAGTCTCTTTGGTTCAAAGAAGCCTTCAGCTTTCATGGACTCACCTGGAACTCCTCCCGCAGCTGTGACGAGTTGCTCTGAGGATCTATCCTGACCATCTCTTTGTATGTGGGCCTGAATTCACTGACAGGGATACTGGTCTCTCCACACAGGCAGGCTTCCAAGATGGCGTCGTGGATGAAGACATATTGCTCCTTCAGGAGAAGGGAATGAAAGTTTAAATGGTTATCGATTTATGCAATTGAAATCATTCACCAGATTCTTCTGAGGTCCAAGTCCTTAGCCAAATCAGGAATATTAGGAGGGCGTTAGGCATCAGATGAGTCAAGTGCAGACAGGCATGGACTGTGACTGGTTGGCTTGGACAGCCAGGAGCGAACTGTGGCTGCCAGGTCATCAGATAGAAATGAGAGGCAGGCTTTGGGCAGTAAAACCCTAGGAAAACCCTGAGAAAACCCTGACCACTGGCTGCATTCTCTCAGGAGAAGGTGGGAGTCCGCCATCTGATTCTCCTTCATGTCTGAGGCACATCCCTAAAGCAGCACCACAGAATTGATGCTGCATGGTATAAGAGCCTCCTTTTCAAGCAGCTTTACTGCATTTTGCGGTGTGGTGCAGGATAAAGGTAAAGGGTAAAGGGACCCCTGACCATTAGGTCCAGTCGTGGCCGACTCTGGGGTTGTGGTGCTCATCTCGCTTTATTGGCCAAGGGAGCCGGTGTTTGTCTGCAGACAGCTTCCGGGTCATGTGGCCAGCATGACTAAGCCACTTCTGGCGAACCAGAGCAGCGCACGGAAATGCTGTTTACCTTCCCACTGGAGCGGTACCTATTTATCTACTTGCACTTTGACGTGCTTTCGAACTGCTAGGTTGGCAGGAGCAGGGACTGAACAATGGGAGCTCACCCCGTCACGGGGATTCGAACTGCCGACGTTCTGATTAGCAAGTCCTAGGCTCTGTGGTTTAACCCACAGCGCCACCCGCGTCCCTCGTGGTGCAGGATACCCATTTGCAAAAGCAGCTTCTTGGAGAAGCCCTGAAGAATTGACTATGGGAGTAAAATGCAACATCTCCTTCTCCTTCCAGCTGTGTGTTTAAGTCAAGCTTTGGGGGGGGGGGAAGACACCTAAGCCTTAGCCCCTCCCCCATGCACTAATTCAGACCCAGATCCAGGGTGGGGTGGGTGCTCTCCCTGATTGGGGAGCCATGGATCAGGGCCATAGAGTGGATGTAAAATGGACAGTGCACAGCCTTATATTTATACGCTACCACACTAAGATATTTTTTGAGGTGGCTTAAAGCATCCTTAAAGCTGGACTGAACTCCAACAAATAGGGCTGGGTCCCTTTCATTTGCTAAACTATAGTTTTGCCATTTTGCCTGAAGCGGCACACTGTAGGTAATGTTAGCTTTGGTTTGTTTGAAACAAGGGAACTTGAGGCCTAAGGATTTTCATGTCACACTAAACCAGTGGTAGCCAATGTGCTACGCTCCCATCAGCCCCAGCATGACTAGTGGTCATGGATGATGGGAGCTGTAGTCCAACAACATCTGTAGGGCACCATGTTGGCTATAACGAGGTTAAACTACAACTTAGTGTGATGCCTGAACATGGCCAGGATGTTGTAGCATGTTATAGCAGTGAATTGTTGGGACGGAGGATTCAGAATGCTTTATGACAGGCCTTGAAGAGTGATAGTAATTTGGGTTCCCCAGTAGGAGAACATGGAAATTACACAGCAAAAGAAAGAAGAGGATCCAATCTTACTGGGGCCTTAGCAGAACAGGAAGTTGGTGCAAGGCAGATGAAAACCAGGTGATTGTCATTTTATGAACCCACGGGATGCTGCTTTGTATGTTAAACATGCCATTATGATAACCCACAGTCCATCCCTGTCCCGGCTGGGACCATACACCCCATGTCCAAATCTCACCTCGGTCTGGATCATGTTGATCCTCCGTGAGCATAGTGTCTTCACGCAGTTGTAAATGTCTACAACACCCTCACACTCAGCCATATCCAGCATCACGTCCAAGACGATGTAACAGCCTGTCCTCCCTGTGCCGGCACTGCAGAGGGTTGTGGGTGTGGGAGGAGAGGATGGTAGACTCTTAAATGCCTAAGCATAACACAGCTTTCTCCAACCCGGTACCTTCTCTTCCTATTTTTCTGAACTCCCATCAACCCCACCCAGCCTGGCCAATGGTCAAGGATGATGGAGATCACCATGTTGGTTGCAGAGTGTGGGCAATGTGGCTTGGGGGTGTGATAGAATAGTAAGTTTGAGTACAGTGGTACCTCGGGTTACATACGCTTCAGGTTACATATGCTTCAGGTTACAGACTCCGCTAACCCAGAAATAGTGCTTCAGGTTAAGAACTTTGCTTCAGGATGAGAACAGAAATTGTGCTCTGGCGGCGCGGCAGCAGCAGGAGGCCTCATTAGCAAAAGTGGTGCTTCAGGTTAAGAACAGTTTCAGGTTAAGTACGGACCTCCGGAACGAATTAAGTACTTAACCTGAGGTACCGCTGTATGTTGGTTTAGAGATGTGATTCCTAAACTTTTTCAGGCTTCCCACCCTTGGTTCCATAAATTCTTCCCCAGTGCCCCCTACCATACCCTATAAAGAGCATTACTCACAAAAGGAAGATAATAATACAACATTCAAAACAGGAACAATGGATTTCACATTTATTTAAACTATTTAGTTTAATTAATTCAACAAAATTGATTAACTTGATCCAGTGACACCAGCTTTTCAACATCTGATAGTCATTTACAACTCCAGCACCCCACCCAACCCCCGACAATTCCACCAACTGTTTTGGGAACCACTGATTTATAATGTTAATGTGTTTTGATCATGTTAAGGGTATACTGGAGTGAGACTGACTGGGATGTATTTTTTAGCTACATTTAGAATAAGTTTTGTTTATTGCTTATATAAGGGGTTGGGAATTCAGTTGGATTGGTCTGTTTGATTGTACAATTGATGTGGCATATTGAGGAGTGGGAAGAGTGAGCTGATTTTTATTTTACCTGATTGTCAATCATGTTATTTAAAAATGTGGAATTCATACTTCTTAGCTGATTTTCATTTGTAATATTCTATTTCCTGATATTCTGAGGATATATTGTTTAGCTGTCTGCTGTGTTTCGTTATCTGGAATTTTCCTTGTAATTTTGCAGCTGATTTTTATGTGTAATGTTTATTTTTATGCTAAAGAGGATGCTCCATTTAGTTGTTGACTGCGCCTTCCAGAATGCAGAAATTTGCTGGTCTTTTTTGTACTTTTTATTTCTGATGTGTTCATCTATGCTGTAAACTTGCTGAAATGTAAGTGGCAAATAAATTGCCCAAGTAAATAACGGGGAAGGGGAGCAGCTCAGTGGTAGAGTATGCAGAAAGTCCCACACCCAGTTCCCAACATCTTCTGGTAGGGGTGGGAGTCCCAATCTGAAACCCTGGAGACTTGCTGCCAGTCAATGTAGACTCAGGCTTCCTCAACCCCAGCCCTCCAGATGTTTTGAGACTACACTTCCCATCATCCCTGACCACTGGTCCTGCTAGATAGGGATCATGGGAGTTGTAGGCCAATGTGCTGGTCCCAGGGGGGGGGTACCGTGAAGCGTGGTCAAAGTCCGGTCCTGGGCTGAGGGTCTGGAGACTGTCCACCAAGAGGGAAGCGGGGTCCAAAGCAAGAAGCCGGGCGTGGTTGGGAACTCCGGAAAAACAGGTCTGGGTGCTGGCAGAAACAGGTTTCCAACGTTGTTGCTCCCGCAACCTGGGACCGGGCTGACTGGCCTTTATCTTCTCTGAGGCCGGGGGGGGGGGGGGTCCCGGCCCACAGGTGACCGGCCTCTCCTGGCTTTAAGGTGAGCACTCCTCCTGAGAGCACTTAGTTCCCTCCGCCTCTCTGCCCTGAGCCTCTGCAGCTCAGGAGAGGCTGTAGGGTTACTGGACCCAGGGGCAGCTTCACCGTCCCCTGACAGGGCTGGGAGAGGCACACCTGCAGGCAATGGGTCCTCAATCACCTCCAGAGCCAGAGTGGATACATCTGGTGTCTGCTCCTGAGGACCCGGCACAGATTCAGGCCCTTCAGATCCAACCGCCTGCCCCGGCTCAGCCGGCCCTGGAGGCGGGGACTCCTGTGCAGGCTGGGACTCCTCAGGTTCAGCTTCTGAATCAGATTCCCAGGCCATCACAGCCAAAAACATCTGGAGGGCCGAGGTTGAGAAAGCCTGATGGACCAATGTGTCTGACTCAGTATGAGGCGTCTTCCTCTGTTCCTAATATACCATGTTGGGAAAGGCTGGCCTAACTTCTTCCATATGTTCCTTTACTGCTCCAATGAATTAGAATGCTGAAGGCGAAGATGCATTCTTGATGGCTGTCTCCCTGTGATAGAAGTCTTGGCCTTTGGAAACTCAACCAAGTCCAAGCCTGAGCTCATCTTTTATTGAAAGACCCATTTGCTACAGCAGGCTTTGGGGAGTCAAGGCTAAGCCACCTGAAAAGTGGGTTTTTTAAAAAAATGTATTGTAGTTCTTGGATGTGATTATATTTTAATGTTGTGGGTCTTGTTTTGTTTTTAATCAATACCTACTTTTCTTTAAACAACAGTGAAGAATGTGCCAGACAAATAGAATTTATCCAAGCTTTCCAACCCTTCTTTGTAGCTTTTTTATGGTTTTTGAGAGAGAGTAGTGCTGAGATCCAGTGTGGTGTGGTGCTTAGAGTATTGAATAGTAAAGCAGACAACTGGGTTTCAATCCTCACCCCGTTTTAATTCATGGGTCAAAAGTTGGCTTTAATGCATGAGAGTGGGGTCTGTTATTTCTTGTGTTTTCATCTTGATCATTTGCCAACCACAATTCTATGTAGCCTGAGGTTTCTGAAATGTAGGGCAAAGGTCAGGTTCACATGAAGTGCAAAATTAGTTAAACCATATTTTAATGGTAAAGGTAAAGGTAAAGGTAAAGGTAAAGGGACCCCTGACCATTAGGTCCAGTCATGGCGGACTCTGGGGTTGCGGCGCTCATCTCGCTTTACTGGCCAAGGGAGCCGGTGTACAGCTTCCGGGTCATGTGGCCAGCATGACTAAGCCGCTTCTGGAGAACCAGAGCAGCGCACAGAAACGCCGTTTACCTTCCCGCCGGAGCGGTACCTATTTATCTATTTGCACTTGACGTGCTTTTGAACTGCTAGGTTGGCAGGAGCAGGGACCGAACAACGAGAGCTCACCCCATTGTGGGGATCTGAACCGCCGACCTTCTGATCGGCAAGTCCTAGGCTCTGTGGTTTAACCCACAGCGCCACCCGTGTCCCATTTTAATGGTACGCACAGCTAAACCAGGTTAGTGTTAGCTGCACAAGACTCCCCTATCCCACTCTCCTCCCCTAAAGGGAGACTGGGGGGCATTTGGTTCCATTTTCAACTAACCACAGTTTACCATTGTCTCCCAACTAGGATCTATCATTAACTATTGCTATTATTATCTAGATGTGATTTGTCCATTAAGCACTAGCTGAAGGTGGTTGATTTTAGACGAACCGTGTGCCTCCTCCTCGAGAGGCCTGGAGGGTGGCAACACAAGAACGAGCCTTCTCTGCAGTGGCTCCCTGTCTATGGAATGATCTCCCCATGGAAGTCTTCCTAGTGCCTTCATTATACACCTTTATGCGCCAGGCAAAAACATTCCTTTTTAACCAGGCCTTTGGTTTATCTTATTGATATAGAATGTGGCTTTTTGGGGGCGGGGTTATTGGGTTACTGCTTTTGGTTTGATTTTATATGTTGTGGTTTGGTTGTGAACTGCCCTGAGACCTCTGGGTATAGGACGGTGTATAAGTTTAATAATAATAATAATAATAATAATAATAATAATAATAATAATAAAACAATAAACCTAACCAAATCCCTTCTTCACAGCTGCACCAGAGGAAGAGAGAGGAAGGGAAAGCACACGAGGACATAATGTTCAACTATGGTTTAGCACTATGCGTGAACACAGCCAACATCTCATTCATCGATATATTCCTGCAATGGCAGCCAGAAGGTTTCTGCCAAGGTCCCTTCCCAGACCTGCTTTAGACAAAAGCAGCTCGCTCACACACATGCCAAGAGAAGCAGATTCATGACAGATTGTTGTTTCTTAGGGAAAGCTTGCCTGTAGCACAGAGCTGACCCCACAGATTTCCTCCTGAACGAAGATCCACCCATCCAAGCCCCAGCAAAATTCCAAATGCCGCAAAGGGAAGCCACTTCTCCTTTCCATTGGACCTTCTTAGTACATATACTAATTTCTGGGGCAGATGAATCACTTGCTGTGATTATCAATGATTACAGGCTGGGGAAACTAATTATACTGGTTGTCCCTGATGAATGAATACTGATGAAGCAATCGACGAGAGAAAGGGAGGGAGAAAAGTGGTGATGAGGAGAAATTCCCCAGCTTTCATTCATCAGTCCTTTCTTGTTTATCTAGCACAGAAAGAGCACAGAATGCAGAAGTTATAAAGAACGGCGAGGAACAGTGCTGCTGCTGTGTTCTGTGCTAGCATGGGGCTGCTTTGCAAGCAAAAGAAGAAGAAGAGCAGGTGTAAGACCAGGAGTGCAACATTCATGGTCTTCCACCGTCTCAGCAGAACAGCCAATGTAGCCATGCAGGCCATGTAACTGTGAGGATGGCAGCGTGGTCTAGCAGTTAGAGTAGAGCCAGATTAGGACCTGGAAGACTGGTGTTTGAATCCCCCACTTAGCCATGAAGTTCGTTGGGTGTGATTTTGGGCCAGTCACTGTGTGATTTGGGACTAGGTAGCATGCGATGGGAAAGACCTCAATCTGAGATACTGGGAAGCCACTGCCAGTCCAAAACATGCAAAATTGAGCTACTGGACAAATAGTGGACCAGCTTCCATAATAATAATAATAATAATAATAATAATAATAATAATAATAATAATACTCTGCCTATCTGGTTGGGTTTCCCCAGCCACTCTTGGCAGCTTACAGAATATATAAAATATAATAAAACATCAAACATTAAAAACTTCCCAATACAGAGCTTCAGATGTCTTCTATAAGTTGTATAGTTCTTTATCTCCTTGACACCTGAAGGGAGTGTATTCCACAGTGAGGGTGCCAGTATCAAGAAGGCCCTCTGCCTAGTTCCCTGTAAATTCGCTTCTTGCGATGAGGGAAGCAGCAGAAGACCATCAGAGGAGGACCTCAGTGTCTGGGCTAACCTTTGATAATGGTTATTGGGACATTAAGCTCCAAAGCCCAAGCCATAAAACACTGGTTTCTTTACCTGTCTCAGCTGTCTCCACCACCACTCCCAGCAATAAAGCCAATTTTGTATTTCACTGATCTTTAAAGTATGATACAGAAACTGGATGATGTGATCTAAGCAAAGGACTTTATATCAAAACTCCCACAATTATCCATAGAATCACACAGCTGGGCATTCTTTTAATTGTGATGACATTTCACTGCTTCCAAGACAAAAGTCATCATTTTCTGTGATATCTCCTTACTACTAATTTGCAGATAATGCCCCAATTCTTCACTGACTTTTTTCAACCATGAGCTGAGGACCCTATTCATCATGAGGATCATTATTCTCTCCTCGTGCTCTCATTATTGAACATAATGTATATTTTTACAAGTTATATTACAAAAGGCTCTATGTGCATTAGGCAAAAACTAATGGTTGCTCCTAATTGTCTTGATCAGGGACGTTGGGGAATTCCAACAAAAACAGCAATGGATGAGGAAAATGCTTATTCCTTCCACATCCAGAGCAAAAATCAATCCAGTGAATACGATCAGTACTTGCTATTGTTGCTTTCAGTCCACAAACAATACGGAATTGATTATGGCTTCCCATCCCATTGTGTTTCCTTTAAATTGAAATGAATTGGGTGGATTAACATAATGGCAATACAGTGGTACCTCTGGTTAAGAACTTAATTCGTTCTGGAGGTCCGTTCTTAACCTGAAACTGTTCTTAACCGAAAGCACCACTTTAGCTAATGGGGCCTTCCGCTGCTGCCATGCCGCTGCTGCGCAATTTATGTCCTCATCCTGAAACAAAGTTCTTAACCCGAGGTACTATTTCTGGGTTAACGGAGTCTGTAACCTGAAGCACCTGTAACCCAAGGTACCACTGTATATTTCATGCAATTTATGCGATTATGTATAATGACATAAGGCATGCAAATTTGCCACAGTGGACATCAATATGAACAATGTGGTTTAGGGCAGAAGATAGCATAGCACATAGCACTGTAGAGTTGGAAGGGACCCTGAGGATCATCTAGTCCAACCCCCTGCAATGCAGGAATATGCAGCTGGTCCTTACAGGGATCGAACCTGCAACCTTGAGTGTTATCAGCACCATGGTCTAACCCACTGAGCTATCCAGGCTCATGAACCGCCAGAGGAAGAGAAACAGTCTTGCGTGTGATATGGAGAATGATGCCTTCTTGCATCCCTAGTCTTGAACTTACCTGCAATGAATAACGATGGGTCCTGCATCGGGAGGCGTGGAGGCCTTCACTCTGCGGATGAATGCCAGGAGCCCGGTTGCATGGTAAGGCACCCCATGTTCTGGCCATGATGTGAAGTGGAACTGCTTTACTTCATGCCTCGCTGAGTAGCCCCTCTGTAAGGAGGAGGTGAGGACAGGGAGAGAGAAAGTAGGGTTAGCCCTACAGATGTTTCCAGGGCCGGATTTAGGTTTGATGAGGCCCTAAGCTACTGAAGGTCATGGGGCCCTTTATATGTCCAGCTGTCCTTTGTCAACAACAAATTTGTCCCTGTTTTTTGTGTTGAATATATGGTAATTTATGCAACCAGTCCATGCAGAATGTAGGCACCCTATATATAGAAATGAGCAAACCAGTGATATTTTAGGGAACAGGCCAGCAGGCAGGGCCCATTACTTACATCATAGGAGCCTACCCAACACAAACGCTGTTGCTGTATGCAGGTTTTATCTAATTTGTTTTTTATCTTATATTTTGGAAATGTACATCCAGGTTTGTTTGTTTTTGGATTTTTTAGGGGGGGCCCAAGAGAGTGTTAGGATATTTCCGTTCCACCTTAAAAGGGAGCAGGCTTTGTGAGTCAGAGTCTGCGTATTTCCTGTTCACAGGATGTTTATGTTTCTATTGCTTTCGTTTTCTCTCTGTGTCTGGAGACACTGACGCAGGCAGTCATGTCTTTCTTTGTTCTGATCAACGCTGAATAAAACTTGTAAATAATGCTCTCCTGAGTGCAACTTTTGCTGTGCATTATCTGCTGATAGAATGTGCATGAGCTCTGGAATGTGGCAAGATATTTTCTAGAAACTCATGTCGCTAATTGCTGATACTGCGTGCCTACGGGAGATCGATGGATCATCCGGCAGACGGCTTGGGGCCATGATGGACTTTGTCTCCCTGGCAGTATCCCAACAGAGAGTAGGGCCCTAAGCTATAGCTTGTTTTGCTTATATGTAAATTAGGCACTGGACGTTTCCCCGGGAAGGTGGAGGTTAACATTAAAAATGCTTCCAAAATTCTCATCATCCCAATTCCTTTGCTGCATTCTGGAGTCCCCAACTGCCTGGCCTTGTGTTTAAAAGTGCTATCAATGCATTACATTATTCCTTAGAGAAATTTATAGCCTGCTCTTCATTTAAAAATAAATCTCAAAGTGGGCCGCAATAAAAATATCCTGATCAATAAGACTAGCCAATATCACATAAAATCACAACAGCAATATGGGGTGAGCACATCTTTTGAGGGCAGGTCACCCAATTCCACCTCTAATTAACCATTAAGAATCATTATTTTTAACATTATTATGGGTTTTCATTGAACTGCATTGTTCCTTGAGTTGTTTGTTCTTGCTTTGCTTATTTACCATGGTGTATGTTTGTTTGATTATATTGATTATTATTTTTTTGCCAAGGTTTATTAATATCATTATTAGCTGCTCTGAGCTCAACTTTGTTGTTAGAAAAGTGGCAGTGTGGTATAATGACTAGAGTGGTGGACTAGAACTAGGGTTCAAATCCCCACTCAGCCATGAATTTCACTGGGTGACCAGCGAAAATCACTTTCTCTCAACCTAACCTACCTCACAGAATTGTTGTGAGGACAAAATGAGGAGGGACCAACCATGTAAACTGTCTTGAGCTCTTCCATATAAATGAAATAAATAAGTAGGTAAAATAAATATTTAAATCTAACCCTTTAAAACAAATTCTGAACATGACACACCATTTATATATGGTTTGCTGCAGAAGCATGACTTCATTACAGTTTATGAACACATAAGGAAAAAGGGTTCCTCAATTATAGAGGGATTTTTTTGTAATTAAACAGAAGGCTATTGAACAGGATCCAGCAGCTTGGAATTTGCATTTTCTCAAAATTGGAGGAAATGATAAAGTTCACCATGAAAGATGTTAACCACTGCAACAAGCAGCTATCACACTCAAAATTAAGTTGACCTTGGATGCTCACCTAATATTAATTCATTCATTAATATACTGCTTACACACCTGAGTGGTTTCTAAGCTGCTTACAAGTTAATAATCAATGATGTGATTCATACATAACTAAAACAAAACAATTCCATCAACATGTTAAGAACATCCATAATTTAAAAAATCACAACAAAACAATCCTGTTAAAAAGCGTAACAGTTAAACCAATTTGAAGAGCAATTTAAACAATCAAATCAGGAAAGTTCAAGTTCGAGGGAATACTTGTTTAAGCAGGTGCATCTTCAACAGCCGGCAGAATGCCAACACCGATGGGGACCTCTTGTATTTACCAGAACTCTTGCTACGTACCCAGAACATCTAAGTATTGATGTAGGAGAAGCTGTAGGGAATTCTCTAGATTTCGGTGTGGTATGAGGCCAAGTGGAAAGCAATTACAGGTGCTAGATTTTGCTCATGATTACAGGCAGCATGAGATAAGAGCATAAAGACAGTGGTTTCTGACATGAAGCAGCTCTAACGGCAGGATTGCTGCCTGATCAAAATTCCCACCCAGGTGCCACGACTTCACTTTGGCAGATTCATCTCAGAAAAGGTTTGTGTATTTCCCATGTTGCTGCCCTCCCAGCAGAACCAGGAAGCTTTGATTCAGTTCAAAATTTTCATGCAAACCCCCCTTAAGTCACACTTTCCTCCTCCACAAATACGCAGACTGAAATGCATCTATCCTTCAAAATGGATACTTCTCTGAATTTTTGTGATGCAGTTCTCCAGCCCAAGAAATGTTGCATGTGTACACCGCATACAAAAATACCTATCTCAGTGGAAAGATTGCTAGGGAGGAATCGCTTTCCAGAAATGTGTAGACTGGGCCAAACGGCATGCAAAAGTAGGAACAACGAGCGCTAAAAGGCTGACGAAGTGAGATCGTTTTAACAAGCAAATAATAACTGCAGGCTGATGTGAAAACATTGCGAACTGAACTTATGCTTTGAAAAAATGAGAAACGTAGAGAAACCAACATTGACAGATTAATCTATGTCATATTCACAGGATTACCCCATGGCTGGAGGTCATGCTGTCCTCTCCTTTAGGGTACATCTCCTTTCACCCTAAATCACTCATCATAGTGTGATATTGCATCTTTATTAAGTTTGGCTGAGATGGTATCATGATTTAATACACTGGCTCGGAGGTTCCATCCTCTTTTTTGGTGGAGAAATCCCAGGCCACTGATTAAGTGGTCCTTCTCCCTGAAACTGGAGCTGCGAGAATGCCTTGGAACGATTACAAGGCAACCAGATCCCGACGGAACTTGGGTACTTTACTTGTAACAAGGTTGTGATTTAACGTTCCTCTAGATTACAGGGTGAGGGGGGTGAATTACAGTTGTGGGTGTCTCGAGATACAGTAGAACTGCTCAATAATTGCCACGAAGCTTTCAGCTCCTGTCTAGAGGACAGAAATAATTGTCCATTCCCTGTGCAATTACATGGCGCTTAGCCTGAAATTAAACCATCAAGAATGACCACGTAAATAAAGGGCTGTTCTACGGCACTATTTACTGAGAGAATGTCCTTCAATGGAGTACCTAAAGAGTGCGTATAAACAAGGAAGATTCAGATGGAGGAATTCTGAGCACCAAGCATGGTTGGTGAGAGGGGGATGCCAAAGTGAGCAGAGGGTTTGGGATCCAAAAGAGAAGACTGAAAACAGACAAAAGTCTCCCAGGCTAGGAAATGGCTACACACAAATACTAGGTGTGTGCAATGGTTCTGCGCATACTCTGAATTACAAGGCAATTTCAGGGCGGTTCCCACGTTCCGGGAAGGTACTTGCTTTGCCAAGTGTTTTTAGAGAATTTATTTGATTCAGTGTTGGCCGTTTGTTCTGTTCTTTGTGGTTTTATAATGTTATGATTTTATAGCTCTAATGTGTTTTCCTGACTTCATTGTGCACTACCTTGGTATTTTTTTTTTTATTGGTTGCCACCTTATAAATATTCTTATGAATAAGAAAATCCTGAATTTGGATCACAGCATAACAAGATGAGGTGAATCATGAACTCCCTAAGATTCTTTGTGGCTCTGTGGCTTTAGATCTCAAAAAACTAACTAACCTAGCTACCTAGCTACCTACAAGACACTCTTTTCACTGCCAGCAGAGGCAGCTGGCTGCCATGGTGGTGGCAGCAGAAAACAGTTAAAAACAAAACAGAAAGAAATAATTTAAAAGGTAAGTCCACCCTGAAACATTCCAGTCACTTTGCTCCCATTTCCCTGAAATCCAGTTCCAGATTTTAACACCTTGCATTCTAAAGTCAAAATTGTACACAACACAGAGTCTATAAAGGGTGATGCATCAAGTAGCAGCATCTCCAGGTCCAGGTTACAATTTTCTTCCTCAAAGAAAACATTTCCAGATAATGTCACCATGTTTCCATCTTCTCCGTCAAAGGAAACCACCTATTTGTGTTTGTTCACATCACACATGCAGCACAATATGAAAGTGGACTTTCAAGGAGTCTTTAAGCCAACAATGTTGACCTGTGACAGTGCCTTCTTGGTAGTGGTTCCCTGTTTATGGAATTCCCTTCCCGGCGAGGTGCATCTGCCTCCCTCATTATTGACTTTCAGAAGAAATGTTGAAATATTCCTGTTTACCTAGGCATTTGATGGCTCATAAGAAAATAATACATTAATAACTGTGAGGG
Source organism: Podarcis liolepis (assembly GCF_965112155.1). Lineage (NCBI taxonomy): Eukaryota > Metazoa > Chordata > Lepidosauria > Squamata > Lacertidae > Podarcis > Podarcis liolepis. The sequence continues at coordinate 70,095,721 of NC_139561.1, read as the reverse complement.
TATGTGATTGTTTCTAAACACTGTACATTTAGGAAAAAAATGGTTTTGAAATGTCTTAAAGATGCTTTTCTTTTCTTTTAAATGGTCCTCTTTTGTGGTTTGCTGTGCCAGGCTCCAGCAGAAGGAGGGGCAGGATACAAAGTCCATAAACAAACTACTCATCCTTCTAGGTTCTTTCTACCCTCGGTGTCTAAGGAGATGATACACATCCCCGATTCTCAGTTTGGGGAGTGAAAATCACAGAGCTGCAGCTGCAAACAAGTGTCCCAAATATAGCAACATTGTACCAAAGAGTTATGGCAGATTGCAAAAGGGAGAGGCAGAGAGAAAAAGCCATTTGGTGATGAACAAGTTCTTGCATGTTAAGCCTGGTCTGTTGAGCCGTTAAAAAAACTGGATTCTTTATGTCAGCATTTCCCAAACTGGTGCATCCAGATGCTTTGAACTATAAGTCCCATCCGTCTCAGCCAGCATGGCCAATGATCAAGGGTGGTGGAAGATGTAGACCAACAATCTCTGGAAAGCACCAGGCTGGGGCACAGGAAGCTGATCAGCACTTTGATCTATGACCTGGGAAGAAGGTCAGCACTTCGTAAGAATGTGTAATGATGGGGAACGATGTGTACCTAATGCCTTTCCCTGCTACTTCAAAATAGTATTTAAAAAGAAGAAAACAAAACAAAACATAATGGGTAGAAAAATTGTGTACACAAGTGTGCCTATGACTAATTGCTAGAGAAATTGATATTGTGTGTCAAATCAGTGAGGACAACAATGCACAATAATCTTAGGATCTGAACTAATACATCAGGAAAGCTCTATCTTTGGGACACCGACTTGCTTCCCACATTGAGCGGGCTGGTCATCACATGGTGTGTCCCGCCCAGTGCGCGAGCGCTCACACAGCAGCAGTGGGGGATGGCAGCCCCTTTAATATTGGGAGTAGGGCTTGCCTCCCCCCCCCCCCCCTGAGGAGGCCAAAGCCGCTTCCACCCCCTAAAGTTGGCACCCCTGTTTTTTTTTGGGGGGGGAATACCATTTGCTTTTGTGGATTAATAGCCTAAACATGGTGCTTTTTCACTATGTAGAAATCTAGAGGTAAGCCAACAGAGGGAGGGAGGGAGGGAGGGAGGGAGGGAGGGAGGGAAGGAAGGAAGGAAGGAAGGAAGGAAGGAAGGAAGGAAAGGAAAGGAAGGAAGGAAGGAAGGAAGGAAGGAAGGAAGGAAGGAAGGAAGGAAATTTCTTTTTCCCATCTTCACTCAAATTGCTCCACCCATTTTGCCGCCTGTGAGTAGAGTAGAGGAATTTCAAGCTCCACTGTGAAGATGATAGATATAGATAGATAGATAGATAGATAGATAGATAGATAGATAAATGATAGATAGATAGATAGATAGATAGATAGAGATAGATAGAGATAGATAGATGATAGATAGATAAATAGATAGATAGATGATAGATAGATAGAGATAGATAGATAGAGATAGATAGATAGATAGATAGATGATAGATAGATGATAGATAGATAGATAGATAGATAGATGATAGATAGATGATAGATGATAGATGATAGATAGATAGATGATAGATAGATGATAGATAGATAGTTTAACATTTTGTAGGAAGCAGTGATTTTGCTCCCTCTTCTTTTAACCCACTGATCCCTTCATCAACCAGCACTAACTTTCAATATCTTATATTTCAGTATTCATCGCCAAAATAAGAAGAAAATGGGTTGTGATTTTTAAAACAAACCCCTCCAGACTGATCCCTTCCCACCCCAGAATATTCAGTGAATGGGCCATTCCAATTTTGTGGTCTGCAAATAGGATGAAGCATTTCAGAAGGTCTGTTTTTGCTCAGCCCTAAACTATCCATCAAAATAATATGGTAGGCCAGAAATTGGGGGACCTGCAGCCCTGCATGGTATTGGGACACCATCAGCACTGATCATTGGCAATGCTGGCTGAGGCTGATGGAAGTTCTAGTACCAAACACATAGACAGCAACAGGTTGGGGGAGACTGCTTTAGACAGAGATGTCATGCGGCTACAACTCCCATCATTCATGACTATTGGCAAGGCTGAAGGTGGGGGTTTAGCAGTTGGAATCCACAGCATCTGAAGGGCCACAGGTTCCTCACCCTAACCATAGGCTTTGCACATGAGCATTGCACATTACTCCAGGGACCATTATGGGTGGGCAGAATAGCAAGGTCTTCTCAATGCTCAGTGGTTGCTATAGGAGCCCTCCTGCAGTCTTCCTGGCCTGCAGACCTTTTTGCCAGCAAGGAAGCCTCAGTGAAACATATCTCTGCCACCCGTTGCTGCTGGGAGATCATGGCCAATGTACCAGCTTTTGGCTTAAGAGCAATGCTTCCACAGACAGGACTGTGCTGAGCTTTGAAGCGTGAAGAGCTTACCCTCTCCAGAGTGAACGTCCTCACAACATATTCCGCCAATGTCTCCGACTTCACCTGGGTAATTTTGATGTCGCCATACATCTCTGAGTCATCTGGCCAGTATTTGGAGCACTTGACCTGCAATAGCAAGATAAGACCATCATCTGTGTGTCTAAGGGTGGGGTGGGGGGTCAGGGCCAATAAAGCACACCCCTCTGGAACTCACAGGGTGGGGAGAGGAGAACAGAATGAGTCTCTTACCCTTCCCACTTCAACCAGCTTGGTTATCATCACTATGCTAGAACAGTGCTCCTGCCACACCATCCGCCAGAAATCATAGATCATCTCCTGTTTGGGGCCTGAAGCATTGAGATGGAAGAGAACTAAGCAACCACAGAGACTGCTAAAGGATGTCACGTGCAAAAATAAGGTAGATTTGTTTCAGGTATTTCCTGGCCACCCTCTACCACAAAAATCTCAGAGATGAGTTACAGCATTACAATATTACAGTATTAAAAAGCAGTTGGAACAATGTACTGTACATGAAAAACTGCACCAGGGAGTAGTGGAACTTAAAAATAAGTCTCATCTGTCAAAAGTCAAGTAAAGAGGTGTGTCTTCAATGAATGCGGAGAACAATACAATGGTGGTCCCAGATGCCTCTTTGAGGGGGTGGGAATTCCATGGTGGAATGCCACAGAGGAAGCCCCCTCCCAAGACACCTCCACCCAAACTTCTGAGGACTACCAAGAGTGTCCCCTTTCAGATATTTGGGGTCTAAATTGTTTAGTAAAATGAACATATTGAATTGGCAGAAATGAATGTGTTGGGCTGGCTGAATCCACACACTCCATCACCTTCAAGATGAAGGAGGATCTGCTAATCCCTACGAGTTCACCAATGATGGAGGGATTGGGGGGGGCACATATACACAGCATCTGGGCTCCTTTGGGAGGAAAGACAGGATATCATTTTAATTAATCATCATAATAATTAAACCAAGGATGGTCCAGGGATTGAATATGTCAACCCCCACTCAGTTTTGCACTGTTGCTTTTTTCTGGGTCCCTGCTGCCCACATGCTCAGGACCATTAAAAAAGATGCCATGGGAGAGCCATCATTTTTAATGATCTCCTGTGATTATTATTTTTTAATAATAGCAATCATGGATAAAGGAGCGATTCTGATTGTGCTTGGGACATTGTGCGTCTGCATGTGTGGGAGACAGGCTTAGGTCTTCTGCCCTGCAGTTTTCTCCCTGGAGAAAAACTTTACATGCTCAAATACTACTACCAATATTATTATTATTATTATTATTATTATTATTATTATTATTATTATTATTATCAGCATCACCACCATTATTCTCAAAAACAAGCCCAAGTGGTGCAGAAATGAGGAGGGCAAGAATACCAGAATGTGAAAGAGGAAGAAGATGATAAGAATGATTTACCTTGAGTGGCTATGAAGTGGTTGGATCTGTGGTAGCCCTGTGAAGGAATAAGACAGTGTGTTATGTTCCTATGGTAGGGAGGGAATGGTGGAAATACTTCCTGCATTTGCATGGAACGCCGCCAGCAACATTAGTCTCAAGATCTGCTGCTCTTAAAGCTGACTTAAGCAATCCCCTTTTGCTATCCACACATACCAAAGCCCCAACAAACGTCCAAAGTTGGTTAGAGGATGTCCAAATGGATACTCAGCCAGGGTCCCTCTGAAAGCAAAGCCACTCAACCTAAATATCCACTAAAGCCCTTCCACAGTACCTACATCCCAGTTTCCTGCCCAGATCCTGCATGCTTTGGACCAAGACCACGTTCAAAGCACACATTTAAAGTACTATGATGCCACTGAGGGCAAATACAGATCTCTCACGGTCCTCACTCCAAATGGGCAGTGAGATGCTGTTGCTAAGGCAACAAGGATGCATTTCTTCTTCAAGAAAAGGTCATGCCATTTGGGGCATGTAAGTTTAGAAACAAGGCTAGTAAGGCAGAGCAAGATACATGGCATGGTATTGGGGTTGATGTGGAGAAAGTGGACAGAGAGTGATCTTTTTCTCCCTCTTTTGTAATACTGGAACCCAGGGCTATCGAAGAAAGCGGAGTGTTTGGAGGATTCAGGACAGACAAAAGAAAGCACTTCTTCCCACAGTGTACAGTTAAACTCAGGAACTCACTACCATAACAGGTAGTGATGGTCACCAACTTGGATGGCTTTAACAGAGGATTATACCAATTTGTGAAGGGTAAATCTATCAATGACTATAAGCAATGATAGCTATGTTCTATCTCCAGTGTAGGAGTCAATCTGCCTCTGGGTGTCAGTGGCTGGGAAAGTGTGCTCTTGCGTTCATGCCCTGTTTGCAGGCTTCCCATGGGCGTCTGGAAGGTCTGAAGGGGGAATTCTAAACACATTCAGCTGAACACATTGATAATTCTCCTTGCCACCTGGAACCCTGATAAGGCACAGTTCCTGATCAATGGAAGGCATGCTCAGGACCACAGGAAGCCACCTTATTCTAAGCCAGACCAGCAGTCCATCTAGTTTAGTACCATCTACACTGACTGGCAGAGGTTCTCCAGGGTGTCAATTAGGGTTCTCTCCCAGCCCTACCTGGAGATGCCAGGTATGGAACCTGGGACCTTTGGCATGCAAAGCAGACGTTCTACCTGAGCTACAGATGTTACCTAACACACAGAGAAGATTATATGCATGTTAGCCTGAACATACTTAGATCCTCATTCAGACCTTCCCACTCAAAACGGGGTGGTCTGAAATGGAGCTTGCATGTGTGAACCCAACTACTCCTCACTTCAATCCAGTTGTCTGAAAATAACTGGTGCCCCCCCCCACTTACCCCAGGCACCATCATACAGTGCACACAAGGCCAAACACAGGAGACTGGGATTCAGCTTGAGCATGGGTCACCTTGAGGGTAACAGCAGCTTCCCATTTTACTTTGCTTCCCAGTACACGAAGGCAGCCTTGATTAATGTCCACGAGCAGCAAGGAACTGAGAGCAGCACAAGAGCCCTGTTTGCAGCCTTGCTCTTCGCAGAAGTCATGTGGTCCTGAGTAATGATTGTGAATACCTTCATTCATCCAAGCCACTTACTGCACGCATTAGTAACTCCTAATGGGGGAGCAGTGGCCCAAAGAGCAGAGAAAGATGTAACAGCGCCAGTAACCAATAACACAGCAGGTTGGCTTGAAAGCTAAACATGAGGCTCCCTGTGTGGCCACCTACGCTCTCATTTTGCATTTTATATGTGAAGTCATCAGTTCTGCAAAGGACCTAATATACACCCATGTTCAATCATCTAACCAGAAGGGGATGTTATCCAGCTTGGAAAAGCTCCCTCCCTGCAAATATTCTCTGGATGCTTGCAGTTCAAGTATGAGCCCTCAGCAAGCATTGATTAAGTTCATATCATCTGTGCCACCATGCAACCCATTATAATACATGTGACAGTCCTTCAGATATTTGAAGACGGTGTGAGTTAAAGTAGGTGGAGGGAAGCTTTGGTCCTGTAGATGTTGCTGAATGACAACTCCCATCAGTCCCAGCAAGTGGCCAGGGATGAAGGGAGTTGTTGTTAGGCAACATCTGGGGGAGAGGAAAAGGTTCCACACAGCTGAAGTAGAGGGAACCACTACTTCACATGTGGTTCACATGTGCCCCCAACCACATTCTCCACCCCTGGATAAATATTTAAGGGACTCCTAAATGGAAGAAAGATGAAATAGAGGAGAGGGACTTGACATATACTTACTTCTCGGTTTATCCGAATCTTAGCAAGCCCAATCGGACACAGGTTCAAGAGAAAAAGAGATCAGAGACAGACAGATTAGTGAGACACAATCTGAGGAAGACCAGACTGTTTAGTAGAGGGAGTACATTAGACAGCAACATAGATGAGCAGAGAAGGAGGAGCAGCAAAGGACACTGGGATTGGATCTGGTTTCTTTTGCCTCACTTAAACAATCTAGACAGCCATGAACAGTCTAGAGCTGAAATAAAGATTCACAAATATTAGAAATTTGACAGAAATTCCCCATTGGTTGGTTTGCCAAATTTTGAATCTGAAATTCAAATTTCAATTTTGAATGTGGCATTTGAGATTTGAGTGTTTTCAACATTCTGGCATCTTTTGATTTAGGCAGGTGTCCAAAAATTAGATAAGCCATCAATTGTCAAATGTGGTAGATGTCATTGCTTGTCAGCTATCAAATACCATCATATATTAACTACCAAAGTAAAATATCAAGTCAAATATCCAATACTGAAACCAAATGTGACTCAATGTCAGCTATAGGTATCATAAACTACTGGCAAGTCTTCAACTATTCAGTGCATGTTTGATGTCAACATTTGCAGAAGAAAACTTCTGAGACGCTTTGGAAGGAAATTAGTTTCAGCTCTAGGACAGATAGTTTCAGAGGCTTTACACTTGTGGAGGGATTTAGAGATCACTTATAATATTATATTGTCCCTATTCTGTTTTTCAAATCATGTGTTAGTGGATGGCCATAATATGGACATAGACTGTATTTGTAACAGTTCAGGCACGAGCCTCCAGCAAGCATTTGATGAAATTCATATTGCCACCATGCAGACCATTGTAATACATGCTAAATAAAAGTTTTAGTTGCTCATAGTTGCTCTGTATTGTGGGGTATCTAGGTTGTGTGCCAGTGGAACAGAGGAGGGAGACCATTGCTGGCAATTCTTCCTCATCACGGGAGCCTGACTGGAGGGCTGGGAAACCCTCCAGAGCAGTTTTAGTAGGGAGTATGGAGGTAGCAGTAGGGTGAAATCATTAAAAATTACCTCCCTCCCTCATTCTGTTGATGGGCTTCTTCTATCAGTGGACAGACAGCATTATATTTCACGTATTGTGTGTATCTTCACTTTATAGTTTTACAGTTACTGACTCATGACACACAATCTTGCATTTATTTCAATGTACATCTTCACACCATTTATTCACAGTTGGGGGGACAAATGGATTTCTCTTGTTCTGTTCCTTTATTGTTCCATGAATTTGGTCTGTGCCGCATTCTAGTTTGTCTTAATTTTGGTTTAATTGGGGTAATTTCTAAAATTGATTCTGGTATTGGAGCATGTGCTGTTTATTATAGCTTACAGTTCACTTGGGTCACTGGCATCTATATTTGGACTGTCTCAGAAAATTTACTCCTTCTTTCTTTTCCTGGAAGAACTTGAATAATTTTTAGGAAACATGCCCATCTCTAGACATAACATGGATTGTTAAAGGATGGGAAAATTATGTTTGTCCTTATTTGGTATGTGTTGGTGGGAGGGAATACAACTCCCATCATCCCTGACCATTGGCCATAGTCACTGAGGCTTGATGGGAGCTGTAGTGCAACAACATCTGGAGAGATACAGGCTCCCCATTCTTGAAGGAGAGTGCATATGGTCCTTCACATATATCTAACCCTATCCTGATCTACTGCTGTACCATCATGTTCCATTCTTGGAGCAAAAGGGAAAGGTAGCATTTTCCTCAGGAACCAAAGAGCATTCTTAAAGACAGCAGGGGCAGATGTAATATCAGGCTGCGTGAAGTGTGGAGCACCTAAGGGTGCATGTGTGAGAGAGACACAGGGAAAACATGGAAGACAAAGAGAATTCTAGATCACACAGCCAAGAAGGTTCCTATGAGACAAAAAACTCAAGACTCTGAGATTTTGCTGAAGAAAAGGTTGTTGGTAACAGGTCAGGGGTGATGGAAACAGGTCAGGGGTGCTGATGCACTTACATCAATGTAGTTGGCGTTGATATAGTCTGAGTTGGGGTCCCCAAGAAGTGGATGGAGCTTAACTCGATGCCGATCATCTGGAAAAAAATCAGATAGGACTCTCAGTCCAGGACAGGCAGAATAGCCACTGGGTGGCCTTAATCTTTTGACTCCCCATTTCATAAGTTCAAGGTGCTTTTCCTTTTAAATTTCCAGTCACTTACTGGACAGTGGCTACATCAGACTCCAACAGTGCAACTCAAACTCAGGCTACAAGCCCTAGCGTCATTCTACTAGGACTCTGAAACCTGGGTGTACAGCACAGAGAGTTCCTGCCTGATGTACATTACAACTGAGTTCCTGCAGTCTTGAACAATCACATGATTCTTCCTACAGTGACCCACAATTGCAATTTGCCTTGGTGCTAATTGAGGTCTGCTCGTCAGGCACAGAACTCCAGAAAACATGTCCTTCTCTTCTAACCTGTAGCCATTATTGCGCTACTCCACATCTCAGCCTGCCTGTGGGGTTTGGCCAGAATCCTCAAGCTTCACATTCTTTTGCTCTTTTCTTTTTAAATCCAAGGCCTTTTGGCTCCCTAGCCACACAGAACAATGTCAAAAGCTTTACTGATTGAATTCTCCAGTCTCCATGCAAAAGCCACAATAGGTACCTGAGAAGTTCCTCAAGGTTTGCCACAATGTAGCTGAGATCAAGGCTTTGCTTTAAGGTAGATTTAAAGAACAGGCATACCAGGGCTGCAATGCTTAAACAATTGATCAAGCAATGAAAAATCTACTGAGCTTTTTAAAAGCCTTCTCCAATTAATTAGACAGCAGTTTTTTTCTATTTAAAAAAAACACACACAAAAAAAACCTGCGTTATTATTTTAAGGGATGTACTTGCAAATTTGGGGGCAGCAGATGCCCTTTTGAAGCAGCATTTCCTTTCTCCTATCTCTCGCAAAGGAGAGAATGCTTCTTCTGACATAAAAAAGTGGGATCTAAAAGAAGATATTGCAGTAGCAGTCAGAGGGGTGCTGCAGGTGAGGTGGTGATGCTCACCTGCTTTCCAATGCCCAGAGTCGCTGCTCGTTACTGAGAAGAGGAGGCAGCAGGGAGTGCAGTGTAGGCACAGTGGCAGGATTGGCTGGACTGGCTCACTGCTGAGCTTGCACCATGCCAAGCTCCTTGCCCCCTTGCTCCTCTCCCTCTCGGCAACTCGAATGGATGCTTTGTGTTGGGAAGCCAGGTGAGCAATGCCACCCCACCCACCTCATGCCACCAACCAGGGCTGTCTTAAGCATATGCGGCACTGGGATGCAAAGATCCACCCGGCGGGGACCCCCCCCCCCCAGGTTGCCCAGGTTGCACAGGAGGGTGGAGCCAGCCAGCCGCCTCAGTGTCTCACTGGCTTGGTTGCCCCCGAACTCACGCCCGCATCAGAAGAACCCACTGTGGCGCTCCGACCAATGGGCAGGCTCTTCCCCGGATTCAACTCTCGGGTCCTGAACTCTCAGCCTGCCACCCCTGAGAGCCCGGCGCCCAGGTGCCCCACAGCCCTAGCACCTATGGGTAAGATGGCCAACTTCTGCTGGAGGTTGCAATGCATGGTGCTCCTGTTCAGAAATCCAGCCACGCTATTCCATTGCCAGCCCCCTTCACTATACTTTTTCATCCTCTTCCTCAAGCATTCCTTACACACTGAACCCATTAGAACTCTTTGTGCTGCTTTTGAGGCCCCTCTTTGGTTTCAGCACCAGATTTCCAGACTTTTGCAAACCTTAAGTGTTTCCCCAAGCCCGGTGATACCTTAGGGGTGGGAGCTGCCATTTTGACACTACAAACAGCAGCACTCGCAGTCTGAACATTGGGAATAGAGGAAATGCATCTACGCAAGATGCATGAATACTTCGTCTAAAAATGAAGAATGCCTTATATTTGTAAAATCAAATAAAAATGTTCTTTTAAAAAAAATAAAAATGAAGAATGCATTTCCCCCTTCAAAATGGCTGTTCTATATTCATATCACCATTTATTCTGATTGAATTTATGCATTCATTTGCTAATCAATTCACTGATCAACTGGCAGCCTCAGTTCTTACACCTCCAGCCAGCTACACTGATCCTGAATAAATCTCTCATCTCTACATTAACAAACTCTGCAAAATTAATGCATTTGACTGTCAAATCATGGTTACCTGAGATATGGTGGATCAGATGTTACCTAGAGTACTAGGCTCAGACCTGAGACTCACCGTTAACCCACATATGCATTCTGGGGACCCACTTATTAACTTTTACCTTCTATTCGTATGATGGTAGCGCTGCTGTTGTGATTCACCTTAGATCAGGCCATGATGTAGTTTTGGGTCATGACCCACCAGCAGAAGACCAGTGACCCAGAACACATGTCACCACCCAAAGAAGACATCTGCTGCATACCAACTGGCACCATGATGGTAGAAGAGTTGAGGAAAGGGCAACATTAGGATGAGACAGACAGCTTTGCTCCATGCAGGGCAGAAAGATGGAACTGCCTCAGTGCAGAGTGCAGTCAATGGGCAGCTTACTTCCCAGAGCTTCTTATGCAGAACCTTCCCAGTGATCAGGTCCAGCCCAAGACATTTGGGCACCCGAGGCAGACCGCAAAATGGCACCCTCCCTCTCTGCCAAGGAAGAAGGGGTCAGTGAAGATCTGCATCAGGAACCATGGGATAATAAAGTTCTACATCAGGTCTGCTGCCCCTGTGGATTCTGCCACCTGAGGCAGTCACCTAACCTTGCCTCATGGGTGGGTGGGCCCTGCCTGACACCTGATTGTGGTGTTTGGTTGGGGAATGGGGTGGAATCTGAGTTTGGCTCCCACCAAACTGTTTTGAACAATTAGCTCTCGTTTTTGTCATCATGTTCACATGAAATTTCAATTTGCAAAATGCAGAGAACGGAAGGCTATAATTAGAAGCGGTAAAAATAGTTGGCTAGGATGGTGTTGCAGAGGCAAACCAGTCTTTAGTGGAGTTATTTTACAGCACAGATTCCAAGTGAATTGCAGCTTTCCCCCTCTGTTCTATGGAGGGGGGTGTCCCCGGTTACTCATTCAACTCTTTCCAAAACTCTCCCGACCACCAAACTCTACATTCTCCGACGGACAGACAGACACACCATGCAACCATGTGTCGGACTTCTTGAACAGTTGACAAGTATTTGAAATGTTGCAGTGGAATGCTATCACACTCAGGTGTGAGGTTTAAGTGGGGGAAGTGCCCTTTGATGTAGCCTCTTCTCCATTGATGGGCCCAGCTGACTCACTCAGTGGTGGCAGCAAACAACAATGGGCAGTTTGAGCACATCCTAAACAACACTACACTAGGAACATTTTGCCAATGCTGACCCTTCATCACACCACAGAGCACACCAGGTGTAACTGTTAGAATATAAACCCTGGCACCAGTTTACCTGTGAGATCACCTAACCCTATATATGCCTAGTTGACTGCTTTGATCTGCAGAACTGGCAAGTGTCACGGGTTCCACAAAATCCCTGCTCGGCCTTTGTAGGAAATACGGTAGATCTTTTAGCATGACAGCACGTACACTTTGGAACCCCCTGGCTACATGGACCAATGGCTCAGTATGAAGCAGCCTCCTTTGTTCCTCACAGCCTATATTTTGTACAGAATCAAATGGGTGGCTCATGCTACCATATTATTTCACACTAACTAAAATTTCATCTCTACGGTTACTTCCCCCTGCACAACAGCCCTGTCTGAGGTTAGGTTGCACTGAGAGAGACTAACTAGCCAAAGGTTCCTGGCTGAATGTGAACCTGAATCCTAGACTCATGGGTCCTAGTTTGCCACTCTAACCGCTATGAAACACTGCTCTCAATAAATAAATGCTATCCGAGCACCTGCACTTATTCCCTTCAGAGTTTTGAGGTCACGTCACGCTCCCAGCCCTCTCCTCCTGCCAGGCAGAATTTTATCCGGCTGCAACTGACTTTCCAGCCCACAAAGCCTCCTCTAGCAACTTGCGTGACATATTTAATTCCAGGCAAAGGAATGACACGTCTCAAACTAAATGGAATCCTCCCGAGGTGCAAAGATCTGAAGTCTGCAGGCTATAATGAAGTGGTTGCATTTGCAAAACTGAACCCAGATTGGAGCAAAATGTAACCTCTGCTGTGCATTTGACAGTCCTCAGATGCCTGCAAACCACAACCCAAATGCATACTTTCCAGACGCTGGAGAGTTTTGGGGCGTTCAGACATCCGAAATGAAAGAAAGAGATTGATTTTTCCCTTCTTTGTGGATTTTTTTTTTTTTAAAAAAAAGAACTTTTGTCTCTGACACTCACAGGTTGGCATGTGATCCTGTCTCCCTTTGGTCTTGTCTTTCTTCTTTGAAGCATCCCAGCCTTCAAAGAAACTCTAGGAGGAACAGAAGTCTATTATCTGCATAAAGAATACTTGGGGAACAAGCACACATAATTTCCTTTGACAGCACAGATACCGGAAGCTCCCCTAGGGGTGGGCTCTACCATACAGCATCAAGACTCACTGCCTAGGTGAGCTGCTCACAGTGGCTTCCCCAATGAAGGACCAGGGCAGAAGGAGGGGCACATATTAAGATGATCTGCATTAAAATATTAGATGACCCACATTTTTTTATAAAAACAAACAAACATGCACACAGAGGGTCAAGAAAGCTGAATCCATATTGTGGCCAACCACAGAGCAGTCAAGTACAGTGGTACCTCGGGTTAAGTACTTAATTCGTTCCAGAGGTTCGTACTTAACCTGAAACTGTTCTTAACCACTTTAGCTAATGGGGCCTCCTGCTGCCGCCGCACCGCCAGAGCACGATTTCTGTTCTCATCCTGATGCAAAGTTCTTAACCTGAAGCACTATTTCTGGGTTAGCGGAGTCTGTAACCTGAAGCGTATGTAACCTGAGGTACCACTGTACAGCATCTGAAGCAGAGGTGAGTAATGTGTGGCAGCAGTCAGTCTAATTTCACAGACTTATAAGAGTTGGGAGGGGACCTGAGGGTCATCTAATCCAAACCCTTGCAATGCATGTGGCCCTAAAATTAATTTCTGCATAAATGGCAAGAGGGATCTCTATCCCAACTCCAGTTACCTGCATGTTGGGGTAGGGAGGTCGAGAGAAATAAAGGGGTGGAGAGAGGCGGAGAAAGAAGTCGTCCCATCCACTCTTGGCTTTGGCCCCATCCACAGTTAGAATGTGGACCCCAACAGATTACCTTTGAAGAAATGCGGCCCTCAGCAGGGGAAAAAATGCCTCTGGGCATCGGATCTCAGTTGGTTAGAGTATGGCACTGATAATGCCAACGTTGCAGGTCCGATCCCCATATGGGACAACTGCATATTCCTGATTGCAGGGGGTTGGACTAGATGACCACCAGGGCCCATCCAACTCTACAATGCTATGATTCTATGACTGGCCTCTGTGAGAACATGACAATGGATAGATGTGCCTTTGGGCCGATTCAGGAGGCTAGCAAGGCTTTCCTCTTGCAGTGTCTCTGCCCATTTGGGAAAGCTGTATGCAATCCTTAAAGGGCCCATAACTGGTTCAATAGTTGCATGCTCCAGGATGGTGGCAGAACAGGAGAATCTACAGGGGAGTCACCCACAGATCTCAGAATCAAGGGTGAGTCACATCCTCAGAAACCACCCTCTTGACCATTGGGCCCACTCTTGGTCTTGTCTGCTCAATCTGCCAGAGCCTAACTCACCAAGGGTTTGAGATGAAGACAGAGAGAGAGAGAGAGAGAGATTCTTTTTTTTAATACAGGTGCTAGGAAAACTACAGATGGCAAGTACCATCTTAGAAGAGGCATCTGATTGGCCATTATGGAAGCATAAAGCTGGACTAGATAGGTATTTGGGTCTGATCCTTAGGAAGATCTACATTTTCAAAAGCCAAGACCCTATGGACCGCACATTTCAGAAGAGGAAGAAGAAGAGTTTGGATTTGATATCCCGCCTTTCACTCCCTTTAAGGAGTCTCAAAGCGGCTAACATTCTCCTTTCCCTTCCTCCCCCACAACAAACACTCTGTGAGGTGAGTGGGGCTGAGAGACTTCAAAGAAGTGTGACTGGCCCAAGGTCACCCAGCAGCTGCATGTGGAGGAGCGGAGACACGAACCCGGTTCACCAGATTACGAGTCCACTGCTCCTAACCACTACACCACACTGGCTCTCTCAGGACCAGAACTGCTAGCTTCCAAACTGCATCCCTCAGGTAGCAGCAGCAGCCATTGTGTCGAGAGGATGCTACATTTACAAACTCTCGAACTGAGGTTTTTACTTTGCTGCCCTAATTGCGAGTTTAATGTCTGCACTGCGCTGATTATGCGGCGTTTATTACTTTTAATTGGCTTAGTGTATAGTTTATTGTTGTTTTGCTTTAAATTACATTGTAAACCACCCTGGAATAAATATTCTGAAGGGGCAATACACACACACACACACACACACACACACAAACATATATAGAGATAGAGATAGAGATCGAGATGGATAGATAGACAGACACACAGATATAGATATATCACTGGTAGGGTGGAAATATATTTTCATCAATGTCTATTTTCATTAAAGGGATTCCCCAAGGGGGCACTTTTAAAGTGGATTCATTCCACTACATCTGTATTCTCCCTCCCTGCAGAAATGACTCATTCCCTCCCGTCCCCCGCCCCCCAGATTATGGAAACTTCTGTTTCCCATGCTTCTTTATTTCCTGTTATTACACAGAGCTACTGTGTGTGTGAGAGAGAGAGAGAGAGAGAGAGTGTGTGTGTGCGCACACACACGCACACACACACACACACTTGCAAGCCTCTTGTGCGCACATGAAATAACGGCAGCCCCGCTGCTATGAGCAAAAAAGAGAAAGTGGAAGAAAATGATATGTTGCCTTGCTTGTTCCTAATATCCAAGTGCCTTTCAAATGACTGGTTTGGAACATATACAACAGCTTTTCAAGGTGCCCTAATTATTGTGACTAGCTCAGGTTTGTCAAATTCATAATATTGGAGAGGAGCGAGTGTCTCAGACATCCGAAACAATTGAACACGAGACAGTAATATTTTTTGGCAGAGAGAATGGAGGGACCTTCAATAGGCATGTCCCACGGGAAACATAAACCATATTGTTCTGACAGTGTCGCAAAGCAGAGGGGCTGCACATGTTCCATTTTGATATGGCATAAGAGGTGATGTTGTGGTTTAGGGACACAGTGTCCTTTCAGAAAAGAAGAAGAAGGAAGGAGCCGGGAGTAAGAAACTCCTCTTGAATTCCCCAGGCTAAGCCAGCATCTTGGTTACCGTGCCATAGCAACACAGGAATTCCAGAGATCTAGAGCTCAGTTTGGATGTTCTAATCTCCCTGCCCATCACCCCCCACCTTATTAGAACGGCATAAGGGAGAGTGGGGACCAGTGTGCTAGTCCCCAACCACCTCACTGCCCTCTGTGAACTGTAGGCAAATATCTGGATCAGAGAGGAGTGGGTTATTCTACCCATGTGCAGAATTCTGGAGGGTCAGGGTTCAAAACAGGGATGTTTCTCTCACTTTCTCATTTTCAAGTTCAGTGGGCTTCACATATCACTATCAGGGATTATGAATTTGGTAGAGCCTGGGGCCAAATTCTCACCTCATACTCTTGTTTGAAGCCATAGCCTTCTGCAGTCTTCATCTGGTTGATGTGCTGGAGAAGATCAGCCACTCGGACGGCAGGATGGAGCTGCCCAGTGTGATAGGGGGAGCCTTTGCGCCCACACTGCCGTCGAGGGGAACCCCCTAACAAGCTGCTGGACTCATTGACAACACTGCTGCGCTGGTCACCTGGGAATGATAAGACAAGGTGTGACAGAGAGGCGGGAAAGGGAATCCAGAGAACAACAGGAACCAACACAAGTCCCTCTATAAAGCTATGCAGCTCTGGGTACAGTCAGTGCTGAATGACAACTCCCATCAGCTCTAGCCAGCATGGCTAATGGCAAGGGATGATAGGGGTTGTCATTCAACAATGTCTGGAGGGCTGCAGGTCCATGCAGTTGACCTAAATAGTATAATACTTCTACTGCATTCAGATTTTGCCACAGACTGCTATGGCCCCACCCACCTATCCTGGAGCTCACACTCCAACTCCAACTTAGACAAGGGCACAGCCAGATCTTAAAAGCCAGTGGCAAAGATCACAGAAGAGCTGGTCTCCACACTGGTTCTGAGCCAGAGCATTTCCATGTTCCCCTGAACAGGTATCCCCATAGACTGCGGTTCCCAAACAAGCAACCATCTTCCCCACTGGAACTCCCTGCTCCTCGCCGCTGGATCACTGATGCAAACAACAAGCTAGGAAATAAATTGGGGGAATGAGTTGGAGTGCTAGATAATAATTTAAGCTACTTAGTCTCCAGGGAAAACAAAAACAAAGGTGAGGCTTGAGTGTGATAGCACAGACTGAGAACACAAAGGTTTCATTGGGAACTGCAGAACTCGGAGCAAGTTGCTTGCGTGGGGCTGTCCAAGGTCCTGAAAATCTGACTGTACTTGGTCAATTGCACGACATTCAGATGACCTGCTATGCCCCTAAGGTTCTTTTCTGGGTCTGCAAAATTCAGAAAAGTTCAAATTTTGAAGGACAACCAAGTTCATATCTTGTTTCAGATAATGTGAATTTGGTAGGTTCACCTTTCAATGCGAACTGAATTGAATCCCCCCCCCATCCCTACTTGGCGAATTCCACACACACATACAAGCTTATTTTATTTTAACTTGAAACAATGCTGTTAAGGGAAGGACAGGGGGAGTTGTGCTTTATGATTTTCTACAAGGCGCAGCCAATCAGTACTCTGCACAGCCAAACATGGAGTTGGGATTGAAACAAATTCATGATTGTCGCAAGAGACAGCTAATCAGAACTCTGCACAGCTGGCTTCTACTGGAAAGAGGAAGGGAGACCTGGTTGCTCGTGAGCATGGTTCAGCTTGGACGTTGGTCCACCTATATTAAAAACTGATGGCTTTAAACCAGTGCTGTTCTGCTGGTGGTGCACATGCTACTGGATAGGTTTTGAAAAGTACTGCTTTAAAGCATGTGAGGACCAGACAACCCTGAATAAATGCTGCTTGCCCAAAGCTGGAAAGACGATAAAGTCCCTACCAGAGTGGACTGGCAGATTAAATTAATGGACTATGCAGAGATGGCAAGAGTGACTGGGAAAATCAAATCAGGAGGATCAAAACTTCAACAAATTATGAGAGAAATTTATACTATATTTGACAGACCACTATAAACACTTGAACTCTTTGGCAGGTCTTAAATAACTCTTGCAATGTTACAGAGACTTTCGATACAATGGAGGACTAGAAAATTAGGAGGATTTATAGTATGTAGTTGAAAAGGTTAATTAAGGACTATATGGGATTGGCAGAAATGACTGGCAGAATCCGAGACCAGGGAAAAGAGACGGCGGAAGAAGACTGGAAGAAATTCAAGAATTATCTTAAGAAACATTGCAAAATTAATGAGTGCTAGAATGATGTGGTTTTAGAAATTAAGTGGAGTACAGCTGTAAAGACTAAGTTAAAAGAAAAGTAAGGTTGACAATTAGATAAAATTAAGGGTGAGGATTTGCTGAACATAATATTTGAAATGGGAATGCAGAAAGGGGAGGTATGAGGAGGTCGGTGAAGTAAGTTTTAAGAAAATAAGGTTTTGAAATTATACTTGTTCTTTTTTGTTTTTGTTTGTTTGCATTGTTGTGTCTGATAAAAATTGTAAAACTTCAATAAATATTTTATATAAAAAAAGAAAATGTTAATTAAGGAACCCATGGAGGGGAGGAGGGAAGTCTAGAGATTTGGAAGAATCTTGTGTAATTTTTATAATTTGTGATTTTGTGTGTGAATGAATTTGTAAAATCAAATAAAAATCAGTAAAAAAGAAACAACCCTGAATATACTCCAGCCATTTTGTCTCTTTTCTCCAGAGATCGGTACAAAAAAACTTGTACAAATGTTTGTGTTGGTAAAATATCATTTTTAAAAAGTGGGTTGTTGTTTTTTGAAAAATAGAAAATTAATGGAGATGTTCACAAATGCAATTTCTTCTCTGGGATCAAGTACTGATCTCTCTGGTAATGGCAGTAATACGATGCTACTGACGTCAATGAGGTCCACTCATCTTGAGTGGAATTAACTCAACATCTCTCTCGACAAGGTAGACCAGGGCTTTTAAACCAATTATACAGCAAAGGGACCTCCCTAGGGATAAAGCTCTCCCTAGGCCACACAAAGACCCTTCCTGGTTCTGTATTCACATTCATTAACCCAAATTAGAATTAGAGAAGGGCAAACTGCCTTCAGCAGTATTCAGAAACAACACAGGAATTATGAGTAGAATTGGAAAACACTGAAAAAAGGGGGGATATTTGCTGAGAGTTCTAAATGTGCAGTTATTGCACATGTGTAGGTGCTTTCCAGTATGCATATATAGCTCAGCAGCAAGATAAGGCACTGTTGTAAACAAGGCAGGGCTTCCCAGCTCCAAAATGGTAAGGCTGAGGGTGTTTACACTTACATTGTGCATGCCCTCTTCTTGAAGTATATGTGATTATTTTATTTATTTAAACTATTTACATACCGCTTAACAACCATTGTATTTATGCAGTTTACAAAATATACAATACAAATAAAAATCTGTTAAAACTCTGAAATCAGACTTCAATCAAAATGTTGGTGGGAATAATAAAAAAGGGGTATTTAGTAGACACCAGAAACTCAGTAGGGAGCTTCCAGTTGTCTGTCCTCAATTGAAAGAAAGTTCTGTATAATTGGGCCCACAGTACTAAATGCATAGCTCCTGGTGGATACAAATCTTTGGTCATTAGGCTTTATTTGAACATGAGCCATGGGCCATTTTGAGAGAGGCAGGCGATGTCGTCATAAAATATGGTATGTATTGTGTACTTTTGTATTCAGAATCACCCCAAAATCATAAATCCATATTTGGAGCCTGATATTTTTAATCTTCAGTGGCATCACTGTTTAGAATCCTTGTTTCCTCTATTTCCCCTGGAAATTCACTCTCATTTAAAGTTGGGCAGGGTAGTTAAGCAATGTTCAAGACAGCTAATGTGCACTAAGTAATTCTGGGAATGCATCTTAATGTTGCTAAATTCTCTTGATACTTGCACACCTCCTGTATCCTGAAGTTCTCTTCATCTCACTTAGTGCCTCTCTCTCTCCCTCTCCCTCTCTCTCTCTCTCTCTCTTTCAGAGCATTATCCTGTACGGTGAGCTCTGCTCAAGTCGCAACTCCCCTGCATGGCAGAGTTCTTGAAGTAGTTGCCCTAACAACATTTCATCATAATAATCCTTTTGGGCTCAATCCTACAGCTCCAGCATCTATTCATCTTCTGGGCAAATGTCACCACATAGCCTCCCTCCTTGCCCTTTTGCTTGCGGTTTCCAGAAGGCAACATGTGCATTTGGTAATTAAAAGCCCACAGAGATGTATCGGGCAAGCATGTAAAGGAAATTGTACGAGAGTGATGTGCACAAGGGGGCTCAGATAGCATGCAGAAACCATTACCGCAACAACAGAAGCCGTGGCAAATGTCTTATTCCCCGGGAAAATTAGCCTTTCCCGATCTCTGGGAAATGAGCCATTCAGAGCTTCCCTGGGGTAGGAAGACAGCGTTATGCATGTATCTTAGCTTGCACGTGCTTTCCCAGGCAAACAAATAAATAAATCATGGGCTTTAAACAAACCTAGTTAGGAGTAGTTGTTCACTGCTGATTAAAATGCCACAAGCTCCATTTTGAGGGGGAGCAAGGCTGGACATGGTGTTTTGGGGTTGAAATCCTATACAACATTTACCTGGGAAGGAGCCCCACTGAACTAAATGAGATTTGCTTCTGAGTGGACACATATAATAGAGGTGGAGAAGCTCTGGCCCCCAGAGAGTGCTGGAGTACATCTCCCATCTTCTCTTACCATTGGTCATGCTGGTTGGGACTGGCAGGAATTGGAGTGGAACAACATCTGGAGGGCCACAGGTCCCCCACCACTGGCATAAAAGCCTGTGCTACTGCTGGGCACCTTTTCTTGAGTGGCTCCATTTCTCTCCTGCTACTGCCGTCACTGCTGATTTTCTTGGCCTCCAGGGCAGTGGTGGGAAAGACACAGCTCTCCTAATATTGTTGGACTCCAACTCCCATCAGTCCCACCCAAGATGGCCAATGGTCAGGAATGATGGGAGTTGTACTCCAGCAGAAATTGGAGGACACAGCCTCCCCATCCTTGCTCTAGGCCCAGTCTGAATGGCCACTCAGAGTAAGGACTTCTTCAGGCCAAATCATTGCTTGTTCTTTCAAATGGGAACAGATGCCAGTCTTCTACAAAGCCCCCAGACAGACTGTGGGCAAATGATCGCCTTGGTGTCACCGTGTGCCAAATCTTCATTGCTGCCTTAAAGTCACAACACCAGATTTAGGATGGTGCAGGTGATTCCCCTGCTGAACCTAGGGGGAATGGCTTCAACTGGTCAGCTAAACCAGGTGAGGGCAGCCGATGGGTCTCAAACCCTCGGCGAGTTTGGGACTTCCTCTGCAAGCAAAGACATGCACTTGCAGATTGAGCGGATGAGACCAACATTGGGTCCAATCGCCCAGAAGGCGGTTTCTGCACATGCTGAAGAGGGAAGTGAGGGGCAGTTGGGGTTCATCAACCTGGGGAGGGAGCCCATCTAGGAGAAGGAAAACTCTGGTCCTAAATCTCTGCTGCCTTGTGGGATATATTCAGGTGGAAAAAAGGAGGGGAAACCCAGCAAAAATCCAGAGTGGAGTCCCTAAGATGGTTGGATGGTGCCTTTTACACTTCCTTCCAGCAACTCCAGCAGCCAAGCTGGTGCCAAACATCTTGCTCTGCTTTCCCTTGGACCACATCAATGAGGTTAAGAGGGGGATCTTGTTATCTGGGTAGCCCAGGACCTCCATATACATTGCCCAGGCTTGAGCCCAGGGAAGATTGTTTCAATCCTGCTAATGCAATGGTTTGACTTCACCCTGGCATTCTTTTGTCTCTCAACACAGGTGCTAACAGCCAACCTACTGAGAAAATCCATAAAAAGTAACTGTACCAGAAAGAATTACTGTGAAAATACTGAATATTGTTTTTTTCTTTGGGGGGGGGGGAGAGCCAAATTTCATCCTTGTTCAGGGCACCATATTACCAAAGTCCACCCCTGATCAGCTGATATCAGGAGCTTCTAAGTTTAATGCTGGTGTGAGAGTCAGGGCAGGGCTCTTGTTTTCTGTGGGTACATGTAGAAAGAGGCTGCAGCCCCCTGGCAGTTGCTTTGGAAAACTCCCTTTTCCACAGGGCCTCCCAAGAACAAGGTTAAACCCACTGCCAGTCAAAGCAAGCGCCATTCCATTGCCTTCAATAGATGGAAAGCAATAGCAGCAAATTTGGGCCGAAAGCTCTTTCAGATGCTCGCAGAAGACAAATTGTTCATACAAACTGGTCTTGTTAAGAGCATTCTAAGAAACTGAAATGGTGCAGTAACTAAAATAAAATAATAGTCCTGCGGAGATGTATAAAACAGGGAAACTCTTGCCCTCTGGGCTTCTATTGTCTGTGAGACAATGGTACAAACCATATTAATCTTGTAGTCTGCAGAGGAAAGATGTGAGCAAGGCAGCATCTTGAAATTCCAATAGCAGGTGTTATTAGCATATGGCTGAAACTGGGGCACAGAAAGAATTACTTTACAACTAAATCAGCATAGAAATGCATTCACCGGTGTGAAATTATCAGTCTCGGCCTAACGTGGAGGCTCTGCCGCATTAACTCTTTAATGTTCACAACAGCTCGGCCGCAATCAGAAATCAACAAAAAAACAGCCCCAGGAAAATACAAGGATATCCATTTTAGTTTGTTAGTTGCTACATTTATATACTGGTTTCCGGCCAGAGCACTTTGCTCTTGGGTTTGTATATAGCTTGTGCCATGCTCACATATGGAGGACGGTGGATGGCACAGGGACGAGCAGGCTAGCTCCATGCCCCTTGTTCCATTCCTGTCTGCCACAAGGCAAAGGGCAGCTACAGTGAGGGAGCTCCCTGTGCTCCTGAAAGTTTATTGCATAATACAGAACCTTGGAAAATCAGGGTAGACAAAGTGCAGCATGGGTGTGTCTGCAGGTATGTTGCAGCACTGCTAATAAAAGTCACTGCAAGAAGTAGGACATCCTCTCCACTAAGGACCATATTTGCACTGGCTCCCAAGAATCGCAGGGACTGTGACATCATGACCACCCCAATCCCAAAGCTGCAGCTTTGACTGGGGCGGGGGGGGGGTTGCATTGCATTAAAGAGCAGATGCTGCGAGGCTGGAAGAAATAGGGCAAACATTCTCAGTATGGTGCCTCAATATGCTTGGCCATGTTCAAGATGGGAACCACAATTCCAGTGCTCTGAATTCCAGTCTCTTGCTGGGAGGTGGTTACTAGGTAGCCAGGTGAGGTTATAACTATGGGTTCAGACCACTAGCAAAATCCATTGATTAGTCTCAGTCTCAATGCAGAGCAGATTTTTGGAGGACAAGATAAGGGAGCCAAAGTGTAGGCTGAGGAACCCATGGCTTTCAAGATTCTCATGGGCGTCTGGTTAGCCACTGTGAGAACAGAGTGCTGAACCAGATGGGCTTTTGGATTGATTCAGCAGGGCTTTTCTTATACCTTTATGTTATTTGATACTGCCAGACTACTGCTCCCACCATCCTTCACGGGACTGATAGGAGTTAGGAAGGCCACAAGTTCACCATCCCTGGTTTAGGCAAATCCACAACCGTATGCAAGGGACACGGGTGGCGCTGTGGGTTAAACCACAGAGCCTAGGGCTTGCCGATCAGAAGGTCGGTGGTTCGAATCCCCACGACGGCGTGAGCTCCCATTGCTCGGTCCCTGCTCCTGCCAACCTAGCAGTTCGAAAGCACGTCAAAGTGCAAGTAGATACCTTCCTCTGGGGGGAAGGTAAACGGTGTTTCCATGCGCTGCTCTCGTTCGCCAGAAGCAGCTTAGTCATGCCGGCCACATGACCCAGAAGCTGTAAGCCGGCTCCCTCAGCCAATAAAGCGAGATGAGTGCTGCAACCCCAGAGTCGGCCATGACTGGACCTAATGGTCACGGGTCCCTTTACCTTTACCTTTACAACCGTATGCAAGCTAGCAACGACTCAGAATCCTACTGCAATGGGAACTGAAGGGAACCATAAAGATCCTCTTCTCTGAACCATGCCAAAGCATTTCAAATAAGATTACTGCCTGTGATTTTTAAACATTCAGTCACGGTCAAATCAAACAAATGGAAATCAGGTGGGTCAGAGGCAAACCAGCACCAAGCACATTCAAAGGACAGAGAGCATGTAGCTCTATTTTTAGCAAAGATGTGCCCATTGAAAGTTGCATCAGAAAAAGAATAAAATTGCAGCAGTGGCTGTTCTTAATCCCATTAGGCCAATCCATTATTTGACCCCAAGATTGTAAAGCAAGACATTGGGATACAGTTGTCTGGATAGAGCACTTTGAAACCTGTACTTCTGTGGATTCGTTTTGAGAACTAAACACTGCCATTCAAGCCCAGTCTGAAACCTACAAACAATCCACACCACAAATGCTTTAACATAACGCCTTCAAACAACAAACACTCATTTTCTTAGTGTTTATGCTTTGGCAGAAAAGGACTATAGGGGAAGTAAATGTCCGTTGTATAAGCATCCAGCCCCACAGCATTTTGGGAATATAATTCTGGAACTTCCACTGGTTCCAGACAGAAACCAAAATCCAGAGGTGGCTAGGAGGGCTTGCCTGGAATCTCAAAGCACTTACAGCCTGCCTTGGAGTACTTGACTGTGAAGGTTAAATCATGATACCGTGGGGCATTGTGTGTTTAGAATGATGTATCCTGTGGCAAAGTCCAGAGCATGAAGCCACAGAGCTCCAGGGTGATAGAATCTTCTATAACAAAATGAAACTCACTTGGTGCCTTCAGGCACACCTCGAAACCATAATTTGGAGGACTGCAAATGAGCCAGGGGCTTAAACACTTCCTCCTATTCTGGGAATATCCCAGAGGGGGACAAGTACCCACATGACTCATGTGGCTATAGCCCCTGTGTTGCAGATACTCTCTCTCCCGTCATCTCTCTTATTTTAAATAAACTCAGAATGGGTTTGCTACAGCCTTAAATAGGTCAGAGGGAGCCTGAATAAGAAGATGTCCCTGATGAGACAAAGGTCCTCCACTTCTTCCTACTCAACATCAGATTAATTACCTACCGTTTACTTTTTTTAAAAAAAAAAGACACAGGGCAGGTTTCAACATAGAAAACAGTTTTGAAACAACCACACAAACATGTGCATGTGTAACCGCCCAGTGATCTTTGGATGAAGAGCGGTACAACTCATAATTTCCAACCAGATACACCTGGCTGGGCAACAAGACTGTCTTTCAGTCACCCTGCAGTTATGGGATGCATGCAACATGACACTCTCTCTTCCTCTTCAGAGTTTGTTGAATAACAGTGGACTTTCCAAAATGGTGGGAAGGGACACCACACCCCCTTGCTGGGATTCAGCCAAGGGGAATCAAGTGTCCCCTTTCTCCCCCACCCTGTGTGGTTACACGGTCCAACATCCCACAGAAGCCAAACAAGATACCTCTCTACTGCATCTGTGAACTGCTTGCAGCAAGGTACTATGGGCAGAAACGCTGGCTGTAATCTAAGCAAAACCAAAGTTGTTATTGAGCACCAATCCCATTGGTCTATGTGGTTCAAGCACAGAGCGTAAAAGCCAAGTCACTCCCTGTAGCTGCTTGCCTGGAACTTACCTCTGTTACTGTAGTTGTGTGTGTCCATGAAGGACAGGCCCAGCCTCTCATCTTCCTGCAGGGTACTTTGGTCCGTAAAGCTTCGATCAATTGCACTCATCATGTGTGTCTTCTCATTGCGGTAGTTGATCGTCGCTTTGGCCATGTTCACTGGTTTCCTGGCACAAAATCACAAAGGAGGAAAGCAGGCACACATCAGACAAAGGGGTCCACTCTGAGGCTTCCCAATAGGTACATTTTTCAAACTTCTACAGGTAGGAGGATGAAGAGAGGCTCATGAACATTGGTTGCAGGGGAAGCTTCTTACGTTGTCATGGGCAGGCATCACACAGCAATCGAGGCATCAAGCTCCCCGGTTGCTCAGGTATTACATCCATGTAATTAGAACCAAGCCCAAATCTCTCCTGATAAATGTTTTGATATTTGTCTCCCCCCCCCCCCAATCCCACTAGAAAAAGGCCACCTAGCAGAATTGCTGCAAGTATTCTCCACCGTGTGTGTGTGAGAGAGAGAGAAACAGAGAGAGAGAGCTACCATGTTCATCACAACCCCCCCCCATGCTAGTTTTGGGGTCAGTAGCAGTGGACAGAGTGGGGGAGAGCCATAGCTGTCAATGTTTCCCTTTTTTTAAGGGAAATTCCCTTATTCTGAATAGGATTCCTCACAAGAAAAGGGAAATGTTGACAGCTATGGGGAGAGCTGTGACATGAGCATGTTGAATGGCATATGCACATTGCATATGCATGATAGCCACAGAATTTTGAGGGGGAACCACCCACCCCCCTCCTTGAAAAAAATGGGTGGGTGGGTGGATTGGCCCCCCTCCTGATTGTGCCCCTGCCTGCAGCTGCACTGCCGCCATGATGCAGCGTCAATGGTGCAGCTGATGCAGCAGGGAGGGCAATGGCACTGCGGTGGTGGCACAGGCAAAACCCCAGTGGGGCTGGCAGCAGTGCCAATGCAGCAGTGGGGGGTGACCTGCTGCCTGATGCAAATGGCTTCACCTTATTGATGGGCTGCCCATGATGAGAGCCCATGATGCATTTGGGTTGGATTAGAGAGAGACTTCATCTGATCTGGCAAGTTAGTTCTAGGAGCTGTATCCAACATTAGGGTCTAACTTATGCTTGTTAATTTCAGTGGCTCTACTCTGAATAGAACTTAGTTGGCTATGGCCCTAAGCCCTTCTTTAAAAATGTTAGAAAGCTAAGTTTTAAATTTTTATACACACACACACACACACACACACACATCCCTCTGCATATTTTCACACCCCTTAAGTTCCACCACTACAAAATTTCTGGCTCCTGCCCTGCTTCTCATCCTAAGCAGCCAGTATGTGGGACCGCTCAAAAATGTTTCTGTTCCACAGGAAATGAAGCCATTTTGAGATTATTAGATAGTCAGGCTTACACTATCCATCCTCCAGCAGATCTATATGCCATTATTCTCCTTGGTGTAGATCGATTAAAAGTGAAAGCTCCCCCATGGAATATGCTGGCTGAGACCCTACCTGCCCACAGACTCTCTTGCCAGAGTGGTGCATGCTCTGGTTATCTCCTGCTTGGACTACTGCAATGCGCTCTACATGGGGCTACCTTTGAAGGTGACTCAGAAACTACAACTAATCCAGACTGGTGACTGAGAGTGGCCCCCGAGACCATATAACACCAGTCCTAAAGGATCCCAGTGTGTTTCTGAGCACAATTCAAAGTGTTGGTGCTGACCTTTAAAGAGACATCTGAAGGGAAGTTTTTAATGTTTGATGTTTTATTATGTTTTTATATTCTGCTGGAAGCCACCCAGAGTGGTTGGAGAAACCTAGCCAGATGGGTGAGGTGCAATAATAAATTTATTATTAGTAGTAGTAGTATATTGACAGTGGCCTTTCTTAAACAGATAACTTCTAATGAAGTGTCACCCCCCTCTCTGCTCTTAACTGGCATTTTAGCACAACTCCAATGAACAAGAATGTGGGTCTGAAGCTCCTTCCCCAATTTCTTTTCAGCATCTCTCCTAGGCAGTGCAGGAAAATTGCTGCAATGCCCACTTATACTCCCATGGCCCTTTTAAATACACTTAGCCCACAGACACCTCCTTGCAAAACAAAGCAGAATCTGTGGCGCTGTCTATCCTTGTGATGCTCCACTTACGCCTGATCAATACTATTGATCAGTCCCCCGATGTGATTTTAAGTGTAGGACTTTTAACATCAGGCAAGTTGCTCAGCTCTGTACCAACACAGAGACAATGCCTCATCATTTGCCTTTCATTGCTCCTAACAATAATAGCACTCCCAAGGAGGGCTTCCAGTTCTGAGGAGGCTTTTCAGACTGAAGATGCCAAGGTGAAAGTCAAAACACTGTGGTAGATCCTAAGAAAAGGCATCTGGAGATACATGGCAAGGGTAGGAGAAATTTCCCCAGTCCTTTCCTGTTTTGGCTTCCTGGTTCTCTCTCTCCACCCTTCATTCTATACTTCATGAATTCTGAATAAAAAAAATTCCTTCCAGTAGCAACTTAAAGACCAACTAAGTTAGTTCTTGGTATGAGCTTTCGTGTGCATGCACACTTCTTCAGATACATGAATTCTGGTTTAGCCTTGATAATTCCTAAAATTAAATTCTGCACCTTTCATTTTGTTTATTTGGATCTTTTCTACCCCCTCCTTGTTACCAGTGTGAAACCCAGAAGAAGAAGAAGAAATAGAAGGAGGAGGAGAGCAATCATAGTATTCTCGTTTGTGAGAGAAGAAGAAAACTGGCAGAAACTCATGCAGAAGAAAAAGTGTCTTCCACTTGCACTAAAGCTATTTGGATACAAACGATGCACTTCTGTTCTTTGGTTTCATGATATTCAATTCTAGAATCATAGAACTGGGGGTGAGCTCAAAGGTCATCTAGATGTAGGAAATCTGAAGATACAGCATCCCTGATAGGTAGCCATCCAGCTTCTGCTTATAAATGGAGAGATGAAAAATTGAAACGGACCTTTCAAGGTGATCTGCTACACTGCTGTGAACAACCTGTGCCACACGGTGTTCTTCTTAACACTTAACCAAATCCCTTTCCTTATAATCTGATTTTGTGGTCCACCATACTGAGCAGCTTTAAAAAGCAGTTTAGAAACACTGTAAGCAAATAAATGAGAGGAATGAATCTAGTTCTGTGCACCTTGCTTTTAACTTCTTATTTACAAAACTTCTAGGCCACAGATTTCAAAAGCTCCTTCCAAAAACTGGGACACATTTCTATACCGGTTATATCATTGTCTAGAGCAGGAATTCCCAAACGGCTTTGAAATGCTTCCACTGTATAAAAAATGCATTGCTATTAATTTCTAATTATTAAACTTTATGCAATATATTAACCATCTATAGAAATAAGAATACAATTTTAAATAACCCATTTCTATTCAGAAGAAAATTGAAATAAAACGTAGTACTCTTAATTCTTCTAGCACTGCATCATTATGTCCCTGAGACTGGTCTGGTGTGAAAAGCATCTTAACATGGTCTTAAATTAGGAATTAATAAGTAAACAGAAATCTATAAGCATGTGTGTTTACTAACAAGAGATTTGTTCATTTCTGTGCAAGCTAGAAAAGGCTTCACTATCAGAAGGAAATATTCAGTAGGAACAAAGCCCGCTGTTTCTTTGATTCCCTGAAAGGAGAGGCAAGTCCTTGGAAACTTATCTGGCTTGGAATAAAATTCAGGTTGGAAAAGAATAGCAGGCTTCTCACCACCATCACCCGTCCTTGCCTGCCCTCACTGCCAGCACCTCAAAGGACCTTTGCCTTTCTTTTCCCTGGCAAAAAGCAGCACTGGGAGCAGCAGAAGTATCAGGGGTGTACAGCTGGGAGAGAGGAGGAATGGTGTCCATAATGGCTGGGGCTGGTTGGAGTTGGAGACCAACGGTATCTAGAGAGCCACAGGTTCCCCATCCCTGCAGTAATGGCCCAAGGGACCAGGGGAGACATTGTTCCCTTAAGGGCTTATGTGCTTGCTTTAGATTGGCTTGAAAAATAATTCCTTCTGCTTTTGGAAATCCGAGGTAGTCCAAGGCAACCTTGCGACAGTTCACCAATATCTAGCTTAGGGGTGGGGAATGTCAGGCGTGGGCCCCCCGAATCCAGCCCTTTAGTCCTGTCTGTCTGGCCCTTGGGACTCTCCTCAAACCACTCCTCTTCCCAAGCCACACCCCTCATCTACCCTGCTTTGTTCCACTCTCCTCGGGTATTTCTGTCTGTCTGTCTACAATGTGCCCTTGAACTCTAGATTCTGAGAATGCCTCTTGCTTGCCTGGGTGGAGCAGGTAAAAACAACCCTGATGTACGAAAGGAAAATCTATATTTGCTGCTCCATCCACTTTTGCCTCTGGCCCCAGCTAACCCCAACATGTGACACTGTTCCCCCAAATGAGGTTGCCTATGGGGCTGAAGAATATTACCCACTCCTAATCTCCATGAGATGAATCCAACATAAGCAGTTGCAGAGGTTTAATTTCCAGATGGGCAAAAACCATTAAATGAAACATGGTGGAAGCTGGGTGAGTTGTATATATAGCCTCTCCAAAAGGCATTCCAGGTCTTGATCCCCTCCAGCGTCAAACCCCTTCCCCACCTCCCTCCGGAGTCTGTACATTTTATTTCAGCAGCCGTTTCCCCCCACCCCTGAAGCCCCCCAAAATGGTACTTTAACATTTATGTGACAAGGAAAGGGAACCAACTGGGAGCAGCGAGCAGCGGAGCGAGCGCGAGTGAATGAGAATTACTTACGGGTAATAGGAATAGGAATAGTAGTTCCTCCTGGCAAGCGTGCAAACAAAGAGAAACAGCAGAGATTGCATAAGCAGCTTTTCTCAGCAAATAATGAAGGAGAAGATGGGATATTTGGAGCCTAAAATGACAACAGACCAGAGACTGAGCCATTGTCCATGCAAAGGGAGGGGGGAAGGGAGCTGGAGACAGAGGGGGGGGGAGGAAGGAGGAAGGAGGTGCAGGGAGACAGAGAAAGCAATCAGCTGGAAATGGGAAGCAGTTTTCGGACATGCTTGCTGCTGCCCTGAGGGCAAGCAAGGTCACCTGCCAAAAAGGTTTAGAGAGGGCAAAGACGCCAAGTAACTCGCTTCCCCACACCTGCAAACACACATACTTCGCAAGCAGCACATCTAATTCCAGGTGCCCTTGAAATTGTATGCTGGTAACTGAGGAACAGATAATCTGGACTGCTGCAGATTTAGAGCTTGGGATTGCGATTTAGGGTAGTTCCTTTGCTACAAATTTGATCTCATCAGGTTGAAAGCAGAGCACTTGTTTTGTTGAGCAGCTATGGCGCGACCCATAACAGAGGTATATTGCCACCCCATCCCATCATGTTCCACCCTTGATTTTCTAAGACACTACCCTGTGTCTCATTCTGAACTTCACAAGGCTTTGTGATTCTAATTCTGGCAAATTTAATGTGCTCCCTGGATGCTAATGCTGCAGATATAAAAACAAGAGACCTCTTTATTTCTCCGAGCAATGCAAAGGCTGGATCAGGGGTCCCCAACCTTTTGGGACTTGGGGAGGGGGCACTTTTGGACATCTAAGGAAGTGTCACAGGAACTACAAAATAATCATTTCATGTATGAAAAACTGGGGATGCTCAGAACCCCTGCCTCCCCCAAAGCAGAGACACCTATACCCCAGTGAATAAAACACAGACAAAAAAGCAGGCAATAGCCACCCCCTCAAATAATAAAACAAGAAAACTCAACCAACTCCCAACTTAATTTTTTAAAAAAATCATTAAAAATTGGGATTGCCAAAATGGTGTGTGACATTATTATGGTGGTCATGTGTGCCAGATGGAGAATCCCAGGGCTACCTGAAGCCTTCAATTAAAGACAGTGACTTATATTTTATTCTTTGTTGGGGGGGTAGCTTTTGAAGGGCCACTGCAAACATAGATTCAATTTGCTTCATTATAGTTTTAATGCTGTTATTAGTTGTCTTGATGTTTCTGAGGGTCGATATATTAATGGTATATTTATCAGGCTTCAGAGCTCAGATGTTTTGGACTACATCTCCCTCAGCCCCAGCCATGCTGCCCAGGGCTGATGGGATTTGTAGTCCAAAAGATCTGAAACGCACACTGCTGGCGAAGGCCAATACATATCCTAGCCAGCAGACTCAATCTTCCACTTCTCACAGCCAATGTGTTTTCTAATATTCTTCCTAACAGTTCCATTCTTCCTGTCACAGCTAAACCTGCAGGGAGGCAACAGGTATTGCTCATCAGTCTGGGAAGAAGTGTCCTTTAGTCCCAGCCAGAAATAGCTCCACAAATCCTTCCCTATCATATCTGCTAATAAGCTGGAGGCCTGGCTGTTTCCCAGGCAATTTCTTTGCTTCCATTAGCTTCCCATGGTCAACTTCGCCACATGAGAGGTATCGCAAAGCACTGCACAATTGTCTTCCTGAGTCCAGCACAGCCTCCAGCAATGGGGCTCCTGGACTTTTTTATAGAGTTGTGTACAAGGGACAATATGCTTGCAACAAAAAAGTTGCAGGCTCCAGGGTGCCTATTTAGTGTTCCAGCCAGCCAGCCAGTCATGCCCTCTCACATGATATTCCATTCCATTTTCTCAACTCCCCTCAAAAGCACAGCAATCTGTGGCTTGAGGTTTCTCTGAGGAACCCAGTATCTCCCCCATGTTTCTCATGGGGACCTGTTGTCACTCACCACCCAAGATCACTATTAGAGGGCATAATTTCTGCAGGTGCAGCTTATGGTCACCTCCTTGTGTTACAGAGGAAGGAAAAGCTGTACCAAGCTGAAATGCTCCACATTAAAGCCACAGTCTCCTGGCCTCAGTTCCCAGACTGAATTTTAAAGCAGTGATGTCCAATATCATTTCACATCTTTACATTTAAAATGCCCTGTTTTAGACTATCTGCAGAAGCACTGAGAACTAGAGGCCAAAGGGACTCTTAGCAGAGTGAGGTGCTAAGATCCCATAGCAGCAGAGTAAATTGCACCATTTCATACTGCAGGTGGAACAATACTGTTTTTCAAATGCTCCCCCACATATATAAAACCCTGGAAGCAAAAACTTAGCTCAGCAATGAATGAACTTAGCGAGAACTTGCAGGACCATCCAACAATGTGATCTCAACATGCAATCTACCTCTTTGAACTGCAGACTGAGATCACATTGTTGAATCTATTCTAACACCTCAGGAATCCTAAGAATCTACTCTCACAGCCTTCATCAACCCTTCCATCATCCCTGGCCACTGGCCCATGTTGCCTAGAGCTGCTGGGTGTTGTAGTCCAAAGCATCTGGCGGGCACCAGGTTGGGGAAGGCTGTACATTACTACCTCACTCCCATGTTATTCCTTTGCATTGTGTAGACCAGGTATCAGCACCCAGCAGCCCACTGACAGTTGTTAGGGCCCAACCACCATGGCAGAGTTCACCAGAGCTGAAACCTGCTTTGTCTCTCTCATTTTCTCATTCCCCCAGTCATGGTCTTATCTGGAGGCAGCGGATGGGTCTGGGAAGCAGGCTTGGTGAAGAAATACGATGCAAATGGAAACAGGAGCAACAATTGCCTGTGTTCACTTATTTGTCCCATGTCTGGAACAGCAATCAATCCAGCAAATGCTGTAAGTATTCACTGCAATTGTTGCTTTCACTCCCCAAATAATTGCTAAATCCCCCTCATTTTGCATTGTGGTTCCTTTGTACCGAAATGAATGGGATAGAATAAAGTAGGGATGGCATAAATTACAAAATGAATTACACTACTTAAGTGATATAATTTTACTGCAATGGACAATGGTGGAAAATGTAGTTTGGGGTAGAAAGTGAACTGTAGTGGAATGGAAACAGTTCTGCATGTAGGGCCAAATGGAAAATGATGCCTTCTTTGTTCCCAAACAGGAAGCCATGTACCATCTTGCATTTCCTGCAATGGCGTGCAGTGTCTGTCACACCATCGCTCCTGTGGGAAAGTGAAAGTAGCAAGCATCTTCCGGGACCCAGCCCGGATCTACCAAGCCCACAGTTTGGAGGTGGGAGGGGACCAAACAGGAAGATCCCCAAGGTGCTCCTTGCTGAGGGGCCATCACACCTGGTGCCAACCCTGAAACCAGCCCAATAACACACCAAATACGGAATTGTCAGGAAGGAAAGAGACACCACTTTGGGTATCAGGCCATTCCTTTAGCACAAACAGCAGCCATCTGTTGTTTATTTACACGCTGAATCCAAGGAGCAGCTGACCATGGATTTGCAAGGAACTCCAACTGAAATGATTTAATCAACTGCGACATTTAAAATGGGATCAGCCAAACACCTTGATTCAAGCGAAGAGATGGATGTCTGAATGGATTCTTAACCTGTTGAGGAAAAGCTATAACAGACAAAGTAACACTGACAGCAGATCTGCTCAGTGCAGAGACTAAGGAATGTGAATAAGGGCTCTACAGGAGTGTCTTTAATATTTTGAGGAAATCTACCCAATCTAAGAATCTCCCAGGAGTCTTTTTAAAGGCTTGATTCCCTCCCACCAACCACCTGCATTTTAATCCTTTATGAAGCTGATATTTGAAGAAATAAACCATCTCCAGTTTCTCCAGAACACACAGTCAGAGTTCTCCTCTTCACAAGAAACAAGAGTTTGTAATCTCCAACAACCCAGGTGGCCATAGCTCAGTGGTAGAGCATCTGCTTTGCATACAGAAGGTCCCAAGTTCAATTCCCACTATCTCCAAGTAGGGTTGTGACTGTCCCCTGTCTGAAACCTGCTGCTGGTCAGTGTAGACCGTAAGCACCCAAAGTGGTAGGCTCCACAAGTTGTTGGGCTTCAACTCCCATTATCCTGACCATTGGCCATGCTGGCAGAGCTGATGGGAACTTTAGTCCAACAACATTTGGAGGTTGCCCAGTTGACTGTCCCTGGGCTGAGCTAGATGGACAAATGTTCCGACTCAAATAACTCAATATAAGCCACAAGCTTGCTAGCAAATCTGGTTTCCAAAATGAAAGCAACTATTAAAAACAGCACAGATAAAATAATGAACTGGTAGCTAGCTTCTTAAATTATGCAGCATGGTGGGGTGATCTGCTAGGCAGTGGAGGCAGCAGTGAAGACAGCTTGCCCCCTATCTCTGTAGTGGTCAGGGGAAACCCTAGCAATGTAACAATAAATAAATAAAAAGGGAGCCCTGTAATGCAGGGCTTATAACACTGCAGTCTGTTCTGACTGCCTGAATCTGTGAGTTTTATACTACTCAATGGGTTTCACCGAAAAGCTGAGGTAGGAATCCCTTGGATCCACAGATCCTGCCACTCTTTCTATTATTATCCATATATGTCTTTTCAATTGTTGTTGGGTGTATTTTTGTTGTTGTTTTTTGAGGGGGGAGTTGCATGCAGAATGAAAGATCAAGAGTGATGTGTTGTGTCCCAAATAATAATAATAATAAATAAATAAATAAATAAATAAATAAATAAATAAATAAATTATACCCCCCCACCCCACCCTCCCCAGCCAAAATCGGGCTCAGGGCAGCCAACACCAGATATAAAAACAATTGATTAAAATACAACTTAAAAACAAGATTAAGTACAACATTAAAATGCAGCCTCATTTCAGTAGAAACTCAAATCAAAAACTTTTTGGGGATGGAAACATCAAATCTTCACCAAGGCCAACTATCCAGACTGGTCCTACGTGGACTAGAAAAAAGCCAGGGAAGCCCCCAAATAGGAGTTCCATCACAGAAGGAAAAAGGAAAGATGGGGATCAAGTTGATTCCAAGCCAAATGCCACTCTTATGACTGGCATAGGGAAAGTCAGCACTGCCGTCTGTTAGGTTCCCTCCTCCATTGGTGGATCCTAATGATAGGTTCACCCAACAATGGCAGCATTGGCTGACTCTTTTCATTTCCAACCATCATCCTGATGAGTGCTGTTCATGAGCATTGTGGGAAGTTTAAGTGGCTGCCCACCTCTGCTGCCATTAGATAGACCTATGACTGGGCAGGTACCAGCACCAGTAAGCTCTGCCAAGTAATTGTGGTCCCAGTAGCTGCCTAAAGGCACTGAGCACTGATACCTAGCTTGTCCCTAATTGTGTTGTATCTGATCTGTGTCATTCAACCTTGGTTCCTCAGGCACTGCTGGACGACAACCCCCATCATCCTCAGCCAGCTTAACCAAAGGTGAGGGATGATGGGAGCTGTAGACCAAGAGCATTTTGGAAACCAAAGTTGGAGAACACTGTATTCAGCTGTGTACACACTACCAGCTACTCTGGCCCCAGTGCATACCCACTGCTGTTGTTTGAATCCATGTGCACGGGAGGTTAGCCACAATCCATATCCTGTAGTTTGTTTGCTTTTTTAGAAAGACTGCCATTTAATAAGTTTCCCCCCACCCTCAAGCCAGCATCTACCTGAATTGAAAACGTAAGGCACACTCACTTCGCCATTAAGCTGAGGTATGTACATTTGAGACAGCCATTGTGTATACGCACAGATGACAACTTTATGAATAGCAGTCGTGTGGGGAGTTACAGGTGCAGGGAGACCCAAGACATGACACACATTGGGAGTGGCAGGCGAAAATGATGAACTATGCGGAATTAGCCAAGCTGACCGGCAAGATTCAGGACCAGGACGACCAGAGAGTCATAGAAAGTTGGAGTAAATTTATGGTTTATTTAAAGGATAATTGTAAAACTTTAAAAAACAGTGGCAGGACTGAAATAACTCCTACAATGTAATAAATAAGAGATTTAGTATTTAAAATAAGTGATTTAAAGAAACATGGGATACCTGTTGAAGGGAAGGAGGGAAGTCATAAGCTCGGCAGAGCTAGAAGTATAGATGTGATTTGATGTATGGTATGAAACTGTGTTGAGAAAATAATAAAAATTTATTGGGGGGGGGAGACAGGACGCACATTGGATGAAGACTCACTCTCTGGCATGTATTGCAGTGTGCAAATGCAACTTGAATAGCAGCAGCAGGGAAACTGTGCTTTAAGCCGCTAATGTGTGCATAGCCTTACATAACTAATATTAAAAAGAAATCCTAAAATGAACTGAAGCTCTCCTCGGTTGATATGAGGGCCCCTTAATTGATATGAGGACCCCTACGGAGCTGGCATTTCATGTCTGCCAAGACGCTGCGTGAGCTGGCACGGCACAGAGCCCAGGTGAAAGAAGACAGACCTCCCTCCTCTTGCCCCTCCCTGTTGCACAAGGTTAAACAAATCCACTTCAGACACTGAATTCTTTAAGCTCAACGCTGCTTGGCATGTCATCCTTTGCAGAGCCATTTACATTACAGTCAAATAGCGGCACGGTTCTGGAATCTGAAAGATGGGCGCAAAAAAATGCTTAACAACAAGTTGGCAGAACATCCCAGCACATTAACAGGACTTGATTGTTCTTTGCCAGGATAAATTAAATGACATCCAGGATTTGTGCCCTTCTGTAAGACTGTAAAGACTGTAATCTGACTGCAGCATTAGTCAGAAGCCACCTTCAGCACCAACTACCAACCCATAACTCTGTTTCCCCCATTTTTCTCAAGACATTCCTATGCTACAGACCTAGTCTACATTGACACCATACATTGAAAGCACTAGAATACCACTTAAAGGAATCATGGCTTCTCCCAAAGCACCCTGGGAAGGGTAGTTTGTTAAGGATGCTGGGAGTTGTTAGGAGACCCCATTCCCCTCCCAGAGCTACAAATTCTAAAGTGGTTGAACAATCAATCCCTCTTCACTGGAAACTTTGGGAATTGTAGCTCTGTGCACGGAATATTGGTCTTAGCATTCTAGAGTTCCCAGAATTCTTGGGCGGAAGCCTTGACTTTAAATGTATGGTGTCAACAGGGCTTAGGCTGCATTCAGACATCCTTTTCTATGGTGCATTCATTATTATTTGTGTTCACCAGGGTGGTCACATGCAATCCCATTTTCAATACTGTTTGTTCCTGCGAAGGTTTCGGGGCAGTCACACTGCTCCATTTCCACTCAGTGCACATGCTGTTATATCTTATACCACAAATGGTCTGGTTTATTTATTTTGTGGTTGTTGCTGTTGGACAGCAATAATGTGGTATCATTGGGGAAGCATCACAGGGGGGGGGGACTAAATGAGGTGATTAAAAAAAGAACTGTAAGATGTGTATAATATTTTAACCTGAAGATTGTCATTTGTCCAGTTTTAACTTTAAATTTAATTTATTTGAATTAATTTTGGGATATATTTTAATTGATTGATTGCTTGTTTTTATGCACATTGTATTATTTATATGATGTTAGCCACTCTGAGCCTGGCTCCGGCTGGGGAGGGCGGGGTACAAATAAAATATTATTATTATTATTATTATTATTATTATTATTATTATTATTATTAAAAATAATAATAAATTTGGAAAATGCGTATTTAAAAAAAAACAACTAAAGCAGAATAGATCCAACACTATTCCACTACTGCACTAATAATGCACTATTATTGCATCGATAACATGCTGCAGAATATACCTGCGACAAAACACCAGTCTGGAAGGGGAAAGTGTAACATAAAGAAGCAGCTATGGGTTAATTCAAGCCAGCGTGTATGTTTATACAGAAGGATGAGGGTTGTGAGACTATCACAAACCCTGCCTCTGGGCATTCATATGATCTTTAGATCAGTACTCCAATCCAGATTCTCTTTCCCCCCCCACCCCCCACTTTTTCTTTCCCTGGAAGACGCCCAACTTTGTTTTGAAGGCAGAAAGTTTCACGGTGGCCCCCAATTCGATCCGCTTCCAAGCCACGGACTGTCAGACAGTGAGCAGCAAGCAGTGCAAAGGCAGAAGATGCGTGAGGTGGATAGCATGCAGCCAATCCACCAGAGACTCATGAGCGTGTGACTCCGTCCAACCTCTGCGATTCCTGCTGGCCTGACCTGTTGCGCCTTGCTGACTCTTGTCATTCCCCGGTGGGCTGCTTGGGGGAAAACCAACTCCTTTGTCGGGGACTTAATGTTCCTGAAAGGGCAGGGGGATCGTGCCTACCCAGGCAGAATGGGAACTCATGAAATATAGACGGAACACAAAGCAGGCATTGCTGACCTGCTTCCTTGCCCCCTGCCAGCCTTAGCTCTGAAGCTCAGAGGACTCTGCGGGATCTGTGCTGAGGAGCTGTCCAGCCCATTAGCAACCTGGGTTGTAGCAATGACAGCGGCATGGTGTTGCCACTGGAAGCTATGCTGAGGACCGCTCTGCTGGGCCCAGGCAAAAAAGCTCACACAGGTCTCTCTCTCTGCTGCCCACAGTTCTAAACTTCTGGATAAAGTGACTGATTGACTGACTGGCATTTGTAGCCCAGCCTCCACCACAAGATCCCACACTGTGGCCTAGTCACCCTGTGCCAAACAAGGAGCCAACCACTCTGTCCAGTTCAGGAGTGGGGCTAAGAGTTTTATAAGTGCATTTGTGGTGCAAGAACACTGTGCGGGATCAGACCCTTATGCTTCACAGCTGTTAAGCAGGAGGATCTGATCTTGCCTGGGGCTGCTCCTTTGAGAACAGCTTCCCCGATATATAATGAATTAAAGAAAATGTTTAGAAAGACATTTGTTTAAAAACCAAAAGCTTTTCTGTTGGGTTTAATAGGTGAAGAGATACCAAAAGAGGATAAACGACTTTTTATGTATGCAACGATGGCAGCCCAGAGATGGAAGGAAGGAGAAGTACCAATAAAAGAAGAATGGCAGACGAAACCGATGGAGTATATGGAGATGGCAAAACTGATGGGGAAGATGAGGAACCAGGAAGACCAAGTATTTTTAAAAAGACTGGAGTAAACTTTTAATTTATTTAAAAGACCACTATAAACAATTAAAATCATTGGCTGGGATGTAATGTGGAATTAACTATGATAATTATGGATATATAACAGATGGATAACAGTAAAAGATACAGTAAATTCAATCTTGAATATGGAACCCATGGAGGGAGGGAGGGAGGTCTGAAGGTTCAAAAGAACCTTGTTGTTTTAATGTTTGAGATGGTTAAGTTAAAATGTATAAAAATGTGGAAAAAACCAATAAACATAAAAAAAAATAGAGAGAGAACAGCTTCCCTGCATGCAAGGGAAGCCACTCATGAAGGAACACAATCACACAGGATCAGATCCTTCAGGGACCTGGAAGGAACAGGAAGTGGGGAGAGTGAAAAGCCAGGTGGGAAAGCCACCCCCCATCTTCTCCCACAAAGATGCAGCCACCCAATAGATCTCCCTTTTTCACAGTTTCTCAGCAACTCCCTTGCACCAGCCTCTCCTCACTGCCCAAAGCCCCATCCCTTGACAACCTCAGATAGCTCTGGGCCCTCAACCCCAACCTGTAGTGATCTGGGGCTGCCTGAACCCAGCTTGAACCTAGATTCCTCTGAATCAAGACCTAGATTCCTCTGAATAGGCAAGTTGGAATTCAGACCTCAGCCTTGTTAACATAATACGCCATTAACCACTCTGGACCAGGTTACCTGAAGGATTACCTGTCCCTCTACAGACCTCTAAGATCTCATAGAATATATGGGGAGATTCTACTTGCGTTCTTCTTTCCTGATTATTTCTTTTTCCCAAAAAATAAAATATGAATAACAAACAAAAATATAATGATAACAATGAAGGTGAAAAATATCAGGTGTGTGGCAAGGGGATATTCTACTTGCACCTCTGCACCCTACAGAATATTAAGGCTGGTGATCCTTGCCACACCCATGCTGTGGAATACCCTCCCCTCTGCCATACATGAAGCAGTAACCACCTTGTCTTTTTGCACAGGTTTCCCCTGACCCATCCTGCTTCAAGTTTTTGAATCCTCTGGTATTCTGTTTTATTCACTTTTAGATGCTTTTATGTTCCATGCTGCTGCTTTACTGTTTTCAGCTTGTGTTATTTCTATACTGCCATATTATATACCAGGGCAATGTACAACTTAAATAAAATAGATCGTTTTAGACTGCACACTGCTGTGACATTTTCGAAATATAAAGCAGTTTGAAATGTGTTTAATATAAATAGTTGCCTGTTGTTGTTTTTGTTAAACATTAATGCCCAGCTTCTAGCCACTGGATGTTAAAGGTTTGCTTTTGGTTACTGCATGCAGTCCATGCTGATAAATTCATCCTTAATCCTTGCTGAAACCAGTTTAGAAACATAGAATTGGAAAGAACCACAAGAGACATCAAGTCCCTTGCAATGCAGAAATCTTTTGCCCAATGTGGGGCTCAAACCCACGACCTTGAGATCAAGAATCTCATGCTCTACTGACTGATTCCTGCCTAGCAAAATGAACATAGGACCCATGACACCCTAAAAGACATATGGTGGGTGGGTGACCTCTTTTTTTTCTGTCCAGGGCTGCATTCCCTTAGCGCAATTCTGATGGGTGCAGAATGCTGGCAGTGGGTGGGCTGTTGAGGAAAGACAAATTGCCCCTTTCAGAACTGATCGCTTTCAGGGGGC
Source organism: Podarcis liolepis (assembly GCF_965112155.1). Lineage (NCBI taxonomy): Eukaryota > Metazoa > Chordata > Lepidosauria > Squamata > Lacertidae > Podarcis > Podarcis liolepis. The sequence goes on along the minus strand of NC_139561.1, from coordinate 70,055,090 downwards.
CTTTGAAATTAGGCTGAGGTGTGACTGTCCACACCTGCTATTAGGCTTCTTGCATGTCTGTCCTGTCTGATCTGCCATGATCCCCTGATTGTTTTGTGCCCCCTCACCCAAAGATCCCCGATTACGGGGCCTAGAGGAAGGAGGAAGATTCCTCTAGGTTAGAACAAAGGCTCACTAGGATAAGGGAGGGAGGGGCACAGGTGAGTGGCCTGAGACTCTGGCTGGCTACTGCTGATGCCCTTCCTGCCTCTCCTTCCTCCAAGACGTTTCTCTTCATCCGCCAGAGCAAGGCTGCTGGGCTCCAAACGAGGTGAATTGAGCTTAGCGACCAGAGAAGCAGCAATGGTGAAGGCAGAATGGGAAAACATTTCCTTACCCTTTCCGTATGACGACAATGATGGCCCCCAGGAGGATGATCAGCACCACCAGTCCTCCGGCGCAAATGCCCAGGATGAGGCCCATTTCCTCCGAGTGCTGGGAAACTTCCAGGGGACGCTTGCTCTCTTTGCAGGCAGCTGCAGGGGATAAAAAGAAAATAGCTCTGGCCTGTTGTAGTCGTATATGTAGAACCATCTCCTTTCTCCTACATATGAAATATGTGTGGAAGCTCCATTCTTTAACTGATGAGGTTTATGCTCAACCCCTTCCGACAAAATATTTTTAAAAGCGGCTGAACAAAATGGCATTGAATTCCAAAAGAGAATTCCAAACATGCTTCTTTTCCTAGAACACAGGTATGGGGAACCTTTGCTCTCATTCATTCATGACCACTGACCATACTTGCAAGGGCTGATGGGAGTTGTAGTTTAGCATCACCTGGAAGGCCAAAGGTTCTCCACTCCTGCCACAGCACTAAAACCAGGAGCCAATCACTCAAAGAAGCTGACTAGAGGGAGATTTGAGACTGACAAAAGGGAAATGTTCCATGCTACATGCAATTTATTTATATAATTCATGGCACTAGTGCATACCCTCCAACATTTCTCCAATGAAAATAGGGAAATTCCATTCCGTAATGATAATTTTACTGTTTATACCTCATACAACTTACTGTGTTGCCCCAGACACTCTAGCTAGCTTCTAACACATAAAAAACCATAATAATAATAATAATAATAATAATAATAATAATAATAATAATAAACCCCATACCCTCCAATATTTCTCCAGTGAAAATAGGGATGTCCTAAGGAAAAGAGGGGAATTCTAGGATCAAATCAGAAACTGGGATGGCATCTCTAAATCAGAGACATCCCTGTAAAATAGGGACACTTGGAGTGTCTGCTAGTGGATGGCTCAGGACAGCATCTGAGACAGGTTTGTTTATTTATTTATTCAAAATTCTTTTTCAGCATTTTATGCCCTCCCAAGAAAACTCACAAGGCAAAATACAATGCAGTCACAATCTCAAAATACACAATAAACTCCTGCAATAATTAAAACTCCTGATGGATGGTGGTAACCCAACTGAAAGATATTTTTGCATATCAGTTTCCACTGGATCTTTTGTTCTTTTTATTGAGATATATAAAAGGTCATATAAAACCAAGAAATCAAACTCAAGTTTTCTATATTATAACAATAGCCAGCATATTGTACATGAGAGCTTGGGAAAAAAACCCAAAGGCCAAAAAGAATGGATTTTTAAGGAAATTATGAGAGCAACTCAATACTGTCAAAAGAACAGCTTTATTTAAGAAGAAAGAACGGGCCAGGGAAGAGATTGACAGACAGAGTTTGCGAAGAAGGAACAAAAAAGCTCAGGTCAAGGAACAGGCTGCATATATTTATGGAATTGGAAGATTTCAAATGGAAAGTGGTTGTGTGTATGTTTCAGTATTTGGAAAGGGCTGCTAAATATTCTGCCAGTCAGTTATTTAGTATTCTTATATAGTATAAATATTTTTTATTACACGGAACAGGGAATTATAAAGGTGTGCAGTTTTAAAATTTTCCTCCAGTCCCAAGACTACAAAAAGCCGAGTACAAAATACAATATGGCGCCATCAGCTATACTGCAAAGCAACAACAGAAAACCAAACTCATGGAAAAACAGAGTGAAGCAAAAGAGTATTTGAGGCACTCTTAAAGCCCTGTAATGATCCCCACTGCCAATGAATTCCAGAGGCATGGAGTCATTAGAGAAAAGGTCCTCTCCCCCATTCCTTTCCTCCTAGTATGTGATGAGAAAAACCTCCTTCCTAAAATTCTAGAGAGCTGCTGCCTGTCAAAGTAGACAGTAATGAGCTAAATGGATAAACCATCAGATTTGTGGATTTCCTGGAAACATGTGGGCAGGTGGTGCAGGAAAGAGGATTGGGGGCTTTTGGTTTGATCCAGCGGGTTCCTATGTACCATGAAGGCCAAGGTACTTGAAACACTTTGATAATTCATCAATTGATAGTACTGTTACATATGGCGCAGAACTGAAGGAACATAGGAAGCTGCCTTATACTGAGTCAGACCATTGGTCCATCTAGATTAGTACTGTAAACACTGACTGGCAGCATCACTCCAGGGTTTCAGGCAAGAGCTTTTCTCACCCCCATGAAGCTTGTAGACTCTCCTTCATTTGAAATTTTTAAGCAGAGGAGATGCTTTAATTGAATTCCATGCATTCCAGGGGGGTTGGACTAGATCTTCAGATGCCTTCCAACTCTATTGGTTGGTTTTAAAATGGTTTTAAACGCTGCAAATATTATGTCTTTGGTTTTGGCTGTTTGTCATTCTGCGCCCCTTTGGGCAGGAGAGAAAACTGGTGAATAAATAAAATAAGTAAATAAGTATTGCCCTGATAAGAATTGGTAAATGCATTGATAAGCAATGATCTCCTTGAGACCACCTGAAAGCTGCTTTATAACAAAGAGGCTGAGATCACGGCTCAATAGTTGGGAACAGATCCTTGGCACCTTGAGCTGCCCTTGTGGAAAGCTGAGAGTCTCGTCTGTCTTTGTGGCCTCTACAATTAAAAGCGAGAACTATCCCGCCCCCCTGGGCACATGTGAGACCAGCCACGCCCTGCAGTATGCTGGTTGCCCAGCTGAGTGGAACATGACCGAGACCAAGCCACAAAGAGGCGTGGGTGTCCTTCCTATGGCTCCGTCCGGAAAAGGCTGGGCAGGGTTTCATGGCCGCTCAAGGCACATCTTCAGTGAAGCATGCACAATGCCTGTTTAATGTTCTAGCAAACAATCCAATCTAATCCCACATGGTGTTTTGTTTCGTGTGTGTGTGGTTTTTTTAAAAAAAACCACCAAAATGATTTTGCATAGTGACTCGATTTAAAGTAAAATAATCCAATCAAGCATATACAAGACATGCCATGTACTCCCTTCCCCCATCAATCAATCAATCAATCAATCAATCAATCAATCAATCAATCCCACCTACCCAAATAATGGACCAAGCTGTAGTTGGGACAAATTTTCCCTGTTACACAAATTTTTAGAGATCCTTTCATGATCAAATAGGAATCCAGTTGCCCCAAATCATATTCACATGGGTGAGACATCAAATGAAGAAAGCACAAGTTGTTTTAAAACAGGGGAGGGGCTTTTTCAGCCTGAGGGCCACATTCTTTTATGTGTAAACTTCTGGGGGCCACATGCCAGTAGAGGCTGGGGACAGAGGAATAAAGTAGGTGGGGTGACATATGTGATTCTTAGTTTTGCATAAAAGTCTACATTTCAGCTATGCAGGAGTCAGAGCTTTCTACACACACACAAATTTCACCAACCAGGCAAGAGGGGAGGCCTATTCCTTCCAGGCAAAATCACTTGAAGAGAGAGCAGAGTAGGGATGTCAGAGAATTCCAGCAGAAATGGAAATGGGAACCAAAATTGCTACAATTTGCATGTTTGTCCAAAGTCCAGAATGCAAATCACGCAAGCAAATATGAGCAGCATACACCATTCTTGTTATTTTAATCCACAAACTTCACATAAATAATTATGTTGTTTTCTGAATTGTTTTTTAACATTTCCTCCCCATTGAAATACATTGTAACTAATTACGCAATTAATTTGTGTTTGTTTCAACCATAGCAGGTAGCACAATGAGTTATGTAAGTTTCAGTGGAAAGAAACTGAACTGCAGCTGAACGGAAACAGCGTTGGCAGGACAAAATTCGCTGCCTCCTGACATTCCTTATGCAGAACAAGGCTGGTGAGAGGTGAAGTCTCCAGAGAAGAAGTCCCAACAGCTGGATAGAGAGGCCCAGAGAGCTGTGTTAGGCCCCTTGGCTTGAAGTTCCCCTGCATTTTTAAGAGTCGAGCGATAATGGCATGCAAAAAACACTGCAGAACATGCTTTGGGTTCTGACAGTGCTCATTCCATTCCCTGGTGATCTGTCTGTGCTGTTGCATCTGTGGACCTTGGCAGTTTTCAGCTCTTCATTAAAACCCTGTCACTCCTGCTTACCCTCCTCCATTGCTAAGGCTTTAACTTCAGTGATGGGTGACCTTCCCCTAGCCAGGCTTGAGGGGAGAGGAGCACAATAATCAGAAAGTAGCTCATTCTCCCCGACAACCCGAAAGTCAATTCAAAGCTGTTTTAGATACTGGTGTTCCCCCTAAGATTTCCTTGAGAGCATCGTGTCATCCAATCCCTCCTGCAACCTGTCTTTGGAAGTCCCAACAGCCCTCACTTTCACCCACTCACCTGCCTCCTCCCAAAGAGCCACGCATGCCTCTCTTGCGCTTTTGTTCTCCTGGCACGCTGTGTCCAAGTAACACTAAGTGTTGTGGCTTTCTCATTGCTATTAACACATGCCAGTAGCACTGGGAAGGTTACAGTTCCCAGGGCTCCTGGCAAGGGCGCTGACTCGCCCCCCACATTGTGGGGGCACATCACATGACGCATCATGTTACATGTCACATGACACGTCGTTGTCCCCACCTAGCACTGGGCCAGGACACGCAGGTATGCCGCTGCCGCAATGCCAGTGCTTGGCCTCCTCCCTGCGCGACATTGGGCAGGGCCACATGATTTGTGGGGAAGCCAGCTCCTTCTTTGAAAAATTAGGGGAGGCTGAAGACCCCTCGGTCAGATGGTGCACCTGGCTCATGGCTAGGGCCATTGTTCAGGGATAACCATGGGGGTTGGAGTGCAAAGTGTTTTGTCCCTCCCCCTTACGGTAGTAGTAGGAAGGAGGAGCAGCAATAATAAGAAGAAATATGTTCCCATTTCTGGAAACCACAGGACGTGAAGATGGCTCTTGTGCTTGAATCCAGCCACTGTGAGAACAGCATGCTGGACTTGATGAGCCACTGGCACAGTGCTGGTGAAAAACTAACCGCCCACCATCTTAAAGTGCCCAGAAGCACTTGTTTGAGTTTTAATATGCACATAACCAACAGTTCTTACCAATAGATTGTGGGTGGGATGGAGTAAATCCTGGTACAGTCATACCTCGGGTTGAAGTTGCTTCAGGTTGAGCGTTTCCGGGCTGCACTCCATGGCAACCCGAAAGTAACGGAACACATTACTTCTGGGTTTCGCAGCTCGCGCATGTGCAGATGATCAAAATGATGTCACGCGCATGCGCAGAATAGGCGAATTGTGACCCGTGCACAAGCAGACGCAGGTTGTGTTCACTGCAGGATGCGAATGGGGCTCCGGAACGGATCCTGTTCATATCCAGAGGTACCACTGTAGCTGGAATTTGTCATCCTCCCCCCCCCCAAGCAGCCTGTATTAGTATATTCAAATTTCTTTGAGTGCTCTATGCCACGCCTACGTTATGTGCCTGGCAATGCCCCTGCTCCTTGCACCCGGCACGTAGCCATGGCAGCATGCCAAGCATCAGAGATGAGAGTGAGGAGGGGATGAAAGAAACATTCCTCCGTTCTTTGGACTAGTGATAGAAAGGGGCCTGAAGGTCAGGAGCGGGTGGTCCAGAGGCAGGATCAAAGGGAATTGCAATCTAAGGAAGCGGCAAACATTTGGAGGTCATGATACTGCTTGTGCATTGCGGCAAGCATTATGAAGCACGCTTCATAATGTCCAAAGCACCTTTGAAGCAAGCTGCATCAGTGTTGACCCTTGGCACAAGTCCCTTCTTTGACTCTGTGGAATCAATGGAAACCAGTTGGGTGATCCCATGGTAATATGTTGTCCAGGCCCAGAAATTCCAAGAGAGATCTCTCATAGAGATTCAAACTTTCAACAGACAGGCTGATAATGATCAGTCCCTAGATTTACTGTTGTTTTATATTGTATTTTGTATCCTGGTATTGTTTCTCCCATGCTTGTAGCTGAAGGAAGGAGTCAAGCTTTCTTGGTTGACCAATAAACTAAGCTGAAACTAATACTGTGTGTATGCTCGTGTGACTTCCACAGTACATTTGCTCCCAGCAAGTCTCTGCCAGTTTGATTCATGTGCATAACTCCAGATAGCTCTGGTTCTGCATTCCAGAAAATGCCATTCCATGCTCCACACACATATCATTTACTTGGTTTAAAAAAGATGTTCTGCTATCCCAATTTAACAGATCAATGGACAGGACAGGACATGATTACAGACAAACACAGAAAGAGGCATGGAAGGCCTCCTTCTCCTCCAATCCCACAGAGGAACCTCCATCTGCCCAGTTGCTGTGTTGTGAACCATAAAGAGAAATTAACAAGAGGGCTGTAGCCTTGAAGTACCACCCTGTGCACATTTATAAGTCCCAATGTGGTGTGTCATTGACAACAGATTGATTTAAAAAGTTGCCAAACGCAATAAAACACCTGCAACAGTTTTAAAAGAAGCAGGGGAAATGTCCCAAGACTAAGGGCCGTGGCCAGCTAAATTCTACTCAGAGTAAACCCATTTAAATCAATGGACGTAAGATAGTCGTGTCTATTCATTTCAGTGGGTCTCTTCTGAGTAGGGCTAACACTGCATGCAACCCAAAGTTACAGTTCCCCCAAGAAAATGAGTCCCATTATCCTCACCCAGCAATCTTAACAATCCCAAATTGTACGCTGCTGGAAATTTATTCTGCATTTGGGGGTGGGGGTCGAGAAGGAGTTTCTTTTGAAATTTTCAAAGAAAGCTATATTGAATAAAACAAATTTTGTATTATTACAAATGACTATAAGGAAGATTTCCAGGACCACTTTTCATTAATCATAATAACAAAGGAGGCTTGGAGAAGCACTCTCAGCTAATCAAGGAGAAGCACTCAAACACTGGCCACATTCACACCATGTATTTAAAGCAGCATTAGACCACTACAAACAGTCATGGCTTCCCCGCAAAATCCTGGGAGCTGTAGTTTGTTAAGAGTGCTGGGAGTTGTTAAGAAGCCGCTGTTCCTTTTACAAAGCTACAATTCTCAGAGTGGTTTTGTTATGTACTGAGTTGAATAGGATCCAAAATGCAGCAGTCTGATTGGTCCTAGAACAATAGGATTCAGAATGCAACAGCCTGATTGGTCCACAGGAGCACCCAATCCAGCTCTAGGTGGAAATGAATCCGCAATCTGATTGGCCTACAGGAGAATCCCAGAATTAGCCAATCGTGTGGGGCTCATTGTGTAAGTAATGTATATAAAGCAGACATTCTGGGGGGACTCCCATTCCTCCTCACCACTATGAGCTGAATAAAGAGCATAAAATCCACTCTCGACTCCGAGTATATTTCAGGTTTAATAGTCAATACCTCTTTACAGAACTAGAGGCACAGTCTACTCCTGTTCCTCCACCATCACCACCACCAGCAACAGCAGCTATCTTCATCTCAGCATCATAATTTATAAGGGGGGAGCCTTTTGCTGTTGGCAACTGGCTCCCAGATGGGAGTGTGGCCCTTGATCCAAAACAGAGTCTCCACCCTTCCCCTAAACCAATGCTTCCCAAACTCCCACCCACAAGACCACTTCAGAATTTTTGGTGGTCTTGGCAGGCCACTTAACAATTTTTCTGCCTGCCGTGCTAGATGCTGTATGATTTTTAATTGTATTTTTATTGCTTCTTTTATTCCTCATACTGCATTGCACTGCATTACAACTCACATTCCATAGAACTCAACTTGCAACGCAGTAAAACACAAGAAATAAAATCATCAATAAAATACAATTGAGAAAGATCAATATGGGTGCCTAATGTGGGCAGTGCTGCAAATCCACTTGAATAAAGCTTGCCTAGCCCTGGAGGTCGATGGACCACAGTTTGGGGACCCCGGTCCTACAGAATCATCATATAGTTTTTAATCCCTGCTGTCCTTCAATATTCTGCACCAGACAGTTGCACACGCATAGTTGTGGCCATTTTTCACTTCTCACTGAGACACAATTTTTAACTTGCTTTATTGTGGATTTATTCCTGCCTATGATTTTGGACCTTTGCAGTGGTATTATCCATTTGGAAAACTGCAATCAGGGCCTTGAAACCCTTTTGAGGTGTTATCATCCGAAGAAGATTTGGCAATCCATGACCTTATCCAGAAGCCTATTGTGAGCTGCTTAGAGCACCCTTCAATACGATAATAATAATTTGCTTTTTGTAAGCCTTGCTGAAACGTACTCTTTGCAAGTGTAATGATACTTGTCAGTTGCTTAGAGCATTCTTTAATATGATTCTTGTGCTATGTGGTTCTTTATAAGCCTTGCAGAAATGCACATTTTGCAATTGTGATAGTACGCTGCCTATTTTATTGTAACTTCTTTTCACCAGTACATGGCTGTTACATTTGTGCACATATAGCTATGTCCGTTTTTCATTTCTTACTGTACTACAATTTTTAACTTGCTTTATTAAGGGCTTAGTCCTCCCATCCCCTCTCTGTCCCTGAATCCAAAAGGGAGCAAAATATATTAGCCAAGCACAAGGAATTTTATTAAACACACGGGAGGCCCTGAAGTTCAATCTCAGTGAAAAGCTGAGCATTTGGCTATTTGCTGAAATTCCAGGATCAAGAGAGAGATAGAAACCCAGAAATATCTCCTTGATCAATTTCAGAAGAGTCGCTCGTGGTGACCGCCAGCTACACATTTTTCCCCTGAATAATATTGCCAGCCACCAGTATAAAATACCAAACATGCCCAGAACACATGGCAGACCAAATCAATTGTTCATGTTCTCAGCTTTGAAAATATGTCAGCAAGGTTGAAAGGGCCCCCAATCCAGGGCACAACAAATTTGCTCTCCTACAAGATCCGTTATTCTTTACTCAGTCTTGTTGTTTTTAACCCAAAACAAATGTTTCAGTTGTGCAGCAGCTGAGGACAATGGATTATCCAGATGCCAGGGAGAAAATTCATTTCCTATTTAGACCCTGAACATGTTGCTATGGGGAAGAAAAACATCTACACAAATGACTCGATTTGCTGAGCATCTACATTTCTATTTGTTTTAGAAAAAAATGTGATTTAGGCTTAGATGAGGGATGTGTGAGAAAATCCACAGAGTGATTCTATAGAATTCCTGCAGAGGAACTTTGCAGTGAAATCTGTTATCTGAATGTTTTTCCATGAACTTTGGCAGAGAATTCAAATTGATTCTCATTGTTTATGTTTCATGCTGCAGGTGTGCATGACCTACACTCACTGTGTATACAGCAGTTGAAGACTACAAATGCGATGGTGCAGTGAAACTTTCATTTACGCCACAATCCTATGGGCTGCCATATTTTGAAGAGCAAAAAAGAGGGCACATCTGCTGACTTCTGCTTTTAACTATGGATCGCTATGATGACTCTCATTTTACATACTCATGAAAAAGAGGATGTGTCCTGGAAAAAGAGGACATATGGCAACCAATGTCTACTGAGTTCAATGTGACTTACTACCAAGTATGTGTATTAAGGACTGCAGCCTATAAACTATGTGTGCATGCTTAATAAAATTACAGATGCAAAGCATGATGGCACAAGCTCCGCCTCCACTCCATTTTGGAAAATTAAATCCCAAATTCTGCTTAAGGGAAAATTATTTTTCTACAACCCATATCTTGAGAGGACAAGCCCAAAGATGGTCCTTTCTGCACAATATAGGAATTGTGCCTTTGGTGTTATGGAAAACCGATGTGGACAGTGCCAGATTTACGTATAAGCTATACAAGCTATAGTTTAGGGCCCCACTCTCTTGGGAGCCCCCCCCAAAAAAAATGAAAGGGGGAAAAACTGGATGTACATTTCCAAAATATAAGATAAAAAACAAATAAAATAAAACCTACATACAGCAACAGGGTTTTGTGTTGTGTAGGCTCCTATCATACCTATTAGGTCCATAAATTACCATGTAGCATATATTCAACACAAAAAACAGCGACAATTTGTTGTTGACAAAGGACAGCTGGACATATAAAGGGCCCCATTACCTTCAGTAGCTTAGGGCCCCATCAAACCTTCAGTAGCTTAGGGCTTCATCAACATAGCTGCCAACCATCCCTTATTTGGCGGGAAACTCCCTTATCCCAGCGCCGTGTCCCGCTGCTGTCCCTTATTGATGATGTCCCTTAAATTTCCCGGGTTTCAAAGGAAGCAGCTCCTCTCCCTCCCTGCCAGCCAGGGAGGAGGGAGGCTCCAACTGTGTTGCTTGGCTGCCTGGCCCGCCCCCCTCCGGCCTCCTCTCACCAGCCTCGGCCCCCAGGAGCCCCTCCCCGCTGGAACTGGCGGGAGCCTTGGGCCCTTCCGCCGCCATTCTTCTTTTTTTTATATAAAATTTTTATTGGTTTTACAAAATTTTAAGAAAAACAAACAAACACTTAAAATGACAAACATACACGTATAGTTTCAAACCTATTTTCGTAAACCTCTTTTCTTGGACTTCCCCATACCCCCCCTCTCTGCATCCCAATGTCCATAATTCAACTAGCAACTCCCAATTGTTACTTTCCAATCTCTGTCATCTTAGTCCTCTTTTATATTCTAACCTTATATCCCTGTACCCCTTTGTTTCTGGAAACCACAACATTTTAGCATTCATTAAGTTTATAGTAGTCCTTAAGATAACTTTTAAATTTTCTCCATTCTTCTTCCACCGTCTCTTTTCGTTGGTCACGAATTCTGCCTGTCATCTCGGCCAGTGTCATATAGTCCATCACTTTCATCTGCCATTCTTCCAGTGTGGGTAAATCTTGTGTCTTCCAATACTTTGCGATAAGTATTCTTGCTGCTGTTGTAGCGTACATGAAAAAAGTTCTATCCTTCTTTGTCACCAATTGGCCGACAATGCCCAAGAGAAAGGCCTCTGGTTTTTTAGAAAAGGTACATTTAAGTACCTTTTTCATTTCATTATAGATCATTTCCCAGAAGGCCTTAATCTTCGGGCATGTCCACCAAAGGTGGTAGAAGGTACCTTCAGTCTCTTTACACTTCCAACATTTGTTATCGGGCAAATGATAGATTTTTGCCAGCTTGACTGGGGTCATGTACCACCTATAGACCATTTTCATAATGTTTTCCTTTAAGGTATTACATGCCGTAAACTTAATACCGGTGTTCCATAACCATTCCCAGTCAGGTGACATAATGTTATGTCCAACATCCTGTGCCCACTTAATCATAGCCGATTTAACTGTTTCATCCTGTGTATTCCATTTCAACAACAAGTTATACATTCTAGATAAATTCTTGGTATTGGGTTCTAACAGTTCAGTTTCTAATTTTGATTTTTCCACCTGGAAACCGATTTTCCTGTCCTGTTTAAAAAATTCCATTATTTGACGATATTGGAACCAATTTTCTACTTTATGTTTCAATTTCTCCTGACTTTGTAGTTTGAACTTATCTCCATCCTGTTCTAAAATTTCCCAATACTTCGGCCATCCGACCATTCTTCGGCTTCCGCCGCCATTCTCCTTGCAGCCACCGAACTGAGCTTCTCTGCCTGGGGCCTCCCCTCTGCCCGATGCTGATGCTGCCGAAGGACCCGGATGAGATGGGCAGCCTGGCACGGCCAATGAATTGCTGAGGAGCCTTGAGAGGAGAGCGAGGGCAACCATAGAGAAAGCAGTTCAGAGAGAAGAGGAGGAGGCAGAGGTGTGGGCAGGTGTTCCAAGGGCTAACCATAGAGGGGGAAAGCGGAGGAAGGACCGCAAGTGCTTCTCCCATAGATTTGTAGTGGTAGACTGGCATAGATGGTCTGCTCTGCGGGTTTACTTTGGGTGCTATTCCCCCCCCCTTCCTCCTGCCCCGCCTGATGGAACTGAGAGCTGCAGATGGAGCATGAGAGAAAAGATACAGAACTGCAGCAGCATCTTCATAGCTTGGACTTCGTTTTGCGCGAAAAGTGGTTGCTGCTTGTAGTTATTTAATTGCAGTGTTTCATCAGCTGGTGTCTTGAGCAGGCAACCTCTGGAAACGAAGGGCTAAAAACTGGCGCTGCTCTCCCAAATTATCTGATCCCTTTTAACTTCGTATTTCAGCTGGTTGACTAAAATCCCTTATTTTGGCTGCTGATCCCTTATTTTCGAGGCTGCTGGTCCCTTGTTTTCAAATCTGTAAGTTGACAGCTATGCTCATCAAACCTAAATCCGGCGCTAGATGTGGAAATGTGACGAACTGAAATTATGATTGTAAAAATGAGAAACTGAGGGAAACCGAAGTTTACAGATTTGCCCATCCCTACCTGAGCCATCCCCTAACCACACTCCTTGTTATGGAAGTAAAACTAGTGCATGTCACTCATCAAGAGGGCGCAAATCAGAAAGGCCATTTGACAATAGATGGGGATAATAGAGGCAAAACGCACTAAGAAGAATGATTACCTTTCCGGGCTATTCGGATGCAATTCAGCCTCGTTTCCTAACAGGGAAGAAAAGAGAGAGTCAGATTTTACTGGTCGAAGCTTTATGTGAACTTACTCTTTATTTTTAGAATGAATATTGTTCTGCCTGCTTGCATCCCATCACAGTTATCCCACCAGAAATAGGTATTTCCAGACATCAAGGCTTCATACCACTTTGATATTTTTGAACTATTAAGCAATATATGCATTCTTTTAAATAAATAGCAATATGAGCATGAAAAACCCCAATTTACAACTAACATACTCACACACACCACACAACATGGCGTGTGCAAGGTCGCCATGCCCCCCCCCGGCCCCCTCAGTGAAAATTTGGGGGGGGAGTCCTTGGCTTTCTGCCCACCTGTACCCCCGACGGCCCCCCTGATGCTGGTTATGGCTTATGAGAGCTAAAGCCCTACAATATCTGTAGGGCAACAGGTTCCCCATCCCCAATTTAAAAGCTGGTTCTTAAATCGTAATGAAGCCAATTGCAGTGACTGGCAAAGTTTGCACAGTAATTTCCTCCATGGCATTGAATTCCTTTAGATTTAAGGCCTATGGATAGAAATGAATACACCATACTACTCCGTGTACAGTATAAGATGACCTTTTTTTCCTTAAAAATTATGTTAAAAATTGGGGGTCAGTGGCTATTTGGTGTGTTATTTGTTGCTGTGGCCAGGGCTGGTGTTAATTGGCTGTTGTTACTCTGGGCTACCCCCCCCCCCATAAAAAGCTCAATAACTATGGGCAATCCTCCTCCAAAAAAACTCAACAACTCTGAGCAATCTCCCCCCATTTTCTTAATTTGGAGTCCCCCCAAATAGGGGGCGTCTTATACAGAAAGGTGTGTTATACACGAAAGAATACGGTCACCTCTCAGGTTGATAGAGAGCCACCTCACTTGCCCAGCTGAGAAACCATTTTGTTCCTCGCTTTTCTTTTCTTTTCTTTTCTTTTCTTTTCTTTTCTTTTCTTTTCTTTCCTGCACTGCCTGTCTCCTCCCTTTCTATCTCGCCAGCCCAGTGGGATTCCTCAAGCACCCCCCCTGCATTGCCTGCCCGCCTGCCAAAATGCCATGCTAATAACACAATCACTGCAGATGGAAGAATGGAAATGAAACAAATGGGCATCATTTTCCTTAATGTGCATAATCTATATCTACTCATTATGTTAGGATTCCTTGTTGTGCCATTTGGGATATTTGGATGCTGGGTGCATGAGAACCAGAACGCAGCAATAAGGAGGAGGCTGGAAAGAACCTCAGCTGGGGCATAAAGCTTTCCAAGGCATCCTCCCCTGCCTGCTCACACAGGCAGCTATTCTATTCTCCCTGCAGCTGGACTGTGAAATTAACAGCTTCTGTCAATCATTACCAAGCTGGGGTCATTACAGTTCTAAGAATTCGACCGGCGCTCCACATATACCAGTATCCTGCTTCCCACAGTGACTAAGTCAGTTGTCTTTGGGGTGGCCACAAGCAAGGCATGGATGCAACAATGCTATTACCAGCAATTAGTGCTCAATAGCACAAAGGAGACATGCAACAAAATGTTGCCTCCAAGCCACAGTGTTCCTGTTCAGAAGTCCAGGCAGCTAACCATGCCCTTCTCTAGGACTAAGGAGTTCATGGAGGCCATTCCAAGGTTTAGTGGCTACTGAGCACACTCAATCCATGTTGTCTCCCTGCTCCCCATCTTTGTTTCTTTGTTCAGAGAGCATTTTTTAAAAAATATATCAATACATTTTGGGGCATGTCAACATGTCCATCTAGTTTCTGGGTAAGGGTTATAGCTCAGTGCTGAAGCATCTGGCTTGCAAGCAGGACTCAGGTTCAATTCCCAGCATCTCCAGGTAGAGTTCAGAAAAAACTCCTACCTGAAATCCTGGAGAACTGCCCCCAGTCAGTGTAGATAATACTGAGCTAGATAGATCAATGGTCTGACTTGGTATAAGGCAGATTCCTATGTTCTTATGATTCTGAGTGGCCCCATTTGGCTCCATTCTTATTGGCACTCACTACCCAAGTTTGCAATTAGAGGAACTGCTTCTGAACCCGGAGATTTCGTTTACCTAACAAACAGCCTCCAATGGACTTGGGTTGCATACATTTAAAACACAGAGACACACCTTGAAAGAATCCTGGGAGCTGCAATTACCCCTCACAGAGCTATATAAACCCTTAACAAACTACAATTCCCAGAATTAATTTATTTTTATTTATTTTTTAAATTTATGGTGTATATAAATTCTTCATTCTCCATGAATTTGTCTAACCCTGTTTTTAAACTAACACCATTACATCTGTAGCACTGATAATTGCGCATTGTTCATAGAAGCACTTTCTCTGGTCTGTTCTGAAAACTGCTCTCATCAATTTAATTGGGCAACCCTGAGTTCTTGTATTATGGAGAAGGTGGAGGGAGGGGAGGGAAACTTTTTTCCTCGTCCACTTTCTCTACATAGTGCATAATTTCAGAAACCTCTATCATGTATGCCCCCAGTGATCTCTCCCTTCCCAAAACTATAAAAAAACACCACACCAAATGCTTTTAGTGGGTGTAGCCTGGAGGAGGCATAAAAGTCCTCAATCTGCTCCCAACATTGGTTGTAGCAAGTAGCTCTTTTGGAGCTGTCCGTGGTCCTGTAACATTTGAATTTCCTTGCTTCCAAAACATAACACAGAACATGAACCCAGAATGTCCTGGGTTCAATCCATGGCATCTCTAATTGAAATAATCAGTTAGCAAGCATGTAGTGGGAAACAGTCTGAGGCTGAGACCCTTGAGAGCTGCTTTTCATCAAAGCAGACAACCCTGGGCTCCATGGACAAATAATCTGACCTGGTCAAAGGTCCTGTGTTCCTTATTTGAATTGATGGATTTACATGTAATGGCAACCCTTCCTGCTTCTTTGCCAGCTCTCTCTGGCAGCACACACTCCTTCATGTGGCTCTACAGCCTTTGCCTTCTATGGGTGCGGCAATACATTGCCTGCCCACTTCTGCATCCCCAGTGGCTCAGATGGAAGCTGCAGAAATGTGTCAAGTCAAGGCATCAAGGATGCTCTGAAGGATGCCCCCCGTTGTTCCAGCAGTCACCTTGAAAGAGATTTGCCCAGACGTGGAACAGAACCTCGGGTTAGTCAGATCAGATTTGTCTCTGCAATGAAAGCTGGGCTGTTGAAGCTAGGCCAAGCTTGATCGTCTTGCAGATTAGGACAGAACAGCCCACTGGGGCAGCTGCAGGGGACAGGCCTGGAGTCCTTGGAGGACATCTCCTAATGTTAGCATATGCAAGGAGTCGCTGCAAGAAAGGGTGTCAAATGAATTGTCTCTTGCTGAGATGCCTGAGCAAGATCCCCACCCTTCTCCCTCTGTAGACAGCCTGAAGAAAATCCATGTATTCTCATTTCCAATGGTGCAGTCTGATTATTTTTAGACTTTGGACCTAATGGTCTTACATACTCTCTACCCCATCACCACCACCGTTCCAAAGATGGCAAACGGGGAAGGACCATAGCTGAGCATCAGAAGGTCTCCTGCTGATTCTGCTGCCCCCAAGTCCTGCCCTGATGGCACCGCTGCTCATTTCTTTGCTAGAAAAGGCAAGGATGTCTCTCAGGTCCAGGCAGGAAGAGGCAGAAGCAGCTGAGATTGGACATTAATGACACACAGACTAAGGAAAGAGGGTGTAGCTCAGTGGTGCAGTGCAGGCTAGTCTATTAGGTGAATGGGACACTATACCACCAGCCACCATTGCAGTGATGATGCACTAGCTTTGCCCTTGTGAAATGCAAGATCCAATCATCAGCATCATTGATTTTTTTAAAAAAAATCTCAGGGGGCTGAGCTAGCCCCGAACAATGGCTGCAAATTGAATTAAGATCAGTCAGTGTGAGCTCCCCACTTTAAGTTCCAGCTGATCTGGAAGCAGCAGTGCCTTCTTGGTGGTAGTCCCAGAGCTCCAAAACTTCCAGAGGTTATGGAAGGCTATCAGCTGATCACATTTTAATCCTACACATTGCTACTCACCCCTTTGAGATGGCTCATGGCCTGGAAGTAGATGAGATAGGCCTTCTTGGGCTCCAGCGGTGGATTCCAGTAGCCGCTGTAGGTTTGGTTGTCCCCTACCGTGAAGGGCTTGGCTTCTGTGAGGCTGCTGGGGGGCAGCTCGGCTCCAAAGTAGTGAACTGAGCCACGGGACATGGCATCGTCAAAGGTGAGGGGCACCGGAAAGCATTCCTGGCCCCCCACCTCCCGCTTGACCTTCCTAGGCCTGTCTTCTTCCACAACGACTTGGTATGTGCTGGGGACACAGTCCAAGGAAGCGGGTTGGAGAGAGAAAGAGAACAGAGAGGGGTGAAATCAGATGGTTTCACAGAATCATAGAACTGTAGAGTTGGAAGGGACCCTGAGGATCATCTAGTCCAACCCCCCAAAAATGCAGGGATATGCAGCTGTCCCTTAAGGGGATCAAACTTGGAACCTTGGTATTATCAGCACAAAGGCTCTAACCAGCTGAGGTATCCAGGCTGAAATAAATCAGAATGCTATGAGATTAAGGGGGTTGGCACCTGCACTTACAGCTGCCTTTTCAAACCCTTGGAGAATAATCCAACCAAAGAATTCCAGGAACTGTAGTCTTGTTGAAGGTGTTGGGAATTATAGCTCTGTGAGGGATAAACTACAATTCCCAGGATTCTTTGGAGGGAGCCATGTACAGTCATGGGGGTTTGTGGCTTGCCAATGCCCGTCTATGCTGGAGTCTACTGGCTATACCATCATCCTGCAGACACTGGATTACAAATGTTCAGCCTTACTGGCAGAAGATCCAGTGGGTTTCAAGTAACTCGTGGAAGCAGAGGTGTTGCCATCCCCTTTCCTCGCATGATGATCATTTATTTAACAACATTTCTATGCTACCCGATCTTGTAAGAAACAGGAATAGCTAGCAAAGGGAGATGACGCATGGCTCGGCTAAGGAGTCTTAGAAGAGGCGGCTGCCAGACTTAAGGCACAGAGCTTTGAGGATGATGCACTTGCGTTGCCTTGCTGCCAAAGTCAAGGGAAGAGGATTCCGTCCAGCAGGTGCACATGGGATGCAAAGACACTTGCTCAAGACATTCAAGCAAGAGCCGCAGGAAATCCACAGAGACTCTCCCTCCCTCCCTCCCTCCCTCCCTCCCTCTCCCTTTCTCCAGACTCCACGGCTGTGACCTGCAGGCCAAGCGCAGCTGATCTCTCTCACACACACATCAGGCCTGGCTGGCTGTAGGTTATATATAATTAAAGATGCCAAGTCAGAGGCACTATTTGTAACTTTCTCTACCCTTCAGCCAAGAGCAGAAAGGCAAATAACAGTGTGTCAGAAGGGACTGTTTAAATGCCCCAAAGCATTCACGGGCAGGTTTCGTACTGTGGCACAGACCGTGTTAAAACCAGCGCTTTTCAAAAGGGATGCATTAAATCAACAGGCAAACCTTTGCCATCTTTGGAAAAGACAGGTGCCTAGGGTGGGGAGGCATGTGTGTTCAGTGGGTGAATCAAGTCTCGCTCGCCAATTCTCAGCATTAAAGTCTAATTACAAAGATGGCAAAGAGGAACGCTGTCGGCCATATCCCTCACATTTCCATTCTTGCTCAGGTCGTGGATGGCTCTCAATCGGATGTGTAGTAGTCTGGGGTTGCAGGGGGTCAAAGACTTATTACTATTTCTGCAGCATGGTCCCTGGAAAGTGAAGAACCTTATGGTTTCAGTTACAGATAGGTAGCCGTTTCATGGTTTCAGCATTCCTAAATGGAGCATACAGAACAGCTCCTACTTGGCGTTCCTCCCAGCTGCCTTCTTCGGAGTGACTATGAGCCAATCCGCAGTTACTGACTCACCTCCTTTCACTATGATTGGCTCCTATAAGCCAATAAGTGTGAGGAGATTCCTCCCTAGAGGCTAAAAAGCTCCTTTTTCTGTTACATACAATAGAACTTCAAGGAAAGCAGAAGTTGAGTCACCTTGGAAGAAGATACGAGAGCACTCCAAACTGAGCAAATGACATGGGGGTGGGTGGGAAGGATTAAGCCCTTTGCTAGTTCCACAGTCATGACCCAAATCCAACCCACCTCTGGAACTGCAATTATTATTTTTTTAAAGCAAGGAGGAGGGGAGAGAGAAAAGGCCAATCCACCTTCCATTTCATAAATGAAGTTTTGTTGTCTCAAAACTGAAAGGTGGTATGCATGAGTTCCTTGAGTAGATGGGCTTTCCTGTACCTGATAGGGGCACCTCTGCCCTGTGCCGGCCTTAGCAGAATGGTGATGGTGCTCTCTGACTCTCCCAGAGGGGAGGGCATGTCCCCATAATCGAAGCTAGGAGCTAAAAAGGAAAACAAAAGACAGTGATCAGAAAGGATATAAGCTCAAGAAGGACAATCCTGGGGCTTTTGTGAATTCCAAGCATAGTGATGTTTCATCGGAAATAGCAAGCCATGTATTGAACTCAGAGAGGTTGTACATTTACATCATCATCATTTATACCCCAGCCATCTGGCTGGGTTTCCCCAGTCACTCTGGGAGGATCCCAACAGAATATTAAAAACACAATAAAACATCAAACATTAAAAACTTCCCTAATCAGAGCTGCCTTCAGATGTCTTCTAAAAGTCAGATAGTTGTTTATTTCCTTGACATCTGATGGGAGGGTGCCACTACTGAGAAGGCCCTCTACCTGGTTCCCTGTAACCTCACTTCTCATAGGGAGAAGGCCCTTGGAGCTGAACCTCAGTGTCTGGGCTGAATGATGGGGATGGAGACGCTCCTTCAAGCCATCCAGATATATCAGAGAATGATATAATACAGTGAAGTCTCCCCCGCCCCCGTCAACCATGGTAAAGACTACCTGTCATTTGGCTCTTCCCTTCTCAAAACTGCCTCCATCGGATGCCATTCCATCTGGTCCTCCCACACCCAGTCCCTGGGTACATCAGTTAAGCCCTCTCCAGATGGTACTGCCATGAAGAGGAAATACCAGTAGAATGGGGATGGAGGGAGCACATCTTTATCCCCGCCACCATCATTCCAAGGCACTTTTTTTTCTGCTCCCGGGTTCTTGAGCTGAGAACTGCTTCTTAAAGTGTGAAATCCCGCAGATAACTTGATTCCAATCTGCACACTAAACTGGAAGGTGCCGATCAGATTAGGCTGAATGGGAATTTGCAAAGATCATATTCCTCAAGAAGCCTAGGTGTAGCTGTTTCCCGCTGCCTAGAACAACATCTTGACAGAGCAGTTAGGCGGCCTCCTCTCCAAGTCATGAGCGCAATGAATCAGAAAGACAAATCCAATTGGTTCGTTTTAAATAACTGGCCTTCACCAAAACTCCCATGGCACTTTTTGGGGGGGTATGAATTACGAGCGCCAGCAGCTGCCTCCTTCCCACGTGGTAAACTGATCCAGTTAGCATTCTTTGATGTGCATCTGAATCAGCTCTTGGATGACAACATTTCAGAGGGAAGCAAAGTCATGAATGTTTGGGGGACTGGGGGTTGCTCTTTGCGAGGGGGGAATGTGTGTTGTGTGTAGGGCTGCCAAGTCAGGAGCATCCCAGACCCTGAGATTTCAGGGTTCAAATCTGAGATCTATGAGCAGCCTCTGGTGGTGTCATGGAGGAGAGGCTTCTGGTGATGCCACAATGTTGTCCCTGGAACCATTACAGTGTGGGCCCTGGAGATGGGAGTTAATTGGGAGAGGGGAGGGGGGGGAGGAAGGCAGCCCTCCCTCAAGTGTCTATGTTATCATTTTCACCCAGCTCCTGCCAGACTGAAGCCTGCAAGCTGTATGCACAATTTTCTTAACAATTCCTCTTATTATTAAAGGCACTCTTGCCCACCTGAAGATTCACTTGCCACCTGGAGAGGACCAGGCAAGCCTGGGGACTTCAGATCAGACCTAGATGTTTGGCAGCCCCAGCTGTATGGAACTGAGAACCCTCGGCTCTCTTTTCCTTGACTAGTTCTCTCCTTTTGAATAATGTCCCCAGCTTATGCCAACATAAACGCTGCACCTCATTTCCATCCACATTGCACACTGATTATTCTGAAAGCCATGGTTATCCCACAATTCTTTTTGCTCTGACAAGAGAAAGGGAAGAAAGGAAGGGGAAGGACATATTAATTGGCTCTGCTTCTGACAGAGCCGGATGAGTGAAAAACAAGGGGAGGGACGACATGCTGACTGAAAGGAAAAAATTGGAAGGGGAACCAGAAAGATGAAGTTCTTTACAGAAATATGAAAGAATAGTGAAGGGTTGAGCAGCTGCTTTGCATGTAGAAGGACCCAGGTTCAATTGCCGGCATCTCCAGGTACAGCTGGGAATGTTCCCTGCCTGAAACTCTGGAGTGTCACTGGTAAAGGAGCTAATAGAATCATTAGTTTGCCGGAAAGTGAAAATGTACCTCCGCAGACCTTGCTTTGTCCGAAGCCGTCCCTTCAGTCAATGCAGCAAAACCTTTCCACAATTCCCTTGCAGAAACCCCCTGCCCCTCGCTCTCCCTTTGCTTACAGCCTGCAGGTCCTGATTAATCAGCAGTCACTCAGGTCCACCTCCTGCTGCCTCCTAATTCCTGTGTCCCTATTAAAAAACATCTCAGCCAATTCAGCACTGTTAATAGCTACACCACAGACATTAGCAAACAGCCCTAAGTACTGTATGGCTTGTTAATGAAGCCCAATTAATCCCTTGTTTGTGCCTCTGCAAGGCAGAGTATTTTGTTTCCTCTCTGTAATCTTCCCCTTGGCATATATTATGGGGTGGCGGCAGCAGGGGGTTCTGTTATCTCTGCAGTAGACAATCTTCTAAAGAATGCCAGCTTTGCCTCCTCCTGAGAGCCAGCCTGGCCTCCTCTCTGTCTCCCAGAATGCCTGGCTGTATGACTACAGACCCAAACTTCCCTCCCAGCTCTTCAGCCTTGGCACAACTAGGAGCTCATATGGCAGACTGTGGGCATTGATGTGACTAGCTTCACTGCCAAAACTTGAAACAGAGAGAAAAAGAAAGGGCAATTGATAGGATCAGTAATAGTCTACTCATTTGGCAAAAAAGGACTTGGAAATCTGTCACTATTTCAAGTTCTGGGATCCCACTGCATCTTCTAATTGGAATGACATGCTTTGGGGTGCAATCTTTGCTATTTCCAATACAAATGAACTTGCTCTATACCTCCTGGACAAATGCATGGATCAGTGGCGTAGCGTGGGGGGTGCAGGGGGGGCCGGCCGCACCGGGCACAACATCTGGGGGTTAGGGTTTAGGGGCACAAATCCACGGGTTAGGGGGCGCAAATCCACGGGTTAGGGGGCGCAAATTACTTGCCTTGCCCCGGGTGCTGACAACCCACGCTACGCCACTGGCATGGATTAGAATTTGTCCGTTCACTGATTTCCATGCTTCCTTAATGTTCTGATGCGGTACTCAGCATCAAAAAAAAAGCATCAAAATAGGGCCCTAGGGTTGCCATACATTGTCTTTTTCCTGGACATCTCCTCTTTTTTAGGGGTAAAATTTCTGTCCCAGCAGATTTTTAAAATTGGACAAAATGTCTGGGGTTTTCACCAAATGACAACGGCATCCTGCCTTCTCCTGTGCAGCGGTTACCGCGCACATAGCCATGGCTCAGTTGGGAACCACGGGTGTTGCAAGCAACCTCACTGCTCCAGCTTCTCTCTCAGGACTACATGTGACCTTGTTATCCATCTCAATCAACAGCAGGCAGCGGTGGCACATTTGAATGGAGTTTTGGAGGCAACGAAGGAGGATGGGCTGTTGGTTGATCGCCTGAGGACAGGTGAGTCACAGCAACACAGAATGCAGCCACCTCTGGACAGGTATCCCTCTCTCTGCATGCCTGCTCTACTGTCTCTGAGAGGTCAGGATGCCACAGGGAAGGATGGGGAAGTGGAGGCAGAGGCAGAGGCAGAGGCAGAGGCAGAGGCAGAGGCAGAGGCAGAGGCAGAGGCAGAGGCAGAGGCAGAGGCAGAGGCAGAGGCAGAGGCAGAGGCAGAAGCTTCTTTTCCTTGCATACATATCATATGTACCCCCTCCTCGGGAGGAAAGGAAAACAAGCCTCACGTCACCCTCAGAGGTTAATGTAAAAAGAGGACAGAACAATGTAACAGATTGAAAATAAGAGTGATTTGCCCACCCTAATCCTGGCACCATCCAGAAAGAAACATTTGTCCTGTGCCTGGGATATAAGATGTATTTCTTTTTCTCAAACAAAGGTTCAGTGTCGTAATGGCAAAAGCATGCATTTCATAATATGTGCACACTCGTGTATTACACAGAGAAATGGGAGACTTGGTGCTCTTCTGATACAAAAAATGCAAATGTAAGAAGAGGTCTGATCGATCAGGCCAGAAGTCCATCTAGCCCAGAAGTCTGTTCTCACAGTAGACAACCAAATGCCTCAATAGGAAATCCAGGACCTGAGCTCAACAGCTCTTGCAGTTCCCAGCAACTGCCTCTGACAGCGGGGGAGATAACATGGCCATCATAGCTAGCAACCATTGATTACCTTATCCTCCATGAATTTGCCTAATCCTCTTTTAAAACCATCCAAGTCGGTGACCATCACTTTATGTTGTACTGTAGTCACTCTGTACATTGACTGGATCATTTCTTAACACTTTCAGGCTGCAATCCTAAACTAGGGCGTAAACAGTGTTGGATACCATGGAATAGGATTGTAATGCAAAATGCATCGCTGTAGAATTTCAGTGATTTCAACGACTTCACTGGTTCTATCAGTGCAAAGAGATCCAAGATTTTAAGAACTATGGTATTGCTGCTTCCTTTAAAAAAAAAAAGAAAAAGATGATCAAAACCGAAAGCTAATCTCTTCATCTTCAGGCAATGTTAATCCCATGTCCCAGAGATGGAACATCTATTTATTTGTGGGACAGGTGACTTTCCTCTGACAAGTTTTTGCCAGCAAAAACAATTGCTCTTCCACGCCTCAGTGACTAGAGAACATCTTTTGCATGCAGAAAGCCCCAAATTTAATCTCTGGCATTTCTACTTTAAAAAGATGTTGTGTAGCAGCTGATAGGAAAGGGCAGGAAGCCACAAATCCACTTGTCAGCTTGTCAGAGGTGAGTGCATCCAGTCCTACAGTGAGCAGAGCACCCAGCACTCCACAGATCCATTCCTGCGAAAGGTCGTTTTCACTGCAGCTTTCGAGTAGGTAAGAAACAAGCAGAAATGACTCTCCAAACTTTGGGAAGGATGTGAGGGAAATGGGACATAGCTTTGATGGGAATGTCCAATGAACTGATGGCAACTGACCAGGAATAAGACCCTAGAAATGAGTCGGTGTGTCTGGCTGCTAGAAGGTTGGTGGTTTGAGTGCCCCCAGGGATGGCTTTGGGCAGAATTCCTGCATTGCATAAAGTTGTACAAGAGGACCCTTGGAGGCCTTTCCAACTCTAGAATTCTCTGTTCTGTCAGAGAACAGCTCAGTGGAGATATTGACCCCATGTACGACAGCTGTGAAAAAGGCGAACTCCATGTTAGACTAGAGATCATTAGGAAAGGAACTGGAAATACAACTGACAATGGTCTGATGCTGTTGTGCAAATCTATGGTACAACCACATTTGGAATACTGTGTACAGTTCTGGTCGCCTGACTTCAGAAAGGATACTGCAGAGCTGGAAAGGGTTCGGCAAAGTGCAGCTGGAATGATGAGGATGGAGTGATTGCTCTGTGAGCACTTGGGACTTTTTGTGGGATGTGAAACACAAGAGCAGTCAAGTACAACATTCCTAGAGTGAACATGTTTACACACAGGGAGGAATGTTTGTCCAGACAGCAGGTAAACTTCCTGTTTCCTTCTGGGCTGGGACAGACTTCCTCTGCATGTGACTAGAGGTGGGCGTGGCCTCACCTGTGCAGGTAAAAACAAAAGCACAGGGCAGGGCAGCTATCTCTCTCTCTTTGACTACATGCATCGAAGAAGCAACATCTGCTTTGCCAAAGATGCTCTCTTGGCCTCCAGCCAAGGTGGGGGTGGGGGAATGCTTTGTTCCATATACTATCAAAAAGCAAAAAGTGAAACTAACCAAACCTACCTAAAAAGTGCATTTCACTTTGGGGGGAAATAGTATCAGGTAAGCTCACAAACAAAAATGATTAATGTATAGGCTGGTACTTGTGTAATCAGCAATGTGCACACCAGAGACTCTTGCAAGGAGGGTGGAGGGTGGATTACCATTCACCAATAAGTGGGAGGAATATCCAGGCAACCTGATCAACCTGAAAACTATATTCACAAGGATTTAGAATACCTTGGACAGATCTGAGCTTAAAAAAATCAAAACAGACTATTAACCATTTTTGCCATTGTATGTATACCTGTTTTACACATGTGTGTGGTTTTCTTAACTGAGAACTTCATAATTATAACCATATTCACCTAATACTGGGTTTTGTAATTGTCTCCTTGTGAAGTGTGGGGAGCCTTGATGCAAGTGGCTTAGTAACTGAGCCAAACTGAGGAAAGAATTCAGCAAGAGTCCCTGGAGAGCCACTGTCAATCAGAGTATACAACACTGGACCATATAGACCAATTGTCCATCTAAGCTTCCTATAATCTGCATGCACACACCGACACACACATGCTTATCACATTAAAAGCAAACAAAATCAAGTCACTGTGTCTATGGCATCAGCATCCATCTGACCTACACAAGATCTATCTCCCTAAATCGTCAACTTCAGTGCAGAAAAAGCACACTCAAGGTCCTGTGCTGTTTAATGAAAAACACAAACTCTCCTCGCTCAGTGATGCCACCTTATCTATTCCACCTCAGACAACATTTCCCACTCATGCAGATAATATCATTTCTCTGAGACTGTTTCTAGCAAGACACAGGGCCGGCAGCATTCAATTTCTCCTTTCCCAGACCACCCCCACTAATAGATCCCATCAAAGCCGCTCCACTGAGTTAGGAAATGTGTTCCAGAGCAAAAGCCCCCGTAATGTAAACAAGGCAGCTTTTGGTCCGCCATGCAAGTAAATTATCCAGCAGGGTTGTAAAATGTAATGCATACTGTTCCCCCCCCCCATTTGAATTCTGACTGCAGGGTAGCTGGGAAAGGAGGAGGGGGCCTCTGGAGCATGAAGAATCCATTTCAAGGGAAAGCATATTTAAAGGAATCAGAGCAGTGGGATGTGTAGTTACCCTGATGCACTGAGTTGCCACTCATCCCGATTGCCAAAGAACGGCTGGAGCTGTGACATCTCTCTCTTGCAACACATCCTATACCAGACTATCCTGTCCTAGCGCATGTCACAGCTGTGAGGTACAAAGGAAACATCATCTGGAAAGAGCAAGCGCCTTTCTAGACGATTGGTGCATTTGTGCAACAATTGCTCAGTTGCTATTCATTGCTCCAGAGAAACCCAACGTCTTCCTTTCAGAAAGCACTTGTGCAGCAGATGCACTCTATTTCCCCCACTGCATTACCCATGACCTGATGACCTTGCCGTATACAGAAGACTTGGATGAAGATAAGGTAGAGGCTACTTCCTCAGGGAGAGCACCACTAGTACTATATTCTGGGTCCTTCTGGCTGAAAGACACAACCCTTCCACCATCCTCTAAGATGATGGGTCACAAGCTGTACGTGTGTCTCCCCAGCCTCACCGAAGATCGGCTTCTCCAGGGAGGCAGATCCAATTACACTTCAGACCTTGTCAGTCTACATGAGGTTTCAGTGGCTATGGCTTCCTGCACAGGCAACATCTCTTAGCAGAGGCACATGGAGCTGTCCAAGGTCCTGTATGCTCTTAGCTCCTGACTGAGCACTGCCCGCTTCCCAGGAGAGCCTCAAGCACCCACAGAATGAAGCAGCACCTCTCAAAATGACAATGATTTGTTGCTGGGGCAATGCAGTCCTCATCATGGACTGCATCCATTAAAGGTTATGACCCACCAACCAGAGCCTGGCCTGGCTGAGTCGCAAGGGCCTGTGGACCCTGCCTTCTTAGCTGTTCAGGAGGACCTCCTCTATAGGGCCTAGCAGTTGTGAGGGATGCAGCTGTGTCAGGGCTGAGTTGTAGGCAGTTATCATAGTGGAGCTCCAGGAACCAGAAATCCCACATTGTGCCAGAGGGAAAGTTTAGCAAAGAACCAAAGCTGAGAGACAAGAGTCAATGCCAATGAACAAAGCCAGGAGTCCAATCCAAAGAGCATACTGAAACACACCACACCTGGAAAGCCACTCTTATCTAGGCAAAGTCCCAGCCCAAACAGACCCTCCCAAGCCTAGAAGGATTCAACGATCAATAGGTTTGAGTAGAGACAGTCTACAGCCCAAGAATATTTTTCTTCCCATAGAGATGCTCCAAACTACAGTTCAGGGGACTTACACATGGAGTCAAAGGTTCCTAGCAGGAACTCTGGGGTCCCAGCCCAGAAGCTCCTGCTGCAGCAACTGGGACAAAACAGTAAACATGACTACAATAATCCAAAGGTTCAAAAGTTCACCACCTCCACCCCTGCACTGCAATGCGGAGGTGCATTTATTTAACTGCAGGTCCCTGGTCAGAGTAAGTGTGACAATCATACAAAGTGGGAAGGGGAAACTGGGTTTGCTTTCGTTACTCGTGAATGTTTTAAGCCGCACTGTAACAAGAAGCCAGCTTTGGGTCTGGAAAGCTTTCGGAGAGAACTACTTGGAGGCATTTCGCTGGTTTAAATTCAGCAGCAGTCAGTGTTGGAGCACAAAATGTTAGCATTCAGTGGCTGTTGGAGAGCCAGTAATCACAGAATGGTGAAGCTGGGTGAGACCACAAGGGACCCCAATCCTCTGCAAAAGGAGGATTTCTAGGACTCGAATTGCAGGATGCTTTTGCATACCAAGTCTACGGCCTCTTGCTTCTTGCATACCAAGCAATATATGTGTGATACAGGCTATGGTGAGAAAATCCTGGCTTTCAGCACAGTTCTCAATAGGCTGCCAGGCATCAGACCAATGTCCCTCGGGCACTAACTAGCTGTACTTCTCTGAAGATTTCATGGATGGGCCAATAAGCAAAGAGGCTTTGAAGACTGAGCCATACTCTCTCTGTGTGTGTGCATTTCCAAGAAACAAAATATGTACAGCAACTTCACACGCCATTTCTTTGGCGTGATGAAAATGTTCTTTGGTTGCACAGTTGTGGCGTCAGTCCATCACTGATGCCAGAAGCTGAGTCAGCAACACCACCAAGGTGTCCACGTTCCACCAATGTCCGCATCTCCTTGGGACAAAATCAAATGACGAAAACCAAAGAAAATCCACATAGCATAATTTTGTACTCCCAGTTTGGTATCGACTGATTTTGTTTGAAAGCCTGCTTGGAACCAGCGATGGGTGTTTCCCAGAAAATGTTGGATCAGAAAATTTTCCAGAAAATAACCCTATGGAAAGTAACCTAATTTGCATTGAGAAATTTTCAGTTAGCACTGGGAAATTTTCTGATGCCCTGGAGAATGTGCTAATTTAGCATGTTTAATTTAGCATCGCTTGCAGTTAATAAATAAAGCTCAGAACTTAGAAACTGCTAAGCTGGCCTCAAACTGTATTTGCAATTCGCTTGCAATTGTGGTGCCTAATGAACTGAAGAAATGGGAGAATTTTCCGCAGAAAAATAAAGCGCTGGAAGCGTTTTACTCAGAAAGTTTTCCATGCCACGTTGCTGCTCAAACCTCCACCTGCTTCCTATGGAGACTGGTATGAACAGGATCTTCTGATCACATCATTAATGACTAGGGGCTTGCTTCTGCACGACTGATTTCGTGAGAAAGAGAGAAATTCATAAAAACAATTTTTGCCTGAGGTGGAGGAGCAAATATACACCACAATGCCATTCTTCCACCACACTGCTGTTGGCTTTCAGCTGGCCAGGTGCCACAGCACCAAGGAGAAAAGGCTGAGGGGGCCACCACCCAGCCACACTGGTGGCTGCATCTAGATCAGTGGTTCTCAACCTGTGGGTCCCCAGATGTTGTTGGACTACAACTCCCGTCATCCCTGAGCTCTGGCCTTGCTAGCCAGGGGTGATGGGAGTTGTAGTTCAACAACAGGTTGAGAAAGGCTGATGTAGATGGACAGAGTGGCCCCTGAAGCACCCAATTCCCACAATACTTTCCCCAAATCCCATGAGAATGCCAAGCCTGTTGTGACATTTCGCAAGACTTGGCCACTTCTTACAAGACTCGAATAAGGACTATATGAGGTTTGCTTGGTCTGAATCAGTGGTAGGCTGTAGGAATACTGCTCACTTTTCTTATTCCATGAGCCCAATTCTAAATTTAGAATACACTGGACTTCTCATCCCATAATTGGGAGCAAGACAAAGAACGTACGCCTTCGCACTCATCCTGTAACCCTGCATATGCTCACCACAGGAAACTCTTCATATACCGGTATATCTGATAGTGTCAGCAAACAACCGCCACCACCACCAATCTCACTCCAGACCTTTACATATGACTTTCCTCACTTCCACTTGTAACTCCAACAGCAGCATACCAGTTACCAGGGAACTTGGGAAATGTAATGTTCCCGGGGCACCTTAGCCCACAAAGGAAGTTTCTGTTGCTAACTAAGTAATTACAAGCTTCAGTGGGAGAACTATTTAGGACTGCAACGCCAAAGCTGTGAGATGGGAGTGAGGGCAGGGAATATCCTGTTGGAATTGCTGCAGAGGGAACAATTAAAATAAGGCCATGTCAACTAGAAAAGAAAAAGGAATAGAAGTGTGCAGAAAAGATAGGTGAAATCTGGAGGAGAAGCCAGGGTAGGGTGGGGGAAGAGAGTGAACTAGAAAGCTAGAATTGTTAATACAATCCCTTTGTATTAGCAGCTGGCGTGAAGCCTTACAACAGTGCCATGATCACATATGGGTGTGCTTGTCAGCAGAAAGCCAGCTCATCACACACATCATTTTTGCTAAAAACGAAAAGAAAAGAAAAGAGGGAAAAAAGAATGACTTCCACTGGCTTGCCAGATGTTGTCACTACATCCAAACCACATCCCATCCAATTTGCAATGGCAGACACCCAAAGAACTCCAGGACAAGTTGTAAGTTTGAGCAAAGCCTAGATGAAAAAACAACAGCCGTTTTGCTCTTCTTGCCACCAACCTGAGATGTTGGTGGTGATCTCGGTCAGAGCTGTTTGGCCAAATCCCTTGCCAGTTCGTGCCCGCACTGAGAAGAGGTAGGTTGTCCCAGGATGCAGGTTGGAGAAAACATGGTAAGTTTCATTTCGGAGCTTGGAGACGGTACGTCGTGGGCCAGGGACATTGACTGCTGGGTCAGAGGATTCAATGCTCTGGTAGCTGATCTAGGAGAAATGGATATACTTTAAGAAAATGTCAGCATCAGAATACAGAAACAAATCTGGTGAAGAATTGTTGTTGTTGCAATTATTACCTGCCCTTCATCACAGGGTCCCAAGGCGGGTTACAACAATCAAACACACACACAAACTGGCTCTATTTGCATGTAATTTGGTGCTTCAGGCACCAGGCCTGTTGGCAGACCAACTCTGGATTTTAAAGATGTCTGCAAACATGACATGAAGGCTGGCAACATTAACCCTGCCTTGTGGGAATCCCTTTCAGATGACCGCAGTGCCTGGAGACAGACACCCCAGCTTCAATGAAACATGTCTCTCCCTTACTGGTCTCTACAGCCACAGCAGGCACTGTAGCTCTCCAACGGTTTGACTTTACCTCTGATGGCACACTCTTCTATTTCCTCTCAAGACAGACCGGAGCCAACTAGACACTTTGAAGGGGACAGCATGCCTACAAATGTCATCCACTTCTGCCAAAAGGGATTAAGTTATAGCTGTTGATCTGGGGATAACAAAGCCTCCTCCCCCTTTCTTTTTTCTTTTTCTTTCGCACAGTAGACTTAGCCTTGGACCATGAGCTCAACTGTGTAGCCTCTGAAGCACTGCAGACAGAGGAAGTATGTTTTCCGAAGCTCTGGATCAAGGTCTGAACTTAATTCTTTGATGGGTGCACATCCTTAATACTAATTAGTTTGCCATTTCTGCTATCAGCCAGAGTAGGCAATATATTGGAATATCAAGGGAGATGACCCAATGGAATAAAATGGGATATTTCCAGTTTCCTATGTTCTAAAAACAGTAGAATGGAAGCCCAGTGCATCAACCAACAGGAGGCCCTTTTGCTGGTGTTTTCCAGGGGCATTATTATTATTATTATTATTATTATTATTATTATTATTATTATTACTGCCTTTCTTTCTTTCTTTCTTTCGATGTGTTACAGCAAGCAGGGACTGAACTCACCTAGAAAGACATAACAAACCGTAGAGATTCAGTGAAATATTGTGCCCTAGTTCTCAGTAGGGTAGTTAGAGAGATACTGTCTGGACTATCACTTCAAATTCCAAGCAAGGGCTCACTACTCACATATACCAGTGGTAGGGAACCTTAGGCAACATTCCTGCATGAGCCACTTTCCAAGGGTCACATGCCAGCTGCCAGCAAGGACAGGGGCAAAAGTTTATTTGGCCAGAGACAGAAATTTGTGTGTCCAGAGGCCAAAGTGGGTGGCTGTGATGTTACTCTGATCTTTTCACCTGGTGTTAATCAACACATCCAGTGAGGATGATCAGGAGTAGGGGAGGGCAGTCAGTCAGATTCCTTTTTCCTCTCCTGCCCTCTCCCCCCACCCCAACTCACACTCTATATGTTTTTGGTATAGAGGAGGAGCCAATCAATTGTGATCCCCTGCCTGGAGTCTCAGGTGGTCCAGAAACAAAATTTATCACCACGGTGAGAATGGGGCCAGCCTGGAAACTTTTAGAAAGGGGAATGAAAAGCTGCTTGAATTCTGCATTCTAAACAATGGTGTTTGGAAGGAACTATAAAGTTGTCCTTAATCTCCGAGACTGTAAAACATGTCTCTGGAATTACAATGGAGCCTGTGTCAATTCTCCGGGAGGCAGCATTCAGCCCAAGGCAGGGCAGTCAGAGCAGCATAGAGATAAGAATCAGCTTTCTTCACGCCGCTGTTTCTGCGCTCTAATAATTTTTGTTGATGCCAGAGAGGGCAGAAAAGCAGAAAAAAAGAGATAAGAGAGGGCTTTTTTTGCCTGGCTGCATTTGGGAGGGGATGTGGAAGAATTCCCCCCCCCCAAAAAAAAGCGCACCACACAGCTAGCCTCATTCAAGAAACTATCAAAAGACAATGTATCCCTTTTCTCTCCGCTTTGAATGGAGACGACAATGCCTTGCTGAGGAAAAAAGCAACCTCTATCCATTGCTTAAGCCTAGCCTGACATGCAAAGGCCCATCACCAGGTGTGCTGTTGCCCAAGATGTCTGCCCTGGCATGACAGCTCACAGAATTTCTGGAGCTCAGCATCCATGTCATGCTCTGCAGTTCAAGCTTATTGTCAACTGGCTCTACACCAACACCCAACCCTATACACAATTGAGGTGGTTGGGGAACCTGCTTCCCCCAAGGAATTCTGGGGACTATAGTTTGTTAAGTGTGCCGAGAGCTGTTAGAGGAATCTTAACAAACTACAGCTCCCACAATTATTTTGGGAAGCCATGACAGTTAAGGAGCCATAAGAGTGATGACTATGACGATGTAATTAAATTTATATACTGCCCTTCATTCATAGATCTCAAGGAGGTTCACAACATAAAATTACAATAAAAAACCACACAATGCATAATAAAACAAGAACAACAATCCAATAATGGATGTGGTAGATGTGACCTTGCTATACTCTACTGCACTGGTTTCCAGTCTATTTCCAGACTCAGTTCAAACTACTGGGAATAAACTAGACAGACTTAAACAGTTTGGCATTAGGTTACCTGACGGATTGCCTAATCTCACACGGGAGCTCACCCCATCACACGGATTCAAACCACAGACCTTCCGATCAGCAAGCCCAAGAGGCTCAGTGGTGCCCCGATCATAAATATCATGTAGTTAATACACTTGGCTTGACTACTTGGCTTGACTACTGCAACATGAAAACTGCCTGGAACTGTAAAATGACACAAAATGTTGCCACCAGTAATATGGTCAACTGATCATATTACTCCAGTGTTGTCTGATGTCCACAGGCTGCATATTGTTTCTATGCTCAAATCAAGGAGCTGCTTCCTTCCTGTAAAGCCATAAATGCTTGGGGAACTAGATACCCAAAGGGCCATGAGATATATTGAAAGATCACACTCCACCATGCATCGAACTTCTTGCATTCTGATTGACAGCTGAGGTCCTGTTTGGGAGCTCACTCTGGCTGAAGATTGGAGGATATCTATCAGGTGGAGGAATTTCTCAGTGCACAGACTAACCCCCCCTCCAGAGGGACCACCTATCCATGATTCTGTGCACCTTCAGACACCAAATAAAGAGTTGACTCTGCAATAGGCATTCAGATTCTACTGAAATTCCTTTTTGCTGTTGAATTTTGCTTCAGCAAGCATATCTGTTTCCATTTGATTTTTTTTTAGCTGGTGCTTATCTCCAGCTGCTGTGGATTCGGTGGATCTGTTGCCAGCTCAGCCTTGGTTTTTTCGTGTGTTTTTTTAACTGTACAGTTTCTTGCATTTGACGTGTTCCTGTTTCCGTGCTTTGTATAGCAGCCACTTTTGTGTTTATTCAGAAAGATAAAGCAGAATGTAATAGCAAATACATAAAATAAATAAGATCTCTTTAATGCTGGTAAAAAGTCAAGGAATCCCCAAAAGGGCTTTACAACATACCTCGTACTGGGTGATGAGGCCATTGGGCTCCACTGGTTCCTCCCATTTCAGAAAAATCATGTCCTCCAAGGGGGTGAATGTGAGGGACTCCGAAGCAATGCCTCCGGGGACTGGAACAAGGAAGGGTTTGGGGAAGAAACGTGGTTGGGTGGGTGTCAAAATACAGTCTTGTTAAGACAGCTTTCCTTACAGCTCCTTAACTACAACAAGGGAATATCATGAACACAAACATTTCCCCAAACTGGCAATGTTTAAAGTTGCTCCCCGCAGATGTACTGTTTTCACAGCCTAACAACTACATCAAGGAATATCATGGGGCACAACTGCACCCCCAAATGGGCAATGTTCCATTCCGAGTTCCATCCCAGTGCTCTGTTAAGCTTTCCATATGTTGGTCATTATATATTAATGAGGCAGTATTTAAAATACACAGCCCCCAGTCCACCCAAGCATACACGCACACCATCTGTTTGCTGAGACTGTGTGTTCCTGGGAGGAATATACCATGCTCTTCCCCAGCATTGGAATCCAGCAGTCAGAACACCAAAGGGAGTCATGGAATGATAGCAAGATTCCACATGCACAAAGTGTGCTTAAGGACATAAGAAGAGCCCTGCTGGAACAGGTCAAAGACTCATCTAGTCCAGCATCCTGTTCTCACAGTGGTCAACTAGTGTTCAAGGGCATACTGCCTTTGACAGTGAAGGTAGAACATAACCATTGTGGCTACTGGGAAATGATAGGCATACCCTCCAACAACTTGTCTTGCATGCTGAGTTGGACATTCTTTGAAATGGGAGTCAGTTTGGACTTGCAGCTGTCCATGGAGGTGCAGGTCAATTCTATGTCCAGGGCAGCTGTTTATCACCTCCATCTGGTATGCAGGCTGAGAACCTACCTGCCAGCAGACTGTCTCGCCAGAGTGGTACATGCTCTGGTTATCTCCCGCTTGGACTACTGCAATGCGCTCTATGTGGGGCTACCTTTGAAGGTGACCCAGAAACTACAACTAATCCAGAATGCGGCAGCTAGACTGGTAACTGGGAGTGGCCACTGAGACCATATAACACCTACACTGGCTCCCGGTAAGTTTCCAAGCACAATTCAAAGTATTGGTGCTGACCTTTAAAGCCCTAAACAGCCTTGGTCCAGTATACCTGAAGGAGCGTCTCCACCCCCATCATTCTGCCTGGACGCTGAGGTCCAGTGCCAAGGGCCTTCTGAGAGAAGCCAAGTTACAGGAAACCAGGCAGAGGGCCTTCTCGGTAGTGGCACCCACCATGTGGAACACCCTCCCACCAGATGTCAAAGATAAAAACAACTACCAGATTTTTAGAAGACATCTGAAGGCAGCCTGTTTAGTGAAGCTTGTAATGTTTAATAGGTTATTGTATTTTAATATCCCATTGGAAGCCGCCCAGAGTGGGCGGGGTATAAATAAATTGTTGTTGTTGTTGTTTTTGTTGTTGTTGTTGCAACATCCTGTGGCAAAAATAGGACCCAGAAGCAACATGACTCTGAAACCTCATATGAGCAGGGAGAGGACTCTACAGAGACACTTGAGATTCTACTATCCATAAGCATTCAACCATGTTTCCAAAACACACACACCATCTTCCAAGTGCAACAGACAGGTTCTCCCTTTGCCCCTGGAATTTATTGACTCAATAACCTTGCCAAGTAGTCAAAACAAAAAAATTCCTTCCAGTAGCACCTTAAAGACCAACTAAATTAGTTCTTGGTATGAGCTTTCGTGTGCAAGCACACTTCTTCAGATACACTGAAACAGAAGTTGCCAGATCCTTCTATATAGTGAGAAGGTGGGGAGGGGTATTACTCAGAAGGGTGGTGGGAATGGGTGATTGGCAGATAGCTGAGATGAGCCTCTTAAGACCTATTGCAGTCGTTAAGAGTCGTCAACAGGCTCATC
This sequence comes from Podarcis liolepis, assembly GCF_965112155.1. NCBI lineage: Eukaryota > Metazoa > Chordata > Lepidosauria > Squamata > Lacertidae > Podarcis > Podarcis liolepis. Next base: position 70,019,635 of record NC_139561.1, on the reverse strand, counting down.
TCAGCTATCTGCCAATCACCCATTCCCACCACCCTTCTGAGTAATACCCCTCCCCACCTTCTCACTATATAGAAGGATCTGGCAACTTCTGTTTCAGTGTATCTGAAGAAGTGTGCTTGCACACGAAAGTTCATACCAAGAACTAACTTAGTTGGTCTTTAAGGTGCTACTGGAAGGAATTTTTGTTTTGACTATGGCAGACCAACACGGCTACCTATCTGTAACTTGCCAAGTAGGTTAGACTGAGAGATGGTCACCTCAAAGTCACCCAGTGAGCTGTGGAGTTGAGCAGGCATTTGAACCCAAGTCCTGCCACTCCTAGTCAGACACTAACCCAGGATAGCCAACACGGTGTCCTCCATACATTGTAGGACTACAAGCCCCATCAACCCCAGCTATCATGCCCAGTGGCCAGGGATGATTGGAGTTGTAGTCCAACATTGACTAGCACTGCTCTACCCATTACATCACACAGGCTGTGGGAAAGTCATCTTGATCCAAGGAATGAAACTTCCCTGTCAACTTAGGTTGCGAACATAAATTTCAGCAGCCAGAGGAGGGAGAAATCACACCATTACCAGACTGCGTTTGCATAATCCAGAGCACTCTGGGTTGATCACTGCAGACTGAGCCCTCAATCCTCCACAAATTAGCACTCAGGCAAATACATGCCTGGTGAATCGGCAGGCGACTCTCGCTCATGTTTATTTTATGGGGACGGCTTAATTGCCTTTTGCTGAGCCAAGGCAGTCAACCCGCTAACTAAAGGCAAGACAGGAGAGGATGAGGAGAGATGAGAAGGAGGAGGCTGCATATCTGAGCAGTGTCAGGAAGGGTCTGACACAGTTGGATCCCAGCGCTCAGTTTTGTCCTGCTACACCAATTAGGTCAGACAGTGAGCTGCATAGCTCTGTGAAAGAGCATCTATATTGAATGTTCAATTCCTGGCATCTCTAGATAAGGCTGGGAGTGTCCCCTCCCAGTCAGTGTAGACAATCCTGAGCTAGATGGACCCATTTTCTGATTTGGCAGGAGGAAGCTTCCTAGTGTGATCTAGACTGGGATTAAATGACCTGTGCTGCCATCCAGATGTTTCAGGACTCCAGTTTCCTTCGGTCCCTGGCACGCCCCACGGAAGGATGTCTAAGAGAGAATGCAGCCCTCAGGCTGAAAAAGTCTCCACAACCCTGACCTAAAGGAAGAAGTCAATGGAACAGGCAGCAGTACCAGCAACAAGGAAAAGCTGGGTGAGCTCTAGAAGGGTTCCTGCAGTGTTTCTCTTGCCCAAGGGCCCCCAGAAACAGGGCCACCACCAAAACCCAGCACCCTTGGACAGCTTTGAAAGTCCATGTGCTCTGGGCAAGGCCAATTACATGGATATTGTCCCTCACCCATTTCTCTGGCCCTGGCAGAGCCAACTGACAGTGGTGACTGAGCCTCAGAAGACAAGCTGCCACTGTGAATTTCTGACAGTGATCTGGAGGGACACAACACCAACATACAAACAGAGAGGAAGCTGTCTTACACTGAGCTCAACAAGTTCAGTATTTTCTACACTGACTAACATGGCTCTCCAGGTTTTCAGGCAGGGAGATGGTCCCAGAGCTACCCAAAGATGCCAGGAATTGAACCTGGGACCTTTTACATGCAAGATGGGTGTTCCAGCACTGAGCTATGGCCTTTCCCCCAAAATGCATTGTGGGAAATGTAAAATGGCAGGCAGATTGCTATCACCCTCTGTAGTTTGTAGTGTTTCTATCTGCAGCTGACAATCCTTCAGGGGTCAGTGATGGTGAATGATGTTGGGAAGGGGGCTTCACGTGGAGCTAGCCCTCACTGTACCTTCTCTCAGATGTTTTTGACATGGGCCTCAATCCATATTAATCAATTTGTTATCCCCCCCTCCCTTGTGAACCCAGTCCTGATGGTTCACACTAGCACCTGGCATTAGGCTTCTGCAAACACACCATACCCTGCCAGGAAGGATGGAATGGCTGCCATTTACTCAGGCCTGGAGTTTTCGTAACCAGCTGCTCCAACACCCACTGATGGGGGCCTTGTGTAAATCTCTAATCTCCAGGCAATTTGGCTGGATTAGTGGAGCCCTGTCATTCCCTCTAATTATCAACAACCCACAATAATAACAATGACAAACAACAAGCAAAAGAGCCATAACTAGGATCAATATTCACTGATTTAGCACAGATTCCCCCAGCCCGCCTTTCATTCCCCTTTCTCAAGGATGTCATTAAGGAGGAACAGACCAGGCAATTGCTTTGCAAAGATCACTATTCACAAACAGTATCATCTGCCACACAAGCTTTACAGCAGCCTCTAATTTTAGGCAGAATCGAGTGATTATATTCTCTTTAGGAGAAGGAAAAGCAGAAGGGGGAGAGAGAGAAGCAAAGCCCTTCGACTCCACAGACAGGGGCAGGGGCAAGGTACAAACAGCAGGATGGGGAAGTCCAAAAGCATTATTCAAAACCACCTCGGCAGAAACAGGCTTTAGCGGTTATGTGAATAATACTGCTTGCATTAAAGCTATAATTCACTTTATTGTGATCACGGGGGCTTTGTCAGACTCTGCAGTTGGATTGCAAAGGCTGGAGGTCTGTAATCTGTCTGCCGGAGCCAAGCTGAATAGTCCCTGGAAATGAAATATTATTCTTAATTTTATCTTTTTTTAAAAAAAGTTAGGGTTGTGTGTTCTTTGGTCCAGTCTTAAATATTCCAGTGTAAAACGTAAGAGCATAGCAAGAGCCCTGCTGGATCGGTTCAATTGCCTGTCTAATCCAGCACCCTGTTCTCCCAGTAGCCAACCAGATGCCCAACAGAGGAATGCAAGCTGGGCATGAGTGTCAACAGGTCTCTGACCTCCTGAGATAGATTCCCAGCAATAGGTATTCGGAGGCATAACGCCTCTGACATTGGAGGTAAAACATAGCCATTGTGGCTAGCTGCTGTTGAGAGCAATGTCCTCCACAAATTTGTATAATCCACTTTGAAAGCCATGCATAAGAACAAGTCAAAGGAATAGGATTTGCACAGACAGACTAGTGAAAGAGGCTGGCCAACCATCCCCATTTATTATTTTGAATTCATTGTTACATTTCTAGCCTAAAGAACGGTACATTCATAGAATCATAGAATCATAGAGTTGGAATAGACCACAAGGGCCATCGAGTCCAACCCCCTGCCAAGCAGGAAACACCATCAGAGCACTCCTGACATATGGTTGTCAAGCCTCTGCTTAAAGACCTCCAAAGGAGGAGACTCCACCACACTCCTTGGCAGCAAATTCCACTGTCGAACAGCTCTTACTGTCAGGAAGTTCTTCCTAATGTTTAGGTGGAATCTTCTTTCTTGTAGTTTGGATCCATTGCTCCGTGTCTGCTTCTCTGGAGCAGCAGAAAACAACCTTTCTCCCTCCTCTATGTGACATCCTTTTATATATTTGAACATGGCTATCATATCACCCCATAACCTCCTCTTCTCCAGGCTAAACATGCCCAGCTCCCTTAGCCGTTCCTCATAAGGCATCATTTCCAGGCCTTTGACCATTTTGGTTGCCCTCCTCTGGACACGTTCCAGTTTGTCAGTGTCCTTCTTGAACTGTGGTGCCCAGAACTGGACACAGTACTCCAGGTGAGGTCTGACCAGAGCAGAATTCCTTCTATCTGAGATGGTCATTCTCTTCCACCAAGCACGCAACTTCGGGAGGGACTCACATGGAGCAGTGAGGGAGCCAATCAGATCACCTGAATCAAACCTGGCGATCAATGGGATGGCAGGTCCTGCTATCTCCCCAGGATCTGAAATCTTGTGAACAGGGAGTGGATGGATCTTGTCTGCAATGTGCAAACATCTAACGCGGTTCACAGCCTGCCATTCCAGATCACTATACAAGGTCCCTGCTTGTAGTAGGATCCCTAGAATGTCTCAACTAACGTCTCAAATAAGTGAGTAATTCATTTTGCCTCTAGGGCACACACATCTGAACATAATGGATCACTGAAGCACCTAAATGCATGTGCCTGAATACTAAATATAGAATATTCCTAAATAGAGAAACATTAGGAAGTTGCTTTCTACCAAGTGGGAAATATATAGGCCATTGGACTATATAAAGTAGCTCTGTATTGTCTACACTGACTGGCAGTTCTCCTGGGTGTCAAAGTAGAGGTCTTTCTTAGTCCTACCTGGAGATGCCAGGGATGGAAACTGGGACGATGCTCCAACAATGAGCCTTTCCCTAAAGCATCATGCAGTGCACCGGCACACAATGCACCTGCTGAGGTGCATTTTGAACTGTTGATACCTACAGTGCAGTGACACTTTCCTAGGCTATCTCTAATTAAATTGGTTTTTCATCAGTGGATGTCAGCTGGTTGCAAAATTAATGAATGCAAATATGGAGAAGGTGGAATCACACCTTTAACAAGGCATAAACACAAGGTGATGTTTGAAAGTGATATTTGAAATATCTGAAAGTGATATTTGATGTGAGAATTGGGGTGTTGTAAATGTTTCTTAAAAAGTAGAGACATCACCTTGCCAACAAAGGTCCGTATAGTAAAAGCTATGGTTTTCCCAGTAGTGATGTATGGAAGTGAAAGCTGGACCATAAAGAAGGCTGATCGCCAAAGAATTGATGCTTTTGAATTATGGTGCTGGAGGAGTCTCTTGAGAGTCCCATGGACTGCAAGAATGATCAAACCTCTCCATTCTTAAGGAAATCAGCCCTGAGTGCTCACTAGAAGGACAGATCCTGAAGCTGAGGCTCCAATACTTTGGCCACCTCATGAGAAGAGAAGACTCCCTGGAAAAGACCCTGATGTTGGGAAAGATGGAGGGCACAAGGAGAAGGGGACGACAGAGGACGAGATGGTTGAGTAGTGTTCTCAAAGCTACCAGCATGAGTTTGACCAAACTGCGGGAGGCAGTGGAAGACAGGAGTGCCTGGCGTGCTCTGGTCCATGGGGTCACGAAGAGTCAGACACGACTAAAAACAACAACAACAAAAATGTTTCCCTACATTAAAAAAGTAAGAAACAATCCAATGGTTTGGAACAGTTCATTGAAACTGTTGAGACAGTAGCAAGCTGGGAGGAAGAACTTTGTGTAGAACCCAGGCATTTGGAAGGACTATATACTCTCGCATGGACTTCCTGGGCTATGAGATCTTTTGGGGAGTCTCTTCTCTCAGTCCTGCCACTCTTACAGGCACATATGTTGGGGATGCAGGATTGGACCTTCTCGGTGGCTGCTCCCAGGCTTTGTTACTCCCTTCCTAGAGAGGCTAGACCGGCTCCCTTCTTCTTGTTCTTCCACTGGCAGGTTTTTGTGAATTGACTGCTTTTAAGGAAAGGACTCTTAAGTGTGTGTGTGTGTGTGTGCACGCGCGCGCATGCACGCATTGTTGGTGTTTACTATCTGTATTCTAATTGATACGTTTTAATTCTATAGAAAGTTTAATGGATTTTTAACTATAACCTTTTATATGTTCTTTAGCTATGTTTCTTTAATCTGTCTTTGTCTTCTGAACAAACAACAGCAATTCCCAAATCCTCATTAGTGTTGTGACCATTGGGACCTTTGCCCTGCCTTAGGTACTACATATAGGCATCGCCTACTTTCCACTTGATAACGGCACTCTAAATATCAATTGCTAATTTCTGCCGTGCTCTTGTAGATTGTATTATTTGGCGAGGTAAGGAGGACAAGCTAATTCACTGCAAAACAAGTAGGGGGGAATAAAAAGCCAAAGCCCACCATGCAAATAAAGCATTTCCACCTGATTTACAAGCTAATTTAATCCGAGGTGAGGTGCCCTACACAAAGCACTTATTAAATTATGGAAACCTTTGGGGCAGATATATGTATTTGCGCATGTAAACAGATGTGCAGTCTTCATCTGTGCTCAGCACTATGCAAATGCTCCATTTTATTACAAGTGTCTGGGATGCACCTGAGGAATCAAAACTGAGAAGGCACAAAGGAACCAATTTTCAGGATATTCCACCTTGTTTGCATTACCTGTAGAGGTTGGCACGATGCACTACAAATGCTGCTGTGCTTTGGCATCTTTTAAGTAGAAATAGAAGACTTCCCCCCTTTTTTAAAAAAAGAGAGTTCCTAATCACCTTGCATTCTAGGAAAGCAATGCCATGGTATGTGATAGGATGTTCGCTAATTGTTGAGTGGCATCTGCTACTGTGTGGGTGATGATTTAGGCACTTCGCTGGGGTGGTTTTAGTATTGTACAGATAAACCATTGTTCGCTGCCCTTATGCTTAAAGCCTTTTGTATCTTTAGTATTGTTTGTAGGTCACCCTGAGACTGGCTTGTAAAAGGCATCTGAGAAATGTTAATAAAAATAATACTTGGATTCTAGAGCTTGTGCAAAACAGCGATACAACCAAAAATTCATGCAATTGACCCAGATAAACGCTTTCATGAAATCCTCACCCCACCAAAACAAAAAAACCTGAGACTTTATTTCACTAATTCAGTTTGTTGATTCATCGGTGCTTATTTTGGTGTCAATGAGACTTCCAAAAATTGCAAATATAACTGAAAAGTCTCCGTGAGAATTGCTTCCAATTACACAGACATAAGATTATGTTCACACCCACACCACACATTTTAAGCACATTGAAACTAATTCAAAGCGATGTGGTCCATTGCCGTCCCTAAGAATCCTGGGAACTGTAGTTTGTTAAAATGCTGGGGGCTGTCGCTCTGTAAGGGGTAAACTACATTACCCAGGATTCTTCGGGGGATGGAATGTGCTTCAAATGGTGGGTGTGACCTGTAATCAGAGCTGGCCTTAACTCATGCAGCAGATACTGGGCAGCAGTGTTATGCCAGCATCCCCCTGATTGTATCCTTCAGCTGGAGAACACATTTGTGTGTGCCATGCAGCCTGCTGTCCACACCCCTAACTAGCCTGCTGCCCTCAGGAGCAGTGAAAGTCACTTTCCAAAGACTGAAATAAGATTCCATTGCCATTCTTCATTGGCTTTTGTACTTGACCCCTGTACTTAGGACCTGGAAGGTGCAAGGGAAGGAAGAGAAAATAGCTCTAGCAGGTGCTGAGTTTGGACTAAATGAGTAATTTACATTGTACTCTGCTTGCAGCAGTGAAGTCTCTAATCAGCCGAGCTGCTCTGACGTCGCAGACAATGGAAGAGCAAGCTGATCGGGCGCTAGGGGCAGGGCCAGCCGCCCGCGGGGGTGGGGCTGTTGGAAAAATGCTCTGGGGAAAATTGAGACACACACCCCCCAGACCTCTGAGCGTCTCCCGGTAGGCACGTCTCTGGAATGGCATGCCCTTTCATCTCCAGAGTGCTTTTCTGCGACACTTTTCATCTGAAAAGTGCACACAAGTCTTCTAGCATCACCCAGCAAGAAGTATCCTCCTGTAGATCTAACATCTGTAGATCTAAACTACATTTTATTTAGATCCTATACAGACAATCCATAATCACGTCTGTGTTCTCCAAGCTCTGGCAGAACAACAACTATTGCATACTGCAAAAGTGAAAATACAGTTACAATAACACGCTCAGACGGAAGAGATAAGACAGTCTTCCGTTCCCACACTTTTCTCAGACATCTCATGTGATTTATACTAATCACACCAGCAGCATCGGGGCGAGATGGGGCAGGATGCTCCGTGGGGCCTCTGCCCTACAGCTGAGGGGGAGGCGGCAGGCGGACTGTTTGGGGCAGCACAGAGCCTGTGGGTGCCCAAGCCACCGCGTCACTCCCAGCCCCTGCGGTGAGTGCCACCTGGCATTTTGTCACACCCCTCAGTGGTGACACCTTGGGTGGCCCACCCCTACCTTCCTCCACCCCAGTCACAGAATGCCAACAAAAAGCAATTCCACCTCTCACCACTGCCTGCAGATCTCTGTTGTCTTCCTTAAAGGTGCCTTGAAAGCTCCCCCCTCCCCCCCGCAACCCATCACCTTCCAGATGTAAACACTAAGAAAGACACAGGGCCTGCAAAGGGATGTAGGCTGGGACTGTCTGCAGTGTCAGAATGGTAAATTCAATTGAAGAAGAGCCACTCGCCCCTGGAAAGCTCCCATCTGCTCGGGAGGATCGGTCTGGGCAGCAGAGGTCTGCCTGCTAATGAACCGTTCCATCTCCTAATGGGAAATGCTTCCATTATTTAATGTTTTGGAACAACCTTTGAGGGCTCAAATGACAGCAGCGCTGCCTCTTTTTTTTATCCGTATCATTGATCTCTGTAGGAAGCGAATAACTCAGAAAGGGGTTGGCCTGAGAGCAGCTCAAGCTTTTGAGATGCCCTGCTGGCACACACACAAAATTTTACAAAGTTTCCTGCAGCTGGCAGCCAGTTTGATGATGAAAGGGTCAATCTTACAGGGAAGGAAGCTCAGAGGAGCCTTACCCAGAAGGAAAGGGGCACTCGTTTCAGGCACCCCAGAGAGTCTCTGGGGGGAAAAGCTTGCTCTTTGTCTCTGGTTTTGCTTTGCAATTACTGGTGGAGGAGTCTCCTTTGCCAATACATATATGGCCCCCAGAGAAGGAGGATACCCTACTCAACTGACATCTTCCACTCCCCAACACCCCATTGGGGTTATATGGATCCCCTATGAAGAAAAGTTACAGCATTTGGGACTTTTTAGTTGAGACACAATTTTTTAAAAATGTGAAATACACCCATGGATTTAAAATAATACCCAATTTGATCCTTAGAAGCTAAGGAATGAGATGGTTTTCTTTCAATGCATATCACTGCCAATAGGGTATAATCTACAAGAGAAGATTGTGTCACCAGCCTTGACACCACGATTGCCATCACTGGACCTATCATTCCATCTAAAAGTGTGCACAGGTGATACCAGAAGAATTTTGACCAAAATTTGGAATTAAGACGGAGGTTTCAATGTGTTTAGGAGAACCCACAATGTTTGAAGAGACACAAAAATTAGTTGTGAGATGGAAAAAAGGGGACAAAAATTCAACTCCAACACAAAACCCCAGGGTAGCCCAATAATGGCTAGGCTTCCTCACTGCCCATGGAATGCTAACTGAATGTTGGCAGTTGGGACAAAAAGCTGAGAGGGGAATGGAATATTCTGGGCAAGGACATGATTTATTGGCTAAATTCCTGAACAGGAGCACTTCACAGTGCGATATGTTTTTGCAGGTCACATTTCTGGTATGCAATAAAAACCAGCTCCACTGTTCCAGTTCATCCAATATATTTGTTGATGTTTTTCTACAGAAGCTCATACCGTATTGGCATACTCTGGGTAGATTGTGCTGCTTCTGAAACATTTGAAACCATTTGTATGTCCGGCCGCCTGCAGTAAGGACACCCCTGGGAGCTGCAAGTGGCTGAGGTTCCTGGGCACTTGATTGCCACATATTCAGGCAAGCAAATGTCCTTCAAATGTTACAGAACAGATGAGGTCAACTTATGGCAGAACGATGCAAATGCATATTCTGCTGTAATGTGTCAAAGAGTCTTCTGTGCAGGCACAATTGTGTAGAAATAAGAGAAATAGCAACCAGCCTAATTTGGTTGCTGGAGTCATAATCACAGAATTTGAAGACTGCAAAAATGACAACAGAGTACATCACTTTGCCTGCACTTTAGCAGTCCTAATGATATATATATATCAACAAAACAGGGGTGTTTAAATAGCCTCCTCCCCACCTTCAGATCAAAACTACTTTTCCATCTGATTGTTTTTAACATGAAAAAGATTTAACCTACCTACAAAAACATGAATTTCTAATGAACACTCCAGGACAAAAGCAATATATCAGAGAAAGAGCTTCATAAAGCAGTCCTGGGCAGATTCAGATAGCCACATTAGATAAATTGGATAGGCAAATAATTGAAACAGACATGTACAATTTTCAGTATCACCCTGCTCAGACAAAGATGTATCGATCCCCCGAGAAGCATAGACAGCACACTATATTAGACATCATATTCAACTCAAAGGATAAGAAGAAAGTCTTGTTAATCAGAAAAGCAGCTGGAGCGCTTACAGTACAGCAAAAAGCACAGCTGGAGTAACTGTATGCGGGTACAAGAAGAAAACAGCTGGAGCAATTATCGTGTGGTTAAAAGCAGCAGGGGAAATTGCAAGTTGAGAAAAATAGGTTAGGAATGCAGAGCTGGACACAGGGAAATTGTAGAGACTCAGCCTTTGCCTTTGAAGGAAGGGTTGCTCTCCTTCCTTTGGAAATGAAAAAGGCTAATCGTTAACACCTACTTTGATATTAGTTAGGACTATCAGGTGAATATTTGGTTATCTCTACAGTCATTCCTGGACAGGGATAGCCTAGCCACAGTTACCCACGCATTGGTAACCTCACACACTGGTTACTGTAATGTACTCTGGATGGGGCTGCCATTATTCTTGGTCCAGGAGCTGCAGCCAGTGCAGAATGCTGCAACTAGGTTGCTGTTGAGTGGTACACCTAGCCCTGGACGTGCAGCACCTTTGAAGAAGGACCTCCACTGGCTGCCAATTTACCAGGTTAGAGGTTTTTGTTGATGGATCTCAACCAAAACTCTGCTGTCGGCTGCTTAGTCCATGTAGTCCGTGTGTGTTTGTGTGTGTGTGTGTGTATTATTAGCATTGTATTTCCCCTGGAGGTGCTCATATTTTAACAAACAAAAATAAAAAAAACAATTTCAACTAATCAGAATATTATATCTAATATGTAAACCGGGTTTTCCTTAATGATGTTGTTCTGTGCATGCATGAAGACTAAATCACCATCCTAATTTTAGCTAATTAATTGTTTTTTTCCAGTCAATTAATTGTAAAAGTAATGGGTTAAATTTGAAAAGTTTGCCTGTAAGGAAAACAACTGTTCTTAAGTTGTCTGTTGAATCTTGCCTTCATTTATACAGCTATTAAAGTCTCCTATGCAACCTTTATTCCCTCCCCCACCGTTGTTCTAGAACCATCTTCGACAATGTTCATGGCTAACTTTCAAGGCTGCCTGTACGCTCTGCTGGTGCATGAGCTATCCACAGAGCCAGAGCTGTTACACAGGGATTTGGTGGCACTGAAATTAAGCCCACTAATATCCTCCACCCAATTGAGTCTTCAACAGGAACAAGCTCCTTCAGGTTAATTGCGAATACTTGAAGCTTAAGAGAAGGAGAGGAAAAAATGACGACAAAATTGGGGAGATTAATTACAATGTAACCCGGAGCTGTAAAGTCTTATGATAAAACTCTGGATGAGAAACTAAACAATTTCCCCTTGATTAATGTTGGTATTTACTCTGAACTTGTAAAGTGGAGTTAATTGCAAATTATGGGTGGAACACACAAGGTCTATGTACTTCCCTGCGGAAGCATCTTTACATAGTGAGGATTTGGTCTTCCTATCCAGAGCAGTGCGTGAATATTCAGTGCTAGCAAAATGGCACATCATTATGATGAGCAGTGGAAGAGAAAGAGGCCCTGTGCTTGGGTTCTCTATCAACAGCTACTGGGCATGAGGGCTATGTTCAACTGGTTGTTGGATACTGGTTGTGGACACAGCAGGAGGGGAGAGTTCTCTTGTGGTCAGGTCCTGTTTGCAGGTCTCCCATAGGCATTTGGCTGGCCAGTGTGAGTCCAGGATGCTGGACAAGATGAGTCATTGGTCTGGTGGACGTGCAAGATAACAAAAGCATTCTGGTAGATGATATATAATGAGTTGGGGAAAAAATGTTTGAAATAATATTTGTGGGGGAAAAACAGAGGCTTTTTGATTAGGAATTTTAGGTGCAGAGATACCAAAGGAGCAGAAATGATTATTTATGTATGTGACGACAGAAGCACAGATACTACTGGCCCAGAGATGGAAAGAATATAAAGTCCTGACTAGAGACGAATGGCTGATGAAGATAATGGACTACACCCAAATGGCAAAAATGACCGGGAAAATCAGAAACCAGGAAGAGAGGAACTTTAAGAAGGAATGGGGAAAATTCACAATGTACTTAAGAGAACACTGTAAACAACTAAACACTTTGGCATGATTTGATTAACGCTTGTACAGTACTAAAAGCTAAGGCAAAAAATGGATTGTTTAATAGAGAAAATATGTGAAGCAGTTGAAAAAGATTGAAAATGGTAACCTTGGAAGGGTGGAGGGGAGTCTAAGGATTCAGGGAATCCTAAATGATGGTGTTTAATGTTGGAATTTAAATGTGCAATGTAAAACTCAATTAAAAATATTATTTAAGAAAATGGATCATTGGTCCCTTCTTATGTTGTTTTGGCTGTAAGCCAGACCATCCCAACCTCAGCAGTGGAAAGCAGGAGCCTCCCCTGTTACAGCGATATCACCAAAGTACAGCATTGGAGGAGGGAACACAACACACTGGGGACAGAACACACACTCTGCATGCAGAACTTTCCTGATTAAATCCCTTCACTATCCAGTTTGTAAAGGATAAGGTTGCAGGTGTGGGAGAGATCGAGAAACATTACATAGGAATGTTCTGCCAAGGCCCCAGAAGAGCCATTGCTAATCTGAGTAGAAAATATTGGGCTAGTTATGTCAGTGATCTGGAGGAATCCATTGTCCTTATGCACTTCTGCACAAAGGACTAGATGTGAGAAAAACAAAGTGCCAGATTCAACTAATAAGTCCTACCAGAAGAAGCCCACGCAAGGACTTCTGCTAGCACAATGGGGGATTTCCTCCTCTCCCCGCACCTTGAGCCCCACAAACTGGCTTGTGCGGTTTTGAGAACCCCTGGAACAGTACACAAGGGGAAGTGGGGGGACAGACGGTTGCATCAGTCAAGCAGAAATGTTTACAGGCCCGGGGGCTGGATCCGGCCCAATCGCCTTCTAAATCCGGCCTGCAGATAGACCAGGAATCAGCGTGTTTTTACATGAGTAGAATGTGTCCTTTTATTTAAAATGCATCTCTGGGTTATTTGTGGGGCATAGGAATTCGTTCATTTTTTCCCCTCCAAAAGATAGTCCAGCCCCTCATGAGGTCTGAGGGACAGTGGACCGGCCCCCTGCTGAAAAAGTTTGCTGACCCCTGGCATACACTAATGGAGCGATATGCTTAGTGTTATTCTGAATTCCTCTCCCACCCAAGCAGGATATTTTCCAGAGACACCATTGGCGTGTTGAAGGGGTGAGCCTCTGGCCCTTCAAATCTTACTAAATTTCAATTCAATCAGCCGGCTTGGTCAAGCCACATTCCGTAGCAAGACTTCTAACCGGGTTTTCCTCCTCCTTTCCAGAGAATGAGACAAAATAGCAGCAAGAATTCCACCTTTGTTCTGTGTCGTTCTTCGGTTTCACTTCGTTTTCTCTACATTTCAATCCCCAATATATCCCAGGGAAAGCTCGCTTGTAGATCTTGTGCCTGACTTTTCTCTCTTCCATCTAGCCCACTCTATTTCCTCATTGTCCTCTTTCCAAGTAAACTGAACCTTTGTGTTCTGGCACTAAATTTGGGTAACCTCCAATTGACTCTTCCTGTCAGGCTTCTGTGCATCCATCTCCCATCTCCTGGCTTATTTGAAAGTGGAGAGGCATAATGTGGCCGGCTTTATCCAGAATACTGCTCATTTTATTGCTAGCATCTTTCTTGTTGATGTCACTGTCATCGTCAGGTCTTTGTTGGTTGGTATGTTTCCTAGCTCTGTGGCCAGTTAGGGGCTTGATGCTAGGCAGATTTAATGCTTCTTTAATGTTGGTATTTCACATAAAAATGGGGGGAAACACAAATAATAGAAAGCAAATTTCGTTTTCAACTATGTAATTATATGGGTGAAAATCATACATAAAGTTGTATGCCGTTTTGATATTTTGTATTCCAGTAAGTCATAAATGGTTTATAAATGCATTCATTCTTTTCAATGAATTTATCTGATGCATGTCCTTCTTCACATTGTTTTACTAATGCGTATATCTTTTTTATGTGGTCAGGGATAAATCCCCTTTTTGTCACATACAGAGGGAGAGAACGAAAGAGAGCTGACAGGAGAGCATGAGTTAGAGATCAGTTAAATCCCCCATCATCTTGATTCAGAATAGGCTTGTTCTTTTCCAGCTTTTTCAGATAATTCTCAGGGAAAACTCAAGGTGTTTCCAAAGAGTTCTCTAGTTTTGTGGAGATGTTCATCAGCTGTAGAACATCTGCCTTGCATTGCATTGCAGAGAAGGTCCCAGTTTCAATCCCTGGTATCTTCAGGTAGGGCTAGAAAAAGGACCTGCCTGAAATCCTAGACAGCCACTGACAGTCAGTGTAGATCAGTGTTTTCCAAACTTGGTTCTCCAGCTGTTTTTGGACTACAACTCCCATCATCCCTATCTATCAGGACCAGTGGTCATGGATGATGGGAAGTGTAGTCCTAAAACAGCTGGAGAACCAAGTTTGGAAAACACTGGTGTAGACAATACTGAGCTGGATGGGCCAATGGGTCTGACTCAGTAGAAGTGCCCATTCCAAATGTTTCTCCACTTTCCACTGGCCTCCATTTTCCGCAGACTTTTCTAAGTATAGTGGTTTCCTCTTCCTCTCCTTTTGCAAGTCATCTGCCTCTCTTTCCCCCAGAACCATGACAGAGGTGGGGAGAGGTGACAGGAAGAAGTTGCTTCTCCCACCCTCCTTAAGCGCCAAAGAATTTCCAATGTCAACAGTGAATTTCCAACACCAGATCTCCAGTAACCAGAGACCACACGTACACTATACATTTAAAGCACCAAGACACTGCTTGAAACACTCATGGGCTTCCCCAAAGAATTATGGAAGCTGTAGTTTGTTAAGGGTGCTGAAAGGTGTTAGGTAAAGTTAAAGGGACCCCTGACCATTAGGTCCAGTCGTGGCCGACTCTGGGGTTGTGGCACTCATCTCGCTTTATTGGCCAAGGGAGCCAGCATATGGCTTCCGGGTCATGTGGCCAGCAGGACTAAGCCGCTTCTGGCAAACCAGAGCAGTGCACGGAAACGCCGTTTATCTTCCCGCCGGAAGATTTATCTACTTGCACTTTGACGTGCTTTCGAACTGCTAGGTTGGCAGGAGCTGGGACTGAGCAACGGGAGCTCACCCTGTCCCGGGGATTTGAACCGCCGACCTTCTGATCAGCAAGTCCTAGGCTCTGTGGTTTAACCCACAGAGCCACCCGCGTCCCCGCTGAAAGCTGTTAAGAGGCCTCTATTCCTCTCCTAGAGATACAATTCCCAGAGTTCCCTGTGAGAAGGAATTGATTGTTAAATGAGCATAGGAATAGGGCCAGTGAATGTGGTGCGCACGCACACACACACACACACACACACAAGACTTAAAGCAAGGATCAGGAAACTGTGAGCCTCCAGATGTTGTTGGACTCCAACTCCCATCAGTCACAGCAAGTGCAGCCAACAGACAGCGATGATGGATGTTGTACTTCGAACCATCTGGAGAGCCACAGGTTCCACATCCCCGTCTTAGAGTTAAATGCTCCATAGAGACCAAATTCATTTTCACTTCAGTCATGTACTCAAATACAATGACAGGTTAGTACCGAGGAGACTTACATTTCAGGTTCTAGAAATGATGCACTGTATAAAAAGGCCCATATTCTGCTTTTGGGTGATAAGATGTGGCATGAATGTGATGAAAAGCTTTGTTCTCCAGGCCTGATCTTTGATGGTAGTGGCTTTTTCAGTCCTCGTACAAAGAGTACAATGTTTAATAGCTAACATTTTTATAGAATGGGTTAACCTCGCATTCCTGTCCAGATCTCAGCTATTGGCATAGTAAGGTTTCTAGGGATGCTCTCCCTATAATTCTCTCTGAATCACCCTCTACAAGTAATTCTTCCAGAAAACATTATAAGTTAAATGGACCTTTCACAGTGGCCTGGCGCAACAGCAGTGATGAAGAAACAACAGTTAAATTAATACCTTTCAAGAAGTCATTTATATTAGGATAAATTGACTGATGAATTTACTTGGGGGGAAATAGCAAAATGATGCAGGAATGTGAAGGTGTGGGAAACTGAAGAACTGAACCTCAGATTGGAAAAATGAGACGCTGAAATGGACAGATTTTGGCTATCGCTACAGGTGGCCTAAACTCCTGGTAGACAAGTATCATCTAAATCGGATGCCTTGATGACCCTTGACACATATTGATTTGCGTGTGTGCACACAAGTAACACATAAAAACTTTTTTAAAAAAAACACCAACCTGCCAATCAAGTGCCACGACCCAGTTAGCATCAGAAGAACTGGGAAATTATCCTTCCTGATATGAGACATCACTTATCCAGGTCAGAGACGTACTGAGACATCTACAGAGAGCAGACATCAGAGGCAGACTGCCCCCTCGGCCCTTTGTCACCATTAATATCTACCTCACGGAGGTGTTGTGAGCCTTAATTAATTGGTGTTTGAGATCCACAGATGAAAGGTGCTCACTGAGAACAAGGTAGTAATTAGAGTAATTGTTGTTATTGTTATTAAGCTTTGATATGCTTACACAAAAAAAGATGAAAGGAAAATGGTCTGTTCTGAAAGGAAGCCCCGGTAATGAAATTCTCCAAAAATAGAAAAGCTGAAGGGGGGAATTTAACACCCACTACTGCCTTACATTTATTCTCAAGACTGATCTGCACACAGGAGCAAGAGGAAATGGTAGACTCTTGAAGAGTGGACTGTATCATTTCAGTCTGCAGATGAAGAGTGCCCTTTCTTCAATACCACCCATGACAAAACTAATTGCTAAGTATAACAACAACAACAACAACAACAACAACAACAACAACAACAACAACAACATAGCTCCTATTGAGGAAATTAACTATACCCTACAATACTGGCTTTCTACTTACAAAGAGGGTGGTTCTCCCCTCCCTCCATCTGTCTATCTAAAATGCATGGCTCTTCTCCACCAGATTCAGTATTTAACCCATAGCTGTCAACTTTTCCCTTTTCTTGGGTGGCCCTGCACGGCATAGCTCATAGCTTCTCTGAGTTATTCAAGCCCCTTTGCCACGGCAAGGCAGTGATCTATGGACTGCAAGAAGATGAAACCTCTCCATTCTGAAGGAAATCAGCCCTGAGTGCTCACTGGAAGAACAGATCCTGAAGCTGAGGCTCCAATACTTTGGCCACCTCATGAGAAGAGAAGACTCCCTGGAAAAGACCCTGATGTTGGGAAAGATGGAGGGCGCAAGGAGAAGGGGACGACAGAGGACGAGATGGTTGGACAGTGTTCTCGAAGCTACCAGCATGAGTTTGACCTATGGGAGGCAGTGGAAGACAGGAGTGCCTGGCGTGCTCTGGTCCATGGGGTCACGAAGAGTCGGACACGACTAAATGACTAAACAACAACTAGTTTCTTTATTTCCATGTCTGGGAGCAGAGGTCCACAGCCCCCCCCCATGAGCAAGTTGGCCCCCAAATACAACACACCTGACTTACCACATTTTGAGCAAAGCAAAGTAATAGGCATAAGCCCAAAGTCTAAAAATACCAAGCCGCACTACTGAATTTAAGTCAGGATGTGAATTATCAGAAGAAAACTAAGGGGATGCCATTTCCTCCAAGCTTTCCACACCATTCCTATCCCTTCCTTTCTCTCCTCTCACTCAGACCAGCTGTCACATTGAGACAGGCATTCAATCAGTTTAAGTGAACTGTCCCAGATGGTCATTACTGCAACTTTAAGTACTGGGCCTTGAACTTGCTTTTATCCTCTTCCCTCCACATCCCCTTTTCCTTGCACACCATGGCTTTTCAACAGTAAACATGGGGGCAGGAACTGTCTAGCTACTGATCTTGTAAGCTGCTCTGGGAGCCGTTTTGGCTAATGTGCAGGGTGAAAATGCTTTAAATTAATGAAATCCCCACAAGCATTCTTGTATCCCAGCCCCATTCCTACCTTTAGATGCTACAATAAACCTAAGATAAGAAAGAAAAGCAGGACAGGAAGGAGTAAAGAACACCGATCGGCTGGTCTCATGCATGTATAAATAAGTCCCATTGGTAACCATGGTAACAGTACAGAATTGCTGTCCTGCACCACAGCAGCATCCCATATTTCTACAGTTTCTTATCAATGAGCTCTCCTGGAATTTGCTAAATGCAGACACATGCAATATAGAACTGATGTTTTAAAACAGGGATGAAGGTTCTGTGGCTCTCCAGAGGTTGACTACCACTCCCATCATCCCACGTAATGCTAACTGGAGCTGATGGGAGTTGGGGTCCAGCAACATCTGGGAGGGCCTCAGGTTCTTCATCCCGAGTTTAAAGTCCACATACAAGTCTGACGCTTGGACAAAAACCACCCAACTCTGAAAACTGAACATACAAAAATTCCCATTTACTTTGCAGTACCTCTTGCGTACCTTTTTCTTCCTTCCCTCCCTTCCTCTCTCCCAGCCTTCCATTCTATTGCATTTCCCCTTCCTTCAAAATATTTATACCATGTTCCATCTACTATGTTAGAGGTGGCTCACAACAACACCATTGTGTGTGTGTGTGTGTGTGTGTGTGTGTGTACACAAACACACATATGTGCCAGTTATCCATGAGAGGTTGTAGGACAATATTGCTAGGACAAAGGTTCTATCACACATGCCACAATCCTGCAAATGAATCATACATCTCACCATCACGTAAAGCCTATAAGCATGTCCAGGTGCTTGCCTAATCACACACACTTTATTATTTGTGGGTAGGTATGAAGGGTGGGCTTTACTCATGAGAAGAACCCTCTGCATAAATGTGGACTCAGCTAAAGTCCACTACAGGCCATCCCAGCTCAAATGGAGGGCTGGGAAAGAGCTTGTGTGTGCCCCTCCATCTCCCATCCTTTGCAACAGCGTTCACATGTTCACACAAACGTCTCCACACATCTTAATGCCATCCATCAGTTAGGAGATTGGTGCTGAAACATTAATTTCCCAGAATGATGGAGAAGTTGCTCTTGAGAGGGATGAGCCTCCTTCTGCTTAGCAATAAACTCATGTTTATCCATCTGATGGCATTGAGGTTGCTTCAGGAGCTGTACACACCTCCAGGCATGCTTCCATCCAGCCCTCTCTTCCTTAAAGCTCTACTTGGCCATCATTCCTGAACAGGAAATCTCCTCCAGTGTAGGAAGCACAGGGCCACAGCTGCTAGCCCTGCCCACAACATCCATGGCTGCACCCACTAAGTCCCCAACCTTCCCATGTTGAGCAGAGGAAATTTAAAGGGAGAGTTCTGCTTGCATTCAAGGAAACTTGGGTAAAAGTCCCACCACACCCCGTAGGTCATTTCTGCTCAACATGGGAAGGTCAAGAACTGAGTAGGCAAAGCTGATGTGCTTGGGGGTGTTAATGGGTGGGTCTTATGTTAATTCCCCTTCCCATGGTTTAACTAAAGGATGGAGGGGAACTGTAGTCATTCAGATATTCTAGGACTACAGCTCCCTTCACCCTTGATCACTGGCCATTCTGGCTGAGGCTGATGGGAATCGGAAACGACATCTAGAGCAGTGTTTCCCAACCGGTGTTCCGCGGCACACTAGTGTGCCGTGAGACACCGGCTGGTGTGCCGTGGGAGGGAGGCGGGCGAGTCGGGCGGCGAGAGGCGGGGCGGCGGCGAGGATCCGCGTCGAGCCGGGGGCGGCTCCGCAGTGCTGGTGCCGAGCGGCGGGGCAGCGCGCGCAAAAGGGAGGCGCGCGAGACAGCGGAGGAGGAGGAGGCCGGCATGTCCGGGCAGCAGCAGCAGCAGCAGCAGCAACTCCCGGCGACGGCTCCTCCTCCGCCCGCTATCGCCGCCACCACCACAACAGCCGCTGCCGCCGTCCCTCAATCCCTCGCTCTGCTGCCTCCTCCCACCCCGGCAAGGGGAAGGGAAAAAACTTTAACTTTTGTGCGTCCCTCCCGGCGTGACGCTGCGCGCTGACGTCACGGGGCGGGGCGGGGCTTTAATGGTGGTGTGCCGCGAGATTTTTTCCCGGTAAACAGGTGTGCTGTTGCCCAAAAACGTTTGGGAAACACTGATCTAGAGAGCCAAAGGTCTCCCATTCCACTTTAAACCTTTGCACGTTTATCCAAATACCTGAACACTCCTTAAGTCTATATGGCTAGAAGATCCCATCCGCTGCACCAATGTTTGTACCTTGAATCATAATTCTCAATAAATCAGCGTCATTAATCTAGCAGGCCATAACTCTGCTTGGATGGGGTTCTGATAAGCTGTTCTCCTTTGTGTCCCTTAATGAAAACAGTTTCTGGATCCCAGAGGACAAATCTCTCTCCCCTGCCCACCCACAGAAGATACAAGACTCACCATCTTCATCCGTCTGAAATATCATCTCTTTTCCTTCTTTCCGTCCCTCGGGGTTGGAGAGGATAAGCTTGACGTGGATGTTTTTGTAGGGGAGGAGGTTCTTGATGGTGTAGCGGTTGGCATTGCGCTCCATCTTCACACACTCCCGGAACGTCTGGTTGTGGCCAGTGCCTACAGTGTAGCGATAGCAGAGCGTGACGGTGTAAGTGTGACATCGCGTCAGGTTGTAGCCCAGAGGTTCCCACTGAAGGGTCAGCTGTCTGGACTGGATCTCGGCAAACGCGAGGCCCTTGGGAGCCCTCATGGGTTCTGCCAGAGAAAACAGAGGGAGAAGTGAATGAATCGATGGCACGAGAAAACACCACAGATCCTGGGAAGCCAGTCACTGGCAGACAACAGGGGCAGGGCCATAGCCCAGGAACAGAATGTCTGCTTTGCATGAATGGCATCTCAGGCTCAATCCCTCACATTTCTAATTCCAAAACCTTCTCTTTTTAGTAGACATCTTTCCCCATCTCTATAGGCATTGTTTTCTGATTACCGTATTTTTTGCTCTATAAGACTCACTTTTCCCCTCCTAAAAAGTAAGGGGAAATGTGTGCGCATCTTATGGAGCGAATGCAGGCTGCGCAGCTATCCCAGAAGCCAGAACAGCAAGAGGGATTGCTGCTTTCACTGCGTAGCGATCCCTCTTGCTGTTCTGGCTTCTGAGATTCAGAATATTTTTTTTTTCTTGTTTTCCTCCTCCAAAAACTAGGTGCGTCTTGTGGTCTGGTGCATCTTATAAAGTGAAAAATACGGTATTTTTAATTGTTGGCAAAGAGCCTCCTGACAGGATTTTCTGTGGCAAAGGCTGCTCCTGCAAAAGAAGCCAGAGTGCTTTAGAGAGACACTTCAATCTAGGGAGGTGTCTTATCCACAGAGTGGCAGCCAGCCCCTCTGCCTGTCCCACTGCTCCCATCACTAGCAGAGAATTAGCACCAGCATCAGTGCTGATTTTGGGTGAGGTGTCGCTAGCGCCAATTCTCTGCCAGCGGTGTAGGTGGCAGCACAGGCAACATGCCCACGTGGGCACTTCCTCAAGGGCCTGCTTCCTGAGGCAGCTGCTTCACCTTGCCTCGTGGTTGGGCCTGGCCTGTACGCACAGGATTCTGTGAATGAGAAAACAAACGTGGCTGCTGTAAGAAAACAACCCACACCAACTGCGGAAGCACATATCGTTTCGATGCCTCTGACCATCTCTATTCCCAGTGGCCAACCTTGGGGCCTCCAATTTCAGCAGTGCCCTGTGTGATGGCAAAATTCAGCGCCGCCCCCGCCTCTCACCATTCCATTCTACATCATAGTTGTGGCGCCCCCAAGGCTTTGCACCCAGTGTCCCATAAATCCACCTCTGCTATTTTATAGCCATTTCAAGCTGTTGGTTTTCAGCAGTGTCTAAGGCAGAATGAAAGCAACACCGGACGAGCAAACTCTCGCAATATTTCAGGCAACGACAGCTCCCCTGTGTCTGCAGGGCACTTCCTTCTGGTTAAATATTTGGAATTTTTCATAAACATCATTGGAAGAGACAGCGCGAGGTGAAATACCAGACGAAGCAAAATGCAGCCATAGCATCCCTCTCAGGTCTTTGGCAGCTTACCCGGACCAATCAATCTAACCACTCTGTCTCTTTTCTCTCCTATAATGATAAAAATCTATCAATTTTATGAGGGTTGTTTTTCTATAGCTGTTATTTTAAAGGTATTTTAGTTGTCCACATAGAGCCTGAATTTACACTGCGGTGGCAACATATAAGTGGGGATACATTTCAATAAAATTACCATTTCTATCATGATTTTGGGTTGTTGTTGCAGTTGTTAAAATGGAAATGGTGTCCCACTGGATTTTATCTCTGTATTCCGAAGTTGTTTTGTAGGAATCGGAATGTGTCTGAATGTGCTCTGAAAATCCAAGAGAACCTCTTGAGCTCTTTAGATGGTGATTTACAAGCCTCTCTTGTTGATTTAAATGCCATCTTTGCAATGCGTATGATGTTTTGTTGGTTGGTTTAAGGATTTGATAGCTGGTTTTTAGTTTTTGTTTAGAGCCATTCTAAAGAGCAGCTTCCAAGGCAGATTAAAAAAACAAAAACCCACACCTTTGAATTCACAAGGCTTATAAACCAAACGCAACAACAATAACCTGGCCAGCTAAAATCCAAGCTAAGAACAGAAGTCTAAATGACCTGGGGGGAAGTAAAGGTTTTCGACAGGGACTTTAAATATAATGACTTGCTGCCCAGCAAGACTTTAAGGGGAGAGACTTCCAGAGTCAGGGCCCTGAATCTTGAAGAGACAGAGACACTGTGGGCGGGTAGCTCCTGGGTCTGTACATTTGGTAGATGGCCTGTTCTGAACATGGTAGTGCTCGCCTTGAAGAAACAGGTATGTACTCTGAAGTTACCTCTCAATCCCAAACTATCACTCGAGGCCTAAAAGACCTCAGTGGTGAGAACTGATTTGCCAGCTACAGATAGGCTGAGACAGCCTGACTTCAGCGATCTAGTCTCTGATAACCTCCCAAATGGACTACTGCAATGTGCTCTGCATGGGGCTTCCCTTGGAGATGGTCCAGAAGCCACAGCTGCTGCAGAATGCTGCTGTGGAGCGATGAGATGCGCCACCAATCCATAAAGTACTGCACTGTTCGCCTGAAGGTTACTGGGTCCATTTCAAGGTGATAGTACTCGTGTACAAAGCCCTGAATGGCTTGGGACCCAAGTACTAAAAGCAGTGCCTTCCCTAATATCTACTGGCTCAGGCTTTGAGATCAGCAGGTGAGGCCCTGTCCATGGTCCCCTCAAACAAGGACGGCCTACAAGGTGATGACACCAAGCAGGGTCTTCTCAGTGGCAGCAACCCAGTTGCAGAATTCCCTCCCAGTGGATATCTGGTGGTCCCCCAAGCTATTCTCTTTCAGGCTTTGGTATGTACCACATTTTTCCGTGTATAAGACACCCCCCATGTATAAGACAACCCCTATTTTTTGGGACCGCAACAGAAATTGTCCAAAGTTGTTGAGCTAAGGTATGCTGCTTTTTAATTTTTAATGTGACTTTCTTTTAGCAAAAGAGAGAAAAGGGAATTCTCAAATGTTCTCTGTGAGGAGGGATTCACTATTAAACCACTCTGGAAATTGTAGCTCTCTGTGGGGGAATAAGGGTCTCCTAACAACTCTCAGCACCCTTAACTAAATTCCAAGGATTCTTTGGCGGCAGCCATGACTGTTTATAGTGCTACAGTGCTGCTGTAAATGTACTGACATGGCCCAAGTGAGGATTTCAACCTGGCCTCCCCAAGTCCCTGCCTTTTTACATCAGGTTTGCTTTCGAGTGGTTTTTTCAGTCACTGCACACAAGCGCACCAGAGCTTTGGTAAACAACAGTCTCAATGCAAGTATCAAGAGTGCATTTTATCAGTGGAGCCCGCATGCACACTGGCAAAATAGAAGAGTGTGGTGGCACTGAAAGCTCCAGCACTACACTACAGGGGGGCATCCCATGTCATCACCAGGGGCTGCCTCTAGGTCTCTGGCTTGGGCCCTGAAATCTAAGGGTCTGGGATACTCCTGACTTGGCAACCCTGCCGGCAAGCAGTGCAGGTGTTTAGCAACATATGCGATGTGAGTTCTAACTGGGATTCCAGCCAGTAGCCATTCCTCAGCAGTGCCTGATTTATGCACAAACTAAGTATGTTACAGCTTAGGGCCTCAAATTTTGTGGGGCCTCTAAATGCATGTTAAAGAAAAATAAATTGCAAGTTTTACATAATTGGTTAAAGAAAGGGGAAACAGGGAGACTCTGAGACAAGCATTCTCTGTTTTAGTTGGATTGTTAGTTTTTAATTGCATCATTGCCTATGTGCCAGTATATATGCAAATATGAAATACAATCATTTCTATTTTCGTTGTCCTTTCTGTTGGAATACTAAATGTTTTGTTTGGGGGGGTTGGGGGGGTGATGCTATGCAGCGTTTTAACATGACAGCTTAGGGCTTCGGCGTGCTTTAATCTGTCCCTGAACATCAAGGACCTTATGACAAAATATGGAATTAAAATATTTTGAATAAGGAAATCACATGCAGTACAAGTCTGCCAATATGTTAGAAAGAGTGGAGTCTGATTTACTAGGGCAGGTGGGACACTGCCCCAGCAACCTTACTCAGCCCTCAGCCAGCTCCCACCTGCCTGTCTTCTTGCTTATTCAAGGGATGACACTGCCTGATACATTTCAGCAGGTGTCGTGGGGCACCCCATGCCCCATGCCTGGTCCAAGGAGGAGGATGTTGGGAAGTCCCCAGCAGGAGCTGGGGGACTGTCGTGCGGCTCCCTGAGCAATCAACACAGAGGTGAGCAAGAGGAACAGGGAGGAGCACTCAGCACTGGAATCACAGTGTCTCACGATGATTGGAAAAGGCTAGTGGAGAAGGCTAGTGGAGTCTGGAGATCTAACACTGAGCAGAAGGAGTAGCCACTGGCAGAAGCTGATCAGATCAGAGGAGAGCCCCCAGTGCCTCCTTCCCCACCACCACTGTCACCTCAAGCACATCAGCAGGCAAGGAGAGAGGAGCAACACCAGTTGAGGGTCTGGCAGCATGTGGACAACAGCGCAACTCCGCTGACAGCTGAATGCAGGTGGGGAAATCCTGACTCCACTCTTTACAGCTGCTTGCAGGTGGGCAGACAAGCAACAGACAAGGGGCGCATTACCCCCACAACTGTAATCCATTAGGCACAATATGTACCCAATATTGGGATGGCAACTTAAGGTGTAGAAGAGATGGGCACCCTTGTCAACCCAACTTCCCTGGGTGGGTGTTTGGCAGAGGGGTTGTGTAAGGACTGAGGAGCAACAGAAGGTGGTGGAGCTTTGTCAGAGGAGGAGGGCGGTGGAGCCATGTTGGAGGGATGATCGGCAGGCGTCAAAGTCAAGAGCAGGGAGGGGTCAGGAGTGGGAGTAGCAGCAAGTCAAGAAGAGAGGAGAGAAAGGCTGCAAGCAGCCAAGTCGAACCGGGGGCTGGGGGTTTTGAACTGTGAATGATATTGGAGGAGCATTTGGTCTGAGAGCACTCCATCCCCCTGCCCAGACCTCAGTGCCAAATGCTGACCACAACAGAAGAGAGGAAGATGGGGACAAAACTAGGCTTTGTTGTCTCTATCAGGCATTGGCTCTGGCTCCCCCTACTGTTGGGCTCCCTGTCTTCTGCCCTACAAGTCACAATGGACACCAGTCGCCACTGATTAGACAGATCATAGCAACAACACACTACAAGACCTGCCAATGCATGTAGGACTGCAGAGATTGAGGTCCAGAGGGAAATTTGCCCATTAGTTCTCCAGTAGAAATTGCTCGTTACCAATACATCACCACAACCGAAGCTCCCAGAAAAACCATAAGTTCAGGGGGAATATCATAGATTCCAGACATCGCTTAAGTTTTTATAAAAGGGTCTGGGGATGTGCACAGGCATCAGGGGAAAGGCAAATGTCTTGCATGCAGAAAGGTCCCAGTTCACTCTCTGGCATCTCTATGTAGGACTGGGAAACATTCTTCCCTGAAACCTCGGGAAGCTGTTGCCAGTTATTGTAGATGAGGAATGGGGAACCCGTGGCTCTCCAGATGCTGTTGAACTCCAACTCCCATCAGTCCCAGCCAGCACAGCCAATGGTCAGGAATAATGGCAGTTGTAGTCTGTCAAGATCTGGAGGGCCACAGGTTCCCCATTCATCAAGTAGACAATGCTCAGCTAGATGGACCAATGGCATAACTCAGTAAAAAGCAGCCGCTTGTGTTTCTAGGTTCCTAGAGCTAGGATAGATGACTAGGAACAACACTGATTGATTCAGAATTAGTAGAAGGGGCATGAATCATGTTCTCCCTGGGATCCATAAATCCTCTCAGCAGTCTTCTGTTTTTCTCATTCCTCATCAGACTTTTGCCTTTGATGTGGACTCATTAGGCAACGGCACGGAGGGAAAATTGATTAGCTCTGCTCTGCAAGGAGAAGGGGGCTTTCCAGCAAGCTCCAAATAACAAACGTAATAAGGACAGAAGCCCTTGCCTTTTCAACGAATTCAGCATCAGGCTCTTGAAAGGGACGCACACTTGACAGAGTCATTGAGGAGAGGCTCAATTAGTTATCATAACTGACATCAATAGCAGTTGTCTGCTTTCATAAGGAGTCTGGCTTCATTGCCACTGTGAAATACAAAGGTTGTTTATCTCAATAACGAAGGATAAATTCAGATTCCTGGCATCAAAGCAGGGAGCCCAAGTGGAACCCAGAACAAATATTGTACTCAGAGACGGGTGAATCCGTCAACTTCAGTTTCTCTCAATTTTTAATTTTTCTATTCTTAAGTTCCATTCTCCAAATTTCCAAATCAGAAATTTAAGAATTTTTTTTAATGTCCTCGTGAAAATAATCAAAATTATAGTGCAAATTTCCCCTGATATACATAGTTCTGTCTGCAATTCTGCCTAATGTACGCAGTTTTGTAAAGCAATGTTGCCAAACACAATGCATTTCTGTGTGCTATTTGCACTAAAATGGGCATTTATATGAACACATTACCCTAGCAGAAGCAGTTTTACACAAATTACTTGGTTGGGGAACTGCACTGCAAAATTCAGAGAACTGAATTTTGAAGGATGGCCGTGTTTCAGCTCATATAGTGTCTCTGAAAGTGCAAATTAGGAAAATTAGCCCCCCAATGCAAATTAAATGTAATTTCTTTCCTAATGCTCCTGTTTAGCATTCCAGCCAGCCAACCATTCCCTTTTTCAGGCTGCTCCATTCCATTTCCTTTGTCTCTTCCTCTTTCCTAAGGAAGTCCAGTGTCTCACTGAGCATGCCTAGTTCTGACCAAGCTGTTTTTGGCAGAATTGTGCACAAATGGCAGTGAAGATTAACACCTCAACAGTTTTTTAGAGGTTGGGGCTCACCTTTAGCCATGGCAGGTGCACAGCTTCTTTCTTTCTTTTTCTAATGCCGCCCCCCTCCCCTCCCCATCATTGCAAAGAGTATCAGCAGCAGCAACTGTACTGGCAAACGAAGCTCAATTGAGTTGGAATCACTAAATTACATAGTTTACATAGTTTACATACATACAACTAAAGCTGATTCTTCTCCACCCAAATATCTGAAGTACTGTCACATGGAAGATGGAGTAAGCTTGCCTTCTGCTACATCAAAAGATAGGACCCAAACAGGTGGAGTCAAATGGCAAGAAAGGAAATTCCAACTAAGCTTTAGGAAAAAAAAATTGACTGCAAGAGCTGTTCAGTGGTGGAATGGACTGCCTTGGAAGATGGTGGACTCTCCTTCACAGAAGGCTTTTCAACAGAGATTGAACGGCCGTCTCACAGAGATTATACAAATTTAGATAGATAGATAGATAGATAGATAGATAGATAGATAGATAGATGATAGATAGATAGATAGATAGATAGATGATAGATGATAGATGATAGATGATAGATGATAGATGATAGATGATAGATAGATAGATGATAGATGATAGATGATAGATGATAGATAGATAGATAGATAGATAGATAGATAGATGATAGATAGATATAACATAGCTGTTATTCCTGTGTTCCAGGGGTTGTGCTAGATGACTCTTAAGGTCCCTTCCAACTCTGTTATGTTACGATTGCTATTTGTTGTCCTCCAATGAGATTTGGGGAAGCTCAACTGGAATGTAAGATGAGGTTCAGACTGAACACAACACCAGGCTGGATACAAGCTGTGCTCTGAAAAACACTAAGATCTGAAGTTGTTCCAGGAACAAGTAAGCTGCAATAAAGCCCTTTTATAGTAGCATTACCAGGTGCAGCCTAATTCTTAACATCACCCATGCTGCAAAATTCTGCTCTACTTGAAGGGGCTCAGCAGTCTCTAGCAATCTCCTACTGCAACAGAGCAGTGCAGCCTAAGATCTTCCAGGATCTTGAACAGGCGAGTCCTTGAAGCCAGGGGATGGCGGTATCACATCCTTGAGCTGTGGGGATGGGGGGCACTGACCACACAAGTTCATCTTGTAGCCGTGCTTTTGCATACCCGTCCATTCAGATTTGCAGTCGTTGCCTCCATCACCTGCGGAAGAGGAATCTGACTCCTAGTGCCTGTCACTCATGGGATTTTCACTCCTAGGAGGAGACTCTTGTGGGGTTTTCCCCCTCAGGTGCTAAAATAACTTGCTTAGTCTTATGTATTATGCACTTCGACTTGGAATGTGTCTGTGGGTGGGAACACTCTTTTGATGTCCTGCCTCAGGCAGCAGAATGTATTGCACCAGCTGTGATGCTTGTGAACAATTCACTGCTTTATGCCCCCTCCTTTCACTTCCCTGTCTTGCCGTTTAGAGTGTAAGCCTGGCAGGCAGGGCCTGTTGTCTTGTTTTTGTTTGTGTACTGCACCTAGTTAATGTAGGTGCTCGGAAAAGCATAAATTAACAAATAAAGTAAGATTTAGAGGGGCACGTTGCTATACCTGCTGGTGTGCAACAGACCAAGGAAGCCTGGAGCTGAATAATGTTCCTAGGAATCAAAGGCGCCATCCAAGTTCCAAGAAGCTAACATCCTGACATATAAAGAGAAGCACTTGTAGGCAGGCGGGTGGATACAGGGAAGCAGATAAAGACACTGTGAGACAGTGATGCTCTGCATCCAAGCCCTTTAGTAGATCAGCTGCCCTTGATGCTAGTGCAAAAAGTGACTACTAGGCTGGTAAGCAAGAAAGCCCAATGGGACCATGAGCCACCAGTCCTGAAAGCACCACCTTGGCTGGCAGAGAGTTACTAGATCCAGTCCAAGATCTTAGCATATAAAGCCATAAATGGCTTGGAACCTGAGTATCTAAAAGAGCACCTTCCACAGCTCTTTTCTTCCTCCCTCTGGGAAGTACGCCTTCTTTATGCAGTGATGCAGGGGAAAAACTGGACCTGCTTGTTTTTGTTGCAGGCCCCTATTCCAATGGAGCAGCAGCATGCAGCAAAAGCAAGAAGACCCCCTGTTTTTCTGCAGCTTACTTTTTTCTGTGCATCTCTGTTCCAAAGAGGGAACAGGCATGCTCAGCTAAACAGATCAAGATTTAACCACCCACTGTCAGCTGTTATGCAGGGGTTAAACCCTACTGGGAACCCACAATATTAGGAAATTGAGTCCCACCCTCCCAGCCCATCAGCTGACATTCTAAGTGATGTCTGCTGATTGACAGCTGGGAGTGGTTTGAGGAAAATGGCTTTGAAAGGCAAAAGGGACCCCCTGTGGGGTGAAGATTGTCCTGTGGGCCAGAGGTTCCCCACCCCTGGACCAGAGTTTATTTTGAACCATAACTCCTGTTTTACACTTAATGACAAACCAGGAATTGGTGGAAGCAAATTCTGAAGCTGCATGCAACACTGTTTTTCCACTAGCACAACAGATTTCCTGTTTTAATTGTTCTAACCTGTCCCAGGACCTTAAGCTGCAGGGCAGGTAAGTTGTTGTTGTTTTGTGGTGGTGGTATAAAAGACACTTTAGTTGTGGGGAGGAGGGATTAGCCAAGAACTGTAGCAGGATACTCAAGAAGTGTGAAAGCCAGTGGATGACTAAATTCTGAACCACTCTCTAGCCCAGAAGGTTAGCCTGCATCTCAAAGACTGCATCACAAAGACCGACTTCCTCAAGCATTCTGCTTTAATTGGGAATGGGGGGAAGAAATAGGGGGAAACATGGGGAATGAGGGAAAGAAAGATAATCAAAAATATGCATACAAAACCTGCTTGGGGGCGGGGGGAATATGAGCTTGCTGAGTCAACTCCCTATTATTCACAAGAATCATTAATGAGAATATTAATGGGAATAATGAATACTATCACTTTGAAAGATGTTATCAACATGATCACTTTCAATTGTTGTGAATCACAGATACTTTGGAAGCACGCCTCCGCAAACACTTGCACAAACGCTGAAGTGTGGGAAATGGAGACACAGCCTAACAAGCGTTAACTAATCAGAGTGGCACATGGGGAAACCGAGACCTGAACTTGGTTCGAACTCTCAGGATGTATCCGAAGGCATTCCGACTATCACATTTAAGAAGGGAGCCCATATTGATTTGCGGATGGTGATCAGAGAGCTGTGCTAAGGCCCTTTGGGCAGGATCCAGCATGAGCAGGGCAACAAGACCCTAAACTGTTCTCAGAGCTGAATAGTGAGATGAATATCAAGCATGGGGGTTTTATTCCAGGGCGCCTGGTCAAGAAAGCTGCTGACAGCCGGCTGAGGTCATGGTCGCCGGAGCAGAGGTGAGCAGTTGCCCAAAGCGGGTGAGATAGCAGGACAGAATCAATGCCTGTTCTGCTCTGGGATAAGCTAAAGGTATTATAGCAAATGTTTAAAAAATACCAAAGGTCAAAAGCAAGGTCAAAGCACCACACAGGAACAAGGCTGAGGTATGGAAGTGCTGCAGGACATGAGCACAGAGGACCTGAGGCTATGACCTCATCAATACAAGTTACTGAGTGTTCTCTGCATCTCTGGCAGACTATAAACATCAATGGTATTAATATGCTTGTCCTTGTCCTTCCATCTTGCTTGCTCAATTCCAACCATGACCCACCACCACCACCTCTGACCATCTGGTTAACTGCCCTATATGTATCAGAACCGTGGCTTTTCTTGTGATAGGAGGACTTTTGGGGGCGGTGCAGAAGCTCCCAAGAAGGCATCGTCCCTCAGTTATTGAAGCAGCTGTGACTATGAAGCAGGGACAGTAACTGGATTCTGTATGAGATTAAGAACATAGGAAGACCCTGCTGGTTCAGGCCAAGGGTCCAGCATTTTGTTCCCAATGTGGCCAACCAGATGCCTGTGGAAAACCCACAAGCAGGAGGTGAGCACAAAAGCTCCCTCCTCTACTGTGGTTCTCATCAACTGGTATTCAGAAGAATTGCTGCTTCCAACTTTTGGGGCAGAACACAGCCTTCACAGTTAGTAGCCATTGGTAACCCTCTCCTCCATGAGTTTGTCAAATTCTCTTTTAGAGCTACCTAGGGTGTTGGCCAAAAGGGACATGGGTGGCACTGTGGGTTAAACCACAGAGCCTAGGACTTGCCGATCAGAAGGTCGGCGGTTCGAATCCCCACGACGGGGTGAGCTCTTGCTGCTTGGTCCCTGCTCCTGCCAACCAAGCAGTTTGAAAACATATCAAAGTGCAAGTAGATAAATAGGTACCGCTCCGGCGGGAAGGTAAACGGCGTTTCCGTGTGCTGCTCTGGTTCGCCAGAAGCGGCTTAGTCATGCTGGCCACATGACCCGGAAGCTGTACGCCAGCTCCCTTGCCCAATAAAGCGAGATGAGCTTTATCTCATCTCATCGACCCCAGAGTCGGTCACGACTGGACCTAATGGTCCCTTTACCTTTACCTTAGGGTGTTGGCCAACACTGTGCAAGCAAGTTCCATAAGTTTAACTATGCACTGAATGAAGAAGTACTTTCCTTTCATTTGTCCTGAATCTCTGAGCATTCAACTTCAGTGGATGTCCACAAGTTCCAATGTTATGAGAGGGGGAGGGTCTTTGTTTTGTTTTTTCAGTTTTCTGCTTCTAAAATGTTGTCCAGATCAGTTGGGGTCCAACCGCTTCTAGCACCATGCTAACTTCCCCTGCACCAAACCACAGTTTAGTGTTTATGTGCATGATCAGATCTTGGTGAGGTGGGATACAGTTGGGATTCTAGAGAAGCATTATTCTGGAGGAAAAGTGAACAGCTAAATTTTGAAAGAAGGGGTGGTTTTTTTGTCTGTGTTTTAAACCTAGCAGTTCATTCTCGCCACAAGTAATTCCCACATCTGTTTCTTGTTGTTTTAATTTGCAAAGGAGCGCAATGGTGACAGCGGGGATTTTCAAATTAAAACTGAAGTAATAGAAGATGCTGTTCTTTCAAAACTTTTATTTATTTCCAATTTCATGGAAAGCTATGCCCCTCCATGCAAAGCTTTCACCACCCCCACCAAATTAAAACTATGATGGAAGCTGAAGTGACAGAAGGACATGACTGCACAATTTCATTTTTAAACTGAAATTAAAAACTTACTAACACTTAAATGGCACATATGAAGAATTCTGCTAGCTACATTCTAGAAATGGAATTACTGACCAGATTAAGACTGGGATAGAATTAACCATGATGATCACCCACATGGATAGCTTATTAAAGGGAGGGTTAGAAAAATTCATTGGAGGATCAGATTACCAATGGCTACCATCAACACTGGCTATGTCCCACTCCCACTGTCAGCCAGAGGCAGTATGTCTATCACAAGTGGGAAGGTCACTGTTGCACTCAGGACCGACTTCTCGTGAGCATCCGATTAGCCACTGTGGGAACAGGATGCTGGACTGCATGGATCTTTGGCCTGATCCAGCAGCTTTTCTTGCATCCAAATTGCAAGAATCCCAGAACAATCATGGAAGCAAATTAATCCACCTTGCTCATCCCAACTATAATTGCATATTGTCGATTTTAATTACAGTGCATTGTATTTTTAATACCGTCTTGTTTGTAAGCCACCCAGGGAGTAGTTATCAATGGATTGTCCTATAAACTAATAAAACACATACATATCAATCCCAGGGCACTTTTCGGCTCAAAGCCACATAGGAAGAAGTTTGCTCCATAAATTGCAGGCCTACGTGAGATGATACAACTGCTGGCTCCTCAATTTACATACCGATCTAATGAGGGACACATCTCGGCTGTGGTGCTGAGAATTACATGGGTGTCCAGCTCATCCTGCATGATGCTCCGAGTGGTATATATGGGGCACACAGTCTCCTAACCAAGTAGTAGCTACATCCAGAGCCAGTTAGATTAAAAGGTGGGACTATCAGAGCAATCCAAACACCTAACTAGAAGATGCAAGGATTAATGGAAAGATGCAGCTGTTGCAGCATCCCCAGCCTTGTTGCTTGTGATGTCCAGGGCCCACATTTTCACTATCCTAGCTCTGCAGCAACTGAGACTGGGCCTATTGCCATCATGTGATGGCAGCAGGTGTCTCAGAATCCAGGATAATTTCCATGGCTGCTGGGATAGATCAATATGCTGGACTAGGTGGGTGTTGGGCCTGATCCAGCATGCCTTTTCTTAGGATCTTATACTGGGCACAAAGAAGAGTTAGCCCAGCTCTGGATTTCCCTGCCTCTGGATGTTGTGGGAAGAGATTATGGGCCCAAATTAAATTGATGGAAGGAGATCAATACCACATAAGAGGACTTGCTGGTCCACATCTGACATGGGTAGAAGAGCCCCACCCCAAATCCTCAACTCGTGGCCAATGCACTTGGAGGGTTTCTCAGGAACAGCACAAGTCGGAGCTGAAAGAGTGCCAGTCTTGAAGCTTCAATCTCCTTTCTAAAGTTCAGTGTTATTTAAATGATCAGTGGCAAACAGACAGCCTGGCACCCCTGGGCCAATGCAAGCAGCCTCGCAAGTGCTTCAGTCAAAGATCAGCTAACAAGGATGTCTGAAAGCATTAATATTGCTGAATATATCCATACAATTAGCACCACTACAAAAGTTGCCTGTGCTTATAGCTGCCGATACAGCTGTAGTACACCCTGGTGCAGCAACTTAATCTGTGTCAATCACTGCCGGCAACATGGTACAGCGCAGGGGGAATCTCCCTGTGCTCAAGGGCTGCTTCCAGTAAAGGCTGGCAACTGTTCACATCCGAAAAAGGCTGGCACAGGCAATAGTGCTATTACGGCACAGAAGGAATTTCTGCCACTATGGAAAGTACTTTTGATGGGTACTGCTCTCCACTAGAAGAGGAGAAAGGAGGGGTTTTGATTACAAGTGCTGCAAAAGTTGCACTCTGATACCTGTAGAGGTGACCAAACTCTTCCCTAGTTCTTAAATTAAAACCCATCTGCACTATACATTTAAAGCAGCATCACGGCTTCTGCCAAAAATCCAGGAAATTGTATTTATTGAAGGGTGCTGACTGAGTTCTTGTTAGGAGTCCGCCAATTTGAGAACTACAATTAACATAATAAGAAACTGCTTTGCACCAAGTTAGACCATTGGTCCAGGAGTGTCAACACTGGCCAACAGCAGCACTCCAGAGTTTCAGACAGGTGGCATTCCCAACCATACCTGGAGATGCCAGGGATTGAACCTAGGACCTTTTGCATGCAAAGCAGATGTTCTACCACTGAGCCACAGTCCTTCCCTGAAATCCCAGAGTTCCCTGGGAAGAGGAATTGATTGTTAAACTATTCTGGAAATTATAGCTCTGACAGTGGAATAGGGTCACCTAACAACTCTCAGCACCCTTAACAAATGACAGTTCCCACCATTCTTTGTAGGGAGCCATGACTGTTAAAAGCAGCTTAATACTGCTTGAAATGCACAGGGGCCTAACTTGGAAATGACTCAAACTTGGAGAGTTTAGATTTCCCTCTCAGTGCAATGCAATGCAATCCATTCTGTTTCCTACTGTGGCCAACCAGATGCTTTCATGAATCCCACAAGAGAGCACATGAGGCTACTATGTAGAGTCAACAAATCATATGATGGAGGAACTTTTCATATCATGCACCACTTCTCAATGCCCAATGATTCTTCCAGCAGCTGTACTACTTTTCTGAAACATAGAGAGGTTGGTAACCAGAGACACAAGAGCCATACTGCTGTAATGCTCAGCTTCCCCATGCTCTTTGTAAGGCTGGGGAGCTGTCCAGCAGGGCAGGAGCTGCTCTAGCATGGGAGCTATCCAACCAAAGACCCAGAACTAACATGTGGGACTAGGAGATGAGTTGAATGAAGCACTGCATCACCAACAGCTTGGCAGCAGTTGACCTTGCTGCCTCTACCTCTTTCTGGCGCATCAGTGGGAGACACCTGATGTTCCTTATCATCTCACTTCATCCCACGGAGGGCTCAGAGAAGGAAGGTTTTGTGTTGGCATGTATGCACTGCACCTTCTGATGCCTTGGACCTGACTCATTGCCAGTGGAACACAGAAAAATGCTTCATGCAGCCAAATGAGTTGTCTCCAGGGATCAGTGTTGCCTACTCATGACTCTCAGCAGCTCTCAAAGACCTCTGACTTTCCAGCCACTTGCTAACCTGGTCCACTTTTTAGCTGGAGACGCCAAGAACTGAAGAAGGGAACTTCTACATGCACAGCATGTGCTCTTCTCTTGAACTACAATCCACTGCATCCCACGGTCATGTGTGAAGCTCAGCAACTGGTAGGCATAAGAACTCAAGAGGACATCTGGTCCCCTAAGTCTGCAAACTGCAAACTGCAAACTGCAAACTGCACACCACACCAGGTGGTGTGATGACAGTAACATCACAGGTGGGACATCTTCCAGGGCAGTGTGCTTTACCACCACCTTGTTGTTTAGTCATTTAGTCGTGTCCGACTCTTCGTGACCCCATGGACCAGAGCATTCCATGCACTCCTGTCTTCCATCGCCTCCCGCAGTTTGGTCAAACTCATGCTGGTAGCTTTGAGAACACTGTCCAACCATCTCATCCTCTGTTGTCCCCTTCTCCTTGTGCCCTCAATTTTTCCCAACATCAGGGTCTTTTCCAGGGAGTCTTCTCATGAGGTGGCCAAAGTATTGGAGCCTCAGCTTCAGGATCTGTCCTTCCAGTGAGCACTCAGGGCTGATTTCCTTAAGAAAAGATAGGTTTGATCTTCTAGCACCGCCTCAGTATTACCCAAGAGAGCACTAAGAGGCAAGGTGTAAATAGCTATCAGACTTTGAAAAGCTGGTGTCACTGGATCAAGGTCATTGGTTTTGATGAATTAATTAAACTAAATAATTTTAATTGGATTTTGAATAAACATGGAATTAATTCTTACTGTTTTGAATTGTATTGTGTTCTAATCTTCCTTAGTAGAGCTTGCAAACTGCTATTCTGAATGCTTTTTACAGGGTAGGGGGCACTGGAGATGAAATTATGGAACAAATGAGTGGTGCCCTGAAAAGGTTTGGGAACTACTGTACCAGGGTGTTGATCTGGGGGTGGGTGTTCTGTCAGAGTCCACTGCCTTGTCATGAACCTGGAATGCACTGGGTCCAGTGGTGGGTTCTCCCCTCTCCAGGATCTCAGAACTTCTGACTGAAGGATGGTCCTGACAGGGCGTGGGTGGGACACAACACACCCTGTGAGTTTGCAGATGAATGAGACAGCATTCTTAACCGCCTCAGACCACCCCACTCCCAGTTCAAGAAAATAAATAGATAAAAAGGCAGCATCCTTGACCTCCAAAGAGCCAATTAGGGCGACCTTGGGATGTTGGATGCTGTCAGTGTAGAGCTTGCTCCCTTTATGCAGCACCGGAGCTGCAAGGCAACATGTCATGTCAAGTGATGCCCTGCACTGTCCACAAGGTCATGGCAGTTCAGTCAGGAACCTCAGAGAGATTTTCCCAGCCTCCTCCTCTCTCGCACACACAGTGCCCCAAGAGAAGAAGAGCAAAGTGACAGGAACAGGGCAAGCCAACTCTGCTCCCAGCATCCTCTCACATGCCTTTGCATCCTCAGCCTCCCTTTGGGGTACCCAAAGAGAACAAGATGTCCCTGCAAGGCAAGGGGACAATGCCAGGCACCCTCGCTAGAATGATTCAATTCCTGGGTGCCCCTCGTTCTGTCCCTGCAGCAGCAGCAGCAGCCCAGCGGTTGTCATGAGGGGAGTGCAGAAAATAATCCCACAGCAATCATCTCTTCCTTTGCTGATCAAATGCAAATCTGCACTTCCACTGAAGGTGGGAGTGGGGGAGAGAGAGAGAGAGAGAGAGAGAGAGAGAGAGAGAGAGAGAGAGAGACAGCACGGTGCCAGCACTCTGTGAACTATGTTGGGATCAGTGAACATGTAACAGGGGACTGACCAGAAATAAAATGAAAAAGACAGACAGGGAGAGCAAAGGGGAGATGAAGAAAGGAGGTGCGGAGAGACAGGCAATGGTGGGAGGGGACTTCCATGAGCACAGACAAAGGCCCAGACAAGAATACAGAAAACGGAAAGGCAGGTGTGTGCCTAGATCCGTAAAGTGGAAGGGGCATAGTTCAGAGGTAGAGCATCTTTTTTGCAAGCAGATTCAATCCCCTGGAAGCTTCAGGTAGGACTGAGAATGTCCCTTGTCTGAAAGTCTCCTGATCAGTGCAGACAGTACTGTGCTAGATGGATGTGTGGTCTGATTCAGAATAAGGCAGCATTTTATGTTCCCATTTTGAGGGGAATGGGGTATCTCAGTTGCAGAACAGCTACTTTCCATGCAGAAGGTCTCTGCTGCAATCCCTTGGCATCTCCAGATAGGGCTGAAAGTGCCACCTGTCTTAAAGCTTGGAGAGCTGCTGCCAGTCAGTGTAGGCAATACTGTGCAAGGTGGACCAATACTCTGACTCAGTAAAGAGCTAAGTTCCTATAGAGTTACTTCACACTGGGGGGTAGCCCTTTCATCTGAATTTTTTTTTGGGGGGGGCTGGCCCCCGCCCCTCTACTTAGTGCCCCTGTTGTTAAACTACTCTGGAAATAAAGCCATCTCTACCCAGCCCCTCTCCTCCTGTAGAAGAGAGCAGGGAATCCTGAGCCATGACAATTGGCCATTATTCTCATCAATTGGCCTTCTTGGCAGTGGCGCCCTCCCTGTGGGGTGCCCTCCCATCAGATGTCAAGGAGATAAAGCACTAAACAACTTTTAGAAGATGTCTGAAGGCAGCCCTGTATCATGAGGTTTTTAATATTTGATGTTTTATTATGTTTTTATGTGCTGGAAGCCGCCCATAGTAGCTGGGGAAACCCAGCCAGATGGGCGGGGTATAAATAATAAAATTATTTTCATTGCTGACTGCTCCAAATATGACTCAAGAGTCTAAACTAAGCAGGCAGGCAGAACATTTGTTCTCTCAATGCAGACTTCCTGAAGCTGGTGCCTTCCAGATGTTGTGGATTCCAAATTCCCACCATCCCTGACCAAGAGCCATGCTGAAGTGGCTGATGGGAGTTGTAGTCCAAAACATTGGGTAGGGAGACCAAGTTGAAGAACCGTAGGAACCTGCCTAATACTAAGTCAGACCACTGGTTCATCTAGTTCAGTCCTGTCTACACTGGCTGGCAGCAGATCTACAGGGTTTCAGGCAAGCCCTGTACTAAATGGAGATGCAAGAGATTGAATGTGGGTCTTTGTGCATGCAACACAGATGTTCTACACTTGAGCTACAGCCCCAGCTATCAGGGCACAAGCTTTGCTAGAAAAACTTTGCTAGGTCTGGGTCATGTTTGCTAACTAGGGAGCATTGAGGGGAGGCAGTGGCCTGGATCTGAATTTGGAACAAAGGGACAGAGATCAAGAGCAGAAAGCTCTGCTAATGAAGCCTGAATCACTAACAAGCTCTACTTGGGAATTCCCAGCTGAGACACCTGGAACAATTCGGGTCATGCCTCCACTATGGCAATCCAGTTAGTGGTGCCTCGAGTCATCTCTAGAGAGAGAAAGAGAGAGACGGGATTTGCATCAACAGAGCCAGCAGCCTGCTTGAAAGGCTCAGGGAACAATACAGCAGAGCAAATGCTGCAGGAGGTCGTTGCCGAAAAAGAAAAGGGAAAAGTCAATCAGAGGCAGAGCCATGCACTTCAACTGGCACTGTTTGCAGCAGTTAATGTTCCAGAGACCCCTCTGCCCATTTTTCCCCCATCGCGTGCAGCAAACAGTTTCCCCAAGTTCCCGCTGACATGGCTTCCCCTACTGAGGGCACTTTTCTCTTAAAAGGAATCATAATGCACAGCCCAGGGAGACAAGAGAGCGTGCCTATCATAATCAACTCAAGAGACACTATTATTAACCACCAGAGCACACACTTCCTGTAGCTGCAGAGACTCAGACATCCGCGAGTTGCAAATTCAGTGTCTAGGTTAGAAGGGCTCGAAGGTTTCCTTCCCTTTCTTTTTTTCAATGGTGGAAATTAGTTCCATTTCCCATCTTTGTCACTGACAAGTTTCTCACCCAAGGCTGAAGACTGGTGTAGCATTTTAAGAGAGGTAAAGGAGGTCAGACACCTTGCGCTGTTGCTGCCTTCCAAGAACAGACTTCCTTCTTCTTCTTTTCTGTTCCGATGAGAACTCAGGGAAGAGGCAAACAGCTCTGCCGGTTTTCAGCATGGCAGATGTGGGGATCCTTTGTTCCACCACGTTGGCCATGCTTGCTGGGGCTGACGGCAGTTGTAGTTCAGCAACATGTGAAGGGCCAAAGGTTTCCCACACCTGCTGTGTGGCAAGAAACAGGCATTGCTGGACTGGGATCAGAGGGAGAAGATGATGTCAGAGGTGGACCATAGGCACCTGGGTGAAGTGCCATGAGCTCTGAGGCAAAACCAGTAGTCAGGATTGAGGAATAAGTCAGAACCATAGAGAAAACCAAGAGGCAAGGAAAGAAATCAGAAGTCAGGCTCATAGAATATCACACACACACACGGAAACACCAGAGTTTAAGAAGACATTGTTGTGCAAGTAAGGAAGTAAGGAAGCCCTTCTATATCCCTTCCTGTCCAGAAGGATACAATGAATAGCCTAGTGGACGGAGTCAGACCAGGGGCTGAGAACACTGAAAAGCTGCAACCTACAGTTTGGAGGTTACCCAGATGGAGGCGCTGCACAAAAATCCAGCAGTTCCCAAATAATGGAGAGAGCAGGTAAGGGAACAAGTAGCAGTGGCACAGAGAAGGAGGAGGAGGAGCAATTGATACCATCCAGCAGCAATTTCAGGAAGGGCCATAACTCAGTAGCAGAGAACCTGCTTTGAATGCAAAACAGCCCAGTTCTAATCCTGGGTATCTCCTGTTGGGATAATTAGATAGCAGATGATGGATAAAGCCCCTGGGAATTGCTACCAGCAAGAATAGACAATTCTGGGTTAAATGGAGAAGTATGATCCAGCATAAAGCAGCTTTCTGTGTTTGTATGACCTTCATTGGTGTCAGAGCCAGCCAGTGGGCAACAGTCTGAGGTGAGGCAGAAACCAGAAGCCATGGGACAATGAAGTAGCCAGGGGCAAAGAACAAGTCCAAAGCAAAGGAGCCAGGCTTGAGGAACAAGCTCAAACAAAGGTCAGGACCAACGGACAAACAAAGGATGCAGGGAAAGTAGTAGTGCAGTGGTAGGGCATCTTCTTTGCATATAGAATGTCCCAGGTTCAACCGCTGGCCTCTCCAGGTTGTCTGAAACTCCGGAGAGCTGTAGCCAAGCGCCGTAGACAACACAGAGCTGGATGGATCAATGGTCTGTTTTGGTATAAGGTAGCTTCCTCAGGGCAGCCCCACATGTTCCTACAACCCTGGCGTATTAGTAGTAGTTTATAAAAGAGCCTTTTAAACATCCCTACATGCCACCTTATTTCCCCAAAGACAGATAATTAAATAAGGAATAATAAGGGGAGAGGGGAGAGAAAGGGAGGGGAAAATAAAGATGAAGAAAGCACAGGAGAGGGAGAGGGAAGGACAAAGAAAACATACCAGATGGTCTGTAATAATGCTTTCTTTTAATGCTGCATATATTTGCACAAAATGTGCCCATATTTCTTTACACCTCTCTTCCATACCTAGATTTTTATATGCTACTCTCTCTTTGTCTTCCAGGTCCACTAAATCTAAGATCCAGGTAATCTAATGTCTGGTTGAGTTTTGTCTTTCCATTGATGTAATGCCTGTGTTTAAGCAACCAATGCTGCTCTTTTGATTCAAGCCTATTAGAAGATTCTTCACGTCCTTGTACTATCCTATTATGCTGTGGTCCTGGGACTCACAGGGCGGTGGTAGTAATAAACAGGCCAAGTCAGTGCAGATAAGCAGGTCAGAGCAAAAGGCAGGGAAAAATTAGGTCAGGCAAAGATCAACAAGTCCAGGCAGGTATCTCTAAACAGATCAGAACCCTGGATAGCTCTCGGCATGCCTTACTGGATGAGTTTTAGGAGATGATGTCTCAGCCAAAAGCTGGAAGCATCTGAAGCCTAATGCAGCCTGGCAAAGCCTAAACTGCACTTGGCTCCATCTACTTGAGGGGGTGGAAGTGCCAGTATAAAAGACATGTGTACAGTTCTGTAGGCGCTGACTTATATGCTGTGAAAGAGATGGGAATATTATCAGAGGGTCATTCTTCTACTCGGAAGAAATTGGGGGAGCTATGTCCTTAGAGCAAGAGAGGGATAATGAGGGTCTTCCCACTAAATGGAGCAACCCTTTAGGAGGTACTAGTTCTTGGGAGGAAAGCGTAGTATTTCCCTTTCTGCCTGGGGCACCGGGGCAGCCTTACCCATCTTCCCAAAACCCATTCAGATTTAAACATGAATACTCTTGGCCATAAATTATAGACCATGGGCACCAGTGGCTGATAAACCACTTCATCCCCAGCCTTTTATTAATCCAACCTGCTGCCAACAAGCTGTGACTGTTCCTTTACTCGGTTTCTGAAGCAATGATCATTTATCAGTTTAACGTGGCCCCTGTTGGTGAACACAACTGTAAATCTGGATCGCAAGAGCCGGCTTCTGTCGGAAAGATTCTCTCTCTTTCCCTTTGCTGTCTCAGGTTAGTCGTTAACACTTGCCTAATTGCAGGCATCAGTGACAGTAAACACATCCAGCTTGGAGACAGCCAAGGACTTAAGGAACTTCATAATACCTTCCCAGGTAGACAGACGGACAGGTACTTAAATAGCTTCCTTGAGCCTCAAACAAAGAACATCCCTACTGTCAGCTTCCAGACTAAGCCACTTTTGTGAACCACAACACTTGTAAAATGCAAAGTGACTCAGCTATTGATTCTCAAAGTGCCAAGGAGGAAGAACACACAAGCTGCTGTCTGAGCCTTCTCTTGACCAGGCCAGCAGTCTGAATAGCAACTAGCCACAGCCATGCCTATTCAGTGCAACACAGGGGACTGCAGCAATTAAAAAAAACCTGCTAGCACATTTGCAAAGCTAAGCAGCGTCCGGTAGGGTTTCAAATTGGATGGGGGAACCATGTATTGAGATTCCTGCATTGCAGGGGGTTGGACTAGACGCCCATCAGGATCCCTTCCAACTCTACAATTCTGTTATTTTATCTGTGAATGAGCCATAAGATATGAGGGATTGTACACACTCCCTTTCTCATCCTGACCCATTTACTCTTCCAGTCTTCTCTCTGCCTGTCCCACCTCTCTTGATGCCATACACTGGTAGAGGAGCAAGGAGCATTTCTTTGGCCATTATTTGGAGCAATCCAAATTCAGATAGCTAGGCTAAGTTTAAAGATCTTAGGATTCCAATTTAGGTACAAAGGCAGCTGCCCCGTAACAGGTGAAGCTATTGCTCATCTAGCATATTTCTGTCTACTCTGACTGGCAGCAGCTTGCCAAGAGAACAGCAGAGCAAATATCTTTACCTATTACCCGATCCTTTTAACTGGAGATGTGGAGGATCAAACTTGGGTGCACTACCACTGAATTACTGTCCCCACTCCCTCAGTTTGAAGGTCCATTGACCATCTTCAGTAAATTAAACTGCACAGGTGTTGGCGACATGCCTTGGGCTTTCCAGTGATCACTTGTTAAGTGCACATCACCAAAGCCATTTTGGAAATTTTCCATGGGCATGGGCTTTTGGATGGATAATGCTTGACGCTTATGCTTAGCATTGCTAGATCAATGTACAAACTGCTATTGCCTCGAGCCTTTTGCTTTTGGTATGGTCCCAGCCATAAACACCTAAAACAAAGCTGCAGTCCTGCCCCTCCTTTTCTTCAGGCTGCATCTGGCTGGCAGCTTTGCAAGTTGCTGATTTTAGCAGCTAAGAGCGCAGGAAGCAGAGCTGCACAGAAAAAAGAAATCAGCTAGTAGGCATGAGGTTTGGAATTACAATATTTTGTGCAGGTGAAGGACTGTAGCTCAGCAGTAGAGCATCTACCTTGTATTCAGGAAGCCTCAGGTTCAACCCACAGCATCTTCAGGTAGGATGGAGAATATCCTCTATCTGAAACCCTGGAGAGATGCTGCCAGTCAGATTGGCACTAATCAGGTAGATAGATGAACCTGACTCAGTATAAGGCAGCTTCTAATGTGTCTGTGTTTTGAGGGAAGGGCCATAGTTCAATGACAGGGCATCTGAATTGCATGAGGAAGGTCCAGGTTTCAACCCACAGCATTTCCAGGTAGATCTGGGGAAGGCTCCTGGTCTGTGTAGAATACGCTGCCAGTTGCGGTAGACTATAGCAAGCGACACAGAACAATAGCCTAACTCTGTATGTAGTAGCTTCCTATCTTCTGATCCCATGGGCAAGAATGAATACTACCCTGTAGGCAACTCATCACTGCTCTGTTGTAGAAGATGCATTTGGGGTGGTACAGCAACTGGTTTTCATGGTACAAGGAAGCTCACTGAAAACCAAGATAATGAAAGCTCCTACCTGCACACTTTGTCCTGCTGATGAGGGGAGGCCCAGGTTTGCCAGTCCCTCCATCCCCTGGCCGGGTAAGCAGGACACTGATCTCATATTCCGTATCTGGATCCAAGTGCCACAACTTGTAGGTCTGCATGTTCACAGCATGAACCTCCGACCATGGCCCAGAGGTCATTCGGTACTCAATTTCTTTCCTTACAATGGGGCCATCTCCAATGATGGAATTGGTATTGAGCTGGATGATCAGGTACGTCGAGCCTGCTCTCAGCAGCTGTGGGGGTGCAATGGGCGTAGGGGGCTCTGTCCAAAAGGAGAGAGAAGTTGTTACTAGAAGAGACCATCACACCAGCTTCAGATGATTATCAATAAGAAAGTGGCTTACTAGGACCGCCTGTCCCCATATGAACTGACCCAGACACTACAATCATCATCTGAGACACTTCTTTGTGTGCCTCCTCCATGAAGGGCTTGGAGGGTGGCAAAAGGAGAACAGGGCCTTTTCTTGTGGAATGCTGTCCCCAGGGAGGCTCACCTGGTGCCTCTGTTACATATATTTAGGCACCAGACAAAAACATTCCTCTTCTCCCAGGCCTTTGGATAATTAAACAATCTACAGCCTTTTGAACCGGGGAGATGGGGTATTCTTTCTGTTTGCTACTATGGAATGTGTGTTTGTGTTTTGATATTCTAAACTGCCTCGTGATCCACAGGTAAAGGGCAGTATAAAAATTTAATTAATAAATAACAATAAAGA
Organism: Podarcis liolepis; assembly: GCF_965112155.1. Classification (NCBI taxonomy): domain Eukaryota; kingdom Metazoa; phylum Chordata; class Lepidosauria; order Squamata; family Lacertidae; genus Podarcis; species Podarcis liolepis. Next base: position 69,975,102 of record NC_139561.1, on the reverse strand, counting down.
CAAGGGACCACAGCTTTGCATGTGGTAAGAAACAGCAGGAGTTTCCCCTGGTGGTTAAAAAGAGGTTCCCAGTGTTCCTTGTCTTCTCAAAAGCAGCAATGGAGGTGAAACCTCAAGGTTTGTGTGGTTCTGCACTTGAGCCATTGATCCCTGTCCCTGGCCTTCTATTATTCTGTATCAATAATGTACCAGTGGTTTGGTCTCTTCCAAATTGAAGATTCTATGTTCCCCATAATGGCTCAGTCTAAGCAGAATCAAGGTGGCATGGAGCTCATTGTATACCTCTTCTGTTGCCCTCTTCACCCTCCCCACACACACCCTCCCAAAAAAGTTCAGCAATGTCAAAGCAAATGGGTACACTTAAGGTGCCGCAGTGTTCCATCTAAAATAATTGACACTCAGCTGCACCTGTCAAAATAAATGAACAAAGGACATGCGGCAAAGGCAGATTATTTGCTTTCCCTCCCCCTCCTCTAATAGTTTGTGTTCACTGGCTTGCAAAATCCACCCATCACTGAGAGTTTGGGAGGGTTTCTTTGCTATGTGTGCACAGCAGCCAAGACTCTGCAGTGTCACACCTGTCTGTTCCCAGCTTCAAAGCACTTTTCTCAGGGCTTTGGTTCAGTGACACAAGGCATGAGTTGCAGGGCTTGGCAAAACCAGCATCCGCTGCTGAATTGGAGTCAAACCCTCCCCTAGTTCTTTGCTTTCCAGGTCTGTCTTCTACCGGTATAGCCCTAAGCCAAAGTCAACCCTCCTGACACTCACTGCTGCATACCTTTCACAATCAGTTCTGCAAAGTTGGAGACGCCAGAGCCCCTGCCAGACTGGGTAACGCAACGGTAAAAATCCTGGTCTCCGTTGGAAACTTTATCCAGTTGAAAGGAAGCCAGGAATCTCCGGTGGCTGATGTGTTTCACAGAAGCTGCCGGGACAATTGCTCCATTCTGCCTCTGCCATCCAAAAAACAAGAATAAATGGCTTCATCAGGAAGAAGTCATTGGATTCTCTTACGTTTCTTGCGGAGCTAAGATCTCATTGGCTCTCGCACACAGTTCCCTTTACTCCATGTGCCTCCCATGCCTTCCTATTATGTGCCCAATGCTGTGGTTTCTCTACTTACCTACAAGGTCACACATGAGAAGTACATCTTAATTTAGGATGCAACAACATTTTCATGGGTGATCACTTTCAGCATGAAAAGGGGAGTTTTGGAGGGTGGTATCAAAGTCTTCTCCAATCTCCCCCTCAAGGTTTTTCATTTCCCCCCTGTTTGTGCAATTTCTCTCATTTCCCCACCCTTTAAAAGAGAGTTATTCTTGGTGGAGGAATGTTAACCAGTTGGGGATCATGCAGGAAATATACAGATCTCAACATTGCCAATCAAATTTGTCACAAAGCCAAACCAGAATGGGGGCAATACTTTCTCCTCTTACTCTAAATAGGCTCTTCATTCTCAAACTCCACCAAACTATCACCCAAACAGAGGGATATATTTGCATGTCAAGACCCCGAGGCTACCCACCCCCCCTGATGAATAAGCCACAAGGACACAGTATATTAGGTTAATGGTTATTGGGCAAATTTAGGCCACAACCTTATTGGTTACAGAATGTGAGCAGTATTGGCTTAGGCACTGGAATTGACCCGACTATATCTGACTCCTGCCCATCATGCAGGGAGTCCTGTAAGGCTCAACCACCAATAGGGGGAGCACCGACGATGCAAACCAACTCGAGCTCCCCCAGGGTTTCCAATGGGGTCGTGGCCCTAGCCCCTCCCCAGGCTTTGGACAAGATCCACACCCTGGATTCCTTTAATGGAATACCCTTAAGATTAGAGACAGGTGATGGCCACACCTCCCCTCCCGCAAACCAAGTTCTACCAATGCCTAACTGCCACTTGAGCCAAAGGCTCGCCGCCAATACCCTCACACACATGCAACCAATCTTTTACGCCCTCTGTAATATCAGCCAACCAAACATTGTTTCCCCAGTCAGAAAGATGTATGCCATCAACTCCTCCCCACCCGGAAGTGGAGCAGATCTCACACTCTCCTTTCACTTCAGTCCTATCGCAATCCTAGTCTTTCACAGACCCTCACTTTATGACATATTGTTCATTGCACTAGAATGCTTATTTCTTTGTGGAATGGTACAAGCTAAACATGGAGGCAAAGGGTGTCTGGGCGAGGTAAAAAGAAGCATCTCTCTTCCTCTCAAGCAAATAACATTTCCTGCATGCCTAAAACTGGTTGTTTGGGCTTCGAGAAATTGTTTACCTAACAGCCATCCTTCTGTCCAAGCTGAAAGATGGTCAGCTCACAGATGATAGGAAGAAGTTTGCCATTGAAGTACAACTGGATGGCAAGCCAAATTCTTACCTAACTCTGATTCTCTCCCAGGATTAATGGGCACATGCTATAGGTAAAGGGACCCCTGACCATTAGGTCCAGTCGTGACCGACTCTGGGGTTGCGGCGCTCATCTCGCTTTATTGGCCAAGGGAGCCGGTATACAGCTTCCAGGTCATGTGGTCAGCATGACTAAGCCGCTTCTGGCGAACCAGAGCAGCACACGGAAATGCCGTTTACCTTCCCGCTGGAGCGGTACCTATTTATCTACTTGCACTTGCTTTCGACGTGCTTTCGAACTGCTAGGTTGGCAGGAGGTGGAACCGAGCAACGGGAGCTCACCCCGCCGTGGGGATTCGAACCGCCAACCTTCTGATCGGCAAGTCCTAGGCTCTGTGGTTTTATCAACCATACGGCACCAGGAACTAACAGGACAGAGAAATCCCAGGTTGTTCTTGGGCAGTAATCTTGGTAACCTCCAACCCCACTTACCTGCATAAGGAACCTCTCTGCTTCAGAAGCCTTGCCGGAAGCAACACACTGGAAGGTGGCGTTCTGACCGGCATTCACCTCCACATCACCCAGGCGGGAAAAATGAGGTGCTTTAGCTGCCAAAATATGCAATGAGAAATAAACCCATAGAAATCCCTGGAACTGAATGTCCTTCTCCCTTCCTCCCCTCCCCTCCTCTCATACGCACATTATATAGCTGCATGCTATGCAGAAGACCCCAAGTTGAACCCACAGAATTACAAAGCAGCACTGGGGGGAGACTCCTGCCTGAAAACCTGGGGAGCTGCTGCCAGTCGGTGTGGACAGTACTGAGCTAAATGGACCAATAATGTGACTCAGTATAAGCCGCCTTCCTATGTTCCTTAGATCCAGCTGCAGTCCAGTCAGCTGCAGTGCATGGAATTTGGAGAGGATCCTATCTTGCCCTTCTGCTCAGGCAGCAAAATGTATTGAGGTGGGCCTTCTCAGTCTTCCTCTGTATTATGGGCATAGCTATCCTGGCCAAATTTACAGGGCTGTGGTGAGGAATGTGGAGAGCACTGGTAGAGCTGAGATAAAATTGCCTCACCAAATGATATATGATGATGTCGGAAATAAGGATGGGGCTCTGTTAGAGGCATTGGCTGGTTTCACAGTTTCCCCCATGCTGCGATTTCTGCATAACACACACACACACACACACACACAATATATTGCCAGGTCAGAAATTATGAAACCAACATCACAATATGGACTTCAAACCAGTTTTGGATGATATATCAACTAGCCCTAACACACATCATGATTTGTAGGTATATTGCCAGGTCAAAAATTATGAAACTGATATCACTATATGGACTTCAAACCAGTTTCGGGCAATATATTGATATATCACCCAGACCTAGCCCCAATTTTGAGCCAAAGTTCACATGTTTATCCCTAAGACAGAAAATATAAAGCACTTACAAAAAAGCATGATGGAATTATCCAAGGTTGTATCCAGCTTTAGTCCTACTCAGCATAGACCGCTGAAATGGATGGACATGACTAACTGAATGTCAGTGGGTCTATTCTGAGAAGCACTTAGCCGGAGAAAACCGTGAGTGTTATAATTTTGTTCCAACTGTTTAGCCCCGAGATAATATAATATAAAGCGCTTCAAGCACTTATGAAAGGCATTACCGAAGAAACAGCGAGCATTACTATCACATGGAATTCTATTTGGTTTCGAAATAGAAATTCAGGCAAGAGGAGAGGAAAAAGGAAGAACAACACATAAGAATACAAAAGGACTCAATGTGAGAAAGAAAAGAAAGAAAGGAGTAGCTCACAAACTAATCAGAGAGTTTGGATGTATAAATTAAGCAGATGAATCCTATCTCCAGGCCTAGGCTATAGCAATACTTACAGCAGGGATAGTTCAAGAGCAGGATGTCATCCAATCCAAGGTATCCTCTGTGTTCACTGGAGACCACTGCCTCAAACAGGACCTGAGAAGGAATCAGGTACATATAGATAAACCCTGTCAGGAATACTGGAAGCTGCTTTATTCTGAGCCAGGCCATTAGTCCATCAGTACTGTCTACACTGACTGGCAATGGTTCTCCAGTGTCTAAGACAAGGTTCTCTTCCAGACCTACCTGAAAATGCCAGGAATTGAACCTGCAAAGTAGGTACTCTACTTCTGAGCCACAGTCCCTCCCAGAGAATTCTAATGGAGTAGGACTGGGAAACCTAGGGCCCTCTGGGGAGTGTTGTACTCCAATTTCCATCAGCTCCAGTTCAGCATGACCAATGATCAGGAATGGTGGGAGATGGAATCTGGAAACAATTGGTGGACTATACATTCTGCACTCTTCATGGAAATGCTATAGCCCTGGGACAGCAAAATCCAATATATGTCCGCTTCCACTGAATTCAACATGGCTTACTTCCATGGAGGTGGAAATAGGGTTGATTGTAATTTTATTTTTTAAGTTAAAACAGAACATTTTAAAACTCCACAAGCATCATCTATGGGTTTGTATCAAGCAATCTATTTTATTTCTACTAATAATAATAATACAGTGTTACCTCGGGTTACAAACACTTTGGGTTACAGACTCCGCTAACCTGGAAGTAGTACCTCGGATTAAGAATTTTACCTCAGGATGAGAACAGAAATCACGTGGCGGCGGTGCGGCGGCAGTGGAAGGCCCCATTAGCTAAAGTGGTACCTCAGGTTAAGAACGGTTCAGGTTAAGAACGGACCTCCGGAATGAATTAAGTTCATAACCTGAAGTACCACTGTAATAATAACATTTTATCCCATGCTTCCTCCAAGGAACTTGAGCTATCATCCATTATTTGATTGATTGATTGATTGATTGATTGATTGATTGACTGATTTGCCTACCTATAACCTACTTAGTCCATATCTAAAGTCCACAGGTTAAAATCAATTGAAGGTCACCATAGAATTAATACACACCAATAAAAAGAAATAAGTAAAAAAACAAAAAAAGAAAACCAGGAATAACAATCGGAATAGAACAATTGGAATAGAAAATTCCTTATCATAGCAGCAAAAACCTGCAGCAGATTACCATAACCAGCAGCAAAATATCAGGTTAAAAATCTAAAAGCAGAACAAAAGCCAACCAAAGGCTTTCCCTTTCTGGGAAATGATTTATAATGAAATGAAAAAGGTACTTAAATGTACTTTCCCTAAAAAACCAGAGGCCTTTCTCTTGGGCATTGTTGGCCAATTGGTGTCAAAGAAGGATAGAACTTTCTTTATGTATGCTACAACAGCAGCAAGAATACTCATCGCAAAGTATTGGAAGACACAAGATCTACCCACTCTGGAAGAATGGCAGATGAAAGTGATGGACTATATGACACTGGCTGAGATGACTGGCAGAATCCGTGATCAGGGAAAAGAGACGGCGGAAGAAGAATGGAGAAAATTTAAAAGCTATCTTAAGGACTACTATAAACTTGATGAATGCTAGTATGTCGAGGTTTTCAGGAAAAAAGGGATACAGTGATATAAGATCAGATTATAGAAAAGACTAAGACGACAGAGGTTGGAAAGGAATATTTAGAAGTTGTTAAAAAATTATGGACATTGGGATGCAGAAAGGGGGGGTATGGGGGAGTCCCGGAAAAGAGGTTTATGAAAAAATGTTATGAAACTATACGTGTTTGTATGTCTTTTTAAGTGTTTGTTTGTCTTTAAAAAATTCTGTAAAACCACTAAAAATTTTATAAAAAAAAACAAAAAAAACAAAGGCTTTCTGAAAGAAGGTCTGTGGCCAACTGCCTGAAGGAGGGACAGGAAACCTGTAACCCTCCAGATATTGCTGAACTCCAATGCTCATCATCCCTGACAAATGACTGTGCTGACGGGATGATGGGAGGTGGCATTCTGCAACATCTGAAGGACCACAGTCTCCCCATTCCCGATCTAAAGAAATAAAATGTTGACGGCCTATGAGGATATTCTACACAGTCCACAAAGAAAAGCAGGAAGCTGTTTTACATATGTTAAAACACTGTAAATCACTTCAGGGTGTCTCACTGGAAGAGATTCATACATTCAATAAATAAATGATGGCGGTGGCGATCAAGTACAATTTTTAAAAGATTAATTACAGAGTGCATGATTTGTTTTGTTCTTAGCCTCCTCCTGCCTGCGTAGCAGAGAAATCCAAACCCAAGCTTCCTCCTGAAAAGTATTTCTCCACTCACCTGGTACTCATTGGGCCAAAACATGCTGACGGATAGTTCCACTTGGTGCCACTGCCGCCCATGGGAGCCAGAGACATTCCACACCACACTGCCCAGTGGACCTCCATTCACCTTCACGTAGACGTTCAGGGTCCCTGGGCTGTGGCCGTCCCGGCTGTACATGAAGTAACTGAACTGGAGGCAGTGGGTGTCGTTCTCACTGAGCGTCTGGAAGAGGATGTGAGCTTTCTGACCCTGAGCATGTTGAGAGGAGTTGACCATCAGATAGGACCCTGCAACAAAAAGAGAGAAGGAGACTATTGAGCGTTCCTTCAGCAGTGAATGCATCAGAGACTAGGTTTGTGATAACAAGTGGTTCATGCGGGTTCCCCATCACTTTGCCTGCTCGCCCCACTTCAAACACCACCAGGTACGTTGCCCATCTGATAAACACTTTGCCCTGTCTCATGAGTCAAGGCTAGTTTTTTTACAGGATTAGGGTTGGAGGAGAAATTTGAATCTGTTTTTTTGTTTTAATGAGAAACTACTTAATTCTCACTTCTCGAACTGATTCACAAACCAAAACGTTATCCTAAGAAATGCATGTTCCTCCAAATTTTGGGATGCAGCCAAACAATATGTACAAAAATGTATATATTAAGTGGGAAGTGTGCATCGAAATGCATTACATTTGTGAAAATAACATACAAAAATGCATTATATTAGGGGGAAATTGCTTGCAGAAATGTCTATATTTGTCAAAACAACATCTGGAGGGCCAGAGCTTCCCCACCCCTCATTTATAGAATGTAGAAGACATTCGTCCATTTTTTTTACCTGAGGAACACCAAGACGACAGCAATAAATGTCTAGCCTGAGATCAGTTAGTGAAGCCAGGGCACAGAATACTTAAGCAGAAATAACAATCACAAAGACAGCATCTTGGAGCATATGCAGAGGATTTTTCCCCAACCACTAAGCTACCACAGAGTTCCCCCCCCCCTCACAGAGAGAGAGAGAGAGAGCACAGACAGCACAGATCAGAGCCTCAACAGCTCTTCTCTCTTTTTGGGAATGAAGCACTAGTCCCACTTCTGCTGCAAGTAAATTACAACCAGAGAACAACTCCCAGAGTTCCCTGTAAAGAGGGCTTTTTAAACCACTCTGCAAATTGCAGCTGTGCAAGGGGAATAAGGGTCTCCAAAAAAACTCTCAGCACTCTTATTAAACTACAGTTCCCAGGATTCTCTGGGGGAAACCATTGTGTGTCGAGGTCCCCAGGGCCACCCCAATAACTCACACATCACACCAATATTTTTGTTTAAGGTTTTTGGCATAATTTTGGCCACAACTTTATTAAAATACAAACATGTGAGTGGTTGCTTAGGCATTGGTTGTGACTAGCTGCCCCCACCATGGGGGACAGTCTGACATTCCGCACACCTGCGAAATTCAGAAAAGGAGAATACACTTGGGGTTAGCGACGGAGTAGGGAACCTGCCCTCAACCCACCCCAAATACAGCCAGGAGCTCTTGCAGTGGCCCGAGCCCCCTTGACAGGGTGGACAAGCAATAGTTAGCCCCCGATTCCTTTAACAGAATCCCTTGCAGCAGCTGCATTAGAGGGGCAGGCACAGCCAATCCATGCCCCTCAACCAACCAAACCATAAACCAATGCCTAACCACAACCTTACAAGTTGTGACGATTTGCTACACAGTAGACAAAAACCAAATGGCCCCAGCCAATCAGCCAGATGGACAAAATTCCTACAAGGCCCCTGCCCCAAGAGCAGACAGCCCCATGACAGGCATAGCAAGGTCAAGCGAACAACCCTAATTCTAGGGAGGGGGGGACAGGCAATCCGATGCACGGGCGAAAAGAGGAAGCCCTAGCCTCGTGCAAGGAGTTTTAGCATTTCTGGCTGTCAATCAACAAATGGCAACATTAACTTCTTCCCAACGACAAGGGAAGCCCAATCGCATCAGTGGCCAACGGTCAATTAGCCCGTCCCACAACTTTGGAGTCTCCTGGCGGCCCCCACCGCAACACGTGCTCTCCATGAAGGAGAACACGCTATACTGTTTGAAGTAGTATAGTAGTGGTTTAAATGTACAGTGTGACTGTGACTTCAGTCAGTCTACTGAGTCCTGAGAAATCTGCAACTGCACAGCAGTTGAAGCCTGGCTGACAGGAAGGGATGGCTTACAGGAAGATGAAGGCAATGGAAGAAGGTAATTTTGGAATCCTCAACAGATGGCTCCCCCCCCCCTTTGTGGCAAAGCCATTATTAACAACACCATTATCCTAAGTCTGTATTATCAATCACAATGGGGCCAGAAATTGTCATGCAAAATCACCATAAAAGGGGGGAAAACCTAGTATAAAAACAACCAATAAAACAGATGTAAAGCAAAGCAAGTTGGTGATAGATGCTATCATATGAACAAATTGGGTCTCCTTTTTATGTTCTGAAAATGATTTTGCGTATAATCACTTATAAATGCATCCTATTAATATCAGTCTCTCCCTTACAGCCCAAAATTGGAAGATTAGGTGTTTATGAAATTATAGCAATGTCTTTTATGGCAGCTATAATTTAATTTGTATCTTTTGCACAAAGGGCTCAAACATTCAGCCCATCTGGATTTTTGGAAGCCTCCATGTAGATCTCTCTCTCTCTCTCTCTCTCTCTCTCTCTCTCTCTCACACACACACACACACACACACACACACACACAGAGAGAGAGAGAGAGAGAGAGAGTCCCACCTTATCAATATTATTGCCACTTGAATCGTAGCCAAATAGACCATGATAACTATTTACAACTTGCCTGGAAACTCGCTAGCTGCTTCCCTTCAGCTTTTATTGCCTTGACACTCCTATCTCCACCTGGATTTAAGCCATTTAATTTCGAGTTCCGCCTCTTCGAATCATTTAACACATAGCTGCTTCTGACTTTAAGCAGTGCTCAGCAGGCTGTTAGGCAGTTCAGAGGCCATTAGCATAACAAATGCCATCACATCTCTGAAGCTCAGCTTGGGGGAGAGCCTGGGACAGGGATTCAGCTTCTCCCATCAAGTATCTGCAGAGGGTTTTCCCACATCCCACTCTTCCTTGCACTTTGGGACATCCACGGCATACCCTCCAACGTTTTTGTCCCCAAAACTGGGACATCAGAAGGGTTGTGCCAAAGCACCTTCCAGTCTGTCGCTCTGGCATGAGTCAAAAGGGGTCAGAAGGTGCTCTGGTGCAACCCTATTGACTTGCACCAGAGTGAGCATCTTTTGGTCTGGCTCTCTGGTGCAAGGACTCATGCCAGAGCGCCAGGCCAAAAAAGGGACATTCCATGATGCAAACTGAAGCCAGGATGGGCTTCTGTGATTCAAGGATGTCCCACTTAAAATAGGACAGTTGTCAAGATGGAAGGAAGAAACAACCCCGACCAGAGAAGAATGGCAAACCAAGTTGATGGACTATGCCAAAATGGCAAAACTAACTGGGAAGCTCAGGAATCGATAAGACAAGAAATTTAAAAAAAAGAAAGAATGGGAAATGTTTATAATGCATATACAAAATCATTGTAAGCAAGTCAAAACATTAGCAGGATTTTAAACACACTTGTAATGTAACAGAATGTATAGATAATCTGGGAAGATGAAAAATTGGAGTAGTATTGATATGCAGTTGAAAATAGAATCAGTAGGACCCATGGAAGGGGTGGCAGGGGGAGGTCAGGAGATTCAGAGTAATCGTGAGAATTAGATTTGGAATTGTTTTTGTTGTATGTTTATATTTTGGAAAATCCAAAATGTATTTCTAAATAAATAAATAAATAAATATAAATAAAGGACAGTTGAGGGGTATGCCTTGCCTATCACAGGGTCTGTGGCACATACCCCTCAACAGTACAGGACATTCCCAACAGGGGGTAGGGGTTTTGCTCTCATGCAGGTCACATGACTCACACAAGAGCATAGCCTGGAAGACGTGTATCCCGTTTTTGCGCTAGGACACGTTGGAGGGTTTGGTGGCACCATTCACATAATGAAAACGACTGCAGAGATATCCACAGTACTTAGCTGATGGGGAACCACTGCTCTAAATTATTCCCCCATCACTGGATGGGGAATAAATTGCCAAATACACACACACACACACACACACACACACACACACAATTACATGTATATGTAATTGTAACCTGAATACAACACACCAAATGTGTCCTGTGGATTAAAAAATCACATGTGACTATCTCAGAAATGGAAGCCATCTTAGGTCCCATCTGCACTACACGGTATCATATCAGTCATGGTTTCCCCCAAAGAAGTCTGGGATGTTTGTTTGTTAAAGGTGTGGGAAGATTTTAGGAGACCCCTAAACAGTCAAACTCCTGGGAATTGTAGCTCTGTGAGGAGGCTAGAGGTCTCCTCTCAGAACTCTTAACAAACTACACTTCCTAGCACAGGGGAAGCCATGACTGTTTAAAGAAGTATGATACTGCTTTGAGTGTTTAGTGCAGATGGGGCCTTTAAAGGCACCTTACTCAGACACACATGGTCAGAATAACCTGAAAATGCAACAGAATCAACCAACCAACCAATGTAAGCCCTGGATTCTGTAAGTTAAGTAAAATGATCCCATTTATATAAATCTAGAAATGCTTTCTTGACAGTACCCTTTTAAATTTTAATCGCATTTACTCATTTGATTCATTTAATTTCCATGAAGCCACATGGACGCAGGTTTTTGTTTTGTTTTTTTAAAGAATCATTCACTGGACAAATTCCAGTTTTGGCCGAATGAAAACAGAGCAATTAAACCAGCGTGATCAAATGCAGGCCAACGAAGACGTGCTCCGTCCCTGCCTTCTACTGGATGATGGAAGAATTGCTGGTTATTGCGGCACAAATTCGGCCAGCCAGGCCCCCTGTCCTTCCAAGGCATTCCTGTTCTAAGCTGGTGGCACAAGAAGCAACATGTCTTGAAGTCTGTTCAAAGGCTCCACATTCAGAGTCCAAACGCAGTCCTAAGATAGAATCACAGCTGGGAGGAAAACCTTGCATCATTCCTGAACCAGCATCTGCTTTCATACTTATTTGCTGTTGAGCCGGGTTCATGCTGTGCCACTCATCCTGGCAATTTCATCAGCTTTTCTCTCTTCCGAGGGCTGATGGGGGTGGGGAGGGTAGCAGAAGCCAGCACGGAAAAGCCCAGAAGGCGAGGGAAATAGCGGGAACGGAGATGAGAGGAAGAGGGTGGATTTTTTTGTTTTGCCCATTTCCCAACTCAGTGCATTGAATCCAAAGCCCAAGGGAGGATGTTCTTTAATTCATGGCAGAGAGAGAGAGAGAGAGAGAGAGAGAGAGAGAGAGAGAGAGAGAGAAGCAGATGAGGGGGAAACAGTCAAGGAACTTCCTGCTGGATTTTGGTAAAAACATAGGGATGTGGGAAGCTGCATTATACTGAGTCATATCATTAGTCTATCTAGCTCAGTGGTGTCTTAATTGAGAGGCAGAAATTCTCCAGGGTTTTATGCACAGGACATTCCGAGCCCTACCTGGAGCTGCTGCAGCCGTGCTCCCATCTTTCTTCTTGCATTTCTTTAATTTATTTACACCTCATATTGGGGGCTTGAAGGGGATCAGAGACTATCCCAAGCACGTGTAGAAACAACTGTCCTTTTCTGAAGGCTGGGAGAGAAGAGGCAAAAGGAGTTTCCCAAGAGAGGGAGTTTCCAGATCCTATGCACCACCACCAAGCAGGCCCTGTCTCATGTACACACCAGGTGAACTTCAGATGGTGGTGAAACGGGCGACCAGCAGAATGTACAAGCAAACAATGCACAAGTAACAATCAATAGGTATGCGTCTGCCAATACCTGGTGATCCCCACTCCAGTGGCAAAAACAGGAATATCATCAACAGAACTCATGATTTCCCTTGCTCTCTCTCCCTGTACCTCCTGTTTTAATTGCAATTGCTGCTGCTTCACTTTTACATTTAATTGTTAATTATTTCATTGTATTTTGAATGCCATTAGCCCCCTTGAGCACTACTTTGGTAAGTGGAAAGGTGGTATATAAAATAAGTAAGAGGAGGAGGAGGAGGAGGAAGAGTTAGTCACAATGGCTATACGCTTCCTCCAGGATGAGAGACAGCAAACCATTGAATTCCGATTGCTGGGGAACAACAGCAAAATAGGGTGGTTGCCAGGGACTGCCCACCCCATTTTGCCACCTGAGGAGAAACAAGAAGGGGCTGCCACTCACCTGACCCTGCTGTAAGCCTTAGTTACTGAGGTTGTGTAGCAGCACAACTCTGGTGGCAGTAGGGCTAGGCTGCAATATTCCACCATCCAAGGCAGCTGCTTCAGCCCATGGATTGGGCAGCCCTGATTATTGCCCTCACGTCCTGCTTTGGGGCTCCCCACTGGCATCTGGTTGGCTGCTGTGAATAATAGGATGATGGACTAGATAGGCCTCTGGTCTTTCACATTTATGGGAGTCTGATTCTGGATGGTCCAGCTCCAACTTCAACCCTATATTCATTGGTTCCCACTGCTGAGGAAAAGCTCTTGTCTATTTATTCATCACCATCTTCCACATTCCCACTCCCCACCAAGCGTCGCTGCCTCAGAGCCGACATCCCTCTAATATTTTAAAGAGAAAAAGCATTTATTCAGTGGAACTCAGCCACATGCTGAGTGATATGTCGATTCCCTTTTCGCCTCCAATTCTTCTCCCTTTGTGTGAAATTATTAATGTGCTAATGAGGTTGGGCCCACTTGGCCCAGGAAACGCTGTTCCCAACAACACCACTTTGGGTTTGCTCCTTCATCTGAACTGCAGCCAAGAGCTGTCTTTAGAAAGCCATCCTTTGCACAGTCCAATCTCCTAGGGCCTCATTTATTAATGACGAATATTTCCTCCTCGCAATGCCAGCCAAGGATGAGACAAAAATTAAACTGCTGCAGGGGACCTTAGAGTGATGATATCCTGCCTCAGCCAGTGGAGCGGGGAGGATGAAATTCTCTGGATGGCAGGTACCTTTCAGTTCTCTCAAATCCATAGGGCTTTTTAAAAGAAATACCTTAAGGGTGGGTAGCCTTTGACCCCCTCAGATGTTGCTAAACTACAACTCCCATCAGCCCCAACAAGCATGGCCAATGGCCAGGGATGATGGGAGTTCAGTAACATCTGCATCTCTGTTTGAATAGTTTTTAAGGTGTCTTCATTTTTTTTTTATTGCTTAACCACTTGTTGTTTGCCTCCCTGGGCTCCTTTGGGAGGAAGGTTGGGATATAAATTTAATTCACCATCATCTTGTGGAACTTTATCCCCACAGAGGTGTGTCTCGCTCCTTCATTATACAGCTTTTCACTGAAGGCGTAACCCTTGCTCTTAATGCTTGAGGTGCGCATTCCTAGAACCCACCTTATTTCTGCCATTTTAAATTGTTTTAAACTGTTTCCATATTGTGTAATATTGTGTTTCAACCCGCCCTGAGACCTGAGGGTTAAGGGTAGGTAATAAATTGTTGTTGCTGTTAAATATAGGCATCTCCCCACATATGCATCTTAGACTCACGCGCAACAAGGGGCTGGGAAATAAATAAATAGATCTAAATTGCAAACAGGAGTGAAAAGGATAAAAACAGCCAGAAAAGAGCGGGAAAGTTGCAGTCAGTGGCGCAAGCTACAGTTTTAAGTGTTTCAAAGCACTCCAGATTTTGCCAAGTGAGTGTTCCCTTCCCCATCATGGAGGTGTAATGATTAAGTCGCATGCGGTGTAGCCTAATTATCTTGTAGCTGGAATTTCAGTTGATACAGTTTTTTTCCTCACTTGACCTCTTTCGGCTTCTACAAGCAATTTCAGCCAGTGCACACCTATTAAGGGTACAGAACCCCTATCCTTCTTCGGTTATCCTAATGGGGAATGTGGCACCCGTTGGGTTTTCTACTTGTCAGGAATCTAATTAAAGGCATAAAGTCTTCATCAGGATATTTCTCAAAGGGGTGGCCTGGCAAAGGGGAAAAAATGACCTCGGGGCCTTAATTATCAAATTCCGCCTGCCCAACTGGGTTGTTAAGAGATCATGGCAAAGTGGTTTCACACTCAATTATTCACCCCACACAGAGGTCATCTGACATTTCCACTGGGCTTATTGTGTGACATAATCCGCCAATATAGGATAGGGTTGGTCAGCCTTTCTTGTCCGCCGAGGGTCATTTGTAGCAAGGAGTGGGCACTCAAGGGCTACATGCCAGTAGGCTATCTCAAAAGCACAGCTAACAGCAGAACTATTGACATCACTGTGCTCTCTCTGGGCCCTGCTTAAAACATTTCCATTAGACAAACCTGCCCAGACCCATCGACGCAGGCATGTTCGCATCACTTTGACTGTCAGTCTCAATTGTTTTAAAGTGTTTTTAGCTGTTTTCATTAACAGCTTTAATACTGTTCGCAATCCGCTTAGAGGTTTTGCTACAATCAAGAGGTATCTATGTTTTGCCACAATAAATAAATGCACCTGGCAGAAAACAACATGTTTCACAATATTTGGCCACCTCACACAGAAATATGACCTCCTGCAGCACTGAGCATGGCCTTGTGGAAGAGGATTTTGACCACCTCCATGTGCCAAGGCTAGGAACCAGCCTTTTCTTAGTGGCAAAGTGCGCAATAAGATTGTCATGAGGAGGACATAGAAAATGGCACCTCTACTTCACATTGACCGGTGGCCCCTTCTCTGCTGCCTTAAATATTACTTAGCTTGAGGGACAAATCATTCTACACCAGATATAAGGCAGCTTATATGAATTATGGTGCTGGAGGAGACTCTTGAGAGTCCCATGGACTGCAAGAAGATCAAACCTATCCATTCTTAAGGAAATCAGCCTTGAGTGCTCACTGGAAGGACAGATCCTGAAGCTGAGGGTCCAATACTTTGACCACCTCATGAGAAGAGAAGACTCCCTGGAAAAGACCCTGATGTTGGGAAAGATGGAGGGCACAAGGAGAAGGGGACGACAGAGGACGAGATGGTTGGATAGTGTTCTCGAAGCTACCAGCATGAGTTTGACCAAACTGTGGGAGGCAGTGGAAGACAGGAGTGCCTGGTGTGCTCTGGTCCATGGGGTCATGAAGAGTCAGACACGACTAAACGACTAAACAACAACAACAATCTTAATTCCATTTTGGGATTCATCCAGTCCAGCCTTTTGCATGATGAATTCAGGGGCATGCAAAAAAGAGGGGAAGGGAGGGTTGCAGGGTCACCGGGGGGGTGGAGGTAGTTCAGTTTTAGTTTTGGATGGAAGTAGTTCAGTTTTCCAAGCCCAGTTCTGGGGGTAGCACTGGGTTGTTTGCCCCACCACTAATTTAGTTCTTAAGGGACCACCAAACAAAAAGGAAGAAAGACATTCCAAGGCATAAAGGATGTGCACCTATCTATCTCTAACCATGACAGCAATCAATACAGCAACAGGAGGGAAAACCTAATCAAAAAGTAGAAAGTGGTGGCTGAGCTGCGTCAGGATGAAATCCAACTTCAGAGTGTTAACAGACTTCATAGGCTGAGGGATGGAGGCCCAGAAGAGGCAAATGAGTGTCACTCCAAAGCAATTGCTGATATACTGCAGCTCCCTGGTGAGAAAAACTGAAAAGGCTTCTAGCTTGGCTGTGAAGCATCACAAGGAAGTGCTAATGCTTTTTAGCAAAAGTCCAGCACAGGCCAAAATAAATAAAATAAAATAAAAACCCTCCCAAACCTCCTAGGGGAGGGGGTCCATCTTTGCTGCTGCTTCCAATCAAGCTGGACCATTGGCCTGCTGGGCAAAATTAGAACAATACAGGAGATTGAGGCATGTTCAAAGCAAGCAACATTCAGAAATGTGTGTCGTGCCTTCAACATCCCTTCAAGGACTTCCAGTGTGCCAGACAGTCACACTGCATTCATTTCAGGAGATGCTCACACGCCGTGCTCACCGATACCTCACTTATTCCGCTTCTGAGTTCTTTGCCATTTTAATGAGGGTATTCCAAACAGGAGACATTTCTCTGGTTTTATTTCTGTCTGAAGACAAGAAAGTGGTGGGCAAAAGCATCAGAAAGGACAATCTGGGACTGTCCCACAGCCCACCCAAAAAAAACACATGTTGGGGGTCCAAAACAATGAAGTGACGCTCTCAATCCATGCCATTGAATTCTTCATGAAATTTGTAATCCTAGGCATTTGTGCTATGGCTAAGTCTTACTGAACACAGCAGCCATTGAAAAATGAGCAACCTGTGGTATGCATTGTTTACTGTAAACTGGATTTCCAGTGATGGGATTTTAATCTGTGTTCACATATAGCATTATCTGAAATTAGGGTTCCTATATCAGGAGCATCCCAGACCCTGAGATCTCAGGACTCAGACCTGAGACCTAGGAACAGCCCCTCATTACATCATTGTAATAATGTATTATTTTATTGTTGTTAGCTGCTCTGAGCCCAGCTTCGGCTGGGGAGGGCGGGATATAAATAAAAATGTATTATTATTATTAGGGCAAGCTCCATTCATCAGTGGGAAAAGGCCCTGGAGATGGAGGTAAATTGGGGAGCAGAGGAGGGCAAACCCCCTCATGGTGTCAGTGCTATAATTTGCAGACAGCTCCCACTAGGCTGGAACTTACAAGCTGCAGAGGGTTGTCATCTTAATATTTTTTATGAGCAGTCATCTTAATAATTTTATGACTATTACTATTAAAGGTACTCTTGCCCACCTGGAGATTTAAGCCCACCACTGGCCACCTGGAGGGGTGCAGGCAAACCTGGACATTGCAGGTCAGCCCTGGAAGTCTGGTAAAGGTAAAGGTAAAGGTAAAGGTAAAGGTAAAGGGACCCCTGACCATTAGGTCCAGTCGTGACCGACTCTGGGGTTGCAGCACTCATCTCGCTTTATTGGCCGAGGGAGCCGACGTACAGCTTCCGGGTCATGTGGCCAGCATGACTAAGCTGCTTCTGGCGAACCAGAGCAGCACACAGAGATGCCGTTTACCTTCCCGCCGGAGCGGTACCTATTTATCTACTTGCACTTTTGCGAGCTTTCGAACTGCTAGGTTGGCAGGAGCTGGGACTGAGCAACGGGAGCTCACCCCGTCATGGGGATTCGAACCGCTGACCTTCTGATCGGCAAGTCCTAGGCTCTGTGGTTTAACCCACAGCGCCACCCGCGTCCCTGGTAGCCCTATCCAAAAGGCATATGCATCTTGCACTTTGTTACAAAATGCTATGGTTTGGATGTGTTATTTCTCCATCCAGCTTCACATTGATGAGAGTCTGTAAGCTCTCCCTAACTCGGTTCTAGCTATGAACACCTTCGCACAGAGCAAAGGCATCCCTGCCCTGTCAATGCCACCTGGAGTGAACACAAACGGAAATAAATGCAGGCGTGCTGATGTGAACAGCCAGGGAGGGGAAGAGCTGTGAAATATACCGGGAAAACACTCTTCCACTGAGCTCTAAGGGGGTAATGTGAAAACAGTCATTATAAGTAAATTGTACCCACTGCAGCAACCATGCACAGGTTCTACAACCCACAGATGCCACTATGTAGAGAAGTTTGAAGCTGTTGTTTTTTGCCTCACCACTGCCAGCATGTAAAGAACTTTGTGCTATCTTCCAAGGCTGCAGACCATGTGAGATAGACCAGGAAAAAGTCCAACCCTGCCACCACCCCTGTAGTCCCCCAGTCCTGAGCCAGGGAAAACTCAGGTTGTTTCTGCATGTCCTTGGGAACTGCAAAGACAAGAGTCAGATAGTCCACTCACTGTTTTCGGACCTCCAAACCCACAAATTTGAACTAGACGATTCTAAATTACTCAGTAGTGTATGGCCAAGCAGCCAGGTACCAGATTCAGAGCCAAGCTTGCTACAAGAAGCCACAAAAGGAAGAAACGCAACACCATATGAAGGAGGCGATAAACATAGAATAAGAACCTTTTACCAATATAAGGCAGTTAGGAAAGGCTAACAGAGTAAAAACACCTTTGGGACTTCAAGTGCAGAATAAAATAACAAAGCTAGCTTGCCTCACCCAACAATTAGGGTGCGGCAACCAACCATTAGAGTCGCGGAACCCACCAGGAACTGTATCAAGACACACACGCTGCCTGCAATTCACGATCCTTCATCCAAACGGAGGCCATTAGACCCAGGTCAGAGACTAGTTTTTATACATAAAGGCCTGGATACAGAAGGGTAATTTTCCTTTGGCCAATCAGGGCCTAGAGACCTATTTCCCCAGCTGGAGATGCTGGAAGGCCATGCAGCTCCCCAGTGGCTTCCTACACTCATTGTGACCTTGATGCAATCTTGCATTGGACACTCACACAGGTGGCGAGATGGACTAATTAAATTGAACTCTTTTGCCACAGGAAGGAAGAAACCTAGCAAGCTGCCTTATTCTGAGTCAGACCATTGGTCCATCTAGCTCAGAATTGTCTGCACTGACTGGCTCTCCAGGGCTTCTGATCAGGAAGGCTCTCTCAGTCCTACCCAGAGATACTGAGGATTGAATATGGGACCTTCTGGGGATGTTTGAAGTCCCGTATCTAGCCCATCAAAGAGAAGGCAAGGTGACAGTCCTTTTCCTGCCACACTAGCTCTCACTTGCAGTGTGCACACACGCGCACATGTGCACTTAAAAGGGAGGAGCATCCAAACATATTGCAACATTCCACTTGCTATCCAAAGTGGTGCAATCCAAAAAAGCACTGCATCCTGTGCCCTTTGTGTGGATTTGAATTGTCCTTCGTTGTCACAGTCAGGGCTAAACAAGATCTGACACGGAAAATCCACGATGATCTCCCATGATTGGATCGGCAGCTGCAGGGGGTGGGGGATCGGATTGGGGCCATGGCTATGATGGAGGAAGGGTTTAATCTTTTTATGTGCACCGTTTGTTGATTTAAAGCAAGCCTGCTCCCAAGCTCCTAGGAGCGAAATGACAGGTGCCTGCATTGCATTCTGCTTTTTCTCCTCCTCCTCCTCCTCTTCTTCTTCCAGTTAGGCTGTTAGCAGCTTCAGGGAGGTGGCTTAAATTGGGAACATGGCCCAGGGGGAGTGTTAATACCTTCCACACACACACACAATTTCAGTTCCACATCCCCAGCTCTAATCAAAGAAAAATATGTCAGTAGATCTAATCGCCGGCCTTCCACATCACATCTTCTTATCTGACAAAGGCTTTCCCCTGGTCCTGCACATCCCACAAATGGAAAAGGGACTGATCTTGCAGATAACTAGTTCTTCCCTCTAACTCCACGCTGGGAGAACGGTATTGGAAAGAAGCAGTGGCACTTCTGCCATCTCTGGCTGTGAAGAGAGTTCATTAATAGCCAAATCAATACACTGCTTCCTTTGTTCCAGAGTGTTCACCCAGCTCGATACAATTTGAGGGCAGTTTTAATTGACACTCAACAACAGGGATCAGTCACTCTCTGTTCCCTGTGCTTCATTTGCTTGGGGTAAGGGGGGGTGCTGTGCATGTGTTTACCAGTGGCACTCACTCAACACCAGTAACCCCTGCCAGTAAAGCACAGATTGAGGTCTTTTTCAGATCAGGAGGGTTGGTGTCCTCTGCTGGAACACCACAGGGACTGACTGACTCTCTGGAAAGTGAATGAGGTGATAAGGAGGCTTTCGGGTTTGTTTGAAGTAGGTTAGTAGAGAGCAGGTACAGAGAATCATTGGCTCTCCCGATGTTGCCAAACTACAACTCCCACCAGCCCCACTGGGCCTGAAGGATAATGGGTATTGTACTACAGACAAGGATAGCCAAAGATCCCCCACACCTGGTACAGAGTAAGTCAGAACAGGGGTGTAGCATTGAGGGTGCCAGGGGGGCCATGGCCCCAGATGCTTAATTTTGGAGGGGGCATGAACCAGGCACCCCACACACAGGCACCCCCAGCCCAGTGCTCCTCTCCACCTGCCAATGGCCATGTCGGCTGGCCGGGCTCCTCGCTGTGTGGGCAGGCAGGCAGCTCAGTGTATCCCTGGTTTGCTCCAGTGGGAGTAGGGGCTGGGCTGTCACACACACACACCTGCCCAGCTCACACATGCCTGCCCTGGGTGCCAGCAACCAACTCCCTCAACCATTCCTAATAAGGCTTGGTTTCCAGACCCTTTATCATCTTGTTCACCATCCTCTGCACATTATCCATTAAGTTCACATTAAGCAGTACAGAATTTTTCATCAGCATCCCAGAGTTTTACGAGTTGCATCTAGGTGGTCACATTTTCAACACAAAATACGCATGCTTGTGCATTTATTTTTCATCTGCAAAATTCAGAGAAGTCCGTAATCCATCAATACCTGCATTTGAATACATATATAAGTCCAGGACCTGGTCAGTTCCTTTTGAAATGCAGACTCAACGAATTTCCTCTCCACTCCTACAAGTTTCTTGAATCAGTATTGCAGGCATGTTGCGTTGTGTCATGAAACACTGCTGGGGTGAAAAGCACCAAGACCCAACATCTTCTGACCCCACATAGTAAATTAATAACTCTGCTAGGATGCCTTTCAGGATTCATTGAATTATAAAATTGTAGGGTTGGTATCCCAAGGGTCATCTAGTCGACCCCACTGCAATGCAGGAACCACAGTGAAAAAAAATCCCTGACTAATGGCCATCTAACTTCTGATTAAAACCTCCAGTGAAGGAGAACCCACCAACTTCTGACATAGTCCTTCCACTGTCAAACAGCTCTTGCCTTCAGATATTGCCATTTCTATCAGGAGAGTGTTTCCCATGAAAACGCCACAGCAAAAAGCAATATCAAAAGTGCCATTCATAACAGATGAGAAATGTGTGCAGAGGATCTCATCTCTAGTTTTCTTGGGGGGGGGGGCAAAAGAAGAGGGCTCCAAATGAATGGAAATTAACTAGGACATTTCACCACAGCCAAAGCCACTTAGAAAGAAAAACAGAAGGGGTGAAGGAAGCTCAGACTTCAGTCAAATTGTAATGGCAGTGCAAGTCATGCCCTGTGTAAGGAAAATGTGCTTCTTCCCCCCCCCCCTTCCCCTCATGCACATTGCCAGAAATCTGCTGCGTAGCAAATCTCTTTCAATGCCACAAAATGTGCTGCTGTGAAAATCCTCTGCTGAGCCCATTAGCAAGGTCTTCCCTCCCATAGCAAGCAGCTTGAAAAGGGTCGGGTTTCTAGCAACAGGGAGTTCGCAAGCGCTACTGGCGATGTCACCAAAGCTCAAGAGTAAGTGGGCCAGAGGAGCAGCAGTTTCCAATGATGAGGCCGGTGGACAGAGGGGGCGAGGGCACATAGCAGGCGTGGAGAACAAGGGTTTGGAGCTGACTGACAAGCTTTGCAGAAAGGGAGCCGAGCCAGAGCCTGTGAGATGGCCAAGCGTGCTCCATCGCTCTTTCATGCAGAGCTCGCCACTTGAATTACGAAAGGGGAATGGCTGCTCCTCCCATTGCATGTGTAGCGCCATATCTCATTGCAAGGTGCCTTTAAAAACAAAGCACTCAGGCATGGATTGATGGATTGTTCTAACCTAATGCAAATCTATATTTGGTTGTACAATGGGTAAATTGTCACTACCTGCCAAATCATGGTCTGCAAGTAGTTGCCAAATTAGGATCTGAAACTATGATTGGAGATGGATTTAAAGTTCTGCCTCAGCCAACAAACCATAGAATTTACAGCTGGAAATCTAGTTCAGCTCTCTGCAATGGCTTGGGAGGTTGCTCTGCAGGGCCAGCTCTTCCATTAGGCAGAGCTGTCACATACAGTATCTGCCCACCCTAGGAGAGTCTCACGCCCCTAGCCTTTAGATAAGCTGAAGTAGCTAACTAGCAAAGCTTTCCCATGAAGAAAGTGTATTTGTCTGTGCTTCATTCTGATGGGATTTTCCCTGGCATAGAATACTTCAGTCAAAAAGGACTTGAGAAATTGTCATCATAAAAAGTAATGTGCTTCAGGCTATCAAACAGTATTTACATACAAACAAGATATGGTGTGGATGCACATTAAAAAAAATATACAGATACAGTTGTACCAAAAACAAATTTCGAAAGATTGCTTAAGAGTCTTAAAGAGCTTGCCTTGCTTTAAAAGATTTCACCCCAAAGGATCCTTCATAGCTGTCCAAGTGGAAAAGAGAAGAGTTGCATACATACCACCATACTTTGAAAGTGTATGACTTGTCCCTGGGAACTATAGTTTGTAAAGGGTGCTTAGAATTTGTAGCTCTGTGGTGGGTAAGCTACAGTTCCCATTATTCTCAAGGGAGGGGGGAAGTTAAATGCTTAGGGTTTTAAATGTGCTTTAAATGTATACAGTGGCAGCACCATAAAAAAATGTGGAGGAGCACAGAAGGGGCAAAGTATATTTCTAGGTGGGTGACCTGTATCCCCCTTGTTAAGGTCTCTGAAGGAAAAATAAACGTTAACAAGGAGTCCAGCAGTGGTGGGGGTGAGCTCCTTTTGCTTGCCTCCCCCAATGCCACCCATGAATGTATGGCGCGTATGCAAGCCAAGAAACTTGTAAAGAGTTTTTCTGACACCAGAGCCAGGGAGGTTTTGTTGGGAAGATACAGATTTCTAAAGAGCTTATATATAACAGTTCACAAAGGATGTAATGAAGTTCAGCATTCTTTAGCTTTTAATTTTACCAAAATTCACAGCTGTGATCTGGATGTAATATTTCCCAGCAATTGAATAATAATAATAATAATAATAATAATAATAATAATAATAATAATAAAAAATAATACAGCTTAAGGTGAGAATAAGTTGGTGTTTGCATGCTTCAACATTCTACTGCAAATAAATGGGCAATAATTATGAGGCAAGCAAATAATTTTGCAAAGTTCAGGAAAGCAAAAGGTGCTACAGTAGGAATACTTAAGCAAGGGGGGAAAGGCTTCGGGAGGTGTGTGAATCCATCTTCCTCAAATATCCATGAGGTTACTGTCTCAGGTCAAGGGGCAAAGTGGCACCAAGCTGCCGGGTGGCAGAGCCCCATGTGTTGTGTCGCTGGCCCTGAACTCCCTACTGTAGCCTGGTGCCCCCAGATGCGCAGCATATGGTCCCATCACCACTTTTGAAGCAAGGTTTAAATGCCAGCCCAGAAGGCACCTGTATGTGGAATGGGATGGTGGCTATCTTATTCTTCACCTCAAGAAGCAAATGCCCTTTGTTGCTCTGCCTGTTTGGGTACAGCATCCCGTGGTTTTTCTGAGCGAAGACAAGCAAAAGAGGCAAACCATGGTTTGCTTGGATAGTGCAGGGGAAAAAATCATGGCTAAACTATGGTTAGCACAAACTGCAGCTTCTTAGGCAACAACCAACTCCTAGCCTGTAGTTGCAAGGATGTGTTGCGGACCATAGTCCAAATGAAAACTATGCTGGGCAGATGCATGAATGATCCTAGTGGTGCTGCTCCTTGTGGCAAGCCAGGGAAGAGCTACTGGAGAAGAAACAAGTCCACAGTGGGTGGGGGGGATGGCAGTCAGTCACTGATGATGATGTTTTTCCAAAGGCACAACATGATATTTTTCACAACAACTTAAGAGGATGTTCTCACTTTGGCAAAGGAAAAATGAAGAAAAGCTTTCATTAAAAAAAGAAAACAACCCTCTCAGCCCCACCTTTAATACACAAAAATGCTCCATACAAGAAGGAAGAACAAATTACTCTTGGGCATAGGCCAATCTCTGTCAACCACCACTTGCAGGCTTGTAGCAGCCAATCAGAAATGATGATGTCATTCTACAGCTCTGATTAATGAGAAAACTCAAAACAGTGTGGCCTGCCAAGATATCAGATAATCCTTTAACCCAGCCTCCCCCATAGAGATGTATGTATGTATGTATGTATGTATGTATGTATGTATGTATGTATTTGCCCTCTCATAGGCCACCCCTAAATGTCTCTGAGGGTGGAGAAACTACCAAAAGGGCCCCCTCTGCCAATCTCTGCACCTGAGTGGGTCTGTAGGGCAGGAAATGGTCTTTCTATAATGAGAGCAGAGGTCTCCTTAATGAACTTGCAGCTCCAACATTTCTTTAGGGGTAGCCACAACTGTTTAAAGTGGTATAATGGTGTTTAAAATGCATAGTGTGACTGTAACTTCATTCAGTTATTTCCCTAAACTTAAAGTTCCATCATACACATGCAAACATCTAATTTGAGAAAATCAGAATTCTGTTATGATGTTGAGGGGGAGAAAATAATTGCATCGTGGTAGAAGGCCCCACAGAGAATAGAATGCCCCAATGAGTGGGTTGTACAACATGGCGTTCCCCATGTTCAGACATCTCTCTTTCTCTCTGTGTCTCTTTGATTCTTTCGTTCTCTCCCTCCCTCTGCCCTTGGGAGGAACTTTGCCTGCCCCCCTACAACCCAGCACCTGCACCTTGTCACTCAATTAGCTAATGCCTTTCTCTCCAGAGACAAGTCATTTTTTTCCCCCTGTGGCCATTTATCTATCTAGGAATCTAGTCTTGCAGCTGCCAACTGAAGAAGAAAATTCACAGATGGATGAGCAAAGATACAAGGAAGCTCTTGCAAAGCTGTGCTTAAGAAACATTTTACAATACTGTAAAGAAAATATGGGTTAGTGGGAAACTCCTTCAAAGTCTTCCATGCATTCACAGCCCCAAGGATTTTAGAATGGTTGAGGAATTTGACCATCAAGAATTTCTGTTCCAAATGACCTCATCTACACCTTCCAGATTCATGTGCAGATAAGAATTTTGCTAACTACTGGCCTCCCTCTGTCTCTAGCTATTGAGACACAGCTCTAAGCAGTTTATACTTCTCAGAAAATACCAGTTTGCTTTTGAGAGAAAATGTATGTATTTTGAAATGAATTTTTAGGGGGCTCTAAATTCACAGATTAATGTGGAAACTGAACAAAATGAGATTATATGGAGAGCGGGAATGAGAAGGTGACATGGATTAGGGGGGAGAGAAAGATTTGCTCATTCTATATCCAGTACGCTACAATAATGTCATTGCAAAAAGCTGGATAACATTTTGATCCTATGAAATCCAGGGCTCAGTAGCAACTAGTAAGATGACCCAGTTCATTCAAGGGTTTCTACTTAAGCAAACTGGGATGTCTGGTCTTTCTTTGCAAAGCTCCATTTGCCTACCTCAATGGCTGGGAACCAATGGGTGGGTCAGAAACCCATCTCCCCACCCCAGAGGCTCAAATTTAACAGGTGGGTAGGCACTATCATGACTTCAAAGCACAGCTAGGCATAAAGGGCAGGTCCCCCAGGACTACTAGGGCACAGTCAACACACAGAGAATATCAAGCAATAATAATAATAATAAATTCCCCAGGGTCTCAAATCACACACTCTTTCCTGTCTCATATTTCATATTGTTATTTGAACTCAAAGAAGCTGTCAATTCACGGATCTCTCTGGTCAATCAGGTCTTTGAAGCAAGTGAAACCTGCAACAAAATGTTGCACATTCTAACAGGAGTGCTCCACTTCAGGGCCTCAGCCAGCCATGCCCTCCTTCAGGATATTCCATTCCATCTGCTCAACCAAAACTGTTTTCCATTTCATCTTTTCCACTAACATTCAATATTTCATACAAAGCATGCTCAATCCTTATTGGGCTGCGTTTTTTTGAGGGGTAGGTGTACTGTATTTATATTCGTACTACTGCAAACATTGATGGTTCTACCAGCATTCTGATATCTCCCTCTTGTTTCTCAGCGGTCTCATTTTGGATCCATTTCTGTCTGCACTGACTGCGCCAGTTCTCGTTTACAGGGAGCGATGGCATCTAAGCTATAATTGCATCTAACCACTGAATAAGATAGAGAGGACCGATCTTTGTTAGGTGTTTTTTTTAAAGAAGAGAGATGTGGCCCTCGGGTTCGAGTCACTTCAGAAAATTAAAAGTATTGAATCAATAAAGCTCTGACATTTCTCTCTCGAAACACTGGAATCATGTCATTGATTCTGCTTCATAATGTAAAGGGGTCAAGCAGCATAAAGCATGGTGCCTGCGAGCCATCCATCAAGCACTAGTAATGCTGTTTTCATTCCACATGCTGCCCTGAATCCAGATTGTCTTGCCCTTGCAAAATGAGCTTGGAGATGGATGCTCCACTGCCGTGGCAATGAAAGGTAGACCATTTGCTAACCAGGTCTGCAGCATTGACTTTCCTCACCCAACAGAGGGTTAAATGTGGACAAGTTGCAGGATTTGGAGATTAAACTTAGAGGTTCAGGGGAAACAATCCTTTAAACAAAGTGGTGCCAAATGACAAATATTGCAACACTAAAGAATGAGAATTGCAGCAGGATGGAGTGGGGATGGGCACTGTTGAAACCCCCAGGTGAATGTGCACAGTGTGCTGAAAGCACTGCAGTTTTGGGGGTTGTCAGAGCCAGTGTGGTGTAGTGGTTAAGAGCGGTAGACTCATAATCTGGTGAACCGGGTTCACATCTCTGCTTCTCCACATGCAGCTGTTGGGTGACCTTGGGCTAGTCACACTTCTCTGAAGTCTCTCAGCCTCACTCACCTCACAGAGTGTTTGTTATGGGGGAGGAAGGGAAAGGAGATTGTTAGCCGCTTTGAGACTCCTTCAGGTAGTGATAAAGCGGGATATCAAATCCAAACTCCTCCTCTTCTTCTAACTAAATAATGCCCTTTTCCCACCTCTGTTTCCTAGATCTCTGCAACAGAGCAGGAGTGTTTGGTTTTAATATTAGAAGGAATGCATTGCTTAGAGAGCAGCCAGCATCTCACTGAGACTTAACAAGTCACAGTGAATACAAGATACCCTAATTACATCTGCTCCACTCTCTCTGCACACAATTCAAAGTGCTGGCTATGAGCTATAAAGCCCTATATGGCTCAGGTCCAGGCTACCTGAAGGACCATATTCTCTCATGTGATCCGACCCAGGCTCCACGGTCTTCTGGGGAGGTCCTTCTCCCAGGTCCGCCACCCTCACTGGCACATTTGGCAGGGATGCGGGGGAGGGCCTACTCAGTGGATGCTCCAAGAACTTTGCAATTTCCATCCTAGAGAGTCTAGACCGGCTCCCTCCTTGCTGTCGTCTTCTGCCAGCAAGTGAAGACCATTTTGTTTCAACAGGCTTTTGGGAACTTGCTGTTTTTAAGGAAAGGGCCGTGTATAGTGTGCCACACTGGGGGCTTTCTTTTTACTATCTGCATGCGTGTGTGTGTGTGTGTGTGTGTGTCTGTGTGCGCATGCTGTTTAAAAGACAGTTTAATTACTTTTTAACAATAACCTTTTATCTGTATTGGTTTTAAATTTTGTGAGCTGCTTTGAATCCCGATTCTGGGGGAAAGGTAGGAAATAAATATATAAAGACATGGGACAATTTATAACTGAGGTGCAGTTCAGATCATAGAATCATAGAATCATAGAGTTGGAAGAGACCACAAGGGCCATCGAGTCCAACCCCCTGCCAAGCAGGAAACACCATCAGAGCACTCCTGACATATGGTTGTCAAGCCTCTGCTTAAAGACCTCCAAAGAAGGAGACTCCACCGCACTCCTTGGCAGCAAATTCCACTGTCAAACAGCTCTTACTGTCAGGAAGTTCTTCCTAATGACAGTGATGTCATTAGGAAGTGATGTGTTAGAACACATAATCTATGATGACACATAACCTACATGATGGTTTCTTAAGCCGTACATCACCTCCCAGCGTAGTTGGGAATTTTTGGGTTTCCACAGGCCCCAGGAGGGGTCATGCCAATTTCATTTACTGCTTATGACTACTTTGGTTATGTTTGCAATTATGCAGTTTGTTCATGTTATTAGCCACCTTGAGCATGGTTTTGACTATGGAATGGCAGCATGCAGATAAAATAATGTATGTAAGTAAGTAAGTAAAAGGTCCTAGGTTCAATCTCCCGGTAAGGCAGCGATATGAGATCCCATCTTGGTTGGAGGATGGATGCTGACTAACAGATTGAGGTTGAATCCTGACAAGACAGAAGTATTGTTTTGGGGGGACAGGAAACAGGCAGGTGTGGAGGACTCCCTGGTCTTGAATGGGGTAACTGTGCCCCTGAAGGACCAGGTGCGCAGCCTGGGTGTCATTTTGGAGTCGCAACTGTCCATGGAGGCATAGGTCAATTCTGTCTACCAGCTCCATCTGGTATGCAGGCAGAGACGCTACCTGCCCGCAGACTGTCTTGCCAGAGTGGTGCATGCTCTGGTTATCTCCCACTTGGATTACTGCAATGCGCTCTTTGAAGGTGACCCGGAAACTACAACTAATCCAGAATGCGGCATCTAGACTGATGTCTGGGAGCGGCCTCTAAGACCACATAACACCAGTCTTGAAAGACCTACATTGGCTCCCAGTACATTTCTGAGCACAATTCGAAGTGTTGGTGCTGACCTTTAAATCCCTAAAATGGCCTCGGTCCAGTAACCTGAAGGAGCGTCTCCACCCCCATTGTTCTGCCCAGACACAGAGGTCCAGCGCCGAGGGCCTTCTGGCGGTTCCCTCACTGCGTGAAGCCAAGTTACAGGGAACCAGGCAGAGGGCCTTCTCAGCAGTGGCACCCACCCTGTGGAATGCCCTCCCATCAGATGTCAAAGAGAACAACAACTACCAGACTTTTAGAAGACATGTGAAGGCAGCCTTGTTTAGGGAAGTTTTTAATGTTTGATGGACTACTGCATTTTAATATTTTGTTGGAAGCTGCCCAGAGTGGCTAGGGAAACCCAGCCAGATGGGTGGGGTATAAATAAATTATTATTATTATTATTATTATTATTATCATCATCATCATCATCATCATCATCATCATCTAAGGAAGCTGCTGGTGGTCAGCCTCAGGGATACTGAGATGGCTCAGTATGCAGTAGCTTCCTGTGTTCTTACAGGAGTTTAAGGACACGGGGCAATGGATCCAAACTACAAGAAAGAAGATTCCACCTAAACATTAGGAAGAACTTCCTGACAGTAAGAGCTGTTCGACAGTGGAATTTGCTGCCAAGGAGTGTGGTGGAGTCTCCTACTTTGGAGGTCTTTAAGCAGAGGCTTGACAACCATATGTCAGGAGTGCTCTGATGGTGTTTCCTGCTTGGCAGGGGGTTGGACTCGATGGCCCTTGTGGTCTCTTCCAACTCTATGATTCTATGATTCTATTCTATGATTCTAGGTGTGGTTCAGAGTGTGCCTGCCAGGACAATAAGACAGATAAAATAAAATAGCTCCCTACCACCACCTGGTAAGCTTACTAGGGGGCTGCCAGGGGGCTGGCACCATACTTGTCATCCTCTTTACGTGCATCTTTTGCATGCCATCCTGGCTGCCATCCAGGCTACATTGTCCTCATGCCAAAAATCCCAAAGCCAGCCCATGGATTGGGAGCTCTTTAATTGACATTATTGGCATTGTGGAAGTATTGGAATGTGCTTCACACATGTCCAACATCTCATTTACATCAGACCTGAACCGGTCTGCTTACTTTTCCCTTCACTTCTCTGTTCCCTGTAAAAACTTTTGGCTTACAACACACATGGGTTGAGGGCTGAGGGGTTTCTTTCTCTACAAAGGCCTGCTTTATGTTCTGCGTATGAAAATGTAGCCTCTTATAAATCACCCCTTTAAAGTCAGGAGGGGAGACTGAGTGAGCAAGAGTTAAAGTCAGAAAGAGAAATTATCTTTATGAAGTGGAGAGAGAGACGGAAACAAACTGAACAGAACCTCCCTCTCCCCCTCACACCCTAGCTTGTGAAAAAATAAAACAATATGTGAAAGGAAGCTGTGGGAGTGATGGCTAGCAGCCAATCTCTGTTCAAATAAATTCAGTGCTCTCTGGAATTGGCAGATATCCAATAAAAACTCATTTTAATCTAAGACCACGAGTCTCCGATGCAAAGTGCTCCCGAGAGAGGCCACAGCAATGTGAAATATTATTCATCTACCTAATGACTGAGATAGACTGGAGAGGACTGATAAAGCTGCAGCAGTGGCCTCCAACCTTCCTTGTCCACCCTCAGCAAACAAACCAAGAGGCGGGAAATGAGGATAAACCCCAAAAGCAAACCAGAGAAATCCATGGTCTCTCCAAGCGACGGAAAAGCTGGCTGAATGATACTGATGGAGCATTTTGCCCAAGCACTAACAAAACCCCAAGGATCTTCAATGACACAACACCCCAGGTTTTATGTTTTGTTTTTCTTCCCCAGTTCTCAAAGTTTGAGAGGGGAAATGACGGTGACTTCCATGGCCTGGAATGGAATGCTCCTAAAATGGAGACATTGCAGCTGAGCAAGACCACCAAGGAGGGGAGAGTCATAAGGAGACGGATATTATGGGAAGCCAAAAACACTCACAGAAGGAAAAGATGGAAGGAGGTTTCACCCATGAGCTTTATTTGAAAAGGTCTCCAAAATGGAACACAAAATGTGCATTGGCTACAATGGGCATCTGGTTGCTTTCCCAAAATCTTTATTTCATTGTCTTTGTACAGGATACAAAAACACAGGTGAAGTCCAGGTGTGCCAGAGTTATTTGTGTAAACATCCACAGGCAATTAATCTTAAGGTAGAAGCATAGAAAGCTGCTCTGTACTGAATCAAAGCATTGGTCTGTGCAGCTGAATAGTGCAGCTGAATATCATCCATGCTGACTAACAACAGATCTCTGACGTTTCAGACTGGTGATATTTCTGGTCAGGGAGCTGTTTGTTTGTTTGTTTGTTTGCTTGTTTAGTAAAAATTATACACCACTTGATTATATATATATTTTAAGAACCTCACCTTAAGAGAGAATATTATGAAAATGATGTATAGGTGATACATGACCCCAGTCAAGCTTGCAAAGATATATCATTTGCCCGATAATAAATGTTGGAAGTGTAAAGAAATGGAAGGTACTTTCTTTCACCTTTGGTGGACGTGCCCAAGGATTAAGGCTTTCTGGGAAATGATATATAATGAACTGAAAAGGGTATTTAAATATACCTTCCTGAAGAAACCAGAGGCCTTCCTCCTGGGCATAGTTGACCAATCGGTGTTAAAGAAGGATAGAACTGTCTTTATGTACGCTACAGCAGCAGCAAGAATTCTTATAGCAAAACATTGGAAGACAGAAGATCTACCCACCGTGGAAGACTGGCAGATGCAACTAATTGACTACATGGAGATGGCAGAGATGACTGGCAGAATTCGAGACCAGGGAGAAGAGCAAGTGGAAGAAGATTGGGGAAAATTTAAAATCTATTTGCAGAAAGATTGTAAAATTTTTGAATGTTGATGACACTGAAATGAACTGTGGGGGTTCTAGCAACAAGATAAAATTTAAGATTAAACCAACAATAGATAAACTAAGGGCTATGAATTTGCTGAACCAACTTTTAAAAGGGATACAAGAATGGGGGATGTGAGGAAGTCAGGAAAATATGTGAATTTAAGATATAAAACTAAGAAAGGGGGAATTTTTGTGTTTTTCCTATATGTGCTTTTTCTTTTTTACTATTAGTTTTTTAATGTATGCATTTTTGTATTTTTGTGCTTAATGTTTGTATTGTTGTATTTTGTAGTATGTATTTTGTGTTTTTATATGTCTCTTGTCCTTGTCCTTGTCTTTGTATTTTTTCTTTTACACTGTGCATTGTTAAAACTTAATAAAAAAATTTACAGGAAAAAAAAATATTAAGAACCTCAAAGTGGTTTCCAAAAAGATAAGGCAATAAAATCAATAAAACAATCTGAAGCTTGCTTTGGAAGGAGCTCTCCATGGTCCTGACCATCTGGTGCTGAACCAGAAGCTTGTTACACCTAGACAGAATATTTACTTCTATGGGCTCCAGCTCAGAGCCAGAAATGGGCTAACGATAGAATTCCCATTCTGTGTTCAATTTCTAAGCATATTAACAAAACTAGGTTGTGTGGCCTTTTGTCTGGAATTCCAGTTTAAGCCAAAATCTGTAGTCATTTCAATCCAGACCTGTCTTTTAAAATTATTAGGAGGAGGAGTATTTATTTACTGGTTTTTGAGCCAAAGGGCCCTTTCCACCAGCTTACAGAGTTATTAAGACGCTAACACAGAGAAAATATGTTTAAGGTATTTTGTGGCAGTGATTCCAGTTGGCGCTATCTCAAGACACTCACGCCTTGCATTATAAGCAGTGCTAGATATCATTGAGAAGCCAATATTTAGATCCTGCCAGCATCTCTTTAAGAAAGATTGGCCATTTTTTGCATGTGGAATTCAAATTCCTGTGGTGCTCCATAATTACTTTAAAACTCGGGTGGGGAGGGGAGAGAGAAGAACCAAAAACAATTATCTTGTCAACAATTCAAATTGGGATAAACAGCTATTTTACAACAAGTTTGTGCTCTGTGTATATTTTTATTTCATGGACCAAAATGGAAGGTTGACCTTATTTGAAAAAATAAGGCCACTTGGGTTCTGTACTTTGGAGTCCTGTGGTGGCTTGCTGAGGAATCACTGAGTGGTACACAGCAACCAGACAGGAGTCAGAGCTGAGAGTTGAAACTAGGAAGGAGAATTTGGGGGCAGAGAACAAACGGATATCCATTGCCAGCAAAAACCATTGTTTCTAAGCCAAAGTCCCAGCCTGGACATAAACCTAGACGTGGAGTTTCTGAGGAGGCGTTCACAAGTGAAGTTAGATTATCACTGGGCCTCTGACGTGACACTTCTGAATGTCTGCAATCTCACATGTGTATTGAGGTTCATTTTATATTCATTTGGGACCCAGCTGGATAATAGATATGAATTCATATTTAATGCTCAATGATAAAATGCTGTGTTTTGCCAGGAAGCATCCGAATTTTAAGTTTATTCTGGTTTTACATAATTTATTTTTTAACTTGCATAACACATTTTATTTCATTTTAATCATTTTCATATTTGTTACGGGTCGGGTAATAATCTCCTTTTTTTTTTAAGGGGCAAGTTACGATCTGCCAAGGAAACTGGGCATTCTAAATTTGTTTGTGATGTCGTTTGTGTCCAGGCTAATGTCTGCATCTGCTATGTTACACTTTCATAAATTCTGTTTTGTAATGGTCCAATGACTAGAAATGAATGAATCTGAACCTATTGAACGCTTGGGGAGTTGCTTCCTGTTCCCCTGTTCTCGAGTAGACACAGCCACATGGGCGGCTGCTTTGCCAACACATCGTTTGATGTAGCACAAGTCAGCTGACTTGCAGAAGCATCAGGTGGGCAGCCTCAGGAAGAAGCAGAGAAAGCACTGCTCTGCTGCTGGGCTGAGCTAAGAAGCAGGTGTTGTAACCAGTTCATCTCAACATTTTCAAGCACTTACGTTGCCCAAGGTTGATAATTACCCAGCTTTGAATGTGAAATCTGCCCCACTGGTAATGCTTGGATGAATTACAAATCAAGCATCCTTTTCACTGCAAGGGATTTGGCATATTTTGTGGTGGGGAGGACACTGCCTTGTCTCTTAGAATATATTTATTTGAATGATGTTGCTGGACTACAGCTCCCATCAGCTACAAAGCTACAGTTCCTAGAATTGCCTGGGAAGAGGGGATAATTATTAATCTGCTCCAAAAATTGTAGCTCTGGGAGGAGTTGGAAGGGAACCCAAGGGTTATCTAGTCCAACCCCTTGCAACGCAGGAATCTGAGCAAAAGCATCCATGACAGATGACCACAACCTCTGCTTAAAAACCTCCAAAGACCAGCTCTAGTGGGAGTCTGTTCCACTGCCGAACAGCTCTTACTGTCAGAAAGTTTAGTCGGAATCTCCTTTCTTGCAACTTGAAACCATTGGTTTGAGTCCTACCCTCCAGAGCAGGAGAAAACAAGCATGCTCCCTCCTCCATGTGACAGCCCTTAAGATATCTGAAAGTGGCTATCAGATCTCCTCTCAGTCTCCTCTTTTCCAGGGGCAAAACATACCCAGTTCCTTCAAGTGTTCCTGATAAGGCTTAGTTTCCTGACCCTTGATCATCTTGGTTGCCCTCCTCTGCACACCTTCCAGCTTCTCAACAACCTTCTTAAATTGTGGCGCCCAGAACTGGAGACAGTATTCCAAGTGTGGTCTGACTAAGGCAGAATAGAATGGTACTATTACTTCCCTTGATCTGGACACTATACTTCTGTTGATGCAGCCTAGAATAGCATTGCTTTTTTCTCCGCTGCAACACACTGTTAACTCATGTTAAGCTTGTGGTCCACCAAGACCCCTAGATCCTGTTCACATGTACTGCTAGTAAGCCCAGTGTCCCCCATCCTATATTTGTGCATCTGGTTCTTCCTGCCTAAGTACAGAACCTTACATTTGTCCCTATTGAAATTCATTTTGTTAGCTTGTGCCCAGTTCTCCAATCTGTTAAGGTCATTTTGAATTCCAGTTTGATTAGCATCCCGTCAATTCTTTCCTCCAAGTCATTCATAAATATGTTAAACAAAAACAGGCCCAGGACAGAACCCTGCAGCACCCACTTGTCACTGTTTTCTGGGATGACGAGGAACCATTAATGAGTACTCTTTGGGTTTGATCAGTCAATCATCCACAAACCCACCTAACAGTTACCTTGTTCAACCCATGTTTTACCAGCTTCCTCCCAAGAATATCATGGGAATATAATGATGTTGCTGGACTACAGCTCCCAAAATTCTGCCATGACTGTTTGAAATGGTATGTAACTTTAAATGTATGGCTCAGATGGGACCTCTGTTATAGAATGCTCTCTCTGGAGAGACT
This sequence comes from Podarcis liolepis, assembly GCF_965112155.1. Classification (NCBI taxonomy): domain Eukaryota; kingdom Metazoa; phylum Chordata; class Lepidosauria; order Squamata; family Lacertidae; genus Podarcis; species Podarcis liolepis. The sequence continues at coordinate 69,939,795 of NC_139561.1, read as the reverse complement.
CGCTTATCACCTTCTTTGTTTCCGCAATAGGTTAAGATCTGCTTTAAGTCTCACAGACCTTTAAAGTGAGAACTTCTCAATTCACTGAATGTTAGATGGACTGTATATTTTTACTGATGCTGGGTGCTTTTTCTATGATGTTTTACACTGCCACTAAAAAATAAATAAATACTAGGCTGATTCTTACTTTAATCCAGCAATTAATATTCTCTTTTGGTTGTTTTCTGAATATTGCTGTTTTAATGTAAGCTGCCCAGAGAGCAGTGATACTGAGTGGCATATCAAGGCTGTTATTAAATAAAGTTACAGATACTGGAACTATGGAAGGCACCACATTGAGCCGCATGAAATGGAAGTCCATCAACCTCGTATCTGAAGAAGTGTGCATGCACACGAAAGCTCATACCAAGAACTAACTTAGTTGGTCTTTAAGGTGCTACTGGAAGGAATTTTTTTATATTAAATAAAGTAACGTTCAAGCAGCCTTGCCAGTGCCGGCGTTATGCTTTGAAGGGGAGTTGGAAAAGATTGCCTGGAGGAGGCCTCCCTGAATAGCCTCACTGCCTCCTCATCACTGCAGCTGATACCCATTCACTTACCCTGTCTCTCTGTACCCTAGCCACACTGCCACCTATCTTATTGGACTGGGGCTTTCGCCATCTTGGGAAGCAGTAATCATTACCAGAGCTTCTTCTGAGTCAGAGGCAAGACAAGGCAAATCAGCACCTTGGACAGATCCCAGTGAACCCTGCTGGCTGAAATAGGGAGGAAAGGGACATAAGAAGCCAATGGCCTCTCTGGTCCAGCATCCTATTCTCACAGGGGGCAATTAGATGCCCACAAGCAGGGCCCAAGCACGGGGCCCCTCTGACGGTTTCAAGCAATTCAAAAACAGTATCTCTGACTGACTAGATCAGGGACTAGACTCATATGAGGGCTTAAGAATGCTGGCAGGGGGGGGGGGCTCTGTTCAAGTGGTTCCATGCCCTTGGGAGAGCTGCAGTCCATCTTTAAAGGGCTTGTAGGCTATTGTGCAGTTTCATGCTTCCGTGTGGTTGTGGAACAAGAAAGCCCACAGGAAAGTCCTCTTCAAACGGACAGGAAAGTCACAACCTTAGGCCAAAACAGTGTAGAAGGTACAGCCTCTCAACTGGGGTGACCGAGGCATCATCTTTGAAGGTGACCCGGAAACTGCAATTAAGCCAGAATGCGGCAGCTACACTGGTGACTGGGAGTGGCTGCTGGAACCATATAACACCGGTCCTGAGAGATCTGCATTGGCTCCCAGTACATTTCCAAGCACAATTCAAAGTGTTGGTGGTGACCTTTAAAGCTCTAAACAGCCTCAGTCCTGTATACCTGAGGAAGCGTCTCCATCCCCATCGTTCCACCCAGACACTGAGACCCAGTGCCGAGGGCCTTTTGGTGGTTCCCTCATTGCGAGAAGTGAGGTTACAGGGAACCAGACAGAGGGCCTTCTTGGTAGTGGCACCCGCCCTGTGGCACGCCTTCCCATCAGATGTCAAGGAAATAAGCAGCTATCCTATTTTTAAAAGACATCTGAAGGCAGCCCTGTTTAGGGAAGTTTTTAATATTTAATGCTGTATTGTTTTTAACATTTGATTGGGAGCCTCCCAGAGTGGCTGGGGGAACTCAGCCAGATGGGTGGGGTATAAATAATAAGTTGTTGTTGTTGTTATCTGAATCAAGAGTGCTCCATGGGCCAACACAGGAACCCTAAGGCAAAGGACATGACACCATCCAAAAGGAGAGGCCAAGGTGAGCAGAGGCTGCTTCCCTGAAGGGTTGCAGCAGCAGAGCCGGAGGGCTGGCACTGGGCCCCCTGCAGGGGTATAGGCCTCAGCAGTTGCCCAACAATGCCAACTCAGATGCCAACACTGCAAGTCCATTTAGAGAATGGTAGAAAAGTTTTGTGTGGGCGTGTGTGGGTGTCCCACCCCCATGCAAGAGTTTTCCAGTGATGCTCTTAATGGCTGAGCCAATTCCAAATTAATCTTGGGAGGGAAGCCACCCATGGCTAATCAGAAGCAAGAAAATTCTGCAATGCGGACTTTCCGTAAATGCAGATTGGTGACATCACCCACTTGTTGTCATTTATGTATCGCCTAATACTGCTTCTTCGGTGAAAGCAAAACCTTTGTATCTAGACAGGCACTTAGCAGCTATGGATGAGCAGAAGTTTCTGTAAATGGCACATTTAGCATGGTCTGAACCCCCCAGATAAAAGGCAGGTTAAAAGCCTTCTATAGTGATAAAGGTATATCACTGGAGATGCAATTTATCATCCTCGGCTGTCCTTGGTTCCATTTCTTGGGTCAGATGTCTTATCTCACGAAAATAATGGAGAAAGTATAAGGCTGCTGGATTTACAGCTATGGAAACCATCCATCGCACAATGACTGGAGCCCCTTTGCTGAGAATTACTCATTTGCTTACTTTGGACTGTCATTTTGCTTTCCCCCACAATAGCTCTTGAGTGCCAAATCCACATGACAATGGCATTGAGCACAGTGTACTCAACATTTCCTTTGTGTTATTTAGTGTGCTATTCCACTATGCTGATATATGCTTTCGTTAACCCTCAAGACTGATGGCTAGCACACTCTCTACGTGGGACCACTCCTGAAGATAAATCAATGCAGAAAGCAGCTCACCATCTCCTTATAGATCTTGGGAGATGGGAGCAGACACATAAGAAGCACAAAATTTTAGAGTAGGAAAGTGTCTTACAGGTCATCCAGTCCAACCCTCGACTCAATGAAAGAAACTCAGTCTGGCTTATGTCAGCTGTTCTGGGTTGTCAGGTATGCTTTTGGGCCCAATTCAAGTGGATGGAGTTAGGGATGAAAGCAGCATATAAAAACTATTAATAAATAAGCAACATTCAAGCAACAGTGCCAGGGTCAGAAAATAAAATAACAATGAAGACAAACCATTGCAACAATAAACTGCAGATTGTTTCTCACTGAGACACAAGTAATTATTCAATATTAGAGAAGAGAGTCAAGTTCACACATACTTTTCAAATTTAATACAGTATTACACAATCCATAAGTTCTTCGAGACTTTCAGCACGGGTTTTGAATTTTCTGTTTTGTCTGTATATATTATGAAACTTCATCAGTTGTAAGAACCTGAGAATATAAGGAAAGCCTGCTAGATCAGCCCAACAACCGATCCAGTCCAGCATCCCATTCTCACACTGGCCAACCAGATACACATGGGAAACCTGCAAACAGGACTTGGGCACAATAGCACATTCTCCCCTCCTATGGTTTCCGGCAACTGGTTTTCAGAATCATTACTACCTCTAGCTGTGGAGGCAGATCATAACCATCATGGCTACTCACCGTCAATAGCCCTCACCTCCATGAATTTGCCTAATTGTCTCTTAAAGACATCTAGGTTGGTGGTGTTCACTGTCTCTTGTGGGAGTGAGTTCCATAGTCTACCTATGTGCTGCATTAAGTCTGCTGTGAATACATATTTCTTCTTTTGGCCTTTACTCATGTGAGGTTGTTGGATTAGATTCTCTGTGAAGACCATTTCCCATATTTTACTGTACAATTTCAATAGAGAGATGACTTGCAAATCATTTGAAAAACTCGCTACAGATGTCCATGCTGCAATTAATGGTCAGGACTTATATGACCAAAGGAGCATCACCACCAAAAATAAGCCTGTCCATCCCTTAAGTCTGGCTGAACAGATTCACTTAAAGATCCCACTTCTGTCTAAGTCCCTGTAGAACTTCTTAAAATGTAGACAAGAAAAGTAGACCACGTTAGGCTAGATGAACAAATAATCTGACCCGGCCACGATATATGACAATATCCTTTGCTCCTTATGCAGAAGACTACAAAGGTTATTCTCCAAATACAGCCATTATGGAATAGAACAAGGCATTTCATGTAGAGAAGAAACTAATTGCTAGCTGGGGAGAATAATTGCTTGGTGTGATGTTAAAATACCCAACTGTGTAAAGGTCAAATCCTGATGACCATTAAGTCGCTTCCAGAGCAGCTCTGCTTTTTAAGACACGGTTTCCATCCAACCCCAGAAATTACCTGCATTGTCATTCCTAGATGTATGACCTTGATGTTTTTCAAACCTTAATGCATGTATTGTTGGAACTATCTAAGCTTACCAAGCAATCCATGGAGCTTTGCACATGACTGCCAAGTCCTCTTCATTATTCATCACCAATCTCTCATATCTTTACATCATCTGCAAACTTTAATGCAGCAGCAAATTGCTCCAGATGCTTGTCAAAAACTATATATGTATATTAGAATAGAGCATAAGACCTGTTCCTTCTAACCAGGTTATGATTCAGTCTACCCCACCCCGGTGCCCTTCAGATATTTTGGAAAACAACTGCCAACATAGTCTGACTCAGAAAAAGGCATCTTCCTATGTGTTTGTTTGCTGTGATAGACCTATTCATACTTATTGGAGAATCCCTTGACCTTACTTTGTAAAATAATACTTTCCCTCTTCTTCCCTTGGTATTCAGGTGTGTATGTGTATATACATTTCATTGTTTTTTATATTTTCTGTTGAAAGCCGCCCAGAGTAGCTGGGGCGACCCAGTCAGATAGGCAGGGTATAAGTAATGCTGTTGTTGTTGTTGTTGTTGTTGTTGTTGTTGTTGTTAACACATACACATTTAGTTGGTCAACTGAACAAATGGACTATGGTTCATGAAAGCTGGTGCTAAATGCATTTCCTAGTCTACAAAATGCCACAAGACTCTTTCTTGTTCCAACTCACCATGAGGAAGATCAGATGTCAGGTGGGGCATGAGGTAGCTCCGGGTCAGCTGCCAATCAAAGTCATCCTCAACACCTTGGCTATACTCACACTGGTTTAAGTCCCCATCTTCTTCAAAAGTACAGCCAGCTGTGGGATAGAGACAAAAAGAAACACTGGGATGAAGGACAGCATATTTTTCCCAGAAAGAGAGACACAAAACAAATCTTAAGAGGACACAGAAAACATCAGAGAAAGCACACAAAGGACACAATCGATAGGTATTTCCACCGTTGAAATCCATCCTGCCTTACAGCTCTCGTTTCAAAGAGCTGAAGGAGAACTTGTAGGTCATCTAGCTCAAATGCAGGAAATCCAGATTTAGAGCACCGCCAACAGATGGCTGCCCAGTCTCCACCTGAGATCTACTGCCGGAAGCTGTGTGGCTCTGAATACAGGTTGTAAGGAACTCCAAATGGGAAGAGTGCTGTTGCACACACTCCCGGCTTGTGGGCTTCCCAAAGGCATCTGGGTTGCCACTGTGAAAACAGGATGCTGGACTAAATGGGCCTTTGGCCTGATCCAGCAAGCCCCTTACGTTCTGATGTGGGGAACTGTTGCCTTTACACAGAGACACGGGGATGTGGCAGTGGCAGTGGAGAGTGTCAGAGCCATCAGCATGCAAGTTAAGGGCATCTCAGTATGATGCCAGCGCTTCATAATTATTTCCTTGCATGGCTCATCCCAACTTCTTTTATCACTTCAATTAGCAAAGCCACCTCACCTGTCACCACTGACAGAACAGAAAATAACAACTTGGACAAAAAAGTATTTGCAAATGCTCTCCTTGCTCTCCCACCCCGTTTCCCCAAATTTAAGTTTCCCCTGCTAGTATGAAACTTGTAAAAAAAACCAGGAGTCCCATCAGGTTCTAGACTCATCGAGATATTTAAAATCAAAACAGGATTCAGCAAGGCTAAACACTGATTAAAGGGGTGGGTATTGTAGGGTCACAAGATGTGGGGGGGGGGGATCCAGGGGAGAGTAAAATACCGTATTTTTCGCTCTACAGGACGCACCCGTGTGTGTGTGTTTCGTGTGTGTGTGTGTGTGTGTGTGTGTGTGTGTGTGTGTTTCTTGTGGCTGATTAGCTGCTCTCCCTGTGCAAAGGTCAGAGGGGGCAGGGTTTCTGTTGAGTCAGGTGATTAGCTGTGGGAGGAGCTTATAAGAGCTTGCAGGGCAGCAGATGAAGGAGGAGCAAAAGGGTTTTCTTTTGTGTGTGTTTCTTGTGGCTGATTAGCTGCTCTCCCTGTGCAAAGGTCAGAGGGGGCAGGGTTTCTATTGAGTCAGGTGATTAGCTGTGGGAGGAGCTCATCAGAGCTTGCAGGTCAGTTTGATCCATCTTTTAGATTTAGGGGAGCTAGTCTCAAACGTTTGTTGGGGGAGACCTAGGGTTTTTTGGGGGGGGGGTTATTTGTCCTGTCTTCATGCTTTTTAAGATGGAGCACCACTGTAGCCACCCCCAACGACACGTTTTCAAGATGGAGGGTGAGGGAACAGCTGCAGTCGCCTGTGGTTCCTGCGCAATGTTTGCCATCTTGCCAAAGGTTGCAGGCAGCTTTACCTGCAGCAATTGTATGTTGATTGCCCTCTTAGAAGACAAAGTCCAGCAACTGGAGGAACGTGTAGCTACGCTCCAAAGAATTAGAGAGCTAGAGCTCTTCTTGGAAGCAACAGAGAACACCGTCTCCACCAAGGAGGAGACAGGTGACTCCCCTGAGAAGGAGGCTAGTTCACCAACACAGGAGCCAGATATATGGAGAAACGTGACTCAAAGAAGTAGGAGGCCCAGGGTTCGCTCTGATTGTTTAGAAATACACAATCACTTTGAAGTCCTCTCCCCTAGCATGGAAGACGAAGAACAGACTCCATTTGAAGATCTCTCCCTCATTACAGTCGATCAGGTATATGAAGACGAGCAGCAAAGTCAGTCCTCAGGGAATGTGAAGGCGACCTTGGAATGGACAGCTTACGGAAGAACCCCGACCAAACCTAAGAGGAGGCATGTAGTGGTGATAGGGGATTCCCTACTGAGGGGAACAGAAGCAGTGATCTGTGGGCCTGACAAGATGTCTCGGGAGGTGTGCTGTCTCCCCGGGGCTAAGATCCAAGATGTAACTGAACGACTGCAAGGAATCATAAAACCCACTGACAAATACCCCTTCCTCTTGGTTCATGTGGGAACCAATGACACTGCTAGCAATAGCCTCCAGAAGATCAAAAGAGACTACGAGGCTCTGGGCAGGAAATTGAAGCAATTAAATGCACAAATTGTCATCTCATCTGTCCTCCCAGTTGAAAGACGTGGCCCAGGGAGAGAGGGAAAAATAGTGGAAGTGAACAGCTGGCTTCGCAAATGGTGTAAACAGGAACGGTTTGGATTCTTAGATCACGGACTGCAGTTTCTTGAAGATGGACTTCTGGCAAGCGATGGGCTGCATCTCACAACGGTTGGGAGGAATGTTTTTGCCAAAAATCTCAGAAACCTAATCAGGAGGGCTTTAAACTGACTAATATGGGGGAGGGAGACAGTGCTCCTGAAGGTAGGAGTCTATCAATTGATGAAGATGATCATCCAAATGTCATAGACCAAATGGAGCAAACAGCATGCAGACCTAGTGGTGGGAGGAAAAAATCCTTAAATAAGAGACACGGGGGAATGATTAATGGAGAACAGGCGAAGTCCCGGCAGACTGGAGGAGGGCAAATGTTGTCCCTATTTTCAAAAAGGGGGAAAGAGAGGACCCAAATAATTATCGCCCAGTCAGTCTGACATCAATACCAGGGAAGATTCTGGAGCAGATCATTAAGCAAACAGTCTGTGAGCACCTAGAAAGGAATGCTGTGATCACCAAAGTCATGTCAGACTAACCTGATCTCGTTTTTTGACAGAATTACAAGCCTGGTAGATGAAGGGAACGCAGTGGATGTAGCCTACCTTGATTTCAGCAAGGCATTCGACAAGGTGCCCCATGATATTCTTGTAAAGAAGCTGGTAAAATGCAGTCTTGACTATGCTACCACTCAGATTCTATGATTCTATTCTATAGGACGCACCTTGTTTTAGAGGGGGAGAAAAAGGAAAAAAACATTCTCCCCCTCTCTGCCCAGTGCCCCTTCAGCAAAGCGGCCGTTCAAGGTGCGTTGGAAGCCTGGAGAGCAAGAGGAGTCGGTGCGCACCGACCCCTCCCGCTCTCCAGGCTTCAGTGAAGACAACCCGAAGCCTCTGGAGCACAGCGGGAGTTCCCGCTGCACTCCGGAGGCTTCGGGTTCCTTTCAACCTGCTCTTTGGGGCTGGCGGGGGGAAGCCCACTGCCAGCCCCAAAGAGCAGGTCGGGGAGCAGCGGAAATGCACGCAGCCTTCCCGCTGCTCCACGAGCTTGTGGGGCTGGCAGTGGGGGGGAGTGCTGCTTTCCCCCACCACCAGCCCCAAAGAGCAGGTCTTCTTTAGCCCTGTGCAGCCTCTCCCGGCTGGAGAGGTTGCATGCGACTAAAGAGGAAGCCAAGACAGCGAGCGGGATCCATCTGGCAGGGAGAGGCTGCGTGCGGCTATGGCAATACCCCCACCTCCCACAAAAGCCCACAGGAGCTGCGCACCCTTTAAGGAGCGCACGGCTCCTGCGGGCTTTTCTACGAGGAGGGAGAAGGGACTGAATGGCCGCGTCAGTCCCTTCTCCCTCCTGGGGAAAAGCCCGCAAGAGCTGCGCGAAGCTTGTGTGCGGCTTTTGGGGGCTTTTCCTGCCTGCCTCCCCTCTGCATTCGCTCCATAAGACGCACACACATTTCCCCTTACTTTTTAGGAGGGGAAAAGCGCGTCTTATGGAGCGAAAAATACGGTAGTCTATATCTGGCACACATATAATGCAAATTGTTTGGACTGCTATATAAAGGACACTTGCTATGGAATAAGTCCCACTGAACATAGTTGCCCGGCTCCCCCATAACACTAGGCCAAAGCATGGTTAGGTATAAACCACAAGCTGCAGAAAATGTTTGTTCTCGGGCATTACCTACATAGTATATTTAAAGCACTATGGTGCCACTGTAACAGTCATAGCTTCCCCCAAAGATTCCTAGGAACTGCCATTGTTTTAAGGGTATGGGGAGTCTTTAGGACAGGCATAGGCAAACTCGGCCCTCCAGATGTTTTGGGACTACAACTCCCACCATCCCTAGCTAACAGTACCAGGGTTCAGGGATGATGGGAATTGTAGTCCCAAAACATCTGAAGGGCCGAGTTTGCCTATTGCCTGCTTTAGGAGATTACTATTCCCCTCACAAAGCTCTGTGAGAGAAACAGTGGTCTCCTAACAACTCTCAGCACTTTAACACACTACAACAGATCCCAGGATTCTTTTGGGCAAGCTATTTCTGCTTAAAGGGGAATGGCACTGCTTCATAGTGTGGATGCGGCCTTAGGTTACCTCTTGTAGCATGTCCAGGGGTGAGAAATCACAAGGCCAGGTTCAGACATAAAGCTAGCTCAACACACAGCTTAGATCCAGACAGCACAGCAGCAGGTTGGCCAGGGGAAGAGCAAAGAATTGATTATTTTTTGCCTGCTAACTCATACATGCTTAGCCATGCTTTGGCTAAGCACCGCATGCAAATGGTACTAGCAGGACTTAAGTTTGCACAGAGGACTGTGCAGTTCTCTACTTCTGCCAGCCTGATCCACTTTTTGCTACATCACTATGCAGCAATGCTGCCTCAGCCACTCTGTAATTGGATGGTTTTGCATCATGCAAAGCAGCAACTGATATTAGCAGGCAGGCATTGTTGTTTTTAAGCACATTTCCCTTCCCTGTCCCAACTGATAGCCCACACCTATCAACATGCTAGCCAGCTACTGAAATCCATGCATGTTGACTGGTCTCACTTCTACTAGGATCATTTCAATGGTGCTCCATCTGGAGAATTTTACAGGACAGGACGACATTTAATGGGCTGAAAGCACCAACCACCCAAAGGTCTTGTTAAATGGGATACAGGGCCTTTAATGGATGAAGGTAGGGCTGACAGATGTCTCATATTTTAGGGGACTGTATTTTATTCCAGAATGTGTCATCTCTACAGAACATAACAGACTGCCTTCCTGATTCTCACCTCCCCAATCCCTGCCCCAGGCTGCTCAGCCAACACAGACGAGATGGCTTATTTGAGAGCATCTTTTTGATCTGACTCACCTAGAGAACTGGACCAAAACCAAAACAAAACGAGCTAAGAGCAGACAATGTTGCTGCATTCGAGCACTTTGGTGAAATGGGGCTCAGGAGCCACTACTAAGCATTGATGCAGAACTTTAAATTTGCAATGAGCTTTACAGTGTTTGAGAATATGTGCTTATCTCTCTGCATGGAAGACTAATGTTATCTCCGCACCCCCCTCTCGGAGGTTATGGTGGTCATTTTATAATGCCATTTCAGTAAATCAGAGCATGTTTTGAGAGGGTGTGTGCATGAACTGTATCTGTGTGCACACTGCATATCTGGGAGCTCTCAAATTCAAATTCAAATTGGAGGAAGGAGGTGCCAAAAGGCGTGGCAATGGCCACCAGCTTTCAAATAGAGCATGCAACTGCATGGAGGCTGTCTATCAATGGCTACTAGACCTAGGAAGCTGCCTTTGGTCTATCTACTCCATGCACCCTGCAGATTTTTATTGTTGGGCTACAACTCACATCAGACCCTCCAACTGTGGTCAACCATCAGGTAAGGTGGCAGCTGTAGTCCAAGAGAACTGGAGGGTAGCAGGTTGGGGAAGACTGATCTACTCTCACTGGCTGTGACTCTCTAGGATCTCTGGCATAGGTAAATGCTGTTTGGACTCTTCATAAAAAATGTAAAGTATAAAATCAGAAAAGATCCCCCATACCATGAGGTGTTGCTGAGTTCTGCTCACTGCAATGGGAAGCTTCCTCGCAAGAGGATTTTTAAATGCATTTAAGAACATTACCAATAAAGAAATGACTGCAACTTTTTTTAAGGAGGGGGATAATGCCTGTAGCAATCTGCAAGGTGGAAGGCTTTATGGCGCTGCCTCAGCCTTGCAAAATAAAGTCATTCCCAAATCCATCAAAGCCCTCTTCCCACAAGCTATCAGAGTTCAGCAGCTGGGCTATGCTGTTCCATGCAGTGATCATATTGTGTACACACACACACACACACACACACACACACACACACACACACCATCTTCTATTGCCTAAGACCTCAGGATGCCAAGCCTTGAAGGCTCTGGGGTTCGACGTAAGTGTGTGTGTGTGTGTGTGTGTGTGTGTGTGTGTGTGCAGCCTGTTAACTGGCACAGCCCAGCTTGTTGAGTGCTGACCTATTGTTCCATTAAAGCCACAGATTACAAGCAGGGCAGTGCTTCAGCAATAATTAATGCTGGCCCCCTGAGCCAACGGGAGCAGGCATATTAAGAAAGCTCTGAGCAAGCAGAATGAGCAAAGGCAAATGGCCCCTGAGCAGTCCAGGCAGAACCTATTTATTATTTCGTTACTTGTTTAACAATCTCTTTCCCCTTCCCATCCCCAAGTCACACCGGTCAGCTCTGCTCCCCCAAGGTCCTTTGCTGGAGTTTTTAAAAGACGCACCACCAGTTCAATATCTCCACGAGACAATTAGCAAGCTGCTCTCCAGCCCTGATGCAGCTTTGCAGCTAAAAAGAAGCAGCAAGAAATCAAGAATTGGATGGCCAAGTGTCCCGACCTTAAAAGAGGGCAGTTCTCTATCTGGGTTGTTTGGCTGCATTCACATGGCAGGTGATTCCATTTCCCCAATGTTGCCCTACCTGTTAGTTTATGTGCTATATTCGAGCTTTCACCTAACAGAAAAGCCATGTAAAGCTACAATCCAGTGTGCTTAGTGCTTATTTCCGTGTTATTTTCAGAGACAATTAAGAGCAGCAGTGGGGAATTAGTCGCTCGCAATATGTTGTTCAACTCCAATGAGCCCTGGCCAGCTGTTCTGTTTCAGGCAGCGGTCCCTGCTGGGGAAAGGGGTCTAGGCCCAGGCCCAGGTCTGTCCCAGCTGGATCCCTGAAGCAAAATACTACTCAAGTCAATATCCAGGATCTGCTGAGCAGTTAGGTCAGCCCAGACTCATATTCCTCAAAGGCAGGCCAGCAAAGAGTTAAATTCCAAGGTACAACAAAGTGTCAGCTTCCAGGATGGGTTAGGAAAAGGGGCCACCCCTTATGATGCCCCCACCCACATGCAAAGAGAACTCTCATGTTGCTCCAGCAAGCTGTATACACAGACTAAGTCTTAAATACGGTTTGGGCTTCCTTCAGGCTGTTGGCTCCACCCTCACAATGAATTAGGCTTTCACTCTAAAAGGGGAGCCACTTGCTCTAGAATCTTTTGTCTGCAGCCGCGGGGAAGCAGCTGTAGAGTGTACTGTGTTTGGAGCTGGTGTCCTCAAAGTTTGAGGATGGTCTGTTCTTTCTGCTGATCAAAATTCTGAAGAAGGAAGAGCACTGAGGTGCGTTTCCAAGGTCAAATCCTGATCTAAGATACCATCTCTCTCTGGGGTCTGTTCTCTAGAAGCACTGGGCCCACCCATGATTTAGAGGTCACCTTCTGAATGCAATTATATATATGTATATACACACACACACACACACACACACACACACACCACATCTGACTGGGTTTCCTCAGCCACTCTGGGAGGCTCCCAACAGAATATTAAAAACATGACAAAACATCAAACATTAAAAACTTCCCTAAACAGGGTTGCCTTCAGATGTCTTCTAAAAGTCAGATAGTTTTTTATTTCCTTGACATCTGATGGGAGGGCGTTCCACAGAGTGGGTGCCACTATCGAGAAGGCCCTCTGCCTGGTTCCCTGTAACCTCACTTCTTGCAGGGAGGGAACCACCAGAAGGCCTTCGGAGCTGGACCTCAGTGTCCAGGCTGAATGATGGGGGTGGAGACGCTCCTTCAGGTATACTGGGCCGAGGCCATTTATAAAGGTCAGCACCAACACTTTGAATTGTGCTTGGAAACGTACTGGGAGCTGTTTTCTTGAGCAAAGGTAACACAAAGGTGAGGCCAGCTTGTGCTATTCTTCTTTACTAGACTCTTCACATACACACCCCAAGAACAGCTGAGCCAGCAATGTATTCAACGTTCAATTCTGTCCATCTGCCAAGTCTGCAGAGCTGGGAGCTGTGACTTTGCTCCAGACGGCCCCAATCAAAGCGACCTAGCCCTGCAGAGAGGATGGCGCAGGCAACTGGGTATGTTCCAGCCAACAGTCTATTAATTACTTATTGGCTTCTGTTGCTCTGTGCGTCAGGCAGCTATTTTGAAAACACACATATCCATGCAAAGTCCCCTTATGCCCTAAAACGGCTTGCAAGAAGGAACAGCTTGAAGTAAGGCAGAATGGAAGTGCATAAGTACATTCACTCATGGGAGGACAAGGCAGTTCTTAGAATCATAGAAGGATGGGGTCTCAAGGGTCATCTAGTCCCACCCTCTGCAATGAAGGAAACACAGCTAAAGAATCCCTGGCACTTGGCCATCCAACTTCTGTTGAGAAACCTTCAATGGAGAGAGTCCACCACCTTCGGAGGTAGTTTGTTCAGCTGTCAAACAGCTCTTACCATCAGAAAGTTCTTCCTAATGTTTAGTTAGAATCTCCTTTCTTATAATGTGAATCCATTGGTTCAGATCCTTGTGAGGATACCCAGAGCTTACAGGGTTAACAGCTCAAGGGAAATGATGTCCTGTCACTGGGGTGTGTTCGCATATGGGGTTTGTACTTTGTTATGTGAACAGTTTTTACTTTCTGTTTTGGCTACGACAGGAGAAGCATAATGTCTTCGCTATCTCCTGGTTCAGCATCTTAAAAAGCAGAGACATCACCTTGCCAACAAAGGTCCATATAGTTAAAGCTATGGTTTTCCCAGTAGTGATGTATGGAAGTGAGAGCTGGACCATAAAGAAGGCTGATCGCCGAAGAATTGATGCTTTTGAATTATGGTGCTGGAGAAGACTCTTGAGAGTCCCATGGACTGCAAGAAGATCAAACCTCTCCATTCTTAAGGAAATCAGCCCTGAGTGCTCACTGGAAGGACAGATCCTGAAGCTGAGGCTCCAGTATTTTGGCCACCTCATGAGAAGAGAAGACTCCCTGGAAAAGACCCTGATGTTGGGAAAGATTGAGGGCACAAGGAGAAGGGGACGGCAGAGGATGAGATGGCTGGACAGTGTTCTCGAAGCTTGACTTTGACCAAACTGCGGGAGGCAGTGGAAGACAGGAGTGCCTGGCATGCTCTGGTCCATGGGGTCACGAAGAGTCAGACACAACTAAACGACTAAACAACAACATCTCCTGGTTGTTGTTTTGCTGCTGTACAATAAAGCTTCATAGAGTAGAAGCAGCTGTTGTATGGGAGTTTTACTGCATGGCTGAGATTCCTTCCACACAGGAACTGCTGCGCAAGATACTCTGCTGTAGCTGGGAGAAGCAGGTTGGCACAGTGGAAGTGGACTGGACGCCACAACAGTCCTGCTGTTTGCAGCCTTGACAGACTCTCAACAGAACAATCCTGCCCTCCGGAGCAAGAGAAAACAAGCTTGCTCCATCTTCCATGGGTCAGCCCTTCAGATATTTGATGGTGGCTATCCTATCACCCCGCAGTCTTCTCTTCTCCAGGCTAATCATACCAAATTCCCTCAACCATTCCTCATGAGGCTTGGTTTCCATCCCCAGTGGCAGTGAAGAGATCTTGCTACAGTCAACAGAGGAACAAAGCTTAACACCAGGGCAGGATATGGAATTGCTGCAACAGGAATAGTGTCTCTGAGCCCCTGCTCCTTCATTCTACAGTGGTACCTCGGGTTACAGATGCTTCAGGTTACAGACTCTGCTAACCCAGAAATAGTACCTCGGATTAAGAACTTTGCTTCAGGATGAGAACAGACATTGTGGCAGTGGCAGCAGGAGGCCCCATTAGCTAAAGTGGTACCTCAGGTTAAGAACAGTTTCAGGTTAAGAACGGACCTCCAGAAAGAATTAAGTTCTTAACCAGAGGTACCACTGTATTCCATTCCACACATACATAAATACCAACTTTAGCAAGTAGGAACTCAAATTTTATTTCTTCCACACCTGCTGAAGAGACTGGCATGCCAAAGCCATCTCTCCCTCTCCATGCAGCTTGGCAAAATATAGAAAGATAGATTCCTCGTTTCACATTCTTGGAATGGATAACCGCTCATTCCCCTAGGAAGCAGCTCCCTCTCTTCCTCCTTCACTCACCCCTATGTTGCAAGTCTTTTGCTCGCTTGATGCAAAACCGAGAATATTTATTTCCACCTCTCAAGCGATTTGGGATAAAGGAGCCAAGCAAGTTCAGACAAACAGTACGGTGCAGTCATCTCAAATGCCAGGCCATTTGTCATTTCACAACTTATTCTAATAGAGCCAGGGCTATTAATACAATGGCTGGGGTTGTGTGTGTGTTGAGGGAAGCAGCCACAATTTATTTCAAAGCCAGTAAAAGCACTTTTGGGGGTGGGGGGTGGCTGGCTATGGGAAGTGAAACAGACGGCTGGATATTTGACACAGCAGAGCCAGCAGTTCAGGTTTCCATCCCCCTAAAATTAGAATTATTCTGTTCCACAGACGAAGCCATAGAATCATGAAGGCAGACCTCATTTAATACACAAACGCACCAAGAATGCACACACAACCAAACATATTCTGCATCAGGGGTGAGCAACATCTTGTCGGTTGAGAACAGGGGCGGACAATTCTGGCAAATTTGGTCTGTTTTTAATTTTTTTGTTACTCCAGTCTTAAATTCAGTTCTCCACATTTCCAGGTCGGTTAATTTATATTTATATTTATATTTATATTTATATTTATATTTATATTTATATTTATATTTATATTTATATTTATATTTATATTTATATTTATATTTATATTTATATTTATATTTATATTTATATTTATATTTATATTTATATTTATATTTATATTTAGAAAAATGTCCTCATGAAAATTGGTCAGCTTTTTAGTGTGAATTTCTCCTAATAGGCACATTTTCGCATGCATTTTTGCCTAGCGCATGCATTTTCTCAAAGCAAATTTCCGTAATGTAATGCATTCTGTACGTCATTCTCTATAATGCATGCATTTATGTGCGCACTTTAGCCTAGTAGATGCATTTCCTAGCACATTGCTTGGCTGAAGAGCTGCATTTAAAAAATCAGAGAAGCATAAATTCCAACTGTCTTTGTTTGTATATTGTTTCAGAAAGTACAAATTAGGTACATGCACCTTTAACTACCAACTGAATTGGATTCCTGCTCCCATCCTAAAATAAGGGCCACATTCCCTCAGAGATAATCTGTTGGGGAGTGAGGCTCAGGCAATAAATGGGTGGCGTTTCAACCAGCAATCGGTGGGGCCAGAGCCCAAAATGGCCCCTTTATTTCTAACCTCCTGTAGTATCCTGGGAAAAGGGAATGACTGGCTGAAAGCCTAAACAACAGCACTCCACACTGAAACATTTTGTTAGGCAGTTATTTTCAATGGAAGGGAAACAACTTTTTTTTTAAAAAAGGCAGAAAACAAAGTACCACATATTTCACTCTATAAGACGCACCAGACCATAAGACGCACCAAGTTCTTGGAGGAGGAAAACAAGGGAAAAAATATTCTGAATCCCAGAAGCCAGAACAGCAAAAGGGATCTGGCTTCTGGGATAGCTGATAGCTTCTCTTGCTGTTCTGGCTTCTGGGATAGCTGCGCGCAGCCTCTCCCAGGCAGCGGGATGAAGGCTTCCCCTGCCCTGAAGAGGCTCCCCCAAGAGCCGCGCTCCCTTTAAAGAGCCCCGTGGAGCGTGTGTGCGGCTCTTGGGGGCTTTTTCCAGAGGAGGGAGTAGGGCAGCCCTTCTCCCTCCTCGGGGAAAAGCCCCCAAGAGCCGCACACACGCTCCACGGGGCTCTTTAAAGGGAGCACTGAGCAGAGCCTCCCGCCTGCATTCACTCCATAAGACGCACACACATTTCCCCTTACTTTTTAGGAGGGGGAAGTGCGTCTTATAGAGCGAAAAATATGGTAATTATTTATGTAGTGCAAGGTTTCGCAAACTTGGGTCTCCAGCTGTTGTTGGACTACAACTCCCATCAAACATGGGACCTTTTGCATAATAAACCATTGCACTCTAATAGTAGTCTCGCCATCAGCAAGAAGTTCGCCTCCACCCACGGGGCCCAGCTAGCTTGCAAGAAGAAGCATGAAAACGGAAATCGGAATTGTTAAATGCACAGTAGCACAATGCAAGGCACAGTCTTTGAAAGGGCTTTGTCTAGCTAAGCGTAATGCCTCCCTCCTCCCTCTTTCAGCGTTTCGGATAGGATTAGAGGCGGGAACGTCTGTCAGGAATATTAACATGACTAACAGCCACACGCTGAGCAAAGCTACTCAGGCCTCAATCTTCCTAAGCAAGGCCCCCTGCCAGCTGGACGCCACCTTCGGTGCAATTTGTGAAGCACTGTGACTTAGAAAGTACTCGTTTTAGGCTTTGAGAATGAAAAATGAATAACCTTAAGCTGTAGCACGCAAGCCCGTCCAAGTTAACTGGAAAGAAGCACCATGCCCAGGTGATAAGTCCAACTGACAATATTGCCTCTATGACTATGGTTGCATTTTTGTCCTCGGTTTAAATTGGGGAGCAAGCCCCATTGAATTCCATATGAGGACGGATGGTTGGGATGTAGTAGAGGGGGAGAAGGGCCACACCAATTGGCACTGTCCCCCTGCATCCGGTACCCATTTGTTAAGGAGGCCATGCGTCGCTGCCCCACCAAGCTCAGACTTCTTTCCTTCAGCCAGGCCAAAGGGTATCATGGCAGCAATCAACTTTCTCCCCCTTGCCCCTGTAAAACTCAGCAGAGAGGGGGATGGAGACAAAACTGGAATTAGTTGGTTCTGCCTGGCATTGGTTCTGGTTTCATGCACTTTTGATCTGCCATCCTCACCCTCCACTGTCTCCACATTCATCAGTGAAATGGTACAAAAAATCATATTTACAAATGGATTGAAATAAGTACCTGTATACCACACACTTCAGGATAAAGTGCATTTCTAAATGCATTTGTTGAGCTAAAATACATGTGTAAATAAGTAGTCTGTGATAAAGTATTTTACCTCATCAAATGCATTTATAAAAGCACTTTATACTAAAGTGTATTATTTCTATGTATTTATACATTTTGGTACTTTCCCCCCTTTGGAGGAAGAAAGGCTGTGCAAAATCCAGAGGATAATTGTCAGTTTCACTTAAAAATGAGGACCAAGTGAAATTCTCCCCTCATTCACCCCTCATTTCCTCCATTATCCCTAAACGGCTTTGAAGAGTTCTACTGCTTTTAGTATGTTTGTATGTTTTAAGGGCTTTCAACCTGCTTTTATCATGGGTGTCATTCCCTGTTAGGCTATCTTGGGAATTTGTTTGAAAGGCAATGTTAGATATTTTGAAAATAAAAACATACATACTTATGGTTGCGTGAGGCCCACCTGCCACCTCAAGTGAAACATGGCAGAAACTGCTGCTGTTTGAGGGGAAATAGGTGGTTATTGTGGTTAGAAACATAGGAAACTATCTTAAACCAAGTCCAAACAATTGGTCAAGCTACCCCAATATTATCTAAACCAGCAGTCTTCAACCTTGGTTGTCCAGATGTGGGTGAACAGCAATTCCCATCATCCACAGCCAGCTTAGCTTGATGGTCAAGGATGATGGGAGTTATAATCCACCCACATCTGGGAAACCAAGATGGAAGAACACTGGTCTATGCTGAGTGGCAATGACTCTCCATGGTTTTAGGTGAGGGACATTCTCAGGAGATGCCAAGGATTGAACCTGGTACCTTGTACAAGCAAAACAGGTTGATTGCCATCAATTCCTTCCCATTTATCAGTCCTTTGAGGGTCCAGAAGGGAACTAAAGAGACAGCACAGTCTTAACTAATGTTGGGCTGAATAACCTCCCACTTCACAGGGCAATTTATGGTGTATTGTGGCCATTCCCAAGTGGAATATTCTGTTTAGGAATGCTGCCAGACTGCTACATGCCACATGAAGTGCTAGCAAGGCTTTTACCAAGAAAAAAAGAACAGAAAAAGAAGGAAGAGAAAGCCTTTGGAATCTGCTATTAACATTCCACATGTGTGAAAGGTATTAGAATGTCTTTGTGGGGTGTCATAACGCTTATTCCCCAGATAGAGCCAAAATAACAGGGGCTAAATAGTCCCACCGCCTTTTAGATTAGGTGAATTCACACTCACTAAAGCAGAATTAGGTCCTGGTTCAACAGGGTTCTAGGCAAAAAAAAAAAGGCCAACAGCTCCTTCAGGTAAATGAAGCAACAGGTGAATGCTGCAGGCCACATTCATCTGTGCTCAGGAACAGAAATTAGAAGCAAATATGATCAGTATTCAATCACATGGTTGTAGCTAAGTCCACAAATGACACATGATTTGGTTTGTTTGGTTTTCTTACATTGTTGATGTGCTGGGGGCACTGTTATACAGTGGTTTCACTCCTTCCTCCTGGGCCGTGTTCAGAGAGTGGTGGTGGGGGATGAGTGTTCAGACCCTTGGGCCCTCACTTGTGGGGTGCCTCAGGGTTCCGTCCTCCCCCCCATGCTTTTTAACATCTATATGAAGCTGCTGGGAGAGATAATCAGGGGGTTTGGACTGGGTGTCCATCAATATGCAGATGATACGCAGCTCTACCTCTCTTTCAAATCAGAACCAGTGAAGGCGGTGAAGGTCCTGTGTGAGTGCCTGGAGGCGGTTGGAGGATGGATTGAAGTTGAATCCTAATGGATTGAAGTTGAATCCTGACAAGACAGAAGTACTGTTTTTGGGGGACAGGGGGCGGGCAGGTGTGGAGGACTCCCTGGTCCTGAATAGGGTAACTGTGCCCCTGAAGGACCAGGTGCGTAGTCTGGGAGTCATTTTGGACTCACAGCTGTCCATGGAGGCGCAGGTCAATTCTGTATCCAGGGCACCTGTCTACCAACTCCACCTGGTACGCAGGCTGAGACCCTACCTGCCTGCGGACTGTCTCGCCAGAGTGGTGCATGCTCTAGTTATCTCCTGCTTAGACTACTGCAATGCGCTCTATGTGGGGCTACCTTTGAAGGTGACTCGGAAACTACCGCTAATCCAGAATGTGGCAGCTAGACTGGTGACTGGGGGCGGCCGCCGAGACCACATAACACCGGTCTTGAAAGACCTACATTGGCTCCCAGTACGTTTCCGAGCACAATTCAAAGTGCTGGTGTTGACCTTTAAAGCCATAAACGGCCTCGGCCCAGTATACCTGAAGGAGCGTCTCCACCCCCATCGTTCTGCCCGGACGCTGAGGTCCAGCGCCGAGGGCCTTCTGGCGGTTCCCTCATTGCGAGAAGCAAAGCTACAGGGAACCAGGCAGAGGGCCTTTTCGGTAGTGGCGCCCGCCCTGTGGAACGCTCTCCCATCAGATGTCAAAACGATAAACAACTACCTGACATTCAGAAGACATCTTAAGGCAGCCCTGTTCAGGGAAGTTTTTAATGTATGATATTTTAGGGTTTTTTGGTTTATATGGATGCCGCCCAGAGTGGCTGGGGAAACCCAGCCAGATGGGCGGGGTACAAATAATAAATTATTATTATTATTATTATTATTATTATTATTATTATTATTATTGATGTTTCCTTTACATTGAAATGAATGAACCTGAGTTACAAAGTTGCATAAATAGTTGTGTCAGTTACGTAAAATAGCAGACAACAAGATTAATAACGTAGTATGTGACTGAACTGCAGCAGAAGGGAAACAGCGCTGACTGTGATTAATATAGGCTGGGACATAAATCACTGCTAGGTATACTTGAGGGTAGGATATAAAAAGGCAGTGATTTGGCTGGGGGGGGGGGAGGTATTTTAATGTCTTGCAATTCCCCAGACGGCAAAACATAGTTATTTAGTAACACAATATATATACTGCTCACTAGAAGAAAAGACTTCTCTGCAGTTTACAGTAGATATTCCAACATATTCATTAAAACCACTAATAAAAAGCATTTAAACAAGTTACATGAAAATATATATATAACAGCACAAATTTAAAAACACTTGTAGCTGCTAAAATAATGTGCTAAAACTAATTGTCTAAGCAGACTTGCAGGGACTCTCTCTCTCTCTCTCTCTCTCTCTCTATATATATATATACACACACACACACACACACACATATGGAGGTGCAAAAAAACACTGCAGGGCATTTGAGGAAATGTACGGACTTGCCGATCAGAAGGTCGGCGGTTCGAATCCCTGCGACGGGGTGAGCTCCCATTGCTCGGTCCCTGCTCCTGCCAACCTAGCAGTTCGAAAGCACGTCAAAGTGTAAGTAGATAAATAGGTACCGCTCCAGCGGGAAGGTAAACAGCGTTTCTGTGCGCTGCTCTGGTTCGCCAGAAGTGGCTTAGTCATGCTGGCCACATGACCCGGAAGCTGTACCAATAAAGCGAGATGAGCGCCGCAACCCCAGATTCGGCCACGACTGGACCTAATGGTCAGGGGCCCCTTTACCTTTACCTTTACCTTTACATGGTGGAATACAGATTCAGCCACATGGCTCTTTTGAAAGCCTAGGGTGGATGTCAGTGCTCAGGAGCCCTACTGTGGGGCCCTAGCAGCTGCCCCAGGATGCCAGGCGCTGATGCCAACTCACCACTCAACTCTTAGGAGAATTGGGAGGCTTCTTCAATCCCAAGCACAGTTTCAAGGGGTACGTTATCTCTCTCATGCACACACATATACACAGGGACTTTCAAGTCAAGGGTTTGAGAGCTTTCATCTGAGGACTAAGTTCAGCCTGTGGTCAGCAGTCCACATTCACAGCCCAGTGGTGGCTGGTGCCCATTTGAACTGGTAGTGCAACAAGCAAGGTGACCAAGAGTAGGTGGAGCCAGAACCAATGGCAGATGGAGCTACCAACCTCCACTAACACAGCCCCTTTGCAAGCTCTTTCCTCTACTAGGTACTGGATCTACTTCTGCTGCATCACAAATGCTCCACGACATTCTGGCGCCTTGCTAGCCTTGAAGTAGAGTCACCATTAAAAGCAAAAAAAAAAAATGCTTCCCTAGTTTTAACAATGCACGTTGTTCAGCTCTGCCTGTAGCTACTGGACAAGATTATCAAGGGACACAACCTCATTCTGTCAATGCTGAAGACCATTATTATTATTTTAAAATATTGGCCACTGTAAGAAGCAGAAGATGCTGAGCTGGTGTGACACAAGACTTTATTCCAACTGAGTGGCAAAAGGCAGATTTCAATAGATTGCAGCTGTCGGGAAACTCTTGCCGATATTAACGAAAGAAAGTTTAAAACGCTGTGAGTAATTTTACAGAGAGCCAAGGGGACTATCCACTCGTTTGCTTTGAAGCAGAGTCTACAGAAACACAGCACTCTTCCACCAGTACTGTAGGAGCTCTGAGCAGAAAGCTGCATTCTCAAGTCAGACAGGAGTGCCGAACTACCCCCAGAGTAGAGCTGGAAGAAAAATTAAACTCAGCTTGCATTTAAAGGTGAACTCATCTAATTTGCCCTCTCCAAACCTATATATGATTTATTTACCGCCCTTCATCATAAGATCACAGGTTGGTTCACAGATACAAGCCAAAATGTAGCCATCTTTCAAAATTCACAGACTCTCATTTATTTCACAACAACATTTATACCAAATCAGAAATGTGTTTATTAGGAGAAATCCACACTAAAATGTTGGTGAGTTTTCATGACAAATCACAATAGAAACATGGAACCCTGAATTTAATATTGGAAAGATGAGAAATGGAGGGAACCAAAAATGACTGATTTGTCCATCTTTGAAGAGAACCCAGTTTGGAACCCTGGAGAGTCACTGCCAGTCTGTGTAAATCAGGGTTCTTCAACTGTGGTGGGATCCCCAGATGATGGGATCACCACTGACCACTGGGACATAATATTCAAATGGAAGATTGGAAAAGGTAATGGAAATCGGATTTGAAATTTACAGCATGTTGTACACTGAAATAAAATTATATGAAAACGATGTACCAGTGGTATTTGACTCCTACTAAGTTAGCAAAAATGTATAAGACAAGTTCAAATATATGCTGGAACTGTAAAGAAAAAGAAGGTACCTTTTATCATATGTGGTGGACTTGTAAGGTAATAAAAGCTTTCTGGGAGATGATATATAATGAAATGGGGAGGGGGAAATGCTTAAAATAACTTTTGTTAAGAAACCAGAAGCTTTTTTATTAGGAATTACAGGTACCAACATACCAAACTCTTAATGCATGGAACAAATGCTACTAGCCCAGAGATGGAAAGAAGACGAAGTCCCTACCAGAGAGGAATGGCAAACCAAGCTAATGGACTATGCCGAGATGGCAAAACTGACTGGAAAACTCAGAAACCAAGAGGATAAAAACTTTACAAAAGAATGGGGGGAAATTATAAGTTATTTAGGAGACCACAGCAAGCAGATGGAAACAAGAGCAGGGTTTTTGTTTCACCTGTAGCCCAAAAATCACTATGGATAATATGGTTTGATAGAAAAACTGGAGTATGGATGAATATGCAGTTGTAGATGTTTAAAATGAGACCCCATGGAGGGGGAGTCCCAAGATTTGATTGGAATTGTAGCCCAACAACATTTGGGGACCAAAGGCTGATGGCAGACAGTGCCATTGTAGATGAGCCAATGGTCTGACTGGTGAAAAGACAGCTTTCTTTGTTCCTATGTGTGGTTCTGTTTTATGTTTGCACATGGAGTAATCTGGACAACAGGAGTTATGGGTTTCCCCTTGCAGTAAATTACATGTGACCCAGAATTTAGGCAGTGAAATCCATGTGTCCCAGAATTTCTAGAATTTCTGAATCTCATCAGGATGACAGAGAGATAACCTGGCACCAGGGGCAAAGCATGGGGTCTTCCCCTTAGACCACCCCCATCAATGTGGTCAGCAGGAAGCAAGTCTAGGAACCATCAGTATAATAAATGTATTTCATAGTTTGACACGTAGCATTTAATGATGATAAATTCATTCATAACCACGAATACAAATTCACTAGATAAGCAAATGGTGTGTCTATGGCTTTTAATGGATTTATCTACTTTATCTAACCTACTTTACTGGCATGCAAGAAGAATCTCCTACAATCTCAGGAAATTGCAAACCATCATAGTATCTATAAACATTATTTATGATTATTAAAAATGAAGAACAGAAATTATCATTCACATACTCTCAACAAAATGTCTTTTATTAAAGTAATTAATGAATCATCAGATTCTTAAACAGGGAGCCGACTTGAATTACTTCTTCCTTGCTTTCATTCTGGTGATGCTGTTCTTTAAATTGTCAAAAAAGATTTGCAAAGCAAGCTCACATTCTGCTGACAGCATAATAAGGTGGTTAAGCCTTTGTTGCCCTGTGGCAGATCTTAAGCAATTACTTTGCCACAGAGATTAGTAACCCCCGGCCTGCAGGCTAGACTGAGCCTATTGCTGAATTGCATCCAGCTCCCATGTTCCATTGGACACCCATACCTCAGCCCACCCATAGGAAAACACAAAGCTGATTTATAGAGAGTTAGTCCTTTGGTTAATCTAGTCTGGGGTTCTGGACAGGGGTTTTCCCCAGCCTTACTTGGAGATTCCAGGGACTGAATGTGGGTCCTTCTAGCATTGAGCTACAGCCCTTCCCAACTATAGACAAGGTCAACTTCACATCTGAACAAAACAATGTTAACAGTGTTTCTGAAGCTTGGGAGGGAAGGAGGCTGCATGGGCCTGCAAAGCTTTGACTCCCACAAACACCCACTTTGGCGTCTCTTCTGAACCTCTCTCCATCAGATCCTCACACTCAGCCTCTCTTTTCTACCACATCAAAGAGCAAGTTCCATGGGTGACTGGCTCAGCTGACCAGATGTCTTGCCTGGAGAAGGTCAACAGGAATCAATCCCAGGTGTCTCAGGTTCAAAGCATGAGGCATCATGTGCAATGGTGGAGGAACCCTCTCCGGCACCTGAGGTGGGACACCAAGGGGCGGAGCGAACTGCCCGGTGGTGCACGCA
Organism: Podarcis liolepis; assembly: GCF_965112155.1. Lineage (NCBI taxonomy): Eukaryota > Metazoa > Chordata > Lepidosauria > Squamata > Lacertidae > Podarcis > Podarcis liolepis. The sequence continues at coordinate 69,914,808 of NC_139561.1, read as the reverse complement.
CAACATTCATACAGACTGCGCACATGCAGCATCCCATACAGAATGCACATGTGCAGCAGCCTGCCACGCATGTGCACTCTGCACAGGATGCCACACATGCACACTCCGTTCGGGGTGCCACTCACGTGCATGGTCCATACAGGTGTCAGTACGGGCTGCCGCTTGCACATGTGTGGCATCCCGTATGGAGTGCGCAAGCATGGCAGCCTGTACTGTTGCCGTGCAAGAGGCAGCCCGTATGGACACCGCGAAAGGTAGCCCGTACAGACACTGCACAAGCGGCACCCATACTGACTGTGTCACCCTCGGCCACTCTACAGCTGGGGGAGGCAGGGGCCATCTAGTCACACACACACCCCAGAGTGGCACCCAGGGCGACCCGCCCCCTCCGCCCCCCACTTCGTACACCCCGATCATGTGTATCCCTTTCCAACTTTTTCTGATGCAAAACCAGGGTGTGCATCTTCCAGGACCCGTTCCCGAGCGAGTAACGGGACCCGTGCCTCACTTTTGCCCCCCAAAAGTACTTGGGGGCGAGATCTCACGCAGCTCCCCAAAACCTCTGGGGCACTTGGAAGGTATACAGGTGTTGCTGGGGGCGTGACCCTGTTTAATACCCTGGAGAGCCACTGTCAGTAGACAATTCTAGGATACATGGATCAGTAAACTGATGTAGTATAGTTCTTATGTTCTTAAAGTTCCTGACATTTCTAACAGGAGAACAAAATGCAAAGGCAGCTGTCCTGAGAACTATTTATATCAACCTGTTTTCTGTTGAGGGCAGCATCCCCTCAGGGAATGTATATGTCAGGGGTACATACCAGTTGAAAGTGTTAAGGAGTCAGAGGCAAGGGTGGGTGGCTGGGCAATCCCTTTTTTCTTTGTGTCTTCTCCTCACTTTTTTATGCTGGCCCCTCTCCCCCCTTGTGTCCTTCCTTGCCACCCACATGAAATTGGGCCAAGAGAAGTAGTATTGGAGAATTCTGGCAAAAACGGACACGAGAGCTGAAATTTCTGGTGTTCATTTCTTCATCCCATGTCTAGAACAGAAATCAATGCAGCAGATGTTATCCTTATTCATGGTTGTTGCAGCTTTCTGCGCACAAAAGATACCCAACCGAATTGCTTTGCTCCCATCTGCATTGTGTTTCCTTTGCACCAAAATGAATGGGCTGGGATAACAAAATGACAATGTAACTCATGCAATTTATGTAACAAATTAACTTCACCACAGTGGGAAGATGAAGTGCAGTGGAACAGAAACAGCCCTGCAAGTGATGAATACAAAGTGGAATGGAAAACGATGCTTTCTTACATCTCTAGTCAAGGGTTAAATGAAATTGGATTGAGGGTCGTTTGGAGCCCTAGGGCCACAGGTTAATCACCTATGTTTTACACCTATGCTCAGCTGAAATCAGAGCTAACTGTCCCCCCACACACATCCACAAATACCCTTAAGTCTAAAGTGCAGTCTTTCTGAGATAGGGCCACAAGCATTTCATTGTCTAAAAAAAGTTTTTCCAGGAAGGTAATCATCTCTCTTCCTTGCCTCCTAAGCCATCTTCAGCGAAGAAGGAGAAGAGGGAAAGTCTTCCACCTCTATTTCAAAAATTTACCAAAGCCTGCCATTTGTCCTAATATCCTGCCATAATAAAACAATTTTGACTGGTGACCAGCAGAAGCTTAAAATGCAATTACGTGGAAGGGGTTATTTCGTCGCCCCACAGACACAGCTGTCTGGGCCAATCCATCTCCTCCCTCTCGACAGGTTTAGTGGTATTGCGTTTTATGCACAAGGCCTTCGGTCTTTTCTCGCTCTGCCATCGGTCTCCAAAAGAGGATCCAAGCTCCGCATAGGCTGCTTTATCTTAATGACAAATTTGACCGTCATCTGTATACCCCTCCCCGCCCCCCCCCCCAAATAAAAGCAGCTTTGAAAACCGCTCCTTTGTCAGATGGGCATAGCGAAGATGCAGAGTGCTATTGCACAAAGCGCATGGAGGGCATGGCCAGAAATTTGTGCTCACTGAATCAGGCCTGTGGCTCATCTAGTGCAGCATCCTGATCTCACAGTGGCCAACCAGATGCCTGTGTGAAGACGCAGGATCTGAGCACAAGAGCACTCTCCTCTCCTGTGGTTTTACAGCAACTGTTATTCAAAGGTATGACCGCCTCCAGCCATGAAAAGCAGAGAACAGCCAACAAAACACCACCACCACCACAAACTGGCTTACAAGTATAAAACCAAATTTACTAGAATAATAGCTAGAATAGAGATAGAATAGAGACTTGTAACCATTCAAACAACAAGCATACTAAGGTCCCATGTGCAAGACAAAGCCTGGAGATACTGGAAACATGGAGTGGATAAATGTATAACTCTACCTTAACAAGTTACATGTGCAGTAAACATTATACAGACTGGATAAATGAACCATTCAACAAGTAGCATGTGAAAAGGTTTTACAAAGCTGTTTTTCAAAGATTGAACTGGATGAGATGTTCTTCAATGGGTCTTGAGTTGGAAACACAAAGCCGTATGCATGGATCAATCACAGGAAGGCAAATCAAAACCACCACCCTGGTGAGAATACCGCAAGTGGGCAAAAGGAGACCTGTTCTCCGGATATATTACAGGTTTCGCTACACGCTTCATCAGTCCGAAAAGCCAGTCATAAAAAACGGTTTGCTCAGGATAAAGAAAGTATTCACTGGCATGTATATACTTAGCAGAGAATAGCCACCATGGTAAGCAGGCAATCATAGCCTTATTCTCCATGAATTTGTTTAATCTTCTTCTGAAGCCATCCATGGCGCGATCAACACACACAACCAAGGCTTTGAAAGGCAAACAGGTTCCCCATCCCTGACCTAAACCGTCAGTCATTTGCTAGACTAGTGCCAAAGCAACATTCCTTGCCTATCAGTGAGTCTGGTTTCCAGTCTATCGTGCATCCAGCTCACATCCTGACCTGCTACCTTGATCTTGTCCATTTCCAGGCTGCCCCTGGCAAGACCCAGCATGGAACAGGAAAAAGCGACGTGCCAGAGGTCACATGAGTAGCAAGTAGAAATTAACTTTTCTGTCTTGAGTGCCACCTTGGGCGGGTACCAGAAGACTGTCCCCACAGCTGCCCGCCACATCCCTTTTCCAAGCCAGGAACATTCTCTTGATCAAAAGGAACCAGGCTAGTGTACAAGGACAGGCATATTTTCAGAAGCAAAGACTAATGGCCCACGTCTCAGCCTAGCATGGCAGGCTGCTAATGCCAGTCTCTAAGCAGGCCCTGTACAGAAGGCAGTTTTGCAATGCACTGTGGGTTGCTGCTACATACATAGTTAGGAACTGCTATAGGAGTGCTAATCCACTCTAGGACACTCCAAGGACTAAACTGTGCTTTAAATAGAGGCTGAAAAAATAACACTGTCAACCAGTAGCTACCTTTGGCAAGCAGTTAGGCAAACAGGGGTACTAATGGCTTCTGTGTGATCAACCTCAGTGAGGGAAACACGGAATGGAACTGCTGAGTTAGGAAAGCAATAGATACAGTAATTCAACTCCATTCCTGCCCAAAGTGCTCTCACATGGCCTATGCTACGCTTGCCATTGTCTTTTGGGTCCCACGTTGCAGCATAGAAGCCCTTTCCATGCAGGCGTGTTAGGGATGGAGAAGAAGTTCCAGACTCTCAAATTCAAACTTCTTGAAACAATTCGCAAACCAAAAGGCAGCAATCCTTCAAAAGTCCGATGTCTCCGAATTATGTGGTACATTATTATATGACATTGAGAACTTAAGAAATGCCTGCTGAATAAGGCCAACTGCCTATCTAGTCCCAGCATCCTATTCTCACAAGGGTCAACCGGATGCCTATGGGTAGTGTCAGAGGTCTGTTGCGGTTGCTCGAGAGTAACCAGGCAGGACTCCAACCTGTCTTTTACAGGCTTTGTTTTGGTGCAAACTATTTACAGTGAAGAGCATCATAAGTTCATGTCTGGCTCAATCGCTAGCAGAATCCGGGAGTGGTTTTTTTTTTGTACCTCCCCCAACATAAAAGTTTCATTACCCCCAACCGTTTCCGCCCCTCCCTGCGCCTCAGACTACTGCGCAGGGTGGGCGATGGCAAAGGCGAGCTTACCTCCTCTCCAGCTTGCTCAGGAGCGGTGTTGAGGCTCTCACTAGCATCCCCTAGTCCTTGCACCTCTTCTCCACTGGAGGTGGGGCTTTCCTCCTCCCTGGAAGAGGAACTGCTTCTCAAGATTGTCGGAGGCTCCCTATAACACAACTGCCCTTCTATTTCTCGCCTCTGAGCCGATGGCAGTTCCCTGACAGGTAGCAACTGCTATTTGAAAACACGGCTTCCTCCAGTTGTGGAGGCAGAACATAGCCATCATGGCCTGTAGCCATCAACAGCCTTCTTCTCAAGTTTATCCAGTCCTCTTTTAAAGCCATCTAAGTAGCGTTCATTCTGCTTTATTGTGGTGTGCGCCCATTAATCATCAAACATTTTTCAATGCATTTTCCCATCACTTTCTTAACCACAAAAGGTCCCTTTCTTTTTTAAAAAGTGGATGTGTTGCACTTTCGGGACACTTTAATTGCACAAAGCTACATCACCCAGCATGCATTTGAATCCCTTCTATAAAACTCTGACAGTCTAGAGGCGCTCTCAGAAATGTATTTATTTATTTGTTGCAACAATTTTATATACTGCTTAATTATAATCGCCTGTAAGCAGTGCACAAGAAACTCGATGCAATGAAAATTTAAATGAGTTATATCTATGAAATCAGAATTCAGTTATAATGCCTGCTGGAGGAGAAGAAAGAAAGAAAGAAAGAAAGAAAGAAAGAAAGGGAGAAAGGAAGGGAGAAAGGAGGGAAGGGAGGAAGGGAGGGAGGGAGGGAGGAAGGAAGGAAGGAAGGAAGGAAGGAAGGAAGGAAGGAAGGAAGGAAGGAAGGACAACAACAACAACAACAACAACAACAACAACAACAACAACAACAACAACAACAACAACGTATTCAGTCAGCAACAGAAGTTCAGCAGGGGTGACTTCAGCTGGAAGGAAGTTCCATCAAATTTGGACCACAATACCAGATGCATGGCTCCCAGTAGATATAAGCTGCCCATCTATGGGGGACCACTCACAGTGACCTCCAGATTACATACCTGCACCTTTAAAGGGAAGGCAACTCAACCTGAATGGGCTACCCTGCCTAGTTCCCAAACCTGGGAACCTTCTACCCAAAAGGCCATAAGACCTCAGTGATCAGACAGAGATATAAGGGATCAGGCAGTATCTTGGACCCATATTGTTAAAGGCCTTGTAAACAAATACAAGAAACTTGAACCTGCCTGGTAGAGCGTGGGCAGCTGCTTGTTTTGGCAGGTGGAGGTGTGCTCCCCCCTCCAACACACATAAAGGAGCATTCTGGGTATATACTTTTTCAAATCCAGTCCAATATGTTGCACATTTAATGCAGAAGAAAGGAGACTCTTGCTAAGCCCTCTGGGATGGTGCAGGAAGGAAAAAGAAGGAGAAATAGGAGGAGAAAGGAACACACACAAAATGACCCAGTGGTGCCAGAGAGGCCTAATTAAATACTCCACAGTAACTCGGGAATATGGATGGCTGCCCAGGAGTCTGCCTGGTGCTTTTTGATCTGTTTAGTCTGTGGGCCTCTTGCTTCAGAGTTAATTACACACTTAAACCCTTTCTGTTTAAGCTAATGCACCATGGGAAATGTTCCATGGGCTTTTTCAGTTTTCTTCTCCTTCTCTTTGTATCGAGCATCCTTTTAAAGTGCTCCCATGCTTGAGGGAAGCTCAATGCCCTCGTTAATTGGACCACGTGAACCTCTTTACTCTGAAAAGGGCTTTGTTTGCTGGGATGTGGCAGGCCGCACTGCCTCACAGGCAAGAGCGCCTTCCAAAATGGCCTTGAGCAAGCAAGTCTCTCCGTGCAAGCCTTCTCGTGCTTTCTTGGAAAGTGTAAAGAATTGCAAATGTTGGGATGCAGTGGAAGCAGGCCAGGATAAATGATAGAGTGAGGCAGTGAGGCAGCAGGAAGACAGATAAAGGGGCAGTTTCCAATAAGATAACCTGGGCAATTAGACCCAGTAAAAAAGCAGCCACAAAATTAAAAGACGCCTGCTTCTTGGGAGAAAAGCAATGACAAACCTAGACAGCATCTTAAAAAGCAGAGACATAACCTTGCCAACAAAGGTCCGTATAGTTAAAGCTATGGTTTTCCCAGTAGTGATGTATAGAAGTGAGAGCTGGACCATAAAGAAGGCTGATCACCGAAGAATTGATGCTTTTGAATTATGGTGCTGGAGGAGACTCTTGAGAGTCCCATGGACTGCAAGAAGATCAAACCTATCCATTCTGAAGGAAATCAGCCCTGAGTGCTCACTGGAAGGATAGATGCTGAAGCTGAGACTCCAATAATTTGGCCACCTCATGAGAAGAGAAGACTCCCTGGAAAAGAACCTGATGTTGGGAAAGATGGAGGGCACAAAGAGAAGGGGACAGAGGACGAGATGGTTGGATAGTGTTCTTGAAGCTACCAGCATGAGTTTGACCAAACTGCGGGAGGCAGTGGAAGACAGGAGTGCCTGGCGTGCTCTGGTCCATGGGGTCACGAAGAGTCGGACACGACTAAATGACTAAACAACAACAAAAAAGCAGTCCTCAATGTTGCAGCAATTCGTCGACCAAGTTCCTTCAGGACTGGCGAAATATATTCAGGATAGGCTGCCGCACTCAGCAGCCTATCCACCACATTCTGCTCAAGCTGCAGTTTCCAAACCAGCTTTAAGGGCAGCCCCAAACAGAGCACACTGCAGTAGTCCAGCCTTGCAGTACCATCAATGGTCCGTCAGGGTTTCAGACAGGGGGTATTCCCAGCCCTTCCTGTAGATGCCAGGGATTGAACCTGGGACCTTCTGCATGCAAAGCAGATGCTCTACTACTTTTCTTTGACCCTGACCTTCAGGCTTCTTCCTGAAGCCTGCCTCCTGGCTTGTCCTTAGTTTTGGACTTGCTCTTTGCCCCTGATTGTCCCACGGTTCCTGGTTTCTGGCTCACCTTAGTCTGTTGCCCACTGCCCAGCCATGACACCAATGATGGTCATAAGAACACAGGCAGCTGTCCTGTGCTAGATCAAAATACAGTGGTGCCTCGCAAGACAAAATTAATTCATTCCGCGAGTTTTGTCGTCTTGCGATTTTTTTCGTCTTGTGAAGCACGGTGTCGGGAAAGTTTTGGAAAAGCTTCAAAAATCACCAAAGTCTTTAAAAACCTCAAAAAAGGCTACCACACCGCGCTCTATGAGTTGCTCCTCGAAGTCAAGTCGCAACTGTATTAACGGTGTTAAGAAAAAGGAAACAAACTTGCAAGACGTTTCCGTCTTGCGAAGCAAGCACATAGGGAAAATCGTCTTGAGAATCAACTCAAAAAACCAAAAACCCTTTCGTCTAGCGAGTTTTTTGTCTTGCGAGGCATTCGTCTTGCGAGGTACCACTGTATTTCTCCGTTTAGCCTATTCTATTCTGGCTGGTAGCAATTCCCCAGGGCTTTCTCCATCACCTGCTATCCAATTATCCTAACTGGAGATGCTTGGGATTAGATCTGGGCTGGTCTGCATTCAAAGCAGATTCTCTGCCATTGACTCCTCCCAAGATCAGGGTCGTACAAAGGTGAAAGGAGAAGAAACAAATCAAAAGGCATTTTTACAAAGCGGCGCTCTTGTTTTCATCTGCTTTGCAACATGAATTTAACACCTACAGTCACCAGAAATATCATTTTGCTTTCTCTTCTACATTGTTTGGAAGTTAACAAATGACAGCAGAGAGACTCACAGCCAATTTAAGCTTCATGTATAGAAAATGTTCCAAGGCACCAATACAGAAGGTGCAGTTATAAACAACCATTTTCACTACACAGGGGTGTTGGCAACATTTTGTGTACTACCTCCCCTGACATAATTGGGTTTTTTTGCCCACTGCTGAATATTGGCGTTTCCAGAAAAACAGCTACAATGTGTAATATTCAACTGAATCATCCTCAGCAAAGACCCGTTGAAATGAATGATTTTAAGTCATTTTCATTAATACAGATGAGTCTAAGTATGGCTTAGGCTCCACTCCTACCCTCCCACACACACTTACTTGGGAGTAAGCCCGACTGAATTAAATAGGACATGGTAAGGATTGCAGTTAGCTGGATACAACTCTCTAACAACACCTAACAACAGGAAACAAGATCTCTGGATACAAGATCTGTAACAACACCTAACAACAGGAAAACCAATGTGCATATACTAACTGGCATGGTTTAGCACTACACAAGCAAACATTGCAATGGCATCTCTCCCCACCCCTTCCTCTTGCTCTCCAATTCCCTCCTTGGCTCCCTCTTTTACAGCAAACTGTGGTTTGCTGTTACATAAGAACCAGGCGAATGTTTTGTTTGGAAACCACAACTGAAAACCGTGGTTTGTGTAAACTAGCAATTCCCAGAGTCCCCTGCAGAAAGGGAAAGATTGTTAAACCACTCTGGGCATTGCAGCTGTATGAGGACCCAATAACAAGCTACCATTCCCAGGATTCTTTGGGGGAAGCCATGAATGTTTAAAGAGTTATGTAGGGTTGCCATACATCTGGAATTGCCCAGACACTGCCAGGATTCAACCATCAGAAACAGTGTCCGAGCAGAAATTGCTTAAATGTCCAGGAAAATCTGGATGTATGGCAACCCATGTTGGAAGTGTAGATTTTGGCAAATATCCTTAAAAACAGCTCAAAAACTTCTTCTTTCTTAGATCTTGCAAAAAAAAAAAAAAGTTCAACAAAGTTCAACAACTTTGCCAAATAAAACCCTCAACTTTTTTCACCTTGTGAAATATGGCAACCCTAGTATTATGAGACTGCTTCAAACGTATAGTGCATATGAGATGAAGCCCAGTTTAAGATAAATAATCCTAAGAAGGGACACCACAAGGAGCACATCAAAAGTTAGCATCCAAACATAGGTCACCTGGTGTCAGAGTTCCCCGCTACGGTGATCTGTTTCTAATTGGCAGTTCTCTGTATGTATTAGCATATGCATATGTGACCACATTTTGTCCTTTTTATTTTGGCGATCTGTAAGTGGCCACCCTATTTGTCAGAGAGTACTCTTGCGCAATTAAGTTATGGTAATTATCTAATTTATAGTAATTACTTCTGAATTTGCAGCAAGACATACAAATTAGCACCTGTAAATCTTACACACAAATCTGTATATTGGTGGGAAGGATGCATAATTGGTCTCCGTGCTAATAACATAATACAAATGTCCGAAGCTATTGCAAATAGATACCTACTTTTTTTGTTAAATGGTTGGGAGTTACAAAAATTCTGTGCCTCTGTGTTCAGTTTTTGTCTGTCATGGAAATAGGGCTAGTTTTTGAAGAAGGAGGAGGAGGAGAAGCAACTCTATTTGATTTTTACACCTTTTAAACACATTAAGCCCCGCTAGGTCTCCAAGATGGCTGCCGGCTTCATGAGCATCCTAGACTTCCTGTCATCACTTCCCCTCTCTTTGCTGTGTCGCCCCCGCCCAGAGCTGACAGACTGAACAGCTCCACATAAATGACAACCCACTAAAGCAAATCCAGGTAACCTTTCACAACTGTGATTAAATTTTCATTCCTGGCCTTTCACAAAAGCTCAGACAATCATCCTCTACCAATAAAAGAAGGCTTTGGCCTACTCCTAATGCAGCTCGGGGGTGGGGGTATTTGGCCCAGCAAACCAAACACTGAACCAACCAAGCCGCTAAAAGGTGTTGCCAGGAATTGCAGAGCTTGTAGCCGCATCACTTTGAGCCAAAAGAGAATTACAGATGAATGACCTTATACAGTCCTCTTGGAACTATACCATTTCCAAATGAAGATAAGGGACATTCCAACTGAGTATACCTCAGTATCCTAAAACACCTTGCATATGGGACAGCGTGAGACAATGTGGTTCTAACCTCACCCTCTTCCTGGCATGCTATAGGCAGCGACTTTTTAAAGTATGGTCAGTATTCGAACACATGATTTCACACCTCCCACCTGTATGCTGCAGGATTTGGCCATGTGATCCATAACTGGACCACAGCATCTGCTGTTAGGTATCTCACCTGCTTTTCACTGTATGTTACAACAACAAAACAAAACAAAGCCAGCTATCAACACAAAGAGAAAGAAGCTGCATACACACTAAACATATAAGGCATATAACTTTCCCCAAAGAATCCTGCAAACTGTAGTTCGTTAAGGGTGCTGTGAACTGTAGCCCCATGGGGGTAAACTATAGTTCCCAGGATTCTTGGTGTGTACACAGTGAGAGAGAGAAACTTACTGTGTTAATTTAAAGCAACCACACAGAACAGCTCTTTGAGGACAATCCTTGTTCTAGGGTTCCGCTCTGTCCTAGGGCCAAGGCAGATGTTACCTTAATACTGCAATGAGTAGCCACGCCTGGGTTTTTAAATAGGCATGGGGGGACACAGATTTTTTTACTGGGACCACAGAATGGGAGGCGACATTTAGCCCTTCCCTTTGCAGCTGTGATCTTGATGTAAATAAACCTCTAAAGTTGGGGGGAAAGAACTCCTCTTGGTTACTTTTGGCACTGCCTACTCTTTATTTTCTTTCTTGTTCAATTTTGTAAGCAAGTCACACAGCCACTGGCTTCCACACCAGCACAGTCACATATGGCTGCCAAGCTAGTACAGTTAGGGTTGCCATACCTCCAGGTCTGACCTGAACTCTCCAGGTTTTCCTGGCTCCCTCTAGGTGTCAGGTGGAAGGCTTGAATTTCCAAGTGTTTGAGAGTGCCTTTAATAATATTATAAATAATAATAAAAAGCTTTAGCCCAGCAGGAGCTGGTTGCAAATTATAGCATAAACACTCTTGGCGGGGGAGCAGGAGTTGTGCCATGCTATCTTCTCCTCTCCCAATTAACCTCCATCTCCTGGACATGCCCAACAAACATGCTGCACCTGGAACTGGGTGCAGAGACTGCAGCTAAATGGGACACAGCTGTGGGAGTACCAGCCGCCTTGGGCCTACCCATACAAACCAAGTATAGATTGAGAGACTAGGGTGATATCCACTATTTCCAGGAACTTTTCTTGGTGTGAGATTTTTGTGGGTGAGCTGAGAGTTTGTTTGGACCCTGGGTGGAGACCAAGAGGCTGAGAGGGGAAGGTGTGTCCGAATGACAATGTTGATTTATACAGATTAGTAAATTTGTATTAATGTGACCTTATCTGTAACTGTGTGGTTTTATAATATTTTGTTTTCAGTTGTCTGTTGTTGCTTTTTTATACAGCACTTAAATATATTAAGTGGTATAGAAATTAAGTGATCAGTCAAGCAATACTCAATGCCCCATTAACATTACTAGGGGCTTCCCCTGTGACAAGAGCAGGGGCTGCCCCTATATCTCAGGTTTCTGAGGGTCTCGGATGCAACCCTCAATACAATAAGCCATTGTCCCAATTAATTTAACATGATCACAGCTGTATAATGACAGTTAATAATATCGGAAGCCATTATATTATGAAAGGTAAGAATCACCCTCTTTATGCGCCTGAGGCACAAATAACAAATGAGCTAATGAACTAAGACAGGAAGTATATTTGGGGGTGGAGTTAGTTGCTAAATCACCTTACAAGCATAACTTTCATTATGTTCCAGGTTTTTCATCTATATTCTTTTTCCCACTTTCCTAAAAATGCTAACACGGAACTCTGAAAAGTGATCATATATTCATTCTGCAAACATAGGAAGTGCATTGTTTGCTTGTTTGTTTGTTTTGGGCTCCTTCTGCTTGCTCAGATCATGTTTCAGAGAAGATAACTAAAACAAAGAAGTATCTTAATAACAGAGCAAGACAACCACAGAGTCAACAAACTATAATGCCTCTTTGCCACCTGAAACTTCCCTTGCCTTTACTGGAACGTTCCATGCTACTCTGAGCCATCTCCTTCCCCGCATTGATGTGTTTATTTAGGACATTTATATGTCACTTAATAATTCACATTTCTAAGCCATGTGTATTTTTAAAAACACACAGGAAATGAGGCAATAAAAGTAAAAAAAAAGTGATCATAAAACCGAGCTGTATCTCTGCTGTATCCTCTCTGATTAGGAGCAGGAAAACTGATGCTGAGAGCAATTTCAGCTCCTTAGAAGGATCGATTCTATTTCACGTGAGAATGAAAGCTGAAGACAAGCACATAAAAAGAAAATGGAGAGGCCCACACAGACTGCACAATTAGAGATGAATGTGGCCAAGTCAGGTCCACTATTGGGGATGGACAAATCGGTCCGTCTCAGCTTCTCTCGGCTTCTCATTTTTCCAATCTTAAATTCAGTTCACCACCTTTCCACAGCAGTTTGCTCTGTCCTCCTGCAATTTCTAGGGTGCCCCTGTGTCTTGCTTTAGAGGACACCCTCTATTTCAGTAGTCTTCAGCTTTTTCCAGACCTAGGACCCACCTTTAAATCAAATATTCAGTGAGGGACCCATCAGATAAATCTCTCTCCAAAGAAGGTCAACTGGCTCCCTCCTTGCTGTCCTTCCAGCAGCAGCTAATACCTTCTCGTAAGCCACCTTGAATCTTATAAATAAATATATAAGAATAATTCATTCATCTTTTGCCACTTATTGGTAGTGCTCCTGTTGCAACCCACCCTGGATCAGGCCAGAACCCAGAAATGGGTCCCAACCCACCAGCTGAAGACAAGTGCTCTGCTTGAAGAGTTATCTGGTCCAGATCCAGGTTAAAAATAAAGACCCCTAAGAAGGGAAATTGGGGGCCTTGAAGTTGCCCATCAGTGGTGGGCAACACCTAGATAGGACCCCCACCAAGCAAAATGCCTTTCCTTCCTATTAGAGTTGTTTATGGAGCAATTATATAGGAACACGGGAAGCTGCCATATACCATTTCCAGAGCATTGGTCCCTCTATGCACTGGCGGAGGAAGAGGAGTGTGGGGGGAGCGCACCGCCCCCGGCAGCACGATCCCAGTGGGATGCCATCCCAGCTGCTCCCCGCCCGCGCTGGGCTCCACGCACCTGCAGGCGGCGTGCCAAAGCCCCAGGTCACATACCACGCCCCCAGGGTGGTGCGCCAGCCCCGCCCCCACCTGCTCTCCGCCCCCCCCCCAGTGCCAGAGCATGAAGCTCTGCCACTGCCTCTATCCCCATATCATCTGCTCCTTTGCTTGGATGGGACAAGTTGTGCAGACTGAATATAGGGGAAGCAATGTTAAGAGATCTTTGTTTCCAGAAAGACAGGAAGCTCTAGTACAGACATGTCTTCTTCAGGTAAAAATGTGTGTTTTTTACCCAAAAAAATGCAAGAAAGGTATGAGATGCAGAATGATTTTTTCCCCATTTGAGATTCAGCTTCATATACTGTATTTGCTTCCTCTCATGAATGAGGAAATTCAGCCTTGTGCCCTTTTTCAATCTGAGATATTGATTTTGAACAAATTGCTCTGCCTATTTCAGCTTCATTTTGAGCGCAGCCATGGCCTCTCCAAGCTTGGCTCCATTAACACCTATAACTTTGAATAAAATTGAAGGAGACATTGCAGTGGCGTATCTGATGGTTGCGCCCAACCCCTTGACATTCCTCAGGGAGTGGAATTGTGTCATTTGTATCACTGTCACAGTATCACATATATAATCACATACAAGGCAGTAACCACTTGGAGGCCCATAGTTTGGGAAAGATGGGAAGGGATGGTCGGCAGAGATTGTTAAGACTTTTAACAAAAGAAGTGATCTACCCAGTAAGAAATGGGAAGAGGAGCATGCGTGGGGTGGGTAGGTGGAAGGTGGCAGCTAGCTGGAAGTGGGGGGGAGAATTGCCCAAAGTTGTTGAGGTTTTTTTAGGGGGGAGTTTGCCACCACCAGAGTTGTTCAGATTTGGGGGGGGGGGAGGTGCAAGAGTTGTTGAGCTTTTTTTCAGGAGGATTGGGAGAAAAAACAGGCGCTAAATAACAATGCAGAAGAGAACGCAGTGAATGGCAACATTGCTTGCAATTTCAGGAAAATAACGACGGGAGAAACTTCTTTGTGTGGCTCCTCCGCAAGAGGTTCACAGGGCAGCAACATGAGAACAGGCCTTTTCTGTGGTGGCTCCCTGTTTGGGGAATGCTCTCCCCACCCGGTACCTTCATTATACACCTTTAGGTGCCAGGTGAAAACATTCCACTTTAACCAAGCCTTTGGCTGATTGACATCCAGTGCCCTTTTAAAATGTGTTGTGGAAGTTGGGGGTTATTGGGTTTTCTTCCTTTTTATTATGTATTTTCTGTTTTTTTATATATTGTGATTTCATGCTGTGAAGCACCCTGAGGTCTATAGGTATAGGGCGGTATTCAAATTTAATAAATAAAAATAAAAAACAGATGAGCGTAACTTGAATGGTTATTTTGTAAGTTGCAGAATCTCTTTCTGCCCTGAGAGAGAATCTGCAACGTAACTTTTTTAAATGGTGCAAATTGACCATACAAATTTAAGGCTGTAATCTTGTATTCATTTACCCACGAGTAAGCATCATTATAATCAATGGGATTTATTTCTGAGCAGACATATATAGGATTGTACTGCTTGCCACTTAATCCATTCAATTGTTGATTTAAGTTTGCAGATGGGAAAAAGTATTTCCAAAGCAGGAAGCTTTTCTTTGTTTTCAGATGACATACAAATGTGCCATCGCAGGCATCAGCTTAGAAGAGGCTTTCCTTCCTGTGCGTCAGCAATTCTTTTAAAGTGGTGCTTCCCAGCTGCAGTTTTTATAAACACTTTAATTAAAAAATATATTGTTTAGAAAATATCAGCTGCATGATTCATCGGGCCACATTTAAAGGTGATTCAAAGAGTTTTTTAAATACATCACTCTGGCCCACTGAACCAATGGAATATAGCAGTCCTGATATATACAGAAAAATACATAAGCACACACATAGGAGTAGCCTGTGCCCCAATGTGGGTCACCCAGTAAATGCTGGGTCCAAGCGAATGCAATGTACCAAGTCAGACTCCCCAAGACTAGTTACAGGTAGGTAGCAGTGTTGGTCTGCCGTAGTTGAAACAAACAAAAAAATTCCTTCCAGTAGCATCTTAAAGGTAAAGGGACCCCTGACCATTAGGTCCAGTCGTGACCGACTCTGGGCTTGCGGTGCTCATCTCGCTTTATTGGCCGAAGGAGCCGGCGTACAGCTTCTGGGTCATGTGGCCAGCATGACTAAGCTGCTTCTGGCGAACCAGACCAGCACATGGAAACGCCGTTTACCTTCCCGCCAGAGCGGTACCTATTTATCTACTTGCACTTTGACGTGCTTTCGAACTGCTAGGTGGGCAGGAGATGGGACTGAGCAACAGGAGCTCACCCCGTCGCGGGGATTCGAACCACCAACCTTCTGATCGGCAAGCCCTAGGCTCTGTGGTTTAAGCCACAGCGCCACCCGCGTCCCTGAAGAAGTGCGCATGCTCACGAAAGCTCATACCAATAACAAACTTAGTTGGTCCCCAAGACTGCTATTGTAAAAGGTGTGGGACCCAGGGATTCTACAGAGCTGCGACTTCGATGTTCCGACTGCAGGTGTAAGAAGGCATTGTCACACATTTCTTCCTGTATCTGTCACATGCAGAAATGTTTCTACTCTGCTGCAGTTCCATCTTCCATCAAAAACTATATTATTCAGCTCAGTGTCTGCTGTGGCAAAAATTACATCACGTATGTAATTTACTGAATTAATTCCATAAATGACAAATCACGATGTCTCTATATTATTCTACCCCATTCAATTCATTTCATTGCAATGGAGGGATATAAGAATTATGTATTGTGTGCAAACTGAAAGCAAAAGCAGAAGCGAATACCAGTCATATTTGATGGATTGATTTCCAATCTGCATGTGGGATAAATCAGTGAACACTGGCAATTTCCACTTCTGTTTTCACTGGAATTCTCCTATGCCCTTAGTTGTGACCATGGAGTCAAGGACTCTGAATCATAAGCGGCACATGTCCAGCTCCAGAAGCACTTCATAAAACAAGCCACTGGGACCGGGTGTCACTCAGCCTGATGATGTCTCATTGCTATCCTCTGACTCAGAGGACTTCCAGACCTTCCAAGTGCCCCCTTTCCCCAGGGACAGTCCTGGATTTACAGATGCCATCACTATTTCTGATTTGATTTCAGAATGTTCAATTTTTCCTTAGGACGTCCCTATTTTAGGGGACATCCCCATTTTCATCAGGGGAATGTTGGAAGGGATGTCTCTATTTTCAACGGAGAAATGTTGGAGGGTATGGACTCCACCACAGAAGACCAGAGGGTGACCTTGCTCCATTCAAGCGGAAGACTACTTTGCCTACTGTCAGAAGAAAATGCATGGAAATCTCCCATTTAAGGACTCAATCCTCCATTTTAAAATCTCCAGTTTAATGAATTTGCTACCTTCCTGTCAGAAGAAAATGCATGGGTATCTTCAATTTAAGGCCTCAAATGGTAAAGCGAAGCTCACCTCCTTCAGTATTTCATGGACATATTCTTGAGGAACTTCAGTTATTTCTTCTGCACCCCATTTGTTTTCAGTGCTGTGATATATGTCAGATGTGTACTTGATTATTGATTCTGCTTTGATTTGTAGTCCCTTCTTATTGCATTTTTCTATTGTTACGCAGAACATCTATTTTTGTGGCTTCTCTCCTTTGATTGCTACTCAGAAAGCCTTATGCCTTGTATTTTCTAAAGCTGCCTGGTTTTTTCCCCAAAAAATGATTGTCTCAGAGTTTGTGCCATTAAAGAAAAGAAAAGAAAGCATGAGCTGTAGCCAAGATTGTTACTGGCTACAGACTGTGGTTAAGGAGGAAAGAGCTTAACCACAATCCTCAGTTTTGGACAACACATTAAGCCAAACCTTGGTTTAGCTGCTGTACTTCAAAGTGAGTGACAACACCTCTTTAGGAGCTAGCATGTTCACACTGTGCCAATAAGACATAGCTTGGCTACCATAATGTGCGAACCAGGCCAATGGCATACACGTATATGGGATTACTGTGTGTTCTGTTGTCAACACATCTATGCACAGCATATATGACCACCACTTCAGAGTTATTCTGGTTGTCTCATATCTAGACACTCAACAGTCTAGAAGTTTTTAATGTTTGATGTTTTATTATGCTTTCATATTTGCTGGAAACTGCCCAGAGTGGCTGGGGGAACCTAGTCAGATGGGAAGGGTACAAATAATATCATCATCATCAGAAGCTGGTACATTAGGGGAAATGAGTCACTGCCATACCAACCTTGGTCTGCCCTCAGTCACGCCCCCCATCTGCTTGCTGTCTTACTCACATCAAGTCCAGGGGTATTTTTAAAAGCAATCAATGTAGTCAACATGGGAAAAACTAGAACTTTGTTATAAAGTGGTACCTCGGGTTAAGAACTTAATTCGTTCTGGAGGTCTGTTCTTAACCTGAAACTGTTCTTAACCTGAAGCCCCACTTTAGCTAATGGGGCCTCCTGCTGCCCCTGCGCCGCTGCACGATTTCTGTTCTCATCCTGAAGCAAAGTTCTTAACCCGAGGCAATATTTCTGGGTTAGCAGAGTCTGTAACCTGAAGAGTATGTAACCTAAAGCATATGTAACCCGAGGTACCACTGTATAGGATTAGTGACCATTATGCTCATTTGCCTTCAGTAGCAGTTAAGCTCTGCTGGATGAAATATAATTGCCTCTGGTCTATTTTTTGGGAATCCTGCAACATGTCTAACTTTTTACTCCGCTAACTATACATTGGAGTTCTGCTCTGGCTCAATACTGAGTAGAATTCCATGGCAATTCCCATCAACTTTGCAGGGGCACAACCCCCTCAAATATTTCATTGGGAAGCTAAAGGGACCTTGGCCCCTAGGAGTTGGCTCCTATATCCTCACCTGATCTAGGGGGAATCCTACTAACATAGATTAACAAACAATAAAAAAAGTTTAGTTTTTGTTTTAAATTACATGGGGGGGGTTGCATGACAGAATTTCATCAGTGTGAAATTTCATTAAGCTCTAAAGGTCTTAATCCAGCCCAGGTGGTGTCCCTACAATTTGCCATCGCCTGTGACCAACACGTCTGTCTACACAGCACACGCTGGCACATTTCATATCAGCATCTTTTCAAAACCACCCACGTATGTTATGGATTCACCATCTGCTCTGCCAGCTGAAGATGATCTTCTCTGCTTCTTATCAGTGATGCTTTTCACATCCTTATCATCAGTCCAGGAGCCAAGGCCTCGCTTGGCTGTCACTTCTCCCCAGTAAAAGTTCCAAGCAGCTTGTGTAACCCTTTACAAAACATTGCTCTGCTTCTATATATTTTCAAATCAAGGTTCTTTATTCAGGGTCCCTGGAGGGACTCGCAGCAAAGGACTGATGCGAAAGCAAATGGCATGTAGCACACAGGCGCCAAGCAATATCCTGTCTTGATCATATGATTTATAGATAGATTCTACACAAATGCCACACTCAAATGTTACTGTCCTCTTAAACGTTATCTCTCTTGCAACAGAATCTCTTCTAGCGGGTTCTCTCCCAATTCCAAAAATTCCCTTTTGCAGTTTGGTTGGTCTTGCTAGCCACAATGCGGAAAAGTTCCCTTTGTTCCACTTGCAATAGTACCAAAACAGACTTCTCAAGATGGCTGCCAACAGCTCCACAGAGGAAAAGGAAAGACCTGCTTCTAGGGGTTCAGGGATATACAGAAAGGAGATAGCCTGGCATCCCTCTTGCCTAACCTCCAGTTTCTAACTGCAATGAGGATGAAATCATCTTCCTCTCATAGTGAGGGGAATAGGGGATCTCCTAACAACTCTCAGCAGCCTTAACAAATGAAGTTTCCAGGATTCTTTGGGTGAACTCATGACAGTTTAAAGGAATATAATAATGTTTTAAATTTGTAGCTCATATGTAACCATGAACTGGACAGCCCTTCAAATAGAGGACTGTCCTTAAGGTTGCTAAGTCGGGAACATCCCAGACCCTGATATTTCAAGACCGAAATCTGAGCCTGGGGACTGCCTCTTGTGATGTTGTGAGGGGAAGTCCTTGATGATGTCACCAGGTAGGCCCTGGAGATGGAGGTTAATTGGGAGAAGGAATCAGAGGAAGGCAGACCTCCCCTGCCCAGTGTCTATGCTATAATTTGCAGCCAATTCAAGCTGCATGCCAATTCTTCTTCATATTTTTTAAGGTACTCTTGGTCACCTGGAGATTGAAGCTTGACACCTGCCACTTGGAGACTTTAGGTCAGACCTGGAGGTCTGGCAACTCTAACTGTAAAGGAGGAGACAGGGCCACCCTAATCTAGGGTCCCAGTTGGGGATGGAACTCTTGCTTCAGCTTTCATTTCTTCCCCACCCCTGATGAATAGCATCCTTGTACATCTGGACTAGAAAATAGATCAGTGTTGTATTGCTACTGCTCCAGCAGACCCAATTTCAGCTGCTTAGCTCATGTTGGTATTTGCTAGTACAGGAGAGAGGCGGGGAGAAAGGGGGGTGGGGAGCGAGAGAGAGAGAGACTAAGATGTGGGCCAAGGAATCACATATGGGCTATTTGCAGTGTAAAACATCCATTAATGAGCCTGGCTAACATACACCTTTGGCAGAGCCAAGAAGAGATACAGTAATCTGCGAGTAGATTAGATTTCTGCTCCATGCAAGGGCATGCTCCTTCCCTCCCACACTTGGCTAACATTAGACAGAAGGAAGTGAAGCTGTGCAACTGGAGCTCTCGTCTTTTAAAGACAGGAGGATCCACCTTTCAGTAAGAAGCAGAAGTGTTCCAACTATCCCTTATTAATGGGAACACTTCCTTTTTCATGATGAATCACTGCTTCACTTTAATCTCCAATATTACCTTTGGGGGATCACTGCAGTTGCCGCCAAAGTCCTCTGGAGCCAGGCTTGTAAATGCACTTATCATGGTTGTGTTGTTTTTTAAAAGCCCACTTTAAATGAGCCATCTGTGTGGAACATTAGGCCTTCCAGATGTTGCTACATCTCCCATCATCCTCACACATTGGCCATGCTTGCTGGGGCTGATGGGAGTTGTGGTTCAGGAACATCTGCAGGGCCACAGGTTCCCTGAAATAATAGGTGGGCTTTTAAAGCCCCCAGATTCTTCTCCAGCTGGGATCAAAACCAACAGCAGTAACCGTTGGGAGAACTACATATTTCACAGTCATCTCCTGTACCTTGGTCTGCTGTTATCCAGTACACTGGGGTGACAAAAAGAGGAAGAGAGAAAAAACTTCCCCCTTCTTTTATCCCCACAAAATGAATGGGAATGTGATAGTGCGGCGGCAGGATGAATTTAGGGGCTAGGTGAGTGCTGACCGAGATGAGCAGGCGAAAAATTTTCTAAGCCCTCAGACGGGCTCAGAAAACTTACACAAGTTCTGATTTTGTTTGGAAGAACTTGGGTGATTTCTGAGTTGATCCAATGGGGATGTGCCACAGCTCACCAGCAGAGCACATGATTTGCCTGCAAAAGATGCCACGTTCAATTCTTAGCTTCTTCAGTTAGAGCTGAAGGGGAAACTCACATCTGAGCCGCTGCCAGTATATGTAGACCAGGCTTCCCTAATCTGTGCCCCTCCAGATGCTATTGGACTCCAACTCCCATCAGCCCCAGAGTGTATGCCCAGTGGTTGAGGGTTACAGGACTTGAAGTGCAACAACATCCCAATGGCAACAGGTTGGGGAAGGCTGGTGTAGATTATACTGAGCAAAATAATTTGACTCAGTTTAAGGCAGATTCCTACTGGAGAAGGGCCACAGCTCAGTGGTAGACCGCATGCCTTGCATGAAAAACGTCCCAGTTTCAACCCCAGTTGTCTTCAAGGAAATATTTCTCACTGAGACTTGGAGAGGATGTGCCGGTCAGGGTAGAAAGCCCTGAGCTATGCGGACCAATGGTCTGACTCAGTATAAAGCAGAGCAATCATCACAGACCTCACCCATCTCTAGGGAAGTTCCATTCAAACATTGTTAGCACGAGCTGCTCGTGTTGCCATTTCATAGCATTCAAAGCCCCCCTCCCCTTCTCTAGCAATTAAATTTCCGAGCAGGGAGCGGATACATCTTCTCTGGTGTCAACGCATGCATTTGAACACCAAGACACCATGCGGTGCACATGCCACTTCACACACAGCAGCTGCCGAGGTATATCTTGCACTATTAATAACACGGTAGGACAATGATGATTTTCTAGTCTATCTTTAGCCCAAAGCACAAACACCCTCTTAACTTTTAAATCGGTGGAGAACAGGTGACTGTAGAATAAATTAATCCAACATTCCAAACATGGGGGAAGAGTTTGTATGGACTTTTTGACTGTTCCCCTGCTGCTATTTGATTTATATTATTTGATTTTGCTCGTTTGTTTGGATTTTTATTTTATTGTTGCATGCATCTTTTATTGAATTGAGGTCGGTGGTTCTAATCTTGAGAGCCAACTCATGTTCCTCCTATGGAAGTTAAATTATTAACAAAAGGCTTGGCCTCGTGGCCATTTTGAGTATTTCTCTAGCATCTTGATTCCAGAATCTCCATGCTGTTAGCAGAGGTATATTAAGCTGATTCTTAGAAACTCAGGGCAAAAAAACAGTGAGTACATTTGTGCATTTCCCAATCTCTGGGTCATGATCTACAGGTAGGCTACAGCAGCTGTGTAAGTGAGTCACGGGCTTTATAAGTAAACCCAAAATAATTGCTTTTCATCCTTAACAAGTAATATGAATACCACTTACAGCTTGTATCCAAACCTCTTACAACTTGCACACCAAACATCGGAAAGGCTTGGGTCTTATGTTTTAACACTTGGGGTCTGTTCTCATGCTGCTGGCTGCTGGTCCACCATAAGTTGTTCATATAGGGAGCTGATCTGAATGTCTATTACAGCTCCCCTCTGACTACCCTGCAGTCAGATGATCTGTGTTCTTATGTCCCCATAAACAAAACCACGAAGAATGTTTAAGTACCAACAAATCTCACAATGAATAGGGGCCTTATGTAAATTTTTGCTTGGATGCCTCAAGCGACGATGATAAAATAGGCACTTTTTCAGTTAAACTGACAGCTGCCAAAGACCTAAGGTCCAAAGTTTATGCAACAACAAATTGATGGATTGCCATACGGGTAAATTTGGGCTTCTGGGCTGCTGTATCAAAAACTTGGGAACCGCTGATGTAGGTCATAGGAGTGGTTCTCACCCCCTGCGCAAGTTGCAAGAAACCTTAAGAGAGTGGGGCTTCCTCCCCACCTGTTCCCTAATGCAGTCAAGTCATCTGGATGCACCCAGTAAGCTCCATGCCTGGAAGAAACCCAGCGGAAAATCCATCACATACTTAAGGGAACATTAGCACCCATCAAGGCTGGGTGAGGGTTAGGGCTGGGCGATATCTAGTTTTCAACATTGTGATATATCACGAACTAAATATCACACTATACAGTGGTACCTCGGGTTAAGAACTTAATTCGTTCTGGAGGTCCGTTCCTAACCTGAAATTGTTCTTAACCGGAGGTACCACTTTAGCTAATGGGGCCTCCCGCTGCCGCTGTGCCGCCACCGCACGATTTCTGTTCTCATCCTGAAGGAAAGTTCTTAACTCAAGGTACTATTTCTCGGTTAGCGGAGTCTGTAACCTGAAGCGTCTGTAACTTGAAGTGTCTGTAACCCGAGGTACCACTGTACTGATATATTATGATGTCTGAAATAAGGATGGAGCTATGTAGAGGCATTGGCTCGCTCCGTGGTTTTCCCCACATTCTGATTCTTGCATAGTGCGCGCGCGCACACACACACACACACACACATCATGAGTCACAATATATTGCCAGGTCAAAAATTATGAAACCAATATCACAATATGGGCTTCAAATCATTTATGGAAAATATATCAATATATGGCCCAGCCCTGGTGAAGGTTATAGATAGAGCAAAAGGGAAGAGGATGGATGTGTGCCAATCTTAGGGCCTGGGCAGGTTCATATAGATGTTCATACACCTGCACACACACATAAATGAAACATCTGTTCTCTTGCAGTTAGAATAAAGAATATGATTTCCATCAAGCGTTTTCACCTGGCTGAAATGTGAATTTGTATAGATGGGCAATAGAGAGGAGGGGCGTACAGAAAGAAAGTAGCCTACCATTTAAATTTGATGCTCTGCTCAGTTTCACTCTTGGCCCTACCCACTATGAGGATGTCGCCCCTGGAAAGTTGCCCCAAAGAGACTTAAAGAGGTTCTCCACCACTGCCTATAACTCTGACTTTTATTGTGCCATCATTTGGATCCAATCTGCTTCTGCCAGACAGTCACACCTTGCAGGTCTGAGCTCTCAGCCCACGCGCTGTAGTTACAGACCTCTCAGCCAAAACCACAGGGTATCCAAGCTGCAGAGGAATTCAGTGCCACCAGAGACTGCTGGTAAACTAAGAACGGGGCACCAAATGTCTCCGCTTTGTCACAGCCTCGGGCAGCCAAGCTAGCAGCATCCATTGCCAATTTCCACCTTGTTTAACCCTGCAACCGTTCATTACGTATCAGATGGCTCCGGGAGGGAAAACACAGACGGGCAACGAAATATGGGACAGCCTCCTCTTAGCGCACGAGTCTTGCTGCCAGCAGCTCTTCCAACATTCCCCATGGACATTTCCAGCTTAATAAGAGACAAGGCTTCCTGCACACAAGGGAAGCCAAGTGCAGCCGACACCAGCTCTCTAATTGTTTCCGTGCAGAGACGAAACAAGTTCATCGTGTCTGCAATTAGGAAAGCCCCTGAGTGAGACACCAAGACCTGCAAAAACCGCACAGACCAGTAGCTTCTATATCTCTGCCACCTGTTCCTCACCTCCACATCTATCCTGCCCAGGAGCAGATCTACTATGAAACTAATGAAACTTAAGTTTCAGGGCCCCTCATCCTGGAGGGGCCCCAGAAGTGACTTAAGTCCGCATTGCATAAAACAATTGCTTTAAAAACTGCATATAACATTTCCCTCCCACCCCCATCATTCAAAAACTGTAAGGCATAGGAAATTTTCATTCACACCAGTGACTTTGGCATGTGAAATAATCCATTGCAGGCTGTTATGTATTCAGTGGTCTGTGTTTGCCTGAGCTTGAGCCTGGACTAGGAATCTAAGCTCCTGTGTTCTGATTTGATACATGTTGCCCAATCACAGAACATTTCAGGATTTGGGCCTCTGCCATTGGCCCTTGAACTCTGAGTCGTGATTTGCAGTTTGGAAGTTTTGACAGCCAATCATGTTGGGAGTGGGAGTGGCCCATGCTTTCAGAAACGTATATAAACAGTTGCTTTGCCTCTGTTTCCCAGTTATGTAGTTCAATAAAGGTACTTGCTGTTATCACTGTGTCTTGCCTCATGGGAACCCACCTACACTTCACAGGCAACCCCCCATTCATGCAAGGGTTTTGTTCTGGGTGCTTGTGTGAAATTGTGTGCAAATGAAGCTCCATTCTCCCCCCCTCCCCGCCACCCTGTACCGTCCCACCCCTGTTCTGCCCCCGTTCCACCCTTTTCGTGACATCTTTTCAGTGCTTTTTTTCTGAGGGAACGCAGGGGTACGCATACCCCTAAACATTTTGTGAATCTTTGTACTTTTACTGTATTTATTTTTTCCCATTTGAAATATAAAATGGTGATTTTCTTGAGTCAAAATGAGAGTACCCCTAAACATACATACATACATACATACATATATGCACTGCATCTTTTATTACATTTCTGGGTCACTTTTGGGGTCAGCACTGTGTGTGTATATGCGATTATGCACATATCAGTCACACCTAAAACAGGGGTTGCCTGTACAGCAATTTTAACCAAAATCTGAAACGTAGTAGCTGTTTTTTTAAAAAATGTGGCAATCTGTCATGGAACAACCCCACTAAAGAAAATAACAGTGGTTACCCAGACATCATTGCTGGTTGTGACAGGGCCCCAAAGAGTTGGTGGAGAGGGTACAGTCAGCGGTCTGTTCTCAGGTGACAGAAAGCCAGAAAAAGCAAGTGCATCTGTTGATCTCATATTTAGCAGCACTGCTCGGAGATGTTCTCAGCCAGACAGAATGCAATTCCAAAGGTTGAGGCCCACAAAAAGAAGAACAGAAGAAAACCTTGAGGCAATCTGGAGAAGCCGCAGATCACAGGCACCACATTCCTCACCTGCTTTTGATCTCTGAAAAGAGTTTGGACTTGCCAAGCTTCCAAGTTTTCATCTGGGCAGATCAACTGTGCCTAGGAACAGACGGATCTGTCAATTCCAGTTTGTTTTTGTTTTTTTCCGGTTTCTCAATTTTCCAGTTCTCCACATGTTTCGGTTCTCCACATTTCCACATAATTTTTTTTCTTTCTTTTAATTAAAAAATGTCCCCATCAAAATCCATCCGCGTTTTCATGCAAATTCTTCCCAAACAGACATTCTTGTATGCAGTTTTGCCTAATATACAGGCAACTCCCCATTTATGCAGGGGTTACGTTCCAATGGACTGTGTGTTTAAGTGAAATTTAAACCTCTGGAAACCCTTGGAAACCCCTTAAATAAAACAAAAAATCCACCAATCTCCACCTTAATCACTCGCTCCCAAGCTCCTTGTTCAAATTCCAACTCTCCACAGGCCTCAAACGTCAGTGCAAAAGATCCCGGGACTGCACTTGCAAAGGCTCGTGGGATTGCGAGACAGTATTTTCATGCCATTTTGCCATATTCGCATTCTTACAGGGCCATTTTTGCCCCTCTTTGTGCCACTTCCAGGTTCATGGCAATGCAAGCATACACAGTCAGGCATGCCTTGAATTCACGCAAGTGAGGAGTTGCCTCTACACATCTCAGCAAAGCAATTTCCCTTAATAGAATGCAGTTCTCTAGACAGTATGTTAGGACGTCCCTATTTCATCAGTAAAATATTGGAGAGTGAGGAGTTATGTGACAACATGAGTCAAGGAGATATGTAACTATTCAACCTTTAGAAGACATCTGAAGGCAGCCCTGTATTATTTTATTATGTTTTTATATTTGTTGGGAGCTGCCCAGAGTGGCTAGGGCAACCCAGTCAGGTGGGTGGGTTATAAATAATAAAGTTGTTGTTGTTGTTATGGAACAGAACATCCCTATTTTCACCAGAGAAATGTTGGAGGGGATGAGAGCCTCTAATAAAGTGTCAGGGCTCTGGCAAATACCCAATGCCCACCCATTCCAGGCACTGACCACAAATATATGACAATATTCACAAACAGGGATGGTGAGCAGCACCCCAGCTCCCTCCCATGGCCTGTTCATACAAACATCGCACTCAGTTTTTCTGAAGAATTGATGTGAGCATGGAAAACGGATTCTCTGGGGTACAAAGCCCCCCCCCCCCCACACACACACACAAGATGAGCTACATTAGCTCATAATACATGACTGTACCCTTCGTGATCTAGCAATGACAGGGCGCTGCAATTTTCTCATCTCTAAAAGCTTTTATCAAGTCTTCCCCTCCAATAATTAAGTGGGATTTGGGAAGCCTGGGAGGGAAAATTGGTCCATTTTGAATAGTACAGGACCTAATTAGGCAAAGTGCAGGCAAAGTCCAATGTATTGTGTAGACGAAAGCACAGTGGTGTCCCACAGATATTCGCCATTCAGTAAGACATCATTAGCTGCCTTATTAGCCAGATATGGCTTTTCTCTTTCAGCTTCTGGGACCATCCACACTTCATTGGGGAGCCTCTTCGCCAATCTCTTCTTCAAGAATCCACAGTTTGGACTAGGGGCAGAGGATAAACTCCATTCATTTAAAGGCAAATCTACCTAACTCACATTTCTGAAACAATGTGCAAAACACAGTCATCCTTTCAAATACAGTGGAACCTCGGCTTACATATGCTTCAGGTTTCATACGCTTCAGGTTACAGACTCTGCTAACCCAGAAATAGTGCTTCAGGTTAAGAACTTTGCTTCAGGATGAGAACAGAAATCATGCTCCAGCGGCACGGAGGCAGCAGGAGGCCCCATTAGCTAAAGTGGTGCTTCAGGTTAAGAACAGTTTCAGGTTAAGAATGGACCTCCGGAACGAATTAAGTACTTAACCTGAGGTACCACTGTATGCACTTCTCCAGATTGTAATGTAGCTTAATACCCAAGATATATGTAAATTAATTAATATGCCACCCATCTGACTGGATTTCCCCAATAAACTGTGCATAAAAGCAAGAATTGGGTCCAAAAAAACCCACTCAACAAGTTTTGTGTCCGGATCTTCACTTTTTGAAATATGGCAACCCTAGGGGAGGTAGAACACAGCCATTGTGCCTAGAAGCCGTTGATAATCTTATTTGTCTAATCCTCTTTCAAAGGAACACAAAGAATAGGATCAAAAGTAAGTGTCCCAGCTATTGCTCCAGCAACTTTCGTTTCTGGCCCCACCCACCACTGGCATGCGTCCACAAATATAGTGGTTCCTCGGGTTAAGAATTTAATTCATTGCGGAGGTCCGTTCTTAACCTGAAACTGTTCTTAACCTGAAACACCACTTTAGCTAATGGGGCTTCCTGCTGCCGCCGCACAATTTCTGTTCTCATCCTGAAGCAAAGTTCTTAACCTGAGGTACTATTTCTGGGTTAGCGGAGTCTGTAACGTGAAGCGTCTGTAACCCGAGGTGCCACTGTAGTAGTATTCAGTGGTAACCAGGAAAGGTAACTAGTGTGAAGAAATGAAAAAGCGGAGGCCACAATCTCATTTGCACATTGAAATAACAACAAAAATAAGATGGGCGTGAGAATGCAAGATAAGCCACAAGAGGCTTGAAACGGAAACACGGAAGGCTGAGTAGAAGAGTGTTGTGATAATCTCAAAGAGACAGGATTTTTAAAAGAACGATGAACCACAGTGTGGGGAGTATTGGCAGAAACAACAAGGTCAGCGATGTTTTAGCAATGGGAAATAACCGAGCTATGAACAAAAGTGAAATTATCAAGACCTCTAGCCTCGGAAAGCAGGGAAATTGTAGCAGATAAACAAATAAGGGGGAAGAGCAGAAGGAAAATAAAGCAGTTTGTCTTCCTACTGCAGGGGTCAGCAACCTTTTTAAGCCATGGGCTGGTCCACCGTCCCTCAGACCATGTGAGGGGCTGGACTATATTTTGGGGGAAAATATGAACTACGCCCCACAAATAACCCAGAGATGCATTTTAAATAAAAGCACACATTCTACTCACGTAAAAATACCAGGCAGGCCCCACAAATAACCCAGAGATGCATTTTAAATAAAAGGACACATTCTACTCATGTAAAAAAGTCCCAACCAGAGACGAATGGTTGATGAAGATGATGGACTATGTCAAAATGGTGAAAATGACCAGGAAAGTCAGAAACCAAAAAGATAGAAACTTTAATAAGGAATGGGGGGGGGAATACAATTTATTTAAGAGAACACTGTAAACAACTAAAAACTTTGGCAGGATTTGAGTAACGCTTGTAATGTATTAAAAACTAAGGTGAAAATGGATTGTTTAAAGAAAAATAGAGAAAATATATGATGCAGCAGAAAAAGTTTGATAATGGAGACCATGGAGGGGTGGAGGGACGTCTAAGGATTCAGGGAATCCTAAATGTTGGTTATTATGATTAATGTTTGAATTCAAATGTACAGTATAGTGTAAAATTGAATTTAAAAAAAGATTTTACCCCCAAAAAAAGGATTACCCCCAAGTATTAGTTGTGGGTTGGGCTGCAAATGTAATGTAATTTAAAGAGAAGAAATCATGGTGGAATGACCATGGCAAAAGCATTTTGATTTTGATTGTTTGCAGTTAATTTTTAATTTTCCCTTTCCGTGACTGTTCTGCTTAGCAGGTATGTTTTTTATTTTAAGAAACCCTCTTATTACTGGATAACCCTTAAACCCTCTGCTTTCTCAACTTTTAAATGACAATCCCCCAGACTGTATTACACAGCCAGAGCTAGCTTGCAGGGGGGGGGAGGGGGGAGCAGCCAATTTTATTTCAATTCTTGATAATCGTGCAAAACATGCAGGCGTGTGGGTGTAGCAAATAAGGAGCAAAACAATGTCTTGTTCAACTGTTAAATTATTAGTATCCTTTGAATACTTACTTCATGTCACTCAGTCTTTAGTATTCACAGCAGAAACCAACACAGAAGTCAGTCTCGCTGTTCAATTGGGCTCACTCACAGGTGAGTATGCATAGGATTGCAGATTTAGCTGCCTTACGGGGTCTCTGTAAAATTAATCTCAATATTAGACATTGCATGTAACTTATCTCTGTGTGTGTGTGTAAGTTGATGTGTGGACACCGCAAGGCACCATGCAATGCAAAGGTCGTCATTTTGAAGGCTAGGGTAGAATAGCTTGTTTTGAATTATGCATTGTATGACAATGATGTATTTTTTCCAACTATATCTATTGTAATTTCTATTTCATTCCATTTATTTAACAGAGATGAAAGTGTAGTGCATGATCCCTTCCCATACACATTTTTTTTCCTCACAACAACCCTGTGAGGTGGGTTAGGCTGAGAGGTTATAATTGGCCCAAGGTGACCCTGTGAGCTTTACAGGGAAGCTGGGATCTGAACCTGGTATCTGAGTGTGTTACTATGTGCGCTGGGCAGGTTGGGGCAAAGCAGAGCTCACACAATAATTTTTGGTATCAGAGCTGGAAGGCTAGAAGCAGGTAACCTCTTGAAAGTTCCAGAAGGCACAAAGCACTGCAACTCAATTTTTCTGTGCTTCGTTGTGTGGGGGCTACAGTGGTGTATACTGGAGTTGCGTTTAGAAGTCTGGTTTTGTACTTTTTTCAGAGAAAGCAAGATTTCTTCTACACCATGACTTCCACCTCAGTAAATTGGAGTAAGAGTGTCATTCTGTGGTTCTCCTCAGGTGCCAAAATATCTTGGGGCAGCCCTGAAGACAGCTATGATTTTTTCTCCAGCAATCCACACTGTTTGCTCATTTGTGCTAAACAATGGTTTGGCTTAGCACTACATGCAAACCAGGATACTGTTGGTAGAAGGCAGACATTACCTGGTTAGTCATCACCAGACCTCCCCAAAACACCCTCTCTTGCCAGCTTTTTGCTTTAGCCACTATCCTATGTGTTCTTGCCCTATCCTGCCTCAATAAGGAGTGAGCTTTCTCCATTCCCTCCCACACCTCCAATCCAAATTTCATAACATCTTTTCCTTCAAACTCTTGGCTTTAGATCCGGCTGCCTTATTTAACCCTGCAACTCACTGCTGTGTCCTTTTAAATGTCAACTTGGACAGTCTCTTGGGGCCACATCCAAGAAGAACCTGGGTTAGAACAAAAGGATTGTCCTCAGTCTCTGGGGTAGGACAAAAGCGGGTACCTACAGCATTAGAACTGACAAATCCCAGTGGGTTAGTCACATTGGGTTAGTTTTATGGCACCTTGTAGATATTATTCCAGCAAGCATTCTCCTAATTCGATCTCTGGTGTTTTATACACCTCTCTCTTTTCTTTTCTTTTCTTTTCTTTTCTTTTCTTTTCTTTTCTTTTCTTTTCTTTTCTTTTCTTTTCTTTTGTATTTTATGGTTTTGCATTTTATAATTTCCGCTCTGAGCAAATGCTCCTCTTTCGTGCTTACTGCCTTGGACCTAGACCTCTGCCTGACTTTGACTCAATCCTTATCATCAACTCTGAAAGCAGAGCCCTGGATGATGGCTCTGCCTCAGGACCCTTTGGACTGAGAAGCGCTGCCCCAGTTCTCAGGTCATGGAAATCGGATGGCTCAGACTTTAGAGAAAGGCTGGAGAGAGTGAGTGAGAATCCAAAGTTGCTCAGATGTCAGCGACTGGCTGGACAATGAAGAACCCTCAAGGGAGATCCCAGCAGAGGAAGGCTCAGAGCCCGGGGATTGGTGGTAGGACACTGATATGCAAATGCTTCACATCAGGAAGTCTAGTACAAACAATATAGGAATCAGTCCTTTAGTGTCATGGCACCTACCAGCTCCAGGGGGCTGAGCCCTTTTGGGGGGCTGTATTTTTGGCATCCCCCCTCCCGTGTCCAGAAATTGAGGAGACAAAGCATGGAGCCAACCACAGCACAGCTCCAGTGGCCAGTTCTTCCTCCTGTGCAGAAGGAGGATTGAAGCAGCCTCTCACCAGTGGCAGCGCCAAGAGGAGACAGAGAAGGAGCAGCCCGCCATTGAAGCCATGTGGCCACTGCCTTTGGCTCCAGCCCCGGCTTCTCCCGATGTCCTGCACAGGATATCAGGATGTCGGGACATCATACGAGCAACATTGCCTTCCCCAGCCTCCACATTGCCCTCACAAACTGGCACCACTGGCACCTATCCTTTGGAATCTCCTCCCATTGAATACCATATAGGTGCCACCTCTTATGTCTTTTTGGCACCTACTGAAATCCTTTCAAGTCTTTTCAAGTAGAGATCTTTCCTGGTTTGCATCTATTTTGGAAGTGTATTAGTTATGCTTTAATCTGTCGCTTATGTGTTAGCCACCCTGGGCTCCTTTGGAAGGAAGAGAAAGAAGGTCAACTAATTAAATAAATAATCTGACTTACCCAAAGAGAGGTTGGGCAGGGGCCACGGGCTGAATTCCACGTATTCCTTTGCTCTGAGCTAACCAGCAAAATCTTTGGCTGCGGGTCTTTAGCTAGTTTTAATTAACTTAGTATTTATAACACACACTGCCGGATTGAAAAGGTGCCAGGTTAATGAAAATTATTTCAAACACGAAACCTGACATTTATGCGCGGTGCCTGTTGCAATAAGTGCTCCCTTCCTACCTCCCCCCCCCCCAGTAAAATAAAAATGTTTAAAAAGCCATTACCGGTTTTCAGCAGCTGATATAAGCTGATTAGGGGTCCGTGGGAAGTGGCTATATTAAAATTCTTGCCAGTCATTTGTTTTCCTTTTTCTAAGCCATTTTAAATATTGCATTTAATAGAAAAATAATTTGCTCAGCTCACAGAAACATCAATTTGCAACTTGAAGGCTCGTATATTAAACCAAAAGAAGCTAATGTGTAAACATTAGCAGTTCCAGTAAATGCATGGGGTTATGCCAATTTGATTCCAGTCGCGAGAAACAGCCAGATATTAAAGACAAAGGATTTACATAATACGACACTTATCCTGGATAACCTTGCCATTTAAAGATGCAAACATGAGAGGGTCAATAGAAGCCCAT
This sequence comes from Podarcis liolepis, assembly GCF_965112155.1. NCBI lineage: Eukaryota > Metazoa > Chordata > Lepidosauria > Squamata > Lacertidae > Podarcis > Podarcis liolepis. Next base: position 69,882,488 of record NC_139561.1, on the reverse strand, counting down.
TGGTTAAAAAAAATACGACGGAGTTACCACACTTTTGCTTGCCTCTCACACCACTGAGACCTGCCGCCATGATCCAATGGGGATGCCAGTACAGTGGTACCTCGGGTTAAGAACTTAATTCGTTCTGGAGGTCTGTTCTTAACCTGAAACTGTCCTTAACCCAAAGCACCACTTTAGCTAATGGGGCCTCCCGCTGCTGCTGCGCCGCCGGAGCACAATTTCTGTTCTCATCCTGAAGCAAAGTTCTTAACCCAAGGTAATATTTCTGGGTTAGTAACCTGAAGCATCTGTAACCTGAAGCATATGTAACCTGAGGTACCACTGTATTGCGGGCAGCTGCCCCATGTGGTGAGGCACCAGAACTGCAGCTAGGTCCATCTTCCTGGCTGGTCATAAAGTCACAGAACTATAGGTTTTGAAGGTGTTCCGATCCCACCATTGGGCCCTCCAGGACAGGAAGTGGGATAAAGGGCAAATTGTTTCACCTTGGATTCTGCTGGGCAAACAACCGTCTTAATTGGTCAAATGTGGTTCAGTGGCTTCCTCAGTTCTAATTCCTTGTTATTGGACTGCCACCAGGTTAGGGAGACCTGGATAAAAGACTGCAGCTCTTTCTATATTACCGCAGGGGGACAGGAACCCCAGTTCCTCATTCTAGCATTGTTCGGAAGCAGGAAGTACACTGCCGCAGCTAACGCATACCACACAAGTAACCTGGAAAAAACGGGACCTCCAATATGGCATGTGGCCTGGGGTTCAAAACTCCCTCCCATGCCATTGTAGGGCTGGGTGTTAGATCAATATATCGTCCAAACCCAGTTTGAAGTCCATGTTGTGATATTGGTTTCATAATTTTTGACTCGTGAATCATGGTGTGTGTGTGTGTTGGTGCTGACCTTTAAAGCCCTAAACTGCCTTGGCTCAGTATACCTGAAGGAACGTCTCCACCCCCAACATTCAGCCTGGACACTGAGGTCCAGCGCCAAGGGCCTTCTGGCTGTTCCCTCACTGTGAGAAGTGAGGTTACAGGGAACCAGGCAGAGGGTCTTCTCAGTAGTGGCATCCTCCCATCAGATGTCAAGGAAATAAACAACTATCTGACTTTTAGAAGACATCTGAAGGCAGCCCTGTTTAGGGAAGTTTTTAATGTTTGATGTTTTATCGTGTTTTTAATATTGTGTTGGGGGCCGCCCAGAGTGGCTGGGGAAACCCAGCCTGATGGGTGGGGTATAAATAAATCATGATGATGATATGCAAAAATCACAATGTGGGAAAACCCATAAAGCCAGCCGATGCCTCTACATTGCTCCATTGTTATTTCCGACATCATGATACATCAGTATACAGTGGTACCTCTGGTTATGTACTTAATTCCTTCCGGAGGTCCGTTCTTAACCTGAAACCGTTCTTAACCTGAGGTACCACTTTAGCTAATGGGGTCTCCCGCTGCCACCGCCACGCTGCCGCTATGCGATTTCTGTTCTCATCCTGAGGTATAGTTCTTAACCCGAGGTACTACTTCCGGGTTAGTGGAGTCTGTAACCCGAAGTGTTTGTAACCCGAGGTGTTTGTAACCCAAGGTACCACTGTATCAAGATATATCTTGATATATCACAATGTTGAAAACCATATATTGTGCAGCCCTGCTGCTCGCTTCTACATAGCTCCATCCTTATTTCAGACATTGTGACATATCAGTATATTGCAATGTTTAGCAATGGTGATATATCAATGGTGATATATCAATGGTGATATATCGCAATGTTGAAAACTAGATATCGCCCAGCCCTACACCACTGTCACTGTCCCTCTGGCTCCTCTTCTCAAATGTTGCCAGAGCATCATGGGGCCAAACCACAACACAACATGGTGGAATTTGAACTGGACACCATACCCAGCTGCAAGAGTGATTTTCCCCACTGTGAATTGCTTGTTGGGTAATGCACTCAGAGGCAGGGAAATGTGCTGTTTGTTCAGCAATCGCCAGCCATGCTTCTCCATGCGCTGAGCTATTACCCAGCTACTAACTGGCAATAAAGCTGCATTAATAATTAACTTCCACTTCATTAGCATGCAATAACTGCCTAACTTCCCACAGTTCTTTACTACCTCAAGTATACATAGGCTCTGATTATTTACCATGCAAGTGTTGAAATCCTCCTTGCAACTTTGAAAGCACTTAAGGGAAGGTTTGCTTTTCAAACCAGGCCCCATGCTAATCAGTTTGAAATGCTAATCAGTATTCTTCCACAAAGTAAAGGACAAATCTCCCCTTCCTAGTCCACTCCACGTATGAAAGACCTTACATTGATTCCCAAAAATGATTAGGAATAACATGAGAAGAGAAACAAGATTTACCAACTATCAAAGAATGGCAGATGAAGTTGGTGGACTATATGGAACTTGCCGAACTGACTAGGAGACTCCAGGACCAGAGAGAAGAGATGGTGGAAGAAGAAGTTTAAAGAATATTTGAAAAAAATATGTTAATATTTAAATTTTAGAATAGCTTCGGAAGTAAATATAGGCTGTAGGGTTAGAAGTCGGAGATAATGTATTTTTAAATAGTATTATTTGTAAGGGATAAAATGTGAAGATTTTTTATGGTAAAAGCAAGTGTGATTTTTAAAAAAGGTTAAAAATGATTATATATGTAAACTGCTAAAGATGAGGTAAAATGAAAATCAGATGGGGGGGACTTGGGAAAGCTCTGCTAACAATGTTTAGAAAAAATAAGGAGAAGACAAGAATTTGTTTGTATTGTTTGTTTTTCTGTTTGTGTTGTTTATTTGTGTTATAAAATGAATAAAAAATTGGGGGGGGGATAACATGAGAACTAGCTGAACATAAGAAGAGCTCTGCTGGACCAGGTCAAACGTCCCTTTGGGAGACCCTCCAAGGGTCCCTATTTTCCAGGGACAGTCCCAGATTTCCAGAAGCCACCCCGGTTTCAGATTTGATCCCAGAATGTCCCGCTTTTCCCTAGGACTTCCCTATTTTCATCAGAGATATATTGGAGGGTATGGAGTGATGCAACCCCCAAGCCAAGGAAATAAGTAACTATACAACCTTTGGAAGACATCTGAAGGCAGCCATGTACAGGGAAGTTTTGTGGTTTGGGGGTGTATGTGTGTTTACAGTCAAGTGGTGTATACATTTTATGCAATAGATAAATAAAATAAATAACTTGGCGCAGACTCAGCTGCTGAGCTATGATCTTTTTTTCTAAAAATAAACTAAAGTTCCAGTCTTCATGATTCTAAATAAAGGTTAGTGTCCATGTTGTTTATGTTGTTACAGGTATTGTCTATGCATTGTATATGTCATATGTAAATTGTTGTATAATAAAGGTTATTTTAAAATTTAAATTAAAAAAATAATTCTAAATAAAGGGCAGATTTGAAGAGGAACACTGAGGTGCAGTCCTTCACAATACAAATACAATACACAGTAGGGGTGCTGGGCAACTAAGGTAAGCACTGCATGATATTCTTAACTGTTTTTAATTATCTTATCTGCAAATTGCCTTGAGGCAGTGGTTGAAATTAATAAATCCAAGATAATAATAATAATAATAATAATAATAATAATAATAATAATAATAATAATGTTGAGTTTGCTCCAGGAAGCACCACTATGGGTTTCTTTTCCTAGATGCCCTGCATAAAACATGAAAATAGATATGCATGTGCATGAAATTTTAAACACCCGTATACCTACCTCTGGAAAACCTGGGCAAGTTTCCCAGAAGCATGCATGCGCATACACAATATATACTTCCACGCCTGCCAAGAGAGAGAGTTCCCACTTTTCTAAAGGTCAAACAAGATGTGATGGGGGAGGGCAAGCCATGTTCATCTTTCATGTATATGAAAGTGGTATATAAAGTGGAACATGGAGAAGGCCCTGATGGAGAGATCAAATTGGTAAAGGGAGATGAAGTTCCCCTGTGCCTGGTTCCCAGAGCTCTGTGACGTCTAGCTCCCCAGCCTGCCTCACCTTTTCACTTAGAAAATTGCTTAGGACAGGGAAAGCCAACACGGTGCCCTCCATAGAATTGTAGAGTTGGAAGGGACCATGAAGGTTTTTCTGGATTCCCATCTCCCCTCAGCCCTGCCCAGCAGGGCCAATTATTATGGAAGAGGAGAGCTGCTGCCCAACAGCCTCTAGAGGGCTTCACAGCAGGGCTTGGAAGGTGGGGTACATTTGGTCCCTCTCACTCGCAAGCCCAATTTGAGATAAAATAAATATTAGTGTTCCAGAACTTTTTTCTTCAGCTGATCCACAAACAGCAACAAATGGAGCGACAAACAATGTAGTTACAATTGTAACACTCAACTTCTGCCTTGCATGTGCAGTCATGAAAACCATGAACTTGGCTGCTCCGAGACACTGAGATTGGCCCTAATTGGATATACTTTGAAGCAGCGGTGGTGAACCAATGGCACGCGTGCCACACTTGGCAGGCAGAGCCCTCACTGCTGGCACACACGCCATTGGCCCATCCACACTGTTCCCCCCCCATTTGTCCTCCCACTCCCCCACCCACCACGCTACAGCTTACATCCACTGTTGAAACCTGGAACCTTTTTTTTTTTTTTTGCCCATAGCCAGAGATTTTGTTTGGCAATTGGTCTGTTTCTTAGTCTGCTGCGTCAGTGGGCTGTTTCTGATTGGGTGTAGCAGCTTCCATTTTTTAACCCTTATTGTGCTGATTTTTTTGGCACTTTGGCAGACAATGAAGTCGGTGCTGTGTGTTAGTTCCAGTGATGGAATTATTGGTCATTTATTTCCCCCAAAAAAGCTCAAAGCTCAACAACTCTGGGCACATTGCGATAAATAAGTGGGTTTTGGTTTGCAGTTTGGGCACTCGGTCTCTAAAAGGTTCGCCACCACTGGTCTAAAGCCTCCTCCAGATGGATTGTTCATTCAGGATTCATCCTGATCTGCCGGCACAAAGCTTACACAGGGGTTAAACTATGCCTGGTCTTTTTGGGGCATTTGTTTACAGGGCAGTTATACAACAAGGAGCAATCTTCTGGATTTGTTTGCAGTGTAGGGATGTTGATGAATTTGGGCAAAAACAGAAATGGGAACTGATGTTGCCACTGTTTGCTTATTTGTTCCATGCCTGGAACAGAAATCAATCCCATGAATTTGATCGTTTTCAATCCACAAATGATACGTTAACAATATGTAATTGATTACTCACATGCACAAACACAGAATCACTATTTGCACTATGTTTCCTTTGCACTGAAATGAACGGTGTGAGCCTGCATAATGCTAATGTCATTAATTAGGTGAAATTTTGCCAGACCGTAAGCCAAATAATGTAGTTTTTGTCAGATGCTGAACTGCAGCTGAACAGAAACAGCACTGTGTGTGAAAGGTGAAAGGGACATTGGCGCCTTCTTACAACATGAACTGCAGGTCATTTACACGTCTTCCTATTAATCAGTCATTTCTCCCATACTATTCAATATATTCCCCCCCCCCCACCTTCTAAACCCTGAAAAGTCCTTGTTTTGTTTTTAAGGTGGATTTGTTGTGAGAGAGTTCTTTAATCCACTTCAGCTGCTAAATTGCTGGCATTTCTTCCCCGTAAAGACTGACAAGCTGGAGGCAACCAAAAACAGGGGTGGTGATTCTAGGTGATTCTGGACTGCAGCTCCCATTAGCCCTAGTCAGTTGAGAGCTAATGGGAGTTGGAGTCAATGTCTGGAGGCCCAAAGTTTCCCCAGCCCTGGTGTTTTTTTAAAAAAAATAAAAATAAAATCAGGGCAAGAGTATTGCTCCCACTGTACAGGAGAAGAAGAAAAGTTTCAAGTGCTTCCCTTTGAAAAGTGAGATCTTCCTGAATATCATAAACATCCCCCCTCCCCCCATAATTTTCCCTACATCCAGCAGGGAGCCTGGCTTAAAGAATTAAGAACCTGAACTTAATTGGAGAGTGATGAAGGCTGAGAGCAGAGCTTTTCTAAATAATTGAGGCTGCTGCTGCTGCTGCATTCGCCACAGTGACAAAAGCAGCCAAGGAAGAAGTAAGCGGCTCGGCTAATTTGGGCCCAGGGTGCGTGAGTGATGGGATATGCTGAAAGAAGCCATTAAAAAGAAAACACACCCTGCGTGGCAGGCCTAAATTCCCCATGATCGAACATGTGCTAGATCTGCCGGGGCCCTCTCTGAGCTTATAAAAGCCAAGCTGGCAGGGCATATTTATGCTCCTCTAATATGTAAAGCAGCGCCGTTTGCATTTCCAAACGATGCCCATTTCTCTTCCGGCTCCCCAGGCATTCTGCAGTTATGAAAATCTCTGGCATCATAGGAGTGCACCTGCTGCCGTGGGAAAGATGATCTGCAGGAAGGCCAGCTAGAAGCGCAAATTCTGGGCTTCGGAGATCCTCCGAAACGGATCAGATTCTAACAGGTGACCCCAGGGAACAACAGGCTAAGCGCCTCTAGCAAGCCAGTGAGAAGACGTAGCCCCACACCTGCTGCAGGACTGCCATGGGAATTAAATCCAGATGCTGCTGCTTTGGCAGAAATGGGCTTTCGCTGATCAGCTGAACCTCAGGTGCTTCTGCTCTGTGTGCCTCATTCTCCTGCCCTGATTGGCTCTTTAGAGCCAGTGCAGAATGAGCGCCAGTGTGGTGTTGTGGTTAAGACTGCTGGACTAGGACCTGGGAGAATAGGGTTCAAATCTCCACTCAGTCGTGAAGCTAGGGACATTAAAAGGCAGTGATTCTGTTCTAACCTGTATTCCTCACAATCCACTGTTTCTGTTCCACTGCCGTTCCGTTTCTTCCAAATACTATGTTACTCGACTCTCTGTCTTTTATTTAACATAGCTTCCGTAAATGACATGCAAATCCCAAACCGCAGTTTGGCTTCCTCAAAATGCTCCTTTATTTGCCTTGCTGCCGATAAATTTAAGGCAAAGTATGTACCCTGACATTCATTGCAATGCAAAGGAAATGTCAAAACAATGTGGGGAAAATGTAATTACATTTCATTAATTGCATATCATTTGTGGACTTGAAAACAAAACAACAGCTACTATGTGAATGAATACCATCCTGTTCACTTGACTGATTCCCATTCCTGAACACAGCCCAACATACCAAACTGGATTGCAGCCAAATTCCTCCTCCATGCAGATGGGTCTCTTCTTCCTCCATCTTCTGTCAACTATCTTATTTCTCAGAATGGAATAAGTGTTCAGAATGAAATGCATCTCCATCTGAACACAACTGTTCCATTTCCAGTTCAGCCACTTTTGTAGGAAGCTGAATGCAACCTGGGGCTCGCATACCACTTACAGACATTTCCTGCCACTTTCCTAAGGGAAACAAAAGGTCCCTTTCTTGGGGAAACGGTCACTGAGGACATGAGAGGCTCCAAGACAGGGATGGAGAAATTGTGGTCCTCCCAGGTAGGTAGGTAGGTAGGTAGATATAGCTATTGAAAAGGTGCAAGCATCTGGACTGTAAAAATTATTCATAGGATTGCTGGTGGGAGAGCCCTTCTGCAGAAAGGGCTTGGCAGAGAGTGGAGTGGCAATACCCACTGTTGACCAGATCCAACACTGGAGCCCCTAATGAAAATATGACCCATGAGCCAGAAAGAGATAGCTCTTACCACTACACCACACTGCCTTTCCAGTTTTCTAAATGCATAACATGTACTGCCAATTTAAAGCTTGTTTTCTCTCTTTATTTTATTTTTCTTCATTTCCTTTCTTCCCTGCCATCCTGTAGCCTTCACCAATCTTTGGTGTGTTTCCCTTGTATTGTTGTTCGGAATCGTAAGCACATGTTTGCAATAATAAAAAAATAAAATAACCATCATCATAACAATGATATCCACAGAATATTTCCAACCACCAACTCGTGAGGTTTCCTAAAGTCTCAGGCTGGTCCAGAGACTTGCCTAGCTCCAGCAGGCTTGAGGACTTCACGGGTCCTCTGCGTCCAAATTTCTGTTGCAACTTGCAATGTCTCAGAGAGCCTTCACTAAAATCTCACGGGAGAGACCCCGAATCAACAGCCAAGGTTGACTTTGGAAGAAATTCCAGGGCAAGTCTGACTCAAGGGCTGAAGGCATTGTTGAGATGTTCCAACTCCATCCACTAGAGGACAGCAGTGCATTAGTTCAAGCCCATACAAGATGGATTGGCTGGATATTTATGTGTGCTTCAGAGAGTTAGGAAATATTGGAGTTTTGTGCCATGTTTAATATTAAAAGTAGAGTATTGTACTTGGGCGGCAGATCTCCAAAAGGGGTGAGTCTCAGCCCTCTTCTGCTCCATTCTAACTCTTCCAATGAGAAGCCCTTGGAATGCCAATCATCAACATGGAAGAGATGATTCCTACTTCTTAAAAAAAATCCCCACTTCATCCCTACCAGCTACAAGGCAAAACCAAAACCGTGTTTGCTGTCTGTGGGTGGTGTGTAGATGACAGATACTGACTCTCTGCAACCCTCTCTCCCATGTTTTGCCCCTAGGCATGGTCCTTGAGTCAACAGCTAGGAGATCTGTTCTCAGCAGGGGTGGGCTTTGGTAATCTTTGCCAGTATAGACCCCCTGAGTGTGGCCAGAATTTGGCACCCCCAAATGAATCTTCTCAGTGATGGATCTTCTCAATTTTGTCCCTGAGAGTGCTGTGCAGGGGGACTGCCTGCACTGCCCCAAATCCAGCCCTGGTTCTCAGGAAGAGCTGAATGATTATAGCTCCTTGTTGCTTACAGAAGGTCCCAGGGTCAGCATCTCTGAGCAGGGCTGGGAAATACCTCCTAAGTGCAAACATGGACAGCCATCGTAGGTCAGAAGGGCTCTCCCATCAGCAATCCTATGAACAGTTTTTACAGTCCAGATGATAGCATACATGCCACTTTAAAATATACTTTTTAAAAAAATATAGCTAGCCTGCCCAAGGCAGAAGAGGAGGGGATGTTTCTTCAAAAGCTGACCCTCCCTGAGTTTAGCTGGCATACATGCAATTGCACGAGGTGAGTCGCATAGCTGGGTTCTCCTGGTCAGTGGAGAACCTGCTGTGACCACTTCACAGTGTGCAATGCCTGTCTCTGTGCATCCGCCATCTGAAAATCACAAAGCTCTTATTCACAACAAGTTTTCCTTACAAGACCTAGCCGATCTGCGGTGCCACCTCCCGTAACAGTTTGCCCACAATTCTGACTGAGCATCATAATTTGGGGCTGTTGCCATAGCAGCCTTGACAGTTCCCCTCCCTGCTCCTAATTGCCATCCCATCCCTGGAAAGAAAAGCAGCTGAATTTCTCACCAGACATTCTAGGTTAAAAACCACGGGGGGGGGGGGAATTGTTACTAGAAGTAACTTTCTCTCCTCCACACCCACAACACAGCACTACCCAAGAGTATTTGAGTAATGTCTTCCCTGGTGAAGCCCGCGGCACCAAGAAGCAGTTCCTGCATACCCATGATCAGGCATTCCTTAATTCACAATACAGTAGCCCAATTTGTATGCTGACTGCAGTAATTCAAGATGTAAAGGTCTTTAGGGAGCAATCCTAAACTCCCAGGAAGAGTGGTAGAAACCACTGGATACAGTTTATATCTTTCTCTCTCTGGGCTCAAAGATGGAGATTAGAAGGTTGGAAGCCAACCTGGTGCTGCAAAGACTCTCCTCCCTGAAAGAGAGGGGAGGGGTTGTGGTCGGGAGCCCGAGCACCGCCTAGCAGGGGGCGTGGCCCCCTGCCTCCAGCTCACCTGGCTGGTGCTCACGCCCCCCCCCCCAGTGGCCACCCAACCAGGTGCCACGGAGGGGGCGTGTTCAGCAGCCTTTTGCTGCAGCACCAGCCTTTCCCCGGCCTCATTCTTCGTCGTCGCCCCATCACAAGTCACCCACCCTCCACTCCCATTGAGTTAGGGCTTAGGTCATTGGCCTTGCTATGGACCTTAGGTTGGTCGCCCTGGTTGCCCGGGGGGCCTGGTAGGAGTTTTTCCATTTGGCATTAGGCTTTTTGGTTTTTTCGCCTACCTCGTAGCAATCATCACAACTTTTGTGGTATTGGTGGGTAGGTTAGGCATTGGAATAATGTGTTGTGGTATGTCGAAGTGCTAGGTGTGGCCATCGCCTATGCCTTCAATTTTTAGGGGTATTCCGTTAAAGGAATCTGGGGGTCGTGTATTCCGTCCGATGCCTGCTTGGCGGGAGGCCATGGCACGACCCTCGGTGACAGCAGGGGTGAGCCTATAGTTGGATTAGCATCAACAGGCTCCACCTACTGGTGAATAACCCACTTGTTTCGATCCAATGCCTAAGCCAATACCTTTTCATTGCTGTAACCAATAAAGTTGTGGCCTTTTCTAGCCCATCAACCTTATATCATGTGTCCTTGTGTCTTCATTTCACTTCGCGGGGGTCGGGTCCTTGAACCACAATGCAAAGCTCTACGTCCACAGCTAAATTCCCCCTCAGCATTTGGAGATCTTTGAGGCCACGAGGTAAACATTATGGGGGCATGTGAGGGGCTGATGGGGGGAGAAGAATTTGGATCCACCAAATCCAGCCTCTCCCCACCCCCATCCCCCAAATATTGACCTCTGGAATGAGAGTGAGGAATTATACCAGCCCCAAAATTGGTATGCTGATTTCTTCTCACCCACTGATCCAATGAGGGGTGTGGTGTGGTGTGTGTGTGTGTGTGTGTGTGTGTGTGTGTGTGTGTGTGTGTTTAGCAAGCAAAAAAACCAGTGAGCCTTGCAAGGTTTGGAAAGCAGCAATTCTTCCACCACTGATCCACCGGTAGGTAAAGGTAAAAGTAAGGTAAAGGACCCTTGGACAGTTAAGTCCAGTCAAAAATTAAATATGGGGCGTGGCACTCACCCCCACTTTCAGGCTGAGGGAGCCAGCGATTGTCCACAGACAGCTTTCCAGGTCATTTGGCCAGCATGACTAAACCGCTTCTGGTGCAAATGGACACCGTGACGGAAGCCAGAGCGCACAGAAATGCCATTTACCTTCCCGCCACAGAGGTACTTATTTATCTGCTCGCTCTGTTTTGCTTTCGAGCTGCTAGGTTGGCAGGAACTGGGACAAAGCAATGGGAGGTCACCCCGTCGCATGGATTCAAACTGCCAACCTTACGATCGGCAAGCCCAAGAGGCTCAGTGGTTTAGACCACAGCGCCACCTGCACTCCACAGGTAGGCAGAGTGTACTTGGACTTGAATCCTGCTTGCGAGTGTCGCACAGGCATCTGGTTGGCCATAGTGAGAACAGGATGCTGGACTAGATGGGCCTGATCCATTCTTATCTACTTTACTTTAAAATAATAATAATAATGAAGCACCAGTTCTTGAGGGTTGCTGAGGGGGTTGTTTATGTTTTTAAAAATATGAAGCTGGCAGATCAGGGAGAAGACTGCACTAGAGCTCTCTAGAAGAAGGGAGGTGAAATTGCCAGTCTTGAAAACCTTGTCCCACCCCAACCTACGCACTTAAGTAGCACTATCCCTGCACCACGTAATTTTTTCTTCCTCCCCAAATGCACAGAGAACCTCTACGGTTTTCTAGCAGAGGTTCTGGGTGCTAAGGCTCATCCTCTATTTTGTGACATGTACTGAAAGCACCCAGCCACCACGTGTCTCAGTTATTAAATTCCAGTATTTCCCCGTTGTCCCCCTCCTTTCTGAAAGCTGTGCCTGCAGACAAAGGTGGTGGGCGTTCAGAAGCACGTCTGATCCTGTTGAGATTGGTATTGCATGTGCTCTTATTATGCGCAACGAACAATGAAGACTTCAATATTCTCTGTAACTCCCCCCGCAACTGAAGAAGGTTGAAGGCGGTTGGTACGGAACAGCATGTGAGTCTAACGCATCCTAAAATTAAACATCTTCATTGTGGTGGTGGGGGGGGGAGGGTCTGGTGAAAAGCATGGGGGAGGGGAGGGGGAAGAGCTGTGCAAACAAACAAACTAAAAAACACTAGAAGATTGACAAGGAGGTACAAGGTGGCAATTTAGCTGAAGCCAGCAAATCAATCACACTGGCGCACCAGCTGCCAGGTGGGGAGTAAGCTATTGATTCCCTAATAACTAGATCCAGAGAGTCTTGAAGAAAAGGAAAGCAGAATACAAACAGCTCTGCCTATTGCCGTAGCCATCCACAAGCCGGATAAGAAATGCAAGAAGAGCTTTTTGGATCAGGCCAATGGCCCATCTAGTCCAACATCTGGTTCTCACAGTGGCCAACTATGGAAACCCTTAAAGGACCCAAGCACAAGAGAACTATCCCTTCCTGTAAAGGTAAAGGGACCCCTGACCATTAGGTCTGGTCATGGCCGATTCTGGGGTTGCGGCGCTCATCTCGTTTTATTGGCCGAGGGAGCCGGTGTTCAGCTTCCGGGTCATGTGGCCAGCATGACTAAGCCGCTTCTGGTGAACCAGAGCAGCACATGGAAACACCGTTTACTTTCCCACCAGAGCGGTACCTATTTATCTATTTGCACTTTGACGTGCTAGGCTGGCAGGAGCAGGGACCAAGCAACGGGAGCTCACCCCATTGTGGGGATTCGAACTGCCAACCTTCTGATCAGCAAGTCCTAGGCTCTGTGGTTTAACCCACAGTGCCACCCACATCCCTGGTATCCCTTCCTGTAGTTTCCAGCAACTGGGGGCATTACTGCATCCAACTGTAGAGGCAGTGCATAACCTTCATGGCTAGTAGCCTTCAGAAGCTTTCTCCATGAAGTTGTCCAATTGTCTTTCAAAGCCATCCACGTCGGTGGCCATCACTGCCTCCTGTTGGAGCAAGTTCCATAGTTCAACCATGGGCTGCATGAAAAAATACTTTTTAAAAAAATCTGTCCTGAATCTTCCAACACTCAGCTACTTGTGCGTTCATGAGTTCTTTTTTTAATTTAATTTTATTGAACAAAGATAAAACAACCACATACAATCAGAGAGTCATCTCGGAATAGACCACAGAACCCTGTCAAAGTGAGTTCTGTTTGTTAAGGGAGAAACAAAACCTTTCCTTTGTCCACATTCTCCATGCCTTGCATAATTTTAAAAGCATCCATCATGTCGCCCCTTACTCAACTTTTCTCTAAACTTGAAAATCCCAAGGGCTGCAACATTTCCTCATAAGGGTGGTACTCGATCCTCTTGATCAATTTGGTTGCCCATTTCTGAACCTTTTCTGACTCTACAATATCCCTCTTAAGGATATTGCCCCCCTGATTGCCCCCTTGTAGAGAAGATGGGATGAAAATGGTGCCCAAGTCCCCCAACTGAACCTTGAAGAATGGCTCTCTCATGCTTGCCCCAAGCTTGCTGCCAAACCTATTGAGGGAGCTCCCTGCTCTAAATCAGAGGCAGAGAAGCTGCAGCTCCCCCAGTCAGTTTGGCCGACAGTTAAGGATGGTGGATGTTGCAGCCCCAAAACAGGGGTAGACAACCTAAGGTCCGTGGGCCGGATGCAGCCCAATCGCCTTCTCCATCCGGCCTGTGGAAGGTCTGGGAATCAGTGTGTTTTTACATGAGTAGAATGTGTCCTTTTATTTAAAATGCATCTCTGGGTTATTTGTGGGGCCTGCCTGGTGTTTTTACATGAGTAGAATGTGTGCTTTTATCTAAAATGCATTTCTGGGTTATTTGTGGGGCATAGGAATTTGTTCATTTCCCCCCAAAAAATATAGTCCAGCCCACCACATGGTCTAAGGGACGGTGGACTGGCCCACGGCTGAAAAAGGTTGCTGAACCCTGCCCCAAAACATCTGGAAGGCCACAGCTTCCCCGGTCCCTTATCTAAATGGTGTGGAAAGCAAATGAGTCTTGTCCCACTCCAAGGGCAGAGTCTTTTGCACATATTCTGGAAATGCTAAAAATAAATAAATACAGACATTCTGGCATTTAATTTGCAACACAATGAGATAAGAGGTTACTCATTATCCCTGGACTCCAAGACTTTGCCTTTAGCATTAGAAATAGACTCGGAAATAATAGTTGCAAAAAAAACCCCCCTAAGAACTGGAGGAAAAGTAACCCTCCAACAGTAACAGAACAGTTTGATAAAATCTGGTCTATTATAATAGTAATATGACGTAGTTAGAAGAACATCTAATGAGCAATCAAATAAAGGTTTTCAATGACGGTCACTTTTCATTATGTTCTGGAATGATAAAAATCCAACTTGGGTGGCTTTAATAGAAGATTAGAGAAATTTGTGAAGGTTAAGGCTATCAAGGGCTGCTTGCCACAAAGGCAATGCTCTGTTCTCCATGGTCAAAGGTATGAAAGGTTCTGAAATCCAGTTGCTGGAAGCTGCAGGAGAGGAGAGGGCTGTTTCACTCAGGTCCTGTTTGGGAGCTTCCCACAGGCATCTGGATGTTAGACTAGATGGAGCACTGGCCTGACTCAACAGGCTCTTCTTTTTTTCTTATAGCATACATCTGTGTAATGGTTTTTGCACTATTGTAAACACATCTCAGCCGTACAGAGTTTCTGAGACTAATAATTGTTTGGATGAAATTCAATGGAATCGATTAATGATGATAATAACAATTGGCCACAATACAGTTGCTGAAATGGTGCCATTTCCAAAACACCAATCTATATTGCACTGAGCTGAAAATTCATGCAATTTATTTCCTACAGCAAATTGTAATATTCAAGGAGACAGAAGCTGTCTTCTATCACTCTCTTCTGGACAATAATTAGCTACACATAACTATAGATAAGGTTAATGTAGTTTTGTTTTTGTTTTGTTTTTTGCCCCTGATTGATTGTACCTTAAGACATAGTTAGGGGGGGTCTTTGGTGCAGGGGAGGGGCACCGTTTTGCAAAAAGCTTCCCATTTTGGCTTAGGCCTAATAACCACTAGGACCGTTTGGTACTACCACTTGAGAGTCTTCAAACCATGGGCTGCATTAATTCCAACCACTCTCTCAGCCATATAGGAAGCTGCTTTATACCATGCTGGATCAATTCTGGCTCAGAATTGTTACTCTAACCGACAGCAGCTCTCCAAGGTCTCAAGCAAATGCATTTTCTGTCTGATGCACTCTAATCCTCTCACTTGGAAATGCATGGGCTTTAATGCACACAGAGCACGTCAAATTTCTTTCCTATTTAGAGCCAAACCATGGTTTGTTGTGACAAACCTGGCAAACTATGATTTGTACAAAACATACTATATTGCATTTTGACCAATGTGGGACCCAGCTAAAGTCCACTTTTGAGGGGTGGGATATGGTTTGTGCAAGCTCAGTTTGCCCAAATGTGGTAGCAAAGTGTGGTTTGCCACTAAATAGGCAATGAGGGTGGAAATCAACTTGCAGAAAGGAAAGCAAGGAGCTCATAACCACAGCAGCCATTCTTGTAGTGCAGAAATTTGGGTTGGCGTTGCATGAACGAACCCAGTGTGGGCACATCTCAAAAAGGCTACAGAACTCATCCTGGCTTCCCAGAATGATGCCTGTTGGGCCTTGTAGGTTGGAAGGCATGGAGGCCAATATTATGCAGTGACAACTCATTCAAGCCCCCACCCTCCTCTAACCTGCCAAGCCCTACAAAGGAAACATTGAGACTAAGGATGAGGAGCAGAAGTCGACAGTCACTACAACTCCCTGAACAAGCTGCAAGTCAGAAGGCAGGGCAGCTGGGCTCTGCATGAGGGCAGACAGAAGTTGGTAGGACAGCATCCCCTTTGCCCTAATGGGCCAGCCCCCATAACCATAAATCAGAAAACATACAAATGTCAACTGCACATTTCTAGGAAGCTTTCCCAAGAGGGACGTGGGTGGGGCTGTGGTCTAAACCACTGAGCCTCTTGGGCTTGCAGATCAGAAGGTTGGCGGTTCGAATCCCCGTGACGGGGTGAACTCCCGTTGTTCGGTGCCAGCTCTTCCCAACCTAACAGTTTGAAAGCATACCAGTGCAAGTAGATAAATAGGTACCGCTCTGGCAGGAAGGTAAATGGTGTTTCCATGCGCTGCTCTGGTTTCGGTGTTGTGCCAGAAGTGGCTTAGTCATGCTGGCCACATGTCCCAGAAGCTGTCTGCAGACAAACGCCGGCTCCCTTGGCCTATAAAGCGAGATGAGCGCCGCAACCCCAGAGTCGTCTGTGACTGGATTTAACTGTCAGGGGTCCTTTACCTTTACCTTTAGGAAGCTTTCCCAGCCCTTTCCATAGTTATTTTCACACCCTTCTCCTGCAGCTCATTCTCCTGCATGGATGCACAACAGGGTGGAATAGGATAAAAGGGAAGGGTTGCCTTTTTTATAGTTTGTCATCTCCCTTCCCCAGCCCTGAAGGTTTAGGGCAAAGACAAACCAGCACGGTAGTGGCCCAAATACTTTTTTCCCCCTGACCTTTGATCCCCAGGGTCACCTCACCCAAGTCTTGAATCCAGGGTCTCTGTTTTATAAGAAAGAAATACAAAGGAGGGGGCGGAGGAGAGGTGAGAGCATGCTGTACAGACCCTTTCTGCGTCCCTGTGGCTCCACGCTGAGCTTGTGTCAATAAATTACAAGACAAAACCACGCTGGAGTGAAGTGACATCGTATTGATGTCTTTGTGTTTTTCACAAGGCCCGAGAACACAGGACGCTTTATTGGTTTGCAGGTTGTCGAGGCAATTAAAAGAAGGGCGCTCGTTTGATGCAGTCGCTTCAGCCGGCGCAGCGGGGGGGGGACTCAGTCGCACCCAGCGGCGGCAAAGAGAAAAGTAACATATCCCTGAAACAAAGGGCTGGGGAGGGGGCCAGAGAGGGGGGCCAAGGAGACTGGCACAGAACAGAGAGAGGTGGGGGTGGAGAGAGTGAGAAAGAGAGAATTCTTCCTTTTATCAGCAGAACTCATTACAAAAAGCGGAGGAGAAGTTACATTCCCAGTGCAGATATTTCCTAGGAAAAGGTGTTTCACTTGAAAGTGTTTCCTAATAACTCCTTCTCTGAAGCCTGGTCTATATGTACAGTACAACACTGTTCTTCAACTGGTGGACCAGGGCCGCTATCAGGCCACTGCCTGATTCAAGGTGGGTTGTAAAAGGAGCCAGACAAATATAAGGTGAATGGTTAAGAAATGAGTTGCTCAAATGCCTGTCTGGGTTAGAGGTGGGTCCTGGGTTTGGGGTCTGAATGGGTTGAAGCCTGCTCCAGTTGAATGAGGCTAGAACGAGGAGGTTGAGCTGGCTTAAAGGGGAAAATGTTAGAACAGGGGTGGGGAGGAGAAATGTAACTCTGGTCATGGTTGAAGGCAAACCCACCTAAGTCATACTTTCTGAAACAATAGGTGAAGCAAAATGCATCTTTCAAAAATCATTTGCACCATCCCTCATTCACACTTCTCAGATCACATATGAGAACTGAAATGCAGTTATCCTTTAAAATGTCTATTTAAATTGAATGAATGTTTCGATTTAAAGGTAAAGGGACCCCTGACCGTTAGGTCCAGTCATGGATGACTCAGGGGTTGTGGAGCTCATCTCGCTTTACTGGCCATGGGAGCGGGAGAACAGCTTCCGGGTCATGTGGCCAGCATGACTAAGCTGCTTCTGGAAAACCAGAGCAGTGCACGGAAACGCCGTTTACCTTCCTGCCGGAGTGGTACCTTTTTATCTACTTGCACTTCGTGCTTTTGAACTGCCAGGTTGGCAGGAGCAGGGACCGAGCAACGGGAGCTCACCCCATTGTGGGGATTCGAACCACCGACCTTCTGATCAGCAAGCCCTAGGCTCTGTGGTTTAACGCACAGTGCCACCCATATCCCGTTTCTATTTAAGTTGAAGCACCGTCCACTAGGGATGGGGGATACATTTAATTTTGTTTGCATTTAAAAGCAAATCTACCAAATTTGCACTTTCCAAAAACAAGATGAAAACTGAAAGGCAGCCATCCTTCTAAAGTTGCACTTCATTGAATTTTGCAATGCAGTTCTCCTGCCGAGCAGTGTCAAAAAATGCATATACAGGGGTAACGTGTGCATAGCATATAATTGCATACATTGGTGGAAAGTCACATAGATAAATGCACGCTTTGGGGGAGATGTGCTATGCAGAAATGCATATACTGGGCAAAGTTAAATACCAAAATGTGAGTAACTTGGACCAAAATGCTACTGAATACTACTGGGTATTTTTGAGAAACATAAATAAATTCACAAACAAATGTGGAAATGTGGAGAACAGACCTTGAAATGAGGAAAATGGGAAGCAAATAACCTGAAACTGACAGATTTGCCCATCCTTACAGTAGAAGGAAGTGGAAAGGGCAATAGGGCTCGACAATACAGGAGCTGAGGATCATGTTTTTAAAATATTCTCCTTCACTGAAAAGAAAACATTTTCATGGATGAGAAGGCTTTCAATGTCTACTAGCTATGATGGCTAAGCACTGTCTCCACAGCTGTGTGTAGTTGTGCGTTCCACAAATGCACAGACATGGGGAGCTGCCTGAACCAGTTGCTGGAGACCACAGGAAGAGAGAACGTGGAACAAAAAAGTTGAAATCAGAAAGCAGGCAACTATTTTGCAAAGATGTAATCTTATTTACCTGCATAAGCCCAACACAATAGAAAAGTTTTCAGCAGACACTCAAAAGCTCGCACAGAAAAAAAGCTCTGTTGGCAAAGTGTTCCACAGACCTGGGCCAGTGACATTCCAGTCTCTTTTTCTTGCTGTCATCAAATGAGTCTTGCCAACTTAGGGAATGACCAGTGATGCTCCAACAGATGATCTTGGTGATGGAGCTGGGATGTAACGGTCCAGGGGGTCCCTGAGGTACCCTGGACCTAAGTTGGTCAAGGTTTTGTGAATGAATACAAGGACCTTGAACCTAGCTCAGTAGTAGATAGGCACCTAGAACAGACGCTCAGCTCCACTGAGATGCCCTTTTTGTACCCTGCTGGGATGAGGAAGTGGTGCTTGTTTTCCCAATGGGGAAAAATGCACACACTACTCCTACAATGCAACCTTTCTGTTCCCCCAGCCCTAAAGACATAGGAGTGGATTTTTGGTCTGTTCTTTTTCCAAGAGAGAGGGAGTAATAGCTAGAAGGGACATGCAATAAGGACCCACAAAGCTTGTAGCCCAGTGGTTAGAGCCTCTGCTTTGCATGCAGGAGGTTCCAGGTTCGATCCCTGGCATCTCCACACAGAGCTGGAAAACTGTCTGAAATCCTGGAGAGCTACTGCCAGTCAGTGTGGACAATACTGAGCTAGCTGGACCAACAACAGCTTCCTGTGCTCTTCCTATTTAGAGGTCTTGCATCCCCAATGGGAGAACAAAGGTACAAGGAAGTGAAAAGAAAATTAAGCAAGGGCATTGAAGATCAAACTTTTGAGTTTTGCTCTCCGTGGTTTGGACCAGCTTGGCCTTCGCTCCGATGTACAGTCAGACACACACAGAAACCCATCTCCCTGTCCCTGTGTTCCACACCCTCTGAGCCTACGGCTTTTCACTCTGAATGCAAAGCAATTATCTTTATCACCCAGACCTGGATATTGTAAGACTTTAATTAACACTTGTGATATATTTTTTAACATTCTTGGATAAGGAGCTCTAAGCAAACGGAAGGCATTGTGGCAGTTACTAATTATAGAACGGAAAGGCTTTGGGCTTTCAAAGTAATGACTGACAAGGTCTGCTAAAAGGTGCGACAATTATTAACAATAATAAAAACAATACCGGGAAGCTTCAATAAATGTTCATTAAATGTGTGCGCGCTCTATCTGTCTCTCTGCCCCTCTCTCTCTCACGTTATGCTGCAACACATGATCCAAACTTTTTAAGACAAAAAAAGTTTGAGATTCTCCCACAATTATGTGTCTTCATAGCAAGGTTGGAAAACCAGTGGCCCTCCTGATATTGCATACCCTCCAAGTGTCCTTATGTTTCATGGACAGTTCTGGAATTATGAGTGCCATCCCGGTTTCTGACTTGATCCCGGAATGTCTCTCTTTCCCCCACCAGTGCTGAGTTCAGGAAGCAGGAGGAGGCAGTGCTTGTCCTGAGTAGCAGGGGAGTTGGCAATGATAGCCTCGAGGGAGCATCCCATTGCCTCTCCATAGACTTTCCATGACCACCACTGCCGGCCTCCTCCCTTGGGCAGCTCAAAGAAGAAGGAGGAGGAGGGAGGAGGAGAAGAAGAAGAAGAAGAAGTAGTAGTAGTAGTAGTGGTGGTGGTGGAGGAGGAGGAGTTTGGATCTGATATCCCGCTTTATCACTACCCTAAGGAGTCTCAAAGCGGCTAACATTCTCCTTTCCCTTCCTCCCCCACAACAAACACTCTGTGAGGTGAGTGGGGCTGAGAGACTTCAGAGAAGTGTGACTAGCCCAGGTCACCCAGCAGCTGTATGTGGAGGAGCGGGGAAGCGAACCCGGTTCACCAGATTACGAGTCCACCACCCTTAACCACTACACCACACTGGCTCTCATAGCAGCTGCTGGAGAGGAGGAGGCAATGAGACTGCTGCTGACAAGGCCCAGCCCTGCATGGCGTGCTGGCTCTGAGGTGCAGTTAGGGGCAGGGCCACCCTGGACGGGAAGGAAGGGGGAGCAGGGAGGAGCGCAATGAGTCTTGATTTTTTTTTTATGCTTTGTGCATCCATGTCTCATCTTGCCCCTTTCTACAATTTATTTATTGGTGTGTGCTTTTCTTTTTGTAAATCTATCAAATAATCAAATCAGGATCAAGGGGTTTTCTCAGGACAGCATGTGTGCTGTGTCCTTTTGGTGTGGTAGTGGCAAATCTTGCCCTTCTTCTGATAGGAAAGGCTCTGCCTTTCAAGAAGGAAGGGAGGGAGGGAGGGAGGGAGGGAGGGAGGAAGGAAGGAAGGAAGGGGGATAAATGGATGGAGCAGGCTCCTGCAGCAATTCTCTTTTCTAGAATTGAAAAAGAGGCTGCTTTGCTATTGTATCTGCCTCTTCCAGTTCTTTAAAACTTGAGCTACAGAGCCCCAGGCGGGCCATCATCTCGCAGATGTGCACACTACATCTCCCAGCCCTTTGAGGCTGGCAAAGGCAGTCGCAATAGCATTACAGCATTTCTCAGTTTGAGCCGTTCTCCTTCCATTACAGAACAGACCTGTACTTCTAGTGGTCTAGCAGTGCCAAGAAGGCAGGGGATTTGGGCTGAAAGTGTGCTTAGCTACATGGAAAGTCTGGGTGAGTGCACACACACACACACACACACACACACACACACACACCAATGTTGCTGGACTTCAACTCCCATCATACCTGGCTGCTTTTGGCTCTGCTTGGCTGTGTAGCATCAGGGCAACAACTAAAAGGGGTCATGTAAAGTTTTGAAAATTCTGCATAGTGGGGAGACAGTGGGGTTTGTATTCTGCTTGATCTAAGCAATGCTGAAAATTCCTTGAATTACATGGTGACAGACAGACAGACAGACAATAAATAAGATCTTTTGTAATATCCCACAAACCTGGTTTCACCCCATATATACAAGCATGGATACTACCCCCCGCCCGAGACACATGCATGATATGTGCAGAACTGGCATTACTACAGGCGCCATGTAACACTCATTCCACATTTGCATGAAATCAATCTTGGCAGCACCCACAACTTTGAAACTCCCTGCTTATTGATATGAGGCGCCTTTACTGTTCTCCTTTTACCACCTGCTAACACTGGACTAATTGTGGGATGCTATATTCCCCCAGTGTCTCATGGTTGGAGGAATCTAAGAGATGCTGCTGAAACTTCTAATTAGTTGATCCACATTACAAATCTTGCCTGTTCATAATTCCCATCTGTATAATGAGCTCTGGCTCTGATATGCCTGCACCGTAATACGTTCATAATTAAAACCAGGGCTTATTACAAGCTAATCTCTTTTCTTTGCACCTGTTCCGTGTGTGTGGTTGGCATGGTGAAGCCTGCTCAGATGTTGCTCACCTCCACCAATCTATCAATCTATCAATCAATCATTTTGTTACCATCACATACCCACTGAAACAAAGTAATAACAGAATAAAACATGAGCATTTAAAACCTATGCTTGTTCAAAATGCAAGCTAATGCTAATGCAAGGGGGGCGTATTTAAAATACCATATACCGCAAAAGACAAAAACCTGAGATACAAATTGCAATTAAAACAAAAGTATCATTTTCCAAGGCCTTTGATCAGAAAGGAGAAATCTGGGCACTGAATCTTTTATTAGCTTATTTGTATCAGGAAACCTAGACAGCATCTTAAAAAGCAGAGACATCACCTTGCCAACAAAGGTCTGTATAGTTAAAGCTATGGTTTTCCCAGTAGTGATGTATGGAAGTGAGAGCTGGACCATAAAGAAGGCTGATCACCGAAGAATTGATGCTTCTGAATTATGGTGCTGGAGGAGACTCTTGAGAGTCCCATGGACTGCAAGAAGATCAAACCGATCCATTCTGAAGGAAATCAGCCCTGAGAGCTCACTGGAAGGACAGATCGTGAAGCTGAGGCGCCAATACTTTGGCCACCTCATGAGAAGAGAAGACTCCCTGGAAAAGACCCTGATGTTGGGAAAGATGGAGGGCACAAGGAGAAGAGGACGACAGAGGATGAGATGGTTGGATAGTGTTCTCGAAGCTACCAGCATGAGTTTGACCAAACTGTGGGAGGCAGTGGAAGACAGGAGGGCCTGGCGTGTTCTGGTCCATGGGGTCATGAAGAGTCAGACACGACTAAACGACTAAACAACAACATCAGGAAATAATTCTAGGTACCATTCTGATGTTACTTATTTTTCACCCTTCAGTTAGACTGTGCCAAAACTCTCACACATGTGATAAGAGGAAGCTGCTGCAGAGTCAGACCATTGAGCCATCTATTTCAATATTGTCTACACTGACTGGCAGCAGCTCTCTGGGATTTCAGACAGGGGAGAATTCCCAGCTTTACCCTGAGATGCTGGGGATTAAACCCACGACCTTTGGCATGCAAAGCAGTGGCTCTGCCACTGAGCTGTGCCCCCCAACGATGGCCAGCCAAAGAATGGCCCATCGTGACACAGGATGTCAAGATTCACAGGGGTGAATACAGAGCATTGCACTAAATAGGCTGTGCTCCCAAGATGTACTTCATTCACCCACAGGTACAATCTGAAAGCTCAGAATGTAGGGTAGCTTTCATCCAAGCTGGACTCATAAATCTCCATCTAAAAAAATAACAATTATACACATACACAGATGCCTCCACAAAATGGAGGTTAAGTACTGCTATGCTAAATAAAAGGCTTACAATTTATTAAAATATCAGGTCAAGAATATCAACCACCTTTTTTCACATGTGGCGGACGTGTAAAAAGTTAAGGTATATTGGGAAATGATTTATAATGAATTGAAAAAAATGTTTAAAACTACTTTACCCCAAAAAAACAAAAGTCCTTTTTGTTGAGGATAACCCAGACTGAAATTCCTAGGTTTTCAGAAAAGGTTATTTGTGCTTGCAACAACTGCGGCCCATGTTTTGTTAGCCCCAAAATGGAAAGTGAGTGAGGTCCCAGCTAAAAAGGATTGGCAACTTAAATTGAGAGACTATGCAGAGTTTGCAGATTTAACATACAGAATAAGAGAGCAAGAAGAACATACATTTAAAGAAGACTGGAAAACATTTGTTGAATATATGGAAATTAACTATATACAGCTGAAAATGCTGGCAGCATTAAGATAAATTCAGCAGAGTAAATAATTTTTGATGGATGTAAAAGTGGAAAATTGATTTGAATGGTTATAGTAAAATATGCAGGGATGTGTGATATGCAAAATGAACCATGGAAAGGGAAATGTAAAATTGAAAATTTAATAAAAAATATTGTATATATAAAAAGAATATCAACCCCATAAGGTTTATGGGAAGGGCTGCAGTTCAGGGGTCGAGCATCTGCTTTTCCTGTCAGGAGTTCCCAGGTTCAAGCCACAGGATTTCCAAGTAGGGCTGGGAAATATATCCATCTGAAACCATGGAGAACGGCTGCCAGTTGGTGTAGACTAGCCTTTCTCAACCTTGGATCCCCAGCCGTTGTTAGACTACAATTCCCATCATCCCTAGTTAGCAGGACTAGTGGTGAGGGATGATGGGAGTTGTACTCCAACAACAACAACAGCAGCAGCAGCAGCAGCAGCAGCTGGGGACCCAAGGTTGAGAAAGGGTGGTGCAGACAATATTGAGCTGGATAGATCAGCCTTCTTTATGGTCCAGCTCTCACTTCCATACATCACTACTGGGAAAACCATAGCTTTTGTTAAAAAGAAGAATTGATGCTTTTGAATTATGGTGCTGGAGGAGACTCTTGAGAGTCCCATGGACTGCGAGAAGATCAAACCGATCCATTCTGAAGGAAATCAGCCCTGAGTGCTCACTGGAAGGACAGATCCTGAAGCCGAGGCTCCAGTACTTTGGCCACCTCATGAGAAGAGAAGACTCCCTGGAAAAGACCCTGATGTTGGGAAAGATGGAGGGCACAAGGAGAAGGGGACGACAGAGGTCAAGATGGTTCGACTTCTGCTGTTTTTCTTTGGGTTTCCTCTTAATTGCTGTCGCTATTGTCTTTCCTTTTAAAAAATCTACTGTAGCTTTTATTTGCTGCTTTATTTATCGTGTGTGTTTATCTCATCCTATTGTTTGGGCTGCATATTTTATGGGATTTTAATGTTTCTTATTGTCGGCTAATTAAGCTAAGCTTATTCTAACTGCTTCTTACCAGAGCTAACATGCAAAAGACAAGGGTATCGGTGTTTTAAACAAAAATAGTAATTGGAAAAATAAGGAACTAAAGCAACATTCGCAGCAGCCATTTAAACCCGGATGATACCACTTCAAATGGCCACTGCTTCACCCAAAGAATTCTGGGAACAATAGTTTGTTTAAGGGTGCTGAGAGTTGTTAGGAGATTCCTAATTCCCAATGGAAAGAGAGATTGGTTGTTAAACCACTTCGGGAAATGTAGCTCTGTGAGGGGAAATGGGGGTTTCCTCACAACTCCCAGCACCCTTAACAAACTACAGCTCTTGGGATTAGTTTTTTGCGGGTTGCAGGGGGGGGGGAGAGAGAGCCAGGACTGTTTAAGTAGTATTAAGAATGCTTTAAGTGGATGTTTAAAAAGGTATCATACTATGTGGTGTGAAAGTGACCTGAGAGAAACTGAATCCGACAGATTTGCCCCTTCCTAATCAAAGTAGACAGCTCTCCATGCTCCATTACCACAAGGGACCCTGCCCCTTCTGAGGAAAACTACGGCTGAGTTGTTGGGGGCAGCCATCTGGAGAAAGTGACACCTCCACCGTTGGACAGGGAAGGAGAATTTCAGAACGGAATGCCTTGTTAACTCTCAGGGCCGGTCTAACCAGTTTGGGTGAAATAAGAGACCACAATGGGAAGGCTGGGCAAAGGCCAGGCCTGCTTCCTGGTCAGGTTCAAAGAGATTTCACAGAGGCATTTCATTTGGAGGTTAATAAAGAAAGAGAACACTTGCTCTCTTTGTTTCACTATGACTGGCTCCTGCGCTGGTTTCCAGCTGAACGCAGAGCCATCCATTTATGGCTCTCTGGCATCTTCAAAGGCTGGTACTAGATTATTATTATTTTTCACATCCAGGGACAGCTCCTAGAAACTGAAGCCCTGACTTAAGAGCCAATGGCTTCCCAGTTGCCACTACAGGCAAGAGCCGGTTTATTTGCAAGATCACCTTATGCTGTGTATGTTCATTTGACTGCTTTGATCTGCAGAACTGGCACAGTTACAGCTGCGACATAATAACTGGGCTGCACTTGTAAGACTTGATCTTTAAGTGTAGCAGAACTTGGGAAACCCCCCAAACTATTGGCATCAGGCAGCCGCCTTTGCTGTACTCTTTTCCAATGCCTGCTTGAAATATTGGGGTGTTGATGCTGCGAACCCCTCCATCATAGGCTCAGGTTGTATATATGCTGTACCTCATTTCCAAAAGGAAACACACACCCTGGGTGAGCACCCAGAAGCCCTGGAATATCACACCATGGGTTAAGTGTGGAACAATATGATTCTTGTATATTGCTGCCTCCCTGCCCCTCCCACTGCCTCCCCCCCCAAAAAAAATGCTACAGATCTTGAAAGAATGCACTGAACTTTTCCGTCTAGAAATGTAATTTTATGAGATCCACATCCCACACGTTGAACTCAGAAATATCTTGTTGCTATATTTTGATTGGATTAAGCAAACATTCACTCAGGTAATTTCACTAGGTTAGGAGAGGGTCTCTTTTACCCTTAGAATAATACTGAGAAGAATAAACACCTGCTATTTTTTGCTATTGGATGCGACATGTTGTTTAAGTAATCATGTATAATATTGAAATGTGTTTTTTTTCCCCTATGTTATTATATTTTTGCTCTGCTATGCTATTATGAAATTGTTTTTTAGTGTTGCTTGAAATTCATACTTGTTTCTTTGCTGCTTTGAGCTTTATTGTTTTGTGGGAAAGTGGCATAGAAATAAAATGACTTTGTCTCTGCTTGGGAGCAGTTTGTGATTTATATGATCTCATCATTGACAAATAATAATAATAATAATAATAATAATAATAATAATAATAATAATAATAATATACCCCTCCCATCTGGCTGGGTTTCTCCAGACACTCTGGGCGGCTCCCAACTGAATATTAAAAACACAGTACAACATTAAACATTAAAAACTTCAGATGTCTTCTAAAAGTAAGATAGTTGCTTATTTCCTTGACATCTGATGGGAGGGTGTTCCACAGGCAGGTGCCACTACCGAGAAGGCCCTCTGCCTGGTTCTCTGTAACTTCGCTTCTCGTAGTGAGGGAACCGCCAGAAGGCCCTCAGAACTGGACCTCAGTGTTTGGACTGAACGATGGGAGTGGCGACACTCCTTCAGGCATACTGGACCGAGGCCATTTAGAGCTTTAAAGGTCAGCACCAACACTTTGAATTGTGCTTGGCAACTTCTTAATGAGTGTGGTTTTATCCAGCAACATTTATGAATGCTTGATATACTTTGTATAAACATGACCCAGAGGAGGGCAACCAAAATGGTCAAAGGCCTGGAAACGATGCCTTATGAGGAACGGCTAAGGGAGCTGGGCATGTTTAGCCTGGAGAAGAGGAGGTTAAGGGGTGATATGATAGCCATGTTCAAATATATAAAAGGATGTCACATAGAGGAGGGAGAAAGGTTGTTTTCTGCTGCTCCAGAGAAGCGGACACGGAGCAATGGATCCAAACTACAAGAAAGAAGATTCCACCTAAACATTAGGAAGAACTTCCTGACAGTAAGAGCTGTTCGACAGTGGAATTTGCTGCCAAGGAGTGTGGTGGGGTCTCCTTCTTTGGAGGTCTTTAAGCAGAGGCTTGACAACCATATGTCAGGAGTGTTCTGATGGTGTTTCCTGCTTGGCAGGGGGTTGGACTCGATGGCCCTCGTGGTCTCTTCCAACTCTATGATTCTATGATTCTATGATTCTAGGACCCTTGAAATATATTTTATTCCTCCTTCTTTTCTAAGATGATGATGATGATGATTTTTATTTATTTATTTTTTTACTCCTCTTGGCATTTGTGACTATTTTTATTATGTATTTCAGTCTGTTGTATTTGCACATCTTATTTTTTCAAAAATCAAATAAATATAGCAGAATCTGGCCCTTGTAACCTGGCACGCTGCAACCCAGGTGCAGAAGAAAAGGAAACACTACTCCAATTCTGAAGATCCAAGCAAGGCAAAGACCCACCCATTGTTTTCACGCTTCACACTAGACTTTTTAAGAGCCTCTCCCCTGTAGTTTTCTAGACATATTGTAATTGTTTACAGCAATATCAAAACAGAGAGGGGGAAATCTTGGATTGCTATCTCCATTCATAGCAAACATGGTCAAAACCCTTTGAATCACAATAGCAGGATACGTACGACACTAACTGAAGCATCACAGCCCTGGGCTTCCTTGCAAGTACCATACTTTTCCATGTATAAAGCTAGGTTTTTTTCATTCAGAAATTATGTTAAAAATTGGGAGTCGTCTTATACACAGATAGTGCATTGTGGGGACGTGTAATTGATTGCTGCCACGAGGCGGAGATTGTTATTGGTGACTGCGGCAAGGGCTGGTGTTGATTGGCTGTCGCTGTGGCAATTGGGCAGGCGATTTGCTGCTTTTTTCAGTGATGGGACAGAGGATAGGTGGCTTTTGTGACAAGTGGAAGTGGCATTGTCGGTCTGGTGGGTGAGCGATTTTCGGCAATTCTCTCTCTAAAAAAAACTCAACAACTATGGGCAATCCTCCCCCCAAAAAAGCTGAGGAACTTTGGGGTACCCCCCCTCATTTTCTTAATTTTGAGTCCCCAAAGTAGGGGGAGTCTTATACACGGAGGCGTGTTATACACAGAAAAATACGGTAAGTTGAAGAGCCAAGGAAAGAAGTGAAGGGTTTTTGTCACACACCAGAAGTAATTCCGGGTCACAGCAAGAGGGCAGGGGGTTACATCCATTTATATACATGTGAAGCAAACAAACTAATGTGGGGAACAGAGAGAATCCAGAACATCTTGTTTCAGGAAAGCAATGGGCATGTCTGGTTTTACAAGGAAGAATTCCCTGTGTCGCCCATTAGTGTAGGTTCTCAGTGCTGAATTTAACAGCCAAGCATGAAGAATAAATCAAGCACTGAGCATTTGTCCTCTCTGTCTCAACTCTCGTCTCATCTTCCTCTCTCAAAACAGTCTGCGAAAGCTTCCCGGCAAAGTCCCAATAGTTAATAATTGAACTTTTGTGCAAGGACCGTACAGCGTCATTTATTAGTTTTCTGCAGGAAAGCAAAACTAAGCTGCCTAGAGAAGGGGGAGGGAATAAATTCGGTAAAAAAAAAAAAATCAAGCTTTTAAGGGGGCTGCCTGTCAATTTCTTGATCAAATCAGAGGGCAGGCCTGTCACTGGAAATGAAGGGTCCACACAATGAAACTTGACAGGAAGGGACCAGCCTTAGTCAATTTCCAATATCCAAAGAAATAATTCAGCCTTGAGTGGGAGGGGGAGAAGACGAATGCACAGCTTGAACATTTGCTCTAGAAAGCTGCAAGGCACTCCAGTTAGTCAGGCTTAAAGAAATTATGTAGCCATGGGGAAGGAACATATTTGTCTGATATGTACTTGTCAGATTCTTCCTCAAATAAATCGTTTCTTTGGAATTATCGCAAAAAGCTGACTTACGCTGTCAAACCGCTGGTCCATCTAGTTCAGTATTGTCCCTAAATTGACTGGCAACTTCTGCAGCCAACTGAAATGCTCTACCACTAAGTGATGGGCCTTCTCGAAAAGAGAAGGGACATTGGAAGCTGACTTATACTGATATCAGACCATTGGTCCATCAACCTCAGTGACTGGAAGCATCTCCCCAAACTCGCAGTCAGGAATGTTTCTCAGTTCTACGTGGAGATGTTGTGGACCAAACTTGAGGTCTTCTGCACACAAGGAATGTGCTCTACCCCACTCTAAGGAGTGCAGGCCAGTTCTGCTATCCAGACCATGATCATAACTATCAGCTCATAGCAAGTGAATCGGTCAGGAAACAGAGAACTTGACCTCCCAAATGGAAGCCATCACAGCACCGCTCAGAAATAACAGCCAGCATTCTATAGGATTACTAGTATAGTATAGTATAGTATAGTATAGTATAGTATAGGGGCGCAAGTGGTGCTGTGGTCTAAACCACTGAGCCTCTTGGGCTTGCCGATCAGAAGGTTGGCGGTTCAAATCCCCGTGATGGGGTGAGCTCCCATTGCTCAGTCCCAGCTCCTTCCAACCTAGCAGTTCGAAAGCACACCCAAAAGTGCAAGTAAATAAATAGGTACCGCTCCGGTGGGAAGGTAAACAGCGTTTCTGTGCTCTGCTCGGGTTTCGCCAGAAGCGGCTTAGTCATACTGGCCACGTGACCTGGAAAAACTCTCTGCAGACAAATGTCAGCTCCCTCAGCCAGTAAAGCGAGATGAGCGTACAACCCCAGAGTCGTCTGCGACTGGACTTAACTGTCAGGAGTCCTTTACCTTTACCTTTTTTATTCTATAGTTACTAAGAATTCTCAATACTCCTTAGGCTGTTTTGAGGGGCGTTTCCCTCCCTTAGACTAGTAGTGAAGAACATTTGACCCTCCAGAGGTTGCCTAGCTACAGCTCCCATAATCTCTGGTCATGCATGTGAGGGCTGTGGGAATTATAGTTCAGCAACTTCAGTAGCACCAGAGGTTCCCTATTCCTGCCCTAGAATTCATCCTCCTGCAAGTCTGGCAAATACATCCCCTCTTCAGCATGGATGGTGCCATTTTGGTTACATAAGCAACTCACCTCTGAACATGAGTGATAGAGGGAGGATGGCAGCCAACTATGCCACGCTCAGAGTAGACTCACCAATGGACTCAGGCTAATAAAGTCTATTGATTTCAATAGGTTTGAGTGTGATGTAATTGGATACAACTCAATTTTTCCGATTGCAAGTGGAGGCAGGAAATAAGCAAGATGGGCAATAGCTGGGGTCAACTAAGGCCACTTTTAGTTTACAACAAAACAGGTATGCGTGGAAGGAAAATGTGGGGGGATCTTCTTTTTTTCAAACAGGCTGTTAAGCTAGATTTCATGGCTGAGCTAAGCCCTGCCTCTTCAGATGAGAAGAAGCCTTCCTGATTCACGCCCCCTCGGTGACCCACAGAAAGGGATGTTGGAAGTGCCCCAGTTGGTGCCTGCCATAGTTTCTCTGCTTCCAGCCAGTCCATGACATCACTCTATGTGATCACCAGGGAAAAAAACCATACTCATCCCCCAAAAAGACAGGGAAGAGAGAGAAGCTGGCTTAGATCCCATAGTAAGAACCACCCCTGCGCACTAGTGCAACAGGCATCTACATGCCACACCCCATATGGGTCCCCACCTGGTCCTGTCCAAATGGCACCCCCCCCCCCGCTCCCCATAAGATCCCATCTATAACAACTGCAAGCTTGCAGGTAGGGAATATGCATTCTTTGTCATCTTTATGCGGCACTGAGAAAACTTTAGAACTTTATTCGCAAATAAACAAGCCATAAAGCTAAATAACCAGGTCTAAAGAGTTGTCTTCCAGGGGGTGACATCTGGCATTCCGATCCATTGGTGTGTTTTAATTTTCGCAGCAGAAGGTGCATGCCTAATATCTGTGCAATCCCCGAGCTAGCCACAGTTCAGAGAAGTACCCAACATGGCTACTTATGCATCACACAGAGAGAGAAAGAGGGGGGAAGAGGGCAGAGATTTGCATTAAATTTCCATATGTTAATTTGCACGGCCAGATGCCGCTTAGAAATTAATACTGCGGTTTAAATAGAAAACATAGTGGGGACGGCTGTGACCAGGTGGACCATGAACCTATTCAATCTGCTATCCAGGTGTTGCTCTGCTGATGGACAACTTCAAGGCCTCTGCTCTTTCTCCTTAGGGTTATCTTTAAAGTGGGCTGTTGACAGTGATGTCAGCAGTGATGGCTGCTAAGTTAGATGGCTTTAAAAGTGGATTAGACAAATGCATGGAGGAGAAGGCTATTGGTGGCTATTAGACATCATGCCTCCAAAATTCTAGATCACTCGCTTGGTGATAACTCTGGAGACAGGGTGCTCTGCTGCACAGCCTGAGCCTGTTCTGCCTTTCCTCCTAGGAGCTCAAAGGAGAAGAGGAACAAAGGAAGCTGCCTTGATGAATCATGGAGGAGAGGGCTACTAGCCATGATGCCTCTGTACAACCTCCACAGTTGGAGGCAGCAATGCATGCACACGAAAGCTCATCCCAAGAACAAACTTAGTTTGTCTCTAAGGTGCTACTTGAGACTCTTGAGAGTCCCATGGACTGCAAGAAGATCAAACCTATCCATTCTTAAGGAAATCAGCCCTGAGTGCTCACTGGAAGGACAGATCCTGAAGCTGAGGCTCCAATACTTTGGCCACCTCATGAGAAGAGAAGACTCCCTGGAAAAGACCCTGATGTTGGGAAAGACTGAGGGCACAAGGAGAAGGGGACGACAGAGGACAAGATGGTTGGACAGTGTTCTCGAAGCTACTAGCATGAGTTTGACCAAACTGTGGGAGGCAGTGGAAGACAGGAGTGCCTGGTGTGCTCTGGTCCATGGGGTCACGAAGAGTCGGACACGACTAAACGACCAAACAACAACAAAAGGTGCTACTGGAAGGAATTTTTTTACTTTGTTTTGACTACGGCAGACCAACACGGCTACCTACCTGTAACTAGATTCTAAATGTCAGTTGCTGGAAACCAAAGGTGGGGAGAGTGCTCTTGGGCTCAAATCCTGCTTGCTGATTTCCCACGGGCATCTGGTGGGTCACTGTGAGAACAGGATATTTGGACTAGATGGGCCATTGCCCTGATCCACCAGGCTCTTCTTATGTCCTTATTATAGAGACCCCGTCTGCACCCTACATTTATAGCACATTTAAACCACCAGCTGTGGCTCCCCCTAAAGAACCCAGAGTGGTTGAACAGTCAAGCCTTCTTCCCAGGTACCTCTGGGAATTGTAGCTCTGTAGGGGGGGCAGGAGATTCCTAACAACTCCCAGCATCTTTAACAAACTTCAGCTCCCGGAATTCTATTGGGGGAGCCTTGATTGTTTAAAGTGGTATGATAGCGCTCTAAATGTACGGTGCCAATGGGACTGCTAAGCCACTGGGAATTGTCCAATAAAACGTATTTATGTGACTTTTCTTGCTTTTTTCATAGTTATGTATTGGAAACTGTCTTGGAATTGTTAATAGAAGGTGGTTTTAAAATGGTTTAAATAAATAAAGGAAGGGAAAGGTTGCAGTTAGAGAGAGAGAGAGAGAGAGAGAGAGAGAGAGAGAGAGAGACCCAATGGGAATGTGTGTCTCTTTTCGTTGCAAATTTATTTCCAAAATAGGCAGATCATTTCTCAGAGTCCCCAATCCCCCCCTAGGCACTGATTCTCACATCCAGATGTCATACATTTTAAAAGACCATTTGAGAAACTAATTTTGTTATTCCCCAAATTGGAGGGAACATGTAATGGTAAAATTTGGTGTGTGTTTAAAAAAAAAAAAGGCTCCCTTGCTCCCAGCAATAACAGAGAAATTAGCTTTTGTTTGCATATGCTTTGATTGCTTTTGCCATTTGTCAACAATTGATTTTCCTTCCCACTCTGAATATTAACGAGACTCTTTTGTTCATGCCCTGCTTAGCACGGAAACCACCACAATTCTTGAAGAGGCTGAAATTAATTGTTCAAGTGCAACCGCCAGGGGGCGCTGGTGGCCCAGTGTTTGGTAGACTCTTTAAGAGCTATGGGGTATTTCTGCCAGCTCCCCTCCCATTCTTTTAAGTCTCAGCACCTTGTATTTCTTCCATGGAGAAAACTGAGCAAAAAGGGAACAAATATTAAGGCAGTATATAATAATAAAAACTACATACTCATAGACACACACACTTGCCACCCCCTAATGCTGAACATCCAAGAGGCGATACAAAATAGCGAGGAGGGAAGGGTCTTCATTTCTGGAAAAAGGTATGTGATAAGCCAGCCTTGCTGCATATTAGCAATAAACCATTGCAATCTATTATGGGCAAGAAAGCAGTTGGAAGCCACTGTTGGGCACGTTTAGAAGTCACAAACTGAAACACCAGAAAGAAAATTATTTCCCAAATAACTTGTAGCAGAGAGGAACATTTTTCCCCTTCTCACAAAAAAGACTAAAAAGCAGTATGAGCAGAAGAACTGGCTAAGGCAGCCTGGTAATCGGGATTTGTGGGGCATCTATATCTCCTGGACCTGCCTGCCTCGGTGCATTCTGTGCCAGTTACAGTTCTCGAAGGCTGCATCTACACTACAGCCTTAAACTAGTTTAATACTCATGCTTTCAGAGGCACCTTGGGGAGTGTAGTTCTTTGAGGCAGGGTCAAAGATCTCCAACAGCCCCTCGCTAACTACAATTCCCAGGACACACTGGGAGAAGACACAACAGTAACATTGGTGCAGCACAATCAAGTCTGTAGTGAAAATACGCCGCAGTTAACACATGAATACAGTGGTGCCTCGCAAGACAAAATTAATTCGTTCTGCGAGTTTTTTGTCTTGCGAATTTTTCGTCTTGCGAAGCACGGTTTCCCATAGGAATGCGGTTTTAAGAAAAAGGAAACAAACTTGCAAGACGTTTTCGTCTTGCGAAGCAAGCCCATTGGGAAATTCGTCTTGCGAAGCAACTCAAAAAAACCAAAAACTCTTTCGTCTTGCGAGTTTTTCGTCTTGCGAGGCATTCGTCTTGCGAGGTACCACTGTAACTCAATCGCGCAGTTCACATGTGGCACCTGGAGTGGAAATAATGGCCCCGGCTCTCCTCCCATAGTCCTGGTGCTACTTGTCAGCCGTACTTGGTTTTCCTGGCAAACGAACACCAGTCTTATTTGTGAAATGGCCCCTCTCCATGCTGTCAACATGTGCTGAATTCGGAGATCCCAAACATCTTATTAATTGGGGAGTGTGATGTGCACTGTAGCTATCAAATGTTCACACTCCCCCAGGTGCAAAAACTAAACAATGCTTTCAAATTGATTTTGGAAACACTCGCTACAAACCGGCTGGTGGAGTATGCTCAAGACAAGCAGCCCTCTGCCAAACGTAAGAGGACACACAGCAGCTGAGATGGGACTTGTCACAACCACAGAGATCCCAAAGGAATATAATATTGTCTCTTTGTTTGCCCATCTTCCCCACTTGGCTTCTCAGTTCATGGTTTTAATATCCTCTCTTTCTGGACTGGCTTCTCACCATCCACATGAGGTGACGAGTGACCCATAGCGGAGATCGAGGCTGAGATTTTAAAACAGGCCTTTCTGTTTAAAAATTCTTCAAACAAGAAAACCTAGCTACATGCCCTGATTCTGAATACCGGCAGGCACGTCTCTCTAATCTAAGGCTCATTCACATGGTCCAATTCAGCCCCTGATGACACACAATGTAGGACCAATTCATACAGTGGCAGCATTGCAGCAGGAGCCAACCGGGGCACGAAAATTGAAACAAACACGGATAAAACAAAGACAGCTAAAAGCATATAAAAGTTCAACAGTTAAAGGGTAATTAAATTGCAATAGGATTTCAGAAAAACAATAAAAAAAAAATCTGCTAAAACGCAGAGAGTGAAAATAGCACAGCACTGTTAAAAGTCCTTTCCTTAAAAGCAGTCAGTTCCCCAAAACCTAGCAAGAATATGACAGCCTGCACTTGCTGGCAGAAGGGCAACAAGGAAGGAACCCATCTGGCTTCACAAGGAAGTGAGCTCCAGTGCCTGGGTGCAACCACCAAGAAGGTCCTCTCTTGTGTCGCCTCCAAACGTGGTGATGTGACCGAGACAAAGGCCTCTCCAAAAGAACTCAGAGCCTGCGTAGCTTTCTAGAATCACAGAATTGTAGAGTTGGAAGGGACCCTGAGGATCTGTCATGAAATTCTACTCAATATTGATCCAGAGCAGATTCCAAAGTATAGTTAGCAGAGTAAAAACTTAAACACGTTGCGGGATTTCCAAAAATAGACCAGAGGCAATTAATATTTCATCCAGCAGAGCCTTACTGCTGCTGAAGGCAACTGAGCATAATGGTCACAAATCCAATACATTCAGGACTGGCACTGTCCATAAGAAATCCAGTTGCAGCAGACTTAACTTAAACTTACAATAATTTATAATAAGACTAAATCTTAACACTAAGCATACTATGTACAGAACACCACACCAGGAGGGAAAGAGAAAGTGAAACCCAGGCTCCTTCTGGCCTAACTTTTATAGTCAACATGATCTTGACAGAAAAAATAACAGAACCAGTTTAAGCCAGCTGTACTCAGCTTCTCTGAAGGAATAACCCAAACATCATGAACCTTCTGCTTGTTTCTTTCACACATTGAAGCTTCTGGAACCCTCTTGAATTGGTTAGAATAGCAAATATCTCTGCATAGCAGATCTATACTTTCTGCACTAAGAAACAGTGGCGGAGCAAGCCGATTGAGCGCCTGAGGCGGTGCGCGTGCCCTGCGCCCAGGGGCAAGCCAGGGCAGGACCATCCATGGTGCCTCCAAGGAGTCTGCCTGCCTCCTCCCACTCAGCTGCCCTACAGCTGAGGGGGAGGTGGTGGGCAGACCGTCTGGGGCAGCACAGAGTCTGTGGGCGCCCAAGTCACCGCATCACTCCCAGGAGTGGTATTTTGTCACCCCCCTCAGTGGTGACACCCGGGGTGACCTGCCCCCACCGCGCCCCCTTCCTCCACCCCTGCTAAGAATGCAAACTTACAGAATCATATAGTCCAGGCATGTCCAAAATCCATTTTGGGGGCCTAATCCGGCCTGCCAGTTGGTTTAATCTGGCCCCTGTGGCAATGTTTATCTCCTAGGGTAAAATCCTAAAAAAACTCTCAACAACTTCAATCCTTTAAAAAGGTCAACAACTCTGGTCGGCCCTTTGGTCGGGCCCCCCGGCCCTTCACTTCATCAAATCTGGTCCCCTTTGAAAAAAATTTGGACACCACTGATTCTAGTCCAGTCCCCTGCAATGCAGGAATATACAGCTATGTGGAGATCACACCTGCAACCTTGGCATTATCAGCACCATGCTGTAACCAACGGAGCTATCCAGCTGAGCTATTCTATGAAAGAACACAGTCCCTCAGATACCCAAAGCCTAAGTTGTGTAGAGCTTAAGGATAAACACGCGTGCATGTGAATCATTGAGGAGAATTCAAGAGAACTGGCAGGGGGGTGGGGAATCTTCCCAGTCTCTCCCTTTTAGTTATGCCTTGCAAAGGAAAGGGCTTTTAAGCAGCAAAGTGTGGGTGGGCTCGCATGAGAAGAACCATTCACTATCCTATGACACACCAAGCCAAACCTATTTTCCACTTGTGGCGCTGAGGCTTTGCACAATCCCTGTTCAATGACAACTGTCTGCACGGCCGCAAGCACCAATTCATGCCAAGTGGTTACTCAGACAAGGCACCCCACTTGTGTTCAAGCCCCTCGATTTTGTGATTCAAGTGCGGCCCGTCTGCCGCAATCCTAAACGCTTCCCTTTTATTGCCACTTCACGCCGAAATGGTCCACATCAAACCAAGAGCAGGAAATTGAACCTAGCAAACTTTCAACTGAATAATACCAGAACAATAACTGCTTGCCTGGTGCCCTTTCCCTTGATATTTAATGAAAGATACCTGTGGGAGTGAGGGAGAAGAGAGAGCCAGCTAAACACATACATACATAACAGACATGGGGGAAGGAACGGGCTCTAGCTCAGCGGCAGAACATCTGCTTTGCATGTAAAAGGTCCCCGGTTCGATCCCCACCGTCTCCAAGCAGGGCTGGGAGAGACCCCTGTGGTACCTCAGGTTACATACGCTTCAGGTTACATACGCTTCAGGTTACAGACTCTGCTAACCCAGAAATAGTGCTTCAGGTTAAGAACTTTGCTTCAGGATGAGAACAGAAATCAGGCTTCAGCGGCGCGGCAGCAGCGGGAGGCCCCATTAGCTAAAGTGGTGC
Organism: Podarcis liolepis; assembly: GCF_965112155.1. NCBI lineage: Eukaryota > Metazoa > Chordata > Lepidosauria > Squamata > Lacertidae > Podarcis > Podarcis liolepis. Next base: position 69,844,942 of record NC_139561.1, on the reverse strand, counting down.
TTCTGGTTAAGAACAGTTTCAGGTTAAGTACGGACCTCCGGAACGAATTAAGTACTTAACCCGAGGTACCACTGTACTCTGGAGAGCTGCTGCAGATCAGAGTAGACATTACTGAGCTAGATGAACTAAGGGTCTGACTTGATAAAAGACAGCTTCCTATGTAAGACAGAGTGAGAAGAGAGAAGGGCTACTCAGTGGCGGAGGAACCCTCTCCGGCACCCGGGGCGGGACGCCGAGGGGCGGGGCAGCCCGTACGGAGTGCGCATGTGCGGCACCTGTACAGAGTGCACACGCACAGCGACTGTACAGGGTGCTGCGCATGCGCAGTCCACACGGGCCACCGGGCGAGCGGCAGCCATACGGAGTGCACATGTGTGGCAGTCTGTACGGGATGCCGCACATGCACAGTTCATACGGGGTGGTGGCCGTACGGGCTGCCGCTTGCACTGTGAGCAGCATCCCGTACAGACTGCGCATTTGCAGCATCCCATACGGTTGCCATGCAAGAGGCCGCCAATGTGGACAGTGCGCAAGAGCAGCAGCCTATACGGACGCCGCACAAGTGGCGCCCATACAGACTGTGCGCACCCTCGGCCACTCTACAGCTGGGGGGAGGCAGGAGCCATCTTGTCACCCCCCGAGTGGCAGCCCCCTAATTTGTATGCCCCTGGGGCTACTTCCTTTGCATGCAGAAAAATCCCAGGTTCAGTCTCCAGCCATGGTTGGTAATGTCCAACCCTGCCTGAAGCTGCTGCTGGTCAGTGTAAATAATCCTAAAATAGGTGGACCAGGGCCCCTGCTTTCCATCCTACCATCCCCAATGGGCACCAGGCACCGCTAGCTGCATTCAGTGCAGTATTTGCATACTCATTTCTATGTAATCTCACCTTTTCACTTTTGGGAGTCAATTTTTTTTATTAAACTTTGAAATCTTTACATGTGTATTCCAGATTCCAAATTTGTTGTGCGTTTCTCTTTAAACTTTGACTTCCTTCCTTTCCCCTCCATGCTGTTCATAATCCCATCCCATTTATATACTGCATTCCAATAAACATTTCAACTAAGACATATTCTTCTATTTCATATGTTATCCATCTTCTACTGGTGCTCATATTTCAAATCCTGCTCACAATTGCATGTGATTATGGTATTTTTTCGGATATTCCAAAAAGGGCTTCCATTCTTCCATGAATAGTTGGTTGGTTTCTACTTTTTAAAGACTATATGATTTGCACAAACCACCAACTTGGTCTGTTATTCTCCAAAGCTGAAAGATGCCCTGGGAATATTTTGCAACTGGGGGCCATGGAGTTTACTATTTATTCTCTGGGTTCAGCTCATCATATCTTGGCAGGAGAAATGGCCACCATCAACAGAAAGGAGTAATTTTGCACTCACAATATGTTATTTAAAAATTGACTTTAATAAAACAACAACAACAACAACAAAGCTTTCCTGACACATCGAGTCCACCCCAACTCAGACCATCCTTGCTTGATATTGTCATAACAAAGAAAAGTCAACTAGGATTATCACCGGGTGTAAAAATCAATAGGACATTATCGCTCAACCAAACAGAGCCAGAAAACTGTCTGCTACAAAGAGTTGTAAAACCTGGAGGGAGACACACACACACACACACACACACACACACACACAAATACGGAAGAGAGCAGACTGCAAAGCCAACAGCCACTTTGAGTCTCAAAAGGGACTGGTCACTGTTATTCTCATTTGAAAGCTAGGAGGCGGATGCACAATTCTGTCACACCTTGGATGAGTAATTAGCACTGTCTCGTTTCCTACCCACCCACGGTAATAACTGCACATCACACTGTGAAAACCCATCTAGTAAACAGAACACTATCCTTAGACATAAACAGTCGCCGCCAAGGAATGCCAGCATTCGCAGAAATGGGGCCCGCAGCAAAATGTTGCAGCATGATGGAACATGCCATTCCCTCTTCCAGTGGCAGATCTTGGGGTCTTTAATTTCAGCGGTGCTCTCTGCAGCACCCAAATGTGATGCCCCTCCACCTCTCGTGCGCCACTGTAAATAATAGCTGTGGGGTCCCTGGCACCACCCCCAAGGTTCCACACTCAGCATGACTGAACCAGTCGCACTCCCCTAAATCACCCTCTGCCTCTCCCATTCCATTTCCTGTTCGTTCATCTCCCAATCAGTCAGCCGGTATTCCAGTGTCACTGAGCATGCTCAGTTCTCATTGAGGTGTTTTGGGGTTCCCATCATTTAGTTTAGTTTGTTTGTTTGTTTTTGTAGTTCTGCAAATTTTGGTATATACACCCCAAGATAAAGGTAAAGGGACCCCTGACCATTAGGTCCAATCGTGGCCAACTCTGGGGTTGCAGCACTCATCTCACTTTATTGGCTGAGGGATCCGGCGTACAGCTTCCGGGTCATGTGGCCAGCATGACTAAGCCGCTTCTGGCGAACCAGAGCAGTGCACGAAAATGCCATTTACCTTCCCACTTGAGCGGTACCTATTTATCTACTTGCACTTTGACGTGCTTTTGAACTGCTAGGTTGGCAGGAGCAGGGACCGAGCAACGGGAGCTCACCCCATCGCGGGAATTCGAACTGCCGACCTTCTAATTGGCAAATCCTAGGCTCTGTGGTTTAACCCACAGTGCCACCCACTGCTATCTCTCTCTTAAATGTGGTTGGTGCCATTCTGGCTACACGAGGACCAGTGCTTGGAGAACTGAGACCACTATTAGTAGTTGTTCGGTGTGGGGTATCTTTGACCCACCAGCTGTGGCCGAGTCATCCCTAGCAAGTGCAGCCAATAGCCAGGGGTGATGGGAGATGTAGTTCAGCACCATCCTCTCTATCAGGCTGGGGTGAGGTGGCATCAGCTGTGGGCCCTGGCAGGATATTAATTGCTGCTTCCAGTCCTGTCCATAGCACCTAAAAACTCTCCAAGCATTGCCCAACGGGACTCTGGCATTCCCGATGAGCAGCTACTGCTGCGGGAACTGGCAGTGAAAGTTCACCAAGTCTGTCTTGCTGAAACAAGCGTGCCCGTCTCAAGCCTCCTGAGCGCCAGTCATCCACCCTTCGCTCTGTGGCACAGCACATGCCATCAAGCAAGAGCATCACAGAGGAAATGATTGTGCCACTCAGACGAGGCTGCCAGGCATGCTAATTAGCATTCATTAATGCCACTATTGTTTTAAGGCTCAAAAAGAAGAAATGCTGATGCTAATCCCACAGGCGTCCACACACACCCTGCTCCCAAAATCTCTCAGCTGGAGCTAACAGTACTACCCCGGAGCTCAGAAATCTGGGCACCAGAGAGTGGGGCAGGACACAGAGAGAGAGAGAGTCTGGAAAATAAAGCCATGCTGTCCTCTTGCTCTGCGTCGATGCATGAACAGACACCTGCCTGCCCTCAGGAAGGGGAAATAACCTTTGAAGGGCAAGCATTCACAGGGAGCAAACCTGAAGCTGCGAGGCTCACAGTGGGGCAACGCCGTGCGGTTGATCAGCAAAACACCATATGCTATTGTTTTCTCAAATGCGGCCACCAGGTATTTGAGACGGAGCCGCTAAGGCACGGAGGCAGGAGCAAGGGCAGGCTGGAAGGAAACAGATGGGATGAAAAAAGTAAAAATAAAAGAGAGGGAAGCTGGTGTGGCAGCAGGAGTAATAAAGAATGGCTGCAGGAGGATTGGACTGAGCCAGAGTTCAAGGGTAGAGAGCACATGCCTTCCATGGAAATAAAATAGGGACATGGGCTCCCAATAAGTTGCCAGTTTTGTTTCCAGGCCCAATATAAGGTGTTCACATTAGTGGTTAAAGCCCTAAGGACTCATGCCCCAACTATCTGAATTGCTGCCTCCTGCCCTTCTAGACACTGTGATGGGCAGAGATGGCATCTCTTGGCAATACATTTTGGCACCTGGGGTGAACCACAAAATGGTGCCTCTCCCTGCCAGGGAAGAGCAAGGGGGTGAAGATCTACACTGGGAACAATAGCGGAAGGAGACCAACAGCGCCTCTTCTTCGCCAGGAGGCCACTGTAGGGGTGGCATGAGAGGTGGTGGCAAATCCGGCCTCTACGGAGCGTGCGGCCACAGCATCAGCAGCGGGCAATGCAGGGCCGTCTTCAGCATATGCACCACCTGGGTGCAAAGATCCGCCCAGCACACCACCCGGGGGGGGGGGTGGGCAGGTCAAAGTTGTTGAGTTTTTGGAGGAGCACAACTCACAGTCTTCCATTTTTGAGAACATGTGAAAATGAAAGACACCACTAGGAGGCACCGCCGGATACATTGCTTCTGCAGCTCTTCCGCGAAAGAGAACGGAAATGACCCAGTGATTGCAGTCGACCGGTTGAACATCCCAGAGAGCTTAGGCAGCTTCAGCGGCGGACGCCTGGCGCCCCACAGAATTTGGCGCCTAGGTGCACCGCACCCCTTGCACCCCCCGGGTAAAGATGGCCCTGGGGCAATGCATTCCTTGGAGGCAAGATCTGCTGCCTCTGTGGATTCTGCCGGCTGAAGCAGTCACCTCATTTTGCCCCATGAGCGGGCCAGCTTTATCTCTTGGTAGTTCCTTCTCCCTCAGAAGCTCAGGGTGGGTGGCGTCTTGGAAGAGGCCATTCTTTGTGACAGCCCCAAAGTTGCGGAACCCCCTCTCACCACAGGGGTAGAAGAGTTTGGATTTGATATCCCGCTTTATCACTACCCGAAGGAGTCTCAAAGCGGCTAACATTCTCCTTTCCCTTCCTCCCCCACAACAAACACTCTGTGAGGTGAGTGGGGCTGAGAGACTTCAAAGAAGTGTGACTGGCCCAAGGTCACCCAGCAGCTGCATGTGGAGGAACGGAGACGCGAACCCGATTCCCCAGATTGCAAGACTACCGCTCTTAACCACTACACCACACTGGCTCTCACCACACTGGGTATGTCTGGCAATGTCATTATACAGCTTGCAGTAAACGATGAAGATGTACCCCTTTACTTGACACTATTTTCAGGACCCACCATATTTTTTTGCGACAGCATTTTTTGCCATCCTGAGTTCTTAAAGCTGCTTTCAATAGGGCTTTATAAATTGAATAGGAATAAATGGATTCCTCCCCAGCCCCCTTCCTTGCACCTACACTCCAACTCCGCAATTATGCTTTGCCTATTAGCAATTTTCTCCTGGGGCACCGCAGCTCAAGTTACAAGCTCTCAATATTAAACAAGCATTTTGTGTTTGTGTCTCATTTTGCGCTTTCCAATAGGAAAGGCAAAAACTGCTATTGCTAGGCTTCTTAGCCTGAGCTCTTTTTGCTAGCTGCCAGAACAGCCATCGCAGCCAGTGATGCTCTTGTCCTACATTCACAACCAAATAGACAGTCAAGCAAAATTCTGCAGTACTCTAAGATGTTGCTGGACTGCACCAGCCACAACCAGCACTGCCAATGGTCAGGGTTGATGGGAGCCACAGTCCAAAAACACCTTGAGGACCACAGGTTCCCACCTGAGCTCTAGAATCAAAGAGGCAAGTTGATGGGTAAGATGCAGATTTATCAACATGTTGCTCTGACACCCTGGCTGATCAACCTCTCACCTATGTCTTCCACAAATCTTTCACAGCAAATGCCGTTATATTTTTCTTCAGCTGGTCTTGAGACAACAAAGCAACCTGGATCGTTACGTTGGCTCAGCTGTAGTAGCAGCTTCTAGATGATAAATGGGGAGCCTTTGGTTTCCCAGATCTCATTTTACTACAATTAGGGTTGCCATATTTCAAAAAGTGAAAATCTGGGCACAACTTTTGGCAAAGTTGTTCAGCTTTTTCTGGGGGGGGGAGGGGCAAAGTTGTTGAGCTGTTTTGGCAAAATCACCCCAAAAAACTGATGTTTTTGAGCTATTTTTAAGGAAAATCAGCAAAAACGACACTGCAGACATGGGTTGCTTTATATCTGGATTTTCCCAGACATTTTTGCCAATTTCCACCCGAACACTGCTTACGACTACAGTATTCTAGGTACATCTGGGAAATTCCGTACATATGGTAACCCTACTACAATTCCCAGTGTTAGAAATTCAGATATATAAGCTAATCGCCAAATGGCACCTTAAACCTAGGTCTCCACAACAGAATGTCTAGACGCTTTTCTTTTTACAGTGAGATTATTATTATTATTATTAATTTGATTCTATACCACCTTATATTTAAAATAATATATTTCAAAGCGGTTTACAACACATTAAAACACTGAATAAAACAATCCAGAATAAAACAAAATCAAGCTTCCAGGAAAATATTTCAGCTCCTTCTCCAAGTGACATTTTGTTTTACCCATATCTATTTACCTACTTAATTTAAATAGTTGGCTGGGGCAACCCAGTCAGATGGGTGGCGAACAAATAAAAAAATTGTTGTTGTTGTTATATAGCTGTCCTATAGCAGAGGTACTCTAGGAAGCCAGTGTGGTGTAGTGGTTAGAGTGCCTAGGAAATCAGGGTTCAATTCCTCACTCAGTCAGGAAGCTTACTGATTGACCTGGGGCCAGCCACAGTCTCTTAACTTGCCTCACAAGGTCATTTTAGGCATTCACTGAGATGTGAGTGAACCATAGACAGTCGTACCTTAGATCTCAAACGCCTTGGCTACCGAACAAATTGGCTCCCAAATGATGGAAATGAGTGTTCCAGTTTTTGTACCATTTTCAGAAGCCAAAGGTCCAGCGCAGCTTCTGGAGCTTCCGATTGGCTGCAGGATACTCCTGCAGCCAATCAGAAGCCGCGCCTTGGTTTTCGAATGGTTCCAGGAGCATTCTGTTTGAGAATGATGGTACAACTGTACTTCTTGGAGAAAAAGGTGGGATATAAATGCAGTAAGGGACGCGGGTGGCGCTGTGGGTTAAACCAAAGAGCCTAGGACTTGCCAATCAGAAGGTCGGCAGTTCGAATCCCCGCAATGGGGTGAGCTCCTGTTGTTCAGTCCCTGCTCCTGCCAACCTAGCAGTTTAAAAGCACGTCAAAGTGCAAGTAGATAAATAGGTACCGCTCCGGCGGGAAGGTAAATGGTGTTTCCGTGCGCTGCTCTGGTTCGCCAGAAGCGACTTAGTCATGCTGGCCACATGACCCGGAAGCTGTACGCCGGTTCCTTCAGCCAATAAAGCGAGATGAGCGGCGCAACCCCAGAGTCGGCCACGACTGGACCTAATGGTCAGGGGTCCCATTACCTTTATAAATGCAGTAAATAAGCTCTTCTGTTTACCTGCTTAAGAAAGCTGGAGGGGCCAGCCAGATGGAGATGTCAATTAGCAAGCTGGCATCCACATGGTTGCAGCTGGACCTGCTCCAGTCTGAAAACATGCCTTGCACCTGGGGAATTTCCAGCACTTCTCCCATCATGGCTGAACACTGGCCAAGCTGGCTGAGGCAGATGGGAGTTGGAGTCCAGCAACAACTAGAGGGCCACAGCTCAGTGGAAGCACATCTGCTTTGCATACAGAAAGTCTCAGGTTCAATCCCTGGAGAGACCCCTTCCTGAAACTATGGAGGGCCGCTGCCAGTCAGCCCTGCTGAGCCAGATGGATCAAGGATCTAATTCAGCAGGCGGTCTGGAGGCTTTGCGCTTCTGTTCCAGCTGTTGCCAGACTACAACCCTGCAGGGTTCCTCACTGTTGCCCCTGCTGGCCGGTGCTGGAAGTTGGGAGTCTAACAACATCTGGAGGGCTCCATGTTGGCTATCCCACTCTAGAACACCCTGAACTGTGGAGATGCTCCTTCTGCACATCCCCCACCCCCGATAATAACAGGGAGTTTGCTGGTCCATTAATCCAAACCACTGTGCTTGCTCATATCCACAAGGAAGCGCCCGCACCTGGGAATTGTGCACGGCGGTATCATCAACAGCCATAAAAGCATGCTGCACAGCCCTCAGAATCCTGCGGCAGCATCTTTAAATAATCTCATTGAGAAACTCTTGAGTGCAAACTCCAAGCATCTGAGCTTTTAAGCCTCCCCCCCCCCCCCAGAAAGGAAACACTTTTCCTGCTGCATTGGACCAAGAGGTGGAATTCGGCTTTGAGCATTAATCCACTGAACGACCCTGTGAGCGCCGTGTTTGGTAAATATTGCTGACAAGTGAGAGCAGGGAAATTATAGGGGAAGTTAAATGCCAGTAGGAGCAAGGAGAGTTAAAGCAAGAATAGAGGCCTTGCTGGGACCTGTTTTCCAGCGAACACGAGGAGGTTTCTGATTTAATATACTGAACTGGGGGAGCCCGTGATCATTCTCCCTCCCCTTCCCTTTTGCTAATTTCAGAGATTTTTTTCCTCTCCATCAAATATTGGAACAGGATTGTTTTCTTTTTTAAAAAAATCACAGTATTGGAAAGTCTGCAGTATAGGAGTGGGGAGAAGGTTTTCCAGTCTGAGGGCCATATTCCCCTCTCAGCAACCTTCCTAGGGCCTCATGCAAGTGATGGGTGGGGCCAGAGGAAAAAGTGGGCAGGGCCAGAAATGTAAAATTTACCTTTGTACAGCTATCCCCCCCCCCACACACACACCTTTCTATCCGATGAAGTACAAAAAATACATTCCAGCTAGGCAGCAATGCTCAAGAAAGGTGTAATGCAAGGCCAGCAAGGGGAGTGGCCTGCGGAGGGTCTTGAGGGCCAAATAGAGGTGCTTCAAGGGCCACATGCAGTGTGCGCCCCAGGTCTACGGTTCCCCACCCCTGCTGTAGGAGATTTGAGGGTCTCCCCATTCAGTTCTTGCTACAAGAACATCTGCTGCCAAGACAAAAAAATTCAGAAACACACCTAAGCAAGGAGTCCAGGTGATCCAGATAATAATTTACTATAAAACAGAGAAAGACAAAAGACCAAAGTACAACTCACTTTCAGAAACAGCCAGAAGATATAAACAAAGCCATGCATACACTGCAAATGAATGTGGAACCAAAACTATCCTCACCCCATTTTTGAAGCCCCATTCACCTGTCAAGAGAACAGGAGGGTCACTGTGACTCAATAGGTGGACGGGGGGTCATTTCACACCCCTCCACTGCCAGAATGCCCCCAAGGGCAAAGCTAATATCTTGCCATAGTGTCATACCAAAATTAATTCTATGTTGTGGCTTTTCTTTGTATTTACCTGTAATCCAAAATACAAATCTATGTACTGGATTTTACATCAGTAGAAGAGGGCAGTGTATTTAGGGATAGAAGGATGTGCTAATTTCAGTTCACTCTGTTTCACATTTTTCCAATCATAAGTTCTGGTCACCACATTTAGTAGCAATTTGCTTAAAAAAAAAAAAAGAATTATTCTGAAAATTCATCAGCATTTCAGTTGAATTTTTCTTAACGCATTTGTATAATGCAGCTTTGACTCGTGCACACATTTTTTTCCAAGCAATCTTCTGTAATATAATGCATATTTGTAAATTATTTCCCTAATACATTCATGTTCCTGCGCACTCCCCCCTAAAATATGCATTTTTGCAAACACTGCTTAATTGGAGAATTGCATTGCAAAATTCGGTTTAGGACAAATTTCAAAGGATGGCCCTATTTTGGTTCCCATATTGTTTTGTGATGTGTGAACTTGACTTTAAGTGCACACTGAATAGGGTTTCTCCCCTATATATAGCTAATGATGAGAAGTCACGGTTCAGCAATGTCTAGAAGGCCACAGAATCCCCAAGGTAGAGATACAGCTTTCAACAATGTATACTGGTGCTTAGGGGAGGTCTGGGGCAGCAGTTAGTGTCAGCTCTGATATGTGGGGGCGTGGCTTGAGCAAGCCAAGCTTGCTGGGCCCCTTCAAGGAACCTCTATCACATGCACTTGTCCTATCTGTTTAAACCACCCAGAGCTTAATGTTTGCAGAAGATGCTGTTTCACTGCTTCTGCCTAGAGAATATTTATCTGTTTCTTGCAACTGAGCTTTTAGTCTTGTTTCTGGTTTTTTTATGATGGTTGTGAGTCATCCTGAGAATTTTAGAGAAGAATGGCATAAAAAGGTCCATTAATTGGGATTTATTTCGTGGGAGTTTTAAAAATAAAGGTTCAACAATTTCTATATATGCTCAACAGCAACTGATATACAGGGATATTGAAAGAGAGAGAGAGATGCTCAAAGATGGTCACATGTTGTAAGATGCTGGAATGGGCCAGAAATATGGCTGCTCTCCCGGTCCTTGAGTTTTAATTATTTGCCAGTTAATTCAAGTAGAATTCGAATGGATTATTAAATAGCTCATGCCTTATGGACAATGAGTAATGGGGGCTTTGATTGCCGTTAGAATTGTTTGCTTGTGATAAGTGTCTCATGATTAAACTAACTCTGTGATTGTTGTGATTGATGAAGGACCATATATTAGCTAGGTTTGTTTATCATTATCATTATTTGATTGGGTTGTTCTGGCCTTGGGCATTAGTTTGCAGGGAGCCACATCTTGGTCTCTGCTACAAGCCAGAGGACTCAAGACTATTGGGAGGTTGCACCTAGGGATGTAGGAAGGCAATATTTTCCATTGCACACCCACCCACTCATATTCATCACATATGGAACTGTTTCCATTCTGCTGCAGTTCATCTTCCACCACTGTCTGCTATGGCAAATTACACTGTCCTTATGTTATTCAACCCCAATCATTTCAATGCAAAGTAAACACAATGCAAATGGCTGGCCAGGGAACGTGATCCATTGCATATCGTTTGTGGTCTAAAAGCAACAGCAGCAGCGAATGCTGATTGTATCCAATGGATTGATTTCCGTTCTGGACAACAACAATTTCTCCTCCCATTTCTGCTTTTGTCGGAATTCTCCAACATCCCAAATTGCACCCCAGGAAGAACATTATTGTAAGTGGGTTGCGAGTGGAAAGGAGAGAGAGAAAGAAAAAGAGAAAGAGAGAGGGAGGGAGTGGAGGAGGGGAGGAGGGAGGAAGCAGCCTGGCCTCATCCATCAGCAAGCTTGCTTCCTCCTCTTCCTCCCTGCCAGAAAGAATATGCAACTCTGACTGCCAGTTACCCTGGGATTGCAGAGCAGAAGGAAAGCTCACTCTGGCCCCATACATTGGCCAAGGAAGACTGAAGGCTGCTGAGTTATGTGGGTTTGGGGTTTGCATATGCATGTGCTATTACAGTCATAAGATACTTTGAAGATCATTTGAGTGATCCTTTCATTGGACTGAAAGTCATGATATATCTTTTTTTGAAAGAGCTCTTTTTATACAGCAAATAGACTCAAAGCCCGCCTTCTAAAAATGGCAAAAAATGTATTAAGGCAGATATGGGGAACCTCCAGCCCTCTAGATGAACTACAACTCCCATCATCCTTGCCCATTGGCCATGCTTTCTGGGGCTGGTTAGAGTTGTAGTTCAGCAATGTCTGGAGGGCCAAAGGTTCCCCACACTTGTATTAAGACAGCTTATGCTTCCAGTCCTCAAGAATGTAATGCAGAGCCTGATGGAGTTAATATTTTTATGGAAATTCATCTCTCTCATCTGTACCCGCTCATATTTATAGTCTGACATGGGCACAAATCAAGGTTTGTCTTGTGCACAAAAGGCTATTGAAAGCACTACCCTTCAACCTGCTAGTTTCTTTGAAACACAGAGTGGGGCCTTCAGACTGGAGATGCACAGCCACAGATCGGCTAGTTGCTCAAACACAATCACTGTCCCCAGCTGGGCTACTATCCAGCAATTCTTTTGCAGGGCCTGGAGAATAGAATAAGCCTTGGGCCATGGTAGGGTAGGGACTTTATTAGTTCTGTGATCTCCCTCACCTCGCCTCCCTTAATGGGCAACATGCCACTACATCATTGTTAGTGCAAAACAGCAGCTGAACAGCAGCCAGCACAAATAAATGGAAGCTGCTGCTAGACTCCCAGCGGCTTTTTGCAATAGGATAAAATGTGTGATGCCAAAAGATTGTGGATAACTTTGTGAAAAGAAAAGCAAGAAGCATTTCTGACCTCCTGCACCCCACCCGGGACTTAAAAGTTGTTTCATCAACCAATCAGACTAACTTATTAAATCACCGTTTGCACCAAGGTAAAATGAGAGGTCAGGAATAAGTACAATCTGAGCAGAGGAGGCTGGTCCATTAGGCTCACCTGCCTGTCTTTTTACTTAAAACCAGCCCCTGGGGTGGCGCCAAGGCACGGGCTGTCAGTTTCCTCCTCCTTTGTCCCAGTTTTTCCCTTGTAGAATTCATCTGGGAGGAGAATGAGGGCAAAGCTAGAATTGGCTCTGCCTGTCATTGGCTCCAGCGCCACCTACTGTTGGCCTCCCTGCCTTCTGCGCTACCTGCACCAGTGACCACAGGCCACCACTGAATTGGAGGATGTGCAAAAGAAAGAGGCAAATATAACATCCTTTTTTTCTACATGGGAATTGCCATCCGTTACCCTATGCAAAGGTGTTCATACCTTGGATAGAGACCAGTTAGCTGGAGCTACCATATTTTTCGCTATATAAGAGGCACCAGACCATAAGACGCACATAGTTTTTGGAGGAGGAAAACAAGAAAAAAATATATTTTGAATCCCAGAAGCCAGAACACCAAGAGGGATCGCTGTGCAGCGAAAGCAGCGATCCCTCTTGCTGTTCTGGCTTCTGGGATAGCTGCGCAGCTTGCATTCACTCCATAAGACGCACATACATTTCCCCTTACTTTTTAGGAGGGAAAAAGTGTGTCTTATAGAGCAAAAAATACGGTAAGTTGAGAAATGGCAGCATCAAACATTTTTAATACCATGCAAGATAGGTAGAGTATGCGCTTTGATAACATCACATGAACACCGATTAAAAATCCAGCACTGGAAAATCAGTGAGCGCACAGTAAACAGGAGTGTGAACACAGCCTAAAATTGGCTTGCAAGGCAAGGCTTATTTCGAGCAGAAGGGATCATGTTTTTTCGGGGGCCTCTCCTTTCTTGGGAGGGTGAATCACTCCTTCCTTAGACACCATATTTACAAGGTGGGGGAGAGACAGCCCTGGGCAACATCTCCTTCCTATTCCTATAGCTGCACTAGCAGATGCTACTGCTGTTCCAGCACCATCAGTATCTCCAGCTTCCTGCTATACCTGCTGCAACCCTGAGGCTAGGCTGCAGGGGGAAAGTGCAAAAACAAGGTAAGCTGCCATATTCTGTCACAGGAACACCATGCAACGCTGACGTGTGTCAGTGAAGCAACTTCAAGCAAGCCAAAAGCAAAACGAGTGCTGGTAATGCGCTCGTCTAACATAATTGGACCCAAGTAAGTCCCCAGGAGGTTTTCAATATATATATATATACACATACACACTGCCAGAGTCTAAGCACCAGTGAGTGGAAGCCACAATCAGCCTCTTCCTCTTCTTCCTCCTCCTCCTCAGAACAGATTTCCGCAAGGGCAGAATTTGCATCTTTCTAGCACAACACGTCGTACAGCAGTAGCTCATTTCTTGCACCAGGAACAAGTTGTCAATATTGACCCTTCCCAAGTAAACCTCATGGTGCCACAGCTTATCCATTTGCTGGCAAGATCTAGGTAAGATTATTGCAATGTATTGCAAGTGAAGGCTGCCTTACGAGGCCACTTGGAAAATCAGGAACAGAGGGAGCTGCCTTAGGACAGGTCAGATTATAGTCTTCTTCAGGGGTTACCAAAGTTGTAATTGTAAGGACATAGGATGCTGGCTTATACTGAGTCATACCAACTGGTCCATCTAGCTCAGTATTGCCTGCACTGACTGGCAGTGGCTCTCCAGGGTTTCAGAAAGGAGTCTTTTCCTAGCCCTACCTGGAGATGCCCAGGATTGAACCAGGGAACTTCTGCATGCAAATCAGCTGCCTACTACTGAGTTATGGCCCTTCCCCCAAATCATTAAGAGACATGGTGTCATGTCATGACCATCAGCTCCCTCTTCTTCTGCTGGAACAAACATCTGGGAGAAAACAGCAGCACAGCAGCCATCCCTCCAACAATACCTATTCCCATTCTCTGTGGACTGGATGCTATGCTCTTGTTCTTTTCAATAGCACAGCCAGAGTGGATCCGGCCAAAGACCCATTTAGTCTACCATCCTGTTCTCACCATAGCCAACCAGATGCCTCTGGGAGGTCCACAGATTCCCAGCGACTGGTTTTCAGAGGCATCTACTGCCTCTGACATTGGAGGGATAAATAGCCATTGTGGCCAGGATCATCTTCTTGGGATTTGCCCAATTGTCCCACCAAGGCCAGCATGGTGCAGTCCTGAGCTCTCTCAGCAAGCCCTGAGAATGGCAGGAATGACACACACATCGTGGGTGTCCTAGGCTGGCCTCCAGGGAAGCACAAATTCCTAGACCCATTCAATGAGAGGTCCAACTGTTTCTTTAAGCCTCCAGGGAAGAAGATCCCACCATTCCTTCGAACAATGTGCATCCTTGTGCTTAGGTAGCATCTCCTGGTACCCAGCCAAATTCTGCTCTGCCACAGCTCCAAACACATTGCTTCTTGTCTTTCTCTCCTGGGCTTTTGTAAACAGATGTTCCCTCTTTTCTTTACAACATCTTCTTTCTCTCGTCTTCATGTATATATGAGACAACTTCCCAGAGACGTTTTTCCCTCACTGGTGCCTAAAACTAGTGATGGACAGACCTGTCAGTTTCGGTTTCTCCTTTTCCCTAGTCTTAAATTTAGTTTGCCCCATTTCCATGCGGTTTTAGAAATAGAGTCATCATGAATAATTTGTCATCATTTTTTAAGGGTACGTTTCTCCCAATCCCCACATGTTTGGATGCCAGTTTTGCCTTATATTTTTGCAAGCTATTTCCCCATATATTTTAATATCAAAGCAGTTTACAATAATATCTATACATAATAAAAAAAACCACATTAAACAATTTAAAATCAAAGTCAGTGAAATAGCTATTATTGGAAAGACGTGCTCTTAATTGCCTTGCATAAACCTGGAAGACCAGGGACGTTTTCAGCAGGTGTTAAAAGGTTGAAAGATGCTTGCTGCATCTGTTTTGGAAGAATATTTAAATATCAAAATATTCAAATATCTAAAGGGCTGTCACATGGAGGGGGAGCAAGCTTGTTTTCTCCTGCCTTGGAGGCTACGACCCAAACCAATGGATTCAAGTTACAAGTAAGGAGATACCGACTAAACATCAGCAAGAATTTTCTGATGGTAAGACCTGTTCAACAGTGGAACTGGTTCCCTTGGGTGGTTGTGGACTCTCCTTCCTTGGAGTTTTTAAAGAAGGGATTGGGTGGCCATCTGTCATGGATTCTTTAATTAAGATTCCTGCACTGAATAGGGTTGGACTAGATGTCCCTCAGAGGTCTCTTCCAGCTCTATAATTCTGTGACTCTATGAAGAACATTCCACATGGCTGGGCTGAATAATGATGGGGATGAGGTTAAGCCTACAAGGGCCCCAGAAATATTTCCTCCATAATGTGCCCCTTCATAACTACAAAAACCCAAAGGGGCCTTCATATTTACCATAAACAAACCCCAGAAAACAGGGGCAGGTAGAAGGTTATGGCTGGCTATTGCACCAGTCAGCATGGTGCCCCCCACTCAATGTTGTTGGGCTCCAGCTCCCATCAGCCCCAGCCAGCATGGCCAATAATCTCGTGTGGTAGTCGGAGGGCATCTTGTTGGCTATTCCCATTTTACATCAGTGACTTTTCTCAACAGGCTGTACCATGCTTTCATTTACTCAAGACAGGGGAATGTTGCAGCGTAAATCAATGCTGTGTGCAGCCAGAGGAAAACGCCTCTGGCAAGGCCTAATCCTGTGGGAGGAATGCCTGGGGGCTGTTGTGAGAATAGGGATGGAGCAAGGGTAGCTAAGTGTTTAGATTTCCACCCACAGTGCCCCCGACTGATGCTCACAGGCGGACGGGAAGGGGGAGGCCATGTCTGTTGGCAGCAGGAGGATGGATGCATTTGACCTCTAGGCCTGTGGCACAATTCTGTAACAGGGGCCCTGAAGGAGGGCAGAGAAGCTGTCATGTTTGGGGAGGGGGTGTTGTTCTGGGGCAGAGAACCTGCTTTTGCAAGTGGGGAGGTCCCAGGTTTGATCCCAGCCACCTCCAGTTAGAAGAAGAAGCAGGGAATAGGTGATGGAAAAGACCTTTCTCACCCTGAGGTCCTGCAGAGCCGCTTCCTGACAGAGTAGACAATCCTCTGCCTGGTGACCAAAGCAACCTGAACTGCTATAAGGCCAATGTTTATGTCCCTATGGCAGGAAGATCAAACTATCTATCTATCTATCTATCTATCTATCTATATATATATATATTTCACATACACACACATATTCATGTCTACACTCTCTTTTGAGAGCCACCCACATCGACTAATTCAATTATCCCAACCGCAGCACTCGGCTTTGCAAGCAGTACCTACTTATTATGTCAAGAGCATTTATTCAGGTAATTATGCAGGAAGTTGCAGCCTCTTTTGGGAACAGAGACGCAGCTGATCCTCCATCCATCCCACCCGCCCCCATCCCTGAAAACAGGCACAGCTCTCTGAAATAGAAGCATGTTGCGAGGCCCCAAGTTGCTGGCTCTCGGGCTGGTGCAACATGATCCTTCCCTGCTAGTGAACATCAACTGGGGGGCAGAGGGCAGCGCTCAAGCATGAACTTTGCCCCCAACACACACACACAGCGTGTGGACCCATTCCAAGTCAAGCCTGGCCACCTTTCAGGTTAGCGTCAACTGAAAACGGCCAACGATTGCCCAACCCTGCAGGTGCCACTCACTTGTTTGAAATTAGCCAGGCGCCAGGCACCAGGCACATTTCGCAGCTGACTATCTTGCAACCAAGTGAAGATGCCTGGGTGCCAGGATACCACCTGACATCTCCCCCATCTGGAGGTGCGTGCCTGAGGATCATTTAATTGTGACTGTTTTCACACACTAATCCCCCATCCTGTAGAATTCTATCCGTGATATTTTATCTGCACAGTCAGAATGAATTTCAGATAAGTGCCAGAAGCCTCAAGGTGCTGAATGATCTGCCCAGTTCCTCTAACTGTAGACTTGCAGGTCACACACACAGCCCTGCTAATCACCCACCACAAGCTGGTAGTATTGCTCAAAGCTCATGCCTATAGGCTTCAATGGCCCCATCACACTGGTAAGTATAATAATGCTGCTCTGCCCATATACAGTGGTACCTCAGGTTACAGATGCTTCAGGTTACAAAGGCTTCAGGCTACAGGCTCTGCCAACCCAGAAATAGTACCTCGGGTTAATAACTTTGCTTCAGGATGAGAACAGAAATTGTGCCGCAGTGGCACAGCGGCAGTGGGAGGCCCCATTAGCTAAAGCAGTACCTCAGGTTAAGAACAGTTTCAGGTTAAGAATGGACCTCCAGAATGACCTAAGTTCTTAACCCGAGGTACCACTGTACATATTAAAGCTAATGTCAGGGAAAGCATGCAAAACATATAATACACAAAGGCAAGCTAAGTACAAGCTTTGCCCCAGCAAAACTAAGAAGCAAGGGTGCCACAAAAACTTTTTTTTTTGGCAGCCTCTTTCCTAGACAAACCTTTTTGTGTTATAAAAAAAAAAAAGACAAAAGCAACCTATCATCCTTCTTGTTGAGTCTTGGTGCTGCTTTATTGATCTTATGCCACTCCATACGGTTTTGCGCTAATTTTCTTCTGGTGCCGCTTTCCTATCGATTGCTTTTCATTATCGTTTCGTTACATCTGTATTTTATCGACTTTTCATTGTTCTTAATTGTATCTGTATGTTATCGATTGGACTTGAGCAATGCCCAGAGGGCATGGTTAATTGGGTGCTATATAAATGCCAAAAACCATCCCAGCTGCGGCACTCGGCTTTTCAAGTCCAGGGTGAGATCTGAAGGTGGGCGAGACCACCACTTTGCTGAAGCTAAGCAGGCATGGGTCTGGGTCACTGCCTGGATGGGAGACTGCCTGGGAGCCACAAGATGCCACCTGGGATTCCAGGATGGGGGGAAAGGCTCCATATAAATGCAAGGACATTTATATGGGGGAAATGGGGAAGGGCCTTGGCCCAGTGACAGAGCACCTGCTCAGCGTGCAGAAGATGCTAGTAGGTCCAATCACCATCATCTCCAGGTAAGGCTGGGGAAGAAAATTCCTGCCAGTCAGACTACAAACCCGCTTCCTTCAAAAGATTAGACTTCTGGTGGTAAGGCTGTAATGGAGAAATACACTGGAAAGTTTGAGATGTCGTGCACTTTGATGTAATCTAACCTCCCCGTGAGCAATTTGGAATCAATGCTCATTTAATAGCCAACATAGTCTAGTCTCCTTGCAAGCAAATCAGAATGAATGCTCATTAAATAGCCAGCATTGTTGAGCCACCCTGCAAGCAAAATCGGAATTAATGGCCACTAAATAGCCAACATATTCCAGTCTCCCCCAAGCAAATCGGAATGAATGCTCATTAAACAGCCTGCATTGGCTCATCTCACTGCAAAACAAATCGCAATGAGTGCCCATTAAGTAGCCAATGCTATCTAACTCCCTGCAAAACAAATCAGGATGAATGCCCATTCAATAGCCAATGTTGTTTAACCTCCCTGAAAACAGATCAGAATAGATGCTCAATGAACATTTCATATGTAAACACCCCACAGTGAAAGCTCACCTCATTTGGGTACCCTTCCCCAAACAGCCTATTCCATAGTTAAAAATATGCACAGAAAGGGATGGGTGAATGTGTCATCTTTGGCTTCTCTAAGTTTCTCATTTTTTCAGTCTTCCATTGCTTCATATTTCCACATCCATTTGCAAGAGGGGAATTTTAAGTCGTCATGAAAATTCCTGTTTTAGTGTAAATTTCTCCTAACAGGCATGTGTTTGTATGCAATTTTGCCCATATGCCCATTTTTGCAACGCAATTTCCCTTAACATACATTTTTGCTAACTTCTTCATTTTTATGTACACTTTAACTGAGCGTGTGCATTTTTTTGTGTGCACATTACCTGGCCAGAGAACTGTACTGCAAAATCTGTAGCGTTGCAACTATTGAAGGATGGCTGTGTTTTGCTCTGCAGATTGTTTCAGAAAATCCAGATTAAGCAAGGTCACCTTTAAAAGTTAACTGAATCATATTTCTCACCCCTTGCCTATCACAGAGAGCGGGTGAAGTTGTTGTGTAGCAGGCTGTGATTTTTGGCTAACAGAGAGTACCACGTGACCATCTTCAAAGGCAAGCAAAGTTTTTCCACTGAAGAACACACAGACAAATACTTCTCCCCACAAAAGCCGCACAGACAGGCTTCTCCTGTGAAGAAATCAGTGAAGAAGAAACAGATAATACTGACAGGGAAACAGAAGAAACCTCCACCCAGTTGCGCTCGCCAAGCAAGCCACAAATTGCTGGATATGGCTTCACCGATCTTGGTTTGGATTGAGTTGCACATAAACACAAGGGCGTGTGCTGTGCTTGGTGAAGATGCCCTATCCGATACCACTGGCTATGCTGAGATAAAAACCACAAACCACATTCCACAGACAAAACACCAGGACTGTATGGAGCCCACCAGAGCTCTCCTTTCAGTAGCAAGTCACTTTGAAGAGAAAGAGGGGAAATCTCTCCCCATTCACAGTATTCTCACCCCATCTCAAGAGCATGGGTGTGCTGATGATGAACATACGTTCTTGGGTGCCTGCGGGGCCAAAGGCACTACCCGCTATCATGAGCAGTTACCCCTCCTCACTCCAAACAAACAAACAAACAAACCCACAACCCAGGGACGTCTTACCCATAGACGTTAGTGGTGCGGGGCGCCGGGGCACCAGATTTTGGAGGGTGCCACAGATTGAGTGTCCGGGAAGGAAAGTCAGGGCGTGCTCCCTTCCCCGCTCTGGGGCAGCCCACTCCTGTCCTCTCAGCCGCCCATCAGAGCATGCTGCATTCGGCTCAGGGAAGCCCCTTTGAGTCCCCTCCTGCTGGGGCTGCCTGGGTGCCTGGAAGGTGCAATCAGGGCAGGGGGTGGGGGGCGTATCTCTCCCGCCCCTCTCTGGCCGCATTGTTGCCTGTGCATCTCCCTGTGGAGTCTGCGAGCAGAGCAGGGAAGCGCCCTGTGCAATCCCGGAGCCGAGCGAGGATGGGACAGCCGGTGAGCCACCTGATCTGCTTGCTGGCCCTCCTGTCAAGCAGACTTCCCCAGACGGGGGCAGGTAAGGGTCGCTGGGAACTTAGAGGGAGGCTTTGTGGGACGATGCAGAAAGCCATCTGGGCTGCGATCTGGATGCCTCTTACTTACGTGCAGTGCTGAGTCCGCGTCAGACCACGCAATGTAAATGAGTCAGACAGAAGTCCGTCCGTCCCTTAAAAAGGTTGACAAATCTGGGAAACGGGGGGGCGGGCGCAGAGAGATATTTGCACCACGGTGCCGGATATGCTTAAGACGGCCCTGCCACAACCACTTCGCCACAGATAGAAATATACACAAAAGTGGAGTCAGATATGAATGTGAGTTCCTAAGGAGGAAAAAGACTTCTGTGGTTCAGGCCAGAGCAAAGGGAGACGTTCAGCCCTCTCAGTTTAGTAGCTGTGGAAATGGCAGCCATGGTCGCAAAGAAGCTATTGGGGCCACTGGGGCTGCCCCCTTTGTTCATGAATCAAGTTTGCACACCAGCTGCACTTAGCACAAATGTGGAGGAATGTATGTTGCTGAACAACAACCCCAGTTTTCCCTGGCCATTGGCCGTGCCTGCTAGGTCTGATGGGAGCTGTAGTTCAGCAGCATCTGAAGGGCCAAAGGTTCCCCATACCTGACTTAGCAGATTGTATCCGGCACAAACGTATATTAGATACTGGACTTATACCCGGAATACAAGCTGGGGGGGGGGGAATCATTTCATTTCATTATTCCAGTTATTTTTCCAACATACACACGTTTCATTATTCATTTATTTTAGATTGGTGTTTTGTTTTGTTTTTGTCAGATTCATTTTCATGGCCTTTTCTCTCTTCTCTTCTTACTGCAACCACTTCCAGGCAGCCACCATTTTATTTTCCCAGAATGCCCCAAATGTTACATCATTCTGATTGAGAGAAATGACAGCCTCCACTGGCAGCCACCAGGTTTTCCCCCCAGAATGCCCTGAAACGACACAGTGCCTGAGGCATTCTGGGAAAATAAAATGATGGCAAATACCTATGGATTGAATAATGAAAATTAACTAATTTCTTACTCATGGCCTATTCAACAGTTTCATAGTAAGCCACCAGATCAGCCCATGGGCAAGTAGGTGTACAAGGTGGGGGGGGGATACTCTTTAGCCACTTTTCCAGGGGCTGCCGCTAACTCAGCGTAGGCCATGAATTTGAGGAACACAGTAGGGAACAAAAGTTGGGATGGAAGAAAGAAGTGGTTTTTGTTCCAACATGCGTTTCTCAGAAGCAGAACTGTTTCCATTCCCCTACAGTTCAGTTTCTCCCAAATACTATGCTACTCATCTCACTGCCTGCTATTTTATGTAAATTACATAACTTACGAAGCTATTTACGTAACATAAGGAACTTATATTCATTTCAATGTGAAGGAAACATCAAAACAACATTTAAAAAGTAATTATGTGTTGCTTGAAGACTTAAAAACAGCCATTTTATCAAGAAATACTGATCGTATTTCCTCGCCTGATTTCCATTCAGTCTGGCCACAGACGAAGACGCAAAGTGTAGCAATTCTCACTTCTTTTTCCATCGAATCTCCCACATCCCTATACTAGAGAAAGGCAAGGATTCAGCCATTCACATCCTAGGACCAACGCATACCATCACATCCGCAAGACCACTGCTACATTTGAGCAGCTCTCCGTTTCCAGTATAACCCTCCTCCACCCCCCTGATGCCTATAAAGGCACATTTCTCCCTGCACTCTCCTGCCATCGATTGGAATCATTATCATCAGCTTATGAACTCACAAAGATCAAAAGCTTTTCTGTCCGTTGCACAAACAGAAGTAGATCACAGAATCTCCAAGGGGAAAGCAAAAGAGCGGGGAAACGTCACCGGTGAGCATCACCCCCACCCCAGAAGCAGCAGCTGCTTCCTCCCTCCCACCCCACACACAAACATAGGATCTAATAAGGACAAAATCCTACCAGCTGCTAGCATAGCAGGTGGGCCGATCCAGTCCTGTTTCCAGGCTAGGGGCACCTGCCAGTCATCGCAGCAGATGCGTCAGGTGAGGCCTCCTCTGCACAGAACCACCACCCTCCTGCCTCTTCCCTAATTGGAACTGCCAGTCAAGGCTAAAGCCTTGTTTGTTTTCTCATTCTGAGAGCTCTCTGAAAGGTCGCTGAACGAGGCTCTCCTCCACACCGGGGAGGGGGGCGAATCAGAAAAGGAACACTTCCATCAGAAATTGTCTGCACACCGAAAGAGAATCAACGGTTTAATGAAACACCCTCAAAGTCCTAGCAGGGAAGAGCAGAGGGCTCAGGTTTTGCACTGCATTCCAAAGAGGGGCATGGGGGGGGGGGTTCTGTGGAACACTGTCAGGGACTGGCTGGACAAAGAGGAGTGGTGGGAGGTACCAGGACTGAGTATGCAGACCCTCCAAGTGTCCCTATTTTCCAGGGGTGTCCCTCATTTAGAGAAGCCATCCTGGTTTCTGATTCTGAATGTCCCACTTTCCCTTAGGATGCCTCTATTTTCATTGGAGAAATGTGTTATCTGACCCCTGTACCATCTGAAGGCAATCCTGTATAGGGAAGGTTTTTTAATGTTTAATGCCCTAAACGGCCTCGGTCCAGTATACCTGAAGGAGTGTCTCCACCCCCATCATTCTGCCCGGTCACTGGGGTCCAGCGCCGAGGTCCTTCTGGTGGTTCCCTCGCTGTGAGAAACGAAGTTACAGGGAACCAGGCACACTTCAAAGTGTTGGTGCTGACCTTTAAAGCTCTAAATGGACTCGGTCCAGTATACTTGAAGGAGCGTCTCCACCCCCATTGTTCAGTCCAAACATTGAGGTCCAGCTCTGACAGCCTTCTGACGGTTCCCTCACTGAGAGAAGTGAAGTTACAGGAAACCAGGCAGAGGGCCTTCTTGGTAGTGGCATCCGCTCTGTGGAATGCCCTCCCATCAGATGTCAAGGAAATAAGCAACTATCTGACTTTTAGAAGACATCTGAAGGCAGCCCTGTTTAGAGAAGCTTTTAGTGTTTAACAGACTATTGTATTTTTATATATGTTGGAAGCCACCCAGAGTGGCTGGGACAGCCCAGTAAGATGTATGAGGTACAAATAGTAAAATTATCATTATGGAATGGGACATCTCTCTTTTCATCAGAGTAATGTAGGAGAGTATGAGTATGGCAAGAGTAGATCATTTGGACTTAACTAATTTGGGTCCATTAATTTCAGTGGGCTTACTCTGGGTAAAATTTAGCTGGATGCAACCCATTACTGCCAGTCACCCCACCCAGTCTTTTCCACTACCCCATGGAATCAGCTTGCATTCAACAGACAAAGTGCAGGGAACTGTAATCTAGAATTGCGGGCAATGATTAAAAGCTCTCTAACCCACACAACAGATGACGGTCACATTTCTCCATTGCCGGTCTTATTACACCTGTGCCAAATGCCTAACACATTCCCAACCCTATGTAAACAAAATGCAAGCCTGTGTGTTTTTCTCAGTGCCCCACAACATGAGCTCCACTATCCCTGGAATCTCTGCACAGCAGTGCCCTCAAGCAGCTGTGCCGAAGCAGCAGCATCGCTCTCCCCAACCCAATTTACGACTCTGCCCAGATCTGGAATCACACTGGAAAGCTTGGAGGAGCCAAGTCATCGGTCCTGCAGGCTGCACAACTTTACAAACCGAAAAGGCTGAAAACCAAAGCTTAGCCACCTGTGGAACCCAAGACCTCGGGGTGCAAAGGAGAGCAAACAGCTCGTAAATATCAGGAGGAGGATCGGACACTTTTGTGGTGGAGAGAAACATCTGTAGTTCGAACAGCAGAGATAAAAATTAGGGAGGCCATCAATTCCATGGGCCTCCGGGCGCAAGATGATCCTCAGCTGTTAAGGGAGAAGCTGCCCCATTTGCTAAGCAGTTGCCAGAGCTGCTGAGATTACAGGAGTCGAACAAGCAATGAACAATTGCCTCCAACCCCAGGCAAGTTCAGCCAGGCCTTGATTTATGGGCAGGCAACCCCAGAGACTGCTTACCACAACAGGATTGTGGGGCGCCCAGACTAGTATCTACCCTAGATATTAGTCTGGGCATCTTTTGTTTAAAAGGATCTTTTGTTTGTTTATTAAATTTGTATACTGCCCTTCATCCTTAGATCTCAGGGCGGTTTGCAACACAGAAAGAGTAAAGAAGGACGCGGAAGAGACGTCTAAGATTATGTATGGTGTTGAGAAATTGGGTAGAGTGTTCTCTCTCTCTCTCTCTCTCTCTCTCTCTCTCTCTCTCTCTCTTTCTCTCTCCCTCCCTCCCTCCCTCCCTCCCTCAGCATACTGGAAAGTCGGGGGCAACTGTTGCAAAAATGGTATGCCTCTGAACAAATGCAATCAGATCCATGTGTGCAGAATTTATTACCTGACACAGCACAGATAAATTGTGCATGCAAATCACGAGTCATGAAAAGGGCCACAAATGCAAATTTAAAAATATTTTTCAAAGGGTATTCCAAAAATCAATCTTCCAATGCCAGATTTAAGCTCCTGTATTTGCAGTTCCTTTCAGTGAGTTAAGGCAGCCAGATCCAAAGATGAGAACGAAGGCATAGCACTGTTGCCGATGTCTTAAAGCTCTGTCATTGATTTCCTTTGAGCTGCTGCTTTCTTCCAGTGCCACCACCACACAGTGCAATAAAAGAAGGGGATTAGCGATGCCAGACCTCCAGAGTCTGACCTGATGTCTCCAGGTTTGCCTGGCTCTCTGCAGGTGGCAGGTAGAGGGCTTGAATTTCCAGTTGGACGACAGCGCCTTTAATAAAACGAGAAAACTGTGAATGCAGCTAAGAAGCTTCAGCCCAGCAAGAGTGGGCTGCAAATTATAGCATAAATGCTGCGGAGGGGATCTGCCCTCCTCCACTCCACTCTCCCAATTAACCTCCATCACCAGGGGCGGCCCCCAGGTATCAGGTTTGGGCCCCAAAATCTCAAGGTCTGGGATGCTCCTGACCTGTCCACCCTACAGCTGATGGACGCAGAGCCAATGTATATCTCAAGGGATGAATGGTCCTAGTAACTGAGGACATTTAAAGAGCTGGGACAGGGTTGAAGATACTCCTGTTCTGTAGTGCCAATTGGCCAAGCACCAGCTCCGAAATTCAGCTATGATAAAATAAGGAGTCTGGCAGGTGGTTGCCCTTTTCGTGATGTCTGCTTTTGCAGTGTCTCTTGAAGCCTGTTTTCGGATAAAGAATTGTTTTCAAGCTGGGTCATTCGGTATAGATTTGCAGTTCTGTGCTGCTGTCCCAGCGAGAAGGTGTCGATAGTAAATAAAACAATAATAATAAAATAAATCTCCTTCTGCAGCCAAGCCTGCAAGGGGCCCATTTCAAGTGTCAAGAAGAGAAGTCACTTTATAAACATTAAAAACACTGTTTAAATATTAACCAGAGAAGGCCTTGCTGTTGGCTGTTAATTTGGCATGGAAGTCGGGCCCACTGCAGCTCCTCAAATGTCCTTAATTACGAAGGCCGGCCCTCCCTGGCTCTGCGTTGATCTCCTGCTTTTATTACATCACCTGGTGCTGGCGCTGAAGAACAGCAGCTGGGCAAAGGAAATCAATGGCTGAGCTTTAAGGCATCGGCAACAGCACTTTCTTAAGAGGCCACACTTCCTGCTTTACAGAGGACATGGGCCGGCCCATCCATGAGGCAAATTGAGGTAGCTGCCTCAGGTGGCAGAATCCCACAGGGCAGTGTCCCCATGGGTGCCCTGCCCACCGCCACCAGGGAAGCCAGGAGAAGCAGCAGAGGCTTCCAACAGGTTCTCACTAGATCTCCCCAGAAGCTGCCACTGCCACCACTGCTGTTGCTGCTGCACAACCACAAGTAAGCAAGGCATGGGGGCAGCACCCTCCCATTTCGCCTCAGGCCGCAAAATGGGATGGGCCACCTCTGAGGTGAAAATTCTCTTCAAAGAATTTCAAATAGAAGGCCAGTCCAGACTGGCTATCATTGGATTTATTTATTTTTTTACTCTTGATAATGTCATTGTTTTATTCTTTTTCGTAAACCACTTTGAGGGATTTATTTATTTATTTTGCAATCAGGTGGTATATAAATTTTGCGAAATAAATAGAGTAAAAATATTATTGTCACTTGATAGCTTTAATAGATGACTAGAATGGTAGATGAAGCTTTCAATGGCTACTAGCCACAATGGCTGTGTTCTACAGTTACGTATGTTACTTATGACCACATTACAATGCAGGCCAGGCTTCTAAAACCTGCATTGTGATTCGCTGCCTGGCGCAAAGCAGCCAATCAGGCATTGGGTGGGTGTGCCCAAGGCTGGCTGAAGAGGATATAAATCAGACCCTTTCCCCTGTTCCCCCCAGTCTGTTCCTGAGACCTCAGTAAAGACTGTAAGCTTTGGGTCTTGCATGAATCCATATATACTTCATCCACCTCTACTGTCAGAGGCAATCTGAAGGCCAGTTGCTGGGAATCCCAAGCAGGGAGAGGTGTTGTTGCTCTTCAGTCCTCTTTTGGACTCTCCACAAGCATTTGGTTGGCCACTGTAAGGACAGGATGCTGGACTCGATGGGTCATTGCGATTGCCTCTTACAAGCAACATTGAGTGCCCTCTACCACCATGGAGCCTATTTGACTCCCTGGTATATTCCAGAGCTTAGAGCAAGGAAACAAGCTGGGAGATGGGTCAAACACAAGTGGAGAAAAACTCCAGTTGAATGCAACCAAACACCGGAGAGGGCTCATCAACGAGCCTACCCAGTGTCAGCGAAGGCAGCAGAGAAGGCTTATTTTGCTGCCTCCATTGCATCCTTGCTGTGCCGCCTGGCATAACTTTTCCGGGAAGTGCAGGGCATTTTACAGTCTGGCCTGAAGGAGATGGCAGAACCAAAGGTAGCTCACTGCGAAGCATTTTGAGGATAAAATCACTTGCTTCCAACGGAATCTTGTCTCTGCTGTTGCAGCAGATGAATTTGAAGGGGTGTCCACAGCACTGTGATGGGTGAGTTTCAGTTGAGGATGTGGAAAAGGTGCTCGGATTGGTCAGGGCTGCCACTTGCAGGTGGTGCTGTGGGTTAAACCACAGAGCCTAGGGCTTGCCGATCAGAAGGTTGGCAGTTCGAATCCTCACAACAGGGGTGAGCTCCCATTGCTCGGTCCCAGCTCCTGCCAACCTAGCAGTTCAAAAGCATGCAGTGCAATCAGATAAATAGGTATCACTCTGGCGGGAAGGTAAACGGCATTTCCGTGCGCTGCTCTGGTTCTCCAGAAGCAGCTTAGTCACGCTGGCCACATGACCCAGAAGCTGTACGCCGGCTCCCTCAGCCAGTAAAGCAAGATGAGCGACACAACCCCAGAGTCATCTGCAACTGGACCTAATGGTCAGGGGTCCCTTTACCTTTTACCACTTGCAACCTGGACTCTTGCTCTTCTTGGCTGATAAAAAAAACTAGCAGGGAGGGGACATCTAGCTGGGCCAGGGAGGTGAGTAATGCCTCAAGAAACCCTCTGTGGGTTTAGGAAATCTAAGTAACTACTGGCTAGCTGTCAATGTTGTTGAGCGGTGGTTGTGGACCAGATCCAGGTGCTCTCAGAGGAAAATGATTTTCTAGATCCATTTCTATTGGTGTTCAGGCCCCGTTTTGGCACAGAAACTGCTCTGGTCACCCTGTATAATGACCTTTGTCTGTGTTAATTCATGGTATCCTTCTGGAGCAGGTGTCCAACCTTGGGGCAACCTAGTCAGATGGGTGGGGTATATATAGTAAAAACATTATTATTATTATTATTATTATTATTATTACTACTACTACTACTACTACTACTGTTGAATAGGACTTTCCTATTTTTATTGGAGGAATGTTGGAGGGTATGATTTAAACATACACGTTTTATATAAAAAGTCTCCCCTTAAGCACTTGATTTGACATAGGAACATGTGCAAGACATCTCTCAATCAGCTTCGGCTCCTCCCGGTGGCATTTACCTGCACAGAGAATGTGTCTTTGGGCTATCTTTGGGTCATGAGAAACAGGCCTTTGGTGTGTACAGCTCTCAGGCATAAACCGGCTGCCTTTGATCATCAGCTCCCAGCTGTACTGTTTCCGCGTCGCTGCAAAATTGACCAGCTCCCTCTCTAATCACCCATCTGTTGGTGATGTTATTTTTATTTAAAAAACCACTCACACACCTCTCTTATGTTCAAGAGAAGCACGAGAATATCCTCACCTCCTAAACAAGACAGTACAGGAGGAAATAACAGCGACAGGAAGAAATGATTCCCCCTCACCCCCACCTTTGGCTCACATCAAAAGCTTATTCCCAGAAACACTGGCTTGGCAAAGCAAAAGAACTCCTTTGAATGTTGATTCTGCTTTGGGGATGGGTCAGAACAGTCATGAAATGTGGCTTGAGGACAGGCTCCTGCAAGGGCATCCTTCCTTTCCAGGGGTTTCCTTAGTTTAGAGAAAAGGTGGCGAAGAAGGACCATGACGCAAGTCGGCAAAATGATACATGGTGTGAAGGAAATGGACAGAGAAAGGTTTTTTCTCCCCATCTCAGAAGAACTTGGGGGGGGGGATCCAATGAAGCATACTGTCACAGGATTCAGGATGAGACAAAAGGAAGTGCTTCTTCACATAGCACATAGGGAAATTAGGGGATTTGCTCCCACAAGAAGCAATAGTGGTCACCAGTCACCAACTTGGATTACACTAGTCTCTGCTCTGCCTTGATTTCCCAATGGAAGCACAGCACTGGGTGAGTTTCTGGAATGCCCTGGAATCTTGCAGAGATTGGAGGTAGCATCTAACACTACATTTAAGCACATGGCTTCCCTCAGAGAATCCTGGGAATGACCCAGCTAGAACTTGAACCCAATCCAACACTTTTATCTGCCAGACCACCTCGCTCAATCCTTCGTAAGCAGCCTAAGACTCTTTAAAAATAATAATATTTTTTATAAGCAACTTCTGCACAACACAGAGAAATCTGCTACTGGCAAATTGATGCTGCGATCACTGAAATGGAGGACAGAATTTCTGATTGCAACTGGAAGGGCAAGTTTATTGATTAAGTACCATGTTGATCCAAGTTGCCACACACTTCTGGCTGAATTAGCTTGACGACCTAAGCGAAGAGTTTCCCGGAAGGAGGGCAACATTCTCCAATGTCACCGTTGAGGACATCTGTTAGACAACAGATCAACAGAGCCAGACTGATACCCAGAGAGAACTTGCTGCAAGACAGACCCAAAAAAGAAAATAACAGAACACCTCTAGTCATCACATACAGCTCCCAAGTTAAAACAGTACAACGCATCATCAGAGAGCTACAACCTCTCCTGGACAATGACAGTTCTCTTTCTCAAGCTCTGGGAGGAAGACCTTTCATTGCCTACAGACAGCCACCCAATCTTAAACAACTCCTAACCCACAATAATACTACAACCAGACTTAACACGGACACTGGCACCAATGCCTGCAATAAACCCAGATGCCAACTTTGCTGCCACATACACCCAGACAACACCATTACTGGCCCCAACAACATCACACATACCATCTCGGGACTATTTAATTGCTCATCGTCTAACATTGTGTATGCCATCAAATGCCAGCAGTGTCCTTCAGCTCTCTATATTGGACAAACAGGCCAAACCTTACGCCAAAGAATAAACGGACATAAATCAGACATCAAGAATCACAAAACAGAGAAACCAGTAGGAGAACACTTCAATCTCCCAGGACATTCTATACAAGATCTCAAAGTAGCTGTTTTACTACAAAGGAATTTCAGAAATAGACTGGAAAGAGAAGCTGCTGAATTGCAACTCATTACCAAACTTAAAACCATGGAGAGACCTGGTCTGAACAGAGACATTGGATTCTTATCTCATTATACATGACTAAGCCATTTTTCACCTTCTCACCCCTTGCCTTTTCCTGTAAGACCTATTGCAGTCGTTAAGAGTCGTCAACAGGCTCATCTCAGCTATCTGCCAATCACCCATTCCCACCACCCTTCTGAGTAATACCCCTCCCCACCTTCTCACTATATAGAAGGATCTGGCAACTTCTGTTTCAGTGTATCTGAAGAAGTGTGCATGCACACGAAAGCTCATACCAAGAACTAACTTAGTTGCTCTTTAAGGTGCTACTGGAAGGAATTTTTTTATTTTGACTATGGCAGACCAACACGGCTACCTATCTGCAACCGTTGAGGAAGACATTCAGATCTTAAATACAACAATGCAGGGGCACTACTGTGTGTACTTATTAGAGGTGTGGGCTCATCAGCACACATCTGCATAGCATTTGCATATACTAATTTACATGTATAGGTGTAAATTTAGAATTTAAAATGTCACAAGTCAACTCATTTCCCACCCAATGCACTCCAGATAAATTATTGAATTATTTTGCACCCCAGTTCATCTCAGATCTGTTCCTCTTCCAATTCATTTACCCCCTATTAATTTCCCAAGAGATCCTGCTCCCAAATCCTCTCTCAATAAAGTAATCCTGAATTTACTCAGTGTCCAAAATTGATATACTACTCAATGATCCTGATCATTCCTGAATTCAGCTGTCCCCAGATTTGTTACACGCACACACCCCAAAATACTCAGGGCATTTCAGATGCCTCCAGACCAGTGTTCAAAACCAGCCAGGTGCCAGGCATATTTTACTACTGACACAGGTCCAATTGCAACCACATGGAGATTTCTGAGCACCAGTTTGGTGACCATAGCTTAAAAACTTCTGCCTTAATTCATAGTAAATACCATTTCCACCATGTGTGTTTCTAATTTTTGCATACAGGAACAACTGAATTGTTGTAAGAGCAAGATTCAGGTAGGTAGCCATGTTGGTCTGACACAGTCAAAATATATTAAAAAAAAATTTTAAAAAATGTCCGGTAGCACCTTAGAGACCAACTAAGTTTGTTCTCAGTATAAGCTTTCATGTATCTGAAGAAGTGTGCATGCACACGAAAGCTTATACCAGGGGTAGGCAACCTAAGGCCCGTGGGCTGGATGCAGCCCAATCGCCTTCTAAATCCAGCCCGTGGTCCGGGAATCAGTGTGTTTTTACATGAATAGAATTTGTCTTTTTATTTAAAATGCATCTCTGGATTATTTGTGGGGCCTGCATGGTGTTTTTACATGAGAAGAATATGTGCTTTTATTTAAAATGCATCTTTGGGTTATTTATGGGGCATAGGAATTCGTTCATTATTATTTTTTCAAAATATAGTCCGGCCCACCACATTCTCTGAGGGATGGTGGACCGGCCCATGGCTGAAAAAGGTTGCTGACCCCTGGCTTATACCAAGAACAAACTTCGTTGGTCTCTAAGGTGCTACTGGACAATTTTTTTTATTTTTTTGTAAGAGCAAGCTCAGTCATGCAATGTAGTTGAGATCACAGAATCTGAGAATTGTAACATTGGAAGGAACCCCCATGGCAGATACTGTAGACATTCCATTGTCATGACCATAAACTAATTTACGATGCCATTTGGTATCTAGCTTATATATCTGAGTTTCTAACACTGCTTCAGACTATTAGTATTTTGCAGGAGGGATTCCAGTGCATACCAGTTTAGGTAAACAATTAAAATGGACTAGAGTGCTCTCTCACACAAGTGGAACAAATCCACTTTTTAAAAGAAACTTGAGTTTTGGCACAAGACAGGAAAATGCATCGGAAAGTGTGGAATGAAGGAAGACTTAACGGGGAAGATGTACAGCATATAACACCCCACAAGCAAATCAGGATGAATGCTTGCTGTTGCATGACCGCCTCACAAACAAATGCTCAATAAAAGACAAGCATTGTTTAAGCTGCATGCAAGCTTTGGGCAAGAAAGTCAAGATGACTTCTCCTTTGGAGAACCCCTGAGGAAAAGAGTGGGGCTTGTCTGTCTGCCCACTCCTACAACCACACCAGCCAGGTGCTCAGATCCTAACACAACCTGAGGGAATTTCTTCCAGAAAGCCAAAGAGCGCGAGGGATTCTTTCACACCCAAGTCAACAGAGCGAGAAACCACCGTGCCGATTAGATAAAAATTAAAAGCAGTGACCAGGCAAAAAGGCAAAAGCAAACAGCAAAGCTCTCATAGCAGATGTTAAATTTGGAACCTGACATTTAATCAAATGAAAGGTTGCCAGACACATCTAACAAGACCATTATGCAGTGTGTGTTAATAAAGGATTATTAGAAAGTGTGTTTACAGGGGCTTAAGCAGCCACGGCTCAAGCAAATGTGATACATGGTATTAAGTGTGTAACATGGTGGTCAGCTTGCTACCCATTTAATAGCCTTCACCTCCTGCCCACCTGCCTCCAGAAAGGCAAACGGGAGCTTCGAGTACCTAGGATAATGAGCAGCTAAAACTTGCCCATATGAGGCAGTTGTGGGGAATGAAGGTCCACACCTTCCCACAGTTGCCTAAGTCTCCTCCTGCCCTGGGTACTTCTCAAGCAATCTGAGACTCTGTTGCCATGCCTGTCTTTGCTCCCCCTCCCCCCTTCATACCTCTTCTGGTTCTAGGTTACCATGGAGTGGCGTAGCGGGGGTTGTCAGCACCCGGGGCAAGGCAAGTAATTTGCGCCCCTTAACCCGTGGATTTGCGCCCAACCCGTGGATTTGCGCCCCCTAACCCGTGGATTTGCGCACCCTAACCCTAACCCCCAGATGTTGCGCCCGGCCCCCCCTGCACCCCCCACACTACGCCACTGTTACCAGGCAGGAGGGGAGCTGGTCGAAACAGGAGAGGGAGTCTCCCTGGCTTTTTCATCAGCCTAACTCATCTTTCCTCTTGGTCACCCTCTTCTGCAGCCTCTGCTTTTACCCCTGATTCTGGACTTCTTTATGTCACAGACTCTTCCTGCTCACTTAAGCCTGTCACCTCTTCAGCTTCAAACACCTCCTCCTCCCTCTTCTCCTTCTCATCCTCATCCCACCACCAATCCCTTGGGGGGTTCCAGCCAGCCCATCACACTAGCTAAGTAACAAGTGACACATGCAACAAAATGTTGCAGCATGAAACTGTTCAGGATGGAAGCTGCCCTATTCTACTCCCCTTCCCCAGTTCCCCCCCCCATACATTCACACCATACATTTAAAGCACCATGCTACCACTTTATGCCTTTCCCCAAAAAATTCTGGGAGCTGTAGTTTACTGAGGGTGCTGAGAGTTATTGGGAGGCCCCTACCCCCCCCCCCCGTCAAGCTACAGTTCCCAGAGTGGTTTAACAACCAGTCCCTCTTCACAGGGAACTCTGGAAATTATAGCTCTGTGAAGGGAACAAATACCTCTCAACAATTCTCAGCACACTTAACAAACCACAGCTCCCAGAATTCTTTGGTGGAAGCCATGACAGTTTAAACTTTTGTCATAGTGCTTAAAATGTACAGTGTGGATGTGGGGTCACAGTGGGAGAAGTGGGGGTTAACCCTTTCCCCCTCGAACACTACTGTTAGGGGCAGGAAGGCAGGTAGGAGTCATTCCAGACACACACAGAGAGAGCTAATGGTAGCTAGATTGGATACTTTGAGTCATGAAAACTGCAAGGAGAAGGAGAATTAAATCTTCTCCCCCGATGCCATGGCCCTGATCCAAATCCCCCCATCCACTCCTCCCCTAGCATGGCTTTGCTTTGTTTCTAAGGACGGCTGATATTCTCAGGAAGCCAGATTCCATAAGAAGCATATGCATCCATATTTTGAAGTTACAGGAGTCTAAGCACTAGCAAGTCCTAAGGATTAGACTAATTGAAGCCATTAGCAATGTCTGCTGTAATGAGATGTAAAAATAATAAAGCGCTTGAAGCATGGAAGAAGGGAGATTAGTGTCATGCTTTGGGGAATCAAAGAACCTCAGGAAGGAAGCTGGTCTTCTGAGGTGGCTCCTGGTCAAACAAGGAACAGTATGATCAAACCAAAAGCCTAAGCTTCCTGATCAGAGATGTGTTACATTTGAGTGACAGTCCTTGAACTCTTCTCCAGTCTGCGGCTCACTCAGATCAGCCTTCCTCGATGTTTCCGATTATAACCTCCATCAGCCCAAGTCAGCAGAGTTTGTTTCAGCTTGTGAGTTGCTTAGATCAAGCCAGTGCACACCTTCTGCCTGGGGTTTGTACCTAGGAGCCAACTCCTAGGGGCTGAGGTCCTGCCAATAAAATATTTGAGGGTGGCAGGGGGCAAAGCTGATGGGCATTGCCCTTCAAATGGTGTGCATTCACTGTGTCTTGTAACTGATTATGTGGGGTGGGACTTACCTCCCTCCCCCTTATATTTTATTCAAGTTGGCACCCCTGGGCTGATGGTACTCGTAGTCCACAGCAACAGGAGGGCACAAGGTTTGCTTAGCTCGAATCTTATTGGACTGCAACTCCAATCAGATGCATAGGATTGCAATGCCAGCCCAAAGCAGCCATGCAGTGGGGCGGGGGGAGAAATCTGGGTCACGACTGGGGCAAAGGAATTAACTCTTCCTTCAAAGTTTGCCCGACTTCAATTCTCTCTCCCGCTTTGCAAAGTTGCATGGGTTGTGGAGAGGGGCTTGGGGTCAGTTGTGTCCCCTAAGGAAAGTGTTTGGATTCCTAGTAGCTATGATATGGTTACTAGACATCCCCGTTTCCCGGGGACAGTCCCCGGATAAAATCCGTCCCTGGAATGTCCCCGGGTTTCATTTAATGTCCCTAGATTTATATTTTAAGTGTTGTAGATTTATTAGTAGGGAATGAATCATAGAATAGAATCATAGAATCATAGAGGTGGAATAGACCACAAGGGCCATTGAGTCCAACCCCCTGCCAAGCAGGAAACACCATCAAAGCACTCCTAACATATGTTTGTCAAACCTCTGCTTAAAGACCTCCAAAGAAGGAGACTCCACCACACGCCTTGGCAGCAAATTCCACTGTCGAACAGCTCTTACTGTCAGGAAGTTCTTCCTAATGTTTAGGTGGGATCTTCTTTCTTGAATGTCGTGTGATTGGTTCAATGGCACAAGACACATCATATGGGGACTTCTGGCAAGGCTAAATGGCGGGCGCCACAGCAGCGAGCAGCTCCTGAAGCCAGTCAGAGCCAACTGCGCTACCAGGCTGGCTCTGGGCTGCTGAGACTGCCGCTGCCTCTGCAGAGGGGGAACCGGGGACACCCAGTGCGTCAAGTGTGGGAACCGCTGACACACACCCCGACCCAAATTGAGCCAGAAGTGAGAGCACCTGGCCACCCAGCCGACTGACCAGCGGCGCTCCAGGGCTGGGAAAACCCCAGAGCCAATGCAGTGAGGAGGAGGAGAGGAGAAGAGAAGGAAGACAGAGAAAGAGGAAGGAGAAAAAAAGAGGGGAACCCTGACCTTGCCGCGCCGCTGCCGCTAATGTGAAAGAAAGGTAGGAGAGCACCAGGAGGGCAAGGAAACGTGGCCGAGCCCAGGCCCGACCTGAGCCTACTCCACGGCAGCTAGCGCTCCAAGAGAGCAGGCCGGGGTCCAGAGGAAAGCCGCACAACAGAGGAGACCACAGAAGAGAAGATATTACTTCTTAATTATTATTTTTAATAACTTTTTTTCTCTTTTCAAAAAAAAAGTGTCCCCAGATTCTTTGAAAAAAAAATCTGGTAACCTTAAGCTATGAGAAGTGCTAGAATTTATCTCCAGTGGTGAATGGTACCTAAAGGTAAAGTTGATCACACAGACAAGAGAACCCTGCATGCTGTTAATCCGACCCTTCCAGGTCCAAAGAACCACTGGACTCAGCAAACCAAGTGCAATGACGAGGAACCAAACTGGACGGCAGCCACAGAGACGTTTGGCTCTTGCGCTAACCTTTGTCAACAAAGAAGCTGACTACGGGGTCAGAGTGACTTTAGAGGGGATTTAAAAAATGCTTCTGTGAGCGATCTTGGCACATGGTTGCCAGTAAAGGAGAGAGGCATCCCTGGATGATGAGGAGATCTCGTTTACCAATAAAGGAAACTTTAACTAGAAATTTTAGCAAGTGAAACCATGATGATAAGCTGGCATGCAGCAAGGACACTTGATCGTAAAAGGTTTGCGTCATCTTTTTTTAAAAAACGGAATGCGCTTACAAGACAAGTGGGAAATGGTGAGAAACCTACAGGTTCCCCTAAAAGATAGGAAGCAAACAGAATGGGTAGAGCTTGGATCCCACCCCATACCATTTTTTTATTAGCAAAATTGATTGCTTCATTTTTTTAAAAAAAAAAAGCTTCTAAGTGGTTTATCTTATTAATTTATTGCTTCGCTTGGTTGAGAAGTGGGTGGCCTTGGACCCGTCATTGCCTCTCAGCCTCGCCTACTTCCCAGGGTTGTTGCGGGAATTAAATGAGGAAGAGGGAAACCCAAGCACTCTACCTTGAGCTTCTTGGAGAAAAGGATGGGATATAAACACAAATAAAATAAAATAATAATAATATAGTCGCTGATCTGGAGGGTTGTTTAACATGCAAAAGAGCTTGGCTTTTATTTCCCACATTGCATTATGATGATTGTGGCTTTATTGCTTTATTATTTCTGTTCTTGTACTGAGGATCATTATGTTCATTTTTCTTGTCCTATTTTTATGGGTTCCTTTTTTTTTTT
This sequence comes from Podarcis liolepis, assembly GCF_965112155.1. Classification (NCBI taxonomy): domain Eukaryota; kingdom Metazoa; phylum Chordata; class Lepidosauria; order Squamata; family Lacertidae; genus Podarcis; species Podarcis liolepis. The sequence continues at coordinate 69,808,161 of NC_139561.1, read as the reverse complement.
TTTTTTGAAAACATGCAATGCTTTCTAGCGCACAGCTGCTGGAGAACTTAAAGTGAAGGTTTCTGTTCTTATAGTCTATTTGTTTTTATTAGTGGTATTATTATCCCTTTTGGTCACATTAGGTCCCCTCTTTTATTTTATTATGTGGTCCCATTATTTATTTCTCCGCTGGTTCCCTCTTGAGCATCACATCTCTATAAACTGCCCCAGTATTGAGTCTCTGGCTCTTGTTGCTTGTTCTGCTTTCCTCACTGGGTGTGATTTCAAACTCAGATTTGACAGAGACACCAACTTTTGGCATCATATTATTGTAGAGTTGGAAGGTGCCCCAAGGATCATCTAGTCCAACCCCCTGCAATGGAGGAATATGCAGGTGGATCATGTGGGGATCAAACCCATGACCTTGGCATTACCAGCACCAGGCTCCAACCAACTGAGCTAACTGTGCTCCTCCTGTACAACCAAAGAGTCTTGTGGTGTCTTAAAGGCTAACCAGATCTATTGCAGCATGTGATTCTGCAGACCTGGAGCAAAACATGGTCTCTACTACTGATCTCTGGCCTAGAGGGCGAGCAAATCGGCCAATTTCAGTTTCTCATTTTTTCCCCCCTTTGTCAGTTCTTCTCATTTCCACATCAGTTTGCAATTAATTTTTTTAAAGGACCTGAAAACTCATCAGCAAATCAATCCTAATATATACATTTGTTGGTGCAACTATGCCTAACATGCACATTTTTGCAAAGCAACAGGATGCATTTTGTATGTCATTTTCACTCACATGTGCATTAATGTGCCCGCTTTACCCTAGCATGTGTATTTCTGCATATGTTACTTGGTTGCAGAAGTGCAATGCAAAATTCAGGGTGGCGTGAATTTTGAAAGTTGGCTCTTCCGATGGCCATTTTGGTTGTGAATTAGGCAGGTTCACCTTAAAAAGCAGATAGACAGACAGACAGACAGACAGACAGACAGACATCTCCTATCCCTGCTCTGGACCACCCCCAAAACTCAACCTCTCCCCTCGTCCCAAGTCCTTTGCAAACAGGGACCTCCCTTACATATCAGGGCCTGCCCTTTGCTCATTCAATTTGTCATGCTAGCTTTCAAGCGCTTGGGGGCTCAGCCCGCAGGGAGGGAATAACAGTTTGCAACTGAACTCTCTCCCACTGGCCCAGGAGGCAGTCAAGGGGAAAACACGACATGATCCCCAATCAATGGGCATTAGTGATGCTTTGGTGACCTGGAAAGCAGCAGAGGTGGTGGCCTCTGCAATGCAATAGCTCCCAAGGGAACCGGCACTCCCTGGCCTTGCCTGAAACCACCCCCAAGGCTGCCATTGCCCCAAGGGCCAGATCTTTCCAGAGGAGTAGGGGAGAAAGAAGGGAACGGGGCATGGGATTTTTCCCCTCAAAAATGACTGTTTCCCTCACATTTCTCCTTCCTTCGCTTATTCTGTCTTCAGAAGCTTGGGTGGGGTTGGCAGGCTCAAGGGTTCAGCACCAAGACTTGGGGTTATGGCGTCCCCCATTCTCAGGGCTTCAGCGCACCTCAAGGGTAAATATCTCAGGGCAAGTCTCAAATGACCACCTTTGAACCTTGGTTCCAGGCGTTTTCCAGAGGTTTTATTTTAAAAGCACTGCTTTGAAGAAGAAAATATTCCTCGTTGTGAAAGAGAAAATACTCCTTCATTCTGAAAGAGAAAATATTGCTTGAGAGGGAGTTTCCCCAACATTTTCTCGTAAGAAGAGCCTGTTGGATCAGGCCAACGGCCCATATAATCCTGCGTCCTGTTCTTGAAGTTGCCAGTCAGCAGAAGGAGCCCATCTCATTTCGCCGCCTGAGGCAAGACAGGAAGGTGCCACTTCCTTTTCCATTGCAGCCCCACCTGCCTGCCCACCAAAACCTCACTTACTGGGGTCTCCCAGCAGCAGCTTCCAGTGAGATCTCATGGAACTCTCATGAGATTTTACTAGAAGCTGCTGCAGCCACTTCTCCTTGCTTCTCTGGCAGCAGCAGCAGGGACAGGCAGGGCACCCACAGAGGAGCTGCCTCACAGGAACCCACCACCAGAGGAAGCTGCCTCAACCCACCTTATGGGCAGGCTGGCCCTGCCAATCAGATGCCTGTGGGGAAACCTGAAAGAAGGATTCAAGCAGCAGAGAGCTCTCCCCTCCTGTGGTCTCCAGCAACAGGTATTCAGAAGCATTACTGCCTGTGGAGGCAGAGCAGAGTCATGTTCCATTTTGCATTTGTTAAAGCAAGTAAAGAAAACTGAACATTTAAGGGGGCCTTCAAGACGTCAGTTGCTGATCCCCTCCCCTGCCCCCACAGTCTCACAGGGCATTCAAGTACAGTGGTACCTCGGGTAAAGAACTTAATTCGTTCTGGAGGTCTGTTCTTAACCTGAAACTTTTCTTAACCTGAGGTACCACTTTGTCTAATGGCGCCCCCCGCGCTATTTCTGTTCTCATCCTGAGGTAAAGTTCTTAACCTGAGGTACTATTTCTGGGTTAGTGGAGTCTGTAACCTGAAGCGTCTGTAACCTGAGGTACCACTGTACAATTTTCTTTTTTTATATATAGAATATTTACTGAGATTATGCAAAAAATTACACATAGAGAAAAAACAAACAAAAACTAACAAACACAAGCTAGCAAGAAAGTTAACAATAAAACAACCTAGAAAGAAGGAAAAAAAGAAAATGATATAAAATACAAAAAACAGATAACTAAGAAATAGGAAAAAGAAGAAGGAAAAAATATTTTAAAAAAGAATAAATCCATTTTTCAGCATCTTTGAGCTCATTTGCTTATTTCCTTGACCTCCTCTCACCTCCCCTTTTGTATTCCCGTTTTCTGTACAATTTTCTTTTAAAAAAGAAAATCAGAGAAGGTAGTTTGCAATGCTGAAACATTGTGTCCCAGACAGGTTTATTTTCCTGAGCAATGAGCAAGTCCCCTCTCATGGCAGCACACCCTTCTTCTTCTTCTTCTTCTTCTTCTTCTTCTTCTTCTTCTTCTTCTCCTCCTCCTCCTCCTCCTCCTCCTCCTCCTCCTCCTCCTTCTTGTCTCCCCCCTTAAAAAAACCCAACCCTCTCCCATCCCTCACACTCCATTGCCCTGATGAAGATGCACAGAGCAACAGTTGGGGAAGACGCATCTGGCAGACGGAAGCCAAGCCGATTCGTTCCAATCCCTGACCCCAATCCCAAGCAGGCGTTCAAAGAGAGAACGTGCCTGCTCAGTATTCCAGACAATAGCGCTCTCAGCAGGAGAGAGGCAGAGCTAACGTGGAGGCCAGGGAAGAGGATGAATTAACCATGGCTCTCCAGAATACATTACCACAAACAGGCTGGAACTTTGAGAAAGGACGGTGGCGCAAGCTAGCAGCATTTCCCCCTCCCCACAACACACACCCCGTGGCATCTTTTGCTCTCAGCCGATTGCAGCCCAGCTTTGATCTTCCAACCTACGTTTACACATCACTTATTGATCAATGGCGGCCAAACGGGGAAGGGCTGTAGCTCAGCGTGGAACAGAACCTCCTTTGCGTGGAGAAGGTCCCCGGTCCTATCCTCAACTTCTCCAGGTAAAGCAGGAAATTTCCCCTATCCAAAGTCCTAAAGTCATAACACTGTACAGTTGGAAGAGAACCCAAGTGTCCTCTAGTCCAGTCCCCTGCCCCCACAATGCAAGAATCAATAATCCTTGACAGGCCATCCAACCTCTGTTTACAAACCTCCAATGAAGGAGAGTCCACCACCTTTTCCACTGTCAAACAGCTCTTACCCACAGAAAGTTCTTTCTAATGTTTCATCGGACTCCCCTTTCCTGTGATTTGAATCCATTGGTTTGGGTCCTACCCTCTGGAGCAGCAGAAAACAAGCTTGCTCCATCTTCCCTTCAGGTATTTGAAGATGGAGAACTGGTGCCACTCAGTGTACTAACACTAGGGATGGGGGAAGAGGTGCCCTCCAGATGTCACTGACTCCAGCTCCCATCAGCCCCAGCCATCAGGGGTGATGGGAGTTGGAGTCCAGCAGCAGCTGGAAGACCACAGATTCGTCATCCTTGCACCAAGCTATCCCTCTCTGGGGCATAGCAAAGAAGGCTTTGTGTCACTGTCTGGAGAAGGACCAAGGAACCTTTTCCAGCTCAAGGGGCACACTGCCTTCTGAGCAACCTTCCAGGGTCCACATGCTGGTGGTGGCTGGAGCAATGCATGCACATGTTATCTTTGTACAGTAGTCTAGCTTCTACACACACTGCTCTCTAGCCAGAGAAGCAAAAAGCTTCAAGGGACACTTTTCAGCCAAGCAAAGGCATCAAGGAGGGTGTAAAGCAGGGCAAGTGGGAGTTGGCCCATGGAGAGTCCCAAGTGCCTAATTCGCACTCAGGACTGAGGTCTTCAGGAACTGGTCTAGAGCTTCACTCTAACAGCAGCAGTGTACCTGTTCTGTAAAGATATGGGGCTTAGAAAAGAGAAAGTAAGTTGCAGTCATTTAGAGACCCCCACCATGGCTGTGGGGTCCCAGGCTGGTGCCGGGTCCCAGGCTGCTTGCTGTTTCCCTCCCATGGATGCCCAGAAAAGGTAATGTTTGCACAGGGCAGAGCTGGCCACGGATTCTTGATCTGTTCAGCCCTTGCAACATACTGTGGAATGGAGGCAGTTTTGCCCTACATGGATCTTATCGCTCTCTGGGTAAAAAGTTTCTCCCCTCAGGTGGGAAACAGCTCTGGCTTATTCCAGGAGGTAACAAATATTATTCAAGGAGCACAACAATCAGAAGAAGCAGGAGAGGAGAATGCATTTGCAAATAAAATGACACAGGGGAAAAATATTCCCTTAAATGCTCCAACTTAATGCAGGTAAACCAGACAGTTGAGAGGCTTCTGACTTGTTGCACCAAACAAGGCATTTTCCACCAAGGTTGGCAGCTTGCAATCCTGACATGGGCCACCAAAACCTGAAAGAATTCACACAAAGTGATTAGAGTGTTGAACTAGGACCTAGAAGACCAGGGTCCAGATCCCCATTGGTGAACACAGCTCACTGGGCGGTCCCAGTCACGGCCTCATTGCCTAACCTACCTCAAAAGTAACCTACCTCAAACTACAAGAAAGAAGATTCCACCTAAACATTAGGAAAAACTTCCTGACAGTAAGAGCTGTTCGACAGTGGAATTTGCTGCCAAGGAGTGTGGTGGAGTCTCCTACTTTGGAGGTCTTTAAGCAGAGGCTTGACAACCATATGTCAGGAGTGCTCTGATGGTGTTTCCTGCTTGGCAGGGGGTTGGACTCAATGGCCCTTGTGGTCTCTTCCAACTCTATGATTCTATGAGTCTATGATTCTATAAAAGGGCTGTTATGGGGATGGGAGATGAAATAGCTGTGTACGTCCCCCTTGAGCTATTTCAGGAAGGATGGGATACACCTGCCTCGTGCTGCTGTCTTGGCCACCCTCCGAACAACGGCAAGGATGCAAATCCTTTTCATCCTTCTCTTTTTATGAGCCCATTATAAACAGACTATCGTGGATTATAGACGTGATTATCAGAGTTTAGTAACCTGGAAAAATGTAAATATACATTCAGAGAAATGATCTCCAACTCAGGAAAGCGTTGAGGCGGGGAGAGGCACGCACACCGAGGGGAGGAATGTCAACCGCAGCTCCACCCTCAGGGCTGCTCATGAATATTTTTCAATCATGCCTGGATCTAGAGCCAGTGGAGAGCCCCTCTTCCCTCCGGCTACCATGGCAGAAGCCATCAAAGGGAGAGAAATAAGCAGCCCCTCAGACTTCCGGTTTGCTGCGGAGGTAATGGTGGCAAGCTCCATGTCGTCTGCTTAAAGGACGGCATGGTTCTGGTGGCTAGAGCCTTGGGGGTGAGCGCCAGGGCTAGCCCCCCCCCCCCCCGGAAAAAAAAACTCCCCATGGAGGAGGCTGGCCTGAATCCTTGGGTGGGTGGGTGTTGTTGGCCTCTGCTGGGCTGCACTTCCCCCTCTTTGGAGCACAGAAGAGGTGCAAGTAATACAGCTGGCCTTGTCTGGTTTCTTTGGCTGGAAGGCGAGATACATGCCCTTGACAGACCTTCATCAGACAGATCTTCATTCCTTGAATGTTCCTTGAATGTCCTTCATTCCTTTATGTTCAAAGCAGTAGCTTGGGATTTTGGTTTTTTGAATCTAGGATTAATGAAGCCAACTTTGAGCTGTTGTGATTGCCCTTGCTAGTTTATTCTCAAAGACTCTGCAGCATGCAGAACTACTCCTGCTCCTGGAACTGCTCAGGCTGCTGTGTACCCTTGTTGAGTCAGTCAGTGTAAGCACTGGAGCTGGGGTCCTCAATGTGACCACCATGAGGCCCTCATATGGGGAAGGACCATAGCTCAGTGGCAGAGCATCTGCCTTGCAAACAGAAGGTCCCGGGTTCAATCCCAATCATCTCCAGGTGGGGCTGGGAGAGACTCCTGCCGGTCAGTGAAGACAATACTGAGCTACATTAGGGTTGCCATACGTGCAGAATTTCCTGGACATAGCTGGGATTCAGCGGTCGGAAACAGTATTCGGGCGGAAACCACCTAAATGTCCTAAATGTTCAACCTCTTTTGTGTCCGGATTTTCACTTTTTGAAATGTGGCAACCCTAAACATTGACCAATGGTCTGACCTGGTATAAGGCAACTTCTTATGTCCTTCCTATGTCCTTCCTATATGAAGGACTTTGGAGCCCTAAGTAGCACGGCTGATGGGCAGGAATGGAATGGAATTGTAGTCATTTGTGGGCCTAACTCAATGTGCTCACATTCGTGTTTAAAGTCCTTAAATTATGTAGGCCCCAAATGTCTAAAAGACTGCCTCACTCCCTACAGACCCTCCCAGGTACAAATAGAAGCAGGCAGGGCCCTTGTGGTAGTCCCTCAGCCCTCAGAGGTGGTGAGGAGGGGTTGGCCTGTGACAGAGCCTTCTTGGTAGTGGCCCCTCAGTTATGGAACTCCCTCCCCACTATACACAATGTCAAGTAGGGCAAGTAGGCATGGCTAGACTGAAAAGTCCTGGCGGGCCAAATGGGGAGGCTGCTTAGGCATACCTATGCACTTAAAAGATTTGGGTGCCCCCCTATGTATCTAATTCAAAATATAAACAATAATAGGCCGTAAAATAATTTTTTATTTTTTGAAATGAAACAAAACCTACTGTATGATGGAAAATAATGTTTCTTTTTGTGTACTGTAATTCAACTTGATTTATATCTGGGGGGGGGGATTCTCCTACTTTTTCTAATTAAAAAGTCTTTTATCAGATCCTCGAAACTAATATTATGTAACACGTCTGCTTCTATACTTAGCAGAGATGAGGCATCCAGCCTGCCTTGTTGCATAGTTGTTCTACTGGGATTTTTTAATATACTTCAACTGAGAAAATGAATGCTCAGCTGAGCAATTTGTGACCATTAATGTTAAAAACCTGGCAACGGAAAATTCCTGTGGTGGCCCCCTTCCCTTGATGCCCTAAGCATGTGCTGATGTTGCTTAATGGCTAAGCCAGCCTAGTTCCCACGGGTGGTTTATATACAAAAATAAAATAAAATAAACAGTAAGAGATCAACAAGTAAAATTAAGAGACCCACATAAAGCCAATGAACCTGACTGCAAGCACCATTCCTCATCCCATAATTATCCAACCAACCCTCCAGCTGCCATATTACAACTTTCTGGTGGGAAGTGTCCAACTTTTAACTCTGTTGCATTGGTCATCTCTGTCTCCCTTACTAACTCTCTCCCTCCCTCCCTCCCTCCTTTCTAGTTGAATATCAGGTTGTCTGTTGCTGGAAGGCCTGGTTGTTTCATTTTACAGCAATCCATCATTCCCCAGCAGCACACTTTGGTATTATGGGTTATTTATTTATTTAGATTGCCACCAGGTCCCCATTCATAAATTTTAACATGGTCAGCCTGCTGTTGAAACCAATTAATACTACAAGTTGCAGCAAGTGCATAAAGGTGGGCTGAGATCAGGGGCAGAAGCTGCTTTGCCCTAAAAACAAAATAAGCTCCTGTCCCTCTCCAAAGGACTAGAAACATGCAAAGCTCCCCTATACTGAGTCAGACCCACTGGTCCATCAAGCTCAGTACTGTCTGCACAGACTTGCAGCAGCTCTCCAGGGTTTCAAGCAGGGGACGTTCCCAGCCCTACCCAGAGATGCCAGAGACTCTCCCACTGAACTATGGTCAGTCCCTAAGCTTTCCTAACACCAGGTGAGTTTGGGGATGGAATGGAGATATGAAACCAAGCAAAGTTTAGCATTGCACTGCTCTAGCCTGACTATTCATTCTGATTGTACAGATAAAATTCAACAGATAGAATTCTGCAGGATGTGTTGCTAGTGTTTGAAAACAGTCAAGATTCAAGGATGCACCTCCAGATGATGGTAATGTCAGGCGCCATCCTGGTGCCTGGCCATCTTCACTTGGCCACAGGTGGCCGATAGCCAGGTGCTAAATTTCGAACGCTGCTTGTGAGCTTCCAAAGGTGCCTGGCAAGCTGGAGACAATTTGCTGGATTGGATGTGCCCCAGATCCAGCAAAGCATTTTTCTATCCTGTCCTTGATGTGATGATGTGGGTGTTACATAGGCTGGATCTATATTGACTGTAAGGTAAAGGTAAAGGGATCCCTGACCATTAGGTCCAGCCATGACCAACTCTGGGGTTGTGGCACTCATCTCACTTTATTGGCCAAGGGAGCTGGCGTATAGCTTCCAGGTCATGTGGCCAGCATGACTGAGCCACTTCTGGAGAACCAGAGCAGCGAACGGAAATGCCGTTTACCTTCCTGCCGGAGTGGTACCTGTTTATCTACTTGCACTTTGACGTGCTTTCAAACTGCTAGGTGGGCAGGAGCAGGGACCGAGCAACGGGAGCTCACCCCGTCGTGGGGATTTGAACCGCCAACCTTCTGATCAGCAAGTCCTAGGCTCTGTGGTTTAACCCACAGCGCCACCCGCGTCCCTCTACTGACTGTAGAAACACTAAAAAGAAAAACCTGTTATATAGCTCTCAATGCAATTTTACATTGATGATTTTATACTGCTCTAATCGCCCTCTGGTGTCACATGTTTATAATGTATTTATAATGTTTTAACTGGCCTGTATAGATTAGTCCACAGTGGAGACACCTCTATTAGGCTGAGTGGGACACTGCCCCACTAACCAACCAACATCTGCCTGCATGCCTGCCTGCCTTCCAACTTACAACCAGTCCAGAGGGGTGGGACGGCCTATCTGCTTCCTTCTCCTTAGTCCCATTGTTGCCTTTGTAGAATGTAGTAGGGAGGAGGAGGAGGACAAAACTAGCTGGCTGCCCCTACTGCTGCGCTCTCTCTCTTTGCCTCACCTGTCCCAATGGGCAATAGCCACCACTGGTGTTACAAGCAGGTCCTTACATCCAGTGCTTTTTTCTATAAAAACAGTTTAGGGGTACTCTCATTTTCCTACTCATATTGAAACACTGCCCCTCAATGAGGCCAAACACAGATTCACAAAATGTTTTGGGGTATGCGTACCTCTGCACACACACACCCGAAAAAAGCACTGCTTACATCCATCTGTGAAACACTGAAGCCTATGGATTCAATAATAATTTGAAGAGGGTCTCCTATGGAGGATTTCCCATTGAAGGGCAAGTTCTGGACTGGTCCAGGGGCTCCTCTGCAAAAGCATCCTCTTCTGCCTTGATGGGTTTCAGGAGGCAGGGGTGGCTGGCAGCCCAGCAATCAGCGCAGGTCAGATTGGGACAGCCACAATGCCTGCAGCACACCATTGCCCTGGGGCACTGTGGAAACTGGGACACAGTTAATCCAGGACAGGCCTCAGCAGAGCAGGATACCAAGTGTGAGTGCCCGTCCAGATTCCTGGATCCGAAAAAGAGGAAGGTGAGTGGAAAACTCGCCCACAACAACCCGCCGGCGGCTGCTTATTCTGCTGGAATTTATTCACTCTCTGGAAGACTCCGGCGGGTCATTTTGAGGAGCAGAAGGGAGCGAAAACAACTTCAGGCTGTTAGGCTTGGCAGAGGAGTAGAGAGTTGATCAGGGCGCTCCCTTCTCCACACTGACCCCCTGCGGACTTAATTTGCATCCCCCCTGGGTTCAAAAACAAGACTTCTGCATTCCCTGCTCACTTGACTAAGTGCATTTTAAAAGCAACAGACCAGAAGTAGAAGAAAGGCGAAGAAGCCGTTATTCTGTTCACAGAGACAATCATAATTAATACATGAATGAAATCTCAGCAGGCTTCCTAATTACAGCACCCACCATTCTGGCTACATCTGGAAAGGTGGCTGACCCGATTAATATTCAAGCTGCTGCCAGGGCTCCACAGCCCACTCAGGATGCCTTAGGATGCTTGAGGACAGCCTGTCACTTAACCCTCCCTCCCTCCATCCCATAGCTTTCTCCTTCCATTCCATCTCTCCAGCGAGGTTGCTTGGCTCTTTGCATGAGGCTCTCTGTCTCAGAATCCCTTCCTAGCAGAGGGGGTTGCAGATTCTCTCTCCTCACCCACATTGTTTAAGGAACAAAGAAGAAGCCTCCTTGTGTTCTCCAGCGATGGTCCAATTAGGACCAAAGGATCAAGGGATGTTCATTCAAACAGGAACAACAGGGCGTTCCATCACGAGGGGTGCAACAGTTGGAGACAACCTTGGAAGCGCAGCCAAGAGGGAGTAAGAGCCACCTGCTGATCTTAAGGTTTAGTTGAATGTCGTTCACATAAAAATGCCCTGTTGTCTTTAAAGTACATGGGTGTTTTTTAAAAAAAATGCATCTGCAGAGTGCTTTGCAATCTGCACCTTGTTGGTTCCTCACAACAACCCTGACATGTAGGGCTTTGCTATTCCTGTTTTACACAGAAGTGTGAAACTAATACAGTGGTACTTCGGGATGCAAATGGGATCCGTTCTGGAGCCGCGTTCGCATCCTGAACAGTACGTAAGACGTGACTGCGCATCTGCGGGTCGCGTTTCACCGCTTCTGCACATGCGCGTGATGTCATTTTGACCATTTGTGCATGCGCGAGTGGTGAAACCTGAAAGTAACGCGCTCCATTACTTCCAGGTCACCACGGAGCGCAACCCAAAAATACTTATCCTGAAACCTATTTATCCACAGGTATGACTGTAATTAAATTGGCTGTGTAGATGTCAAACACGGAAAGCACACACGCAAAGAATTCTGGGAACTGTAGTTTACTTCCTCACAGAGCTACAATTCCCAGCGCCCTTAACAACTTACAGTTGCGAGGATTTCTTTGGGGGTGGGGGTATATGCAGCCCTACTCCAGGCCAAAAGCAAGACAGTCTTTTGTGCAAACATGAGGGGTTAAGCAGGCATATTCTGGTACATGCTTGCTTTGCAACCAAAAACTGAATCAATTCTACAGAAATTGCATCCATGCCGGCTGTTCCGATTTTCTGGACACTGCTCTGCGGTACGTGAAAACCCTGTATCACCCCTGTTTTAGAGCAGACTACTGTTACAAGCAAATCCCTTATTTCAAAGTTGAAGGGTAACAGTTTAGGCCCCATAAATTCTGAGCAATATAGTAAGTCGAGTCTATTTTTAAAACATGCATTCTTGTTTCCAAAACCTCAGCAGACACAAATGACATTGTGAAGCGCTTGAGAACTAGAAGCATTTTATTAACAGGCAACACAAAGCAACTCAAAAACACACACTCCCTTCCTCTCCTAACACTGTATTCAGGGATTTCCGTCTGAACCAGCAACAAATAACATAGTCAGCTGCTACTGTCACAACACTGATAGACAGTGGCTTTTGCAGGAAGGGAGTGGGGACCTCTCCTAGCCCTGCTCAAAGATGCTGGGGATTGAATCTGGGACATTTTGCATGCAAGGCAGATGCCCTACCACCGAGCTACAGCCATTTCCCATTGGGGGTGGGTATCTTGGAGTCCCCGCATGGAAATGTAGAGGCGGCTGCCAGATCCTGGACGACAACTTGGCAAAGAATAATTACAGCAAACCTCATCGCCTCCAACAGACATTTCCTCCGAATCCTGAATCCAGTCCAAAGTCAACCCCCCACCCACCCACTGAATTTGTAACTCACATCCAAGTAACATTAGCTAGAGAAGACCTGGCCAAGCCCCCCCCCCCATCCAGCAGGAACCCGAGGAACGTCACTGCAGAAATATGGGATTGTTTATTTTAGTGCATCCATCATATCCGGGAGCATTTAGAACTTGGCTGGCTTTCCACACTGCCCCCTCCTTGTAGGCAAGGAGCACATCCATGCACAGAATAGTATTTCATTTTCTGTTTGTGTTGCAGAGGCGACACCACACAGTTACTCGGAGCTACAATGGCACACATTCACCCTGAGTACAGCGCACATTTGTTGCACTTCCACGGTAATGTTGCCGCGTGCGATGGCAGGAGTTCCTTACACACACACACACACACACACACAAACAACCCATTGCTGAGGACTGCCGGTAGCAAAATATTGGGAGCCACCTTAACCCTTGTCAGACCATTGCTCCATCTAGCTCAGTACAGATAAGGTAGATAGCGAAAAGTTTTGCTCCCTCTCTCATAATGCTAGAATTCGTGAATGTTGGAAAGTTTGGGACAGGTAAGACAAAGCACTTTTTTACACAGCACATAGTTAAACTGTGGAACTCACTGTGGCGATCACACAGGGTCCCCGGATGTTTCACCATCTATTGATCCCTGTGCCACCACTTTATTTCTCACTGCCACCACCCAGGCCCTACCTGGTACAATACTGGGTCCAGTCAGGGTTAAATTGAAACATAAACTTCTGTTTATTTATTGCAGTTTAACAAGCATGTGGTTTCATAAACGGTACCGGTCAATTACATTCATGGGGTGCCTATCCAGACCTATAACTTCCACTACCTGCTCTCACTCACTAAACCACCTCTCAGATATTTACTTGTCTTCCTAGCCCCTAACTGTTCCTGACTCAGCTTATTTCGCTACACTAACTCAACCTAACCACAGGCTCTAATCCAACTCACTCCCACTCCAACCAACCACCCAACTTCCAACAAACTCCTCATCAAACTCCTCCCTTTGCCCCTCCTAGAGCTGGTTTTATAGTCCCACTGACTCCACCCCCCTGGGTCCTGACTGGGCAACCTGTTTAACTATTTCACCTCCAGCACTCTCTCATATGTTAACGTCACACTCACCCCCACAGGAGGCAATCAGTGCCAGATTAAACCCTGTGGAGGCCCCTAGGCAGTCAAAATCTCAGGGCCCCTCCTCTAGTGGGGTAACATTGAACTAAGAAAGCTTGATTGTAATTTTCTTTCAAGATCAAATCAATGTTATTTTGATCCATTGTCGCAGGGCCCCTAAGTGGCATGGGGCCCATAGGCTGGTACCTACTCTGCCTATTTGGTAATCTGGCAACCGGAGGCAGTGATGGCCACTGACTTAGAGGAGTGGACCAATTCCTGGAGGAGAGGGCTACTGAAGGCAGCTGGCCATGATAGCTATGCTGTGCTTCCACAGCACTAGAAGCGGAGCAATGCTTCTGAATACCATAGTTCTAGTTACAGGTAGGTAGCCGTGTTGGTCTGCCGTAGTCGAAACAAAATAAAAAAATTCCTTCCAGTAGCAGCTTCGAGACCAACTAAGTTTGTTATTGGTATGAGCTTTCATGTGCTCTAAGGTGCTACTGAAAGGAATTTTTTTATTTTGTTCTGAATACTGGAATACTGAATACTGAGTTGCTGGAAACCACAGGAGGGGACAGCACTCTTGCATCTTTTCGGCCACCATGAGAACAGGATGCTGAAGTAGATGAGCCATTGGCCTGATCCAGCAGGCTCCTCTTGTGGCCTTTTTGTTTACTCTGACCAGAAGTCCCACTCCAGGGTTTCAGGCAGCAGCCATTCCCAGCCCTATCTGAAGGTCGGAGATGGAATCTGGGACCTTCCGCATGCGACACCGATGTTCTGTCTCTGAGCGCTGCCCTTCATCTGATATTCACCGTTTTCTTGGCTTTTATTTTAAATTGTACACTATCCTTACCTTAACTATTTTGTTTTGTTTTGTTTTGTTTTGTTTTGTTTTGTTTATTTTACAATTCACCCTGGGACCATTTGGCAAAGGGTGGGCTATAAGGGCACATCAGGTCGCATTCAGAAGCCATTATGCTTTACTGCATGAAATCTGCTCCAGAGGCTCTCCCAGCTATCTAGAGCTGATCTGGAAGGGTGCAAAGGCACACAGTCAGGAGGAATTTCTGTTGCACAAGTATGGGAGACATGTACTCATTCAATGCTTTTATTCCCATAATAGAAGCGGGGGGGTGCATCCCAAAGGATGGCCACTTCCATACAGAATTTGCTTATGCTCTTCCTTTGTGGTTGTTCACCCTTTGAGCCAAAAGCTTCCACCATTTTTTCCATGGAATTCATTTTTACCTTCACCACTGCTCAGAGGCTGGGAATCTGCAGGTGCCTGTGAAAGTTCCATCCTTTTGGAAGACCTAACTGTGACCTCTTAGTCCCCATACCTCACGGTGATGTGCAGAACAATCCTATACAGGTTTATTGGGGGTAGTGGGAGATGAGGGTTGCCAGGTCTGCAGCATCCCAGCCACTGAGACTTCAGGGTCCGAACCTGAGCCACTGGGGTGACCCCTGGTGATGTCATGAGGATAGGCCATGGTCATTCTCCCTTTATGCTCCCTCCCATCACTGAGCCCTGGAGACAGAAGTTAATTGGGAGAGGGGAGGAAGGACTGGAGGGAGGAAGGCAGGCAGGTAGACACAAACATGGGCCTATGCAATAATTTGTAGCTGGCTCCTGCCTGGCTGAAGCTTGCAAGCTGCACACACAGCCATAGAATTGGAAGGGACCCCGAGGGTATTCTAGGCTTCTTAATAAAAATTAAAGGCTCTCTCATCCACCTGGAGATTCAGTCCCTCTCCCTGTGACCTGGAGTGAGCCAGGCACACCTGGAGACTTCAAATCAGCCCTGGGGATCTGGCTGGCAGCCCCAGGGAAGATCAAGTGAGTCCAATGGCACTGGCTAAGAGGTGCTTGCAGCCTAAATATGTACAGCTGAAATAAACACATGTTCTACCACTGCCTATACAGTGGGCAGCCTCTGCAGACTGATCCAAAGGTCAGCACCTAAATGTTGTCTGCAGAGTGTGACTGGAAATCGATCTGCATATGCACAGCTTGTTGGCTCTACATGGTATGTCACGTCAACAAGCAAAAGGCACAACCGGTGGGCCTAGCCCCTCTTCGACTACCAGGATGACAACAAATCATTCCCTCTGTTTCCAATGTTCAGGCTGGGAGCCCCATTGCTGATGGGGCCAAAACAGCACCAGCCATCCACAAGCGAAGAGTCAGGCCATCCCGAGGCTAGAAGTAGTTATGAGAGAAATATCTGAGGGAAACGCCCTAAGAGGGTTTCATAATCCAAAACATCTGGAGGGCACCAAATTGGGGGAGGCAGATTTAAGCCATGATTGGTGCATGGTGCCGGGGGGGGGCTCCTTGCACAGAAGTTGTCACTTGACACTGCAGCCATCAAGTGACCAATGCTCAAGCAGCGACCTGCGTGAGATTCAAGGAAAGAACTTAGCTCATTCCAATGGCAGAGGAGATCATATATATATATATATACATATATACAGATATATATATATATATATATATATATATATATATATATATATGTATGTATATGTATATATATATATATATGAGCAGCCCCCCAAAAAGGACAAACTCCCCTTACCTGTGATGTTCAGGGCTTGATGGAACAAGCTTTTAATCAGTAACAAGTTTGCAGAATCTGCTAATGAGTATGGGTGGCTTACTTCATGCAACTTATCTAAATCGCACAAGAGAAGTACTGTTGCCATATAACCGCATCTGTTTCAGCCAGGCAGCCTGCAGGGCATTCAAAGCAACAGTGCTGGTAGAGTTTCTGCTGGTGTGAGTGGCAGGTGGGGGGGGGGGACTCGCTGCAAATTTGTATCACCTGGAGTATCAGGCATTTCCAATCATCAAGGCTCATGTAAAAGGAATGTGGCTCCCCATCAACACCTGAGGAGGAAGGCCTGTAGCTCAGGGGTCAGCATCAGATTTGCATTCAGAAGGTCCCGGGTTCAATCCCTGACATCTCTAGGTCGGGCTGGGAGAGAACCCATGGCCTGCCTGAAGCCCTGGAGAGCTGCTGCCAGTCAGTGCAGACAGTACTGAGTTAGATGGGCCAATTGTCTGTGGAAGGCAGCTTTCGATACTCCTACAATTACCGGTGTAATGAATGCTTGGGTTTATGCAGGGAGAAGCTTTCCTCTGTTCGAGAAAGGACATTGCAGTTGAAGAAAAAAATCACCACTGAGAAAACCCTATCACAGCCCTCCACTGAAAAGAAAGATGCATATTCCCTATTCATAGACACACACACATGCAAGGAAATGACAGATAAAAATATGCTTATACTATACAATGCAGGGACATAGCAGCTGGCTGCTTTGTGTCAAGTCAGACCATTGGTCCATCTACCCTGGTACTGTCTACACTGATTGGCAGCAGCTCTCTGGGGTTACAGACAGGGAGTCTCCACTAGCCCTACCTGAAGATGCTGGAGACGGAACCTGGGACCTTATAAGTGGTTCCACCACTGAGTTATGGCCCTTTAACTACTTAGTTTAAAGCCCCAACTCAAGAATATCCAGGCAAGTCCAGATGCTCAAGGACTGCAGAATATCAGCAGGAAATGAAAGTAGAATGCCAAGTTGCTCAAGAACTGGGAGACAGGGCTTTCAGCATGGAGCTCTGCGAAAACATTGCTTTCTCTTCCTCTCCGACAGCAGGAGGCATCCCCCATGTCAAAACATATCATCCCTTAACAATATTCTTTGGGGGGCGTTACGACTCCCATCACATCTCTGACTACTGGCCATGCCAATGGGATTCCAAGAAATCAAGGGGAGGGGGCAGAACACAGGTTCCCCACCCTTGCTTTAGATACTGCTGGGGGGGTTCCCTATGCAAGGCCTGCCCCAGCCCCATAACTGTGCCTTAACTTAGAGAGGCAAGTTCCCACTGCCCCCAAGAGAACTGATTTCAAACTTGCAGTGTCAACCATCCCACACACACTTTAGCAACTGTGCTAGAAGGAACACCGTGCTTCTTATGTTATGTTGATGTAATTAGCACTATGTGAAGAGAAATCCACATGGCCAGGGCATTTGAAGTCCTTCCCCTCTAAGCGGTGGGTGAGGGGCTAAGATCTGGAGGATCCTGAGGTCTTCCACGCACCAACTCCCACCTTGATGGCAAAAAGCTCACTTCTCTTGTACCCCACATGCCGCGGCTGGGAAAAGGCTAGGCAATAATAATAAGGCGTGTGTGCCCCCACCCCCAAGAGCATTCCAGAGCCATTCATTCCATCTGGAGGAACTCTCCTCCCTGCTACTGCCGGTAATGAGAAGCAGAAAGGACCCGAGAGAAACCTCCACCCGGCGTCCCACCTTCTCAACATCCCTTGATGCCCGAAGGACCGATTGCACATTAAACCCATTGAAGACTTTTGCACGTAGCCTATCAACCCTTCAGTCATCTGTCACTAGAACCGGTGTTGGTTTCAAATCGCAGGGGCAGCTTTTTAAACTTTAAGAATGCTTGAAAGCAGACGCGGAGCACTGTGCATTTATGCAAGCAGTTGGGGGGGGCAGACCCAGCCAAACCAGATATGACTTAGGAAGCAAGTGTTTCCAGAACACAGCAAGCAGGGGGTTGTTGCTATGGGGGTGGGGGCAGGTTGCTCCCCCAGCGACACCCACGATCAGGTCAACTGACGTTTGTAGGTTTCCAGACACGGTTCACAAATGTACTGGATCGTCAAGCATAACAGAAACCTCAGTCGGTGAACCATCGCCAAAAATTCCTGCAAAGTGGAATTAAAAAGAAACCACAACACTAGGCTTAGAATGTAGCACTTTGGGGAAAGGAAAAACAACCTACAGCTCTTGGTCTCATAAAGGTTTCATTGCAAGCAATATATTTTCAAAGGTGGCATGCAAGTCAGGTGTTGAGATGGCAATATTGGGATGGGATTTTTTTATTAAAAAAGTAGAGGTGCCATTAAAAATATTAACTGTTTGACATTTTAAGAAAAATGCTTAGCGGTCTCTTTTGTTCCCTTCTGTGATGTGTTGGTTTAAAGGAGGGATGTGACTCTCGTTGGGGGGGGGGGAGAGAGAGAGATTGTGGATGCTCACAGGTCAATAACACAGCAAGTTGTCTATGGAAAACACAGATCTATTCCTAGCAAATAAAGGCAAGTTTGAAGTGGTTGCTCACAGGTCAACAGCACAGGAAGTCATCTGTGCTGAACGCAGATCTATTCCTAGTCCATGCTAAGTAAGTCTGATGTGTCAAAGACAGTTCTCCAGCTGTTTTTTTTTAATTTAATTTAATTTGTTTTAAAAATGCCAAGGAAAATAAAAGCCAGCCTTTGCTTTCTCAACACAACACACATAGAGAGAGTCACACTTTCTACTGCCTTTTACAAGCTTTGCAGTAAAAGCAGTGACTGGGGAAAGTCAAAAGTTGGCCCATTTGCTGGTGTTTTACTCTAAGGAAACGGTTCTCCCTTCCGGATATAAAGGCAAATCGAGCAAGCATATTATCCGGCCACTTTCCTCTCGCCCCTGGAACCTCTCTCCTTGCGAAGTACAGTCAGGACAACATGCAGGGTTAGGGGGGAGAGAAGTACCCCCAAAAGGCACAAGACCCTCGGGGTATGTTGGACACCCCAGTGGATCCCTTAAGGTGGCGATACTTTAAAGGGGTCCCGGTGCCACACAATCCTCTAAAGGGGGCATCCCAGGACTTATTGCAAGGAGATGGGTAAATGTTTGGGCGCCCCTCTTGAACTGTGAGCCAAAGCAATATCTCCTGAAAACCCCTTTTCAGAGAGTTTCAACCATAAAGTACTTCATCATCTTCATCTTCCTCACCGGACAGGACAAAGAGTGTGGTCTCTGGCTTGTATCCTCTTTTCAAATCATGCACATACAAACATATGTATTCGGAAGCGAAATGAGGGAGACAGCTAACCGGTCCTTCCGCCTTATTTCCCCAGAAACACGTTTGCAAGCCTTCGGCAACACACAAGTCTCAGGCTGCGATTCTACACACTCCTACGTGGGAGTAAGCCCCGCTGAATTCAATGGGGCTTACTTCCGAGTAGACGCACTTAGGGTTGCACAGTCAACCGACGACGACGACGAGAAAGTGGACAAAAAAGGGGAAAAGGGACCGAAGAAACGCAGATTCAAGCCAAACCCCAAAGGTCTCCAAAATATATCATCTGGGATAGCTGAAAAGCGTCAGATCTGCCGCAATTTAAAAAGAGTTGGGGGAGATGCCCGGGATATTTGAGGAGGGGGTTGAGATTGAGGGTTGCACTGAACTCCCCTTAGTAGCCCCAGTGCCTTCTCTAGTCAGCCCAATCCGGAGCTCTCGGGGACCTTAAATCACTTTAGGCAGGACCGAAAGCGAGAGCAGGCAGGGAAAGGGGAGGAAGTTTTCCCGATGGCTCGTTTTACAGCCTCTTCCCGAGCAGGAATTTAAACACACACAACGCCCGCTCGCCTGCCCCAGCTCTCCAAAAACAACAGCAGCCCGCCACCCTCTTCCCTGGACCACGAACGAGGAAATGCGCCACCAGGCAAACAGGTCCGTTTCAAACTCCGGTTTGCCGCCGCCTCCCAAGCGCTGAGAACCCGCCGGCTCGTTCCTTGCGAGACGCCTCCGAAGTTAGCGGGAGAAGGCAGGCAGGCAGGCAGGCAGGCAAAGCAGCGAGGGAGGAGAGCGAAAGCACAAGTTGAGCAACGCAAGTAATGCGCGCAAAGCTCCCGCGAAGCGCCTAGCCAAACTCTCCAAGAAAACAGGCTGCGAAACGCGGCGGCGGCCGGAGGGGGCGAGCGGGGCGGAGAAGGGGGCTGCGGGGAGGAAGGGTTCGAGGGTCTCGGGGTGCTGACCTGTAGGCGTCTCGGTCTCCAAAGAGCAGATCTGGAAGGTTAACATGAAGATCAAAGCCCGGGTGTTCTGCATGTTGTACGAGAGCAGAAAGCCACCCTCCAAAAAAGTTCTTTTTTTCCTCTCTTCCAAGCTTCTTGGCGTCCCTCACTCCCTTCTCTCTTTTCTTCCCCTGCTCCTCTTCCTCTCTTTAAATATTTTTTTTTAAAAAAAGAATTATTCTTCTGCCAAAGCTCAGCAGAAGCTTTTTCTCAGAGGCGCGCCGGAAAGTTGCCGAGAGAAGCCATTGATTCCCCCAGTTCCAGCTGAAATAGCAGGAGCCTGATTGGAACCGAAAACCTTCGTCCCCAAAAAAGAGAGAGAGAGAGAGAGAAGGGGGGGGTGAGCAGCACCGAACTGACGTCAGGCTTCCAGGGAAGGGAAGAGAAGAAAAAAGTGCAGGGGGGGGAGAGAGAGAGGAGGAGAGAAACGACGGCTCTGAACGGGAGGCGAAGGACAGGATTGGAAAGGCAGAGGATGCCGCCTGCTGGTCGAAGTGGGGAAGGGCAGGCAGAAGAGCAACCGAGGGGGGTCGGGGGGCGCAAAGCAGGAATGCAATTCGGAGCCGCTGTTATCTACGTATCTATAAGGCAAGCGTGTGTGTGTGTGTGTGTGTGTGTGTGTGTGTGTGTGTGTGTGTGTGTGAGTGTGAGAGAGAGAGAGAGAGAGAGAGAGAGAGAGAGAGAGAGAGAGAGAGAATAAATAGGGCAGCAACTTATATTGAGAATAGAAGAAGAGCTCTGCAGGATCAGGCCCTAAGCCAATGGAGTCCAGCATCCTGTTCTCACAGTGGCCAACCAGATACCTGTAGGAAACCCATAAGCAGGATTCGAGCACATGGGCGCCCCCCTCCAACTATGGTTTCCAGCAACAGTTATGCATTTCTGTTCATGCATACCCTGTGGTTCCCACAGGGGAGCAATTTGGTTTTTAAGGGAGGGGCAATTCGAGAATGAGTTATTAACAGTGAATGGCCTGTTAGGCTTCCTCCACATGAACAGAAATTCACTTTTTGAATAATAAGAATTACCGTATTTTTCGCTCTATAACACGCACCTGACCATAACACGCACGTAGTTTTTAGAGGAGGAAAATCCATAGGCATGCCACCCGTAGGCATTTCCTCCATAACACACACAGACATTTCCCCTTACTTTCTAGGAGGAAAAAAGTGAGTGTTATGGTGCAAAAAATACGGTATATGTCACTGGGTGGGGGGTGGGGCATCCGGATTTTAGAGATGCTTAGGTGGGGCATGGCCAAAGAAAGGTTGGGTACCACTGCCCTAACCCCTTTGCATTTGGTGTGGTAATGTCCTGAATGACCGTAAGTGCAGATTTCTGGGTTTGGTTTGTGTGTTAATCTATCAACCGATTAGTTATGTCTTTGTTTTCATCGCTGATGTCGTTTTGCCGTTATCCTATGGTCTGTAGATGGCCCTGGGCTCTGTTTGAGTGAGGGAAATGCATGAGCACATCAGAAGCGGGGAAGAAGAGGAAGAACCAGCCTGAGATCTTGGGATGAAGGGCGGCATAATAAATTTAATAATTAAGTAAGAGAGGGAGAAATGACTTAGATTAATCCCAGCCTGGGTCAAAGACAGTGGGCGCTGGAGTCGGAAAAAACATCTGGTGGGCCACAGATCCTCCCTCTCTAAGACAGAGAGAGGAGAATCAAGTTGTTGTTGTTGTTTTAATTCAGTGGGGCAAATCTTTGAGCAGACATAAGACAAGCCCTGTTGGATTGAGCAAAATCTAGCATCCTGTTCTCACAGCGGCCAGTCAGATCCCACTATGGCAGTGATGGCCAAACTTGGCCCTCCAGCTGTTTTGGGACTACAGTTCCCATCATCCCTGACCACTGGTCCTGTTGGCTAGGGGTGATGGGAGTTGTAGTCCCAAAACAGCTGGAGGAAGGGCCAAGTTTGGCCATCACTGTGCTATGGGAAGCTTGCAAGCAGGACCTGAATGCAGCAGCACTTTCCCTCATAGCTGCTCTGCTCTTTCATGCCTAGGATAAAATGCATCCTGGAGTCATTTTAGGGTGAAGTCAGAGATCGATTCAAAACGTGGCGAAGGTGGTTTCAACACACATCCACTGCGTTCGAAAACACTGGCTTTTTCAGGGCAAAGAATGTCTCTGTGCACGTCTAGACCACTTCCCCACACGGGAAGAAAGCGGACGTCTGACTTTGCTCTCACCGCGCAACAGGTTCCACTTCTGCTCTGCCACCACCGGAAAACCCTGCGGCATGAAAAAGGTTGTGGAGATGCATTGCTGGAGGAGCAGAGGACAAAGGGGGTTTTCAATACAGGGCTATAGATGCTGTCTCAGGGCATGGTCTGAAGGTCCCGGATGCGGTGATCTTGCTGAAGCTGAGTGGGTGCAGGTCTGGCCAGCTGTTGGAGGGGAGACTGCTCAAAACCCCCGCAAGTGTTGCCTTGATGCCTCCTTGGGTGACAAGGGTGGCACAGAGAAATGATAATATAGCTAAGTACAAGCAGGGCTCTGTTCAGTCACATTAAAAGTCTATCTAATCCAGGAAACAAAGGTACAGTATTTCTTCCAACAGCACATAGTTAAACTAAGGAACCTTGTGTGGTGGTGATGGATCAGCACTTAATTCTACAGAATTAGAAATCTGCATTAGAGCAAGAAGGAAATGAGACACAGGGTGGGGTTCTTAGTACAGATACAGCTTCAAACACTTTGTGAGCACCACCATTTTAAACATATATTTAAATCTATATAAAATTGTAGACTATATAACTCTGGTTGGTTTGTTTTTTTGAGCGATCCTTGGACCATCAATGATCCACAAGGTCTATTCAGTGGTGTGTTTGAAGACTGGAGACAGCACATTGACTATTCGTATTAATTTTTCATGGTCTCTTTATTCCTTCTTTTGTTTCATATGTTGCATTTTATTGTAATAAACTGAATTCTTTGGAATTACAATTGCTACAACAGGCAGGAAAATCATTAAGTGGTCTGCTGAGACCCTCGGCAATTTTCCAGTGGTCCATGGGGGGGAAAGATTATAATTCACAAAATACAGATTTATAATGTCTCAAATGGTGCATTTCTCAAACATATATTACCCTAAAATACATTTTTTTTTTACACATTTTGATATGTTGTTTGAGTAGAGGAATGTATTGCAAAAAAAATAGAGAAGTGAAATATCTGAAGTCTAATTGCATTCTGATCTGGAAGGTGAAAATGAGCTCAGTTCTGTGGTTGGCACCAGAGGAGAGGCAAGGAGGCAAGTGACTTCCCAAACAAGGAGCTTTCCCTCCTCCCTTCCTCCAATTGCTGGACTCCTGCCATTAAAATATACTGTTATTTTTTTTCTTTCAAAGATCTTGTGGGCAACAACTCTCCCACCTAGAAATACACTTTGCCCCTTCTGTGTCCCCACGCCCAAAAATCTCCTGGTGCTCTGACTTCTAAGTTTGCTTAAAAATATAGAGCATTCCTACATACCCTCCAACATTCCACAGATGAAAAGGGAACATTTATCTTCCCCCTTCTCATTCCCCCTGCAACTGAGCCTCCTTGACCCCCATTTTTTGTTCTCTCACCCCCCCCAAAAAAAGAGTGCTTCCTATCAGAAGAAGGGCAAGTGCCACCATCACTTCACCAAGGGACACAAAACACGCAAGCTCCACTGTCCTGAAAAACACACAGCCTTAATTCCTATTTTATTTAAATTTATTCTTTGGTCGATGTACAAAAAGAAAAACATGCACCAGTGAATAAATTTTAGAAAGGGGCAAGATTAGAGGCAGATGCACAAAGCATTTCAAATAAATAAATAAATTGAGACTCGTTGCCCTCTGCTCCCCCTTTCTGCCTGCCCAGGGTAGCCCTGCCTTCTGCCTGCCCCCCAGAGCTGGCGTGTCATGTGAGTCTGGGCCTTGGCAAAGGCAGCCTCTTCTCTTCCTCAACCGCTCTCCAGAAGCTGCTACGAGCTGCCCAAGAGAGGAGGTCAGCAGTGGCAGCCATGGAGGGGCCATGGAGAGGCAACGGGATGCTGCCTCGCAGCCGCCACTGCCACTAAGAACAAGCGGTGGCTCATCCTTCCCCCCGAGTTTGGCAGCACCAGCACTGGTGGGGGAAGTAGGGGCATTCCACAATCAAATCAGAAGCCAGTATGGCTTTCTTAACTGCAGGACAGTCCCTGGAAAATAGGGACAATTGGAGACTATGTCCCTAGCCATAATGTATCTTCAGTTGGAAACTGGCTGATTTTAGCATTCATGCTATGGAAGTCATTCGTGAGCATGCAGAGACTTAAAGAGGTTCTTAACGTAATTGGGAAGCAAGAATCCCACTTGGAGACTACAGTGGTACCTCGGGTTAAGAACTTAATGCGTTCTGGAGGTCCGTTCTTAACCTGAAACTGTTCTTAACCTGAAACACCACTTTAGCTAATGGGGCCTCCTGCTGCTGCCGTGCCACCAGAGAACGATTTCTGTTCTCATCCTGAAGCAAAGTTATTAACCTGAGGTACTATTTCTGGGTTAGCGGAGTCTGTAACCTGAAGTGTCTGTAACCCAAGGTACCACTGTATGTCCCTAGCCATAATGTATGTTCAGTTGGAAACTGACTGATTTTAGCATTCATGCTATGGAAGTCACTCGTGAGTCCGCAGAGACTTAAAGAGGTTCTTAGCATAATTTGGAAGCAAGAATCCCACCTGGTGTCTTATGATTTATGAACATAATATGACCCTGCAGGATCAGGCCCATCTAGTCCAGCATCCTGTTCTCACACTGGCCCACCAGATGCCTGTAGGAAACCCTTAAGCATGACCCGAGCGCAATAGTACTCTTCCTGCATGTGGTTTCCAGCAACTGGTTTTCAGAAGCATTCCAACTGTGGAGGCTGGGCTGGAGGATGATAGCCATCATGGCTTGACAGCCCTCTTCGTGAATTTGTCCAATCCTCTTTTACAGCCATATAAGTCGTTGGTTATCACTGCCTCCTGTGCGAGCAAGTTCCATGTAAGTACGCACTGTGTGAAGAAGTCCTTTCTTTTATCTGTCCCGAATCTTCCAGCATTCAGCTTCATGGGACATCCCTGAGTTCTCGTGATTTGGGAAGGGCCACAGCTCAGTGGTAGAACACCTGCTTTGCATGCCAAGGCTCCAGGGTCAAGGCTCCAGACAGTGTGGTGTAGTGGTTAAGAGTGGTAGACTCGTAATCTGGTGAACCGGGTTCACGTCTCCGCTCCTCCACATACAGCTGCTGGGTGACCTTGGGCTAGTCACACTTCTCTGAAGTCTCTCAGCCCCACTCACCTCACAGAGTGTTTCGTGTGGGGGAGGAAGGGAAAGGAGAATGTTAGCCGCTTTGAGACTCCTTAAGGGGAGTGAAAGGCGGGATATCAAATCCAAACTACTACTACTACTACTACTACTACTACTCTTCTTCTTCTTCTTCTTCTTCTTCTTCTTCTTCTTCTTCTTCTTCTTCTTCTTCCTCCTCCTCCTCCTCCTCCTCCTCCTCCTCCCTGAGCATGTGCAGTTAAAACAGGGCTGGGGAACCTGTGTCAGCAGACTAGGACACCCAACATCCTTGGCCATTGGCCATGCTGACTGGGACTGGTGGGAGATGGAGTTCAACAATACCTGGCGGGCCACAGGTTCCCCACCCCTTTGTTAAAGGGGCCAGGTAGCAGCAGGTGATGGGGAAATAGCTCTGTCTGAGGCCCCACCAGATGAAGTAGACAATCTTAAGCTAGATCAGAGTTGTGGCCCATCCAAATGCTGTTGGACTCCAATTCCCATCATGGTCAATACTTAGGGATGATGGGAGTTTTAGTCCTAGAGCATTGGGAAGGTCACAGGTTCCCCAGCCCTGGGCTAGATGAACAAATTATATGCCCAGTATAAGGCAGCTTAGTATGATCTGTTTGGGTTCTTGCTTTCTACACCTGGACCCTAAAATGACCATCCTCATGCTCTATGGCCATTCCGTTGCAGAGGTGCAAGAAGGCTGGTCAGGCTTGTCTTCTATTTGCTAGCCCCTGTCCTGGCACAGTCCCCAGTCAGTCCACATCTGACATGCACAAGTTATAGGCTTCCTCTTCATCTCCCAGTAGGGCAGGGAAGTTGCTAGCCCCAGTCTGAAAGCTTGGCGAGGCCCCATCAGTCAGTATAGACCAGCTTTCCATATCCTCATGACCTCCAGATGTTGTTGGACTCCAGCTCCCATCAGCCCCAGCCAGCATGGATGATGGGATTTGGAGTCCAAGAACCACCGGAGAGCACCAGGTTGGGGAAAGCTACTAGAGGGTTATTGGAGACAGAAAAGCCCTGATACTGTGATGTGTAGGCAGGAGTACATCTGGCTGGGCAAGGCTAGATTTCCAAGCTTTTCTTCCTTATAGACAAGGATAAGGGGAAGAAACAGAACAGCCCATTATTGTTAATGTTTCTTTTCTCCCTCCTCTCCCTCTCTCTCCCCAAGTAATGATGCTTGTCCAGACTTTCAGTGTGGTGTTAAGAAGGTAGAGGACACAGTCTATTTACACATACTGAAGAAAGAAATAGCTAGAAGGAGAAGAAAACAGAGAGGAGGCGGAGGAGGGCGAGCCGAGTGGGCAAGTCTTCAAGGAAGGTGCGTGGCAATTGTGTAATACGCAAACCAACAGTGTGACAAGCCGGCACATGAAATCAAACCAGCTGTGGCGCAGATATGTGAGTGGTGTTCATTAGATACAGATGCAGGGGAGCCAAGATAACTAGGAGCTGGCAAAGGGAAAGGAAGGAGTGATAAAAGAGGGAGCTCCCCGTCGCCTTGAAATGGAAAAGAGAGAAGGAGAGGGGGGGAGAGAAAGGGAGCGAGCAAAAGAAAAAGGCAACCAGCCAGCTCTACAGAGGCACCAAGACAACAGGCAGCATCTTATCCAGCCTGGCAGAGAGTCCTGGATGCAGAGAGCCACTTTCAAAGGCAGGATCAGTCCATTTATGGGCCGGGGTGGCCAGGGAGGTTCTCTCATCTCTTGTGCAAAGGATGTCATCATCCACACACCCACACACCACAGCTACCTCTTCTTCCTTTCCCACCCTGGCAGCTCGATCTCCGCATCAATGGCTCTGATGAGAAATTGTGCAGGGAATTATCTAAATTATACAGATAAACCCAGGAAAGCAGGTAGAAAAGAGACACCTCGGACTCAAGCAGGGTTGCTTGGGGGAGAAGTGGGGCTGATGAAAGATCCTGGCTCAGATGTGGGGGGTGGGGGTGGAGGCTGTCGGAAATCAAGCCTTTATCAGGAGAAACTGGCAACTCTCCCAGGCACCCGGCTTGGTCTCCTGTTGACCTCCCTGTCTGCTTTCCCTGCAAGATCTAGGCAGAGGTCGCGATAGGCGATCCTTCTCAGCATGAGAAGAACACACCCCTCTTTCCTGCCCCCCCAGGCAGGGGAAAGAGATAGACAGAAACATATTTACATGCCTTTATTTCTGTCTTTGCAGCGTTACAGAAAACATGACTGCTCTCTTCAAACTCCAACAGTCGAGAGACAGGCTCCTCCTGTACTTCCTGTACAGCTCATATTACACTCTGAGCTAATTCCGGTGCCCTCTGCACTGTGAATTGACTGTCCCTCTGTTTCCCACGGAACAGTCCTAACATTCCCATTATGTTTTGCTTTCAAGCTACCAGCAGCTCGCGGATGCATTGCTTCAATATCGTAACAGAGGCTGTACCCCACAAGGGATAAAAGTGAGGATTTTCAGCCGAGAAGGGGAAAGGAGTGGCGAAGCCTTTCTCCCTGCCCATATTCTACTTTAGATTATAGTCTCGGTAGCTGCATTGTAGAGAAAGGCCAGCAAAAGGATTGAATCACTACACCAGTAACTGGGGACCATCTGCCCAGACATGGCCCTCCATGTCTCTCTGCCATGCCCTTGGGACTCTTCCCAAGCCATACCCTCTTCCCCAGGCCACTACCCCTCCCTGCCCCCTCCTTGCTCCCTCCTTGAGTGTTTTTGCCCGGCTGGAATATGTCCTTGAACTCTGATTGTGCCTCCTGCTTGCCTGAATACAGGAAAGAAAGGAGTGTGTGGAATTGTACCAAGACAAAGACTACCCTCCTGCTCCTCCCACTTTTGTCTCTGGCCCCACCCACCACTGGCATGTCCAGTAAAGTAATGCTGCACTCGGCTTCACCTCGCACCTGAACTACACATGTGATGTGTGGCTCTAACCACAGAGCTGGTCTTAATAAGTCCCACCTTTCTGAGCCTTGAGGGGTTCTTCTGTGGCTTCTTATTTGTCGCTTATTGGAAGCAGGAGTTTAGCCCACTATGAGATGCCCATATACTGAGATGTCAAGGAAGGCAAAAGTGTCTCTGGTGGGGCCGGCCCTATCATTAGGCAGAGTGAGATGCCCATTTCAGGCAGCTGAATTTGGATGCCATGAAAGGACAGCAAATTGTTTGATGTTTAACATATTACCATTGTATTTATCATGACAGGGAGAGGGAGAAATGCATGTAAGATTTTCTGCTTTGGATCCAAAATATGTTTGACCACCCACTATGTACCAGGACTTGAGCAGGGGCTGGAATTTGCTGCTCTGCCTCAGGCAGCAAAATGTCTTGTACTGGCCCTGCTCAGACACAGTTGTTGGCTTGAGGGTTAACCTCACCATCCCGCAGAAATGTAGGAGAAATTCATATTGCATTTAAAGGCAAACCTATCTAATTTGCACTTACACCATCATCCTTCACACTTCTTTGAATTTTGCAATTAAGTTCTCCAGCCAAGTAATGGGAGCATAAATGCATCTGCTAGGGGATAAAGCATGCATAAATATACATGTACTAGTAAGAATGGCATGCAAGCAGGCCTTATATTCAGAAAAAACGCTTTGCAAAAAGGTGTTTTAGGCAAAATGACATACATATACAGTGGTACCTCTGGTTATGAACTTAATTCGTTCCAGAGGTCTGTTCTTAACCTGAAACTGTTCTTAAGCTGAGGTACCACTTTAGCTAATGGGGCCTCCCACTGCCGCTGTGCTACTGGCGCATGATTTCTGTTCTTATCCTGAGGTAAAGTTCTTAACCCAAGGTACTACTTCCGGGTTAGTGGAGTCTGTAACCCGAGGTGTTTGTAACCCGAGGTACCACTGTATGTGAATATTAGGAGATGTTTGCACCAAAGTGTGGCTGAATTTTCATGAGGGCTTAAAAAAAAATCTCTCTGATGTGGAGAAATGAATTTAAGATTGGAAAAATGAGAAACCTCGAGAAACCATAATTAACAGATTTGCCCATCCTTACCAGCCTGCAACGGTCTCCAATGTAGTGTCTATTCTTGCCGCTCTCTTTATCTTTCCAGACTTCCTTTCAAAAACAAACTCCTTTCTTTTTCCACTTGGGAAGTGAAGGAACTCCCCTAACTAAATCAAATGATACTTGGAGCACTAAGCGATCTTAACTTATTCACGGGGAAAATCCGAGAGTCATAAAAACCAGCTGAATCGGCTCTAAAAAATAACAGTCCATTTCACACACCCCAAAAAGGAAAAAGCCACAGGGAGATCTCAGGAACAAGGCATTACAACAACCCTGCTGGATTAGACCAAAGGCCTTTCCAATCCAGCCTTCTGTTTCTGCAGTAGCCAGCCAGATGCCTCTGTGGACCTGCTGCCAAGGAGGACAAGAGCAAAATAGCCCTCTCCTGCTTGTGATTCCCAAAGTCCATGTTTCATCCGATCCTAGAGGTAACATATCTCCATTGTGACTAGTAGCCATTGATAGCCTTGTCTGCCAAGAATTTGCCTAATCCCATTTTAAAGCCATCCAAGTTGGATAGCCATCATGACATGCTATAGAAGTGCCTTTATTCAGCTCAGGCTGATTTGCCAGCTACAGCCGCTTTTTGGACGAAGATGGCATGTCGACTGTGCTCCATGCTCTGGCGACTTCCAGGCTGGATTTCAATGCGCTCTGTGTGGGGCTGCCCTTGAAGGTGAGTCAGAAACTTCATGTCAGGGACTGAGCTGGGTGTCAGGTGTGCGTGCAGGAGCCAGGCCCTGTGACTAATAGGACTTTGCAGGACTGAGACCTTCCTAAGTTTGTTCTGAAGAGGCAAGGCCGATTGGTAACTCACTGCACCTGGTGGCAAGAGCTGGGAAGGGATATAAGGTCAGCATTTCCCTTCGGCTCTTTGCCACAGCAACACACTCCCTGCCTTGCTGCGTTTGGCTTCTTGCTTCCTGATCCTTGAACCTCGGCTTCTTGACCCTTTGCTTCTTGATCCTCGGACCCCTGACTTTGTGCCTCCTTGCTTCCTGACCCTCAGACCCTTGGCTTCTTGACTCCCAGCTCTCTGACCCTTAGACTCTTGGCTTCCAGACTCCTGGCTTCTGGACCCCTGTTCCTGCTCCCACCCCGCCATCTTGCCCCCGGTCCTGACATCCCCTGCCAGGACTTTGATCGCCCGTGAACTGGACCATGACACTGGGGAGGAATGGTGAGGACCACCCCCCCTCTCCTCCTGAACCTTCCCGAGAAGAGGGGGACAGTATAGATTTACAACAGTGTGACGTGGCAGCTAAAAAAGCCAATGCAATTCTGGGCTGCATCAATAGGAGTATAGCATCTAGATCAAGGGAAGTAATAGTGCCACTGTATTCTGCTCTGGTCAGACCTCACCTGGAGTACTGTGTCCAGTTCTGGGCACCACAATTCAAGAAGGACACTGACAAACTGGAACATGTCCAGAGGAGGGCAACCAAAATGGTCAAAGGCCTGGAAACGATGCCTTATGAGGAACGGCTAAGGGAGCTGGGCATGTTTAGCCTGGAGAAGAGGAGGTTAAGGGGTGATATGATAGCCATCTTCAAATATATAAAAGGATGTCACATAGAGGAGGGAGAAAGGTTGTTTTCTGCTGCTCCAGAGAAGCGGACACGGAGCAATGGATCCAAACTACAAGAAAGAAGATTCCACCTAAACATTAGGAAGAACTTCCTGACAGTAAGAGCTGTTCGACAGTGGAATTTGCTGCCAAGGAGTGTGGTGGAGTCTCCTTGCTTGGCAGGGGGTTGGACTCGATGGCCCTTGTGGTCTCTTCCAACTCTATGATTCTATGATTCTATGATTCTATGATTCTAACAGTGGTTTGCAGAAGGGCAAAGTTCAGAGGCTACAGAGGGGAGAAGCTGGGAAATATTGGGAGAGGAACAGGAGGAAGAAGAAGCAG
Source organism: Podarcis liolepis (assembly GCF_965112155.1). Lineage (NCBI taxonomy): Eukaryota > Metazoa > Chordata > Lepidosauria > Squamata > Lacertidae > Podarcis > Podarcis liolepis. The sequence continues at coordinate 69,776,823 of NC_139561.1, read as the reverse complement.
CACCAGGGGAGAGACAGCTGACACTCAGTGTCTTTAGAAAGCATTTCTGACCCTCCCCTCCCAGATCCAGGCAAGCACTGAGAGGAGGAGAGCAGAAAGCTCAAAGCCAGAAAGCACAAATCAGCTGACACAGGGATGATGTATAATAGGAGAGGGATGGCACCTCTACGTTCTCCATCCATGAATATTGAATAAAGACTTGGTAAGAACTCTCTTTGTTATCTGCTTCTTGGCTGCCACCGTGGGAGGGATCGGATTCCCTTAAGCCTGACACTTCAGTTGGTCCAAAATGCTGGCTGGGGTCGATTTAGACCTCGTATAACCCCTGTTTTAAAACGGCTGCACTGGTTGCCAATTCATTTCCGAGTTACGCTGCTCATGTTGGTGTTTAAAGCCCTAAATGACCCAGTCCCCAAATGTCTGAAACACCACCTCCTTCCCTACAATCCCTCTCAGGTGCTGAGATCAGCAGAGGGGGTCGTCTTGGAAGTCCTTCTGTCCTCAAAAGCTCAGGGGGTGATGGCCCAGGAGAGGGCCTTCTCTGTGGCGGCCCCTAAACTGTGGAAGTCCCTCCCCACAGAGGTGTATCTGTGGCTCCTTCATTATACAGGTTCCGAAGGATGCTGAAGATGCACCTCTTTACCCTGGCTTTTGACACTTTTGTTGTTGTTAAGTTGTTTTCAACTGTTTTCAATTTGTTTTAACATTGCAATCCACCCTCAGACTTTAAGGTGAATGGTGAGAAGTAATAATAATAATAATAATAATAATAATAATAATAATAATAATGCTGTAGCAGCAAATCCCATAGTTTAACTATGGGCTATGTGCAGAAGAGCTTCCTTTTGTCTAGTCTGAACCTCCCACTGTTTGGCAAGCCCAACCATAGATTAATCTTGAGAGCAGGTATATCAAGCTACCTTGAAGGCTCTTGTTTCAAAGGCAAGTTAGCTTTCCTCTCTTTTTCTCTGTTGGATCATTAACTGGAGGAATAACTCAATTATCTTCATAGCCCACCCTCTCACTGAGCCTCACCTTCTGCCCCATGTGATGATATTATTATTATTATTATTATTATTATTATTATTATTATTATTACTACTACTACTACTACTACTACTACTAGGATTGAGGTTGTTGGCCAACATAGAACAGACACATCACTCCATTCACAAAGACTCCTGGAATTCTTCTTCTTGGAGTTTAATTCCTCCTGGGATTCTGGGCAGGGGCAAGAGAGGTATCAGGAGAGCTGAGATAAGGACTTGAAAGAACAACCTTCACCAACCTGATGTTCTCCAGATGTTTTGGACAACAACTCCAACCGTCCATGCTGGCTGGGGCTGGTGGGAGTTGTCATCTCAAACATCTGGGGAGCACCAGGTTGATGAAAGCTGCCCTGTTACCTGACACGTAAGTTGACTAGTTCATGTACAGAGTAGCTGGTGATTGTGCACATTCACCAGGCCTCATGGAGAATATGCACATAATGAATTCATGGGATGGGAACTGTGCACACTTCCCTGTCAATTTGTGCAATCTCAAACAAACAGCCCTTGGGGAAGGTGCATATTTCAACTGCAGTTTGTACACATTAACCTCTCAGCTTATATTACCCCTAACATATATAAAGTTGATGTACGAAGCAGACCTCTCATCTCAAGCAGGGAAGGTAATCAACAAATATGAGTATTCAGCCAAAGAAACCGCGCACACAGCAACACCATACGTGATCGTCCTAACTTCCACTCGTTCTTTGCTGATGGGGCTCTTTTTGTGTAAAAGAAAAAGAAAGAGTGAGAGGGGAGAAGGGAACTTTAAACATTTAACTAACAAGGCAGATGTCTAGCTGGGTGAATGAAAGCAGTTCATTCTAGCTGTCTGTGACTGCATAACCCTCCCCTCCTTTTACCTCCTGCCGTCTGTTTTATTAACTCTCGTTGCTTTGAAATCAATAGACTGGGTTGAATGAAGGGTATATTTAACAACGTGTAATAGGGGGAAAAATAGATATACACACTGGTGCCAAAATCTGTTACTGGCTCTTGCCGTCACCAAGCACGTCAATATTCAGGCTGAACAGAAATGCCCATTTTAATTACAGTGACTAAAAACGTCTTTGGAAACCAACCTGAGGCCATATTGTGGTCCGTCTTAATGCGTCCTGTGTCGTCGTCAATATGGCACCCACAAGCGCCAGCATATCTCCCAGTACCACCTGGGGCACCCATGAAAGGTCTCACTAAATAGCCCCTTGAAGATCTGCAATGAGGCTGCTTGCTCTTCCTGTTCAGTTCCCCTTTACGCTGGAGTGACCCCACCTACATTAAACACATGCCCACATTTCCTCAGACTTTTTTCCCCATTTAGGTGGAGACAGCATCATTTTGTGCTCTTGTCTCTTTCCTCACTCTTTCAGATGTGGCCGCCGTGTTGTGTTATGCCACGGCCACTCTGGTAGCCATGTTGTGACTTGTCCCCCAAAATTTCAAAACTGGCACCAAAAGGTTGGTGACTCCTGTTATACTCCATACTTTCCCATGCCTTTGGTTTGTCTAATTGGAGGACAATGAAGGGTGTGTTTAGCTTTGTGTAGTAGGCTAGTTTCTAAACTCATTGTTTGGAGAAGGAATTCCTTGGTTCATTTTTAAGGCTGAAAAAGTTCCCCCCATTCCTGCAGAGGATGGACAGCATCTCTACTCCCTTAGAAACATCCTTGGCTTCCCGCCCAATCTCCTTGGTCCCCTCACTGCTCACTCACCTGGAGAGGACAGATGAACAAGGAGGAGAAGCAGAAGGAAAAAGACAGGGCCCGGTGGCTATTGAGATCATCAGCGGTCCCCCTATTCAGGTATGGGCCACGACAGATGCTGGGTGATGCAGACATCTCAATGGCCCACAACATGGAAACATGACCACGTTTCCCCATTTGCAGTCGCAATGGTTTCATGATCTTGGGGATGGGCAGGCAGGGATTGGTTGGCAAAGGGCCAGGGAAATGTGATTTCTTTCCCAGTGGCGATCATTATAGTTGGGAGAAGGTTATTCAGATTGCATGCAGTGGCTGATGAAGCATGACGCAGTTCCCTGCATGGGGGGGAGGGGGAAATGGTTTGGAAAAGCCCCCCCCCCCCAGCAAGTACATGGCTGCAGGCGGATTTAAATTGTGCTGAGCACGCCAGTCAATTGACCGGTGAGACATTGTCAATTGACTGCCTATTATTAGACGGCGGCCAAATATTGTCAAATGTTCCATGAAGTCAAAGATGCTCTTATGTAAGCGGCCGGCTCTCCCTCCCTCTTGATTGCTGTCTGTCGTCTGATAGCAAAGGCGGATCTATGGCAGCCTTGCTTGCCATCTATAGAGCTCGGAAAGGTGGAGTAAAAGACAGGGCAACCCAGATGATCAAGGGTTTTGGAGCATCTTCCCTAGAAAAGAAAGGGCTAAGGCATTTTCCATATGTGGGGGGCAGAGAAAGAGGCCCATGTGGGGTAAATGGTGTTTTGATTTGCTTTCAAAGCATTGCAAGGAGAAAGTGAATATGGTAGAGAGAGCCAACCCCTGTCCCATTGTACCAGGCATCCTCAAACTCGACCCTCCAGCTGTTTTCAGACTACAATTCCCATCATCCCTGACCACTGATCCTGTTAGAGCTAGGGATGATGGGAGTTGTAGTCCCCAAAAAGCTGGAGGGCCAAGTTTGGGGGTGCCTGCATCATACCATAGCTCAAGGGTCATCCAAGAAAACTGGTTGGCATAGACAGGACCAGTTAAAAGAAAAGGGAAAGGTTTAGGGAATCTACTACTACAAGATTCAATGATATACTCTTTTTTAAAAAAAATAATCTTATTCTATTTAAAGCATTTTTATCCAGCTCTTCAGTTCAGAAAGGTTCCCAGAGTTGCTTACAGCAATAAATAAGATAGTCAATTCTCTGCCCTCAGCCTCATAATGTAAAAGACACAGCACAAAAGGAAAAGGGATTGGAAGGGAGGAAGGGCAGTCAGGCACTAGTTCTTGGGGTCCATCTGAATTGCACATTTAAAGCAGTATCATGCTACTTTAACCTGCCATGGCTTCCCCAAAGAATTCTGGGAACTGTAGTTTGTTTAAGATGCTGAGAGTTGCTAGGGCACCCCACTCCCCTCAGAGAGCTACAATTTCCAGGGTGAATTAACAATAAATCCCTCTTGAAAGACAGCTCTGAAAATTGTATCTCCTAGCAACTCTAAGCACTCATCACAAACTACAGTTCCCAGGATTCTTTGGAGGAAACCATGAGTGCTTAAAGTGGTACAATACTGCTTCTAATGACTAGCTCAGGTTGACACAGTTCAAGGAGAAGAGGAGCCAAAGGTTTCTGGTTCTCTTCCAGACCTACCTAGAGATACCCAGGACTATATCAGGGATTTTCTGCATGCAACGCAGATGCTCTGTCGCTCTACTACAGCTTCTTCCTGCTGTCAGAGAACTCTGCATGTCCAGGGCCAAGATAGCTGCCAGTCTAAATAGACCATGCTGAACGAGATGGGTTTACGCTCAGCCAACCTTCTCTTCATTAGAGGGGAGATGTGCCATGTCTGTGAAAAACTACAGTGGTTGCACGTTTCAGTGGTGTGATCCAATGCACATTTACTCAAAGGTAACTCCCACTATGCTCAATGGGGCCTATTCACAGGTCACTGTGTACATGATAATGTTATCAGGGCTGGGCAGTAGAGAGAAGTCTGAGGTGAGCCAGGAATGGGGCAAGAGAAAGCGTAGGACCGGCCAGAATTCATATTTCCTTTTCTTCAATCTGTCTCCCGTGTAGCAGTAGAAGGCTTTAAGCTTTCCAGCCAGACCTCTACCACTGCACATGCATATGTTTGCACAAAGGCCCTTCAGGGCGGACTCAGCCATCTGCCTGAATCTAAGACAGGGGTAGGCAACCTAAGGCCCGTGGGCCGGATGCACCCCAATTGCCTTCTAAATCCGGCCCGCAGATGGTCCAGGAATCGGTGTGTTTTTACATGAGTAGAATGTGTCCTTTTATTTAAAATGCATCTCTGGGTTATTTGTGGGGCCTGCCTGGTGTTTTTACATGAGTAGAATACATGCTTTTATTTAAAATGCATCTTTGGGTTATTTATGGGGCATAGGAATTCGTTCATTATTATTTTTTCAAAATATAGTCCGGCCCACCACATGCTCTGAGGGATGGCGGACTGGCTCATGGCTGAAAAAGGTTGCTGACCCCTGATCTAAGTGAATGAGGGAGACGGGGGTGCATTTATTTGACCTCTACCAGAACCAGGGGCAACCCCCAAATCAGCTAGGAAGACAGCTTGCCGTATTTTTAAGCACCTTCGCAATTGCTGAACGAGGCTGTTGTTAAACCAGCACCTTGTCCAGGGCTGTCCCGAGTCAAACGGCAACTTATTGTAACAACTTCATGGTGAGTTCCTATTTTTCTTGGGCGGAAAGCACTGGATAAGGGTACATTTGTGCTTTTCAGTCTTGGTTTAGTACACCTGTAGATGCATCTCTCATAGCACGATATTTTTCTTCTCTCCGTTTCAACCTCAGCCATCTCAAGCAGCGAGAGGAGGGGGAATCCGTCAAAACACAGAAGGAAATATTTCCAATCTGCAAACAACTCCCCACTAACTCTTCCCTCCACCTATCCGCAATATGCTTATACAATAAGCACACATCTCAGGGAATCAAAGCATTGATGTCTGCTTTAAGTTTTGACATCACTATGGTACATTTGGTGCTTTTTGCCATACTCTCTCTGTGTTTTAATTATTAACTAGCTTTTTTCTTTATTCCTTTTGAAATGAGAAAAAAGAAGGGGGAAAGGAAAAACCTGTGGCTTTGAGATGGCTCCGACAACCAAAGGAAAGCAAGAGGATGAAGCAAAAGTAGAAAAATGCTGTTTATTTGAGTAGAGCAGGGATAACTAATGTGGCCCCCTCCAGGTATTGTAGACTACAACAGCAGGCAGTGTGGCCTATGGTCAGGGATAATGGGAGTTGTAGTTATGTAGGTCATCACATCAATGGATGGACCATAGCTGAGTGGGAGAGCATGCAGTGAGGAAGTCTTCTGCTTTGCATGCAGAAGGTCCCAGGTTCAAGCCAAGGCATTATACGTAGGGCTCTGTCCTGGCTTCCACTCAGCGCAAGCAGACAGAGGCTCTTAGTTGGAAGTAAGAAAGAAAGTACCAAGTAATGGTACAGGCGCAGCAGCAGCCAAAATGTTCAGGAGTCACAATTCAGGAGGAGGGGAAGAAGTGGACTGAAGGGACGAGGATGCCCCAACAAGTTTCTTCACCCTTCACCCCAAGCTTTCAATTACGAGGCATGGTGCTCACACTTGCAAGACTCATCTTGTGAGACTATCGGGGTTGCAAGTGCGTGTTCTGCCAGGGCAGGTGGACCTGCTCCAATCTGTGGAGGTGGTGCCTGTTTTCAGGTGACAAGATAGCATCCTCCTGCTCAGGCTGCTGTCTAGTCACATGTGCCACCTGTTCAACCTTCTCCCTGCTCAAAAATTAGTCCCACTGAATTCAATAAAAACTGTTTTTTTCTCTCTGTCTGTCTTAAGGATAGGGAACCTGAGGCCCTCCAGATGTTGGGCTCCAAATTCCACCAGGACCTTTCTTATGTTCTTAACTTATTGAGAGTAAAAGCAGTTCAGCAGTGGAACCAATTCACTTCTTGGGGTGGTCAGCTCTTCCCCACCCCGCCAAGGTTGCACAGCTATGTGTTGTGGATGTTCTTGCTCTGGATTTCCTCCGTCAACCAAGCAGTTGGAACAAATGGCCTTCAAGGGCTGCTTCCAACTCTGATTCTATGAATTAGCAACCGTGAAGGCTTGGAGAAGTGATCATGAGTGGAAACGTCTGGAGTGTAAAAATATAGCTTTGGGGAGGGGCAATTTCCATCAGGGGCATGGGAGGAAAGGGTTTAATCTCCCCTTTTTGTTCAGTGCTATCCCAGTCTTGATTCATTGCTCCTCCCCATCATGCACACACACAAAACAGATACATGAAAAATGCATTCACACATTTCACGTGCTGTCTAGTTTGGTTCTTAAAATGAGATGGAGGAAGCGGTTGGCAGACATAATTCAGTTTGACTGTGCTTCGTGTACACACACACACACAAGATCTCAAGTTGCATTAAGGCATGTTGGGTTAAAGAAACAAGGGCTGTTTTCCCTTTGGGAAGGTGGGGGAATGCAAAGCCAGCAGCTATCTGGCTCAGTTTCTAGCAGTGACGTCAAAGTGTCCTTTCAGGAGAACAATAGCAACCCAAGGACACAGGAAACTGCCTTCTACTGACTTGGACCATTGGTCCATCTAACTCAGTATCACCGACACTGGCCAGCAGCAACTCTCCATCATGTGAGGGAAGGGACACGTTCAGCCCTATCTAGAGATGCCAGGGACTGAACCTGAAACATTCTGCACGTGAGGCAAATGATTTGCCCCTGAGCTACTGCTACAGTCGCCGTCTCCAAGCTAATTCTGCCCCTTGCCTTTTGGCTGATCATGACTCTGTTGACAAAGGCCCTGTCAACAGCCACTGATGACCATGATCTACCTCCACTCTCAGCGGCATTTCTGGGAATCAAAGGTAGGCACAGTGCTCTGCTCTTGTATCCAGCTTACAGGAGTCTCACAGGTATCTGGTTGGACACTGTGAGAACCGGATGCTGCAATAGATGGGCCCTTGGCAAGATCCAGCAGCCTTGTCTTATGCTTTGGGTCCAGCCTGAGCTGAGCTGAAACCTGAAAAATTCTGAAACTACTATCAGAGTGAGAGGTGAGGAGAGGGAGGGAAGGGAATGGAATAGCTGAGAAGGTGGTGGACTGTCTTCTTCGTATGAGGTTCTAAAACAGAGGTTGGGTGTACACCTGTCAGGGATTCTTTAGCTGTGATTCCTCCATTGCAGGAGGCTGGACTAGATGAAACTGAGGTCCCTTCCAACTCTATGATTCTATGAGAGGAAGAAGCAGGGTGTTCACTGGGGAAAGGAGAGTGAAGTTCTTTGTAGAGCAGTTTGGTGTACAGTCATACCTTGGAAGTCAAACAGAATCCTTTCCAGAAGTCCGTTCGACTTCCAAAATGTTTGGAAACCAAAACACGGCTTCTGATTGGCTGCAGGAAGCTCCTGCAGCCAATTGGAAGATGCAGAACCTCCGTCAGACGTTCAGGTTCCAAATAATGTTTGCAAACTGGAACACTCACTTCCAGGTTTGGGGCGTTTGGGAGCCAAAACGTTTGAGTACCAAGGCATTTGGGATCCAAGGTACGACTGTATTGTGGCACTGAGACCAGCATGAAGCTTTGGTGCCCACGCCATAGATTACAGAATCATGAATGAGGCTGATGCTTTGTCATACTAGCCCTACCATCATTACAATTGCTTAATAGATTATATATGTGTGTGTGTTCCCATTTTCCCAAAATAAGATTTTCAGTAGTACGAATGCAGTTGGTACCTAAGCCACATAGAAGCAAAGGAACTTGCCCCGTGTGGATCTCTGACCTACACCAACGTGAATTCATTGCTCTGTGGGAGGCTCTATGTATGAATGGAACCTCTTGCTATCTCTCTCAGTGGAAAACATCTATCTGTAAGAGTGAAAGAATTTCTCAGAGAAAGCAAAGTTCTCGCAGCGGAATTGAAGTCGTGGGGGAAAACTATAATGTAAACTTTCCTCTTTTTAAAAAATATTTTGGCTAGATGGCAGGCTGCTCCCTTCTTCCATCTTCCTCCAGCCAGATGCAATCACATTTTCGTTAGGGGTATTAATAACACTGGCTGCTAAAGGATGGGAGAATTGAGAGAGTAGCTGCTCTTCCCAGGGCCAGATGAGATTTTTTCTTCTTCTTCAGTTCTTACCCCCATGCAGCATTTTCTGACACGTTCCATAAGTTTCATGCCTTTCTCTCCCCAAGGCTGTCTAAAAGCTGGGGCTATTAATAGAGAGATGTGATCCATAAGAGTGTATTTCCAGGCAGGCTTGACAAAAACTGAAAGATGGTCCTGGCTGCAGCAATCTTGCTCCTGTGCTGAGTTATTCCCTTTAAGGGAAGGGGAGTTGAAGAGCAGGCAGGGGAAAGTGGAGGCATTTGCCGCAGCAGGACAGGCTCCAATAATAAGAAAGCCCAACCATCAAGATAAGATATTGCAGACACTCCATCTTAGAGATGAGAGGATATTCCGCACTCCATCTCTTGCTTCCCCACTTCATCTCTTGGCTACTCCTTAGGTTCATTCTGCCTTGCATTCTGCTTCTGCTACACATTCCGCCCTGCAATCCACTTGGATTGCTCCTTGTTTAACTCACAGAATCTCTAAACTTATTTCTGGAACTGTTTGCCATAGGGTGTTTTTTTTGGGGGGGGGGTTGCTATCTGCAGGGTTAGGATCTACAAGAACAAACCTGCTGAACTGGCCAGACCGGCTTCTTTGTAAGGAAATGGCCTTCGTTGGCCAGTTAAGTACCTCCATTTACATGTCCAAAGAGGTTGCTGTGTTGCCATAGAGACAAACAGCGGGGGAGGGGAACCCTCCTTCCCACCCTCACCGAGCTGGAAAGCAGTATCACTTTGTAAGGTAGAAAGACAACAGCTGGAGTTTGTGTGTGAGTTTTGGCTGATGCTGGAAGCTGGAGGCTCAGAAACTTCTTGCTCTGTGATGGACCCAAAGCTATGGCATGGAGGGAAACTAATGGGGAGGCAAGGTCTCCTGGGGCGTTAATGTCGTGAGCCCGTGAGCCATATAAATCAGATGTGGGGAAACTTTGGCCTGCCAGATGTTTCTCGTAACCCCTAGCCATTGGCCATGCTTTCTGAGGCTGATGGAAGCTGTAGTTCTGCAACATCTGGAAGCTTAAATTATACACAATGTATCTAGCAGTGATGATGTGATGGCCTGGGATTCAGACTTGGAGGTTGAACCTGAGGAATCCCAGCCTGCACAGATGTCCCTGCCTCCAGAACCAGCTGAGCCGGGGCTGGGGCTTGAGCCTGAAGGGTCCTCACCTGTGCTGGATCCTCAGGTGCAGGCACCAGCTGAGTCTGCTCTGGCTCCTGAGGTGATGGAGGACCCATTGCCTGCAGGTGCTCCACTCTCGGCCCCATCAGGGGAAGCTGAGGTTGCCTCTGGGTCCGGTAACCCTCCAGCCTCTCCTGAGCTGCAGAGGCTCAGGGCAGAGGGAACTAAGTTCCCACAGGACGAGTGCTTGCCTCCAGGCCAGGAGAGGTGAGTCACCTGTGGACCGGGGCCACCCTATGCCTCGGGGCGGATAAAAACCAGCCAGCCCCAGGTTAGGGTAGCAATATTGTTGGTAGCCTGTTCCTGCCTGCATCCTATCCTGCTCTTCTGGCAGAGTTCCTGACCTCACCTGACTCCCTGCCTTGGACCCCGCTTCAGCCTTGACGGACAGCCTCCATACCGCACCCTCAACCTCAGACTGGACTCGGACCTCGCTGCACAGTTAACCCTCGAGACCAGCACAGTTGACGTCCTGAGCTACAGTGCCCAAAGTTCCCTAGGAAGAAGGATTGATTGAATAACTAAGGCTCTGTGAGCAAAATAGGAGCCTCCTAACAACTCTCAGCACCCTTAACAAGCAACAGCTCCCATAATCCTTTGTGGGAGGCCATGACTGTTTAAAGTGGCATCATGGTGCTTTAAAGGTATGGTGCGAATGTGGCCTAAGACTAAGGAGGAGGAAGGTGGTAACTAGGGCCTCCCCATGTACTGGATGTAAGAAGGCAGGCAAGTGGGAGCTGGATGTGGGCAGAGTGCAGCTGGAAGGGCAGTGCCCCATTTGCCCCAATGGACCAACCTCCACCGCCAAGAGAATCCAATGGCACAACCCTGTGAAGTCAGAACTATTTGGAGTTTAAATCTGTCAGGTTACGTTGGCTTCAGCGGGATCCCCACAGGCTAAAAGCCCAACTGCTTTGCCTTAACTGAGTTGTGGATTGAACAATGTGTCACAGTTTTCTTTCCTCGATTCCCCTTTGAGGTATCTGGAGCCAAGCAGTGACACACGCTGCCCTCTACAGGTTGTCAAATCTGACGAGATCACAGATAACAGCAGCGTCGCTTCAGGCTATAATCCTGACAGCAGAACCACAATTGTTTTGGGGGCTGCGGTCGATGCTTTTAAGGACTGCAAAAATGGCCTGGTGCTATTTAATAAGGATATTTCCTTGTGGGAGAGTCAGCTGCTGCCTCGGGGACATGTCTCGTGGGGTTTCATAGCTGAAACCAGACTTTTATGTGTACCCCTCAGCTGTACCGTTCGTAATAGCAGCTGCTTTTATCTACGGTTCTGATCACCTCGACTCAAAAATAATATTGTAGAGCTGGAAAGGGGTTCAGGAAAGGGCAACCGAGATGATCAAGTGGATGGAGCGATTCCCCTAGGAGTAAAGGTAGCTTTTTAGTTGAGAGAAGGTAAGTGAAAGGAGACATGAGGGAAGTTTGTAAAATTATGCATAGCATGGAGAAAGGGGCTAGAGAAAAGGTTTTCCCCATCTCTCCAGATACTGGAAATGGTGGAAATCCAGTGAAGCTGAATGTTGTGTTTCCTTTCCTCCAATGGAGCTCAGGGCAATGCACAAGAAAGGATTGCAGCAAAGCGACGTCCGGGATGAAAAAACAAAACTAATATATTCACTAGAAAAACAGAAATCAGCACTTACTGCCATTCAGGAAAACAGCACCATGTCAAATGGAGAAGGGTTAGGATGAACAGAAATGTTAGTCCTCCACAGAGTAGGCCCATTAAAATAATGGGCATGAGTAACTTGGGTGCATTCTAAGTAAAAGTAAGTTGGCTACAAGCCAGTGTCCTTAGCTGAGATTGGAATTCCAGCAACAAAGGGGACAGAGACCAGCTTCTGGGGGAGATTATTCCAGATCCAAGGACCCACCACAAAAAAGGCCCTGCTACATGTCTCGTGGTTATGAATCCTGGGAACTGTGAGCAAATTGCAGTTCAGCAACATTCGGAGGGCTGTAGGTTGACCATCCTGGACTATGTCTCTCTATAAACCTGTCTATAAATCTGCTGCGTCTATATAACTCCCCAATGAGGAAAGGTTACAACATTTGGCTTTGTTTTGTTTTAGTTTAGAGAAAAAGTGAGTAAGAGCTGACATGACAGAGGTCTGTAAGATTATGCATGGTGTGGCGGAAGTGAACAGAGAAAGGTTTTCCTCCCTCTCTCATAAGGCTAGAACTCGTGGACATGCAATGAACTCAAATGTTGGAAGATTCGAGACAGACAAAAGAAATGACTTCTTCAGTTTCCTCCCACAGGAGTCAGTGGCAACCCCAGACATGGATGGATTTAAAAGTGGATAGGACAGATTCATGCAGATAAAGGCTATTCATGGCTACAGTCTACCTGTACTATCAGAGGCAATATGCTTTTGAATAAAAGTTGCTGAAGACCACAGGATGGGAGAGTGCTCTTGTGCTTGGGGTCTATGATGGGTGTGGCCTGGAAAGAAGGGCATCACCTGGGGAGAGTTATAAGGGTCAGGTAGATTGGTCTGGAGAGCCGAGGTTCCTCGCTTATTTACAAAAGGATGCCAAGCCAAACAAGAGGTTGCTCCACCTATATAGGCTGTGTACACACCATACATTGAAAGCACATTGAACACACATTATTTCCCCCCAAAGAATTCTGGGAACTGTAGTTTATTCCCTTGGAGATCTATATTTCCCAGCACCCTTAACAAACTACAGTTCCTGGGATTTGGGGGGGGGGGGATAATGTGCTTTTAATGTGTGGTGTGTATGCAGCCATAGAGAAAGGAAGTCAAGGACCATCCAAAAAATGTCACCAAGCAATTCCACCACAAAGAAAGAAACTGGCTTCCTTTCATGAGAAAATCACCCCAATTGACAAAGGCTGCAATTTTCAGTCTCTGTTCACTGCGGCCAGGAAGCGCTGTATCTGCTGCCTGCTGCAATTGGGGAACTGAACAGGGAGATCTGGGTAGAGAAAGATGGTGACACAAGCTGACTGCAAGGTTGAGCCCAGAGACCTGTCAGAGCTCCCTTCAACAACAGCTGATCTAACAGAGACAAGGGGCATGCCCTGCGTCGATGAATGACACAACTGAGGACAGCTATTTCCATCGCAAGAGTGGCTTATTATAGGCTGTTGGCAGCCTGTGGGCAGGGCCCAACTCTTGATTCCTCTCTTCTAAATGTCCAGATCACTACAGATGCTCAATAAATAATTGAACACAAAACACAAAAATACCGTTAGAATCGGTTCCAGCGCTTATTAAAAGCTGATTTCGGCGTCCTTTGAGCTGCAGAGGACAATGAAAGCCCAATTCAAGGTATGAAGAGTGTCACGGAAGCCTGAGACACATGATGTTCAGAGTGCTTGCTCCATGCCAAGGACAGACAGTATGTGAAACGGCATGTGCCATCTATTCTATACTTTCAGCAAAGCATTTCCTGAACAGTACTGGCGGGTGTACATTGTTGGTCACTGTGGAAACTGTAGGAAATGCATTCAACTGTATCGTTTTATACTATTTATTGTTATTCTCTGAATTTACTCCATTTGTACCCTGCTTTGGAATTCCTGAATGTTAGGCAGTAAATAAGGTTTTCTAAATAAATAAATAGGATTCAGGTGCCCTGGGAAAATTACATTTTCCAGAGTCCCTGGTGCTTCAGGTGTTACTGTTGTATTATTCACAGTGCAATAGAGGGAAGGAGGTACGCTAGCTCATATTATGTTCTGTGCCAGGAAAGAACTGGGAGGGATGAGATAGTATAGTTCTTAGCTTCAATTAACCCCCATTTGGTAGTTTGAAAAGAAAGCTCTGGATATCTATATCCAGAAACACAGGACTGAATAGGTTCTTCTCAGTAAAAGAGTCTCAGCAGGGTTTTTAAAATGAACATGAGCTAGCAGCACAGTGAAGCATGGGAAATATCAGTTGTTAGACTCTTTAAAATATCCTACTTAAAAATGCTTCCAACACTCTGCCTTGCTCTACCCCTCCAGCAGTGAACAGACCCATCATTTAAATGGCTTTTACTTACAAACTTCTTCAAAGGTCGTATTCTTGCATTTACCCATGTAGCAGTAGGTAAAACACAGGTGCGAAAATCTTGGTTACACAATGTGACAAAGTAATTCAAAATAGTTGGTCTAGAAACACAAAAGTGACTAGTGAGTTAATCACATGGTTTGAGCCTAGGGTCAGACCTCCATTCCTTACAGAGTTCACATGGTAGGCTAAGAGAGAGTGTGTTTCTAAATTAATTGTGTAGAAACACTAAGATGGCTTTGTTAGAAGCCATGTGGCCATCTGGGCTGGGAGCGACCTCCGCAGATGCCCTCTCTCACTGGTTACATGATGTGAAAGAGAGGTAAACAAAGGGAAGAAATTTAACCCACTTCTTTCCAGGTGGGGTGTGTGACCATGGCCTAGCTGAGTCTAGCAGTACAAATCTATGGTCTTAACCCCTTCATGTATTAACTAGCATTACACATGCTATGGTTATATTTGACTACAATCTCCCTCAAGAATGTTTAGCATATACACCAGGGCTATGCACTGGATTTTACTGAGGCCCAATCAAGCCTGTTTGGCAGGATCTGGGGCTCATTTAAGTTAGGCTGAAACAGCTACCGTTCACTGCAGATTGGGCTGAGCAGCCCAGAGCAATTGGAATGGTCAGAGGGTGTGGCAGGAAGCAGGAAGAAGAAGGGTTAAAAAAACTGCAAAAAAGAGGGAGCTACTGGGCAGGTAAACCTTTGTGGGAGAAGATGAGATGGATGTGTGCCTTTCCCACCAGGCCTCGCCCCCTTCCTTCCTCTGAAGCAGCACCATGCATAGAAACCAGCCTACTGTACAGAAGTAACATTTGTGTTTGGTACTCCACCTACTTTTGCCTCTGGCCCCGCCCACCAGTGGCATATGGTCCTTGGAAAGGGATGTTCTCCACCCCTGAGGACATGGAATAGGGAACACAAAGAGTGCTCCTTGCTTTGGGGACAGGGGAGCTACCAGCACATCTCAAGTTACACGTTGGATGGCACAGCTGCCATGGGTGCCTCCCACTCATCCAAGACCATGAACAGCAACCACAATGAGAAGCGACGCTTCCAAAGTTCATACCGAAGCAAGCAGGGCTCACGTCTTGACTTCAACTTTGCATGCAGCTCGTGAGTTTAGCGGGTGGGGAGGAAAGGCCTACATAACAGGTCTCTGGCCCATTTATAACGATTCTGGCGAAGGCAGCAGGAACAGTAGCGACGTGTCATATTTCTCCTGCAATTCCTGCTGGGATGCAATTTAATGAAGTGCTGGGCTTTTTTAATTGTGTTTTTTCCCCCTCGGTGGGCCTGTCGAGATGAACATTTTTATTAACCTGAACTGTAATGAAGCAGGGTGGGAAGCTGGAGGCCTGTTGAGCCTCTGTGTGATTGCTTGGAAATGCTGGAGAGTGCCCTCCTGGCTACACACACACAAACACACACACACACACAGGGCTGAGCATTACAAGTAACCCCCTCTGCAACATTCATTGCCCAGTGCTAAATGTTGTCCGGAACTCCTTCAAACTGGAGCCCCAGTTTTGATTGATTGATTGATTGATTGATTGATTGTACTTCTCTGCCGCTTTCCAGTCAAATGAATCCCAAAGTGGCTTGCAAACAATAAACAACAATAACATAATAAAATGTAACAGAACATCGTAAATACAGCATAAATAAGATAGAATAATTAACAAAGTATCAGTAAAGCAATTGCGATCTACAAAACACTCTTTACAAAGCAGCGATTAAAAAATAAGCTAAACATCACAATTACAGTGAAAGTCATATTTTATGATTAGCAAATGAATATGGCATTTATAACCTATAAAACAATATTAACAACATTAACAAAATAGCAATTAAAAAGCAAGCTAAGCGCTTTTTAAGTTCATACATACACTCTTCATGCCCCTGTGACTCATAAACCTCCTGTAAAATACAGATGACGCCCATTGTTAAGCCAACTCAGCCAGAATCTGTGCTGGCTTGGGGTCCTTGAGTTGTGGGGCCATGGTGGAGACAGTGGAGCTCTTGGGCCTACCACCAGTGGCAAGGTGGATGTTGACTCCAGATAACCTACGCAGGCACTGTTCATGAGGAATTCGCCCACGTCACTCGCAATAATCAGGGGGAACCATTGCCACTCAGGGAACTCCAAGATGATCCTGTCCCTCTGGAGCAGTGAGTCTTGGCTGCATTTGGTGTAGAGGTCAACCAGGAGTTCCAACAGCACCTCCATGCTTAGGATGCTCTCACTGCCCCACAGGCCATCCACCAGCAGCTGCTCCAGCTTCTTCAGCAAACACCTTGGCCCATATGTTGGTGGGGCAGGAGGCGGCTGCTGAGGGGAGAGAAGGGAGAGAGTGCTGAGGGACTGGTCGAATCGACCAAACAGTGTGGGAACCCAGAGGGCGGGAGGGTGTGTCACAAGGAAAATGAATTGATGTTGATTCTTATATATTTGTACTGTAACTTTGCAGTAACGTAACTTTCTTATGTGTAACTGTGTGTGTTTTTGTAATATTTTGTTTAAGTTGTCTGCTGTTGCTTCAGAGTTGTTTTTTGTGCGCCGCTTGGAAATATGTTAATATATTAAGTTGGATAGAAATTAAATAATTTAAGCAATGAAAAGTCAGGTGAAGAGGCAAAGTCAGAGCCGTCCATAGTCAGAACTGGCATAGGCAGGAGATCCACTCGCAGGCAGGGTCCAGATCTAGTACGAAAGCATTGTTCCCACAGCTCTTCCAGTCCCATACTGGCAGGCTGGAGCTACAGCTGCTGGAGCCAGACACCAACTTCCCCTTCTCCTATCAACTTCCCTTTCTCCAGAGGCCTCTATGAGAGGAGGGTCTTAACTCCCAAGGAGATCTTGACTCACAATGGATGGACCAGGTTTCTGTCTAGCATTTAAGGTACCATTTTTCCCTCAGGCTTGAGACCCATTTGGCTTTGTTTGCAGAGGCCGAACTCATCCTGGATACAGATGGCCCCTCCTTAGTCACATCACTGCATCCTAGCTCTTCACCCCAGAATGGAGCCTGTCCCAGGGCTTGGGGTAAGGCTGGAGCCTCCTGGGCCTCCTGTGATGAGGATTACGCTGGCTGGGGTAGGTCAGGCAGGACCAAAACCAGAGGATTCCCAAATGCAACAAAGGGGATTTCAACCAAACTTTAGGAAGAACATCCTGGTGGTATGAGGTGTTTGACAGTAGAAGGGACTGCCTTGGAAGGCAATAGGGTTCTTTAAGCAGAGGCTGATTGACCCCTATCAGGGTCGCTGTAGTAGGGGATTTCCTATATTGCCCAGTGGGTGGGCTAAATGACTTCTGAGGTCCCCTTTGACTGAGTGTGGAGAATCCGGTTCCCCCAGTGCCTCTTCTCCCCCACAACTTGCTATTCCCCCAACCAGGATCAACACTCTGGACACTTGACACAAGGAAAAAACACTCAGGTTGAAATGAAGTAATCTTTCTCCAAGTACAGTCATTTGGAAGGAAAATATAGGCTTCTCGGTGATTGCAAATGCTCTGGACTTCCAAGACTGTCACTTCCATTCCAAGGATAAATGTTTTCAAAGGCAAAGTGTGTGATTACAGGCTGCCTGGCGAGGAGCCCAATTGTATCTTAATAGCTGACCTTGTTGTGATGACAGCAATTCTGCTTGGGTGAAGATGCTGCCCCAGTTTGGACAGGTCAGTGTCTGTCGCTCATGTCCCCAGGCTGTCGTTTGTGAGCGGTCCCTTTCTGCCGTGCAAACCGCAGAATTCAAAGGGCAGCCTGCTCAGCCCAGCAATTGACTTGTTCTTGGTTCACTCTTCTGGTCAAGGCATGGCAATCCGTATCTCTCAGGAATAGGGGGTGGGCAACCATGTCAATTTCAGGTCCCATCTGCACTATACAATCAAAGCAGCATCATAGCACTTTAAACAGTTTGACTACCACCAAAGGATCATGGGGACTGCAGTCTGCTAAGGGTGCTAAGTAGCCTTAGGAGACCTCTATTCCCCTCAGGGAACTATAGTTCCCAGGGTTCTCTGGGAGGAGGGATTGACTGTGAAACCACCCTGAGAACCGTGAGAGAAAGAAAGGGAAACAGATAGAATCATAGAATCATAGAGTTGGAATAGACTACAAGGGCCATCGAGTCCAATCCCCTGCCAAGCAGGAAACACCATCAGAGCACTCCTGACATATGGTTGTCAAGCCTCTGCTTAAAGACCTCCAAAGTAGGAGACTCCACCACACTCCTTGGCAGCAAATTCCACTGTCGAACAGCTCTTACTGTCAGGAAGTTCTTCCTAATGTTTAGGTGGAATCTTCTTTCTTGTAGTTTGGATCCATTGCTCCGTGTCCGCTTCTCTGGAGCAGCAGAAAACAACCTTTCTCCCTCCTCTATGTGACATCCTTTTATATATTTGAACATGGCTATCATATCACCCCTTAACCTCCTCTTCTCCAGGCTAAACATGCCCAGCTCCCTTAGCCGTTCCTCATAAGGCATCGTTTCCAGGCCTTTGACCATTTTGGTTGCCCTCCTCTGGACACGTTCCAGTTTGTCAGTGTCCTTCTTGAATTGTGGTGCCCAGAACTGGACACAGTACTCCAGGTGAGGTCTGACCAGAGCAGAATACAGTGGCACTATTACTTCCCTTGATCTAGATGCTATACTCCTATTGATGAGGCCCAGAATTGCATTGGCTTTTTTAGCTGCCGCATCACACTGTTGGCTCATGTCAAGTTTGTGGTCAACCAAGACTCCTAGATCCTTTTCACATGTACTGCTCTCAAGCCAGGTGTCACCCATCTTGTATTTGTGCCTCTCATTTTTTTTGCCCAAGTGCAATACTTTACATTTCTCCCTGTTAAAGTTCATCTTGTTTGTTTTGGCCCAGTTCTCTAATCTGTCAAGGTCGTTTTGAAGTATGATCCTGTCCTCTGGGGTGTTAGCCACACACACACACCCCAGTTTGGTGTCATCTGCAAATTTGATCAGGATGCCCTTGAGTCCATCATCCAAGTTGTTGATAAAGATGTTGAATAAGACCGGGCCCAAGACAGAACCCTGTGGCATCCCACTAGTCACTCTTCTCCAGGATGAAGAGGAACCATTGATGAGCACCCTTTGGGTTCGGTCAGTCAGCCAGTTACAAATCCACTGAGTGGTAGCATAGTCAAGACCACATTTTACCAGCTTCTTTACAAGAATATCATGGGGCACCTTGTCGAATGCCTTGCTGAAATCAAGGTAGGCTACATCCACTGCGTTCCCTTCATCTACCAGGCTTGTAATTCTGTCAAAAAATGAAATCAGGTTAGTCTGACATGACTTATTTTTCAGAAATCCATGCTGACTATTGGTGATCACAGCATTCCTTTCTAGGTGCTCACAGACTGTTTGCTTAATGATCTGCTCCAGAATCTTCCCTAGTATTGATGTCAGACTGAGTGGGCGGTAATTATTTGGGTCCTCTCTTTTCCCCCTTTTGAAAATAGGGACAACATTTGCCCTCCTCCAGTCTGCTGGGACTTCGCCTGTTCTCCAGGAATTCTCAAAGATGACTGCCAGTGGTTCTGAGATCACATCTGCCAGTTCTTTTAATACTCTTGGATGCAGTTCATCTGGCCCTGGAGACTTGAATACATCTAAACTAGCCAAGTATTCTTGTACTATCTCCTTAGTTATTCTGGGCTGTGTTTCCTCTGCTGAATCATTTGCTCCAAATTCTTCAGGTCGGGCATTGTTTTCTTTATCGGAGAAGACTGAGGCAAAGAAGGCATTGAGGAGTTCAGCCCTTTCTGTGTCCCCTGTTTGCATTTCACCATCTTCTCCTTTGAGTGACCCCACTGTTTCTTTGTTCTTCCTTTTGCTACGGACATACCCATAAAAGCTTTTTTTGTTGCTTCTGTTGCTTTTAACCCAGAGTGAACCCTGGGCCTCCTACTTCTTTGAGTCACGTTTCTCCATATATCTGGCACCTGTGTTGGTGAACTAGCCTCCTTCTCAGGGGTGTTCCCTGTCTCCTCCTTGGTGGAGACGGTGTTCTCTGTTGCTTCCAAGACGAGCTCCAGCTCTCTAATTCTTTGGAGCGTAGCTACACGTTCCTCCAGTTGCTGGACTTTGTCTTCTAAGAGGGCAATCAACATACAATTGCTGCAGGTAAAGCTGCCTGCAACCTTTGGCAAGATGGCAAACATTGCGCAGGAACCGCAGGCGACTGCAGCTGTTCCCTCACCCTCCATCTTGAAAACGTGTCGTTGGGGGTGGCTACAGTGGTCCTCCATCTTAAAAAGCGTGAAGACAGGACAAATAACCCCCCCAAAAAACCTAGGTCTCCCCCAACAAATGTTTGAGACTAGCTCCCCTAAATCTAAAAGATGGATCAAACTGCTCGCGCCGCCGCCCTGCAAGCTCTGATAAGCTCCTCCCACAGCTAATCACCTGACTCAACAGAAACCCTGCCCCCTCTGACCTTTGCACAGGGAGAGCAGCTAATCAGCCACAAACACACACACAAGAAAGGATGTGCTGGTTGTCACCAGTGCTCCTCCTGTGGAGCACAAAATTGAGAGCCAGTGTGGTGTAGTGGTTAGTGGTTAAGAGTGGTGGACTCGTAATCTGGGGAACCGGGTTCGCATTTCTGCTCCTCCACATGCAGCTGCTGGGTGACCTTGGGCCAGTCACACCTCTTTGAAGTCTCTCAGCCCCACTCACCTCACAGAGTGTTTGTCATGGGGGAGAAAGGGAAAGGAGAATGTTAGCCGCTTTGAGACTCTTTCAGGTAGTGATAAAGCGGGATATCAAATCCAAACTCTTCTTCTCTTCTTCTTCTGGGGAGCAGGGAGGGGTTTGACCAGCCAGTGAGAGGAGCTGAGCAGGAGGAGGAGGAGGAACTGGAATCGGACACCATCTTGTCACCAAGAACCAGGAACCACTTTCATAGGTGCGATCAGACAAATCCATCCAGGCAGAAAGTGTGCTTACACATGTGGCAGCCTCATGACGCAAGAGTGTTTCGCGAGTGAACTCTGCCCACCTCTTCTCTAAAAGCTTGGCAGCAGGGGCACAACAATTGGTAAGTCTTTATTGCTTCTGATCTCTTCTGCATCTCTTGCCTTGTTTGTGTGCTTTGGATTCCTGACGTCTGCACCCAGTGCTTGCTGCTGAGCCAGTACTGTTGTCAGCCTGAATAAAACTCTCTTCATTACTCTCAAAGTAAGAGTTGCTATCATCGTGCTTTGGGGCAGAAGCGTGACAGCCAGAACATTTGTGGGTTGAAAAATCACGGGGTTTGAGCAGGAAGTTATGTGCTGGTTGGAAATGCAGCAGCATAACTGCCCCACAATTTTGGCAGGCGCATTGAAAGTGGGGTGACATATGACTGCCCCAGTGGTGTTGTGAGTACAAATCATCACAAATGTGCAATAAAAGGGGTGTCTGGAGTAGGAATTTAAAAAGGCATTGATTTCTGTTTGGCCCCATGTTTGTCACATGCAGTGCTGTTTCCATTCGGCTGCAAATTGGGTTCCAACCCATGCTATACCTCTCACGGTCTACTGTGGCAGGATTTTACATAATTAATTACGCAATAATTGCATTTTCAATGCAAAGGAAATGCTGTGCAAATGTACAGGGAGTAATCAATTTTGTATTGTTTGTAGACTGAAAACAACAGCGAATACTGATGATGATGATGATGATGATGATGATGATGATATATTATTTATACCCCGCCCATCTGGCTGGGTTTCCCCAGCCACTCTGAGTGGCTTCCAACAAAATATTAAAATACAATAATCCGTCAAACATTAAAAACTTCCCTAAACAGGGCTGGCTTCAGATGTCTCCTAAAAGTCTGGTAGTTGTTTTTCTCTTTGGCATCTGGTGGAAGAGCGTTCCACAGGGCAGGTGCCACTACCAAGAAGGCCTTCTGTCTGGTTCCCTGTAACGTGCTTCTCAGTGAGGGAACTGCCAGAAGGTCCTCGGCGCCTTCATATTATGATACTGATCATAATATCTTAATTGATTTCTGTTTTGGACATGAAATGAGTAAGTGAACATTGACAACTTCCAGCCCTGTTTCTGTTTCCAACAGAATTATCCTGCAGCTCTAGTCTGGAGAGGCTCTGAGTGAATGATGCCACCATAGGAAAAGAACAGACTTTCTAGGGTGTCCCTTCAATCCTGGTAAAGGACAGAACCTCTTCTACTTTGTTTATACTTCCTCTCCAGAGCCAATATATATTGCTCTTCTTGCAGCCATTTGGTTGCTTTATCTAATCTCAATGAGATCTTGACAAAGCCATGCAAAAATTACCCCACTGAGTATTGCTTCCATTGCTTTAGAGGAATTTAAGCAATTTTAGCTCCATAATCTTTATCTTCTGAAGAGACCTTTTTATTCTGGCCTCCTTATCTTCCTCACTGTATATTTTTATACTCTGCGATAGCGCCGTCCAGATCTTTATCTATAATCAGGCTCCACTCTTTTCTCCAAACCATCTGCCTCTTGATCAAGCCAAAAAGCCCCATTCTTTCTAACTGACAGCAGAGATCTCCATATCCGGCCGTTCGTTTCCCCTGTCTGTCCACCGAGAGGCTGGCTGCCGACTATTCCAGTCTGTCACCGCCACTGCAATCAGCGTCCCTTCTGTTTGTGAGAAGGTGAGTGCCGGCATTTATGAGCCAAAATGGCACCACCCACACACATAAGAGGGGAGGTATCAAGCAGGCCTGGGAGAATGCCAAGCTTCACAGAAATGCAAGCAAACCTTTGGAAAGACTCAGTGCGATAGAAAAATTCTATTTGTTGACTGCACTCCTTCTACATCTCTCCTCTAAATGATGCACCAACCCAATAGAAGACTTCAGAGACCTTCAGTTTCTCAAAGTTTTTTGCTGATACTGCTTGTTGCTGTCTTTAATGTCGTTTATTATTGCATAGAAAATTGGGTAGGTTTGCATTGAAGGAAACCAAATTTATCCCTTTCGGCCACCATCGCATCTCATCTGACCCTTATTGAGCTCCTCTTGGCCAGGGTTGGCTCTGGCGTTCTGGGGAATCCTTGACAAAGTACATTCTGGAAAGACCTCTTGTACATCAGGGATTGGGATTACTTAGGCTGGATCTACACTGATCTATAAAAAAACGCTAAGAAAAGAAAAATGTCGCAATGTAATTTTCCGTTGACAGCACTCCCTGGTGTCACATGTTTATAGCACATTTATAACATTATAACTCACCAGTGTAGATTAGTCCTCAGACTACATTTACACAACAGTTTGTTCCATTTCTCCAGTGTTGCCTTAACTGAAAATTCCCACATGGTATTTGAGCTTTCACCCAATGTAAAAGCCACTTCCAGGAAACTAAAGGAATATCTTGAATGCTTAGCACTGATTTCCATATTTTGATTCCGGGGGGGGGGGGGAATACGTCTGCAGCCCCCTTAACCCAGAAACTCACAGAGTAAAGTGATGGACTTTGAGTGGTATACTGGCCTCCAGTTTTTTCCCTGCTGTTTTCATGAGGGAATTGTGGGGCAACAGAGGCACACGTGTGGAAAGGATCCAGTGATGTCTGTTGTGCCATGCCACGCCCACTGGTGTGAATGGAATTTAGCAGAACATGGCAGTATATTGGTCAAAAGGCCACAGTGCCATAATGCAACAGGTACTGAAGTGTGAAAGGAAAGCTAGAAAATGAGACATTATAATCAGGAAAAGCAACATAATACTGAACACAGAACCAATTAAATAGGGGACTAGGCAGGGTGTTGGAGCCCTGGTGGCTGCCCTGGAGTGTTGTGTGGCGACGATGGACCAGGCTCAGTCTGACCATCACACTGAATGAGACAGCTGCCTCATGTAACAGATGCTCGCAGGTGAAGACCATCAGAAAGATGTTGGAGGAGAGAGCTCTCCTGTGTCCTCTAAGGCCGCTCTCTGCTCTCAAGCATGTTGTGCTGTTGAAGTAAGGTTCATCTGCCAGTCCAGTCAGCTTCTGTAAGCGGACCAGGCACTGCAAGGGCAGGAGGTGCCATCTTGTCCTTCGCCGCATGCAGCAAAAAGTCTTGGGCCAGCCTTGGCTGAGGTGAAATCTGAGCAAGGGATTTCCCTGCTCCATCTCTCAGTCGCTAAGATACTCCAATTCCTATTGCTGCCATGGATTTGTCACGAGCTGTCATGTTATTAACAGATGTTGATCTGCTCTAATGTGACAGTTTGCGTTGTGTTTATGCTGTTGTGGGCTGCTTTGGAGGAACGGGGGAGAGGTGGGATAACAATATTTTATACAAGCAAATAAATGCTGAAGCTGATTCCATATGGGATCTTTTTTTTTTTATGAGGACAGGATGCATAATCAGTGCGTTTCTGCTTGAAGCCTAGGAGCCACACATACCAGGTCTTCAGGACATGCTGGTCCTCCAATGAAAGTATAGGCTAAGGCAGGGGTGGGGAAACCTTGGCCCGCAGGTCTGATTTAGCCTGCCAGGCATCCCTGTTTTGCTCTATCTGGGACTTATTAGTGATGATAGCTGGATAGAAGCTCCAGGCTGAGTGGCACGTTATCTCTGGCACATATCGGCTGCTAGGTGGAAACAGCAGAGGGAGGCCATTGCCTTGCAGCCATGATCATGGACTTCCCAAGAGCCTGGGACCAAGTTACTTGAAGGATCACCTTACCCACTCTATGCCAATTTGACCACTTCAGTCTGGTATTTCTATGAATGCCACATAGTATTAATTTCGCTCTTGCAAGGAATCTACCCTTCAGTGTGTGGTAGCATCTACACTCTGCATCTTTCTGCCCATTTATATTATGCAGGGATCTTCACTGTATCATTTTTTTGTGCCCGCCAAAAAATTCTTTGTTTAGGCAAGCCTACCCAAGGACCTGATTTTGATATATCTTTTAACATGCAATCTTTTTTTATTATGCAATTTTTATTTACAAAAAAAACCCACCGCCTGCTGCTTTTACTTACATTTTCAAAGTGTTTGGGTCAATTTATTTTTACATCTGATTGTCTTGTGATGATTAAGTGGTTATATAAATCATATTAAATCAGTAAATAAATAGTCAAATAGGATGCGGGACTTTGTGGGCATTTGGCCTGATCCAACAGGGGTCTTAGGTTCGTCGAGACTGCAGATTTCAAACCTGAAAAGCTCATGAAGAAATTGCAATGCCTGTGACAAGCTGAATAGAGTTTCTCAAGTAAAGAGGGGAATGAATGGAGTCCTGTCCTACCACTCCCTATGCAATAACAGGCTTTTTAAAAAATAGGTTGAAGCCAAAAAATAATCATTAAAAAACGTAAGTCTGCAAGGAGGCCAAAGGGTTCATCCTCCGACTCCGTGACATGATGCATCGGAAGCCTTTAGCCAAGGTGCCATCCAAGATTGAAATCGCAATTCCATGATGCCTGCCGTGTGCCTCATCAATTTCAATACCAGTCAAGGCTCTGAAATTGACAAGAAAATTCTCCCAGGCAAGCAGCGTAATATTTCAAATTAAAGAGCGACGTAACATAACATTCTAGAATATTGCTAAGGCAAGCCATATATTTTCTGGAAGTGCCTGAAGACTTCAGAAGCAGCATCGTGAGTAAATTAGTGAAAGCAAATACAGGCAGCAATGGCTGGTGCCCACGGGAGCTGGTAGGGCAGGAGGCCAAGGGTATGTGTGGTGTAGTGGTTAAGAGTGGTAGACTCGTAATCTGGGGAACCGGGTTCACGTCTCCGCTCCTCCACATGCAGCTGCTGGATGACCTTGGGCTAATCACACTTCTCTGAAGTCTCTCAGCCCCACTCACCTCACAGAGTGTTTGTTGTGGGGGAGGAAGGGAAAGGAGAATGTTAGCCACTTTGAGACTCCTTTGGGTAGTGATAAAGCGGGATATCAAATCCAAACTCTTCTTCTTCTATGTGGAGCCAGAGCCAAGAACAGGTAGAACCAACCAGTTCTAGTTTTGTCTCCATCTTCCTCTCTGCTAGGTTCTGCATCAGGTGATACTAAGCACCTGAGACTAAAGAGCAGGGGTCAGCAACCTAAAGGCCACAGGGGGTCGTTTAACTGGCCCACGAGCTGCCCCCGAACTGAGGCGCCCACTCAGCGAGTCCTTGCACGCTGTGCTAAACCAGTAGAGCGTGGCGTGGGGACTCGCTTCCTCAGCACCTGAAATTGCGTCTGTGCATATGCAGACGCCAGGAATCGTGTCTGCGCAGATGCCAGAAATTGCAGGTGTGGGCACAATCTAGCCCACAGAGGGATCTCTGCTGGAGTGAACTGGCCCAGGTGAGGTAAACCTTGCCGACCCCTGCTAAAGAGGATGGAGCGGGCAGTCAGGGCCGCCCCTAGACTAGCTATAAGGAGGCAGGTGCCC
This sequence comes from Podarcis liolepis, assembly GCF_965112155.1. Taxonomy (NCBI): domain Eukaryota; kingdom Metazoa; phylum Chordata; class Lepidosauria; order Squamata; family Lacertidae; genus Podarcis; species Podarcis liolepis. The sequence continues at coordinate 69,750,340 of NC_139561.1, read as the reverse complement.
CAGTTCTTGCCCCAAAACACACAAGCCAAGTCTCTTACTGGTAAGTAAGCAAAACATATTTCTTCAGACAAGTGCAGGCTGTACTGCAAACATAGGACTTAGAAGCCGTGGTTCAGCAGCTCAAGAGCAGGGCAAGATGTTCAGAACTGGACAGAGACAATACAGATGTCCCAACAAGGTTCCACGCCCTGCCCGCCAAGCTCTGAAAGATGAGACTTGCTTGCCTTGCTGGAATGTCTGAATTGCAAATGTGTGCTCCTATGGGGTGGGTGGGCCTGCTCCCATCAGCAAAGGAAGTGCTTGGTTCTGGGTGACAAGGTGCCACCCAGATTCCTGTTCGGTAGTTACAGCCTCCAGTTTTGCCTTCCCCTATTGGCTGATCCAAGCCCTCCCAAGCCTCTGTTGAGGCTCTTCACTCCGCAGGAAAGTCATAGGGTGACAGCCAACATCCCTGCTGCCACTTCCAAAGTCAGGGAAGAAAGGGGGAAATCCCCCATCCTCCAACCCAGAGGTTCTCAGCATCCATCTCCCTGCCTCCCATTACTTCCTCCTCCTGCGTCAGATCCTGCCAATCCAAACACAATCCTGACAGTACTGTGGGGCTCCTGACAGCAGGCAGAGGGGACTGGCTAAGGCTGAGGTTGGTGGGGCAGGGCCCCATTCACCAGAACAGACCAGTCTCTACTCAGTACATAATTCCTTCCAAGAAAGGGAAAACAGGAAAGGTGAGGTGTGTTTTGTTTTGCTTTTGCATCTGGATGCCTTGTGGAATGTTGCAATGCAGGAAGTATGTGTTTGTTCAATTAAATATATTTATTGACTTGTTTTCTTAGCCAAGATTGGCTCCCAAAGCTGCTTACAATATAAAATCTGCATAAATGACTGCTAAATCTGGTTATAACAATCCAATAATTGCCTGGTCGGGATTCTATGCTATGCAGTGCTATTCTCCAGTGTGTGTGCAATGTAAGGTAAGTAACATAAGGCCTTAAGTTGCCCAGCTGGCCTCTGCATGTGGCTAGTGCCCATGGGACTGATAGGGCAGAAAGAAGGGAGGCCAACACTAGGTGGTGCCATACCTACCGATAGGCAGAACCCATGACAAGCAAAATGCTGAGTTCTATAAGGGCAACACTGAGACGAAGAAAGAGGGAACTGGCAGGCACTGCCTCCCCCTGGCCTAGTTGTAAGAAATCAGGAAGGTAGGTGCTGCCTGTGGGTAGACCAAGGTTGGCAGGGCAGTGTCTGAGATGCCGGTCTTTGAACCTGGGAGCTTCTGAGTGCAAAGCAAGTTCTCTAGTGCTTAGCTATGACCATCTGTATACTCTGAGCTACATCCCATTCCTGGTTTTTGACCTATGAGCAAATCCACTGCTCACCCTGTGATGCCATTCACAATGGACACATTCCTCCATGAGAAGAGTTCTGGGTCTGCTACAACTGTCCTCACCTTCCTTTAGTGTGCCTTGGCGTCCCACTTCATTGCATGGGGCAATGCTTTCTTTACTCCTAGAGTTCTGCAGACATAAATTCATTAATGTCTGAGAGGTTCCTTTGACACCATGGTGATTAACAGGGTCTGCCCAGAATAGGCAGTAGATAACCATTCACCTGGCACAGCTGCCAATCAATCAGGATCCTCCTTACATAACAACTGGTGCTTCTATTAACTGCTAGATGAGCATTCTGTTCTTTATCTCATCGCCGACAGTCAGTCTTCATCCATCCACAGCTTGCTGTCAAATCCCTTTATGCCAGCAGTGAAACATTGAGAAGCAGTACAACACTGGGGTGGGTGGATGGGGGATCTAGAGAAAGTCTGGAAAAAGATTTCCCTACAATTAAAATATTGTTGAAGATTCAACTCTGTATTAAAAATATAACTAGAAAAGGCTGGTGCTCTACAGAAGGGTTGGAGAACCGGTGGCCTTCCTAATGCTGTCACACTGCCATCAGTCTCAACCAACATGGCTAGTAGCTGAATAAGATGTTTCCCACCAGCTGCAAAGAGAAGCCTTGAGTCCTTAGATGTTGCTATACTACAAAGACTCTCCTCCCTGGAAGAGAGGGGAGTAGTTGTGGGCGGGAGACCGAGCTCCGCCCCTGGTAGGGGGCATTAGCCCCCTCCCCTCCTACCTGGCTGGCGCCCACGCCCACCAGAGGTGGCCAACCAGGTGCCTCCGGGGGGCGTGTGTAGCAGCTTAATGCTGTGGTGCCAGCTCCGCCGCCTCCTCATTCGTCGTCGTCCCTCATGTTTGGCCCTCCTGACATCCTTATTATTCACTTGGGAGAGAATGACCTGGCCAATAGGAGAAGCGGGGATTTGTTGTGGTGCATAAAAAGAGACTTGGAGTCGATTGCGGCCTTGTGCCCTGGAACAATGGTGTTCTGGTCCTCCTTCCTGAAAAGAATTGTCTGGCGCGGTGCACAGAACTGTATGGCCATTGAAAAAACCAGGAAACTCCTGAACCGGGCAGTAGCCCGTTGGGTGCGCTTTATGAATGGCCGAGTCATTTATCATGACCGTATCCGGATCAGCGACCAAGCCATGTACCGGAATGACGGAGTTCATCTAACGGACATTGGGAATGATATTTGGTTGGACAGTGTCATTAGCAGCATTAGGGATTGGTTGCAGCTGTGAGGGTATTGGCGGCGAGCCCCTTTGCGGCTCGGGTGGCGGTTAGGCATTGGATTCATGTGTTGTGCTGTATCAAGGGCTAGGTGTGGCCATCACCTATGCTATCTACCGTGGGCTATTCCGTTAAAGGAATCTGGCGGTCGTGTATTCCGTCCGATGCCTGCTTGGCGGAAGGCCATGGCACGACCCTCGGTGACATCAGGGGGTGAGCCTATAGTTGGATGAGCATCAACAGGCTCCACCTACTGTTGAATAAACCCACCACCTATAGTCATCCAATGCCTAAGCCAATACCTTTTCACTGCTGTAATCAATAAAGTTGTGGCCTTTTCTTGCCCATTAACCGTATATCACGTGTCCTTGTGTATTTATTTCACATAGCGGGGTCGGGCCCTCGATCCACAACTCCATCAGTCCCAACCATCTTAGGCAATCAATAGAGATGGATGAAAGCCATAGTTCAACCAAAGGGGTAGCCCACACATGCACACACCCATTTACAGATGTTCCAAAGAAGGTGCAAATGTCAGGGGTAAGGCCAGTGGGCTATTGACAACAGGGCACACAGTGTTGGTGGCGAACCAACAAGACACACCTATGGGGCCAACAGGGTGCGTGACATGGGGATGGAGTCAGTGGGGTGGTCAACATGTGGATGAGAAGTCATGAAGAGTGACCTTGCAGCCTAGCCTACCACACAAGGTTGTTGTGAGGACAAAAGGGAGTGCCATATAGGCCACCCTGAGCTTCTTGGAGTAAAGTTGCAGTAAAGATGCATCACACAACCCATAAATAAAGCCAAGGAACAATAAGCGACCGCAGCTAGCTGTATTTTAAGTTGTCAGTAGGACCTGTATGTTGCTTGGGAACATAAGAAGTGAGGTGCATAAGAGAAGAAGAACCTGCAATGCTCTAGAGGCGGTTGGACTCCAACACCCACCATTCCTGGCCATTGTTCACACTGGTTGGGTCTGATGGGAGTTGGAGTCCAACAACATCTGCAGGACCACAGACTCCTCATGCCGGATGCAAGGGGTTACAGTGAGTGAAAAGCTACCTGCTCCAACATCATGTTGTGACAATCAGATGCCCGTCGGGAGGTGAAAAGCAGGGCTTGAAAGCAACAGCTCTCCCCTGTCATTTCTCTCCAGCAACTATCAATCAACAGTAGGGTTGCCAGACCTCCAGGTCAGACCTGAAGTCTCCAGGTGGCAGGTGAAGAGCTTGACTCTCCAGGTGGGCAGAAGTGTCTTTAGTAATATTTAATAAGAAGAAGACAGTGCATTCAGCTTGCAAGCTTCATCCAGGCAGGAGCTGCCTGCAAATTATAGCATAGGCACTCTGCCCTCCTCCCCTCCCCTCTCCCTATTAACCTCCATCTCCAGGGCCTGCCTCCATAACATCACCAGGGGCCACCCCTAGGTGTCAGGTTTAGGCCCTATAACCTCACTGTCTGGGATGCTCCTCACCTGGCAACACTATTCAGGCAGTATACTGCTTCTGAAGCTGGAGGTTCTGTTTGTGGAAAACAGCCATTTTGTAATCCACAAGTTTCAAAAAAATGAAGCAAAGCCTTTCCAGTCCCTGAAGTGACTCTTGTACAAAGCCCCGCATTTTGTGCAAGAAGCACTGCGCTGGATTCCAGGAGCACCATGTGTAGGTGGGGAGGCTTTGGCTAAATGAACTAGGAGGCGAAAGAAATTATGAGATTGCCCGACACCTTAAGAGGCGTTAAATGAGGATTCGGGGATAAGCTGTGGATTAGGGAAAGTGCTTCTTTAAGCACAATGTAATTTTTTTATTAGGAAGTTCATGCATGCCTAATAAAAAGAAAAATCAATTGATCTTAAAGCCTTGCTTTATTTTCTGAATGGCGGTCTTTCTCCGGCTCCATTGTTTGCTTGTGAATGCAGCTCCAGAGCCTTAATAGCAGCTTTTCAACTTAGGCTGGGGAAGCAAAACAGTTGATCTTGATTCTCTCCTGCACAGACCAGGAAGCCTTTAGTTAATCAGGGACTGGGGTGGGAAGGGGTTTTTGTTTTTTTAAGTCGGCTTAAACACGGAACATAATGAGTGCAGACCCTCTGTAGAAAAGATGAGGAGAGGAGGGAAACTGAAAAACAGTTCTCCCTCTTTCCCCTTGGGCATTTCAAGCAGCATGTAGCCTGGACATAGCTCAGGTGGTAGAGCATGAGACTCTTAATCTTAGGGTCCTGGGTTCAAGCCCTGTGTTGGGTGAAAGGTTCCTGCATTGCAAGGGGTTGGAATAGATGACCCTCGGGGTCCCTTCCAACTCTGCTGTTCTATGATTCTGTGTTCAGTTGGGGATCTCCTAGGCACCATCCAATAGGGTCTAGTTTGCAGAGCAGGCTGGTCCAGTAGGGCCAATGGGGCACTGCCACACCAACCACAATCTTCCTTCTGTCTGCCCCCAGCTGCCTGTCTTCTTATAACTAACCCAGCAGGTGGCATTGCCTCTCAGCCTCCTCTTTAGCCTTAGTGTTGCCCCTTACAGAACTTAGCAGGGAGGAAGGGGGTGGGGACAAATCTAGAGCTCCATCTGTCATTGGCTCTGGGCTCTGGTTCTGCCTGCTGTTGGGGCTTCCTGCCTTCCTCCCCACCAGTCTTAATAGGTACCAGTCACTACTGCTAGTTTGTAATGTCCTTCTTAGCATGTGGTACCCAAAACAGGAAGCTAAATACATCTCCTTGGGCTTGGGGATTCCAATGCCTGAATACAGGGAAGGAAAAGGTCCTCTTCCACATTTCTGCCAACTGAGCCTCAGGTAAAGGCAGGGCACAGGGCCGGCCCTACCATTAGGCAGAGTCGGGTGCCCACCTCAGGAAGCAGATACTAAGTATTCTGGAAGCCACACACGTCATGCTGGTTATGGAGAGCAGGAGTCATTGTTTCCCAGCAACTCCAGCTGGAGACAAGATTACTGTTAAACAATGATCTCCCCCCATCATGAGTACTTGCCAGGGCGATGTCATTCTGCCGTTTTAGTCACGCCATGCAGCTGCATTCAAGGGTCCTTTAATTAAAATAAAATCACAATCAAGCCGGAGCAATTTCCAGCCTGACAGCCTAATATCAGGCTGATCTTAAAAAGAATCACAGGAGGAGTCAGGCCCCTTGCAGTGCCTGCTGGGAAATAGATGGCAAAATATGATGGGGAGGGTGTCTATCCTTTTCACAGCTTAGCGCTGGAAATAAAACAAAACTATTCACACATACAAAAAAAAATTCATAGCTGCTTTTCATCTTACCACAGTTAAGTGCAGGCTCTGTATGTGGCAGCAGAGACGACAATGCCTGTCATCATCCTCTGTCAGAGGATAAAGCTCATAACTTTAAATCGTTCCCTCTATGTCCAATCATCAGGCCGCGAGTGCTGTTCTTTATAGGTAGGATGGATGACGTCACCCATTCACAAGAGGGAGTTATTAGCAGACTTGAAGGGAACCCCAGCTTTTGCAGGACAAGAAAACATATTTCACAAAATAGGATCTAAGGGACAAAACATGCATGCATGGAGAGCCAAAAATTCCAGTGGGGACTCGGTGTGTTCAGCTGGCTTGGAATGAGAAGTGATTGTTGGGGACAACAATGGAAACCTTGAGGAGAAGGGGATGGAATGGGATAGCCTGTTAGAGGGAATGGCTGGCGGGCAGGCAGGCTGGCTGGAAGAACACTGTGTGGAGCATTTCATGCTGCCACATTTTGCTACACGCCTCACTTAAACCACTGCAAGTGGCTTAAAACTATAGAATCTAGTTTGTTTTGTCATGGCTTCTGTTGGAAGGTTCCTTGTAACCATCATTCAGGAAGAGAGTTGGGAACGTAGGAAGGGCCAAGGAGGCCAAGGACCCATCTAGTCCAGCATTCTGCTCTCATGGTGGCCACACAGATGCCTGTGGGAAACCCACAGGGAGTTCAGAAGCATTGCTGTCTCCAACTGTGGAGGCAGAGCATAGCCACCGGGGCTGGTAGCCACTGATAGCGTTATCCTCCGTGAATTTGTTCGATCTTCTCTTAAAGCCACCCAAGCTGGTGGTCACCCATGCCTCTGTAGTTCCATAGTTTAACTATACATTGCACAAAGTGCTTTCTTCTATCCATTCTGAATCTGCCACCGTTCAGCTTCATTGCATGTCCATGAATTCTAGTGTTTGTTTGAGATATCTCAAGGCCCTTTAGCAGAACGAACATTCCCAGGGCTTCTCGGTAATGGAATCCTGACAGCAAACCAGACCTGAAAGTGGTTTAAATGTGTAGCATAGGCATGCCTTGAGGGCCATGTGGGAATTAACTTCTAGGGCCTGTTGTTGTTTAGTCGTTTAGTCGTGTCTGACTCTTCGTGACCCCATAGACCAGGCACTCCTGTCTTCCACTGCCTCCCGCAGCTTAGTCAGACTCATGCTGGTAGCTTCGAGAACACTGTCCAACCATCTCGTCCTCTGTCGTCCCCTTCTCCTTGTGCCCTCCATCTTTACCAACATCAGGGTCTTTTCCAGGGAGTCTTCTCTTCTCATGAGGTGGCCAAAGTACTGGAGCCTCAGCTTCAGGATCTGTCCTTCCAGTGAGCGCTCAGGGCTGATTTCCTTCAGAATGGATAGGTTTGATCTTCTTGCAGTCCATGGGACTCTCAAGAGTCTCCTCCAGCACCATAATTCAAAAGCATCAATTCTTCGGCGATCAGCCTTCTTTACGGTCCAGCTCTCACTTCCATACATCACTACTGGTAAAACCATAGCTTTAACTATACGGACCTTTGTTGGCAAGGTGATGTTTCTGCTTTCTAAGATGCTGTCTAGGTTTGTCATTGCTTTTCTCCCAAGAAGCAGGCATCTTTTAATTTTGTGACTGTTGTCACCATCTGCAGTGATCATGGAGCACAAGAAAGTAAAATCTCTCACTGCCTCCATTTCTTCCCCTTCTATTTGCCAGGTGGTGATGGGACCAGTGGCCATGGGCCTAGGTTCTAGTAATCCAGGCCAGCTGCACACCAGATTCAGCTCTGCGACTTAACATCTCATCTCTCACTCCCTGTAGGCACATTCTAGAAAGCCAGCATGAGAGAAGAACATAAACCCAAAAGTCCCCGGCATCAGCTCTTCTCTCGGCTTGGTGATTGACGCTGGGAGCGCCTCGTTCAAATGGCACATTATATTTATCACTACTGCGTTAAGTATAGTGCTGCTTTTATTTTTGCTGTTCCAAAAAAGCTGTGCGCCTTCCAACTTCAGAGCTGTGTCAGCACAAATGAAGCCATGCTAATCAAAAAGAAAGAAGAGGGAATCTACATGCTCTGAACGGCTTTTGGTTCATCTTCAAGTTCATTCTCCTGCATGTGGTTGTTTGGTTGTTTCATTTTTCTTTGGGCCTTTAAGCTTAAAGATGATAGGGGGTTTTTTGGGGGGGTGAAGTAAATTAAACCATTCACATTGCACCGTGCATGCGTGTTTTGATGTCTTCACAATCTTAACAATATTGTTGTTACAAGCCGCTGAGCGGTGAGAGACTCCGGGTTCAATTTCCATCAGAATGAAGGTAAGCAGAGACTGTGCTATAGTGTATTTTAAAATGGGGTTTTAGAGTTTTGGGGGGGTTTTGAATGTTTTATGTAGTTTTTATGTAGTTTTATGTAGTTTTATGTAGTTTTGTGGTAGTTTTATGTAGTTTTGTGGTAGTTTTATGTAGTTTTGTGGTAGTTTTATGTAGTTTTTCAATTTCATTGTTCCGCAAGGGACAATGACAATAAAGATATCGTAATCGTAATCGAGATATGTGGTTTTATCTGCACATATACACAATCTGAACATAGGATGGAGGCTCATAGCATTGACACCCTAACAGAACTTGCTTTTCCATTAGGATTCCGGGGAAGTCCCATTTTAGGTTCAGCACAGAGCAAGACGTTTATCTGTGTCTCTAGCTTCCAGCCTGCTTACTGCTCACTCACACACAACTCTCACCTCTGGCTGTTGTTCTCCTACATAACACCCAGTGGTGGGTGGGAGCAACTTCTCTGGTTATGCTAAATTGTGATACTTGATGGCCAAAGCCATTTCTTTGACAAAGGAAGTGGTTGGCAAGCTTCTTCTTATGCATTCTACCCTCGCAGATAGAGAACTGCAGGTTCTGGAAGGGGACCCAGGGTTTCATCCTGACTGAGGACCCAGCTCATATCAATATTTTATACTTCTGAATAGCAGCTTGTAACCTTCTCAGTGCCAGGAGTAGGGGTGAGGTTCATTTGGAGGAACCTGATTTGAACTATGAACTGGATGTGAACCAAACCAGACAAACCTGAACTGGAATCCGTTCCTTTTGGGGGCTTGTTGAACTAGAACTAGCTCCTTTTTAAAATTAGCTTTCCAAACTCTGGTTACTTCAGAGGGAAGTCTTCACATGCAACACTCTGGATTTTCATACTTTTCCTCCATCTGCGTGCTGTGCTCTGGCCACCCTTGCATAACCCAAGACCGATAAATGGATTTACACCACCAATTAGTGTCACTATTTCTGTCCGGGATTATTCAGTTTTTAAATGTCAAGGAGTCCAGATCTTGCTTTCTTTTTTATCCCTCTGCTACCTGTGGTTGAAGTTAAAGAATGAATGCATTGATTTGAGTAGTGGAGCAGGGAAGGAGGAAGGGGGTTTTCAGACCTCTGAACAAATGACATCCTTGCTCCCTAGCAGGCCATCAGTGCATCCAGACTGAGTGCCACACAGCCTGCTGTGCCCCTACTAAACTAGCCTGCTCCCTTCAGGAGAATTATATTCCATCACCAGGATTGAAATCAGATTCTGGCTGTGTAGACACTCTGCATCCACTGTGTTCCTACTGCTGGTTTGAGATGTATACTATAGTGTACATTTGATATTAGCCACAATCAAAATCTATTCAGTTGTATCTTAGGAAATACTGCATTTTGGTGCATTTTTTACCCCAAACCAGCTTTGATCCAAATTGTGGAAAAGTATGATCTAGCTGCTTTTTAAGCCAGTAATGTGTATGCAGTTTGGTTGGCTTCTGTACATGGAGTGGGCAATTGCCTCAGGCTGCAAAATGTCTTGTACCCTGTTCAGATTGCACAAGACACAAGACAAAATGCTCCTTGATAGAAAACAATAAAAGGAAGTCTTTACAGAGAGCCAGTGTGGTGTGGTGGTTAAGAGTGGTGGACTCATAATCTGGTGAACCGGGTTCGATTCCCCGCTCCTCCACATGCAGCTGCTGGGTGACCTTGGGCCAGTCACACTTCTGTGAAGTCTCTCAGCCTCACTCACCTCACAGAGTGTTTGTTGTGGGGGAGGAAGGGAAAGGAGAATGTTAGCCGCTTTGAGACTCTTTTGGGTAGTGATAAAGCGGGATATCAAATCCAAACTCCTCCTCTTCTTCTTCTTCTTCTTCTTCTTCTTCTTCTTCTTCTTCTTCTTCTTACAAAGTGCACTGAAAAGTAAAATATAATGGAGAGGGGTTTCCAGTCTTGCCTTCTCTCTAACAAGCTAGTATTCTATATGTAGAATTTGTTCTGGTGTGTGTTTCATGAGCTTCGACCTGAAGTGTCGCAGCTCAGACGTCAGTGACAATCAGATCTACAATTAGATTATAGCCTTGTGTGCACAGTAGAGAAAGAGAATTAGTAGATTTGACTCTTTTGTGCTTGAGGTCCCATCCTCTTTCTACATTTTTTGCTGTCTGAAGAAGACACGGGTGACAATCTCTCCCCTCCCCACCCCCATAATATATACATGGAGAAATTCAAGCAAGACCTTTTCTCCTTTGATGTAAGGGAACCAACTGTGATGTAAATTGAGAATGCCTATAACCAAGAATGCAGTTTGAAGACTGGGTCATTCCAAGGGTACCTTTACAGGAGAAGAACAAGTCTGTGATAGGTACATTTTGGGCTCTGGCACGCAACCAGATGAATTTGCTGTCTGAAATGCCTGCTTTGTGATAGGACCACCTTTGGTAGGAAGCCATCCACCACAGTAATGGGGTTTAACACCTAGATCTACCTTCTCTAACCTGGTGCCGATGTTTTGGATGATTAACCCAGCCGGCACAGCTGGTAGGAGCTATAGCCCAAACCACAGGCCTTTAACCTGATCCAACAGGCTCTTCCTACATTCTTACTTTAAGGCAAGGAACCACGCAAACAATTTCTCCTCACCTGCCACCTGAAGAGCTATTATCCCAAGAAACCTTTGCAAAGTGAGCTCTGAAATGGCTCACAGGTGCATCATTTGTCAGGACGTAACTGGATTACAGCAGTTGCCTTCCTAATCAAGGTTGCCCGCTGGGCACCGTTGAATTTCCTCTGACAGGTTACGCTGATCAAATCAGGGTTTGGTGTTTCTGAACTCAGTAGCTGCTTCACAGGGGTTAGGTGAGTCCCAGCAGGCAAGGGACCATTGCTGCCTCCCTAGAATGTTGATTTTAAGGTTAGAAGTAAGAGAAACAGACAGGTGGCCAGCAGAAGGAACAAGGGGTTTTAGCACAAAGGCTTCAGAGATCTGAACGCTTCCCTGTCCCATTGCAGCTAATCTTGTTATTTGGGGCAGCTTCATTCAATTCCAAGGTCTGGAGGGTGAAGAAGGAAGCCAATGGGCTCTGGGGTGCTACTGCCATCTAGAGGAAGAAGCCAAGCATTGTGGTGGAAATGGTTGCCCTTGCTGCCAGGTTGGCTTTGCTTCAGATTCTGCTCTTGTGGGTAGCGAGAGGTGGTGCAGGGAGAAGGAAAGAGAGGATATTTGGTCTCTGCTTTTCTAAACCTTAGCTTTGCTTCTGGTTTCTCCATGAACTGAACAAAAGCAGCTTTTTCAAATTTGCTTGGGTTTCTGATAACATGTATGGTTAGCAACAAAACGTTGCAGCCCAGAGTGTTAGCATAAGAAGATCCTAGTGGATCCATCTCCTCTGCTCCTGTGACCCTGGCAGAGATGCAGCAGATCAGAGATCCAACCAGAGAGCTATTCTTAAACAGTTTCACTGGCATCCAGTTCACTTCCATGCCCAATTTAAGGTGCTCACACTATTGCGTAAAGCCCTAAATGACTTGGGTCCCAAATATCTGAGGGACTGCTTCCTTCCCTACAGTCCCGCTTGGGTGTGGAGTTGTGGAATTCCCTCCCCAAAGAGGTGCACCTGGGACCTTCACTACGCAATTTTCAGTGAATGCAGAATACTTACCTCTTCACCCTGATTTTTTTGATGACTGAGGCATGTGTTTTCAGAACCCAACCTATTCTGGCAACTGCCACTGGTTTTCACTGGTTTTAATACTGAATTTCAAATTGTTAGAACCTGCCCTGGGGCCTGCTCATGAAGGACAGGTAGTAAGTTTAATAAATAACAGCAACAACCAGGAACCCAGGCTGGTAGCGTGGTAACCTCCATTTCTGCGACAAGAAATGCCCTGATCCAGAGGCTCCTCAGAATCACTGGGGGTTTGGAAGATAAGGCTACCAATAGCTACTAGCCATCATGGCTGTGTTCTGTCTTCTCTGATGGAGTCGGTATGCCTCTGAACACCAGTCCCTGGGTAACACAAGTAGGAAGAGCGCTGTTGCACTCAGGTCCTGCTTACGGGTTTCCCACAGGCATCTGGTTGGCCACTGTGAGAACAAGATGCTGGACTAAACAGGCCTTTGGTATGATCCAGAAGAGATCTTATGTTTCGGGTCCAGGTCTGGGAGAGCTGAAGCCTTACAGACTCTTAAAACTGCTATGAGAGAGAGAGGGAGAGGACTCATCCCCATTTCCACTTGTCCCGTGCCTAGAAAGCATGGGTCCAAGCAGTTTTGCCTTTGCCCCACTGCTTTTCCCCTAGAAAACCCACTCTTTATTGCTGAATTGGAACAAATGGCAGTCTGCAGAAAACCTGGTTGTCATTTGTTCAGATTCAGCACTGAAACATGGGCTTTCCTGGGGGAAAGCAGTAGGGGGAATGGAAGTGTGGATGTTGGGGGGAGGGCAGAATGTTCACCTGGGGAAAGGAGAGTGAAATTCCAAAGGCAGACTGCAAACCTGCACAGAGACCAGCCTGAAGCTTTGCTGCCCACACCTTAGATGAATGAGTCCTTAAAATGGTGTGTCTGTGCGCGCGCGCGCGCGCTCTCTCTCTCTCTCTATATATATATATCCATCCCCAATGTCATATTGGCAACATTTTGCTTTCAGGACATGAACAGGCAGGAATTACTTGAATCAGTCAATGAGCATGATAAATCATGGCTTCATAATTAACAATAATGGTTATTAGCCAGGCAAAGCAGAAAGGAGCAAACAGGCTCATTTATCCTCCCGGCCAGGCGGTTCTGCTGGGGGAGGAGTGCGGAGGGGGGGAGACTAATGAAGCCATGAAATGCTGTTTGTGCTTGGAGAGTAGTGCACCTCCGCCTTTCTCAAAGAAAGAAAGAAAGAAAGAAAGAAAGAAAGAAAGAAAGAAAGAAAGAAAGCAAGCCTCCCATAAGAACGTAAACAAGATTTGTGTGTCCTTTTTAAAAAATAATAATAATTGTAGCTTCAAGAGATGAAAATGCTCTTAATCACGGAAAATTGTGCTTGTTAAAAAAGAGAGAGAGCGAGAGAGAGAAACATTAACCAAAAAAAATCATAAATTGTCTGTCAGTACTCATTTTCAAACACATACATTTGGACCAATATGCAAGAGATTCTCATTTTGCCAGGGTAATTAGGTCTTTAACCGTTTCGGTGGGGAAGAGAAGCAGATGGCAGATGGAAGGGGCACATGAAGAGTGGTGTCCTGCTTTTCACACGCAGTGATCCTGATAAATGCATGCCACAAGTCGTAAAATGGGAGGGAGGGGGCTGGAAAGAAGAGAAACTGGGGTGGGGGTGCAATTCATCAAGCATCTCAGTTCCTCCTGCATGTCACTCAAAGTAGAACCACTGGAATTAATAGACATACCTTAATCCTAATGGGTTTAGTCTGAACAGGACTAGCACGGGATACAACCATGGCATTTCTTGCAGAGACCCATAGGATGAAGCCGTGCCACCAAGGCAGAGGTCAAGAGCTGCACTCAGCAGAAGGCCCAGGAGCAGTGCCAAAGGCAGCAGGGCTAGCTCACCACTTTTTGAAGCAAGTGAAATGTATACCCCGCTAGTGGTGTAGCGTGGGTTGCCAGTGCCCAGGTCCACACAGAAGGGTGGGAGGGAGGGGAAACGGACACAGTACACATGCACATTCAGCTGCCTAACAGTGTTTGCGTAACTCAGGAGATCACAGCCACAGAGATAAGAAAAGAAGAGTCAATTTGTTGTATGGAGAGGTTACTTCCTGGTTTGCAGGGACAAGACATTTTCAACAGAGCCCAATGACGGAAGCATGCAGTTATGTTGAGGCAGCAAAAGGTATTGAAATGTTGCACCCCTAATAATTTGTGCCCAGGGCAACTGCTCCTGTGGCCCCCCTCTATGCCACTGTACCCCGCTTTTCATTACAGCTCTCAAGGCAGCATACAGAAAAGCAAAGAAAAAACCTACAGATGTACCAAATTTAGAACATAGATTAAGAGAAGTGTCTTAACCTTTGGCCCTCCTGATGCTTGCTGGGCTACAACTCCCCTCATTCCTGATCATTGGCCGTGCTGACTGGGGCTGGTAAAAGTTACCAAAGCTGAAGGGCCACAGGATCCTTCCTATCATTCCAATGAGTGTGGGAGCTGTAAGACCATTAAGTCCAGAGTCTAAAATAATGCCATTGCACCACTAGTAAGATGTTTCCAAGACTTAGACTGCATGCACGTCTTGCACTGAAAGCACATATAAAGCATATAACTTCCCCAAAGAATCCCGAGGACGGTAGTTTACCCTTCACAGAGCTACAATTCCCAGCCCCACAATTCTTTGGCAGTTTTCAAATGGGTTCTCGCCAACCACAAGCATTCGTGTAACAGGGACAAAACCAGAAGCGGAAGATTAATCAGAACTGGCACAAGACACTGGGCGGCCATTGATTTTTTTGTTTTAAAAGTCTTCATGTAATATGATCTGAATACAGATTTATTCCGCTCAATATTTATTATTATCCCCACGCCTTGCTCTGCGAGTGCATTGAAAAGTGGGCAGGAAGATTGTCTAGATCAAAGCAGTATATGAATATTAATTGCATCACTCAATGCCTTGTTGAGTGAATATTTTAATTATTACCTCCAGTTTAATGCAGTGAACCTAGACAAGGACACACAGTCAGAAGCCTGTGCCGTAATCCGGTAAGGAAGTTCTAGGTACACAAGCAGGCTTATTTGTATGCAGCAGATCCACATTACAGCACTCATTTGGGCCCCATGAAACCACCTGAATCAAACAACTCTCTCCTTGACCTCTCTCCCAATACAATTCTAGGCAGTGGAGGCATTGCCCCACCAATCTCAATCTGCCTTCCCCTAGCTCCCACCTGCATGCCTCATTACTTCCAACCAGCCCAGGTAGTAGTACTACCTGCCAGCTTCCTTCTCCTTAGTTTCAGTGTTGTCCTTGCAGGGAAGAGGATGGAGACAAAACTAGAATCAGTTGGCTCTTCCTATCATTGACTAAGGCTCCTCTTTGAGCTACCTTCATTCCATCCCATCAGTATCTCTGGGCACCAGCTATCACCTGTTGTAGGAATGGGGAAGGAAATTCAGCAAGTTCGTATTTTGAGGTGGAATTTGATCCACATCTCCTGGGGTTATGCGTGCATGAGATATGAATCCACACTCTGTCCAAGGCACCCTGTGCCTAAAGGAGGGTCCTAGCAGGAGCTGGGGGAACCATGGGGTGGCTCCCCTGAGCGATCAGGGAGAAACAGACACGGAGGCAAGCAAGAGCAACAGGGAGGAGCACTCAGCACCCAGGTCACAGGATGGGGTGTCTTGCAATGATCTAGAAGACCCAGAGAAGGAGGAAACTAGTGGAGGGTGGAGAGTGAGCCCTGAACAGAAGGAGGAGCTGCTAGCAGAAGCCAATAGGGAGGGAGGAGAGCCCTCCATGCCTTCTTCCCCACTGCCGCTGTCACCTTGAACACATAATAATAATAATAATAATAATAATAATAATAATAATAATAATAATCACCCACCTGGCTGAGTTTCCCCAGCCACTCGTGGCGGCTCCCAATCAAGTGTTAAAAACAGTACAGCGTTACATATTAAAAACTTCCTTCCATCCATCAGCCAGGCAAGCTGAGTTGTCAGAGGAAGGAGCAAGTCAAGGGACACCAAGTCAAGGGAGGAGAGAAGATGGATTAGGCATGAGAGCGATGTTGGGTAGGGCTGCCATACATCCAGAATTTCCTGGAGAATGCTGGGATTTGGCTGCCAAAAGTCACGTCTGGGCAGAATTTTCTTCAGCTGGTTCAAATGTCCAGGAAAACCAGAACGTATGGCAAACCGGCTTTTTTAAAAAATTGCTCAAGCACCTGGGGGAGGGGGCAAAAAAAAAGCTCCAAAAAATGTGTCCAGATTTCCACTTTCTGAAATATGGCAACCATAATGTTGGGTCAAGAGAAGAGAGATGGTGGGTCAAGACTGGGAGTAGCATTGAATCAACAGGAGGCAAGGGAAAGGCTGCAGGCCGCCAAGTCGGATCAGGGTCTGTGGGGGTTGGTAGCTGGGGTTGACAATTGGAGTGAGCAGGGGCAGCAGCCCTTAGTAAATAAGCAAAATATTTGAACACGTAGACAGAGGGTGCCACTTACACTCTAAACTAAAGAAGAAACCTCAGTCCTCCTAAGACAGGGGTGGGAAAACCTTTTCCAGCCCCAGGACCACATTCTCTTCTGGGCAACCTTCCAAGGGCCATTTGTCTATGGTGGGAGGTGCCAGAGGCAAAAGTGGGTGGAGCAATGATGTTATTTTTACCTTTGTACTGAAGGCTAACTTATGCACACACAGACATACATTTCTCTATCCTTCATCTAGACAAGCAAGAGGCCATGTCAAGCTCTGGTGCCTCTTGCTGATGTGATAGCTCAGTTGGTTAAAGCATGGTGCTGATAATGCCCAGGTTGCAGGTCCGATCCCCATAAGGGACAGCTGCATATTCCTGCATCGCAGGGGGTTGGACTAGATGGCCCTCAGGGTCCCTTCCAACTCTACGATTCTATGATTAATGGGCACTGAGTGACCACAAGAGTTTAACAGAATCCGGGATGTTGTAAAATGGCTCTCAAAGACAATCTGCCTCCAAATGTGTATTAAAGAAAAGAAGGGTGTCTTTTGTTCAAGTCAGAATACAAAATCTTTGCCCTAGGAACTGGAATTTGTGTGCAGCCCCAGCATGTAGGGGGAAGAAATGCATAGAAATGTGATTTGTTTTTTTCCAAAAAGGGGGAGTCATTTTATTTTTTTTCCAGACGGCCAGCTCCTTGGCATAGCATGTGGTTAGGTTCCTCCAAGGGTGGGCTTGAAAAGCGCAGCGCAGGCCTTCTTCCAGCTACCTTGCATATGCGCTCCAATCATTATCAGACAAACCTGAATGACTTTACCAAATCATTAAGCCCTGCAGCACTGCTTGAAGGCAGGGCTGTATTATCTGCATCTTTCAAAGAAGTGAATTGTGCCCAGAAGGACAAAACTGATTTCTTCTTCTTCTTTTTCCCTCCTCCTTGCCCTCCCCCATGCAAAAAAAAAAAAAAAGCCTCACCACTGTAATTTAAGAACCTGGGTGTAGTGGCCACATTTCAGAAATGCTCAGCATGGCAATTTGGCCGTAAATGTCGCAACAGGAGCTTTCAGGTGCTGCATATTCGTCACAAAATGCCTAGCGTGCTTCCAGATGCTTAAATGGAAGCAGAATGCCTTAGGAAAAGCAGTTGCTCCATTGTGAGTGCAGAGGGATGGTAAAAACAAGTCCTTGCAGCGGCTGGCAAGATATGAGTTAGCAACTGAGCGGCAGCAGGAGGAACCTGCCACATTGCAATCCTTTGTAATACTTACAGACGCCATCTCCAAATTCTATTTGTTTTAAAAAGTGCAGCTAACCTGCTTCTAAATATATCCAGCCCTTAGTGGTTATCTGTGAGTGAAAGTTGCATCCTCCTTCAATTTTCATACACACATTCAGCTTCATTATTTCAGTCTTCCACCATATTTAGGGACTGAGGAGAAATTTGATCTAGTTCACAATTTTAAAGGCAAACGTACCTCATTCACACTTTTGAAAACAATTCATGGACTAAGATTCAAGTGCGCAAATTAGGCAAAACAGCATACAATAATGTGTGTTTTAGAATAAATGTGTACTAATATGCTGAGTAATTATCATAAAAATTTGCAAACTGGTGTGGAAATGTGGAGCGCTGAACTTAAGTTTGGAAGAATGAGAAAATGAGACCAGTAATTCAACTCAGGTCAGATCCCCCTATCACTAAACAATGAACCATTAGCCAACTGAAGGGGTTTGGGGGGCAAAGTTTGAAACTCCCATTGTTCTAGGGACATTTTGCGACAGGGAATTTCATTAACTCCAGCAGTTTCTGAGCTCCAGGCGCAGTACTGTGCATAAGATTTCAGATTAAAACTGCAGAGTGGAAGGAAAGGAGGACCTTTTTCTGCCTCCCCACTTCCAGCTGCTCTCTGAAGGCTGGAGAAGAGGCCTTGTTAAGAATATTAGCAGGATGGGCAGGGGAAGGACTAGACCATGTGAAAAATGAGTATAAGATTCATTTTCAGCTTTGTATTCCTGTTATAAAAAAGTGTGCCTAGACATTCCATTGTTGTGCCCGTAACCTCGGTTTAAAGTGCCATTTAGCTCCTAGCTGAGTTTCTAACACTGGTTGGGGGGGGGCACTTCTCCCTCTCTTTGCCAAACCCTGGAATCTTACTGACACCAATTGGTGTTTAGGGACCAGAGCCACAGAAGCCCTGGAACAGCTAGCAGGTGTGGAGGGGACAGGGTCAATATGAACCGGGCAGCTTCAAAGAGCCACAGAACAGATATTCCAATTGGGCATGCTGAGGATGGTGTTGTTATAGGAATTATAAGGTATTATATAGAGAGAATAAATGTTCATAAATGTACAAGGCAAACACACATGCATAAGTATAGTGTCTGAAACAGTACAGGAGAAGCCATTTGACTCTCCCAAATTGACCTCAAATATTTCTATGCAAGGAGGAAGGAAATGGGAAAAGCTTTCCAGATGCCTTTGGACTGTAGGGCTTACAGCTCCCTTTACAAATACAGTCTGGCAAGTATCTGTTGTTGTTGTTGTTTAGTCATTTAGTCATGTCCGACTCTTCATGACCCCATGGACCAGAGCACGCCAGGCACTCCTGTCTTCCACTGCCTCCCACAGTTTGGTCAAACTCATGCTGGTAGCTTCAAGAACACTGTCCAACCATCTCGTCCTCTGTCGTCCCCTTCTCCTTGTGCCCTCCATCTTTCCCAACATCAGGGTCTTTTCCAGGGAGTCTTCTCTTCTCATGAGGTGGCCAAAGTACTGGAGCCTCAGCTTCAGGATCTGTCCTTCCAGGGAGCACTCAGGGCTGATTTCCTTCAGAATGGATAGGTTTGATCTTCTTGCAGTCCATGGGACTCTCAAGACTCTCCTCCAGCACCATAATTCAAAAGCATCAATTCTTCAGCGATCAGCCTTCTTTATGGTCCAGCTCTCACTTCCATACTTCACTAAAGTATCTGTTACGCTGAGCAAACTATCAATATATGTAAGAGATTCGGGGACTAAAGTATTTACCATCACAAAAGAATGACCAGAGTGCCCAGTCATTGAGCAATGATTGACCATTATCAGGTATCCTGACAGCCAGGTTTTCTGCTGTAGACCGCCCCCTGTGATGTATGTATCATGTTTTGGGGGGGTGGTTTTGAGCTACAGGGGAGGCAATTTCAAGTCTATATAAGAGCTTGCACACCACTGTTCTGAGTTCCTCTCCTCCCTCTCTGCATGGGGGGAGTGGGGGACCCTGTTGCAACAGTTTAATAAAGATCAGGCTTACTAGCTGCTTTGCTTCTCAATATTCTCTGGTTGGCCTCTGTTATTTTCTCCTACCAATAGGGAACCCACTTAAGGACTCTATACAGGCTCTTGGATACCCCATAAGGGAAAAAGAAACAGTTTATTATAAGAAAAAAAACTGCTTCTTGCAGTGAAAACATGAGAGGGAGGCCATAACTGTCCTATGCATTGAAGCAGTATCATACTACTTTAAACGCTCATGGCTTTCCCCAAAGAATCCTGGGAAGTGTGGTTTGTTAAGGGTGCTGAGAGTTGTTAGGAAACTGTGAGAGTTGCCCTCACAGGGCTATAATTCTCCATAGCACAATAGTAGAGTGCAAATGTCCCTGGTTCAGTCCCCAGCATCTCCAGCAAGAGCTACCCTGGAGGACCACAAGCACTCCATGTAGACAACAGTGAGCTTTACAGACCAATGGTCTAACTTGCTAGTCGATTGATTGGCTTCCATCTGTCTCTGGAGACAACGGAGGAGTGTGCCTTTGGGGGTGAAGTCAAACTTGCTGGAGAGTTACAGCGCCTGCTGTGGCTGTAGAGACTGATATGGGAGAGACATGTTTTGTTGCAGCTGGGGCAGATGAAGGCATCTGGTTGTGCTGCTGCAAATGCACCACAACATTTCTTCTTTCTGCACTCTTCCCAACTCGTCTGTCAGTCGTCGTTTCTGTCAGCTCTTCATTTTTCCAACCATAGTTCACCATATTTCTGCATCAGTTTGCAATTAAGTCCATATTAAAAATTTCCCTAATTTCTCCTAATTTACACATTTTATATGCTGTTGCCTAATATATACACTATTGCAAACAATTTAATAGAATGCATTTGTATATGTCATTTTCACTTATAAGCACTTTTATGCATTTTTTTGCACACTTTCCTCAAATCTATACATTGTTGAATACAGTCTTAATTGGAGAACTGCATTGCAATTAAAGATTGTACAAGTACATCCCAAAATTCAAAGAAATGATGTTTTTTAAGGACAGTCACATTGTGGTTCACACATTGTTTGGGGAAGTGCCAATTTTGAATGTTTCTTTCAAAATGTTAAGTGAACTGAATTTCTCTCCCATCTCAACTTGCTGCAGGACAGGTTTTTATTTATTTTATTTTATTTATTTAGATTTAGCAGATTAGACTTGGCAGTGACTATTGATGCAATTTTGTCTCAGACCCGAGTTCCAATCTAAAATACCTTAGCTTGCCATGCCCTAAATTAAGTGTTGCATAGTACCACCATCCAAACTACTTTTATTATTATTTTTTAAAACTTTTTAAAAGAAGACTCTGGAAAAAAATAAACTGCAAAACATTGTCTCTTTGTAGAGCTTCCAGGATGAAACCTTCCTTAGAGGTCAGGAGATACGTTTAAGCACCAAACAGGCAGGGAACTTATCTCTGGCGAGCAGAGGGAGCTGAGCGTTAGATCTCTGAGCCATGCTTGGCAGAGGAGCCGCTGCCTGGTAAGAAACTGGCTGAGTCCTCTGCAAGCTTGTACCATTGAAAGGAATTGTGTTGCTGCTGAATGCCGAACAGAACCAGAGGGATTTGGATTTACAATTCAAATTGTTAATTAACCTTTGAGAAGCTAATATAGAGCTCTCAAAGCACTTTTGCAAAAACAAAAAAACCCACCCTCGGATGCATTTAACATACCAACAGGTTGTTCTCCTGACCCATTTCTGGATTTACATGGTATAATTTGTCACTTGCAGCCAGAAAACTCTAGATCACTCGCTTGGTGATAACTCTGGAGACAGGGCACTTTGCTGCACAGCCTGAGCCTGTTCTGCCTTTCCTCCTAGGAGCTCAAAGGAGAAGAGGAACAAAGGAAGCTGCCTTGATGAATCATGGAGGAGAGGGCAAACGATGGCTACCAGCCATGATGCCTCTGCACAACCTCCACAGTTGGAGGCTGCAATGCTCCTAAATGTCAGCTGCTGGAAACCACAGGAGGGGCGAGTGCTCTTGGGCTCAAATCCTGCTTGCTGGTTTCCCACAGGCATCTGGTGGGTCACTGTGAGAACAGGATGCTGGACTAGATGGGCCATTGGCCAAATCCAGCAGGCTCTTCTTATTGGCTCATCTACCTCAGTATTGGGACACGGGTGGTGCTGTGGTCTAAACCACAGAGCCTAGGGCTTGCCGATCAAAAGGTTGGCGGTTTGAATCCCCGCAATAGGATGAGCTCCCGTTGTTTCGGTCCCAGCTCCTGCCCACCTAGCAGTTCAAAAGCACGTCAACTGCAAGTAGATAAATAAGTACTGCTCCAGCGGGAAGGTAAACAGTGTTTCAGTGCGCTGCTCGGGTTCGCCAGAAGCGGCTTAGTCATGCTGGCCACATGACCTGGAAGCTGTACGCCGGCTCTCTTGGCCTACAGAGTGAGATGAGCTCTGCAACCCCAGAGTCATCCGCAACTGGACCTAATGGTCAGGGGTAACTTTACTTTTTTAGCTCAGTATTGCCTATACTGACTGGCAGTAGCCCTCCAAGGTTTTAGGCAAGAGCCCCTTCCCAGTCCTACCTGGAGATGCCAGGGACTTGAACTCAGGACCTTCTGCATGCTAGGCAGATGCAGTTCCACTGAGTTACAGCTCTTCCCCATATGTGGGTCATCACAGGAACCCTGTGAAGTAGTTTAGGCTTAAGAGGCACTGACTGGCTCTAGGTCACACCATGAGCTTTACAGATTCAAACCACGGTCTCCCCAAGTTGAGTCTGACCCACCAACACAGGGATGGAGAACCTGTGAGCCTCCAGGTGTTATAGGGCTTTAACTCCCATCAACTCCTGCCAACATAGCCAGGGGTTAGAGATTATGGAAAAGGCTGTCATAGGGTGCCTCAAGTTGCGTCTTGTGGAATTCCCAGCATACATATTGAGGTTGGTGGGGCAATGCCACGTTCGCTCTTAATAGATCAGCCTCCCCTGGAGGAGCTGCTCTTAACACCAAGGAAGCAAGGACAGTGGTGAGAAATTGGGAAGGTGCTCCAAGGCCTAACAAAAGTTCCCTCTCAAACAGGCAAACATTCTGCCAGCATCCTGAGTGCTTGTTCACTACAATGTGTAAAAAGAGGCTGTTTGCACATAATAGGGCACCTCAGGGGTTGAGGACTCCCCTGCTTGAGTGCCTGAGGGCCCCGTTCCTGCCTCTACCTGGCCCAGGGCAGGGCCTGACAGGCCTTATAAGAACTGCTGCTGCCCAACAAGGACTGGGGTATTTTGAGGGAAGTTTTGTTGGGAGTTTTTGCTCTTGTTACAGATATTAACGATATTAACTTTTTGTATCTTTATTTTTATGTGGAAATTGTTCAGTTTGGTTATGTAGTTTTTAATGTGTTTTGTTTATTTTTATGACTACTTTGCTATGTTTGTAATTATGTGAATCTTTTCATATTGTAAGCCGCCTTGAGAATTGTTTTAACTGTGGAAAGCCAGAATACAAATAAAAAATGATGATGATGATGAGGGATCCCACGGGTATTTGCAGGGATTCCCCCCCCCCAGTAGATGCAGGGAGTAAAGGACTTCTTGCTTGCTTTTTCCCTAAATTAAGAAGCCCCCAATGCTGCAACCTTTCCTCATAGGAGAATCGCTCCATCCCTTTGATAATTTCAGTTGCCCTTATCCAAACTTCTCCGGAGACCAAGGAGGAGGAAGCCCAACAATCCATGCCATCCCCCAGACGGGTTGTAAATAGAAAAGCAGGCAGGTGGTGGCTGGCTGAGGGCAGACTGGGCTGTGCTCCACTCACCCCAGTGGACTAGTCTCCAAGGAATGGAATTCCACACAATATACAGAAATGAATTGAGTCACTGCCTTTTAAACTGATTGCCAAGTGTCCTATTTCAAATAAATACCGCACTCTTCCTCCTCCTCCGCTGCACCGCTTTTCTATTGTACGCTGAAGAGCAAACTGGATTCCTGCAAAAAAGGAAGAAGTGATTTCTTGTCCTTTGTCTTTTTTTCCCCCCTTTGGATGGCAGGGTGCTAAGTGTTCCGCTAATGGCTCTCATTTGGCCCAAAGAAGGCAGCGCATTTACATGCAGTAGATTTAGGAGCATTATGAAAATGACGTGTTTATGAGCCTGCATTAGAAGGAAAAGAGGGCATTAATGTTTCATTTTTTTCAAATAAGTCAGGAAATTACTAAGTAAAAGATTGTAACCACAGTAATAACTCAACTTCTTTGGTACAACTGGAGCCGATCCAGCAGCACTTAGTCATGTGAAGGCGTGGAATGCTTTGGGCTCAAGCATGAGTAAGTAGGATCAGGGCCCTGAAATATATTGCCACTCCTGATGTAAAATATCGGTCTAGTTGCGGGCTGGGGAAGGAACAGGGGGAGCAGGAGGATGGAATGCCCACAGCATAATAGGCAACTTTAGCATGTTTTTAAAACCTGAATGAGATCAGAGAATGAGCCATAAAACTAATTTGTGACCACCTAGAATAGATCAATGTTAAACTTGAAAGAAGTAAGTATAAAATGGGATTCAACAGCAGTCACTCATGGGTCAATTGCAATTCAGCATCCTCATGAATAGCTTGAAAGTGGGACACTATGGATGCTTAAATATGAAGGGGCTATAAAACTAAGAAAGGCTCCAGATACTTTAGAGTACGTATGGGCATCACATATGTTACACATCACTCTTTGGGGTCTTCAAGGCAGGATCTCAAGCCACCTGTCTCATTCACTTCTCCCTGCTGCTGATTTTTGCTGCCTCCTCCAATTTCACATGCTGCTGTCCTCTGGCTGCATAGCCTGCTAAAGATCTGTTTTGTGAAATGGGAAGGATGTGATTGTGGTGAGTAGGATGGCAGGGCCATCCCTGCATGCCACCTTCCCCATGTAAACCATACTCTCCCCTCCCCAGAAAACAACTGTTAGGCTTGCTAATGAGAACAGAATTGTCATGGGGAAGAGGCTAAACTGTTGTGTGTGAGAGGGAGTGAATTTTCCATGCTTACAATCTCGATCCTGTACTGTTTACTCAAAAATTAGTCTCACTCCCATCAAGAGGACTTGCTCCCAAGTAAGCATGCATAGGATTGTAACCATAAAGTAGGAAACATGACATTTTGAGGCTGCTTGTTATCATTTTTTATGTGTCTCACGCCACGTTGTCAGTTAATCTTTAGGGACTTTTCTAGGTTAAAGAGGGAATTGAAATCAAAACCATAAACTGCTGGCCAGGTGTAGAGCCCAGGAGACCCCAGAGGACAGCCCCTACCATTTCCTCCCAAAGGGGTGCGAACAGACTAGCAGCACTTCCTATTTGCCAAGATGCAGCTGTAGCGGTGGCAGATCTGGCCTCAAAGGAGCACACCATAGCCATTGACAGCAGCAGGAGGGGATGCATTCCATGGCAGACAGATCCACACACCCCAGCCCCATGGATCCTGCCACCTGAGGCAGTCTTCTCACCATGCCTCATGGGTGGGGCAGCCCGTTCCGGAAGTGACTCCTGAAACCATTCAAAAACCAAGGTGTGGCTTCCAATTGGCTGCAGGAGCTTCCTGCACTCAAGCGGAAGCTGCATCGGACGTTTCGCTTCCGAGAAACGTTCGAAAACCGGAACACTTACTTCTGGGTTTTTGGCATTCGGGATCCTATTTGTTTGTCAACTAAGCCATTCAAGAACCAAGGTAAGGAGGTAAAGGTAAAGGACCCCTGGACGGTTAAGTCCAGTCAAAGGTGACTATGGGGTTGCGGCACTCATCTCACTTTATGGCCGAGGGAACAGGCGTTTGTCCACAGCTTTCCAGGTCACGTGGCCAGCATGACTAAACCGCTTCTGGAGCAACGGAACACCGTGCCAGAAACCAGAGTGCATGGAAACGCTGTTTACATTCCCACCACAGCGGTACCTGTTTATCTACTTGCACTGACGTGCTTTCGAACTGCTAGGTAGGCAGGAGCTGGGGCAGAGCAACTGGAGCTCACCCCGTTGTGCAGATTCAAACCGCCAACCTTCTGATCAGCAAGCCCAAGGGGCTCAGGGGCAAGCCCAAGAGGCCCAAATGGCTCAGTATACAGTAAGCCTGAAACTTACAAATGGGTTATGTTTCCGGGATCGCACCTGAAGCCAAAATCGCATATAGTCAAAACACATTGGGTTCAATGATGGGCAGGATTAAGCCAAATTATTTTTGTCCCAGTCGCCCACCACCTTTCAATTTTTCTTGCTTTCTTTTGGCAAGCACATAAAGCTGAATCCAAATACGTTAAATGCGCTTAAGTCGCAGGCTTGCTGCATATGATTTTAACTGGGAGGGTGTGCATATCTTCTATTCAGTTATTGCATTTAATATCCCACCTCTTTCTCCAAGGAGCTCGAGGTCGTACAAGCATTCTTTATCCACCCCCCAAAACCTCATTCAATCGCAGGTCAGGCTGAAGGAGGCAGCAACTCCCACTCCGCCATTTCCCCACCCTTGAAATAAAAAACCACGCGGGCACCAGCGCCTCTGCAAGTCATGGGTCACTCCACCCAGAGAAAGGAAAGCCCCTCCCACTCCGCGTGAGTGGCGTGAAAGGGAGGCGCGGCGGTGACGCGCGTTGATACAGCCCGGCGAGAAACGCTGGAGCTGTCGTCATCGCCTCGCGCCACCCGCGGAAACGGTTGCTATGGGTTTAACGGCTGTGGCGGCGCGAGGGAGCCGCGCTCGGCCCTTACGGCCTCTGTTGAGCGCCGGTCTCCGCACTCTGTCGGCTTCGACTGCCCGGGCGCGGCCTCGCGGGTTGGTCTACGAGCAGCATGGGGAGCCGGCTCAGGTCTTAAAGTAAGGGAGGGAAATGTTTGGGCTGGGCCGGGTGTCCGCTTTGCCATGGAGACAGCAGGTGCGGTGGGGAGAAGCCACGTCCACACAGCCCAACGGCGCTATAGACGTCTGGTTGGATGTGAAAAAGTCCCGCTGTGTTCCGTAGGGTTAGTGGGGGGCTGCGTTATATAGCTCAGGGCGTCCTGGGTTTGCAGCCTCAGAATGGGCAAGAATTAAGCTGGTGGAGCGGGAAACCACTACCGCACCAGTGCATCGCCCGGGCTGGGGGAGGCTGCACCTGTTGAATTTCTGCCTTTCACGTAGGTATGGTATGGCATGATGGCAAGAAGCACCAGGGCGAGGGGAGGCTGGAGAAAGAGAATACAGTGGTGCCTCGGGTTACAGACGCTTCAGGTTACAGATGCTTCAGGTTACAGACTCCGCTAACCCAGAAATAGTACCTCGGGTTAAGAACTTTGCTTCAGGATGAGAACAGAAATCGTGCTCTGGCGGCGCAGCAGGAGGAGGCCCCATTAGCTAAAGTGGTGCTTCAGGTTAAGAACAGTTTCAGGTTAAGAACGGACCTCCAGAACGAATTAAGTTCTTAACCCGAGGCACCACTGTATTTAAGTCGTAGGGGAAGAGAGAGATTACATGCTTCGGCTGTTCTCCTACCTAGTGTGTTAAGTTTATTCAAAGTTAGAGCTTCTCCTGAGTGTAGGTGCATAGTGTTTCATCACCTGTAATCATTACATCATTGAAGATGGCATAAAAATAAAATGCAATTTCAGAACTTAAGCTTTTGTTATGGTTTTGTGTGTGCATTGGAACTGGCCTCTGTGTACTTAGGAATTTTCCTTTCCTCCTTGCACTCCCCGCTGCCCTGCTCTTTTTATTTGACCTTCTCTAAGATGTAATTGCCAAGGATATAGGACCTGGTAATTGGTGAGCTAGCCTTGGTTTCTCCTTCTTTTGGGTAAGTGTCTGCCTTTGTGGCCGTGTTAAACTTGCAAAGCTTGATCAAGATTTCAAAGGACTTCCAAGAGGCCCTGAAGCTCCTGCACTGTCACAGCCATTGCCTTATATTCAAATTGGCTCTATTTCCTGAAGAGCAACAGAAGTAAAACAGTTCAGAGGTATCCCCAAATACTTCCGTTCTCATGATGAGGACATGTGTGTGGAAGTTTCTTTCCACGCTTTGCAGTTGCAGATTTGCCCATCACGGATTGCTGTTTCTGAATTGGTAAGCTAAAGACCCCAACTGACAGATATTGCAGAGTAGTTCTCAGCTGCTGGGCATCAGCTCTCAGTGATAGTATGTGCAAAACATTTAAATAGTGAAATAATTGAAACAACCTTATGTAGCTTATGGTAAGATTTTACATTCTGGTCCTAGAACCTCATTCTTTAGCATCTTTTACTAGATTGTTGCAAACATTTTTCCATTCTTGTTGAAGGGACGTTGAATATACCGGTAGTAGCTTTGGAGATCACATCCTTTTGGAAACTGGACACAGCACTCCTGTGCTGGATATGGGGATGTGTTTGCCATACCATATATGGCCAAAATACCCAGCTGTTACAGTCTCAGTGACTATTTAAAGTTCAGGTTTTATTCTGGGGATTTTGGGGGGTGGGAGTTGGCCTACTGAAATCTTCCAAGTACGCAAGCAGGTAATGTTTGTGTTAAGTAGGTCTGACATTAAGTCTGCCTTGTGTCAGATATAATACTCAATGGAGTGACATTTCTTCCTTCTTACTTTGAAGGAAGGCAGGGATAATCAAGCCTACAAGTATAACTTTTTAGGTGAGATTAAAAAGTCAAGGTCCAGCTAACTGTAGGATTTTAAATCCTTTTAGCAAAGTCATAGTAAGATGAATACTAGAGTGGCTGGGGAAACTCAGCCAGATGGGCGGGGTATAAATAATAAATTATTATTATTATTATTATTATTATTATTATTATTATTATTATTACATCTGATTTTGAGTGAGAGCTCTTGTTGTTCAAAATGCATGTTTTTGCTTCTAAAATAGTAGGTTAGACTTTGTGGCAGAGAGACAGCTTGCTCCAAACACACAAAATCGTAGATATAACGAGGAACTTCTGATTCTGCTCTAATGATAGCTCATTTCTAATTTGAGCCTGAGTTTTGAATTTCAGATTTTCTTACAAGATTATAGTATAGTATAGAAATTCTAGATCCAGTTGTAAAAAAATTAACTGCTAAATTTCTTTAGTTATCTGGAAATATGGATTTTAACTTCTGCTGTTTAAGTTGTAATGGCTTCAGGTTCCAAAATGTAGCATAAATAGTTTTTTTGAATCAGATCATACATTTTTGTTTTGAATATTTGTGGTTTTTATTACAACTAAACTATGTTTTTAAATATTTAGACGTCACAAGGCTGAATTGGCTGCACAGCTGAGTTCAACATGGATAATTTGATCACACAAGAAGCAGGCTTGACGTTGATGGGTCTTTAAGCCTACTTCAAGCCTACCTTGTTCAGGGATCAACGGTGCAATCTAGTCCCCACAGAGAGTCATCAGGTGATTGACAAGTGAATGACCTCACCAACATGTCAAATTTGGCCCACAAGGGGCAGGGGAAGATTGAGTGAAGGGTATCAGAACTATGACTTATGTCATATTGGGCTACTGGACAGTTGAAGTCAATAGAAATAAACTTTAAGAGGTACACTTTCTTAGTATGCAAGCATTCTAGATGCCTAGCAGGAAGGTATCTTACCTCCCACATGCTAGTCCAAGAGGAGGAAACATGGCTGATAAGGCAATCTGAGGGGCCTAGGGTGCAACTTGGGTTGTCATCATGGGCAACCTGCAGGAAGAGATTATTAGTGGTCTGACTGGGGATGAAGAAGGCTATAAATCTATTTGGGACAATAGGTGAGGAAAAATGGTGTCAGCAGAGGCTATGAGAGAAGCAGTGGTGGCTGGAGAAAGTTGTTGGGGGGTCTTGCAATGTTGATATAAAAACTTTGGAATGTGCTGCTAAGGATACTTATCCCTGTTTAGTTATGGTAAATTGATTCTGCACTCTCTTCCCCTGATTCCCGTGTTACTTCTTGAAAGTGCCACAGTGATATTTAATTTCTGTCCTGAAAGGAAATCAAATATGACAATTGGCCATAAAATTCCCTGCCCAGCATCTTGTAGATTAAGCAATGGATTTCTTACACAATTTACTTGATCAGTTGAAGCGAGTGACTATTATTCAGCTGAATGGCGTAATAAATTTGAGCAAATTTGGATGATTAGGTTCCTGCCATACTTTGCTGGCAATGTAGTAATTAATGGTCTGTCCGCATTTCCATTAGAACATCAATTTTTCAAGGGAGCTATAAATTTGAAAAAAGAAATCTGGTCTGTTCAGAAATGTTGAGATCAAGGGCTCAGACTAAACTGTCTTCTCTACTGGATTTTACTGTTCCTGGTTTTTCCGCACCAGCTACACTAGCTGCACATCTGGCATCTTATAAGATAAATATATTATTAACCACATGCCTTTAGTCACTAAAAAAATAGTGGCCTGAGAAGTCCTTTCTTGGTCCATGAAAGAACCATGTGTGCCTCTCACAGTGCTATCTTGTGGTTTATAGAGGACTATGCTATGATAGCATCACAAAATGTTCTTTCTTTTCCTTTTAAAAGCAGGGATGGCAAGCCTGTGGGATGTATTCAGTGCGTGCCCCGCCCCCCATTTGCCTACTTTTTTAAATTACTTTTTTTAAGATGCAGACTGCTCACGTAAGTTCCCAACTGTACTGTTGTGGTGCAGAAAGGGTTCTTATACTACCACCACCACCGCTCCAAATTTGTCCTGACAGGGATGTTACTGTGTGTCTTCTCTGTGTGCAGAGATACAGTGAATACTGGGTAATATGTAAACCCTTCCTTCCTCGGTTACGTTCTAGAGTGCAGAGAAGTGGAAGCTAAAATAGGAGTCTGCAAGTGAAGGAGTAAGCTTTCTTTTCAGTTAATCCTGGCTTTCTATGACCAGATGAACAACAGATGGCAAGACAGTTGAGGGGATGTACCCTGCTGACACGCTGAAAGCTGGCCTTCCAGAAGAATCTTCCTGTTCCATAAGATCGTATTCTGAGGTTTTAGGTGCCCTAACTTTCAGAAGTTAAAAGAGTGGTGTCCAGGGGTAGGGCCTCTACTGTGTTGGCACTCTTAGTGTTGAATACATGCCCCCAGATAGCTATTTGGCACATGTCCTTTATATTTAAGACCCCCGTCAAACTGTGTTTCATGTTCTATTTAGGGCATTCAGTGGGTGATTACTGCCCCTCTTATTTTTATTTAATGCAGCTTCCATTTTTTTTACTGGATTTTTGCTGTTTGCTGGTTCTATAGAGTATTGGACTAGATAACCCTCAGGGTCCCTTCCGACTCTGATTTGGATTCTATGATAGGATGCATCAAGAGGTGACAAGCAAGGAGGGTCCATCAGTTATTTTGGTGCTCCAGGAGATGATGCTATCTCTCCTTTCCTGGAAGGCAAAAGTCTTAGAGCTACGCTCCCCCATAGTCCCCCTCCACCAAACCACTGTATGATAGAGTAAGCAAAGACTTTACCCTCAATGGTGTGTCTGTGTACCCTACCCATGTGCCAAATGTAGAGTGCTGCTGCAAAGAAACCACTCCTATAAATCACTTTTATAAATCTTGCCACTAATATAAATCTCAGATCTTCCTCTCCCCACCCCGTTTGAGGGCAGATAGGAAGTTGCTGTGTCTCAGTCCCTATGCAAACCTGGGGAGCTAAAAATGAGAAAATCCTAAAGAAAATTTTGCTTTATCTCTGACATAGAATGAACAAGTCTCCAGGTGAAGGTGAGCTATTGCAGTGTCTCTGAGCAATTACTACGCTAACAAAACATTGCTGTGGTGCTCACCCACTTTTTAAAAAGGGGGTGGGGCAAGGCCACCCCAAGTGTGTGACAACAGTTGAGAGGAAAGTTTGTGCATGAATCTGCAACAAAGGGAAAATGAAGTGGGCTCTTTGTGGGAGGAAGGCGATTAAATATCATGCAGGTAAAATACACTATGAATTTTACTACAGCACAAAGCTGCAGAGGCAAACAGAATGTAACCACTTGAGTCATGTGAATGAAGGATTACTCTGTTTCAGTTAAGTCCAAACACATGAGCAATAATTCCAAACAGAGCTAAGCTATAAAGCCTCCCTAACTGCAGCACAGATGCTACTTGCGACTTGAACAAGGGCCTTGCTATTTGTACTTAAGAGTCTATACACAAATTCCCCATGACATTAATGGCTGCAAATGAGCAATTGTGTTTGTGATCGGTTGTTTTAGAACACTAGGATCAGAAGCCTCTGAAAAGAGTTGTCATGCTTTCAGAGGAAACGGCTGGAACAGGTCTATTAAAACAGCCAAACCTATTTTAATTCCAACAGCTCCAGCTGTATGTGGCTTGTATCTTTGTGGAAAAAGATTAAACAATGTTATCAGTGCTAAATCCATCAGTGACGGATAACATTGTGGCAAACATTTCACTCTGTGTCTAAGATGTACCAAACGCTGCTGTGAAAGGAAATTATTTTACAACCTAAAAATGCATTTTTCAGAATCTGATCGCTATGATCTTATGTGGCAACATTAACTAAATGTATATACTATTTGTTAAGATTAAGGGCTCATAGTTTGGAGCGTGCCCTGTCCCCACGCCACATATGGGACCGTCTACATTGACCATCATTGAGAGATGTAACAGATATATTCACACCCAGTGGTTTATTTTATTGTAACTTCAGAACTTCTGACCTCCCCACAGTTTATTTTTATTAAGAATAATTTCCTGCCTTTTGCACTGATAGCAACCTTACAGTGGTAACAATAAAATGCCTTTCTAAACAACTGAACAGCAAAATAAAAACAGCCAGGACAATGTTCTGCTGTAGGCTATATTGATTTACTCTGCAGTAGCCTGTCCTGCATTGGCTTCAAAGCAATGTGTGTTAGTAAACCGACCATAACATTTAAAAAAATCTAAGTCTGTTTATTAGAATGAACACTTGGTGCCTGACATGTTAACTCAAAAGTATGTGTAGGATTGTAGCCTTTGGTAAAAATGGGATGCATTGTCTCACTGCATTCATCCCAACATACATTTCATAGTTGTAATCTTATGCATGCTTTCTTTTAACTGTCTTATTTCTCTGCAAAAGGCAAAAAGTGTTTTAGCAGGGGCAGGCACCAGTAAATAGGGGCTACTCCTGTTAAAAAAAAAAAAATTAAAAATGAAGTGATTATGAGAGTTCAAGCTTGGAAACCGTGCCCAGAAATACCCACCAGGGAGCACAAACGACTTGGGGTGAATGAAAAGGGGTTTTTTTTCATCCTCTATTTACACAGAGGTTCAACACATATTTTCAGAGACCCTCCTCTGCATGATCAAATAATGCTAATGTCTAAAGTGCTAAAAAAAATTGAACATTTGTGTCTTCTGGTGTCTATTTCAAAAGTTACATTTCCAATATGTTTAACAGATTGCTGTACCTCAGATGCAGAGGGGGGA
Source organism: Podarcis liolepis (assembly GCF_965112155.1). Classification (NCBI taxonomy): domain Eukaryota; kingdom Metazoa; phylum Chordata; class Lepidosauria; order Squamata; family Lacertidae; genus Podarcis; species Podarcis liolepis. The sequence continues at coordinate 69,717,361 of NC_139561.1, read as the reverse complement.
ACCTGCAGTTCTCCAGATGTTGTTGCGCTACAGCTTCCATCATCTTATGACCATTGGCCATGTTGGCTGGGGATGATAGGAGTTGGGAGTCCAACAGCATCTGGAGAGCTACAGGTTCGTCACCCTGTTCTAGCTGTTGAGATTCAACCTGCTTTCTAAATTGCCTTTTCAAGCATTTTTGTGTGTGTTTTTATCATGTATTTTATGGCTTTGTAGGTGAATGATCTTGGTGTGATGTGGCTGCCTTTTCAAATTGTATTAGTCTGGTTTGTGATTTGTAATGTGGTAGTGTCATTTTTGCTGTGTTTTGCTATTGTGCGATGTTCTTACTGTGAGCTGCTTTGAAAGCCCTAGGGCAGGAAAGCAGGGTTAAAAAATCTAAATATAGACAAACTTTTTGCTGATGGGTTTTTATAACACTTCAAAGCCTTTAGGGAAGTCCCTTATTAGCTGAAACTAATTTTCATTATTGTGTTGTCGAATCTAACCTTTAATTACTGAGATGCTTTGGTCTCTTTTGAGGGCAAAAGAACTGAACTTTTCCACTCTGCTCTCTGGGGTAGCAACAGAATTGCTAACAGATCACATGATGGACCAATTCATTGGGATGTAATGTTTGCCTGTTCGTGTGTCATTCTTCAATTCAGGAATCTAGTGTGTTGGGCAGGTGCTTCAGTGGAGATGCAGCAAATTAATTTGGCTGCCTACCGTGTCCAAGCAGCTGGAAGTCAAGGTTTCTTTTGCAAAGGGTATAAGGTGGCCAGAGCTAGTGCAGGGATCCCACTAATGCCAGGTAGCACATTTTAGATCTTCCATGTGCATTCTTTAGAAGGATGTTTGTTGCTTCCTCACCATAGCAATTTAGTGCTTGAGACACTGCTTCTAACAAGTCAGCTGGAATTACAACATTGACTTCATATAGCACTTGACATAACACTATTTCCCCCCATTAAAAATCTGTCAAATCCTAGACTTATGGGTGAGAGCTTTAATATGGGTTTACTCAGAAGTAAGTCCCATTCATTAAAGATGCTGCTTCTCCCTGCCACTGTCTGCTTAAAATATGCTCCTGATTATTCCTTGGCAACTGGTGCCTTTTAAACTTGGTGCCAAATGCAAGCCCTGCTGGGGTTGATTCCGCTCAGTAGCTGTGAATTGGAGCTCCCAAGTGACATCAATCTCTGCCAGACTGGAGCTTGAAGACAGCATCAATCAGCTGATCTGCATTGACTTCAAGCTCTGCTTGGATTGGCTGGTATCTTCCTTTGCAAGACAACTTGAGCTCAAAGAAAAATGGATTGCCTGACATCATGGTGATGCTACCAGACTGATGAGTGGGTGGGTAGCTGTTTCCACCTGTCAAAATGGCCCTCAAAGGGTGGGTGAGCTTGTGATTTAGCCTGCCAGCCAGATCCTGTTTCCCATCCCAGAATTAACATAGTATCCTAAATAGTGCTTTGCTAGTGTTATAGGGTGGTGCTGCAAATGCTTTTTAAACAGAAACAAATGGCATAAGATAAAATAGGAGAATACAGAAAATACTAGAATGCAACAGGTTGGGAAAATCACTCAGTTTTCAGAGAATCTCAATGAATGAATGATACCCATTGGTCACATATAAAACTGGTTAGGAACCCACAAAGGGTCCACAACTGCTCTTGCAGAAGGATGCTAACAGAAGGTTTGAATGGTACTTAAACAAGTTCTCTTTTGGATGAGAGGTTGAACCTGATGGATGAATACTTTAAAGACAGATTAAAATCCATCAAAATGCTTAAGAATCACATGAGTGAGAAAGAGCCTTAAGCATAATATTGCATTTTTGTCTGCCTTTCCTTCCAGCCTAAAGGAGATAGATCTGGCAGAGCTGGGGGATTCTGGAGTCAATGTGAAAATGATTGCAGCCCCTATCAATCCATCTGACATCAATATGATTCAAGGTAACCTTGGCTTGCATGCAGACAGTTTCATTCTTGCTCCCCATATCATTTCTTCATATATTGCTGTCAGATGGTAATAAGGCAAAATAGATTGTCTGAATTTAATGATATACCCTGTGGAATATACCACAGGGGTTACATGGCCAACTTTCCTTCTCCTGCACGTGTGCACACACACACACAATTTGAGTCAGGTTTAATTCCTTTCCATCTCTGAAAACAATTTTTTCTAAGGGCCATGTCTGTCACTGTGTGCCATGCAAGTTATTAATGTTGTCTAAATACTTGGAACGATTTGGCCACCAAATACATATAGGCAGCAAAGCTCCATAAAGTGCATAAATATTCATATGTGCTTTTCAGTAGTGATGCTATCCACTTAATACTGAAGAGCGAAAGCAAGAAGTAGCAGGAAGAGATGTTCTCCTTACCCCTCAACTTTGCAGATTCTCTCCCAACATGCTCTCTCCCAGATTGGCTCTGACTGGTTTAGGCAGTAGCATATTCTAGAAGGCAGCAATTGCCATTCAGCAGTTTCAGCTTCCGCTCCCTGTTCAGCAGCAACAAATTAAAATGATTGTGTAGGAATTGGCCCTTGTGCCTCTGGCATGGGGTGAAGGTCCCCAATGTGTTGTGTTTAGGAGTACATGGAGGATATGAAGGTGCCAGAACATCCAAAGCAGGTGTGCGAAACCTGTAAACTCCACGCCCTCCAAACCCTCCAAACATTGGACTACAACTTCCATCATTCCTGACCACTGGCAATGCTGAATGGGACTGATGGAAGTTAAAGAAACCAATGACATCTGGGAGGCAGCTGGAACCCCATCCCTGAACTAGGGACCTGGGAGAAGGATGCAGCTTCATTCACAGAGACAGAGAGTGAGTGTTCCAACTGCTGCTGTGACAGATTTACCACTTTTCGTTTACTTAAGTTGTAAATTGTCTTTTAGTTTATGTTCATTGTTAACCACCTTGGAAACTATTTTGATTGAAAGATGGGTGTTTCAGTCATAACTAACAAATGGTCATATGCCTGTCACATGCTGGCATCTTGTTTCTGAATATGAAGAAAAAATGAAGCAACTCTGAATATTGGCTTATTCCCAATAACTGCTTGGATGTTTTATGGTATAGTTGTCATCTTGCAGGGACGTATGCTACTCTGCCTGACTTGCCTGCGGTTGGTGGGAATGAAGGAGTTGGACAAGTGATTGAAGCTGGGAGTCGTGTGACTTCTCTGAAGCCAGGTGATTTGGTTATCCCAGCTGATGCAGGACTTGGTGAGCTTGAATAACTTTTTTTAAACAATTAACTAAGGAAAAATTGGCTCTGCGACTAGATAAGAGAAAGGAAACATACTCATCAAGGGCCATAACCCGTCTGATAGTCTGATTCCCCAGTTTAAAGAAAGATGCCCTCTTTTGCTGTACATCTACAAAGACATGCACTTGAAAATCTCTGATGAAGATACAGTAGCGCCCACCTGCTTTCATCAATCAACTTACAATTTATGCCTAAGCGGGCAGAGTTTGCAGCATTTGGTGGATAGCCAAAAATTAATTATGTGACCTTCAGCAATAGTGCTTGTATTTTCTCCTCATGGGACAAAGAGAAACTTCTGAAGTCAGGGATTAATAAAATAGGGGAGGGGGGTGTTTTAAAAGTTGTGCACTGCAATGGTCATTGCCTGCTTCATAGATACCCATAGTATGTTTACCTCTTAAACAACAACAGAAAATCAGGAGGTCTAATCAGTTCTCTTATCATACCAACTTAGGCCTGAAAAGAGAACAGCCCTGATGTTCTTCCAAGAAAATATTTGTGACCCAGCAACAGGCAAAAACTCAATTTATTTTCTTCTTTGCTCTTAGGCATGTCAGTAAACATTTTGAAACCACTAGCTTGCAGGAATTGAGCTATTCATAATTTTTGACCTATTTCTTGAACTGGAAGCTTCTAACTTAAGCTGCTTGTTTCTAGCTGCACTCTTTGCCCAAATTGGACTTTTTTCTTTAATCCCTCAAACCAGGAACATGGCGAACAGAGGCAATATTTGGTGAGGAGACCCTGCTGAAAATTCCTCCTGATATCCCATTAACATGTGCTGCCACTTTAAGTGTCAACCCCTGCACAGCTTATCGGATGTTGTCGGACTTTGAGGTCTTGAAGCCAGGTGTGTACTGACAGTGTGTTTTGTAGTATTTATACATCATGAGCAACTTTACCAACTGGACATCATGCCCTGCTTTGGGGCTACACAGAGGCATCTGGCTGACCATTGGAGAAACCACTGGCCCTTTGTTATAATCCAGCTGATCTGTACTTGAGTTATAAGATGCATCACTAGACTCTCTAGCAAGGATGCAGGGAGGAATAGAGGTGAGGGATGAGCAAAAGAACTCTAACTTGCTTTGCTCATCTTAATTACCTTTTAGTCTGGACAGCATAATCATGTCGACAGGTATTCTCAATTATTGCTCCTTCATCGTGAATTTCATCCCCTGGGAGAATTTCCAAAGTTCAAGTCTGAGCCTGTTCGAGAAGCAGCATAAGATGAATTTTTGTTCTGTTTTTCCCAAGTGACTTTATGTGGCCAGAAACAGGGAGGAGGAAGAGTGAAACTCGGGCAGTGGAATAATTGCAACTGAGGCTGTGTGGTTCTTGTTGTGCTTTCATTCCTAGGCCACCTCTGCCTTGCCACTCAGATTTTTGTCTTCATTCATATATCATTATCATCCCTTCTTCCTCCACCACCAAACACTCTGTCTTCTCTGTTTTGTTTCATTTATTATCAACCAGCAGTGATTTAGCACAGACATTGGTACCAGAATCTATAGCTGTTGATGGAAATAACAAGATTTTAGCAGTGGTCAACCATTTTATCATTTCTATAGCTAAGTCTTCAGATTAGGACTGAAAGGGGTGATGGGTTCCTACTAAGAACAACATGGATTGTGGCTTCTCAGAATCTGTTGCATTTATGTCCTGCTTGTGGGCTTCCCATAGACCACTGTGAGCAGAATGATGGACTAGAGAAACATTTGGTCTGACCCAGTAGGGTTGCTCTTGTGTTTTATATTCTGTAACAGACAAGAATGAAAATTAGCAAACTCCACCAAAGGAAATTAAAGGGAATCTTAAACAGAGATGCATCTGTTTGTCTGCAGGAGATTCAGTCATCCAAAATGCAGCCAATAGTGGAGTGGGGCAGGCCGTCATCCAGATCGCAGCAGCCAAGGGGTTCAAAACAATAAATGTGGTCAGAGATAGGTGAGTGTACAGTGAAACTGCTCATCCTGAATATCTTTTCTATTTTGCTTTGGCCCAAACAGCTCCCCTAGTTGCTGCTTGACTTGGCTTGGCAGGAGAGGATTTTCTCTTGGTAGCAATTCCCAAAGTTAGAGTTAAGCAGGTAAATGCATTACAGTCCTGCAACATGATCATAATGTAGGTTTTTTTAAAGTGTAGCATAACTTTCAGCAGGTACAGACAAAACCAGGTGCAAATTAAGAGTTCCACAATTTCTTAAAGAAAAGAAAACTTTTAAAACTGCCACAGAGACTGTTTTGGAGGGGGTGTTAACTGGAGTGGTGTCGTGTTTAGTATGTTGAACTAGGACCTAGTAGGCCAGGGTTCAAATCCCCACTCAGCCATGAAGCTAACTAAGTGACCTTGGGCCAGTCAGGATGGCTCAGTTGGTTAAAGTGTGGTGCTGATAACGCCAAGGCTGCAGGTTCAATCCCCATTAAAGGGGGTTGGACTATACGATCCTCAGGGTCCCTTACAACTCTATGATTCTATGACTGTTTCTCAGCCTAATCTGTGTCACAGAGTGGTTGTGTTGATGAAGTGGAGAGGGAGAGGACTATATATGCCACCTCGTCCCCTTGGAGAAAAAGGTGGGATTAAATGTAACATAATAATAATTTTAAAAATAGAAGAGGGGAATCATAACCTTTCCCATCTGTGCTTCCCCCCACCTCCTTCATTGAAATCTTTATCCTCAACCACTACTCAGAAATTGCTGTTATCTTCTCTGGGGGCAAAAGACAGTCACAGTTCAAGTATGTTATCTTTGTCCTTCAATGTGGTTAATGCAGCATGAGGAGAGGGCCAAATATATGCCCTACCCCAAGAATGTAAGAACAGCCTTGCTGGATCAGGGCAGTCAGGCCCATCTAATGTAAGGGAAGTGTTCTCTTCTCACAATAGCTAGTCAGATGTCTATGGAAAGCCACAAACAGGACATGAGCACAATAGCGCATTCCCATTAGTATTCTCCACAACTAGTATTCTGATACTGGAGGTCGTATGTATCCATCATGTTTTATCTTCCATGATTTTGCCTAATCCCTTTTGAAAGCTGTTGAAATTAGCTGCCATCAGTACATCTTGTGGTATCAGTTTCCATAGTTTAACTATTTACAATATTTCCTCTTCCTTGTTCTCAATCTCCGACCATTCAACTTCATGGGATGCTCCCAATGAGTTAGATGAGAGAAGAACAACTCCTTAGCCACTAACTGTACACTAGGCATCATTTTAAACATCTGCTTCACCTCTTCCCAGCTTTCCTACCTCTTCACTGCTTCACATGCAGTGTTACATTAACCTATGAGTGTCTGAGTTTAGTTAATAATAATAATTGCTATTAACTACTATATTGTTGTTGTTATTATTATTATTATTATTATTATTATTATTATTATTATTATTAGAAGCGTTTAATTGACTACATTTCTTCCAAACCCTCCCTTGTGTCTAGTCAATGAAAAGTGGGTATGTGGATGTCTGATTAAAAGGGATTTATTTTGGAGAAGAGTGGAGAAATGGAAGTGGCATGGCTGATGGCTCCCACACTATGGTTTCTGGATTATAATCTATTTAGGTGTCTGAGCAATTGGCAAGTGGTTCCCTCAGCAACGTATTCTGAGGAAGCTTCTTCAGTGACTGACTGCAGGAAGAACAGCAGAAGCTCTTCCTTTTCTCCCTAAATGAGGACTTGGGTTCACATGATGGCGAGTACAAGAAGATGTTCTCCCTCACTACTGTGCAGCATGGCATGGTAAACAGCGGGTCTTAACATTAACTGGATTCCTTTTTCATTTGTCCTTCCTTCCCAGACCCAATCTCCAGGAGCTTGTAGACAGACTGAAGTCCCTTGGAGCAGACCATGTCGTCACAGAGGAGATGCTGAGAAAACCGGAAGTAAAAGAGCTGTTTAAGGTATAAGTGAAAACCAGATTTCTGGAGGACAGAGATGGCAAAGGAAAACAGGGCTGCCGCAGTGAATCACTACTGATTGATAATAAATGAAACAAAACAGACAGAGAAGACAGAGTGTTTGGTGGTGGTAGAGTGGAAGACAATGAAACATGAACAAAGACAAAAATCTGAGTGGCAAGGCAGAGGTGGCCTAGGACTGACACCACAACAAAAACCATACAGCCTCAGTTGCAATTATTCCCCTTAAAACTGAAGTCAGATTTTCTGCATTCCTTTCTGTTTCTCCTCCTGTCTGCCCAGAAGCTACCTCCTCGTATTATGGGCCAAACCATGAATCTTTTCAAAAAATCAACTCAGTTGCATCCTAGAGATAAAAGATTCCATCTCATAGGAGTCTTGATTATAGTTGTATTGAATGACACAAAATGAGATCTCTTTTTGTCTCTTTGCGAGAATCCCTTCTGAAAGGTTGACATCTTAGAGCTAAAGCAGCAAACACATGTGGTGAGGGGGGAGGCAGTAAAAGAAGGAGCTTATTTTCTGTGCAATCTCTTGTTCTCCAGAAAATCCCTAGGCCCATATTAGCTTTGAATGGCGTTGGAGGGAAAAGTGCCACTGAGTTGCTGCGTCACCTGCAGTAAGTTCAGCTCTTTGTTGGGGGTGCATTTTAAGTGTTTACTAAATGCCTTTGTCTTGCCGTTTTTAACTGCTTGTATATTTCATATTTTAAACATTTTAAATATTTGCATTGTGAACTGCTGTGGGATAAATATTTAAATAAATGTACAGTATTTAAATAGTGTTGCCTGTGGCTGGAATCCTAGTTCACTGTGCAGATTTGCAAAATCCTCTCTTGGGTGTGTGCACTCATGTTTCTTGAAGAAACAAGATTGTGGGTGAATTGAAAGTCTTTATACCTAATGTAAAAAAAGAGAGTTTTCCCAAGGATATGAGATTCCAGCTCCCAGCAGTCTTAATTGTAGTTATATTGATCACTATCACAGAGGTTCGGCATGGGTAACATTTAAGAGAGAAATTAAGATGCGTTAAAAGACATAGAATACCTTGCTTTTGAGCTGGTAACTTTGACATGCCTGTCAGTGCAAAAGGGTCTCATTTGCTGAATCTTGAGCATGCTTGAGTTTCATGTTCTGCGGGAATAAAGTTCTACATCTATATCTTCCACGAAAGACTCCTATGCCCAGTAGCTGTTTGAACACAGATCATGGAAGGACTGAAACCTACTCTTGAGCAAACTTAGTTGTCGTCATGACTGGACACAGGAAGGGGGTTGGTATCCTAATTGGGACCCCACTAGTTTGGGGCTTTATTGATCAAAGCTGGCTTGTGTTCCATAATTTAGTGTAGCCGCTTGAAATTACCCTGAAGGCCTGCCAGGTTCGGCAGACACACTGCCAGGAGCCACCCTGTTATTTAAAGGCAGACAATTGCCCAGGGCCACAAACCTGCAGATGTTCTTTCTGAAAAGGAACAGATCTCTCTTAGTCATCGACTTTAGGCAATAGGCAGGGTGGATTCTGAATGCCACTTGCAGGAAATCACAGGTGAGGAGAGTGCTGCTGTGCTCAGGTTCTGTTTGCAGGCTTCCCATGGGCATCTGGTTGGCCACTGTGAGAAGAGCAGGATGCTGGACTAGGTGAGCCTTTGGCCTGATCCTGCAGGCTGTTCTGAAAGGGCCCCTATGCACTTTTGTACCCTAACTCACCTTCCCAATATTTTGCTTGATCTAAATTTAAGACATTTTTCTCAGGAAAAGGAATAGCATTCTGGTATTTGTGCAGTACTGTTTACTGTGAACTGTTGGGCTGTGCTGCTTACAAATTAATCCTGGTAATATTAGCCAGATATCCAGGAGATGAGAGAAGCTGGTCAACAAAGTAGACTTGAGTGCCGAAGTAAGAGGATATGCTTGTTGTCTGGAAATGGAAAAGCCCAACCATTTAATCTTCTAATCTCACTGCTAATTCTTCCTATAGGCACAAAGGGACCATGGTTACCTATGGTGGAATGTCAAAGCAGCCTATAACAGCCCCTGTGGTGAGTAGCCATGAGATTTCTGTGGTTTACTTAATTTTTTTCTGCACTTTTCCATTTGTTAAGGGGCAATAGCTTATTCCTGTTGTGTTTTTCCTTGCAACGAGTCATCTCTTTCCTTGGCAGAGGCCAAATTCTTCGCATCTATGGGGCAAAACCATTCTCATGCCAGGTCATGTTGTCCTCCAAAATGTCCTCCGAAAGAAAATATATTGTAGAGCTTTCATAATCCCTCTGCTTTTTTCTGCAGAGTGCACTGATCTTTAAGGATGTGAAACTTCGTGGCTTTTGGATGACCCAGTGGAAGAGGGACAACACACAGAGTAAGTTATGGTAATGTGCAATGGTGAAATAGGATTTGGAAGAAAAGAGCAGGGTGATGTGTGGCCCCGTATATTGATGAGAGAGAACTCTGCCTGAGACCCTGGAGAATCCCTTATCGTCAGAAGCATTAGCTGACTTCGAGCTGGTTTCTGCACATCTCTGCTATCCGGTTTTAGTGTTGGAATCTCTGACCTGTAGTAAAATGAATGTAAATGTATAGTTGCATGTTATACCAGTAGTATGCTGTAGATAATTCGCGCTGCCCTCTGAGCCGCTCTGTGGCATCTTAGCCCACCTCACAGGCCACTGCTCTGCACCTGTCTCCAATTGCTGAACATCAAGCTCTAGTTCAAACAATGAAAGAAACCATTCCTGTTCTATCCAGCGCACAAAAGAGGTATCCTGAACTGTGTTAGAACAGAACATAAGAACAGCCTGCTGGATCAGCCCAATGGCCCATCTCGTCCAGCATCATTTTCTCCCAGTAGCAAAACAGACACCTATGGAACTTGCAAGCAGGATCTGAAGGCAAGGGCCCTCTCCCCTTCTGTGGTCTCCAGCGGCTAGTATTCAGATACATTGCGGCCTCCAGCTCAAGTTGGAATTTCAGTATCTGTGCCCTGAACAACATCCATGTGTTGTTTGTGTCACTTTTGACTTCCCTACTTCTAAACAATAAAAATATGCTTATTAGTAGCAGTAGATTTATTAGCATCATTGCCTTGTTCAATGTAAGCTCGGTTGTTTTTGAGAACATTTAATATGTACTCTGCTTTGTTTCCTGTATATAGACAAAGAGAAACTGAGAGGAATGATTGAAGATCTATGTGATCTCATTCGTAAGGGTCAGCTCACAGCTCCAGCCTGCCAAGAAGTCCCACTGATAGACTACCAAGCTGCTTTGGAGTCTTCCATGAAGCCCTATGTATCAGCTAAACAGATCCTTGTTATGTGAAGCCGGTCTGATGGGGAAATTTGTACGCAGCCTGTTCAGATGGAGGTCAGGCCCAGCTGGTTTCAGGGCTCCCAAGACTAGAGAACCTAACTTTTTCAAAGCTCCATGCCCTGCAGCTTGGCAGAGGAGGAATTGTGGGGGGCAAATGACCCAGACTATCCAGTAATAGTGGTGGTGGGAGATTAAAGCTCTTGTTTCTATATGACTAGGAAACACTGGTTTCATGGCAGAAGGTGGGGTGGAGGATGACCTAGAGAGACTTTCCCTCAGTGTACTCTGATCTAGATTTTCAGTGAAGGAACTGTACAAAAGCTGCTGTGTGCTCAAATTCAGAGTGCCTACTGCCAGAGCAAGTGATCAAGCAGCCTCATGGCACTGCTTTTTGTGACCCTGGAGATAAGTCACTTTCTTCCTCCTATAGCACACTTTTTGCTGGCTTTTCTGCACTTCAGCTCTTCTTCTGCAAATCGATTGCATTTTCTAGGATCAGGTATTACTGCATAATTGGATATTTGGCCTTCTTTAGATGGAGAACAGCTTTTGAATTATGGACAGCAAAACCTGTCCATTTCCTACAGATATTTCTTTTGTTTCTTTTCCACTTGTAACACTTCCTGTGTTTGTCCTTGTCTTAAGTAGCAAAGTGCTCCCACCATTCAAAACCAGGCATAAAAGTGATTGTACATTAGTGGTGTAGTTTTATATGGGAAGACAGATCTGGTCAAGACTTCAGGAAAAGTGAGGCTTGCCTACTAGCCCTCTTAATGTCTAGTGCGTTCTAATTCACATTGTTGGTCCATTAGCGATGGGCAACATGAGCTGTATCCAGCCTACCAAGGCTTTTCCCCTGGAGTTACCACTTTCCGAGAGCGTTGATGTGTCAGATGCAGCCTGCAGTCCTCAAGTGTCATCCTCCTAATCTGTATATAACGCATAGAAAGACTAGTTTAAAATTGGTTATTTATATCAAGACTGTTGTAACTGAAATGAAGGCAAATTGTATTTGATTGCAAACCTGTTCTTGCAGAACTGTGTAATGACCGTTGAAATGCCAATGATTTTCGTTTCCAATAAAATTCTCTAGCTCTGATCAGTGATGAGATTTTTGCTGGAGCTTAGTAATAGGCTATGGCACTCTTGAAGCTGTTCAGTCACGTAGTGTTGCTATATCAGCCTCTGGGGTATTTCATGGTATTGCTTTAATAGCTTATATGGTGCTTTCATGCATTAGACTTGGGCAGTGTAGAAGCTTGTATGTTTATACGCATTAGCACACACACACATAAGCATAAAATGAGAACGGCTGTGCTGGGCTTTGATGAAAGTTATCAGTGCATGGACTAATTATGATGAGAAAGTATATCAGGCCCACAGAGATTGGAGATAAAACAATAGAAATGTTTTAAGCCCAGAGAGAAATTGTGTGATAGCCCTGGCAAAATCAGTCAATATTTCTTTTAATTCTAGAGTATGAATTGATTTTCTAAGTGTTGGTGATACCATGAACTTGAAGAATTTGGGGTTTCAAAAGTGTTGTTTTTAGGGATCATTTTGAACATTTTGATTGCCCCTTTCCAGCTCTACAATATCTTTATTTTATTTTATTTTTTGCAGTGACCAAAACTACACCAGAGCTTTCCGAACTGTGTGGCGCAATACATTAGTGTGTCGGCTGCAGTGTGTAGGTGTGTCATGTGAACACTCCCTGTGCTCCTCTCAGGGCTGGGAAGGGGTTGGTTTAACCTCCGTTTGCTACTAAAAATGAATGACTGTGTCACAAAATGATGCATGTCTAAAAAGTATGTCACCAACGTGAAAAGTTTTGAAAGCTCAGCTCTACACAGTATTCCAAGTGTGGTCTCACATAGATTTTTATAATGGCAGTTTGCTTTTCCTAATGATCCCTAACATGGAATTTGCCACTTCCCACAGCTGCCCCACGTTTCCATTGAGCTATCCAATACAACCCCAAGATCTCATTCCTGGTCAGTTACTGCCAGTCCAGACCCCATTAGTATATATGTTGTAAGCAGTCCTGAGTAGTTGTTTTGCATCAGCAGGATATAAATGTTTTAATAAACAAAATACAATGATATTACATATAGTTGTACAAAACAGTAGTTCTAAGGGGGAAGAAACATTCATTGTTTCAGTATGTGTGTTTTGCAGCAGATGACACCATAGACTCCAGAGGCACCTCCCTTCTTGCACTGGAAGGAGTGCCTATATTAGATGGTGCTTGCCCTCTACAGTTTTTGTAAGGTATTTAAAATATTTTCTAAAGTTAGCAATTTGTTTGTTTAATCAAGGCCACATTGTAAGCTGATATTTGTAATTGATTAACAGCTAAATGCTGCCGTCTGCTTAGGCACCCTTGTCAGCCTGTCTTTTTCAAATGGAATGCTGGAAGAATCTACCATATACTGCCAAAATCAGACTATAGGTCCATCTAGGTCAGCATTTTCTATTCTAGGGTCTCAGGCAGTGGTCCTTCACATTCCCTTCTACCTGGGATTCATTTAACTTTGGAATGGAAAACCTGTGATGCTCCAAGTGTTGGACTCAAATCCCCCCAATCTCTGACTATTGACAATGCTGGCTGTGGCTGATGGGATTTGGAATCCAATAACAGCTAGAAGTCTGCAGGATCCCCATCCCTGATTTAACTGGAGAAACCTGAAATTGAAACTGGGACCTTTTGTATGCTCCATGGTCCCTTTCTAATGAGCAGGGAGTGCCTTGCATTGCGTGTTGATGTGAAGAAGTGAGGCCGCTTTGAGCTTAAAGAAGGCTGTCTGTGTTGGAGCAGGCGAGGTAAGTCACGAGTTCTCCGCTGCAAATCATGATGAAGAGGCCGCTGGCTGCAGAGGGAAGGTAAATCAGCATATGAAATATTGTCTAAATTAACCTAATCCTCTGCTAATAATTTATTTAAGATTACATCATTCCTTTCTGACTGATTACAGGTTTCTAAGGTGGTTTACAGGAACTCGCAACCAAGTAAGATTAAGAAAAGAAAAAAGGCAGCTGGAGGGCATCACATACACTACTGCAGGGGTCAGCAACCTTTTCCAGCCGTGGGCCAGTCCACCATCCCTCAGACCCATGTGGTGGGCCGGACTATATGGGGGGGGGGAGAGAACGAATTCCTACGCCCCACAAATAACCCAGAGATGCATTTTAAATAAAAGCACGCATTCTACTCATGTAAAAACATGCTGATTCCCGGACCGCCCACGGGCTGGATTGAGAAGGCAATTGGGCCACATCTGGCCCCCAAGCCTTAGGTTGCCTACCCCTGCCCTACTGCAAGATAACCTAACAATACTCTTAATGTTGCTGCAGCAACTTCCTCCCTTTCAAAGCTTACCAATGACCACAGGGGAAAATCCCTAAAAGAAATGGACTACCTAGCAACCAGTGTCAGGAATTCTTAGGGCACTTACTATTGGGCAGCTGGGTAACTTGTGGGTCCTGGCTCTTCCTTGCAGTGGTGACTGATGAGTGTATATTACTAGATGTTCTCTAACTTCTTTCAGCTTGAAAGAGGGGGTTTGATGAGTGGGGCACAGCTTTATTCAGATCCACTCTTTGCTCATGTTTTTTGTCCCTTTGCTGCCTGTTCATGGTCCTTTTAGTAGCAATTCCACCACTACTGGACATTGTTTTGCTCTCCTTTACCCAAGAGAAGCTGGAATGAGACCAGGAAGCATTGCCCTTCTGAAGCTGACATAATCATATAACTAGCCAATGAGAGTTAGCAGATCGGAGTGAAGGCAGGAAACATGTTTTCAGGTTCTTCCTGACAAAATCAGCAAACTGGGTGGTCTGGGCACAGCACGGTGAAGGTGAGAGGGCCACCTTGACCCAGCCCTCAACACCCTGTCAGAGGTGTGAACTCCCAAACGAAGCAATGCATGTTGGATTGACTTGGAATACTGCAGACCTTATACTATCCCTTCGAAAGCAGAGTTGGCTTTTTGAAAATAATCTTACCAAGCGCCAGCCACCATTGCCAAACCAGAGGAAATTCTTTCATTACTGCAAAAGACAGGTCAGAAAAGTCAGCTGAAAAGTTGGAGATATGCCGGCATCACTATACTGTAAAGCAGGGGTCAGCAAACTCTTTGGGGAGGGGGCCGGTTCACCATCCCCCAGACATAGTAGCGGGCCGGACTGTGTGCGCAGGAGCACACGCACGCGGTGGAGGGGGCTTCTCTCTCCCCCAGCCCCTCCCCTCCCCCTGCCTACCTCCACCGCCACTCTGCCTGTGGTTGGGAGCTGGCGGCGGTGGCGGCGCCTCTCCTTTTCGTGCCAGCTTTCCCTGGTACAGGGCCAGCAGACACACCAAGCTCCAGCCCACAGCGCAGCCATGGGGAGAGGCCGGTGGGCGGGCGGCGAGGCTTCCTATCAAAGCCCAGCCCCCTTTCTCTGCAGGGTGGGGAGAAGCCGGGAGGAGGGAGGAGATGCCGCCACGGTGAGGGAGGAAGGGGGGCAAATCACCCAAAAATGGTGACCAGGGAAAAATGGCGATCGCACCAATCCAAGCAGCGATTGCAGAACCATTCACAGGCCAGATCCAGAGGGCAATTGGGCTGGATGCAGCCCACAGACCTTAGTTTGCCAATCCCTGCTGTAAAGAATAATTTATTTGGTAGGAAAGAACGTATCGGAGAAATGTGGCATTCCAGGGTCCAATGTCCCTTTGTTGCCTCTACTACTAACGTTTTCAGTAACCTGAAGCACAGCTTTGCCTTACTGAAGGGTCAGGAAACTGTAGGCCTGAGGACCAAATGTGGCCTTCTAAGGCACTCTATCTGGCTCTCAGAGCTCTCCTCAACCATACATCCTTCTGGTCCTGCTTTGAGTATTTTTCCTAGTTGGAAAGAGTCCTTGAACTGTGACAGTGCATAAGAAGCAAGGCTGACTTCTGGGTTAGCATTTTTTGACCGCTGCCAAAGCCCGTACCTCAGTGCAGGATCCACTACCAACTCTTGGAGCCTCCTGGCCTTGCTGCTGCTACCTATTCCTCTCCATCTTGAGTGACCCACCAGTACTCAGGATAACTGTACTTGCAACATACATACACAACAGAGGTGGGACCATTAGCATGAATGGGTCACTGCCCCACCTGCCTGCCTTCTTTCTTACAGTCAATCCTGAGGGTGGCACTGCCTGTTGGCTTCCTCCTCTTCTGTGTTCTCTGTCTCTGCCCTTTTGGAGGAGGATGGGGACAAAACTAGAGTTTATTGGTCCAGATCCTCCTCTTCCCTTCCAGTTCAGCATCTTCCAGCATGGGGGCTGAGCTCCTTTCAGGTGTGAGCTGGACTACTAAAGTAGGTGGCTACCACCCTGTTCTGGCATAGCAAATCCAATAAACCTGACTCATCTATCTGTTTGCAAGTCCATTCATCTCTTTGTGCAGCTCTTCCCCGTTCCTCGCTTCGCTCATCAATCATCTCTTAATTTGCCTATCTTAGCCCTTTCATCCATCCATCTCAATCTTGGAGCACAGAAGTTTGCCTCCCTCCGAGTCACAATTTTAAAGGGGGGAGAGAGAGTGACTGCACCTTGCTTTGGCAGCAGAAGCAGCTGCAGTTTATCATGCCCCAGCCAGGACGCCAAGAAATCATGCCCATGCTGGAGGCCGATGCAGTGGCCCTAATCACGCATGGGGACTGTGGCACGGGAGCAACACAATCCTTTCTACTAAAGCGCATGTGTCTGGCTCCCATTTAGCAAAAATTGCTTTGCTTATGACTAAGCAATTAGTCTTTTCCATAGATGCCCCCCAGCAACGCAATTGACACAGGAAGCCGAGGGGGAGCGTTGCACCTCTCATGGTGACAGCGAAGTGATGGGTGCCTTTTTCCAGTCCATTAGCACCAGCAGGCTGCAGATGTCGGCGCCTGTCTTTCTGGCATTTCCGCGCACAAGAGAAATGGAAGGCTCTTCCCTGTTATCATTGCTGCCATGATGGGAGAGAAGGAAAGATGGTTCCACATGGCACAGGGATTAATGGGACAGAACAATAGCGGAGGCAGGGACATGAGAGAAGAGGCGGGTGCCAGCCATTTGCAAGCTATTTAAAAACAACGCTCTCTTCCTTGGTAATGTTCATATTTGCTTTAAAGCTGTTTTTAAATTTGATTTTGCAGGATCATTAGCTGTTACTGCTGCTTCTAGGGTGGTGGGGGCGGAGAGGATGCCTGTGGGAAGAAGGGAAAAGTTGGCTTTGTCTGCTGGGTGAACTTTTTAGGCCAGGAGTGGAGAACCAGTGGCATTGGACTACAACTCCCATCATTCCTCTGGCTACTTGGCATGCTGGCTGGTGTGAATGGGAAGGTCACAAATGTATCCATTTTTGCAAAACAATCTCCCCTAATATAACACATTTTATGTAATTTTTGCCGATAAATGCATTTTTAATGCACACTTTACCCTAATACATTTTTGTACTCCTTGCTTAGCTGACAACCTGCATTGCAAAATTCGGATAAATGCAAATTTTGAAGGATGCCTGCCTATTGTTTTTCAACTTCTTTCATTAAGTGCAGCTTAGGTTAGTCTGCCTTTAAATACAAAGTGAATTATATTTCTCTCCTCCCCATAACCTGGATATATCTTGTTCTTTCATCAATAAATTCCTTTTGCAGTCAGTTCTTAGTTGTTTAATTATGTTACTTAAAATGTGGAAGGTTCTAAGTCCTACTCAAGTAAACCCACTGAAGTGAAGACTATAGGTGGTCATGTTTATGTCAGTGGGTCTACTCTGAGTTGGACAAGCCTTAAATACCATCTGAAGTCGTTATTATGCTGGTGATTAGTAATACTGTTTTGCATTGCATGTGGAATTTGTATTATACTCCCTTGTATTAACTCACTTGGGGGCAACTTATAAACTGCTTATAAACTTTTGTAGAAATATGAAGCAGTGTATAACTTTAGTAAATAAACAAAAGATCTGAAGATGACTGATACTGTATTGACCCGAATATAAGCTGCACTTGAATATAAGCCGCACCTTTAAAATTGGAGAGGAAAAAAGAAGAAAAGAAAAATTACCTGAATATAAGACGCTCCATTCCTCACTGCTCCTGGCTGCTTATGGGGGGGTGGGGAGCCGCACTGCGTTGCCAATGGCCTTTCCCCTATCTCGCTCTCTCCCTTCCCGGCCTTGGGGGAGAGGACAGGGGAATACGCACGGGGCGGGCGCCACTTTGCCACGCTCCTGGCGCTGTTTGCCCCGTGCTTCTGGCTGCATACCGTAAGGTCACGAATATAAA
This sequence comes from Podarcis liolepis, assembly GCF_965112155.1. Taxonomy (NCBI): domain Eukaryota; kingdom Metazoa; phylum Chordata; class Lepidosauria; order Squamata; family Lacertidae; genus Podarcis; species Podarcis liolepis. Next base: position 69,699,572 of record NC_139561.1, on the reverse strand, counting down.
CCACACTTTAACTTTTCACGGTTGGAATTGGGGGGGGGGGAGTGAGGCTTATATTGAGGCCAATGCGGTAATATCTTAGCTGGACAGTTGGCTGTTACTTCACTGGTCCATGAAAGCTGCAATCCAGTGCCAGACGTTGCTCCTTTTTCCATCCTTGAAAGGGTCCCTCCAATTTAGTACATGACTGCCTTGAACTCACCTGCAACAGTCAAGAGCACATGGGCCATGGTAACAGTGATGGTATAATCCCAGACCCAGCGTTTCAGTAGCACAGCGAAGAGGAGGCCGCTGATCAGAAAGGTGGTCTCCATCGACAGCACATTTGCTTAGGAAGGAGGAAAAGGGAAAGAAAGCCTTCAATGACCTGGTGTAATCCAGATATTCTGGATTATAAATTGGGGGGGAAACAACAACAGCACCCAGCTAAAATTCTAAACTACAGTTGTTCTCCTGTATAGTAGAGCAAAATGTCTTTGATGTCATGTTCTATACAGAGGTCATTCATTTTAGACTTTCTAGGTTTTATCCAATGCTAGTCCTATTCAAAGTTCCTGTTTAGGGAAGTTTTTAATGTGTGATGTTTTATCGTGTTTTTAATATTCTGTCGGGAGCCGCCCAGAGTGGCTGAGGAAACCCAGCCAGATGGGCGGAGTATGAAAAATAACTTCTTCTTATTATTTATTATTAAAGTGAACCTAATGAAATTAATCGGCATGACTAACTTTGGTCCATTAATTTGAATGGGTCTACTCTGAGTTTTGCATCATAGGCATACCTTGATGCTTCTGTTCTTCTCCCACCCCCAAAGGCAATGCCATCTCTAGGAACACTAAAGGGTTTCCCCAACTCACCCAGATATTTGGGATTTGAATAAGATGGTTCCATGTTGAATTCAAAAGGGATAAGCATGCCAAAGTTGTTGAGCCTGGAAAGAAAAGTACTTGCGGTTAAACTCAGTAGAAGCAGAGGGAACGCCCTCCCACCAAATGTCAAAGAGAACAACAACTACCAGACTTTTAGAAGACATCTGAAGGCAGCCCTGTTTAGGGAAGCTTTTAATGTTTGATGTATTACAGTATTTTAATATTTTTTTGGAAGCCGCCCATAGTGGCTGGGGTAGCCCAGCCAGATGGGTGGGGTATAAATAATAAATTATTATTATTATTATTAGCTTCATGACAGTTACAATGGTGGCGCTTGTAAATTCCACCGACATCTTCTAACTCTTGCTGATTCCGAGCAAGGTCTACTTTATCCTACATGATGTTTCCAAGTGCAGAAGCTGAGCGTTTGAATCTCAATTCTGCAATACAGTGGTACCTTGGGTTAAGTACTTAATTCGTTCCAGAGGTCGGTTCTTAACCTGAAACTGTTCTTAACCTGAAGCACCACTTCAGCTAATGGGGCCTCCTGCTGCCGCCGCTCTGCCAAAGCACAATTTCTGTTCTCATCCTGAAGCAAAGTTCTTAACCAGAGGTACTATTTCTGGGTTAGCGGAGTCTGTAACCTGAAGCGTATGTAACCCGAGGTACCACTGTAAACTGAAACAGCCCTGCTTAAGAGGTTAACAAATAAACTATGATTGAAACATGAACAGGTCAGGAAAGATGGGTTTACTCTGGTGTGGTTTAATTTTGTAACATATGCCAGTATTCCAGAAAATGAATAACCTCGTCATCATTTGCTTCAATCGGATTTATCTAAGTTTAATTTAAACATATATTATCTTCCCTTTGAACCCTCCCCTCCACGTTCCTTAATATACCGTTTCATTAGTAACAGTAGGGGAGAAATGAATATGACTCATACTTAATCGACGCACAACCACAAAGGCTCCTGATTAAGCATTTGGCTATGCAATGTTGAACTTTATCTGTTAACTCTGTTCTGTCCTGCTCCCCTTTATTTTTGTTTAAACCAATTCACAAACCAAGAACTTATACGCTGACTGCTAATAATGAACCATATGCTGCAGATATCACTAAAGATTTATTATGCTCCTTTTGTGGTATACACATGGCATGAGAAGACTTGGTCTATTTATTTGTATCATTTATTATTCCTATGATCCTTGTTTATAAACCCATTAAAAAGTTATAGTAAATAAAATAAAAAAACCTCTGCAGCAAACTATTAGTGACAATGGCAGTTTTAGGGGGTACAAGTTTATATGAGAGCATGGTGGGGAAGAAAAGATTCAGCCCTCTCCAATCCTGTATGATCCTGATCAGAGAGAGAGAGAGCTGCTATTTAACAAACAACAAGCCCAGATACATGATATATAATTGTGCATATAACTTACTGTGTAGTTTGGCCCTCCACTAGTTGCCTCAGGCCAGTGGTGGCCAAACTCAGCCCTCCAGATTATTTGGGACTACAGTTCCCATCATCCCTGACCACTGGTTCTGTTAGCTAGGGATGATGGGAGTTGTAGTCTCTAAACATCTGGAGGGCCAAGTTTAGCCACCACTGCCTTAGTCAAACTCTTTCCCCAGCTTCCACCCAGCCCTGGTGATAAGCTGTTGTAGGTATTGCAGAAAGGTAATTTTGTTCATGCACCCAGCTAGAACCCTGAAAAGGAACTTGAAACTGCAATGTTTTGCTGTGGGTTCTGCTTGCTTCATGTAACTGTGATTGATTACTTTGTCCACTTTGCCCAAAGAGATCTACGGTTTCACCCAACAACTTTGTCAGATTGGACAACTTGGCAAAGCCACCCAATACCCCTGAAGGCTTAAGTACTGTTCTTCCCCAGACATTTTGTGTAAGTGATTACAGATCATTGCTCTTCTTGCCAGGCTGGGAGGTTAACCAACAATGGGAGTCAAGCTAGGCACTCATAAACCTGTCTATCATTGATGGATGGGTAATCACTTTGGTCTTAAATGTAGCTACACTTGGAAGAAAGCCTCATTGGTTTAAATCAGAGTGGGAAACCTTTGTTAGCCCAGTGGCCAGCTACCTTCAAGAAGAAAGCTTTCCAAAAGAAAAAGTGTATTAGGCAAAAATGCATACTAGAATGTGTATATCAGGAGGAATGAGTCTTTGCAGAGGGTGGTGAACACAGCACATGATATCATGGGCTGTCCCCTGAGCTCGCTAGATGACATCTCAAGGGATCGTTGCCTTAGGAGAGCAAGAAAAATTATCAGAGATGATTCACATCCCGGCCAGCACCTCTTTAATCTATCCTCAAGCAGGAGATATAGAAGTATAATCAGTCGTAAGGTAAAGGTAAAGGGATCCCTGACCATTAGGTCCAGTTGTAACCGACTCTGGGTTTGCGGCGCTCATCTCGCTTTATTGGCCGAGCGAGCTGGCGTACAGCTTCCGGGTCATGTGGCCAGCATGACTAAGCCGCTTCTGGCGAACCAGAGCAGCACACAGAAACGCCGTTTACCTTCCCGCCGGAGCGGTACCTATTTATCTACTTGCACTTTGATGTGCTTTCAAACTGCTAGGTTGGCAGGAGCTGGGACCGAGCAATGGGAGCTCACCCCGTCACAGGGATTCGAACCACCGACCTTCCGATTGGCAAGTCCTAGGTGTTAAGTTGTGGGCGAACATATCAGACGACACAGCGATTCTTCAAACAGCTCTTCTTTATTCTGAGGCCAGAACTGAACTGAGCTGAAGGGCTCAGTCAGCCTGCTTATATAGAGCTCCAGTACCTTGTTACTGTAACAACTTTCTAAAACTATCCAATCACTGAACATCACTTTCGATCCTTCATTTGCATACAAACTATCCAATCACTGAACGTCACTTTCGATCCTTCATTTGCATAAATATCTACAGTATCCCCCTGCTGGCCCAGGGTGAGAACTTCAGTACATAACACTAGGCTCTGTGGTTTAACCCACAGCGCCCCCCGCGTCCCATAATCAGTCGTACCAACAGGCTAAAAAACAGTTACTATCCGTGGGCTGAACAGAAAATAATATAGTGCAACTAACTTTCGGGGTCGGTGTGTTATGTGACAAGCACACAGAGTGCAATGAGATTGAGTGTTTGGGGGGGGGGAGGCTCGATTAATTTCATTGTACACAGGTTGTACATTGGCAATAAAGGTATTATTATTATTATTACTAAAATGCTGACAAACTTCTTTGAGGACTTAAAAAAAATCACAGACTGAAGCAGAAGTGTGGCAAACTGTACTTAATGTGTGAAAATGAGAAACAGACACTAAAATTGAAAGATGTTTACAATTCTTATTAATTTATTTTATATATTTATTTTAACAGATAAATACAATTACTAAAAACATAGAAAAAACAATAATTTTAAACAACCAATTAAAAGACAATTGACAAGAATCAAAACTTTATGTCTCTCTGTGTTTATTCCTGGAGTACATCCGTTGAAATTAATGGACCTAAGTTAATCATATCCATTAATATAGACATTAATATTATTAATATGTCCATTAGTTAATATTAATAATTGCTTAATTTTCAGAGTGTTGCTGTGGGAATTAAATGAGGAAGGGGGAAAGCCCTTCTGCTCCTTGGAGAAAAAGTTGGGATATGAATGAAATAAATAAAGGATGTCCATAGATCTACGCTGAGTGTGACTAACATTGACCATAAGCCTTAAGACTCCCAGGAACATGCTGTCAGATGTGTTTTGTAACAGCACAAAGCTAAAGGGAAATTAAAATAAATGGCTACACTGTAATTAGGCATTGTGTCAGGTGTGGAGGGGAAAAGAACATTCGCAAACACTTATTAGGAGCAGCAGCAGGAAGACTGAACGCTTGTGGGAGATGCTAACAGGGGAGGTTGAGAGTAACATCTATGGTTCACAGAAAGCAGCCTCACCTGAATGCTCCACAGCAAATGCTTCCAGTCATGTAATACACTGTGTAGAAAATGAGGAGGCACAGCAGTATATGAAGAACAATCGTCTGGAAATCAAACCAGGAAAGAAGAAGAAGAAATGAAATAGATTGGTACACATGGTGACCTTACGTTGGTTTCCTGCTGAGCAAAGTTGAATGGTGCCACCTCAAAGGAGAAACATCATTAGAGAATTGGGTACGTATGTTAGCCGGCCCAAATAATATTGGTGGGTGCAGTCGCAGGTGATTGTTGAAGGTGCTTTGCAACCCGACAGAGCACTGGAAATGGTATTGGATTCGCCTGAGAAACAACGTTTCTGCAGCAAAGAAATGACTTGGGCTTCTGTATGGAAAAGCACAGCTTCATATCTGTTGGAAGTTCAGGTGCAACTCAGCTGGCCAAAAGGGGGTTACATGGGGATTCAGATTCCTAGACTATCCCTGTGCCTTTTGCCTCTCTACTGACCTCTCTCTCCTTTGAACTTTAGATTGACAAGCCTTAGGTTGCATCCTGTACACAGCTTCCTCCTCCTCACTCTCTCAGACTTGCCTTTGTTTCTTCTATAGATTAGTAAGATTTGAGAGAAGCTTTTCTATCCAAGTTAAGTACTTCCAATGATAGGCAACTTTATTATTTTTCTCTCCAAATCTCTCTGTGCGTGATTCCCATAGGGTAACGTCTACGTATCAGATTCACAAGCCACATTCTGCATACCAAATTTCAATAATGTAGGCTAGTAACAAGAGTTTCCAGAACCACCCCTCCCTTCTCTCATATGTCTTTTGAAAGCTATAATGTTTAGACAGGCCTTTGAGATATGAATGTTCTCCTTTTTAACCAATTGGTATTTAATGAAGTTTATTTTAAATAATGTTTTTTTACGGATACTTTTTGCTGATTTTATTCCTATAAATTGTATACCACCTTGATATATTTTAATGTTTGATGTTCTGGTGTATTTTTATTATTTTGTTGGAAGCCACCCAGCCAGATGGGCAGTGTATAAATAATATATTATTACTATTACTATTACTATTACTATTACTATTATTATTATTTATTATACAAAATATACATATAAAGATACATACATAGATAAAATAGGACTTCTGTCTTCCTGTAGTTTTTTCTCATACTACAAACCCCTGAGAAATCTATCACTCAGTCAGGTTGCCACTTGCATTCGCTAGAATGCACCACAATACAATCCAAGTGATATTTAGTTAAGTATTTTTATTTATTTACTTGATTGGGGGGGAGGGTGAGCAGTTGCCCCCTTGCCTCCCCCGACTATGCCCATGGACCTTCTCCTGGCCCATGCTAGAGAATTCTATGCTAGATCTATCTTTGGAATTATAGAGGTATTCTACAGTTATCTTTAGATTCTGCAGTCTTCAAGCTGATAAGGAGCAGGTGGTGTGGGTGAATCCCTGCTTGACATCCCAAACCTCTCTGCAGCAGCTGACTCTGCTTCCCGCCCCCCAGCTCAATAGAGGTAACCTGTTCCCCAAGGGCTTTACCTTGATGGCTGCTGTATGGCTGCCTTGAGGCACCATGTAAGATTCATAACAGCAAGGGTAATATTTCGTGAAGCACAGCTGTAGCCCAGAAGAGAGAGCCTGGTCTTCTCCCGCAGGGGATTAAGGTCTGAGCTGCAAAGCCTGTTAGAGGCGAAGATGGAGGTGGCAGAGAAAGAGGGAGGAGCAAAGGAAACTAGCCAGTCCCTTGACTGGAAGAGTTGAAGACATTATAAGGACTGAGCAGAATCTTATGGACTGTGGCAGTCTGCCATGACAGTGGTCGGGGTGACTTGCACCCATTGGGACAGTTAAGGCAGAAGTCAGGAAGATCTACAGCAGAGCCTCTCCCTAACTGGTTGTAAGAAAGAAGACAGGCAGGTGGGGGCTGATTGGAGCCAAAGTGAGGTTGGTGGGCCAATGTCGCCATTCACCTTAGTAGAGTAGCCTCCTGTGGCGGTGATTTTTATAGGCCTCTGTTATGGGATGGGATCACATTGTTCAGCGATGCTGAAGAAATTCCTACCCAGACATTCAAGAGTGCATCTATACTACCATAAAAGGTAAAGGTAAAGGGACCCCTGACCATTAGGTCCAGTCGTGACCGACTCTAGGGTTGTGGCGCTCATCTCGCTTTATTGGCCGAGGGAGCTGGCATACAGCTTCCGGGTCATGTGGCCAGCATGACTAAGCTGCTTCTGGAGAGCCAGAGCAGTGCACGGAAACGCCGTTTACCTTGCTGCCGGAGTGATACCTATTTATCTACTTGCACTTTGATGTGCTTTTGAACTGCTAGGTTGGCAGGAGCAGGGACCGAGCAATGTGAGCTCACCCTGTCGCAGGGATTCAAACCGCTGACCTTCTAATCTGCACGTCCTAGGCTCTGTGGTTTAACCCACAGTGCCACGCACGTCCCATATACTACCATAGATGGCACTAAACAGGGAACGGTAGCCAACACCTCAGAAAACAGAATAAAATTCAGAGTGAGCTTGACAGAATGTGAAGGGATGGCCTGGAACTATGAAAATGAAAATTCAGCAGAAACAAATGCAAAAGTTCTGCATTTATGCAACAACATCAAGCGAGTGACACCTAACTTGGAAACAGTGAATGTGAAAAGGGTCACAGCAGATCACAAGGTGAACATAAGTCAGCAAGGTGAACATAAGTCAGCAAAAAAAATAAAAATGAATGTGATTTTAGCCTAATAAAGCCAGAGTTCTCAAGTCATATGAAGTATTAAAGGTAAAGGGTAAAGGGACCCCTGACCATTAGGTCCATTTGTGACCGACTCTGGGGTTGCGGCGCTCGTCTCGCTTTATTGGCCAAGGGAGCTGGCGTACAGCTTCCGGGTAATGTGGCCAGCATGACCACATGGCGAACCAGAGCAGCACACGTAAACGCCTTTTACCTTCCCGCCGGAGCGGTACCTATTTATCTACTTGCACTTTGACGTGCTTTTGAACTGCTGGGTTGGCAGGAGCAGGGACTGAGCAACGGGAGCTCACCCCGTCATGGGGATTCGAACTGCCGACCTTCTGCCGACCTTCTGTGGTTTAATCCACATAGCCACCCACGTCCCATATGAAGTATTAGTTCCCCTTTATTCCATGCTGGACCTCCTACGTTCAGCTCAAGGCACCATACTTAGAGAAAGATGTGGGCAAGCTGGAATGGATTCAAAGGAGAGCAATGAAGATGGCAGTCGATACAAAAAACAAGCCCAAAGAGGAAAGGAATGGGGTATCTTTACTCCAGAGCACACAATGAAAGAGACATGCTAGCAGTCTCTTTCATACCTGGACTGTCGCAGATCAAAGGACAAAGGCTAGAACCTAATGAGCTTATGTTACAGGAGGGTATATTTTGGCTGACCAGTGGCAGAAATACCTTGGTGACAGGAGTGATCTGACAATGAAACTAATTACCTGGAGGGAGATGGGATCAGAAGAGAAGAAGACTGGGAGCATGGAGGCAAGATCATAGCACTTTTAAAATCCTTGAAGGGGCATTGCACAGAAGAAGGCAAATACTTCTTCTCTGCTGCCCCAGAGGGCAGGTGTACATGTAACGGGCTAAAGATACACGAGGGTAGATTTTGGTTGAACATCAGGAAAAAGTTATTGATGGTAAGAGCAGTTCTATGGACCCAATTGTCTAGAGTTGGTTGGCTCTCCTCTGATTGGAGGTCTTAAGCAGAGGCTGCACAGACCATCTGCTGGGGATTCCCAAGCCGTGAATTGACTGCATTAAGGTTGGGCAAAGTGGTCTTCTCCAACTCTCTGATAGGTGGGTCTACCATGGAACAACCCACTCACTGTTCACTCCATTTTTAAGGGGCATCAACATTTGCTGTCTTCATCAGATTGCCATCCTCTGGTGCGGTAGTGGCCAGTGGGTCAGTGATGGCAGGGTAGAGTTTCGCACCTGACTTCTGAGTCATGAAGAGCTCAACTCAAGGTAAGCACAGCGCCAGCACCAGGAGCGTTGGATTGGCTCTGACTCTGCTCCCACCACCCTGAGCAGTGCCTGTCATTCTGAAGCCAGATGTGCAATGCCACCTCGCCTTCACTGCCCTGCTGACCACTGCCTGTCCTGTTCTTGACTCTTCCAGTGTGGTCAGTGTGGTGTAGTGGTTAAGAGCGGTAGTCTCGTAATCTGGGGAACCGGGTTCGTGTCTCTGCTCCTCCACATGCAGCTGCTGGGTGACCTTGGGCCAGTCACACTTCTTTGAAGTCTCTCAGCCCCACTCACCTCACAGAGTGTTTGTTGTGGGGGAGGAAGGGAAAGGAGAATGTTAGCCGCTTTGAGACTCCTTAAAGGGAGTGAAAGGCGGGATATCAAATCCAAACTCTTCTTCTTCCAGGAGCATTGGTGATGTCATTTCCTGCCTCTTCCTCTCCAACCCTTCTTGCAGGGCCAGTTGGCATTGCATAGCCCTTGAGGAAGGCTAGCATAGCTTAGCCTACATTTCCTCTGCCCACATAGTATCTGGCTACTCTCAATTTATCTTTGACTTTTGCCCGCCATTTCATTACTATTATTTAGAAGAGGGAAAAGAAATCAAATTGAGAAAATATCATTAGTTAGAAAAATAGGTCCCTGGCTTTGTAGCTAATGAAGCTTGGTAGCCTGAAGCATTATGAAAGGAGATGGAAGCTTTTTACATATGAAGAAAATGGTTATTTCAATAGATTGCTCCCCCTACACATACATTAAAAAATGTGTCAAAAAATTAAGCATGTCAACAGAAGGCACAGCGCTCTATGCTCAGGGCCCAATACTGTCAACGTGTCACGCTTAGGAGAAATGGTTTACTTGCATGAAGACCAAAAATGAAGCGAGAATTTTTTACTCTGGAGTTTGGCGAGTTCTACACGGTTGTCTGAGAACTCTTCACTGCAGAGGCAAGGAATTGGTGAGCTTCCAGATGTTGCTGGACTTCAACTCCCATCAGCCCCAGCCAGCCAGCTAGCGTAGCCAATAGTCAGGAGTTGTAGTCCAACAACACATGGGACACAGCTACATAAATCAAAAAATAATGATTTGAATGTGTTATAAACATGCAACACCAGATGGCACCAGAGAGCAGAAATTTTTTTCCACATGATTTTCCATAGGATTTTTTTCCTTTTGTTATCACAATCTAATTTCTGACTTATTTACAGTATAGTGTTTCTTTTCTGTGTATAAATCCACTCCTTGGAGTTAGTGGTGGATGGTGCCAACTGGGGTGGAAAGCAAGGAGGCCAATTGCAGGTGGAGCCAGAGACTGATGCAGCCAACTAATTTCTCCCAGTTGAGTTCTACAAAGGTAACACTGAGGTGGATCAGCAGCAGCAGGAGGAGGCTGACAGCCAGTGCTACCCCTTCAAAAGGCTGTAAGAAGGCAGGCAGATTGGGACTGGCTGATGGCAGGCTGAGGTTGGTGAGGCTGTGCCCAATTTGCTCTAACAGATCAGCTTCCACTGCCTGGAGGATCCACATCTCTGCTATAGCACAAGCTTCAAGAGAGCAAGTAGTAATGCACAGTGAAGACAGCCCCTCCGTTTGCTGTGTTAGCCTGATATGATATCAAGACTTGGCTCAGCTTCCTGTCCATGGATGAACCTCTTAATGTGCAAGCTTTTTAGATAGGTCGTACTGCCTGCAATGTTTGCAACTCTGTCCATGTTGTGGAATCATCAGGGGATCATTTGCCCATAATACCAGGGATATTCTATGGTACAAAATCCAGTTATACCCTTAACCATATTGAGGAGGGACCCCCTCAGGTATGTTGTCCCTTGGGCAACAAAGGACATATTGTGATGTTGATTGTGTTTATGTGTGTTGACAATTGCTTGGTGTTTATTGGTGAAAGCAATGAAAACAGAGCAACTACTATCTTTGGAAGTTGGGGCCCAATACTCTGGAGCACCATTTCATTGGATAAACTTATCTGCTTATAAGCATTTTGGGAAGGGAAAGACTTATTGATTTTATACAGTACTGGAATAGACCTACAGAACTTGTATTCCAAGATGTCTTAATTATTACTTGTAATTAATTGAAGATATTGTGTTAAAGAAGGGTGACATTCCAGATGATTTTGGACTCCAAGTCCCATCGGCCAATGGTCAGAGATGATGGGAAATGTAGTGCAGTAACAGCTGGAGGACCAAAAATTGCCCAGCCCTAATGTAAAGACTTGGAAGACTAGATAGGTGTGTTAGATTTTGTTTGCCTTTTCTTCCTATTTGTGCGTTGAATAAGAGGAGAAAATAAAAAGTAGTAGTCTCTTAGCCACACTGAGTAATTAGGGAGAGCTAATCTGGAGTAGTTGGTTAGAGTGCCAGACTATGACTTGGGAGATCAGGGTTCAAATCTCTACACAGCCATGAAGCTCGCAGGTGACCTAACTTACTGTGTTGTTGTGAAGATAAAACTGGGAGGGGAGAACAATCTAAATCGCCTTGACTTCCTTGGAGGAAAGGCAGAATATACATGTTGTAACAAATGAACATCTAAAGAACTTGACTGTATGCTCCAGACCAGTGCTTTGAGCAGAGTAAGTGTTCCAAGTTCCCCTCTAGCCTTTACTTTAATATGGGCATTAGAAATTCAGAATCACTCCCAACAATCACGTGTGCCGAGGAAATGTTAATATTATTAACACTTACTACAAAACAGAAGATCACAGCCTTGTTAAAACTGATTCTAGAGAACGGCACACTGAGAACTAGCAATCATAGCTGGTTTGAGACATTTTTACAAAAAAATTGCCACCTGCTCATTGCTAAAAATGTTAGTCCCCTCAAAGACTAGCCTGGAAATAGTTTCAGGAGATGTTAGATTATATGTTCTCAAGCCCCCTGGTAATAAGAGTAAAAGAACACATGCACTGTATCTTTTCCACCTTAAGTGTGATTACAGGGAGGACAGCTTGCTTTCAAAAGAACTCCAGCAAATCTGTCTGCACACAGCATTTATTTGCAGCAGCAGCAGAAATTAAGTTGAGTTAAGTGGAATCCTTGCCTGGTACATACCTTTAGTTGAAAGGTATTTACACTGAGCCTTGGTGTAAAATAAGCAAGCTTCTGATCATTCAAGGAAGTTCATTCTTGAAAGGAAAGAGTTCTATACTCCTAACTATCTGGTTGGAGAAAGAAAGAAGCCATGCTTGTCCCTTGTTCTCAATAGATAGATTCAAGATGTGTGAGGAGCAGGAAGTTGTAAAACTGGATGCAACCTAAGATTTATTGTTCTAAACCAGAGGGGTCTGCATCACCCCTAGTGGCACGTTTCTTAGGAGCCAGCTTTTTAAAAATAGCAATGAACATGACTTTTTTAAACCATAGATCCCTAGAGTAACAAGTCTTAACCTTCCACCCTATAGATTGCTAGATGAGTGGCAACCAACAGATAAAGAATTAATTGTTCCCTCCTTGGGGGCCGTTTGTGATTTATATGACCAAACAATCTCAGGGTTGGCACATTCCCACTAAATATGAGTTTACCTGGCAACATTCTTGAAATTTGGTATGTTTCGTATTTCTGCCAATCTTGTATTCCACTGTGGAATTTATTTTATGCTATTCAAGCTCTCTATGATTATTATGATTACTATTTTATTGTCTTGTTATACATTCTACCCTCACAGATATAGGATCGCAGGTTTGCAAGGAGACATTGGGTTTCATCCAGATTAAACCCCCAAACACATAACAATGTTTCATGCATCCTGAATTTGTTGTCAATAAAATACTAACTTTACAGCCCTTGTTTCTTCTCTAAACCATTACAGAACATCTACACTTTCTACAAAGCAATGCAATGATTCAGAAACTCCTAAACTCTCTTCACTGGGTGAACGAGCAAAGTCCTGTTCTTGATTTAGAGGTCTTCTGATGTTTTTATTACGGCGCTGCCCGCTTTTAAGAGGCCTTCTGGTTGCCTTTTATTATGGTGCTGTCCACTAATGTGGATCATTGTCCGCGAGCACGGTAAATCAGGGGAAAGTGCAATAAATAAATGGCTAAAAACTGAAGGCCTCTACATCTGCGGAGGTACCGTTTGTGTTCTTAAGGGCAATTCTCTAAGAATAGAGTAACTGCTTTACTGCAGAGGTAGCCAATGTGTTGGCCTCCAGATTTTTCTGGACTTCAACTCTCATTATCCTTGTCCACTGCCTGTTCTGGGTGGAGCTAATGGGAGCTGAAGTCCAACATCTGGAGGCACAAGCAGACCAAGATCAGTCTAATCTAGTACTCAAGAGTGACTAGCAAGATTTTCCAACCACCACTAGCAGCTCACAAAGCACACCTAGTGGGTATGGGGGTGACACACTTACTGGGAATAAGTCCCATCAGACACAAAGATTTTCTTCGGAGTACACATGTTGCACGGTTAGTATCCAATTTCTGGCGTCCATAAAATCTCCCAAGATACAGTTTTGAGGTGCATTGATATAACCTCCATTGAATTCCTTCTTGCAGAAAATGTGGTGAATATATCTAGGGAAGAGTTACAGCTCAGTGGTACAGCATCTGCTTTCCATGCATAAAATCCCAGGTCCAATGCTTGGCATCTCCAGGTAGGGTTGGGAATGTGTGAAAACCCCAGAGAGCTACAACCATTCAGTGTTGACAACACTGAGCTAAATGGACCAATGGTTGGATTCTATATATGGCAGGGTTTTAAAAAAATGTTTCTATGATATAGATTGTTCTTAATATAATCAAGAGGGAACTGTCAGCGAGTGATTTCAATCACTACACTTTTTGAAGTGAAGTACCATGTAACATTTTGATGCCTTAAATGCAAACATGGGTTTCTGGTGTCACAAGCTGTCACGTCTGCGAGCGTTATGGTGTGCCAGATCTTCTGCCTAGAGACAAAAGGGAAATTTAGTCTGCAAACTTAAATTTAATCATTATATGCTTTTATTACATTTTTAGATATGCCGTAAGCCATCCAAAGTGGCTGGGGAAACCCAGGCAGATGGGTGGAGTATATATAATAAAAGTAAAAATAAAAATTGGTCGCTTACTACATAAAATACCTTGGAGCAACTTACAGTGGTATTTATTTATTGTATTGTATATGTACACCACCCCATAACATGAAGTTCTCTGGGCAGTTTATAAGTTAAAAACACACAGAACTTGAAATGCACAGGTAAGACATAAAAGCATTTTCTTAAAAAAGGAAAATCTACATAAATACAACAAAACAGAATTCACGGCACCCTCAATGTGGGAGTTACTGCAGCATAAACTTATGCTCTTTAATTAATTAGCATATGACACCCTATTGTGTAGATGAATAAATGCATATGATCACGCGGTTATATTGTAATCTTCAACATGCTTATTAGCAAGCAAGTACTTTTGAACTCAGTGGGGCTTAGTGCTCAGCAACGCACTCCAGCGAAGGCGCATCCGTTAGCTGCATTAAAAATGAATGAATGTAGTTGCGCCTGGTGGATTTATGCCTGCTGCCACGCATATAATGAAAGCACATGGGTTGCCTTCAGCTTCCGAACAGACCCACTGAAATTAATGGACCTAAGTCAGCCACGTCCATTAATTTCAGTGGGTCAGCTCTAGGGTATTACTAACGCGGGATACAGCCCCGGCTCATCAAGCCATTATACTGGTGAAACTCTGTCCCTAAGCGATCGGAGGGAGCGAACCGCACCTGCCGAATGTCTGCCTGTTAAGACAAGCGCCTCCCCGCCCCCGGCTCCTCTCCGAGCGGCCCCTTTAAGAGCCGCCGCCGCCCATTCCGAGAGGCGAGCGAACTTCGAAAAGCGCCGCAGCGAACGCTTTTCGGGCCCGCCCGCCCGCCCGCGGCGTCACCTGACGCGCCTACGTCAGCGCGCACGCCCTTGCGTTGCGTGTGTGCTTACGCCGGCGAGGGAGAGGAGGGAAAGAAAAAAAAAGTCCGCTGCCGCCTGCCGCCCCTCCCCCGCCTTCTCTCTCTCTCTCTCTTTCTCTCTCTCTCTCTCCCTCCCCCCCCCCGCCCTTCCCGCTCAGCGCTGAGCTCCGCAGGTCGAAGCTGTCGCTGAGGCCGCGTCCGCCGTCGTGCGCGGCGCCAGGCCCTCGCGAGGCTGTCGGCGAGGGAGATGCCGCGGGTCTACATCGGGCGGCTCAGCTACCAGGCCCGGGAGCGGGATGTGGAGCGGTTCTTCAAGGGCTACGGGAAGATCCTCGAGGTGGATCTCAAGAACGGGTAAGGCGTCTCCGCCGCCGGGCCTAGTCCCCGGGATCCCTCGTTTCTTCCTGTCAGCGCGGCCGGGGCCTCAGAGCGCATGCGCGCCCTTTCCCCGTCCTTTCCTGCGCGCGCTTCTCGCTCGCCCGCCCGCCCGCCGCCTCCTCTCCCGGGAAGGGCCTCGCCGTGGCTGCCCCTGGGACCCTTCAGAATTGGCAGAGCAGAGGGGCTTCTCCCTCGGCTCCAGTTTTTAGGCCTTCCTTCTCCCTCCGTCTGGCGCCCCGCTGCCCCTTCTGCCCTCCCGGAGAGGTGAGGGGGGCCGAAGGCTTTCCTCTTAAAATGAAGTTCGCTGCAGGAGCGTAAGGGAAGCCGCTACCACCGACCCCGGCCTAGCTCAGTATCGTGACTGACAGCAGCTGTACAGGGTTTCAGGCGGGAATTCTCCCACTTGAGCTCTCCTGACAGTTAAGAGCTGTTCGGAAGGGAAACGGACTTCCTCGAAAGGTGGTGGTGGGCTTTCCTTCACTGGAGGTTTTCAAGCAGAGGTTGGGTGGCCCTCTGTCATGGATGCTTTAGCTGAGATTCCTGCTTTGCAGGGGGTTGGACTAGATGACCCTAGGGACCCCTCTCAGCTCTTATGATGCTGTGAGGGCAGGGGTGCTTGAACCTAGGACCTTATCCATGCAAAGTGTGTGCTCCATAACAGACCCTTCCCCAAATTTGGCAGCAACTAGCAGTTCGAACAGGAGTGCCTGGCGTGCTCTGGTTCATGGGGTCACAAAGAGTCGGACATGACTAAACGACTAAACAACAAAGCAGTTCGAAAGCACGTCAAAGTGCAAGTAGATAAATAGGTATCGCTCCGGCGGGAAAGTAAACGGCGTTTCCGTGCGCTGCTCTGGTTCGCCAGAAGCGGCTTAGTCATGCTGGCCACATGACCCAGAAGCTGTCCGCCAGCTCCCTCGGCCAATAAAGCGAGATGAGCTCCGCATGAGTCGGCCATGACTGGACCTAATGTTCAGGGGTCCCTTTACATTTTTACAGTATAGGGAGTCCCCCATATAATGCGTCTCAGACCGTTTTGCAAATTCCTTCACTGAGGGGACTTGGGAAATATGTTTCTGGGTGCAAGGAATTCAAACCTGCTATCCTTTTTTTGTGATTGGACAGCATTTAGCTTGGTAAGTCTACGTGTGATGAAGCACATACAGTTGTACCTTGGATCTCGAACGCCTTGTGACTCAAACGTTTTGGCTCCCGAACGCCGCAAACCCAGAAGTGAGGGCTCTGGTTTGCGAACGTTTTTTGGAAGCCGAACGTCCAACGTGGCTTAAGCGGCTTCTAATTGAGTGCAGGAAGCGCCTGCAGCCAATCAGAAGCCGCGCCTTGGTTGTTGAACATTTTTGGAAGTCGAATGGACTTCCGGAGCGGATTCCGTTTGACAAGGTACGACTGTAATTTGCTTTTGGAAAACCAAAGAATTTTAATTTTACCTTCTGAAAATTAGGTAGTTCTAAAGATTAATTAATAAATAAAAATGATAATAAAAAATATAACAGCAAGTACTTGGCAATCATTTTTAATGATTTCTATGCAGTTTAACACATTTTACTTACCAAGCAAAACTAAATTATATTAATTTAACAAAAACGTCTTTTGAATTTCCATATTATGTTACAACTTTTTATCACTCACTTTTTTGCAAAATGGAAGTTGAAAAATTCAACATATCCTAGTAGCAGTGCAGCCTCCACACTGGCTGTCAGCAGCTGTCCAGGATTTCCTATAGGGGTCTCCCTGAGCCCTGTGTAAAGATGCTGGAGAATGAACCTGAGACCTTATACTTGCAAAGCATTTTCTCTGCTCTGGTGCTCTGGTCCTGCCTTCCTGTAACACAAAAAGTTCAGGGCTAAGTTTGATTTTGACATAATAATAATCTTTTATTTATATCCTGCCCTCCCCAGCCGAAGTCGGGCTCAGGGCAGCTAGCATCAGATATATAACATTGATTTAAAATCAAACAATAATTAAATTACCTCCTAAAAACAGGTGAAAATCAAATTAAAATCTAATTAGATGGCTTTCCGTAGTGTTAGGGTTTTTGCTCCTGTAAAGCAGCATTGTCCTATACATGTTTTCTTAGAAGTCCCACTATTAGTCCTTGCACAGTAAGTGTGTTTAGGATTGCAACCTACGTCTTAAGATTGACACTTATATGTGCTTACTTGGGAATAAGCTCCATGAAATTCATTGGGACTTACTCTGTGTGTGTGTGTGTGTGTGTGTGTGTGTGTGACACAGAAAGAGTTTGCTGTGCTTTACAACACAGTTCTAGGTGTACTTACTTAGGTAGAAAAGTAATAGCTGTACCACTGTGCTAATTGGGGTTCATTACCATGTAAGTGTGCAGGAGGGCACAGCCTAAGAACACTTTTTAAATACTGCATTGTGGAAAGAATGATGCAACTGAAATGTTTCTGCTGTAAAGTTAACATGCTGAAACTCTTGCACAGTGATGCGGAGAGTACAGGTTTCCTTGCTTGAAATAGGCAAAGGAAGAGATTGGCCCTCAAGCTTATTGATTTAGAGATTGTTTCCCAAGCCATAATGGGTATCCTGGGATGTGTGCATCCCCGTTTTCTGATTAGTCTCCATGTGCTACATATGCAAGAGATGCAGTTTCTACAGGCCTTGTGAGTATGGCATCATATGGGCATTCAGTATGTTCCATGTCTGCACATTTCTGTGCATACATGTGCATAACTGAAGCAAATGAAGACAAACCAAAATAGTAGAAGATAAAATACCAGAAGAACGAAATAGACTGGAATCAGAATAACCCCAAACCAACACGAAGCCGGCAGACGAAGCAAATAAACCCACACGCGCACACTTCCCCGTGCAAAATACTTCCTTGGCTCCTGCAGGCCATGCAGAGGACAATCCTGTTGACTAAGAAGCGGTCGATCTCTTGACTCGCAACGGGACGACGAAAAGTGAGGGCTGGGAGGCTGGCACCGCAGCAATTTAGGCTGTTGTACACGCCCTGTCAGGGAACTGCCATCAGAGCATCAGGTGGTGGAGGGACTCAGGCAGGATGAAAGAGACTCAACTGCTGAAGCAGGAACCAGCAGGGGGAGGAGTGGGTCTCTGAGGGAATGCGAGCAGGAGGGAGGGCTCAGGGAGGCTTCCAGCGAGAACAGTGGAGAGGTATCGGAGTCTCCCATAGGGAGACCCACACCTCGCAGGAAACTGTCACGCCGTGAGTCCAGGAGACGTGTTTCCGTTAAGGAACTTCTTTGCTGGAAACGCTTCCGCAGACAGCCACTGTCGGACTCTACTAGTGACTAGAGCAGACATGTCTGAGGAGCTCCGTCACACACGGAGGTTTGTGGGGTCGCACAAACTCTGAGGGAGCACGTTTTCATGCACAAGCAGCTAATCAAACCCTCACAGCAGTCCGACAGTCTTTGTACGCTGCCTGTGCAAGAGAAGGCATCATGAGCGAACCAACCGGAACCGGAGGAGCAGGGGCTGGAGCTGATCCAAGCTTGGAAGATAGATACCGAGCGTTGGAGGTTCAACTGGCCCTGCAGACGGCGAGGTTGGAGGAGAGAAGGGCTCAGGATGCAGACAAGAAGGGGAGAGCCACGCAATTCCCCAGAAAGGTACCAGGATTGGTGCAGAAATTTGGGGGGGACCCCAAGGACTACCATGCTTTTAGGACAGAGATGCAATATGCCCTTAATGTGCAGTTCGATGAGTTCCCTGATGAGGAATCGCGAGTTGCTTTTGTAATTGGGCATCTTGAGAAAGGGGCTAGAGACTGGGTTCGACCCCTAATGGCAACGCACAATGACATACTAAAGGACACAATGAAGTTCTTTCGTGCAATGGATCTCATGTTTTCCAGCGATATTGAGGAAGGGGTGGTGCGCAGACAGCTAATGGCTTGTAAGCAGGGAAGTCGATCTGTCCGTGAATATTGGACTGAGTTTACCATGCTGATTCACAGACTGAGTTGGGATTTATCGGCGGCACCCGTTCAAATGCTATTTGAAGAAGGTCTTTCTTCGGGGGTGAAAGACGAGCTGGCACGGAGCCCCAGGGCGGAGTCTATGGATCAGCTGACCAAATCTGCGCTGACCATAGGAGCGCGGCAGGAGGCAAGAGCCTTGGAGAGGCGGGAAGGGAGAGGGGAACGTTGGAAGGAATTCCGCATTCCAGACATTCCTGAGCCAGCTTTCCCGCCGGCAGAGCCGATGGAAATCGGAACAGCGCGCGCGCGCGCATTTTCAAAAACCAGCGAGGGAGCTAAGAAGGAGGGAAAGGGCCCCCGGAAATGCTATCTCTGCCAACAGCCAGGCCACTTTGCCAGAGTCTGCCCCCAGAGGAAGGAATGGCAAGGGATGGTGGGAGCTGTTGAGGGGGGAGAAGAAGGGGGAGCGGAGCAGGTAAAAGCCAACGCCTGGTTGCCACAATTGGGGCACTGCAGCCAGGCCAAAGAGCAGTGAAAGTGCCCGTGCCAGAAGCTCCTCGACCTGCTCTAGTGATTGAAGTGTCGCTAGAGCTGCAGAATGGGCACCCCCTAAAAATAAAGGCGCTATTGGACTCAGGCAGCTCCTGCAATTTTATGAGCAAGGAGTTTGCTGCTGAACACCAGATACAGACCATCCCTTTAAGCAACCCCCTGCAGGTGACCACGATTGATGGCAGGGAGTTGTTGGGAGGAGGAGTCCGCTTGCAGACTGTCCCAATGATAATGAGGGTGGCAAGGCACACAGAACTGATAGCGTTTAATGTGGCCACCCTGGGAGGCGCTCCCATTATTTTGGGAATGAGCTGGCTAGCTCTACATGATCCGCTGGTTGGCTGGCATCAAAGAGTGGTGTCCTTTGGTTCAGCACATTGCCTAGAACACTGCAAAGGGGAGAAGGGTTCAGCAGGGGCCCAAGCCACCCTAGCAGGGACTGAAGTAATGGGGAAGGTGAAGGTACCACCACAGTATGCAGATCTCAGCGACGTGTTCAGCGAGAAGGAAGCTGACCAACTACCACCTCATAGACCCTTTGATTGTCAGATCAATTTACTCCCAGGAGCACAGCTTCCCGTGGGCAAGTTGTATGCCATGTCAGACAGGGAAATGCAGGAGTTGCGAGGGTTCATTGACAAGAACCTGAAGAGAGGCTTCATCAGAGAGTCCAAAGCAGCAGGGGGGAGCCCAGTGTTCTTTGTGGACAAAAAAAATGCGGACAAGCCGAGACTTGTATGTGATTTTAGGCGGCTGAATGCAGTGACTGAACCGGTGGCGTTCCCTATGCCCAGAATTGATGATATTTTGACCAGGGTGAGGAAGGGAAAGATTTTCACAAAGCTGGATCTAAGGGGGGCGTACAACCTGATACGCATAAGGAAAGGGGATGAATGGAAAACCACCATGTTTACCCCTTTGGGGGCGTTTGAATACCTCGTTATGCCATTTGGATTACAAGCAGGCTCCGCGTGTTTTCAATCTTTTATGAACCACGTGCTGGGCCCTTTGCTCTACAAGAATTGCGTTGCCTTTCTAGATGATGTGTTGGTGTATTCTGAGAATGAGGAGCAACATGTGAGAGACGTCAGAGAAGTGTTGAGCAGACTGCAAGCCAACAGGCTGTGGGTCAAACTGGAGAAGTGTCGGTTCCATACCAAGGAGGTGGAATTCCTGGGGTACCGCCTGTCAGACAAGGGATTGGCCATGGATCCCGGCAAGGTACAGGCAGTGCTGGAATGGAAAACACCCAAAACCAAGAAGGATGTGCAGAGGTTCCTAGGGTTTGGAAACTTTTATCGTAAGTTCATCCGCAACTTCGCCCATCTGACGGCGCCCATCACTGACTGTCTCAGCAGTAAAAAGAAGTTTGTATGGACGGCGGAGGCGGAGCGAGCGTTTGAGGAACTGAAAAGGGCCTTCGCCTCTGAAGAACAACTTCTGCATGTGGATTTACGAAAGAAGCTAAGGGTTGAAACAGACGCATCTGACAGAGCCATAGGGGCGGTGCTTCTTCTGCAGCCGGGGAAGGAGGAGTCAGAGTGGCGTCCGTGTGCCTTCTTCTCGCGGAAGCTGAACAAATCCGAGAGGAACTACACGGTGTACGACCGAGAACTGCTTGCTATTCATGAGGCGTTCCGGAGATGGAGGCATCTGCTAGTTGGTGCACAACATAAAGTGCAAGTGTGCACGGACCATAAAAATCTAGAGTACTGGAGAACGGCGCGAGTGCTCAACCAAAGGCAGTTGAGATGGGCCCAAGAGTTCTCCAAATTTAACTTTGAGATTTGTTATGTGCCAGGCCCAGAGAATGTTAGGGCGGACGCTCTCTCACGCAAACCTGAATATTTGGAGGGGGAGGGAGCACCCGAAGAAACCCATATCATTCCAGAGGACCGCTGGGTGTGTGGGGCGACTTTGGTGGGGCAAAGGGAATTGGTAGAGGGTACGGTGCAGGATGCATACGCCCAGGGGAAACTCAGGGATCTCAGAGGGGAGGAAGACAAATCCGGTGGTTTTGAGGAGAGAAATGGGGCATTGTATTATAAGGGAGCGTTATATATACCTGAAGGGGAATTGAGGGAGAAGGTACTCAAGCAGCTGCACGATAGCCCCACAGCAGGGCACTTTGGGCAACACAAAACCATGTGGCTGGTTACCAGGGAATTTTGGTGGCCCAAGGTCAGGGAAGATGTGCGGGAGTATGTGAGAGGGTGTGAACAATGCCAAAGAGCCAAGGGGGAGAGGCAGGCGCCGGCTGGTTTATTAGAACCACTGCCCACACCTGAGAGACCGTGGGAAGCAGTGGCAATAGATTTCATGACTGATCTGCCAAGGTCTAGAGGGAAAACAGCCATCATGGTTGTAGTAGACCTGTTAACTAAAATGGCCCACTTCATAGCCTGCTCACATGCGGTTACAGCAGAAGAAACCGCCAAATTGTTTGTAGAGAATGTGTTTAGGTTGCATGGCGCCCCCTTGAGGGTGGTTTCAGACCGAGGGAAACAATTTACTTCCAGGTTCTGGAGGAAGCTCATGAGCTTACTGCATGTAGAGGTTAATTTCTCGACGGCCCGTCATCCTGAAACCAACGGGCAGGCGGAAAGAGCAAATGGGGTTCTCCAACAATATTTGAGGTGTTATGTTAATGACAGAGAGAATGATTGGGTGGAGAAGTTGGCGTTGGCAGAATTTGCCTACAACAATGCAGAGAACGTGTCCACGGGGATGAGCCCCTTTTTGGCTAATCACGGGTGCCATCCCAGAGCCTTCCCAGGGGGGGAGGGGGAGAACTGGAGCGTTCCAGCTGCAGAACAGTTCGTGGAAGAAATGGAAGCGATCCATCGCCAGCTTCAACTCAACTTAAACAGGGCTAAGGAGGAATATAAGAGGCAGGCAGACAAAAACAGAAGGGAAGGTGAAAGCATCAGGGTGGGGGACCAGGTGTGGCTGTCAACCCAAGGGTTGCCATTCAAAGGAGGTTGTAAGAAATTAAGACCCAAAAGGCTGGGTCCGTTTGAAGTCATACAGCAGGTCAATCCAGTGGCTTTCAGGCTCCGGTTACCGAACCACATGAAGCTGCACCCAGTTTTTCACAGGTCGTTGCTGTCACCGTATAGAGGAGACAGTGAGGGGAGGGTCAATAGGGGACCAGCAATGGAGGAGAAGGAACACAGCTACCATGTAGCGGAGATCCTCGATTCCAGGTGGAAGGGAGATCAAGTAGAGTACTTGGTAATGTGGGAAGGGGAACCGGAGTCGGAAAACACCTGGGTTAGGGCAGAGGATGTCAATGACGAGGTTTTAATAGAGACTTTTCATCAGAGGTTCCCACGTAAACCTCAGCCTGTAGCGAGGTTCCGAAGGGAATACTTTGCCACCACCGACGAGGAAGAGGAGTTGGAGGGGTTCCCAGATTCTGAAGAGGAGGAGGATTCAGCTGGCCAGGACGACGATCGATGGAGAGAATTGTTCGAGACGTCAGAAGATGAGGAAGATTCGTTTCGGGGTTTTAGCCCTTCACCTCCCAGGGGGGAGGAATTGGGAGGGGGTGAGGGGGGCCCTGGAGGGGAGGTGGATGTCAGGGAACTGCCATCAGAGCATCAGGTGGTGGAGGGACTCAGGCAGGATGAAAGAGACTCAACTGCTGAAGCAGGAACCAGCAGGGGGAGGAGTGGGTCTCTGAGGGAATGCGAGCAGGAGGGAGGGCTCAGGGAGGCTTCCAGCGAGAACAGTGGAGAGGTATCGGAGTCTCCCATAGGGAGACCCACACCTCGCAGGAAACTGTCACGCCGTGAGTCCAGGAGACGCGTTTCCGTTAAGGAACTTCTTTGCTGGAAACGCTTCCGCAGACAGCCACTGTCGGACTCTACTAGTGACTAGAGCAGACATGTCTGAGGAGCTCCGTCACATACGGAGGTTTGTGGGGTCGCACAAACTCTGAGGGAGCACGTTTTCACGCACAAGCAGCTAATCAAACCCTCACACGCCCCCTTGAAGGCACCTAGTTGGGTGCCTGGCCGTGGGCGTGGGCGCCAGCCAGGTGAGTGGGAGACAGGGGGCAAACGCCCCCTGCTTGAGGCGGAATCCGGCTCCCGGCCACAACCACTCCCCTCTCTTGCAGGGAGGAGAGTCTTTCCATGTATGCACATTTCATCTGAAAACATTAAAATACTTGCATGAACATCAGCTTTGTAGTATGGTATAGGTATTACCTGGGTTGGGGAGGGAGAGTTCTTCCTTAATTATGGCCATTGTTATTCATACATGTGACTGACAACTGACAGAAATGGAAATTACTCCTGCCCTGACACAAAATAAAAAAAAAAGCTTCTACCCTGATGATCCATCATAAATTTTCTGTGAGCTAAACTGTGTGGTAGCCAGTCATGGGAAACTTAATGACTTGTTTGCTCACTGTGATGAAGGAGGTTTGTGTATGGCCATAAGGCTCCTTCAGATCTCAGCTTATTGAGCCGGTGGGTTGTGGATCCTGTGGGCAGCATGGTCAGTGTTCAGGGATGGCGGGAATTGTAATATATCAGCATCTGGGAAGGCCACGGATTCCCCATCCTTGCAATATCCATCCTCCAAATAGACCCTTCCAAACTAATAAAATTAGTTTCAAAAAGCAAAAGGTGCAGTGATGGATCTAAATTGGCTGAAACATACAGAACTTCATACTTTGGAACTGTACTGTTGAATATCTGAGAGTCATGATGGAAAACTTGCTCAAAAACTACAGTGCAGAAAGACTTGTATGGTACACAGTGCCATTAGGGATCACCCAAATTCAGGGATAGCCAGTATTAATAATCATGATAGCTAAATGGACCTTCTGTGTTAAAAACATCCACATAATCTTTGAATGCCACATTGTCTGGCTTTGACTGGCAGCCGTTGAGAGCAGAATTCTAGTCTTGACAGATGTTGATCTGATCCAGCAAGGCAATTCTTCTGTTCCTAATAATTTGTTGAACAGTGGAGGTTTCTCAGCAAAGAGTTTAGGCACTGAAAAACTAGTTCTGTGACTCACTGCCAGGGAAAGTAATGTGTACTTTGAGCTGTAAGAATGATGAGTCTGTAATTCATTCTGTAGCAGTTCATTATATATGGGCAGACGGCAAATTGGCATTCTAGGAAGAGTTTATGGATTGATTCTCCTCTGGAACAAAAAGTATGTAACATGTAAGTTACACTTGTAAATGGTATCCCAGTGTTGATTTCTGGCATGCTTGGGGATAGAATGTGGATGGTTGACATCTGTAGATATGCTGCTAACCCATACAATTCATGCCCCTCACAAAACTCTTTCCCAGTGATGGGCAGTGCATCTGTAAACAAGTGGCTTAGCTGCCAGAGCCTTTGCACCACACATAAAGGTGTTTTCATAGGCATGCTCTTGGCAGAAGATCTGGACTTCAGAAGCCTTCTGCCTTGCCCTCATGCCCTCTTCCTCCCCCCCCCCCATCCTCCCATATGGAGGGCTGATTGGTGTCTTAAGGATAATTTTGTTGATCTGGTAACATGTAAACTTCCTAAGCCCCCTATATTGCTATAATATAGCTATCTGTTTCACAAGCTTACATTATCTTTCTTCTGTTCTCTGTCTTTGGCATTCTGCTGGGCTAAATTCATTCATATATTGGCACAAAGAATCCTGTCTCAGTGCTGGAAGTAAAAGATGAGCTCCAGGTTTTGAGCAGCATGTTATCAGTGCTAAATGCAGTAATTTTAAACTGATCCCACCTTTACTTTAGAATTCTGGAGTTATCTGCCTTTCTCTCTTTAAATATGCTATTTCATATAGCTATCTAAAAATCTTTCAACAGACCACAGTTAATTTGGCCTGGATCTAAAATCACAGTTCTATACATTTTTAAATTCTATTATGTAGCATAAAAGAACAATTTTCAAGTGTAGAACAATACTGTATTGTGCTTTTCCTCAGAATAACTGCGTTAGTTTTATTTGTTGGGGCTGTCATCTTTTTCATTAATGCTTAGCAAACAATTACAAATTAACTGCAAGTTGTAAGATATCTTGTTTTTCAGTTCTTCATTTTTCAGTTTATGCTCAGAATTAATGCTGATCATAGGTGCTTAGTTTGCAGGAGATTTTAAATTCATTGTTTTAAGTTTGGGGTAAATTAAGCTGTAATGTGAAGCTGGAATACTATACTACAGAGACTGTAATCTGATATCACACTAAGTGTGACAAGTACAAGCTGCAGTGCGGCTTAGGCTTGCACAGTGTTAGAAAATGAGATATGCATACTCCCCCTCTACCCTGAAACAGCTTTTAGGAACAGAGCACAACTTTTCACTTCTGATTTCAGTTAGCCACAGTTCAGCATATCATCTGAGTACTAAACTCTGGTTAATTTTAATTCAGGTTTGTTTAAACAAGCCAGCTTCAAAACCCATGGTTTGAAGTTCGTCTATTTCAAACAAACCATAGATAAACCAAACTATGCTTAATCTTGTTGGTTCGGAAAACCTGACAAGTTGCTGTTAATCTATGGTGGAAGTGAAAGCTTCATAACTTATCACAGTCATACCAGAAGAGGAGCAAAGGGCACATGAGTCTGAGGATCATTATAGCTTGTTTTTGTCATGCTAACCTATGGTTTAATATGATGTTCAAAGTGGGCCAGTCTAAAATACTGTATCTATCTCGTCCAGAAGTCTAGAGATTCATCAAGCAAAATTTGTTAGTCAACAGGACCATTCTCCTCTCTCAATGAATAGGGTCTAGTTCCTGATCTCACCCATACCTTTGAAAGTCAGTCCAAGGTCAAGGACAATCACATGTTCTTGTTTTTTCTTTGCACTTGCCCTATAATCCATTCCCGAAAAGCACAGAGCAAAAACAAATCCTAGGTTTCCTCCAAACATTGGAGCTGCAGAGTGAGTGGGGACCACATTTCTGCAACTACAGGACATGTTCATCAGAAGTTTTCCAAGCACTTACCATGACAAGTGTGGTGAGTGATATTGTGAATCCCTGATCCTAGTCCCATTTATTTTGATTAGTACTACTGTCTTTACATTTGTGTGAACATAGGCTCCTCTGAGAACAGTGAGACTGGCCTAGGTCACACAAAGGGAAGATAATGGCAAGTAAGAGATCAGAAATTAGAGGAAGAGGAAATCTGGGCCATACAACTAACAGACTGAGAGCAACTTTTTTTGACACTAATTCTGTCCAATTAGTGGCAGACACCTGACATTATCCTCCCCAATCAGGGGCTTGGGTAACTTCTGTTTTTTTGTTCATGTTGTCAATTGGGTACACTAGTATTTTTAATTGCTAAAATAGTGAAAGGTTGCCCATATCAATTAGAATTCAGAGTAATAACCCTTCTGCCTCTATTATTCCACAACAGAGAACTGTGAGCACTCTTCTCTGCCTGACTAACCTCACAAGGTTGTTTTGAGGATAAACTGAGTGAAGGCACTTTGAGCTCTTCAGCAGAAGAGCGATATACTGATGTGACATGCAAGTCGCTAAAAGATAAAAACCAACCGTCATTTGGCTCCTCCCTAGTTAGAACTGCCTCTTGCAGTGGTAATGCCATCTGATCATTATAGCCCTTAACTATGTTTAAGAAAATTGCCTCCTGGGTTTGTGTTTTTTTTCCTTTTCCCTCCCTTTCCCCTTTGTTGTTATCTGTATAGATTGCAAGCCTGCAGGCAAGGGTCTGTGTTTTTAAATAATTTATGTGCAGCACAAAGCATTAGGTGGTTTATAGATAAGAATAAAGTTCCTGGACTTCCACTGGTGTTCACACTTGGAATGGGGATGCAACTCTTTTTGCACTTGACCCGACAGGCTTCCTCAGAGGAAGAACTGTGATATCATCCTGGAAAATGTAGTGCATTCAGTCTGTGCAAAGGCCTAAAAGGCTCGTTGTATGGACTGAAAATCATTTTCTTGTATAGTGAGATAGTGTGCACATTGTGAAAAGTGTTTGCCGTATATTTTCTTGGCATTGGCAATGAGCTGAACTTTCCTGCAAAACCAAAGCATGTGTTCATCTTCTGTACCCACACTCTCACACTAAAGATGGATGCTAAACCTGCTGTTGTTTACACGTTTGGACAATAACTTGTAAACTTGCTGCTTCTGGTTTTTTCTTGTTCATCTTTGGAGGCCATTGAGCATTTCATTTCTTTCCTCTTAATTATGTCTAGCAAGCATTATTAGAAGTTGCTTGTTCACTGAAATTGTTGATGCTTAGACTTTGAGGGGAAATCTTACAATTTTCACTTCCTAAAAATCTTGCTGAATGAGGTCATTGTAGTAGTAAGTGTTTTGTTTTCATTGGCATGAAATAATTTAAAACCTCACTATATGCAAGCAGCAATCTGGATAGAAACACTTCTGCATCTGAATAATTCAGTATCAATATCCCTCCTGATTTGCAAGAGGAATATGTAAAATTCAGAGATCTACAATGGAATGTTACTTGAATAAAACACTTAGGAATATGGTTTCTTCCAGATTTTCAACAATAAGAGATTACAATAGCAAAAAGATTACCAGCACAAAAATAAAAAAATATCTGGAACAGTACAAACAATACCCTTTTTCCTGGTTAGAAAAGATTACTGCAGTTAATGTCATTATTCTCCTGAAAATTCTATTCCTTTTGGGAATGTTCCCTTTGGAAATAAAATATAATAAACTGACAAAAGAAAACCATGAAGTGTATGGTCAAGCAAACCACATAGAACTGCTAACACTAATCTTGGTGTTTTGATAGCCAGTAGAGGAGGCCTTGAATTTCCTGATGTTAAAAGGCATAGTCGTGGTAAAATTGGCAGTGATCAATAGTCGCTTTATCTAAAACTGATGCCTGCTCAAATTTGAAAATGGGGGAGCACCCATATACACGTATGCCTATAAATGTTACACATTATTTACAATATACTTCAAATAACTGGTGATGAATAATGAAGTCATGAAGAGATAGGAATAACACACTTTTGAGTGCTGTTATGGCAGGCAGTCATCATTTTCTACTATTTGCGACAAAGCTTTTCTTGAGGTATATCACCCTCTTTTGCCCTATGGTAAGACTTGACATCTATTCTTATGCCATACTTTTGTTGTTACCATTGAACTTCTATACTACACTTGGAGAGAGATGCTTGTCAACAGCTCCCATTCTGCATAGATCTTCAAAGCCCATGCCACTTTTGGCTAGAATTGTCAAGTTAACTGTTGACGTGGTTGATGCTGGAGCTGTTTTTGTCTCCCCTTAGGTATGGCTTTGTTGAGTTTGATGATGTGCGTGATGCTGATGACGCTGTTTATGAGCTAAATGGCAAAGATCTTTGTGGGGAACGTGTAATTGTTGAGCATGCCCGGGGCCCTCGCCGCGACAGCAGTTACGGTTCTGGACGCAGTAAGCACTAACATACCGTTGTATTGGTGCCTTTTATTCTATTTAAAACACAGCATTTAAAAACAGTATTTTTAAATTAAAAATGTAAAATTTGATTACTGTAGATTTTATTAAAGTAATATTATTTAGATATTAATATATTCAACTTTTTAAACTGTAATTAACTAAATGAACTTTAATTTTCATTATTTTATTTTGTAAATATATGAATGGTTTATTTGTAATGTGATTGTTTAACATAGACTTAACAAAGACCTCAATGTTTCAATTAAGAGTCCTTTGAGGCTAAGATGACTGCCTGTTCCATTTGCTGACCCTGGGTTGCCTTTCCATGAGTGGCTCTTTGACCTTTGTGGCCCTTGGCTGACCCAAAAAGGAAGCCATGTGACGACCGCAACCTTTTCCCATTAGACGTGGGTGGTGAGGACCCCAAGGGTTAGAGACAGATGTGATTAAACTGAAATAGGTGCCTGAAACCTTTATTCATGTTATATATTCAGAAAGCTTTAAATCAATGTAAGTAACATTAGTAACTGACTATAGTGATTTGGTTTTTTTGTTTTCAAAAACATTATTTTTTATTAACTTAAACTTAGTTGCATGTTTAATTTTAATAGTAAATATAAAATATACAGTCTTTTAATTCTGTGCTAATGTTCTAGACATAATGTATATAGACCTTTTTAAATGTCTGACTCTCGTAACATAAAATTTTTAACACTGAGAATGTAGTTTAGGCTAATGGGAGGGGGGAACTAAATGTATTTACCGGCTGTTGGGTAGACTAGTATTTATTTTCTTTGGGGGTATAGATTAACCACCTGGCTCCACTACCTTACCTGAAGTATTCCATCTGCTTATCACCTCTAAAGGTGGATATGGTTATAGAAGAAGTGGAAGAGATAAGTACGGTCCTCCGACCCGTACTGAATACAGATTGATCGTTGAAAATCTGTCAAGTCGTTGCAGTTGGCAGGATTTGAAGGTATGCCATCTCTGTGCCTCTGCTAGTGCTGATAAAGGTTTGAAAACATAAATTGTGCTTCTCTTGTTAAGCCTTGCTTTTGGCCTGTGGTCCACACAAATATATTTTTCATTTTTCATGGAAACCCTGGGTGGTATTCAGTTATGCTTTACTCAGAGTAAACCCACTGAAATTTGTGAACATTACTAAGGTAATTAATTTCAATGGATCTATGCTTAACTGAAAACCACCACCTGTCCAGAATAATGGACATTGTGTTAAATCTTACTGCAGTGTACAAAGCACAACAGAGAACAGTAAAAGTGATAAGCTCCTTGAGCATGAGGGTTTCAGCCTGTGCAGTTATTGTGCACACTGAATATTTTATTATTTCAGATGTTTTATTTCATTTAGTTGTTTCATGAAAGTTATATAGACTGCTTGATTGTAAAAAAAAAAGACCCTCATGTGCATAAATGCAGATAAGATGCTTCTGAAGTCATACAAGGTTTTGTACCTAAACTCGCATGTTGCTATGCATTTTGAAAACCTTCCCAAACAGCCAGCTTGCAGGGAATGGGGGTTCTTTCCTCTGGTTTCCTGGCTCATGTGGTTTAATGTCATGTTTCACATTGGCCTGCTTCCCTTGGAAGGCAGTGGGCTAAAATAGTACTGCGGCCACTTTGAGGAGATTAAGGGTGATAGACCCCCATAATGCAAACTGGGATGCAGAAGGATGTGTGCAGAGAAAAGGAAGGCTGAAAAGTCTGCTATGCATGCAGTCTATAAGTCTTGGTTGAATTGCTTGAGCTAAGCAAATGCGTAAGCAGATGCAATAATACCCTGTTGAATTACACTATCTGCTTTATCCTTTCTGGCCATTTTCACCAGTAATTGGACAGTATTGCTCCTCCTTTGCCAGCCCAACAGTAACATCTTCAAACAGAATGTCTGAGGTTAGAATTGCTTCTGGTAATAGACCACTGTGCTCCTTGTATTTTAGACCAGAGGTGAGGCTTGGTGTAGTGTTCAGCTGAACATTCTCGCATGCACACTTTGAAAAAGAAATGCAGTCTAGTGTGCTTTTCAGTTGCAGCATCTAGGGCAGAGCTTTCCAGACTTTTTATGTTGGTGACACAATTTTTAGACACGCATCTTTTCACGACATAGTAATTCTGTTTTACTTGCAAACTGGAGGTTAATCTAAACCCTTTCCAGCCCTAGGAGGAGCGCAGGGGGCCTTTGCACAACACACCTACACACTTCAGCCGACACATTAACATGTCACGACACACAGCTTGGAAAGCTCTGACCCTAGGGGGGATGATAACAGACAGAATCAGCTTGAAAGCATAGGTGTATTCACAGGCAATGTTCTGTCTTCCAGGATTATATGCGTCAGGCAGGTGAAGTGACGTATGCTGACGCACACAAAGGTAGAAAGAATGAAGGTGTGATTGAGTTCAAATCCTATTCTGACATGAAAAGAGCCCTTGAAAAGCTGGATGGGACAGAAGTAAATGGTAGGAAGATAAGGCTAGTGGAAGACAGGCCTGGGTCCAGGCGGCGCCGCTCCTACTCCAGAAGTCGGACTCATTCGAGGTAAGTCTGTTCACAACACTCTTTGGCAGGGCAAATGTTTGTTAGAGCTGCTGGAAAGTTATGTATTGGGCCCTTGCTTTGTTAACCTTGCAGGAACAGTGGCGAGTTGCAGAACTGTGAAGTTCTCTTGTTGGGTGATGGAAATAGAGGGGTGCTTTAAACTTAATTCCAACCATGATCAAACAGATGAGAGTTTAGGTTTGCTCATTGCTAATCTCCACCTCTGATCTTGGTTTGAGGCACAGCCAAAGTTAGCAATTTCATTCAAGCCAGCAAACTGTGTTCATGCCTTACGACAGTTGGAAGCCAGAGTGAGACCTGGGTAGAGCCATAGCTCAGTAGCAGAGTAGCAGAATCCTTGACATCTCTGGATAAGGGTTTCAGGAGCTTTTTCTACCCCTATCTGAAGCTGGAGAGCTGCTGCATCTATTGATCTCTTCCCTGATATAAGGCAGCTTTCCATGGTCCTGTAGTTTGCCAGATTAGACAAAACAGCTACATATGCTTAGCCACAAGCCAGGATCAGACACAGGGAATTATTGTGCATGGGTGAATACAAACCTGAGGTATTTATACTTAATCAAAACAAAAACAAAAAGATCCCAGTAACCCCCCACCCACCCACCCATTTGCTATTCCATGTTCCAGGAGTCTCCTAAAAATATGTAAAGACTTATAGCTACAACAATTATTTTTTCTTTCTTTCAGGTCCCGCTCTCGAAGCAGACACTCACGTAAAAGCAGGAGTCGTAGTGGCAGTAGTAAAAGCAGTCATTCAAAGAGCAGATCACGATCCAGGTAGAGCAAACTCACAGTTACTTAATTTTCAACATACTTCAGAGGATACTGATTAAGTGTTTTTAACTGATGTCAGCATGAACAAACCTTGCGTACGTAGCTGTTAAATCTAATCATTATAGATCCCTAATTTGCAGTGATTTTTGCTTTGATTTTTTTCTTGAATTCCAGATCCCATTATTACCCTCATTAGCTTTAAAATCTAGATACTGATCTCTTACTGTTCTATTTCTGTCCCCTTCCGGTGGGTTTTATTTATTAACAGCTTGTGTGATTTGCTTCTGTAGCAATAATACTCATTTGAGTGCTACAACACACAAGTCAGATTCTGGTTACAGTACAGTATAGGAAGTTCTTAAAATGTGAACAAACTGAATGTCTCGCAGGGAAATGTGCAAGGAGGGAACATAGTGAACATATGAGCGGAAACTGATACAAGTTCAATTATTTCAACAGGGTAAGACTTGCAAGCTTCTGTTTGAGTAACAAAATCACAGAGGCTAAATTTCATTCCTGCCAATAACTGCATGAAGATTTATATAAGAATTCCTTTGCTACTTTTGGTTTTGCTTCTTAGGTCAAGATCCCATTCCAGAAGCAAGAGTCGCAGCCGAAGCAAAAGTCGAAGCCAAAAAGCAAAAAGCAGGAGTCCGAGTAAAGATGATAAAAGCAGGAGCCGCAGCAGAAGTGCAGAGAAATCCCGAAGTAAAAGTAAAGACAAGCCAGAGGATGTGGTGCAGAATAATGACGATGTTGATGATGATGACCGAGCAAAAAGTAGAAGTCCCAGCAAGGAAAAGAGTAAGAGTAAGAGTAAAAGCAGGAGTAGGAGTGGCAGTAAAGAGAAAGCAGAAGAGGAGGAGAGGGGCAGTGTGAGGGGCAGTAGAAGTAAAGAGAGAGAGAAGAGTGTTAGCAAGGCGAGAAGTAGGAGCAAAGAGGGGAGTAGGAGCAGGAGCCGTAGCAAAAGTAAGGACAAGAGGAAAGGTAGGAAGAGGAGCAGAGAGGCAAGTAGGAGCAGGAGCAGGAGTCGCAGCAGAAGTGAGAAAAGCAAGAGGCGGAGTAAACGTGACAGCAAGTCTAGCAGCAAGAAGAAAAAGAGAGAAGACCAAGAACGGTCTAGATCCAGGTCTAGATCCAGGTCCAGATCTCAGTCCAAGGAAAAAGAGCATATGAAAGCAGAACCAGACACAAAGGAAGCAAAAAGTGAGGGTGAGGAAATGGACACCCGCTGTAAATCCCGGTCCAGGTCAAATTCCAATTCTAAACAAAATGTCAGATCAAAATCTCGCTCCAGATCCAAATCTGTTTCAAAGCCAAGATCCCAATCCAAGTCTAGATCGCGGTCTGCCTCTAGATCGCATTCCCGATCTAGATCAAGGTCTCGGTCCAGATCCTAAACTTGCTGCAACCACACTTAGAGCTCTATGAGAAGTCTTTTGTACATGTTTGGTAGTTGTAGCACAAGTGATTGGAGTAGAACACATGTCACTGCTGTACATTTTTAAAACCCCGCCCCACAATGGTGTGTCTTAAGTGTTCAGTCCAGTGCTCCCTCTCTGTTGCACATTCTGGAAAATGATACTGAGAGTCTCATCAGATCATCTTCCTGGATTTCCAGAATAGCCATAGAGAATGAGCACTGCGTTTCGATGGGCTTCTAAGATTGGAATGATGACTCCTAGGTAGGTATGGTAACTTCAACAATTTGCCCTTAAATTGATGCCCTTTGATGTACGCCATTTAGTGAAAAGTGCAGAGTCTTAAATTTCATATTACTTTTGTTTCATATTTTGGACTTGCAGAGTTTGTTAATAGCACAGTCAAGAAAAATAGATACCTACAGTAAAACATAGGAAGGGGGGGGAGTAGAGTTCCACATTCTGGTATTGTGACAATATCCTTGTTTTATATTTTTTTATTTTTCCCCATCTTGCAAAGTACAGTGGCCCCTGTTTCCATTAAATTTGAATAAAGACTATTTTTGCTTGACCACACGTTGTAATGGTTTTAAGTTATGCTGCTTTGTCACTTTACATGTTCATAAGTTTTAGGCAAGATCTTCAGAAAACAGTATTTTTCCAACATTTCCTGTTATCAAGACTCCATAGTACTATTATGTGGCTGCTGACAAGATCCCTGCACAACTTGGCTTATGGTTGAAACAAAGCAAGTATCTCTGACCTACACCCTTAAGGGGATATATGACCAGTTTATTATGACCTGTTTTTAAATGATTTTAAACAAATTCACTATCCTTACTTGCACTTCTCGTACAGCATTAGGGAGAGTAACAAAATCTAATTGACAACTATGCAATTGTGCAGGGGGCCTGTCAAGCGTGGTCCCTAAAGCTTTTAATAGACACATTGAAATGAAGTTGGTCTCGAGGGTGTTTGATGTTATTATTTGTCAGTTGATGCATTGAATTGTACATGGATAAATGGTAACTGCAGTAAAGTGACTAATCCTTTATGTGGGACCCATTCAAGTTTAGATTGACGACACAGTGACAAGAAATGTGGGGTGGCCAGAACAAATGAACAGCTCCTCTATGAGGAAATGTTATGATATCTGGGGCTTTTTAGTTTAGGAAAAGGGTGAATTGGGTGGGGAGACATGGTAAGAAGTGTATACAGTTATACATAGTGTGAAGTAAGTGGATAGAGAAGTTTTCCTCCATCTCTCAGCTTTCATTGGAAGACTCCCAAGTTCTAGTATGCTAGTATGAATGCTAGGAGATTCAGGACAGACAACAGAATGCATTTCTTCACACATTACATGGTTAAACTATGGGATTCACACACCCCAGCGCCACCCAAGATATTGTGATGCCCACAAACTAGGATGGCTGTAAAAGAGACAAATTCATGGAGGACAGGGCTGTCAGTGACTACTACCCATATCTTCTACGTCCCCTGTTGGAGACAGTATGCCTTTGTATGCGACTCACCAGTGAGGAAAGTGCTGTTGGCATTTAGTCCTGCTTGCAGGCTTCCCATAAACATCTGGCTGGCCATTGTGAGAATAGGATTAGGGCTAGATAGGCCTTAGTCTGATCCAGAATGACTCTTATGTTCTTTACATGTGTGACAGTACTGCCTCACTGTTGGATACGGTGCTCAAGTGTCCTTTTCTTGCAAAATTCACTTTTATCTGAACCCAGCAACCTGATCTATACCATGTGGGTATTGAATCATTTCCAAGTGAAGACATGCATTTGTGTGCTTTATTCACAGTTACAAAGACAAAAAAGCTGGCTGTCCTTGGGAACAGATGTAATCTGGCCACTGACAGCAGATAGTTAGACATATGAAGTGATCAGGAACTTAAGAGCCTGCTGCCTAAACAATGATCTAGTACATGGCACAACTTCACCTAGATTTGGGATGTGGAACCGGTGGCCCTTAGACCAGCTTCCATCAGCCCCAGCAAGCATGGCCAGTGGGCAGGGGTGGTGGGACTTGTAATCATATCTGGAGAGCCACAGTTTCCCCATCCCTAGCTTGGATGCTGTTATGCCGTAAAACTGCTTGCCTACTCACACCTATTCATAGGGGAAGGTGATAGTCATCTAAGGCTTATTTTGTGCTGTGACACTGAACTGACGAGCTCAGGTGTCCTGGGACTTTTTCCTCTCGAGACTGATGAACACCTTTAGGCAATGTAATGAGCTAGCCTCAGCAACATGCTTTTCCATCTATTCTTTTTTGCAAACATAGCTTGAAGGAGAGTTTTATGTGTCTACTCTGAGTAGAACTTAGTTGGATACACCTATTCAGTGGTCTTCTCTGGGTATGTTGCCATTGCTCCAGTGAGTGGATTAGGAGTGCTTTCTTGCAAATGCAACCAATGAAGCTTTGTTTATGTTTTTATTCCACCTGGGAGCTCTTCAGCTTCTAAACAACCCATATGCTCAACTCCAGGTTTCAGTGCTTTGACGGCATGCATTTCTGGATCAAAGTAGGTGAACACATGCTACATCTAAAGCTCAAGAGTGCCTTAAACTCTTGGATACAGATTATTAAAGTTTGGAACTGCTGTGATCTTCTGCGGTTGTGCTGGTAGGAATAGATTTTTTCGGGTGGCACAAATATATATATATTTCTGGTTTCATTTGTTCAGTTCACTTCTATCAAGGAACTAGCTAGTGTTGCAGTTCTGATGCAAAATCTTCAAGTGGATGGTGCAAGACGTTAACAAGATTAATACATTTTCTCCTGGACTATGGTACATAATATCTACACTTTGAAAACTGTCTGTAATGGAACTGAACTATCCTTTTATAACCTTGTGTATTTAGACTAGCAATAGAGCATTTGGAAAGGGATATACATGAATTTCTTATCTGTCTCTGGACCAATACAAAAATAAACCGTTTCCTACTGCTTATTGCATCGTAGTTTATATGCCAGATCTATACTGCATGGTGCACCACTAGGGGTTATGTTTTTTAAAATGTTAGAATAAGCCTCGTAAATAAGTTTGCAGAGTTACCAGCCTGCTGGAGTGGCGGAGTAGGGATAGAGAGCTGCATTTTCATGCTATGTGCAGCAGCCCCTTTTGCAACACTGCATGCAGCAGAGAGCCACAGCGCCCTTTCCTTCCTCTTCCAGTTCACTCATTTGCATAGAATTCTGTTTGCCTACATGGAATTCCAGTCACCTGTGGCTACCAAACCAGTGTTTAAATACATGGCTGATTAAAATGTTTGCCCTGCCTTTCCTCCAGGGATCTGTCCATGGTCTTGTCCAGGCGTCCCCAAACTCGGCCCTCCAGATGTTTGGGGGGTACAGTTCCCATCATCCCTGACCACTGGTCCTGTTAGCTAGGGATGATGGGAGTTGTAGTCCCAAAACATCTGGAGGTCTGAGTTTGGGGGTGCCTGGTCTTGTCCTCCTACCCTTACCACAACCCGGTGAAGCAGGTTGAGCTGAAGATGAGTGACTGGTTCAGGGGCAAGATTTGTGGCTGAGCAGGAAATTGAAATGGAGTTACCCTAACTGAAGTCAAAAGTTCCAGCCATTTCACTGCAGTTGTTCAGTGGTTTGAAGAATGCTGTAACAGCAACCTGATGTGGCAGCCTTTCATTCCATGGCTATACTGGGCTGTGAGCAATTCCTATCTAAAATCCTGACAAATTACTAGCAGTAAGTGTAAATACTGAGCTGGATGCAGGAGAATCATAGAGTTGGAAGGTGCCACGAGGGTGCAATGTCTCTGGAGCCTTTTCCCCCAACATGGATCTCAAAACAACGTCCCATGAGATTAAGAGTCTCATGCTCTACAACTGAGCTATCCCAGCTCTGTTTCAATATACAGAGCTTCCTATGATGTTCCAGCACATGGTTCAGCAGCCAAGTGGGATGTGTTCCCCTCCTTTCCTGAAGCAGCAAGACGATGGCAACAATAATGGTGCTGGACATAGTGGGCTAGAGGAGGAGCTACATTGGGGATATTGGAGATGGGAGGATGTACCAGAGAGGGAAGTGAATGCGAAAGAAAAAGGGGCCCTTGGCTTACGTTCCCTCTCCACCCCACCCCACTGGAATTTCATGTTACCCTGAAGTGGCAGCACTGTCAAGAGGCTTCAAATGAAATTTTAGGAGAGATGGGATACATGTCATCCAGCCTTTCAAAGCATCTCTTCTTTGTGTGAAAGACAGGAAGAGTGATGGATGGGCCAAATAAGTTTCAAGGGAATGTAATATTTGAGGAATTTAATGGGGCACAACTTCAACACATTCCCTTTTGGCATTCTCAGCAGCACGTCAAGTCTAGGTGCAAGCAATATTTAATCCTTTCTGTGAAAGCATAATGGGTGGCTGCTAGCCAACCGTTTTCCAAAGGGTCAACACAGCTACTTTGGATATTTTTTTTGGAAGAAGAGGATTTTGCACCACCTGAAGGCAGGACTTGATTCCATTATGGGAAATCCTCTCCAGTCTAAGGAAAGCTATCCAGTGTAGCTTCTATTGAACTTTTGCCTAGCACACCTAAAATTAATTTCTGACTTTGCTAATTGAAGGGCTACCTAGTTTGTCTTAATTCCTGTTTTTTGAGCTATCAAGGAACCTTGATGTGCATCTAAGAATGAAGACACAACTGGATAACAGCCAGCACTATGTTTTCAGGGATGGGAAATCATCCATTGTTAATTCTTCCTTTAAGCAATTCATATACAGCTTAATTACCGAAGTTTCCTAGAAGGCCTTGGTGCAACTTGATACCTGCATAGCAGCTGAAAGAACCTCACTTGAATGCCTGCTACGTTTTTGCCACCCTGCCTTCTTTCATAAGACTGTGGCCAGATGCAGAGGGAGCACCATCCATCTGAGGCCAGATACAAAGAGCTCCATCCATCTTTCTCCAGGGTTCAGGCATGCTAATCAGCTTCTGTAGAGAGGAGCACAGGAGAGCACAGGAATAAGATGTCCTCTGCATGACGCCAATAGGGAGAGGGAAAGCGGAGGAAGAGCTTCCCCTTAGGAAAACACCAAAAGAAATATCAGACAAGTAGGAAGAGAACAATGTGAGGGCAGTATCAATAGATGCAAAATTCAGAATGAGACTGACTTTCAAAATTAGCATCTCTAGGCACACTTGCGAGAGAGGTTATTCTGGCTCAATGAATTTGACTTTAAAAATAAAATAAAAACGATGCATTTTTTTTTCAAAAGGGACACACTGGTGCTTTGATCAAGCATCTTCAAAAAAGACCAGTCTGGGGCTTAACTTGGATGTGTGCCCTTCCCGTCAACAGAATTTTTTATCTCACCATAA
Organism: Podarcis liolepis; assembly: GCF_965112155.1. Classification (NCBI taxonomy): domain Eukaryota; kingdom Metazoa; phylum Chordata; class Lepidosauria; order Squamata; family Lacertidae; genus Podarcis; species Podarcis liolepis. The sequence continues at coordinate 69,660,427 of NC_139561.1, read as the reverse complement.
AAAAAGGTGAGGGGGATGAAAAGGTAATGCTTCCAAAAGACTTGCTGAAAGGCCCTGACGAAGTGTATTTAAAAGGGTCCCAACCTTTCTGCCTTTTATACTATTCAGGACGTCACTTTCTTCCATTGCCACAAAGAAGCAATATAAAGGACGGTATTAGCAGCCCCATGCGGGATTTAGCACATAAAAGACTTTATTTCTTTCCGTTTAAAGATTCCACAGACATTTATACACACACATATACAGGTGATTTTTTTATCATTTTCCCTCTTCCTTGACCTCTTACGCATTATGCAGCAAAATCATTCAGCGCAGCCTTTAATTCCCCCCAGCTGCTCTCCCACAGGTTTGGGTCCCCGACAGCATTTATCTTTAGTCCCATACGTTGTGCGCAACTTCATTCTCTTCCAGGGTTGTATTGAAATGCTTTCGGAAGGAAAATAATCCCTTTGTTACTCAGAGTTTCAGGCTTGGCAAGCTTAATCCTGGGGCAAATAAAGCAACCGGCTTCTCTATTCTCGTGCTTTCTACCAAGGGACTTCCCTGTCTCAAGTTCATTCATTTGCCCAGGTCCCAAACTATCCCTCAGTGTGACAGAGAGCCCCTCCAGGTGCCCTATTAATGAGGAATTGATGGCTATTTTTGCACATGATGGTATCAGGGCAGTTGTACATGACCCCTCTCTCAGTACTGTTTGCTCCTGCAAAAATTCAGATTGGGCACAAAGCTTTGATTCTAATCGGTGTGTGCCCCATAACTTCTTGTTGAAATACTATAACTATTTACAGCACAGATGTTCTGTTTTTGTTTTATTTTGCCCTGCTTTTTGTGTTCTATTTATTTTATTATTGCATTTATATCCCACCGTTTTCTCCTAGTAACTCAAGGTGGTGTACATAGTTCTTCCCCTCCTCATTTAATCCCCACAACAAGCCTGTAAGGTACATAAGCCTGCGAAGCAGAGACTGGCCCAAGATCGCCCAGTGAGCTTCATGGCTGAAGAGATTTGAACCCTGGTCTCCCAGGCTTTATTCCAAGAGGGCATCTCCAAAAAGCAATACAATCGTACCTTGGTTTTCCAACAGCTTAGTTCTCAAACGTTTTGGCTCCTGAACGCCACAAACCCGGAAGTGAGTTTTCCGGTTTGTGAACTATTTTTGGAAGCTGAACATCCAACGGGGCTTCCTGCAGCCAATCAGAAGCCGTGCTTTGGTTTCCGAACATTTTGGAAGTCGAGCAGACTTCTGGAACAGTTTCCGTTCAACTTCCAAGGCATGACTGTAATGCAATAACATTGGGGAAGCACCACAGAACAACTGATAAAACAAAAATGTGTGTGCAATCCAGTATAAATTCACCATTAATACACTATGATTGGGTCAATTATATGTTGCAACACACACACCCAGCCTGAGCTCATGCATGACTTTCTTCAAGCATTTGCATTTTAGGTTGCTTCATAGTCCTCCAAATCCATCTTTCTCTACCACCTTGTTTGCTGGTTGCCGTTTAACACTAATTCAGTCCGTATATTTGGTTCATCAAGGTTTGTCTGTGTGGAGCAGGGGTGGGCAGAAAGTAGGTTAGGTTCTGCTAGGAAACCTCTGGCTGATTTGCAATGCCAACTTTGGTTTCCTCAGTTTCTCATTTTATCAGTCTTAAATTTCTGTAAGCGCCCCACCTTGGGAACCCTCGCTCTAAACTTGGTGATGATATCCAACAGGCAGCCAAACAATAGATGTTACAGGATGGGAGGTGCTGAGAGACACCCCACAACCACGAGCCTTGCCTCACACATTCATTAAGGCAGTGCTTTTTTCGGGGGGGGGGTCCAGGGGTACGCATACCCCTAAACATTTTGTGAATCTTTGTACTTTTGTCCATTTAAAGTATTTATTTGAACTATAAAGTGGTGGTTTTCTTGAGTCAAAATGAGAGTACCCCTAAACATTTTTTTTGGGGGGGGAGCACTGTATTTAGGTTCAAGACTCCGTTCACAGGTAAAGGTAAAGAGACCCCTGACCATTAGGTCCAGTTGTGGCCAACAGTGCCTGTCTAATCAGAAACTCAAGATCCCGACAGCAGCCCCTAATGTCAAGAAAATTAACAGGAACATATCTGCAAAGGCATTGCATCTGCAAGGGAAGCTCAGCTCAGTTTGCAGGAGGAGCCCCAGCTGAGCCCCAGGTCTCCAACAAAGGAAAACAGGGTAAGTACCAATACCAAATGTAGCAATTCACTGGCAAATGTATCCATGTACTGGCTCAATGGGAAAACTTTAGAAATTCATAAGATATCACTCATATCAATCTTCTCAGTTCCAATGGCACTTAGGACCCAGGGAAGTGAGGTACAAGGGGAGAGGTTAGTGAGCCCACCATAATCCCTGAGATGTACAGTCATGTCAGCAGGGCCTTCAAAAGGAGTCATGACCTAGCGTCAGACAGATAAACATCTCAATTACAAAGCCTACCCACCCCATAGTGGAACAAGACAAAGGGGTTTGTTTGACTTGACTCAGGAACCAGGGAACTGTAAATACTTTCCTTTGTACTGTGATGTACACGTGAAAAACTATATTTGATTGACAGGGGCATGCCTGGAGACCACACCATTTCTGTGACATATCTATGATGTCTTGATGATGCTTCTGGAAATGTATTATGGGAAACCTTTTTTAAAAACTGATCTAACAATTGATCAAGGCTTCTGGCTGCTTCGTCTTTGTGGTAGTTTGAAGTCTTGTTGCAACAATAAAGATTAGGCCATCTAGCCGCTGTTTTGCTTCAATCTCCTGGCTGAAGTCTCTTGCTTGTGACCCCCGACTTGAACCTGTGGGAGTCAAGGTTAGGCAATTGTAGGACGTGGGTGGCACTGTGGTCTAAACCACTGAGCCTAGGGCTTGCCGAATAGAAGGTCGGCGGTTTGAATCCCCGTGAGCTCCCGTTGCTTGGTCCCAGCTCCTGCCAACCAAGCAGTTCGAAAGCACGTCAAAGTGCAAGTAGATAAATAGGTACCGCTCCGGAGGGAAGGTAAACGGTGTTTCTGTGCGCTGCTCTGGTTTCACCAGAAGCAGCTTAGTTATGCTGGCCACATGACCCGGAAGCTGTCTGCGGACAAACGCTGGCTCCCTTGGCCAGTAAAGCGAGATGAGTGGCGCAACCCCAGAGTCGCACATGACTGGACTTAACGGTCAGGGGTCCCTTTACCTTTACCTTTTAGGGTGCTCCAAGGACTCCCTTTTACATAGAGAACAAACAGACAGACAGACAAGCCACTTTCCCAAATCTATATTGGATAAAACAGGTGTATCTGTTTTCGCTGGAAGTTAATGGAACAACAGAGAATGGGCTGCAAATTGAAGCGATTGTGCTCTCCCCAGTGCCTCCTGAGGAGCAAGAACACTGGAGGACATTTGCATCTGCCTGTTTATGTACTCCAAATCCCCAAGCCTATAAACGACCTGTGATAAGAATTTAATAGCTTCTGTACAGACAGATGCAAAGCTCACCCCTTATCTCTTGGCTCCAAAAATCCCTCTTTGAAAAAATATTGCTTGAGAAAGTACTTTCTTGATAGCGCCGGGAAGGTGCAGCAATACAGCAATGGCCAAAAATAAAAGGATGCCGCCCCCCACCCTTGGCAAAACAGAGCAAATCTGGGAGGAGGTAGGGAAAGCAAAATAATCATAATTGTGCTCATGTATCCCTCTACTGGGTACCTAATCTGCATTTAAAAGACTATATAAATATGTATTTTATGCTCGCTGTGCCTTCAAAAAACACCAGGAAATACTTTGCTATGGGTTCTATTTTTTCAACAAACCTGACATAATTTGGTATATTGAAAGAGCTGTTTCTCTTGGCTAGTTTGAAACATTTCTGTATGTGGGAAGAGGGTTTGCCATTGCCATCAGTTTAATTCAAGGCCTTAGGCAAACTAGTTGAGCAAACATTTTCGAAAACACACAGGGAGTTCTGATCCTTGGAGTTCTTGATTTCAAATGGGGGTGTCCTACTGCAAAAAAATAAAAAATTCACAGCATGCAGCTTTAATGTTTAAGTGACAACAGCACTTGGGGAACCTGCAGCAGAAATCTTCTAGTCAGTTAATCTGAAGGAGCCTTGGGCTGTTCCCATCAGAATACTGATGACAGACAGCTCTACTCCATAACATCTGAACCAGGAGAAGCTGTGCAAGCCCTGTTCCACTGGTAAGGCATGTCATCTTAGGGGGCTAAACTTTATTTTTCAAAATTTCTTCAGGGAGGGGAGGGGTCTTAAGAATGTGTTTTTGGGTGTGAGGAAGTCAAATCTGGTATTATATTTTGACTGGTCAACATTTAGCTTGGTTAATCTATGTCTGATTAAAAAGCACCTAAATTGCTCTCGGAAAACAATAAAAAAAATAATTTTACCTTCTGAAAATTTCAGGTAGTGCTGAATTTTTTGTTTTGTTTTTCTGCATAAAGCATATCCTACTAAGCATGCAACATTACCTTGTAATCATAAAACAACATTAGAAAGCAATGGCACCAGTTAATTTAAACCAAATGTAAAAGAAATTTAAGCAACTTTCATCAAGTCTTGCTTTGATTCACTGACTTGTTTCTTGGCCTCTGATGTAGCCCTCACATTTCTCATTTTATTTCATTTCATTTGACTTTTAATTTGTATGCCAGCTTTCTATATTACTATGCACAAGACAGTTTATAGCAACAAAATGTACAACAAAGATTACACACCTTATGTGTATACACCTACCTGCTTCCTTGTTTTGCACAACTCTCTATGGACTGAGCCTGGCAGGGCCATCAGTTAACTTATTTACTTCCGCTGTTGTAAGTTTACATGTCAAAGGAGGTTCACAGACCCTGTCAGAACAGTCTATCAGCAACAACAGGGATGAAACACTGGAGCTGATGGAAGGTGTCCTTCTTGGATGTACAGAAAGATCTGAGTTGGGACTTCAGAGAGCAACAACTCTCTGCCAGTTCCAATTAATTTGCTCATATGTGTGAATGTCCTCAGTCCTGTTCTCTGTTTAGGAGCCATTGTAGGTCAATCCACACTGGTTAGGATGGAAGTAGTGGTAGCCGAAGAAGAAGAAGAAGAAGAAGAAGAAGAAGAAGAAGAAGAAGAAGAAGAAGAAGAAGAAGAAGAAGAACAACAACAACAACAACAACAACAACAACAACAACAACAACAACAACAACTGGACAAGTAATATAACTGCACGTACTTGGCAATCATTTTTAATGATTTTTATGCAATTTTTTCACACATTTTTTCACACATAAATTAGTAAGACAAGTTTAAATTAATGGAAATTCCACAAAAAAACGTTCAAAAAGCGAATATTTTAATGTAGTTATTTACCAAACCAAACTAAAATATGTTAATTTAACCAATACATCTTTTGAATTCCCAAGTCATGTTACAATTTGTTAGCACTCCTCATTTTTGGAATTTGAAAGTTGAAAAATTCAACATGCCCTAGAAGCTGAAGACACAGAGGCATGGCTTGCTATGTGCTGAACCTAAGCTGGGACTCCTCTAGAAACCTAATGGGGACGCAAGATCTGATGAAGTGTTCATGCTTTGAGCCACTCCACCCTACGCTTAGGTTATACATATACATATATATACACATATGAATAAAACCATATATCATAAAGAGGCTTCAGTGACCTTCATTCTAAGGAAACTGAACCTGAGGCATGTGTTGACACCCTGGAAGTTTTCCTCAGTTTGGAGACTGAGATGTGCATGACAGGATATTGAAAGGCACAAGAAAAAGTGACTTAACAACCTGTTGCAGATAAACAAAACTTTCAGTTGCCAAATATATTGCAACCAACTGAAAGCTTGCTTGTCTGGGAGAGTGTGTTTTCATTTGTTTTTCAATACATGCTGTAATTTGTCACTGTGTTCAGACGCTGTTTTATCTTGCTGTTGAGCAACTGAAAGAGTAGTTTGCCTCATTTGAATAATCTGAAATAGTTTGCCTGTTGTATTCACTTCTGTCTTTTAATATACCTTGCATTTTATCACTGTGTATAGAAGATGGTTTACTTTGTTACTTTTTTTGTGCGCAATTATATATTGAATCAAATTTGCAGTGTTTGATGGTCCTAACTGTGCATATTGTGTTCTGGTGCTGAATGGTCCTCATTCTTAGATTCTGCCTAACTTACACAGCACACCAGACACCCCTAAATCATTATAAAATCGAAGGGTCTCTGCATCACAATTACCATGAAATGAGACACATCTCTCTAAAAATCGTGATTATTTTCCAGGACTGTGCCATAACATTCACATGAACCTTCCTGCAATTAATGGGAGATCCTTCTCTAGGTGCACCCCATGCCCAGGGTTAGATTGGTGGGAACATGAATAGAAGTCCTTTCCAGTAGTGGCACCTAAATTCCCCCCTTTAGCATATATGTTCATATCAACCTTTTAGGCAGTTTGAGGGTTTAACTGGCATTTGATTTGTTCTATATAGATTCTGGTGTGTTTTGCTGTTTTATTATGTCGTTTCATTGTAACATATTGTGGTATTCTTTTACAGTGGTACCTCGGGTTAAGTACTTAATTCATTCCGGAGGTCCATACTTAACCTGAAACTGTTCTTAACCTGAAGCAACACTTTAGCTAATGGGGCCTCCTGCAGCTGCCGCGCCGCGGGAGCCAGATTTCTGTTCTTATCCTGAAGCAAAGTTCTTAACCTGAAGCACTATTTCTGGGTTAGCGGAGTCTGTAACCTGAAGCATATGTAACCTGAAGCATATGTAACCAGAGGTACCACTGTATATCCATCTTGACCCTTTGCAGAAACTGGGCTATGCATACATATATACTGTGACTTGTATCCAATGCAGTGTTAAGTATGTTGTCATCGCAAGAATTTAAGTGTGTGAGATGGGACATTCCCCCCTCTCCTCCCCCTGTGTGCCCCTATATTTGTTCTGAGGTTCCCCCCAAACGTTTGGAGCAGTTTTAGGGAAGGGGAAGGAATAAGTCCTGTTGCAGGAATAAGTCCTGTTGCACTAATAGGACAGTTACTTAGCACTGCACTGTATACAAATCATAATAAATACATGCATTTCTTGTTGTCTATTCAGTAATTTTATTGAAAGCATTTTTATCCTGCTCTTCAGCTGGAAAGGCTCCCGGAACAGCTTACATAAATAAATATATATTAGATTAGCTTGGAGAATGTTCCTGAAGAACTGTGATGTCTGCCATTGAAGCATTTAAAGATAGAAGTGTATACCTGAGTATTATATCCCTACCCATCTTGTATCTTCTTCCATGTCCCCCCCCCCCCAAAAAAAAATTATCCCCCTTGATTGTCTCATAACGGGACAAAAAGGCAGGATACAAATCTTTCAAAACATATAAACAAATACAATCTATCTGCAGCTGTACAAACTGGAAAGCAACAGGAATGCTAAATTATCTGACAGACTTCGGTAGATTATGCATACTAGATATACTCATGGCAAGCCTGTTGTACTATTTCAGTTACAATCGATCCTTTCACTTTCAGCACAAAAGATAAAGGAAGATCAGCTCCGGTCACTCCAATCAAAACAGGGCTCATTTGGGAATCAATTGGCTGGGGGAGAAATGGGCAAACAGAGGTTTGGACTCTAAAAGGAAGCTGCTTCTTTTAATTCAGTGATACCAAAGTAAAGGTTTTTTGCAGTAGCACCAGCTGAGGTGAGCGACACCGACTTGTCCATCAAATTGGATGCATTATGCTAAACTCTTATCACCACGCCACAGCTTTAAAAAGATGAAGCCTGAAGACATATGTGAGCAATTATTTCGAACAGCCGTTATGACATTGTTGCTACACCACTGTATAAAACCTCAGCAAGCACATTGCTTTGTACTATCCATAAAGCTGTCACTTTCCAGAAGATCTAGAATGGGCTATTTTGGACAAAATCATTACAAGACACACACACACACCACCCAAATTAAATTTTTCGTATTGTATTAACATAAGCCACTTTGAAAACCTATCAAAGCTGTGCCAAAGTTCCACACGTTGTGAACTTCCTCGTTAGAGTGGCCGCTGTTACACACTTTGAAATGGCTTTGCAAACCTGGTTAGAAGGATTATACTGACTATAATCTGCAGGTTTGAACCACAGAATCATAGAGTTGGAAGGGACCCCTAACTAGTACTGTATAGAAAAATGCAGCTAAGTGGTTCTGTGGAGCAGGCAGGATGGAATATGGGGAAGGGCCATAATTCAGTGGTAGAGCATCTGCTGTAAATGCAGGTCACAGTCCTATCTCCAGGTAGGGCTGGGGGAGAACCCTATCTTAAATCCTGGAGAGCCACTACCAGTCAGTATAGAGAATACTGAGCTGGATGGCCCAATGGTTTGACTCGGACTGTGTATACACTAACCTGTTTGTAGAACAAAAATGTAGCTTTTTCTCAATCTGCAATCATTCATGCTAGTCCTCAACATACTGCTTTCAATCTAGATTGATTCTAGATCCTGCTGTCCACAGGGGTGGGTGTGGTTACTTGATACACACTTGAAATCCCTTCACAGGTGAATGAAGAAGGAAGTGGTGATTGTGATCTCCGCATGTGCCCAACCACAATGTCGTTGGCCAGGTATGAACCACATGCTTTTGTTTTCATCTGACTCAAGAGCCCTGTGATGGAAAGTGGCACAAACCAACAAAACACACGGAAACAGGAAAATGGTATAAACTGCCCTACACTGGGGAGATCTCTGTCTGGTTCAATGACAAATTAGCAACTTTGACATGGATAAGACTAACTCAGTTTGATGGACTTGACCGAAGGACACTGATGATAACTGCCACTAATAAATCCATTGTGGGTATATTTAAATTAATAAATGTTACAGCAAAATCCCACAGACCCCAGATAAACGGATACAGGATTGCAGCCTTAAGAGCAGAAGACACCATAAACATGTGTGCGCGCACATGCAGATGTGTGTGTCTGTGTGTTGTATGAGTTACACCAGTGTGGTGCTATGCATGTTTTGTTGTTGTTGTTGTTTAGTCTTTTACTTGCCAGTAATTCCTATTAAATTTGATGGGATTTCCCCCCATGTATAGGATTGCAAGTAAAATGTACCAGCATGCTGCCTAACCATCAGCAGAATTATGATTTTAACATCAAATCAGATATGCAGATTAGGCAAAATATGTGCTCCCGTTTAGTGAATTTTAATAGCAGGTTTTAAAAGTATCTCACTCTAGCAATCAAGACTAGTTTAACATGTACTTCATGTGAGCCATTTAGCTTCTCATGTATCATCTTCCTTCGATCCCATTTTCATTTAAATTGTAACAGTTTCAGGCCTGCTTGAGGCTTTATTTTTCCCTGCATTATACATGTGTCTTACAACTCCAATGGGAGAAAAATCTTTTTATTGGGGGAAAATATTGTTATTGTTTTAGCATTCAGACATAACTGAGCAATAAAATGTTCCCAATTATGGAGGTAAACAACTTGAACAAATGGCAAGATAACAAAAATACTATGCATTAAAAGTGGCAAGACAATCATGACCGCATGACAAGACTTATTGAATCATAAAAGCTGCTGTAGATGCAAAAACAGCCTTGGGTGCAAATTTGGTAAGGGGCGTTGGATGTGAACACATAAACCCTGCAAGTTATTTTCTTCATTATCAAATCCCAACCCTTTTATAAGACAAGTAATACATCAGAACTCACAAGCATAACTGTATGACATGCATGTGGATACAATACCAGGGGAAAGAAGTCTAAACCAATTCTGTTGCCACATTAAAAAACTGAAAAAGGAGCTGCTGTTCTTGAAAGCAGAGATGTCGAACCTGCAACCAGAGCCGGCCTGCTCGTGAAGCAGCTGCTTCAGGCGGCAGAATCCCATGGGCTGGGGTCACACAGAGGCAGCTTCCGTGAGATCTTGCGGATCTCTTGCCCATTCTTTGGGGCCCTGGGTGCCACAAAATTCCCCATGAGGGAGCTGTCACAATTTCAGTGCCAGGGCCATGCACGGTGCATGGCACCCACGACCCCAGGCACCCACGGTCGCGGGGCCAAGCCGGCACTCCTGATCTCTTGCAAGATTTCATGTAGCTTGCATGAGATCTCACCAGATCTCTGCCAGACCACCCCTGAAAGCTGCCGCCTCATGACCCCAGTAAGTGAGGCTTAGGCAGGACGGGGCGATGGCACCTTCCCGTTTTGCCTCAGGCGGCCAAACAGAACGAGCCACCCCTGTGTGGGACACACCCCCCCTCAACACAAGATGCTGTTGGGACTCCCAACTCCCATGAGCCCCAGCCAGCATGACCATGGGGCAGGAAGGATGGGAGCTGTAGGTCAGCAACATCCTATGGGCCAGAATCCGCATACCCACAAGATTCAGGGGTGGGTGGGTGTGTTTGTGTCGCAACTTGTGTCACGCAAAAAAAAAAAACCTCCCCTCCCAAGTCGCCTGCCAAAAACACCCCCCTGCCGCCCCCCAGGAGCCGGCCGATGCGCGCGCTCCCGCTTGAGCCTCGCGCCCCTCCCACCCTCATCCTCTCGCTCGCGCGCCCCGCCGCCTCCACTCCGGGCCTCAATCCCTCGGGTTCCCTCACAAACCGGCCGGAACGGCCCGCGCCGCCCCAGTTATTACGCGCATGCGCCTTGGCCGCTCCGAGCACCGCTCCGGTAAGGGAAGAGTGGAAGGAGGGAGAGGGGGGGGCGGGTGAAGAATTGTTGTGGGAGTTTAAAGGAGAAGAGTCCAGCGAGGGGAGGAGGTGAGTAGGGAAAAGAGATGGGGAGTGCGCGGGGGGGGGGGGTGTCGGCCAGGAAGGAAAGAGCGGAGGCTCTCAACCCCTCTTTGTACTTCGAATTCAGTTTGGGGGGGATGGGAGGAAAAGAGGATTACTTTGTGCATGGGGGGGGCCGGGGGGCCCTCGTCTTTTGTCGTCGTCGTCCGTCCCCCCGTCGCCGTCGCCGCTTCGCGTGCGCTGCACACACCGTTAGGCGGCGCTTCCTCCCGCCATTTTGAGAAGAAAGTGAGGAGGAGGAGGAAGGGGGTCTGTCCTATTAAGTGCGCTCAACACCCGTCCCCCCCAAATCGGAGTGAGTTGGTAGGTAAATGAGCGAGCGACGGAGTGGGGGCTCCCAACCCCCCACCTCGACCCGGGACTCGGAAACTGCCCCTTCCCCTCGTTTAACTCTGTGGCCGCCTCGGACACCGCCGCGCTCCCCAAGTCCTGTGGGGAAGTTTGAAGAGGATGCCAAGTTGTCTTTCCTTTCAGCTCGCCACCCCCCCCTCCCGGCCACCCGCCGCATCTTCCTTCTTCCCCATCCCATAATTTCTGCTTTGTGCTTGGGTGGGTGGGTGAGGTTTCCCCTCTCTCCCCCCTCCTCCCCACCACCTCCGCCTCCCCACCCCACAACCACCCAAAAACAAAAACAAAGGTCTTGATGGGTAGCTGTGTTAGGCTTACCGTTGCTTACCTGCGAGTAAGTCCCATTGGAGTCCCCGGAGGTTGTTTTTGTTTATTTAAAGTTGAGAGATGTCTAATGTTTCACAGTCAGGCAACAGCAAATGCCCGGTGGCATCTTCAAAGACTTATTGTGACAGGAGGTTTTGTTTACCCCTCCACTCCCCCCCCCCTATTTGCCTGATGTGTAAAAAAATATGGAGAGAAAACTATTATGGGGGGGGTGAGAGAGAGTGTCTTATTCCTGGCTATTCCTGTGGTATGGAACTGTTGCAGACTGTGACCCCAGGAAGCTGCCTATATTCCTGGTCAGATTATACTGTCTGTTGATATTGAATTCAAACCTGGGGCCTTCTACACGCAGCACTTGTGCTTTCGCTGAGCAGTGCTCCATCTCCTCCTACTTGCACGGATAATAATGCATATATGGCACAAACAGCCACAGGGCTGTTAGGAGGGGAGTCTTACATGCCCTCTAGACCAAATTGCTGCTCGCTGTAGGAAATCCAGAGTTAGAGCATCCCAATCAGAGGGCAATCCAGTCTTGAAGATCTCCAGTGAGGAGAGCTGCCCGCTCCTCTATGTAATTAGTTCCATTATCCGACTACTTTTACCATTAAGAAGTTTCTCCTAATGGGTAATTGAAATCTATCCTTCTGTAACTTAAGCCCATTAGAACTACTCCTTCTGAAGAGCAGAGAACAAGTCTTTGTCCTCTTTTACATGACAGCCTTTTAAGTATTTGAAAAGTGCTATCATTTTCTCCCTCCATCTTCTCTTTTTTAGGCTCAACATATCCAGTTTCTTCAACCTTTCCTCACAGGAGTTGTTTTCTCCAGTGCAATGTCCAGGACTGAATACAGTTCTTCAGATGGGATCTGACTAGTGCAGAGGTGTACAGAAAAAATGTAAACAGTGGGGCCAAACTGCAGAGCTCAAAAGTATACATGTCACAGATTGTACCTCTGGCATTTAATGGTCCTATTGTTTACTTTTTTTTCCTTTACACCTGTATATATGTATGTCTGCTAGCTGAGAATGGCAATTGATGAAATAAGTTCTGGGCCACAAAAACTTATGTCATAATAAACCTTTTGGTCTTTAAAGTGTCACAGGACTCCCCATTGTTCACAACAAAGTGTATACTCTCTAGGGAGCTGTAGCCAATTCTGCATGGCTCTTTGATTAGTGTACAGTACAATGAAACATGGTTTTAAACAAGGGGTTGTCTTTTTCACATATTACATTATATGTACCCTTAAGAATTTTAGATTTACAGCAAAAAATATAACATATAATTTGTCCTTGAAGATGTCTCAGATGTGGATCCTGGCTGGCCAGCTGCAACAGTCTGTACTAGTGGCACTGTGCACTTCTGAATTTCAGGAAAGGATAAGCAATGCATTCCTCATCCCCATCTCCTCTGCTGATAGGCCAGATAATTCCACAGAAAGGTTGCATTAACGCAGGATCTGAAGTAATGGGTGCAAATTTCACCAACTAACTTAATATGTAGTCCTATACAAGTCACTATCTCTTAGCCCCCTTCCTGCAATATGATTATATGACTGGTGTACTTTACAAGGCAATTGTAAAGATTACTGAGAAAATATATTCTAAGCACTTTGAGTGCTTAATCCTGTCTTGGCAGGATTATTGACTTTTGGTGGAAGAAGTCAATAATCTTCAGCAGGCTCTGCTGAAACCATTGTAGTCCCTTTGGGAGTTAATATATAGCAGAATAAAACCTCTAATTGTACCTTTACACTCCCTAAGTGTACATTCAAAATGAATTACTTTAAAGCAGGAGATAGGCCAGGAAAGCTGTTTTCTTGCTTGCAAAGATCTTTAATAAGAATTATAGAACTATATGTTTTCAGCCAAAATCATACTATGTTTCGAAATAGTTGACCATGTTCCAGTATAGAGCTTCTGTGAAATCAAACCCTTAATTTCCATGGGGCTTAAATGCTTATACATGTGCATTTGCATTGTTGCCATTTCCTCTTAAGGAGCCTCAATTGGCACTCTTTGGCAAGTAGTTACAGGGCTATGACAAAAATCAGGTGTAACTAAACTTTTCTTGAACTTCACTCTCATCCTGTAGAAATCATTCTTGCAATGAATGGGTTTACATGCATGCAGAAGTTCTAGTGTGGTGAAATAATTGTATAAGAATTACAGTTGCAAGGGATAATAGCAGGTAGAGAGATGTATACAGGGAATTAGCAAGGAGCAAAGGCCATTCTAGCAGGACATTATTCCCACCCTTCAATCCCTATTGTTTCTGCCCATGTGAATGGCCTGTGCTAATAGAATCAGTACAGTAAATTGATTTTGCTGGTAGAATTGCCTGTTTGTTTGTGTATTTCCTGATTCTGTGGGAAGGGGTGGGCTGGGGGAATACAGTGTTCCTTGTGGCCTATGGCACAAAGAGCTGTGCAGAGGTTCCCCCTGAGACTTTCATTGAAAGAATATAAGAACAGCCCTGCTGGATCAGGCCAAAGGTCCATCTAGTCCAGAATTCTGTTCACACTGGCCAACCAGATGTCTGTGAGAAGCCCATAAACAGGACCTAAGTGTGACAACGCTCTCTTTTTGTCATGCCCAGCTACTGATATTCCGGGGCATACTGTAGAAAATTTTATTTCAGAATTAGGATAAAAACTTTTTTACTTGTAGGATGGGCTCAATAGTACATGTGTAGGAGGAGCCTGTGTTGCAAGTTTGTGCAGGTAGCTACAATTTAGAAAAGTTAGTTGCAGAGTTCTCTGGATGGGGCCATGGATTGATTAGACACTAGTCTGATAAAAGTTTGGTTATTTAACTATAGCTTTGTTAAGTCCCCCCCTCCCTCACACATTGATGGTAGGAAGCATGTTCCTAGAATCCATGTTCATAGTGAAATACGCAAGTTACCTTCCGACCATGGTTTCAGATCATAGTTGATGAGCTTAGTTGGGTTTGAATGTACAAACAAGTCAGAATTAAGCTAAACAAATAATAGTTTAGCATTCTGTCTGAAACAAGTTGCTATGTATCTGCGTGTTCAGTCAGCACATCGTAATGTGGTCATCCTTTGTTCATATCCCTCACATAGTATGCTGTATGATAATTTCATCATTTCAGATTATTTCCCACCTATACAGTTATTTTGGAGACGTTAGAAGTATAGTTTCAGTGTTAGTTGTTTTTTTTGGTCAGTGAATTATTCTTGAGAATAATGGATTTTTTTTATTTTGTAGCATATTTGTCAAACATTAGAAGAATGGAATACTGGACTGTGTAGTACAGGGATGGGGAGCCTGCATCCTCCATTATTTCTGACATTAGCCATGTAGGCTGGGGTTGATGTGAGTCCAACAGTGTATAGGGGGCCACAGGTTTCCTTCCTACCCCCACTGCAAAAGCTGAAAGACAGAGGCTGCAATCCTTATACACACTTACCTGGGAGGAGGTCTCATTTAACTTCTGAGTAGACTTACTTTGGATTGTGTTGTATGGCTTTGGCCCTTTATGTGCTTATCTGGAAATAAGCTCCATTGAGCAGCAGTTAAACTTATTTCCCAGTTAACATGCATAGGATAGAATGGAAAGAGAGATGAGGCTTTGTGTTCAATTTCTAATGTAACATTATACTGCTATTGTATCAGCACCTTCAAGTTATTCATAATCAAAAATGGAAAAGTATACAGTGGTGGAAACTGTTACATGATAATGGGCATTTGTGATAAACAACTCATACTGTACTTCCTGTCAGGTTAACTTTTTTCTCTTATCTATCTTTTATGCTTTTTCTGATGATGTGACTAGGAAAACCATGTTTCATCTGCTGATGGGCAATGGAATGTTTAATATGTACAAATCATAAATTATCAAAAGAATGGCCTTGGAATCTAGTGAGAGAGTTCTAGCAAAATAATTACATGTATAACTCAAAAGAGATGGGTATATGTGTGAAACTAACAGTTATTGCCAGTAAAGGAATGCCAGTTTTCCCTCAGAAATGAATTGGATGAACAACCAACATATATATGTGGACATCATTGAACTGAGTAATTTCTCAATCTACAAATGTTTCCTTCCAAAACTGACTACTTGTAAAATATGATTTTTGTAAAATATAGATATGGTTTCTATATTTGAAGCTCCAAAGAATTCCGGTATAAATTGTCAAAGTGCATATTGCTTTTCATTTGCTCTGATTAGCAGGAATCTCTTGCTTTATGAATGATATTATCTTTTATTGCATAAGTAAATGACAGTGTTAATTTTAATGGGATGTACATGAGAGCACATTACATTCAGTTGTTATCATGGAGAGCACATTACATTCAGTTGTTATCATGGACAATAAGCATATTTCTCACTTAAATGTATTTTACCAGGTTACATTATTAAGGCTACTCTAGTAGCTGGTTATTTTACTCATTTCTCTATGACGAGATAAAGATATTGTCATTACTGGTGGCTGGGAAGTTGGTTTTTGGTTCAGTAGACTCAGAAAGGGCTTCCAGGTAGCCTGAAGTAGCTCAACCTATCATACGCGACGTGATTGTCAGTAGTTATATTGGGTCAGAAAGACCTTCAGACCTAGGGGTAGAGCAAAGAACTTTGTTCCCTTACTCAAAATAGTACAATTGAGCTTTGGATAAAGAGTTATAACGACCTTCCAAGCTTAGAATTATTTTAAGTGTACTGAATATAAGGTTATGTTAGCACATCAGTTAGATGAAATAATAAGAGAATGTGGTGTTCAACTATGTATTAACTCATGGTTTTAGTTTTTGGTGTAGCATAGCCCAATCCTATAACTGAGTTTTGTGCACTTAATCTCATTGATTTTAGTGGGCTATGACATGCCTAATTCTGCACTCTTACGTTCTTATTGTCCGGAAAGAAACATACTTTTGTGTTACTAACTTGCTTTCAAATTAAAATCTGTCTGTTTCTGAAGTATGTTAGTAAGTGAAAGTCATCCCTTAACCTTAATGTTTGATCACTTCTGATAAGGTAGACAAACAAGTTTGGTGCGCATCAAAGAATACTATTAAATTTCAGCATTTTAATTATGTGATATTAAAATGTCAAGGGCAGTGAAATATGCATAGTAATGCATATATTTCTACCAACAGAAGTCCTGTAATATTTCCAAAATAACAATTGCTCTTAGGTTTGCAACTTAATCACACTGCCTCCTATCGCAAACTATGTTTATACACTGCTCACATTTTGTTCTTAAAATTCCCAAACTCTGTTCCACTTCTATCCAAACCATTAAAAGTTGGTTAACTTCTATCCTTAACTACTGATCAGCTGCCATGGAATCTTTTAGCTCCTTACACACATACTTTCTGTTTAACCTTTCTAGTCTTTACATCCTTATGCTACAGGATGATGGTTTTTATCTGGCTGAATTGTATCCCAATAATCTTTTAGCCATGATAAAAGTGTTAATGTCTAAATTGGAGATGGCGGGTTTGTTAGGGTATTTTCTATTGGCATTTGTAGTTTTCACTAAAATAAGGAAGTGTCCGTTCATTCAGGTGCCTTGCAAATATTACCTGGTTGTGACAGCTGCTTAAAACACAAGTTCAGGAATAAGCCAATACTTTTGTAATACTTTTTGTGGTAATAAAACAATGTTAAGGGAATTACTGTTGATTGAAACACTGATCATCATAACCAACTGGCCATTCTCTTAACTTACATTTTAACCTGCAATTGTCAAAGATGAAATGATTGTGACTAGAGTGAAATAATACTTGTGTGAAGCAGGTTAATGGTGGATTAATTGATTACTTCTTCCCGATACCACTGATTAAATTTCCGTAATGCATATGACTAGGCTTCTCATTCACATCTGATTCCCACAACCACCTTTGTCATATTAATTGTGTGCCATCCAATGTACAGTTCTGTATGCATTGACTGTAAGGGCTTGAAAGGTCCCATGTAGATCTGTATACAAAAAGCCAATGCTTACATCAGAAATGGGGAACCCTTTTCAGTCTGAGGGGCATATTCATTTGTATGAAAGCTTCTGGGGTCACATGCCAGTGGTGGGCACAGGTAGAAGCAAAAGTGGTCTGTCACTTTAACTTTTGTACCGTTTGGCTACATTCCAGCCATGTCAAAGTCAAAGTTTTAAACCCATACAACACACATCTCTCCATTCTTCATTCATTATAACAGTTCAAACACATTACAGGCCAGATAAAAACATTTAAGAAGGTGCATAGCAGGACTGGAAGGGGTGGGTGGGTGCATGGCCTAGGTAGAGTCTTGAGGGCCAGATAGGCCTGGAAGACTGCAATTGACCCCCAGGACTGAGGTTCCCCACCTCTGTTTTACAGGGTTGGTCAGATGCAGTTTGTGTCCAAACAACTACTTCTGCATGTGTTTATAACATGCAGTTTATATAACATGTTTATAACGTTTAGTATAAGTGTGAGTATGACTATCATAATGGAAAGGGTTGTGAGTCATTCTGTTAGCAAACTGAGTATTGTAGGTATTATCTCCTTTTTCAGCAGTGAAAATAAGGTTATGATGTGTTGCCTTTCTAGTGGCAAATTGAAAACATTGGCTGCATTATCAGTTCTTCTTTTATCTCTGCACTGTGCCCTGGTCACCGAGTATATTTTTCTTCACTGATATTCCCATTTTTAGGAAGTGAAGGTTGTGGGGAACAGAAAAAAAGGGATGACTAGAATAGAACAGAAAAAGAATTTATGCAGGTGTTTATTGAAAAGAAAGGTATTTTCAGATCATAAGTTCAAACAGGCAGTCTGCTACTAGATAAACAATATAAACAACCCTACTGAGGCATTTGAGAAGAAAGCATGTTGTTTGCAAGCAAGGTAGCCATCAAAGGTTTCTACAAAGGAAATGTTTATTTCTGGCTTGAGGCAAACTCTTTATTCGGGATAGGGGCAGCTGATTTTAAAATGCCTGCTGTTTGCATTGGAGCAAAATGTTGATCCCTATCTTTGTGGAAGAGAAGGGTACAAAAGGAAAATAAAAGAAACAAGATTAATTGTGATAATCTGGAAATTCTGTAGAATGTAGTTCATACAGAGAGCATTTTATAGTTTTTAAAAAAGGAGAATAGACCCATTAAATCTCATTAAATATATATTTTATCTTTCAAGCAGCAGGCTGTTGTCTCTAAAGAAAGATTGTTCCTTCACAATATTCTGTTATAGTTGTTGCAGGCTTCATTTCAATACGTATATTGTCCTTGACAAAAACTCCATGATAACTTTTTCTGTAAAACATGGAGAGGTCATGACCTTGACTATATTCAGTGGCTACCATTGCATAAAAATGATACATTACCATAGTTAGATATATGGCTTGTCAATGTGGAAAACGTATGTTTACTATTATTATATTACATTGCAGTATCCCCTTATATGCCACCTTGGCTGTTAGCCCAGATCAGGGGTCAGCAAACTTTTTCAGCAGGGGGCCAGTCCACTGTCCCTCAGACATTGTGGGGGGCCGGACTATATTTTTTTGGGGGGAAATGAACGAATTCCTATGCCCCACAAATAACCCAGAGATGCATTTTAAATAAAAGCACACATTCTACTCATGTAAAAACACCAGGCAGTCCCCACAAATAACCCAGAGATGCATTTTAAATAAAAGGGCACATTCTACTCATGTAAAAACACGCTGATTCCTGGACCATCCGCGGGCCGGATTTAGAAGGCGATTGGGCTGGATCCAGCCCCTGGGCCTTAGTTTGCCTACCCAGATCATCAAAGCCTTCTGCCATAAGAATTTCCCCCCCAGATTTTCCTATTATTAGTTAAGATACTACAAATAAAAGGGGGAAATCACTCCAGCATTGCTTTTCATGTTTCTTCAAAAGTTCCTCTTCAGCACCACTTTTGACAGTACAGGAAGTTCCTAAATTGACGGTGATGCCACTAAGTCACTTTTTATCAGTGTATGTAGCATGAGCTGGCAACATTGTACAGTACTGATCCTAGGAAAACTTTGCCCACTGAGCTGGCATAGAGCTACCGCAAGAGAGTTGATAGGAAGCCTTCATGTTTGATCTGCTTCTAACAATTTGTGCATGTAATGTTAAGATAATGTAAAAGGAGAGCTTCCTGTTTCTGGCAGTGGGAAATGGCTGACTCCCATACGACTGGACCCCAGCCGTGCCGGTAATTCAGGGCTGATACGGGGGTAATTAGCCCTGGCAGACTCCCCAGGTTGGGGGAGGACTGTTTCATAGACCCGCAGATTGTCCGAGAATGCCAACTTGCATCAAGGTGCAAGTGGCAGGACACTGGGTTGCAGAGCACGGTATGGCTGGCACTCTCCGATGCCATTCTGGGAATATCTGTTTGACAGATTATGCATTAAGATATATCCTTAGATACTATCAGCACATAGGAGGAAGATAATATTGGCCATTAGATGGGCTAGTGGTTTGACTAAGTATGCCAACTGTTTTGTCAGTTTGGATTATGTTGTATAACAAGCAGTTAGTAATACAGGTGGCAACAATTTTGCTCACTTCCAGTTGATGCCCAATCCCTGATGCGTGGGTCCTTTTGGAAGAGGGCATAA
Source organism: Podarcis liolepis (assembly GCF_965112155.1). Taxonomy (NCBI): domain Eukaryota; kingdom Metazoa; phylum Chordata; class Lepidosauria; order Squamata; family Lacertidae; genus Podarcis; species Podarcis liolepis. Next base: position 69,640,335 of record NC_139561.1, on the reverse strand, counting down.
TGGGGGCATAATGGGAGTTGTGAAGTGGGGATGGAGCACAGTGGGGCAAGGTGGGCTTATTTGTGCTTCCCTTATGTGTGCGATGGCCAGGAACAGAACCCCTGCATGAAACTGTCACCACAGGTGTTTTCCTGTTGTTTTGTTGAATATAAAGATACACTATGCCCATCAAGGGCAGTCAGAAACAGAGTTCTGCATGTGAATTGCCATTTCAGATCAGAATTGATGTACATGAGGAGTTCACATATCATATGGTACACCACTGAACAGATGGCTAACTGTTAACTTACAGGAAAGACCTTCAAAGTGTTGACAACTTGTACAGTACTGTATTTTAATGTGAGAGATGCTTATGCTTCCCCTACCCATAGAACTAGGTTTATTGTATAAATGTTGTTTTATAATAGCACAATATAATGGTATTGCTGTTGTAAATCAAAGGCTAGTGTTTCATTCATTTATTTAAAAGATTTAAATCTGTGGCTAGGTGAGTCTTCCCTAGGTAAGGCCATGGTTGCAAAACCAGCCCAAGCAACCTCCATCACTTGCATCTCCCTAGACAGTGCTGGGTCCAGGAGCATTCCCTGACCCTGACTGTATACCTGACCGTTCAGAAAAAAAATGACAGCATTTAGGGAAGTTAGATAATACAATTTCTCCAAATGCAGCCCATAGGTTAAGCTGATGTGGACACAGAAGTGAATAGCAAGGCTGAGACACAAGGCAAAGGACAAGAATGAGGCAGAGTGAGGAATAGTTTATAAGCTGTACCTTGTAAGTGACTTTTTTTGGAGAGACAAGGGACTAGGAAGCATTTAACAGCTGTAACAGTATTTATTTATACAGTGTTTTATGAGCTATAAACTGTTAAATTAGGTAACAGTTAAGAGCAGAATTTGAGTTCTAAAATTTTGTAGTTTTCTAAGTTTAAAAGCAACAGTGCTTTTTCAAGTGCTGGAATCTTTGTAAATAACTTGTGAGGAAGGGTTTGCTTGGTGATGGCATTGACTGTTCATATGACTTTGGTCTATAATAACAAGTCTAAAGTGTTTATTTTACTTTTCTAATAATGTACAAATGAATTCACATCTCAAGTTCGTGTGAAATTAAAAAAACCCTACAGACTATAACATGTTTTCATGTACATTAAAGAAAACATTTTGGTTTGCACTTTTGAAGTGGATTAAAGCACTCTGGCACAACAAGCTGGACTAGAAAATACAGGATGACAATCAATTGACAGGAAGCAGTATAACCTCCACACAAACCAAAGCTCAATAAACAGCAGACATCATATAATCTCTTTCTTAGCTTAGTGCAAACAAACTAGGATGAATGTGTAATAAAAAGATAGTCTGGAAGTGACCCTAAAACTGCCTCAGGATGGAGTGTGATACCTTCAGATGCCATTGCTGGAGGTGGTACTTGCTAGAAGCCTTAGACTTATTAAGGAGTTATTTGCTGTGACTGTTTTAACTGTGTGTCCACAATGGACTTAATCAGAGAGTTCACTATAGCAGCTTGAATCATAAATGATTCTTCGAGGCAACAGACTTATTGCCTCTCAAAAGGTTTCCTTTATTAAATCAAATGGCATGAAGTTCTGCCAATGGATTGTTTTGTCTTGTATTGGTTTTTTAAAAGAACCATACAAATGAAATGGCAGTGTGATTTCCCCAGAGCAATTTGTTTTCACTGGTTATGGGTTGAACTGAATTGACTGTCAATATTTTCCTGCCTAGTTTAGTCTAGCATAGTTTTAAGGAGCAAAATGGTTAAAAATTCTCTGCAAAGGTATATGTTTTTTTGTAACCTTCATTGTTAAATGTTAGAAGCATTACATAATTTAATGTATTTTTTGTGGAACAGCTATGTAATTATTAAAGTAATCCAGCAAAATTTCCCATTATGTTATAGAATTGGAGGGCCTTTATTCTGCAGCATGAAACAGCTGTTAGGGGGGAGTGAATAAAAATATAGCTGGAACTCCTGTTGGCTCCCCACATAACACAATTATCCATGAGCTATAAAATTGAAGTTTGTGCAAATATGCAGAAGTTCTTGCTTTGTTTATTCAAAAATATGAAATATAGACCAGTGTATCCATTATTCCCATACTCTTCCCATCTCTATTTACAGTTGGAGGCATATCTGAAAAGAATCTAAGAGTAGTGTTCACTTTTACTCAAAGTAGACTTACTGAAGTTTATCTATTTTTATTAAAGTTTTTCTTGGTTTACAGAAGTACATGCCTCTTTTCTCAAGCTGTACAGTCTTTTCTACAGATCAGTTACATTTGTTATGGGATATTAGTGTTTTCTAGATAGCTTCTCTTTCTGTTCGCTTGTTACGTTTCCTTGGTAGTGAGAGAGGTTGGGGGCCCAGGGTATGGTTAGTTGGCTGCAATGGGGTTTGTTTGCCTTTGTGAGGCGGGATGGGCTTGTTGGGTCAAGTAAGCCAAATTGATTCGCATGCTGTTGGTGGGTTCTTGTTTGGTTTTGTACATGAAACAGGGGAGCCATACTGGGGTGAAGACATCCTCATCTATTTGTCCCTGTGTCAGGTTCAGATTATTGGTTAGCTTTTCTAGTAAGGCTGTTTCCCACTGGTCCTTGTTCACCCCTGACAGGTCTCTCCAGTATCTGACTGTGAGGCTACTGGCTACTGAGCGTAGCTGGGTTATAAGCTCTCTATAATGTGAGTGTTCACTGTGATATTGGAAGATGTTCAGTAGGGGGTCATTCCATGCCAAATCACCTGGTGCCATGTGCTCTGACGACTCAGATTTTCTTCAAAAAAATTTAATGTGTAGAGATACCTATGAGATAACCTTTTTTATTTTTAAAAGATTTTTTGGTCCAAAATTGGAGAAATTTTAAATTTTTTCCCCATGTTATTTAGGCTAATGCAATTTCTGTGTCAGTTTAGGAAAAAAACCTCCCGTTTCGCTTATTTTTAAACCAATTGGGCTTATTTTGGTATCAAAATAAAGCTAATTTTTGTCTCTTTCAAACTAAGGTATAAAATGGTATTAAGTGCCACAGAAAAGGGTCACCGACCATTCAAAGTGAACTTTAGTCATTTCGTACCTTGGTAGGTTTGATAAGCCATAGCACACAAACCACAACTAACACATGTATCATACTTTTTTTTGTAGAATGGGCTAATCATGAACTTGTTATGTTTTAAAAACAAGAAGGGTGTTTATCTGTGGTTATAAAATACTAAAAAAATAAGTTTTATTAATTATTTAATAAAAACAAAATACATCTCGGAACCCTTGTTCATTTTATTGTGTGAAAAACACTTCTGCAATAATATGGTCAAAGCTATTTTGTTTCCCACACATATAATATGGTCAGTGATGCTGTTTTGGCCACTGTGAGCAATATGACCTTTCTGAATCAGCAAGAAAAAAATGTATTTTATTATTTTACTTTCCAATTACAGGGTAGTTTGACTATGGGAATTCAAGCACTGATAACCTAGACTATTATAATCCACTTGGTGTAAGGGGCTACTCATGAGATTAGTTTAGAAGCTGCAGGTGATACAGAATTCTGAGGCCCAGCTGTTTCAAGGCATTTGCTACCAACTATATTCAAATCTTACTAATAGTATATAAAGCCCTAAGTAACTTGGGGCTGTTGTTGTTTAGTCGTGCCCGACTCTTCGTGACCCCATGGACCAGAGCACGCCAGGCACTCCTGTCTTCCACTGCCTCCTTAAGTACACTTGGGGCTAGTGTACTTAAAATATTTCCTTATATTTCTACCCAATCTACAATCATTTGTTGGTGCCTAGCTGTCCTCAACAAATTATGCATTTAGCATGGGAGCACCAGCATTATAGAACACTCTACCTAACATAATGAAGTCAGCATAGTCAGTAATGAACTTTGAGTGTCAGCTTAAGTCTTGATTATTTCAGCAAGCCTTCTTATGAAAAAGATATATATAGTTTTCATGTCATGATTTATAGTCAGATGAACCATTTTTGTAAACCCATTTCTTTAATGCATTCTGCTTGATTTTGTTATTTTGTTTTGGTTTTAATTGATATTCTCTACACCACATGCATATGTTTTTATATGTGTTTGTGGTACAGAAATGACTTAACAACAACAACAACAACAGTAATAGTAGTACAGGTATAAGGATCTGCTTATACCAAGTCAGACCAACTGTTCAACTATCCCAGCACTGTCACCCTGACAACAATTCCTTATCTAGATAACAGGCAGTGATTTTTTCAGGCCTGCTGCTTGAGAGCCTTTTAACTAGAGATTTGGGAGGGACCGTAGTACAGTGGCAGAGCACAAGGTCCCTGGTACAATCCACAAGTCTCCATTTAGAAAGATGAAATAGCAGGTGATGTGATAGTCGTCTGCCTAGAACTCTGCAGCTAGTCAGAGCAGACAGTGCTAGGCTCAATGAACAAATAGTCTGACTAGTATAAGGCAGCTTCCTGGGTTCTGATACTTCCTCTGAGATGTCACAGGCCTTCTCTCGGCAAAGCCTATGATTTTTCTTTAAGTCATGGCTATTTCCTAAAAAAAATTAAGTATAGAGACCTCTTCTCTCACAATAAGGTAAGAACTGTGCAAATACGCAGGTAGACAGCACACAGTTAAGTCACAAAACACTCTGTTTCTTTTACACCAATTGCTTCAGTGTGAAGATGCACCTTATTGAAGGATGACATTTTTTCATGTTTCAAAGCCTCCCCCCCTCCCTAAAATTGTTCATAAAATGTACACAACTGGCCTGTTGATTCTGTGCCTTTTTGTTTTGTTTTCAAGCCTAGTTTTGTTTCTTAATTTTTTTTAAAAAACCAAAGACTAAGCTGAAAGATGGAACAGAATATATCGGAGAAAAAACCAGCCATCGCCCAGACTGCAGACTTCGATGTAATGGGTGCCTTAGACTGGAAAGACGGCATTGCCACCTTGCCGGGTAGCAACATACAAGTAAGGAAAAAAAATAAGGGATAGGGTAAGCAAAGGCCCTAACTTAGTAAGAGTTACCAAATGTTCTTTTGTCAGGGTAGAGAAAAGACGTGCTGTGAAATGTATTGCCCTCTGGCATTAATTGGAGCTCTGGTGGCAAAAGCAAACTTGAGATGCCATCACCAAACTGAGTTAAATTTTGCTGAGATTTCTGCTTGCCTGCTGATTTAGCTATTTGTTTTTCCTGCTATGCAGTGAATCTGGAGTTTCTGGAAGCAAAATGTCAGTGAAGAAGTATAACTCACTGTTTATGCACCAAAACAGAGAACTAATTTAATATATTTTCAGCCACATTAGTACACTTAGTAAAGATAATACCCTGTTTTAACTAATTTGTGAGACAGAGGAAAGCTCTCTTCTTAGCTGGGACTCCTTGGGTACCAGTACAGTATTAGACTGCAGAATAATAACTGTAGTAGAACAAAACTGCTGCAGGGGAAAAAAGAATTGTGCTACCTTGTCTGGACCTGGTGACATCTAAGCCTCTACCAAGATGGTTCCTTACACACCTGTGCGTTATAAGAAAACTTGGAACCCAAAGCTGGTTGCTGGCAGCCAACAAGAACAACAGAGAATTGCATGGTGACAATAGAAAGGAGAGCAGAAGAAACTGTGGCTGGTTGTGCTGATCAGAGAGGCTGGTCTGAAGACTGGTTTGGCTTGTGGGCCACCTGTTGAGGAACAGGGCCTTAGCTCCAGCTTTTGGGAGGAGAGAATAGCTCAACTTTGCAGTTAATCTGCATCTAATTTGAGAGTTTTAGGCAAATATGGTTTACTGGAATACCTCTTATATATAGACTTTTTCATTACAGATTTATCCCCATCCCACCTGCTAACTGATCTCCATAATGTTATTTATTTATTTTTTAATTAAATGTGTTAGCTGTCTTTTAAAAAATCTCAAAGTGCTATAAACTATTGAAGGATTTAATATCATAAATAGCTTTAAGGATGAAGACCCTGTGAAGTAATAACTGTGTTGCATCATGCGCAGAGGGCATTTTCCTTACCCCTGATCTTTTATTCTCTTTTCCTCTCTTGGATTCTAGTGTGGGCACATAGTCCATGGGGTGTGATTTTAAAGATGGTTTGAATTCTCTCTTTTCAGAAATTGAGAATGGGCAACATTGCAATCAGAAAATTTGTCATTCATTGTTGGTATGATTTTTAAAGATACAAATTACATGCCCCCCAAGAGTAATGTTCTAATAAAATAACCACTACTTCAGCATCAATATGAAAGTCTGCCCAGTATGTCAAATCTAGGCCTGGGTGATATATCAATATATCTCCCAGGACTGGTATGAGGAGCTTCAGTCAGTGGTATATCGCTGGTGGCACTGCCGCTGCTCCTGAGTCTCTCTGCTACCAGTGTCCACTAGAGTTCCTGCCTCCAATGGCACTGCTAGCAGAGGGACTCAGGAGTGGTGGCAGTTTCACCAGCGATATATCGCTGAGTGAGACCGGCATCACACTCTGCCCTCATACAATGCAGAGGGAGAAACTTTCCTTCCCTCTCCATCTTTAAACTGCTCGACTGAGGAGTGTGCACCGGGCTGTTTCAGCTGGGGGGAGGGAACCTTTCCCTTCCCCAGCTGAGCTGCGCAAGAAAACTGCATTGTCCTAGCCCATGAGCGCCTGGGTGAAACTGCCTCAGTTCCCGAGGTAATAGCTGGGGCAGTTTCACCAGGTGCCTTGCTGGCAGAGGCCAGTGCAGCTTGTTTTTCCAACATTGTGGTATATCACCAAACCATGATGTTTGGCTGGTGATACACCACAATGTAAAAAAGCCGATATCGCCCAGCCGTAGTCATATCATCTTGCCTTTAATGACACATAATAACTGTAGTGAACTTCCCATTGTAACCACCTACATTGTGTCTAAAAACACTTGGATCATTCTTTTGTTGCTCTTCCATTTAAAAAGCAACAACATAGTTGTGACAATCTATAATTATTGATCAGCATGTTGGCTGGTTTGCATTTTCTCTCAGTCAAGTAAAAACAATGCTGGATTATCCTCAGATTTGTAAGAATGGCTCAATTTGATTACAAAACAAGTGATAAAATATTTTATTTATAAAATGCTTAAGAAAGCTTAACAAATCTTCACTTGTTTTTCAAGGGTCTTGCATTATAGTCCTGTTTATGTGTTTTAAAATATTGTTCTGCCCTCTGTAATGGGCGAATCTCTAAATACATGGAGATGGAAGTGTACTGTGAGCAGCATCCAGTCAAAAAGAAGCCCTTCTGACATCATTGATTTCAGTTCGATACATGCTTAAATATTTCACACTGAATTCATTGGGATTTAGGGTGATATCCAGCTAAGTCATAAGGGTGCGGGTGGTGCTGTGGGTTAAACCACAGAGCCCAGGGCTTGCTGATCTGAAGGTCGGCAGTTCGATGGGGTGAGCTCCTGTTGCTTGGTCCCTGTTCCTGCCAACCTAGCAATTCGAAAGCACATCAGAGTGCAAGTAGATAAATAGGTACCGCTCTGGTTCACCAGAAGTGGCTTAGTCATGCTGGCCACATGACCCGGAAGCTGTACGCTTGCTCCCTCGGCCAGTAAAGGGAGATGAGTGCCACAACCCCAGAGTTGTCCACGACTGGACCTAATGTTCAGGGGTCCCTTTACCTTTACCAGCGCAGTCATACTTTGAGTAGACCCATTGAAATTGCTTAAGTCCATTGATTTTATTGGGTCTACTCTACTAGCGGATATCAATCTTGGTGTTTACCACTAACTGGATGTACCCTGTCTGTTGAGTATTTTGGTGAATTGTGGCAGATATTGGTTAAGTGCTTACGGGGAACGAATAAACATAAACTGGATGATACAGCAGAAATGTTTACTAGTACCCATGTACCTTCCTCATTTTGAAATTCAAATAATGTACACATCACTTCCCAAACTGTTTAGAGACATTCTCCTTCTAGGTTATAACTGCATGAACCATTTAGGGGGTTGGTGCTCTAGCACTATAGGAAAGTAGGTGTATACCAGTACCAGCTTGATGTGCTGAGACACCCCTCTAAAGCAGCAGATACTGGCAACCATGGTTTTCACTTTTTAGATTTTGATTCTAAGCAGATAACCTTATGAAGGAGTGCTTACTCTCCCTCAAACAGCACTATAGTTTTGAAGATCTTCGACTGTGTATGTAATCATTCCTCATTATATTTTTATATGTTTCATAGGTCTGAATCATGTTTACCGATGATGTCTTTCTGTATGTACATTGAAAGAAATGAGTACTCATTTAATCTGTGTCTGTGCTATACTAATGATGTCCTAGAGATTATTGTCAATGCAGTATTTAATGCATTTTCTTTGCTATCAGTTCCTTTTTACTCCTATCTACCTTGTTTCCTTGTTGACTCTCATATACTGTTTCCTTTCCTTCAAAAGTCTCTTTTGTTACATGTTTACTCCATTCACTTTTTCTTCCCTGCAGTTTCGTTTAACTGAGTTTGGGACACTGGAAATAATTACAGAAGTTGAAGCAAAGGCTACAAAAGCTCTCTCTGCATCATCAATCAATACCAGTTCAGCCCTTAACTTGTCTACCTCTTCTGTGCCCAACACCATAACTGCTTGTGGTACTGAAGGTGAGCCGTAGACTATATAATGGAACAAGAGCATGAAGCCGACATAAAAAAAATTAAAATGCTTCAGTTATGTGTAGCAAGAATGGGTCTTTGTAGTAGCTTGCAATCTGGCGAAACATTTGAACTGCTTGTAATTTTTATTCATTGAGCATTATTTACAGTCACAGTTTATATTTGTCCTTAGGAACAGAAACAGTAAAAAAAGGGCGCCACTTTGAACTTTGAAACATTGTGGTTTCAACCATCAGGACTCCTGTTCTACCACACAGGGGGGCGGGAACTGGAGTGCACAATTTTCCAAATTATGTCTATTGTCCAAGAGCAATCTTGTGGGCAAGACATTGTTTCTGGAACAGGTTTGCTGGCAATGTACCGGTAATTATGGAATGCATTAACAATTCATGTTAGCAATCTTGAATTTTCACTGGAAAAGAGGAGAACATTAGCTAGCAACTTTCTGTTGTTTCTGGTGGTCAGATGCAGTTTCTTATTACTAATTCTTGTTACTTTTACATTTGTAAGACATTGCTAGGACTACTTACTGCTATTAAATTCACACAAGAGGAATAAGTGCACTGTTTGAAAACCATTTAAGCTTATCTAAATTTCTGCAGTGGGGCAGATTCACCTTCCTGACACTGATACTGCTGCTACGTGACACTGATGTCAGGAAGGTGACATTGCTGGACTTCTCTGGCCATTCCTGATACTTAGATTGGCACCATCTAAGTTAACCTGGTTGTATTGTCTCTATGGAGATTATTGAATATACTGCCAAGTTTTGTGATTTTAAACAAGGATTTATGAACAAAAATGAACTCATGCTGTATGATTACTAACTGTGTAATGCTACACATTTCCTCCTAAGCAAACTTTGTACAGTTGGGTACAATTTTCTGTTTTGTCCACATGCTATTGCTGAAGATTTTTGATCCAGAACAGAAGAATGAATCCAACTAAAGTACACATGAAAATATGCTTAGATATAGGCTTTCTTTCTTTATTTATTTTTATCAATAATTTTTTGTTATTTTCTTTAAACATACACATAATTTCGTTATAAAGTCATAGTTGCTTGCATATATTTACTATGTCTACACAAGTTTATTAAAATTTCAAAACAGATACACCTTTATCTGACATCCATGTAGAGAGTTACCGTATTTTCCCATCTATAAGACCCGCCCATGTATAAGACTCTTTTTTGGGACTCCAAATTGAGGAAATGGGGGAATTGCCCCCATGTATAAGACAACCCAAAAAATAATAATAATTTTTTTAAGCTTAATTTTTCAGGAAAATAACCTAGTCTTATACATGGAAAAATACGGTAATTTATATTGTATTCATCATATAGTTAGACCAATCTTTTTTGTTTAAGTAAGTAGATTATTATAAGAGCAACATCATTATCAATTGATAAAATAAAAAATATAAAATTGTCCCCAAAGCCAAAACCAGTAACAACAGGGTGCATATAAACAATCTATATATTAAAATGTCATTTCAATACGCATAGTTAATGACATTTTTAGCTGTTAATTTTTGTTTCTGTTTAGTTACAGCAAATCTGGCTTAAATGTAACCTATTTCTTTCAGACAGAAAATAGATTATTTTAATTACATCACCATATCTTTAAATCACTTTCTTTTATTGAATGTGGCCTTAAGGTATATGTTTAATGAGGTGCCTATAACTCATACTTTTTTGCCACAATACATTTTATTAGCCTATGGTGTTAAGACTCTTCTTGCTGTTTTTGCTGCAGCTAACACAGCTTCCCCCTCTGGAATTTGTCAATATAGATGAAGTTTTGAATTTGTCATTTCATGGGGTAGGTGCCTAGAGGCTTTATACATTTGACAAAATTCAAAACACTATTCTTCTCATCTCTAAAGTTCACCCACAGTTAAAATACCCACAGAGTCTTCATTTGTTTGTTGCTTTGGCTTAAATGGCTTCACAGACTCTTTAAATACCTGGTCCATGGTGTTCAGGAATGTAAAAAGCATTGAAAGAGCTCCATGAAAGTTGTTAGAAGTCCCAAATATTTTTATTTTGAATTAATCAGTGCCTATCATCCTTTTTTTTTTTTTTTTGCAGTGCCCAAGGACAATATTCCCAGATCTGAACTCCAAACCTGTGAAAATAACAGACACCCTGGGGAAATGGACTGCTTTGAGAATTCCCGACAGGAACCTAGAGACAGGTAATGTCTTTGGTCTCCTCTTTTGTTTCATGAAACACAAGTGGAATCTGGATTAATCTATATTTATCTCTGTATTAAAAGAGCAAGTATCAATTTCAGGGTTTTTTAAAAAGATGTTGGAAAACAGGATGGCTGGCTGCTGATGCAGTAACTAAATAGTAAGGCTGCAATGCTACACACTGAGCTGGGAGTCAATACCATTGAACTGAATGAGGTTTACTTCTGAGTGTAGGATTGCAGGGTAAATCACCTTATGAAAGAATGATAGCATTCAAGGTGGAGACTGGCCCCATGTATTGATGAGGCACTGACCAAGACAGATTAAGGGAGGTAGTGGTTTTCTCTTTATCAGCTAACATTATTCAAAAGAGAGAGAAATGCAGTTGTTGTTTTCTCTAAACAGTATTCTTTGATTAAATTTAAAATGTCTAATTATCTTTCAAAACATTTATTTCACCATGACTGAAAGTTAATTCTCAATACTTTATTCAGAAAGGTGGAAAAAACGTATTCAACCTCTGATCATTTAACTGCCCTCTGCATCCCCATCTAATTTCAAAACACTGTAACTATATATAAAGAATACTCCTGTTTGTCTGAAATTCATTTTATGTTGTGATTGCTTTAAATAGATGAGTTATAATACTCAAAAGTTTCATTAATTTGAGTAACTTCTAACTTTAGATAAATTATGTTTTGCCACCTCAGTTGTTTCCCACCATAACTTTCATACACCAGTTTTGCATTTTTAGTAATGCTAAACATTGAAGTAGCCCATAAAAATTGTTAGGATGGTAGCAAACCTGTCATTCAGATGGGGAAGTTATATTCCTGGTTACCTCACAAGACTGCCACAGCAGAAAAATGAATACATATCCAGTTTCCTTATAAAATACAAAATGAAATGAAAACTTATCAAGCAAGCTGTGATAGGAAAACAGTTGGTGGTACGTTTGAAGCATAAGAAGGCCACATTGTAGTATAAAAGTGTACAAGAGTCTTTCTTAAAGGAAATTAGCTCTGATGCTTTCATTGGATCATATTGAATGAAAATGTAAGCATTATTTCAACTTTGCAGTGCTTGTTTTCCTTGATGTGAAATATTCAGTGCTAATATGAATGAAGTTCAACATCAAGAAAACCTGCATGGTTGTGCAGTTGACCTGTGCTTCAAGAGAGGTCACTATTGTACATGATTTTGGTTTCCTGAAGTTTGATTAATTGCTAATTAAATGCCAGTTAGTACTAGCTATTAAAGCTTAAGTCCTGAACATACTTCCTAGGGAGTAAGCCTCATTGGTCATAGTGAGACATGTCTGAGTAAACATGCACAAGATTATGCTGTAAGACATACTGCTGCAGGGGCACTTGCAATCTATCTGTGCAGAACCAGCTCAGGAAGTTAAATAAATATTTGCCTCATGCTATTCAACTATTTAATTTCTTTTCATTATTGTTTTTTTTAATTTATTCATTTAAACATTTGTATCTTGCCTTTCTTTTTGTTTGGATCCACAAGGTACCTTAATAATAATATACAATCAAATAATGAAAATATAGTTAAAGAGCAATATTGCAGAATTAGCATCAGTAAAAGGAATATAACAGAGCCCATTCATTATCCCTTGTCCCAAGTGCCCTTTATAACAACAGTCTTTTAATCTAGTATGTAGACTCTAGTATGTAGTATGTAGAATTCCGCAAAATAGACATTGCTGCTGAAAAAGCCATGTCTTGCGTAGCTACCCACTGAACATCAGATGGAGCAGGGAACCTAGACCCAGGACCTCAGAAGATTATCTATAGAAGCAGGTCGGTTTTCATTGAAGAAGCTGGTCTTTGAAGTATCCTTGCCCCAGACCATTTATACTATATTGCTGTTTAAATCTGCCAGTCCAGATGCTTCACCACTGTTAACGGGAAGGGTAACTTTTTGTAACTTCACATGGATACCTTGCACTTATGTTAGGTTTTGCCTCTTGTAGAGTCTCTAAGGACATCCCAGCTGACTTTGGGAAACAGACAAGTAGCAGCCAGATGTATGAAACAGACAGACCTTCCAAGCGCCTACGAAAAAAGAGGAAGTTGCTTTTGGATTCTGAAGATGAAGAAGAAAATGCAGATGATGATGAGGTATTACAGGTTTAGTTGGAATCATAACCAAGCGACTACACTTGAGTTGGGCAGTGATGTATGTAAATCTCAAAAACTTTTTTGAATTAGAAGCTAATGTTTACATTTTACATTCAGAAAATATCACTCTGGAAAGTTTATAAATATATATTTTTATTTTGTGTGTGTGTGTGTGTGTGTGTGTGTGTGTATCATGGGGGGGGATACACTATATGGCAGGTTATGCTTTCTTGTTTGTTTTTTGCATTTCTACCTTTTTACCAAGGTACCCAAGGTGAGTTACAATTTAAAATACTAAACCTTTTTATTTTTATAAAAGAATGAAAATGTCAATCAGATGTATGAAAACCTCGGTGTATTTTCTTATCATTTAAAAAATATGTCTATTTCTAGGAAAAGAATAAATTGAATTTGAAAAACCGCAAGAATGCTAAACCAGTAAAGCAAGGTAAGCGGAAGGCTTAATGCTGAAAAGCTGCTGTATAGTGGATAATTTTGCAGCCCAGAAGGCTGGGGCTGTAGAACCGATAATATATCTAGAATAGTAGAATTAAGGGTTGTGAGTAACAGTATACCAACTTGCTCAGGTGGCCGCAAAGCATCTGGATCATTCATTCTGGCGTCATCAAACTAGAGTCCCTCCTATGAACAGCAAGCTGAATATGATAAATCCTGTTAAAATAAACACTGGAAGATAAAATTGAAATGAAACTGATAACGATTGATGGGCTCTTAAGGATCATCTTAAATTAAATTACATCCTCAAATATTGTTCATCTTTTGAATTAATTTGTTGAACGCTTTTACTAAAGTCAGAGCTGGAGACATTTACAGCACACTTAATTAAGTGGAACTTGGTAAATATGTATAAGATTGCCGCCTGTTCATATTCCTCACGATCTGTCGGCTGGCCATTTAATTTCTTTTAGATTTGCTTTATTGCTGCTAATGGTTGCTCATCTTTTCCTGTAAACAATATATTTTGAAGGACTATGGGAATTTGTTGTTTTGTACTGATCAGTAAGGGTCTGTTTGACGAGTGCACCATTTACAGCTATCTAGAAACAAGAAAACCATATTTAAATAGCATTAAAAGTCTGCCTCAGATATTTACAACACAGAAAATATTTTGAAATTTATGAACAGACATTACAAAAAACACACCAATTCTGAGTATTTCCCGCCCCCTGTTTCATTTAGAACTATTATATATGGTTATTTTTTTCTCTTGCTGTGTTTTTGTATAAATAACTGTAAATGCGTAAATAATTAATTGTATGTGGTATGTTTGTAATTTTTAAAAAAGCAACACCAGAAACCAGATCCTTCCTGCAATTAGTTTTATTCATTTCTTAAATAGTAGATAGTTTTGCTTGTTTTAGTTCCCTAATATATATTCTAGTAAGGGGAAGTTGATAGCATTAGAATTGTTGGACTGTACTTGAAAGCTGCTATCCATCTATTGTAGAATAAACGGCTTACCTTTGGATACCCAATGTGGCAAATAGAAGCACATGCATGTGTATCTCTGCTTCAATGCTTTGCCCTGCAGAAATAATTTCCCTCTCATTCTTTCTTTGCTCAGTTACTCCTGGAAAGAAGCATGTGTGGAACTGGCTGTCATACTTAGAAGAAGAAAAAATGGCACCTGCTCCACTGAAACTCTTCAAAGAGGTTGACAGCTCTTGGATAATTTATTTATTCGTGTGAATATTTAATGACTTTGTGCATTTGGTTAACAGAATTGGGGGGGGGGGCTGGTGTTGTTTTGGCATGTGCTGTGGTGCGTACAGGAGAAATAGAGTTTTCACCTTGTCAAACCAGCCTAGAGTTCTTGCACACAAAAGAGTTCTCCTACAGAGACGAACCAGACAGGGTTGACTTCCTTTATTTTGTGCTGCTGCAACACAGACTAAAGAGCTAGATTTACTGGTGGTGTTGTGTTGGCTAGCTGGCTGGCTGGCTGGGTAGTTACATCTTGTCTGAAGGGTGCTTCCTAAAATTCCATAATATCCTAAAATTAATTGAGAAGCAGTCTGCACAAAAATGTACACCCAAAGTTACGACTCTCTTTATGTCAAAACTTGAAACTTTGTTCTTGGTTGATGCTTACAAAAGTCAGAAGAAGCTACTCAGTTCAGGTATCACACCAAGTCACAATTCAGATGTCAGACCAAGTCAGTTTTGTGCTCATGATAGTTTAGAACTAAACCAATGGATTCAGTTTCCAAAGGTTTAACAGTCAAACCATGGTGTACATCAGGGTGGGGAACCTTTTTGACTGCATGGGCCAGACCCTTATCAGGATGCCTTTGGTGGGTGGGCTGTCTATTGAATGGAAGCCACTTCTGTTTCCTTGAGCAAGGTGTGCTCCTACTGCCCATCATCTTAACATTAGGTATAGGGCATGACTTCCCCCAAGTGGCTTTGTGGGCCAAATGAGGAAGCCTGGCATGCCAAGTTTGGCCCGCAGGCCAGAGATTCCCAATCCTAGTCTACAGACAGTTTTTGTCTGCTTTTGTTTTCCTATCTGCTCAGCACTTAGCTCCTTAAGTTCATTTCTCTCTCCATAGAACAGCAGCCTCTGGAGGTGAAGTGATGGCCATTACCATGGTTTGTCAGTTCTGATATCATTCTGACTATAGCTCAAAAAATGGCTTGCAAATTAATTTCAAACCATGGTTTCCAATTCTTGTTTGCTGACTGATCACAAGCCATGGTTTTTCATTTCAGAGTTAGCTTAACTATAGTCAACTGATGTCTGAACTGAGCACAGAAGCTGCTTGTCTGATGTGGCAGAAACACAATATTAGCTTTCTAGTAGTGACAGTGCTGCCAGTTGCCAGGAGATGAAGGGGTGGGAAGGTCAAGGTCGTGTGGGTGCACCAGCAGACCTAATCCAGTGTTCTCACTGTTGCACCCACTATGCCTTGACCTCCCCACTGCCTCACCCCACTCCATCATGGTAAGTGACAGTGACGCTACTGCCAAAAGTTAGCATTGCTGCTCTGTCCCACTGGGCAAGCCATTTCTGATGAATCACAGTCTTCAAATCAATATATTTGTGAATATAATTTTGATATAGATGTTATTCACCTTCCATCTCTCAGTGTAAAACAAGTACAGAGTTACCTCCATTAGAGAAAACAGATTACACTAAATAACTAGAGTTCATTTCCTTATTTTCCCCATAGAGTATTAACACTGCAACAAGAAAGTCTTCGTTGAAATGTAAAATGTTTTTCCTCCATTATTTCCACTGCAGTCCCAGTCCTTTCCACAAAACAAAAATGGATTTAAAGTTGGAATGAAGCTAGAGGGCCTAGATCCTGAACACCCATCCTTATTTTGTGTTCTTTCTGTTGCAGAGGTATTTGCCTTTCTTTGTATTGAAATCAACAGTATTAACTTATTTTCTGAATAATAAGGGGGAGGGGAAAATAGACAGACAGAGGGAAGGTCTCTAAGGCATGCCCTGGATTAGTGAGTTAAAACGATGTCTAAAGATAATGCTTCACATTCTATTTAATTAAAAATATCTTCTGCCTTGATTTTGTTATTTTAAATTAAACAACTTTAATGGTTTTAAAGTCAGAAACAGATCCTGCCAGACTCAAAGGGTATTTTCAGGTACTGTAAACAAGACAATCTTTAATGTGTGTGTGTGTGTGTGTGTGTGTGTTTGTGTTTCCTTGGGTGTTTACTTGGGTGTTTACTTGAATTACTGTATTTTTCCGTCTATAAGATGCCCCCATGTATAAGATGCCTGCTATTTTTGTGGCAACAACCAATTGCTAGTCCACCCTCGGCACTATCTGTGTATAAAACGCCCCCGTAATTTTTGACATTATTTTTTAGGAAAAAAACCTGGTTTTATACACAGAAAAATATGGTAATTTTGAGGCCTGAATAAATGCCTACACGTGTGCAAAATGGATCTCCTGGTAGGTGGGTAGGTGGGTGGGAGTGAGTGAGAGAGAGAGAGACTCAACATCAGTGTGACTGGACACTGCAGTGTAGAGACTTGAGTTCCACTGTGACAATAAGCATAAAACAGATTTCGTGGAGGAGTCCCTACAACTATAGATAGTAATTTTTTAAAGAGAGCATTTCTATCTTTTGCCAAAGATTATAAGGAGATGGAATCAATCCAGAGTTAAGTTTAAAAAACAAACCCAAACAAACAAAAAACCCTAAGGTTCATTTGACTTGTGAAAAGGATAACTTTGAGTTGCTTCATGCTTACAGGTGCAAGGGTACAGAGTGAGATTGCATTTCGATGGTTATTCTGAGTGTTATGACATCTGGGTTAATGCGGATTCTCCAGAAATCCACCCTGTTGGATGGTGTGAAAAAACAGGTCACAAGCTGCTTCCTCCTAAAGGTACATGAACTTATTTTTTTGTTCAAACAAGTGCATTTGGATGTAATGCTAAGCCACATTTTAGCACCTTGGGAACACACATGGATAAGCTTCAAGCTTTTATGCTCCCATCTCAATGGGGGTGGGGGTGTTTGAACAGAAAGTTAAAGGCATCCAGTTCCTGATTTGAGTTTGTTGTAACATCCACACTTGGAACTCTTCTTAGTTTATTTTTTAAAAAATGTTATTTATTGAAAAAAGATTTTTTTAAAATCACAGAGGAAAAAGAAAAACAAAATTACAAAAAAGACAATAACAGAAATAAAAAAATAAAAAATAAAACCATCCTTTTCAAATTCTCCACTTTCTGTACCTTCTTTCCCTGACCTCCTCCTCCTCCCGTCTCTTGTATCTTGATTAATGGAACTCTTCTTAGTTTAAACGTAGGTTTGCTGAATCAAACCTAGGTTGTTTAATTTACTATTGTGTGTCATTTCATATAAATTGTAGTTAGTTCAAACATGGATGTGGATGCTTCCAGTCTCCTTGCCAGAGGAGGGGGAAGTGAGGAGGGAGCTTGCAAACTCATGGCTCGCCTGTGCTCATTCTGATAGCACTAAAGTTAACATTGTTAAAAATGGGAAGAAGTAATTGAAATCTAAACCAATAAGTAGCCACTTCATAAAGTAGAAATGGGTACATATTAAATATAACATTTGCACCTACCTTTGCTTGCTTGCCTTTACTTGTTTGAGTAAAAGATATTAATATTTGTAAATAGCTTGTCAGGAAGGCAGTGCATAAGTGCAATAAATAATAAAATGAATAAATAATAATATGTGAGATGTTGTGACACCGTTTGCCCACCCTGTGTACAGCATGGAAATAAGCTGCTGAAGCAGTGTATTGTTTGCAGTGGATCATGTGTGGTAAACCTTAGAAGACAGAAATCTTACCGGACAGAAGAGAGTGCATTCACTTTTGCTGTAGTTTATGAAGCAGGTTTTTTTATAAGAAAAAAGACAAACTTTTTTTGATGGAGCCAAGTAATGGAAAACGTAAAATAATGAGAACTTCTTTCAGTAATGTGCAATGTAGCAAATGTATTCACTACTTTTTCCCCCTATTAATGTGTTTCCTAGAGACTTCTGAAGTTTCAGATTAATGATTAACAACTGCAATAATGTATTTAAAAGACAGAAGAAAGTGAGAGATATGTTAACTGAAGCCTGTAACTCCTGCCTATTTCACAGGGGCAGCTATTATGCAAAGTTCACATTCTTCCCACATCATTTCTATTTCTGAAAAACCAATCTGAATGTAGCAGCAGCCACTGTATAAAACAATACTTTTATCTCCCTCCATCCCTCCCTCTCTCTCTCTCTAGGTTACAAGGAAGGGGAATTTAATTGGACATCATATTTGAAGAACTGCAAAGCTCAAGCTGCCTCCAAAGCTCTTTTCAGAGCCCTGAGCACAGTAAGAGGCAGTACTGATGTTTTAGTCTTTTAAATTCCAGCCATTTCTAAAGCTTCAGCCAGGATATTATTGTGCCTTTTTCAAATGCTTGGAACAGAGGCTGAATTCCTAAGAAACAGGGGAATATCAGGTGTCAAATGGGAAGCCTATTTAATTTCTCACATTACATTTAGTAAACAGAGTTCATTGTCTGGCTTTTTATTTATGTGCACGCGGCAGACAACTATCCAAGCAAAGAAACAATTCTATTATCTGACTACTTACTAGGTGATTTGGCACAGACTGGATTGTATTTTGTCATATTTCTCTGGCATTGGCTACATTTTACCAGAATACCAGAACTTGCTCAGTCCTTGACGGGAAAATATTTGTTATACGTGTACTTACATCAAACACATTTCTGCTCATTTGAATAAATGCATTCATCTTCCCCATCTCCAGCATTTTTAAAATAGCTTTAGTTTGCTTCCCGTTCCACTCTGTCAAGTATCCTTGCTTGTACATTTGCATAGCACCTTGTCCAATCTGTAGCCTGGCAATGGTTGTCAAATTGTGTTGATTTCAATGAATGAGAAGGCTCTTTGTAACTCTTCCATGCAGGGGTAGCCTTGTGGAGAAAGTAAGATCTGTTCCAGCTTTTCTTTGAATACAAGAGCCACTTCCCAGCAGCATTTTACATAGTCATATAATTGTAGGGTTGGAAGGGATCCAAAGGGTCATCTAGTCCAACCCCTGCAATGCAGGAATCACAGCCAAAGAATCCATGACAGATGGCCATTCAAGCTCTGTTTAAAAACCTCCACTGGAGAGTCCACAACCTTCCGAAATTATCCGTTCCACTGTCAAAGAACAAGCAACCCATTTTTCAGCCAAGAATTGTGCCAGGAAGCAGTAACTGTATTTGTGGATAAACTAGCCTAGACATTATTTCTTTCACATGATTGTGTCTGCAGGGCCACTCTATATGGAAACGTTTCATATATTTGAACAAGGTCAGGATCTTTAGGTTTCAGTCTGAGTGATCCCCCTCTATTTATGGGGAACATCTGCTGTATGTCAGAGGATTTGTCCAGTAATGTGCCAGAACTTGCTGTTACCATAGTAGAATTGTCATAGGATTCAGCCTCTAGCTCTAGCTAGAGCATTTGCATTCTGCTGTCTTGATGTCATAGCGGATTATAGTTTAGAGGAGGGAGAAGAGGTTTGGATCTAAAGGTTCTCCTCCTCTGGATGAAGGAATCCTATCGGAGAAAGGGAAAATTCAGAATGCAAACCATTCCCACACATGTACTGCCAAGTTCGGTCTTTAATATGTCCAGTTAGAACAAACTCAGGAACTATGCCTGGGAAGGATTTCTACCTGAAACCTCTTTAGAAGGATAAATTTATTCAGCTGCTAGATTAACCTGCTAGTTTGACCTGGTATAGTTTGTTTTTTGATGAGACTTTCCCATATCTAACAAATTCTGGTCTTTAATGTCCACTGGAAGGTGTGATTTTTTTTAAAAAAATGCTTTATTAGCATTCATTATACTAATGAAGCTGTAATTTCAATAATTTAGCGAACTGCAATGTTTTCTCAATTTCCTCCTGTTCCTTAGCCAGTCACGCCTTCTGGTTTTCGAGTGGGAATGAAGTTGGAGGCCGTAGACAAAAAGAATCCTTCTTTAATGTGTGTAGCAACCATTGCAGACATGTTGGATAATCGGCTGCTAATTCATTTTGACAACTGGGGTGAAAGTTATGACTACTGGTAAGTAAAGAAATATCTCCTCTGTTCATGCAACTATGGTATTGCTTGACATTGCCTAGATAGAGAATGAATTTGAGTTCGGATGAGGGGGGCGCTAGTTCTGCATTTTGAGTCAGGCTCCAGTTCTGAATTTAGATTCATCAGGTCTTACTCACTTCCTGAATTTCTTAAGCTGTCTTAAACACACTTACATTTCATTTAGTGCACCTTACCTCCGAGTGAATATGTTTGGGCCCAGTTGTTTGCTTGTGACATTGTCAAAACTTGTAGAACGGTGTACAGATCACATCTTTTGGAAAATCTAGGGGGGAAATACTCTTTTACTTGCAAACTTATGCATGCTTACCATTTGTCATTATGATTTAATTAGTTATTTTAGAGGTATGTGTATGTATATGTATATATAACTATAGATAGGTATATTGTTGCAATTTGAGCCACCCTGGGAGTCCTGTAAAGGACCAAAACCCAGAATATAACTGAATAAAATTTAACATTTAAGTTTTTCTAGCTAGGTCTTAGCTAGTAGAAAAGGATTATACAACCTGCCTTAGGGTCTACATATGTCTGGAACGTTCTCTTTTTGTTTTGTAACACAATTTTCATTCATTTTCATCTTTAAACTGTTTAACATGGTTGCATCGAGAAATATCTTTGTTAACATTAGAGCATATGACATGCAACAATTACATAAAATTAAAAATTAAGCAATAAAGATACTGGGAACTTCTGAAGGTGCTAGTCTAGAACCTCTAAAGCAATGTTCCCCAACCTTGGGCCTCCAGCTGTTTTTGGACTACAATTCCCATCATCCTTGACCACTGGTCTTGCTAGCGAGGGATGATGGGAGTTGTAGTCCAAAAACAGCTGGAGGCCCAAGGTTGGGGAACACTGGTCTGAAGGGCAGGCTGCCCTACAGCATAAGAATCATTGGCTTATCCCTTCCCATGCCTGCTGATTTCTCCATGAAAATAAAATCCCACACCACAGCTGTATTTAGCTCAGTTTCTCTCTGCCTTGTTTCTGACACCAGAAATACACCCAAATGGAGGATAGAAGGTTGCAGGAGACATTAGGAGGGGAGAATTGACAAGTATGTGAAAGGTTAAGCACTCTTTTCTCACATTCACCAATGCTTAACTACACATGTTTCTCATGCCCCTTCATTCACATTACTTTAGCAATTGTGGGTTGGGAATGTTCCAAGTTAGGGTGGAACTACACATCAAGGTTTAGGAGATTAGGGAATAGTTGACAGGTGAAAAGGATAGATTGATTGTTCCATGCAGTGAACTGCTACCCACTGAAGGACATCCAATCTATTCTCATTTCTGAACCTTCTTTCTCACTGTATGCAAATTTTAAGTCTTTTGCAACCTTGATTACTAGAAGCATGCTTGGAGAAAAAGAAAGAGCACTGAGAATCCCAGCATATCAAATTATGCTGCACATACTAGGTTCCTTAAAAAAAAAAAAATACATCCTGACTTTCTTCCAAGTGGAACTCAAGGCAGGTTCTCAGCACAAGTGTAAATGCTTTGTAGATCAATGCAAATATATACAGTGGCCGCTCACACAACAGTCACACCAAGAGAGGAGAGAAGGCAAAAAGAAAAGAAAAAGAATACAGGGGAAAGCTATTTAAAAAGGCCCGGAACGAAGTCTGAGAACCAAGCCTTCACTGACCACAGACAGAGTCAGTCTGGTTAGAGGGATGACTCAATGGAAAGCAAGCATAGGGTCTGACTGATCCCTCCAGTAGGAGGCATCAACTTATTTTAGAAATGTCTTTCACCGGGATCTTCAAACGGAAATCCACATTTTTCCTGCCTTCCAAGCACTAGGAGGGATTATAACCCACTTGATACCTTCTTATGTTGAATAAGAAAAAAACCCTTCACAGTAAGTTCCAGTGTTTTGGTCTTCTTGAAGACATAGTTTTATGACTTTTAAAGCAAGTGGCTTCCATGTATGATCAGGTTCAGCAAAGAAACATCAGATTCATTCTTTCATGTACTGGCTGTGACTGGAACTAGTTCTCTCTGTTTGATCCAGGTGTGATGCTAGTAGCCCTTATATTCGACCTGTTGGTTACTGTCAAGAAACTGGAACTCCCCTTACAACACCAGCTGGTATGTTGAAAGTTCACAAGTCCCTGTTGCATTCTAAACATTTGCAAGATGTGATCTGCTCTATATGATTCAGATGTGTATGAGGTCTGTTCTGGTTTCTCCTCTCCAATTAATTCTGCTAGATTTGTAGAATGGGAGACACCCCCCCCCCGCCCTGCCCAAGAGGATGGTCATATCCCAGTTCCATTATGATAAGGGTAACTGCATGCTGGTGCTGGGTCACAAAATAGGGTCTTTGTTGACAACATGATGTATTGATGCTGGCTTAACAGTAGGGGGGTTCCTAACAACTCTCAGCACCCTTGGCAGAGTACAGTTCCCAGGAGTCTTTTGTGGGAGGCCATGACTCTTTAAAGTGGTATGATATGGCTTTAGACATAAAGTGCAGATGGAGCCCTAGATAGGAGTTGGGATGGGAAAGGAGAATTGAGAGCAAAAAGGCCTTGCTTAAAAGCTCAAAGGATCTCCACAGTGGGCTGGGGGATCTTGCTGGTGTTATTACGGCTGACTGAGGTGGCTGAAAACAGTGTGTCACACACTGCTTCAGGGAGGAACAACTGTAGATTCGGGCCATTTGTCGTGGATAGTTTAGTTTAGATTCCTGCATTGCGGGGGGGGGGGGATTGGACTAGATGACCCTCAGGACCCCTTCCAACTCTACTGTTCTATGATGTCTGGAGGGCAGCTCATAACGTTCACTTAAATCACCAAGTCCATTTTTGGCCAATCTCTAAAGATGTGGAATTTCAACTTATAAGTTTTAGAGGTAATAAAGGTGCTTTAAAAGCCACTTTACATACAGAAAATGCAGTAAAATTAACTTTAAAATGAAAATGAAAATGAAAACTAATGTAGTTATCATTATGATGTGGACCCATTTAGTGAATTTTCTGAGATTGCAAGAGTTATGGATGCTGTACTAGTTTCTACGTATTATAGATTCCATACCAAAATCTTTGAGCTTGTTTAGGCTTGCACAATTACTCCTTCCCTCACACTTTCCCTAACTACTACTTTTGTGCCAAACCATAGTTTGCTTTTGCACAAACACTGGTAACCTCTGGTTTGTGCTTATCCTCCAGACCAGAATTAAAAGCCAGGATAAAAGTTTGCAATGTTTTGGGAGGGCAAGAACAAGCTATCATTTGTTCATTTCAGATATGATGACAAGCTATGATTTTCCATGAAAGGGAAGGTATTGCAGTGCACATATGAAGGAGAGAGCAGCTCGTACACCAATTGATGAAGCAGCATAGATCTAAAACAAGCCTAGGCACATAACCTGAAGTGGAAGCTTACACTATATAAACATTTTTAAAAGTGGTTTAATTTCTGATTTCAGTTCCCTTGCATAACAATGTATTGTTTGGTTAATGTACACTTCCTATCACTTACAGTTGTAGTTAAAGTGATAATATTTCTAAACCTCTCTGCAGAATACAAGGATTTCAAAAGCTTCTCATGGGAGAAATACTTGGAGGAAACTGGTTCTCAGGCAGCCCCAGCAAGAGCTTTTAAACTGGTTGGTCAACATCTTATCTAGTTTTATACTGGTGAATCACAACATTAAAAGCTATGGTTTTACTTTTGTACAGCTCTTAGTTATAGGTGGATGATTAGGATGATGATGGTTGCTGTTGCTGCTATTTTATTATAATTATGGTATTTGTGGAATGTTGGGTGCAAGGCAAATTAGAAATCATGTTCTAGATAAAGTAAGTGGGTTACATGAAATGCTTTAAGGTAGCAGTATTTTTTTAAAAAAGCTGGTAAATGGCACTGGCTTTTTGAATTTTATGAACATAAGAAGAGCCTGCAGGATCAGACCACTGGCCCATCTAGTCCAACATCCTGTTTTCACAGTGACAAATCAGATACCTGTGGGAAGCATGTTTGCAACAGCATTCTGCCTACCTGTGATTCCCAGTAACTGGTATTCAGGGAATTCAGATATTGTATTACTTATATGATGTTAGCCACTCTGAGCCCAGCTCCGGCCAGGGAGGGTGGGGTACAAATAAAATTTATTTATTTATTTATTATAGTGGAGGTAGAACAGGGCCGTCATGGTTAGTGGCGCAGCAGCAGGAGGAGGCCCCATTAGCTAAAGTGGTGCTTCAGGTTAAGAACAGTTTCAGGTTAAGTACGAACCTCCAGAACTAATTAAGTACTTAACCCAAGGTACCACTGTAACTACAAGTTAGTTCAGATGTAAGAAATTGTGGTTAGTTAAACCAGAAAGCAACTTCTTCCAGAGACACTCTGCATGCACTGAGGAAGCTGCTGATGGTGCTGCCCAAGCAATCTTACTTTTTTAATGCTAGGCTGTGGTTTATCATTACGTCCAGACTGCACCTTTAAATTATATATGGCTCACCTTACTCTCAGTAATGCTTGACTGCATTTGCAATGTGTTCCTTTACAGCGCCCAGCTCATGGATTCCAGCCTAACATGAAACTAGAAGCTGTAGACAAGAGAAATCCCATGTTAATTAGAGTGGCAACCATAATTGAAAAAGATGACCATCGTGTCAAGGTATGTGCATTCAAATAAGCCATGGTCCTACTCTAAGATTATGAAAAGAATATTGCATTTGAGCTTTCAAGAAAGAAAGCATATTCAGCAGTAATATGACAGCTTGATCTTAGTCCCCCCATGAATTGCAATGCTCCTGCTCACTATTGCTGGATGCTATTGTAATGCCACTTATTCTGGAATGACATTTCTGAATTGATTTTTCTTCCCCTTGAGCAATTCTCTGTATGAATCTAACATAAATTTGCCATGTTAGAGCTCTCATACCTTGAGGGTGACTTGCAATACGAACCTCAACATCAGGTTAACCTCATTTTTTTTAAATGCTGAACGCCTCCACTCACCATCCTGTAATGAGTACATAAACACATCAACTTTGCATTCAACTCATTGTATAAAATGGAGGTTTGTCAGATACAAAGATTGAAAATCTCCCTCAGTTCACAGAATAGGTGAAGCAGCAGCAGATTTTTCTCAAGTGCTCCTTAGTGGGCTCCTTCAGTTTTTATTTATCAGAATTGGATTTAGGCTATAAGAGCCCTCTTGCAAGGTCAAAGCAATGATGCTTATAGACCAGCATTCTGCCTCTGAAAGTGCCTAATTCAAGATGCTCTAGAGCAAGCATATAAGAGACTAAACTGGAGACTAAGAGTCTCCAGTTGAGCACCTACTGTGGTTTCCTTAATAACTATTGATATGCCTGTTGACTATACATTTGTAATTTTCCATTGTTGGATATCCACAGTAATGCTATTCTGTTTATGTGTCAATAAGGTTCTTCTAGTTCTAATGCTATAGATTTTGTTATGGGTAAACATTCATTAGAAGTCAAAAGTGATGCCATAAACTGATATCGGAACCAGCAACTTAAATTTACCTAAGAATACTACACAGAATATTTTACCCAGAATATTATTTTTAACCCAGGAAACTTAGCTTTACTGGGCAGTTTGGGTGGTCCCCCCCCCTACTTGGCTCACTGGCTCCAGAAGGCCGTTATTGGGGAGCATTGTTTGACTCCATGAGTTTTCCAGTATGGAGTCCTGCAGGGGTCAGTCCCGTCCCTCATGTTGTTTAACATCTAAGTGGGGTCCTAAATAGTTTTGGAGTGTGTAAGCAGTATGCTGATGATGTACAGCTCTATTTCTTCTTTTCATCTTCTGCAAGGGAGGCAGTGGACATGCTGAATCAGTGCTTGGTTAAGACTGGATGAGAGCAAATAAACTGAAACTTAATCCAGGGAAGACAGGTGCTGTTAAGTGGGTGCTTCCTCTGTCTGGCTGAGTGGTGTGCAACCTGCTCTAGATGGGATCACACTCCTGAAAGAGCACATTCATAGTTTGGAAGTTGTATTGGTTGCATTGCTGTCACTTGAGACACAGGTTGCCTCAGTGGCATGGCGTTCCTTCCTCCAGCTTAGGCTGGTGGCCTAACTATGACCCTGTCTGGACAGGGATAACATGGCCACAGTAATCTATGCTCTGGTAACCTCAGGATTGGACTATTGCAATGCATTTTAAAAGAGTCTGCCCGTGACATTTTATTTACTGGCTTTGTTTGTGTATTTATTAACTACAGGTGTATATTGCCTTTTTACACATATCTTCTCAAAGCAGTTTACATACTGTTTTAAATTCTGTACATAAAATGATAAAACAGTTTCAGAAATGATTCAAAAGCAATTCAGACATATCCATGGAGCACAGTGGCTACTAGTCCTGATGGTTATAGCAACCTCCAAGTTCAGAGGCAGTATGCTGCTGAATACCAGCTGCTGGGGAGCAACAACAAAAGAGGGCTTCTGCCTTCATTTTCTGCTTGTGGACTTCCAGAGGCTCCAGTAGGAAACAGAATTGTAGACTAGCTGTACCAAAGGTATGATTCAGCAGGGCTCTTATGTTCAAAAAGCACACATCCAGGTAAATCCCTGGTTGGGGGAGAGTTTCACTTTTGTCTAAAGTAAAACTAAGGAAGATCAAAAGACTCTCCAGGGAATGTATTCCACAGCTCCAGAGCCACAACCAAAAAGATTCTGCTCCTGTTAGAAGCTCTTAGAGTTGTTACAAGAAACATTATCTTATGATACTGAAAATGAAATAAAGAGAGATGATGAAGCTGTTAAGAGGTATGGATATGAACATGCATAGAAGAATAAATAGACTATGTACGTAAATGTAGAAGAAAAGATGATGTCTATCTGTAAATTGTAAAATACAATTAAAATTAATTTTAAAAGGAAAACAAGAAACATCATCTTATAACTTTCATTCTTTCTTCCTCCAATATGGGTTTCCTCCTCTTTAGATACACTTTGATGGCTGGGACCACAGTTTTGATTTTTGGGTTGATGCTGACAGTCCAGACATTCACCCCATGGGCTGGTGTGCAAAAACTGGACATGCCTTGCAACTCCCACCAGGTGAGACAAAGAATAATGTTGTAGTTTCTTTCTCCCCTCCTTACCTAATTATTTAAAACAAGACTTTGAAATCTATTCCTGAACAAGTTTTGTTTTTCTAGGGACTGCGGACCCATCAGGGGCAGTAGGACAGGGATGCCCTACTCCTGGTTGTCAGGGATTGGGTCATGTCAGGGGACCCAGATATGGAACGCATTACACGTACGTGTGCCCAAGAGTTATGGGGTAATTGCCAGCAGATTGTAGGGCAATATGTATCAGTTGCCCAGCACCTGTTTATCAAGTAATGCAGCTTCAGTGAACTACAAATATGAATGCGTGTCTCAGTTATAAAATGCTGTGCTTCTAGCTCCCTCTTGTGCTTTGTATTTGGCTTCACTGACAAGCTTTATACTGACACCACAGAAAAGTAGCATCAGAACTTGGCTATACATATTACAGCTACTCACATGAAAGAGGCAGCTCTAGCTGTTTAGAATCTCATGGGTTCATTCCCAAAACTTTGCCAGCAAGAAGGGAAAGTTGGAGTGGCTTGAAGAGGTGTCCTTGAACATTCTCAACCCACCCAGGAGAAAGTTGAGACAAAGGAGCAAAGAACAGCTCCTTAGCTTGGGAAACAATTTGTGTTTCATAGTTGGCTGTGTGTGTGTGTGTGTGTGTGTGTGCGTGTGTGTGTTTAGGATTTCCAGTGTTTGTTAGGCAAAACTCCATTAAATTGCTTTTCCCCAATAAACTCTGTAAGATTTAAAAATTAATAAGGCAAAGTCAGTAAGGCAAAGGCAGGACTCCCTCTTTTAAGCAAGGAGCTGTTTCTACTACTTTGACTCATTGACACTCTCATAAGTCTTTCTAAACATGAAACTAAAACCAAGCTGTGCAATGGGATTCTTGTCATTAAAATAGCTGACTGCAGATATAGGCTCTGCCTATATACATGTTACACAACCCAGGTGCAGCACTAAAAAAGCGCAAGATTACATGGACTCCTCTGCTTTGCATCTTGCTTTCTGCATAATATTTCCTACATAAAAAAGAGAAGATTCATAGCCTACTTCCTCATGAATTTCGGGATTCTTAAAGACCTCCAGAGTGCTCCTTTCTGTTTTGTGCCACTAAGCTGGTGCAGCATATTAGAATGTTCCCCTGTGTTAAAAACTCCCAGATTGTAAAAAGGTAGCATATTGGGATAAGGAGATTGTTTTTTCCTTCCTCCAGCCTTCTCCCTTGATGTACTAACTGGCCGTTTAGAGGAAGCTCTTTATGTGGGGGAACAAACATGATGCATATATTTTGCGGAATGACAATATTGTTGTTTTGTTGTTTTTAGTTATTTTGAATTTGTATACCCCCCTCCACAGCAAAGCTCTCTGAGTGGAATTACATTAAAAACCATTTGAAATAAATAAAAAAAGTTTTCACCTGTCACCTGAAATCCAGAATGGAAGGTGTAAGGAACTTTCTTGGACAGATAGTTTCATGGCTGATGCATATATACTGTCCTTTAATCCAAAGATCTCAGAGTGAGGGACAATTAAGCTTCAATAAATAATGGTACCAATAAAAATCAGGATACATAAACCAGCAGTAAAACAACCAGATTGGCATAAAATCAATCACACTTCCCAAATGCTTTTGTGAAAAGACACGCTTTAAGCTGGCATCAGAATAACATCAACATAAATGTTTGTCAAAACTTAAGGTGGATGAGATTCCAGATATGGGAAGAGGTGTTTGTTCAGATAGGCAAAAACTTGTGTTTATATTATTTTATTTTTGAGGGAGGCACAGCTTGATTTACAGGAAGGAGAAAGAAACTTGTGTTTAAAGGTCAGAACCATTTGGGGTGGGGAAGAGTAACCAACCTAAGTTTTCTCAGACCTGTATAATATGGTCCCAGTGTCCAGAACAAGTGATGCAATTCTTTTGGAAGACTAGATTGGCCTTGAGGATCTTAGCCATTGAAAAGGCCGCCGAAATGTAGGCGTTTTGTAGCAATTGCCTTTCTGTGTTTGTGCCAGCTCACATCCCCACCTGCTCCTTTTGCTTCCTTCTTTAATGTGTGTGCTTATTTTTATTTTTATTTCTTTATTTGTAAAATTATTTATATTCCACCTTTTGGGGCACAGCCCATCAAAGGTGGCTCACAATATCATAAACTGATGATTAAATACAGTGGCTGAAAACATGGACAAAGGCAGCAGCATTAACAATTATTACAAGGGTGGTTAAAACAAAGGCTAAGAAACAACTATCAGAGCTACATTTTGAAACCGCTCCAAAGCAAAAGCCTTTAGGAAAAGGCAGTTATAAAAAGATGAGTGTTTTTTTTTTTTTAAAGACTTGTTCTTCTCTTCACTCTTCTCTTGAGCTGGCCCACCATACCCCCTGCCTCTGGCTAGCTTTTTATGTGCCCTGTTTCCTGAATTCTGGGCAAGATTTTACTTTCATTCATGTTGCCCCAAGCTCATTCAGCTACTCGGTGTTGTTGAAGAGCAGTCATTTTGGCAGCTGATGTCCTTCCCTCCTCCTTTCGCTGAAAACTGCATCTCTCTGCAGAATTTCTGTTTTAGCCTGTGGCTGCTAAGCATTTACTTCCCAGGAGCCTTTATCTTACATGCCTGCCATTTGTTGCTCTTGCAGAGTTGCTGCATTATCCTGCTTTGCTAGTTAGTATAGGCCTCAGAGGGAGAAGGTGGAACAATTGGGTTGCATAATATTTTTCTTGTGGAAACATTTTTCTGCTTTTGATGTAGATTAGTTGGCTGCCCATATTCTGAAATCAATCGCAGCAGGGAGAGTTCTTTACAAGATCGTCTTGGTGGAGAAAAACCTTCACCCAGTGCTAATGTTCAGAAGCCCAAGAAACCTGAGACTTCTGCAAGACTTACAGACCTTCAGGAAGACTCTCCACAGTCCAGGTGAAGTTTTAAACTAAACCTTAAGGCCTACTGTAATATTGGGCACATTTATTAAGCTACTCTTGCACTGGTCTTGTTTTCCACTTGCCCCAGACTCTCCAGAGAAGCTTGCCTGGTGCCAATATTGTGATCTTTTTGGTGCCAGGCAAAGATGTCCCTGTTCTCTCAGGCACTTGAACAATAATACTGTGTTGGTTTTGTGGCCTTTTCCTGACAGCAGTTGTTGTTAACCCTGCTGCTGGGTGGGGAAAGATTGGTGTTTTGTGACTGATTTTGGTGAGGAACATTTTTGTGTAATTTTAATTGCCCCACAGAACTTAATTAGAGTCGCTGACAGCTGAGCCAGTCCTATCTGCATCATCCTATCCTGAGGACTTTACCAGGCTTTATCTGCACAATCACAACCCTTAATTTGTGAGGATTTGCCCTGAGTTCTAGTTCATGGCTAGTTGGGAAGTGGTTTTTATAGACATAAATATTGTATTCTTAGTAGAAAATCATCCACACAAGATGGGGAGAGATCAGGACGGAGCAGTGTCCACAGTCTTTCTGAGCAGTCTGAGACCAGCCAAGAGAAGGACTCAGTGGAAGGGGAATCGTCTGCTGTTACTAAAATCAAATCAAAAGGGTAAGCAAAGTTGTTCAATTTGTCAAACCTACTCCTAATAAAGTTTCCCACCTGCACCATTTAGTTTTGAAGTGAAGGGAAAATGTTGGGATACTGATTACAGATGCAAGGGTAGCTTTCAAGGAGAATTAAACAAATTCATGGAGTATCAATGAATGTACCTGAACAATTTGAAAATCAGTTAAAAGTCACTGAGTCAATTTCCAAACCATTTTTTTACATTACAATTGAGTGATCCTCAGCTGGCACTGGACCCAACAATTTCTATTCCAAAGGGGTTAGCGGCCTGTGTCAGCATAAACTTAAAAAGTTTTAAAGGGTAGCATGTATTGTGACATAAGCATTTGTGAATCAGAGCTCATTTTATCAAATGCTGGCTAAACATGCTACAAAAAAAAACATTTTAAAGTCTTTTATTCAGCTCCGTGATTTAAGTGTTCTTTGGAGAAGCAATTTTGTCTCTTCTGTATAATTGTTTGCCTTACTGCCCAAATCTGTGTTTTCAGGATTGGTTGCTCACGTAGCTATATACAGCTCCAGCTAGTGAAGCAGGAGGCTGATGGAAGAGGTTAGTTAATTTTGTGTTTGTGCTTTTTAAAACCATTGAAACAATTGTGGAGTTACTGGAAATTTGGTCATGAAAATTATATATTTTGCTAAATGGGTGGTTTCAATGATAAGGTCAAACTATTTGTTTTGATGCTTGCTGCCGCTTACATTTCTCCCACCTCTTTTCCTCTGGCAAACCTGTTAAAATGAATGTTAATTGTTTCTGCAGAGATCGGATTACTCTTTGGAGAGCCATAAGTGTTCCATCTCTTTCCACTGACCACTGGTCAATATAACAGGTGCAATCCACAGGGAGAGCTTTCTTCACTAGAGAGATTTCCCTGCTTCAGTTCAGAAAAATCTACAATCCGTATAAAAAAGTGAGGGCCCACAACAAAAAGTAGTGTATCCCCAGCCCATAATTGCTCATCTTCTAGCAAGCTTATAGCACTAGCGCACAGAGGAGAGGTTTCAGGAAGTGGGAAAGGAAGAGGTTGTAGCTCCCCCCCCTCCTTTCTCACTCTTCCAAAAACTTCAACCACTTGTGCTGTAACAGCACCAAACAGCTTTATTGTTATGTATTTGGGGGAGGAGTCATGTTGTTCCCCTAACAACCTCCTTGTAAAATGCAGGGAGGGGAGTTGTACAATCGCATCATAAGCAGCCCCTTTGAGCCCTAGTATTCCTCAATCATTTTTAAACTAGGGGAGGAGTAAGAACACAGCATTTCACAGACTGTTCAGTCCTTGCTCTCTTATAAGCAGTATATTTTAGTTATTCAAAAATGCCACTAGATGTCACTACAGACCTTTACATTAACCATCACTTAAAAGGTCCTGGTGTTTTGAAATACCTTTCTTTTTGTGTATGTGTCCCGGTGGAGGAGGGGGAGCGGCAGACATAATTAGCTAATGTTGTTAACCCAATAAATCATGCTAATGTTGTTAATCAAAGAAATTGTGCCATGCCATGTTAATCAGTAGCTCCAGTATATGCTGTATAGATAGCCACAAATCTTTACTGCAACATGACACAGCAATAATCAGATGATCTTTTATATATGAGAGGGATAGAGAGGCAGGCAGGCGGGAGATGTTTTCTTGTTCTTAATGCCTCTATTGTTTGACAAATGGAGACTGATACTAACGTCTGGAAGGAACTGCCAACCTTCCTGACCTTGGAGTCATCTCTCCAGGGATGTGACCAGTGCTTGTCATTATCTTGTATGCAGAGTGCTCTGAACAGGCTGGATACAAACTGTAAGCTGGAATGGTGCCATTAATTTCCATCTGAAGATGCAGTTACCCAACCTCCTCCTCCCTGGCAATCCCTCCTGTGTTAGCATCGGGGCATCTCTTCCCTGAGAGCATCTGTAACAGCACAGGGCTTTCTTCTTTACCTTTTTCGGGAGGGATGCTCTGAGCACATCCAGCCCTGCACTTCTAAATTGCACCTGAACAAGGACTGACTCATCTTCTTTCCTTCCCTGCCCTCCCTCTTCCCAGACACAGCATTTGCTCTGCAGCAGGCCCTCCACCAGTCTGTCTTCATGCCTTCCCTTTCTGCAAACCCTACCCACCGCCTCCATCTCTGCTGGGAGCAACACTGCAAGCTGCTGCCGGAGGTCTCTGGCCTCACCGCCAAGAATGTGGCCAAATGGAGTGTTGAAGAGGTGAGTTGTGCTTCCTGATTCCCCCCCCCCCCCCCGTCTAATTGGAAAGCATTTTGAATATAGTGGTAGTGATTCTTTTCTTCCTCTGCTTTACAGCTGTGGCTAATTCAGAACTTTCGATCAAGACACATAGATTTGCACTGATCCTTCCTTGTGCAGCCATGCCACTTTTACCAGCTGCCCCCTTTGGGGCCTCTTTCGACAATGGCCTTTTCTGTGCTTGTCTGCTGCTGACTCACTTTACATTGCAATTGTCCTGCGCATGCTTGCATGACTGTGGCACAGAATACCCCCACAGTTTGCATGATTGCTGACAGACAGACCCATTCTGTTGAGACTATGGGTTTACAGTCAAAACTAACGTTGTGCTTTGCTGCAAGCCAATATGTTTCCCCTGCAGTCAGGGACTGAGTGACACAGCATATCTGAGCCGTGTACATTTGCACCAGTTGCCTTGGGAGTTAGCAATCGCTATACCACAGGCTGAAAGTGGCAAAGAGTGGTTTTGTTTGAGCTGATGTGAGTGGGTAGATGAAAGTCCATTTGGTTTGACGATCACTTTGCCCTATTTTGAAAATGTATAAATTATACTTTTTTCAAGGGTTATGCTTCATAGTAGTTGCAGTAGTTGTTCCTGTAAAATTAATTCATTTATGCTTCAAAATTTGGAGATGTTTGATATCATGAAAGACTGACACTTCAAAAGTTTGAGCCAAATGTTACTACTTCATCATTAACATGTTGTTATGATTATTATTTTGATTAATACAAATATATGAAGCTATCTTATACTGGTTTTGCTATAATAATATGATTTGCCATTACATGAATGAGACTCGAGCTCACACATTCACCTTTCTTGCTCCAGCAAGGCCATGAGGAGGAGATATAAAGCTTTCATAGAAACATAGAATTGCAGAGTTTGAAGGGGTCCCAAGGGTCATCCAAACCAACCTCCTGCAATGCAGGAATCCTGCCCACAGTCATCCCTGGGTGGGCTCGGACCACCAAACGTCTGGTTAACAGCCAGAGGCACTGACCCATTGTGTCACATTCAGTAGTATGCCATACCCTCCAGAAGCTGTTGTGCTGCACCTTTTATCATCCCTGACTATTCGCCATGCTGTCTGGGGCTGATGGGAATTTGAGTCCAATGCCTGGAGGGCACCATGTTGGTCACCCCTGGGCTTTAACTATGATTTATTAAAACAAACCAAATGAGTATGCTCTTGACTGCCATAGTTCTCCTTCCTAGGCCAGAGAGTACCGGACCATAGGGCGCACCCAGTTTTTTGGGGGGGAAATAAAGGGGAAAAAATTATTTTTCCCCCCCAGGCGCGGGGCTGGGGCGGGGGAAGCTCGAGCTTCCCCCGACCCCAGCCCCCAAACAGGCAGCTCTCTGCAAGCCGCGGGAGCGCTCCCGCTGCTTGCGGAGAGGTGCGCGAAGCCTGGGCACGCTGATCTCAGCGCGTGCAGGCTTCAACATGCAGGCAAGTCTCCGCAAGCAGCGGGAGCGCTCCCGCTGCTTGCGGAGAGGTCCGCGAAGCCTGGAGAGCGTGAGGGGTCGGTGCGCACCGACCCCTCTCACTCTCCAGGCTTCAGTGAAAGCCTGCATTCGCACCATAGGACGCACACACATTTCCCCTTCATTTTTGGAGGGGGAAAAGTGCGTCCTATGGTGCGAAAAATACGGTAATTGTTGTGAATATCCCTCTCAGTCCTTTTTAGCCAAAGAGAGGCAGCTACAGTAGAACTGTAGCTTTCATTCTGGCCTAAGCCAGAATACATCAGTCGGTCAAGCATTGCAAAAATATAGAGCTCCAGATACAGATTGCTTCACAGTTACATAGTGGTCCCTATTCTGGCCTGGAGAAAGAGTGAGGTGACTGGAGCTTGAAATATTTTGATTGGGAGGAGGAGATTACTTCTTTGCATAGGGTACAGTGATAGTTAAACTGTGGAACTCACTCCTGCAGGAGGCATTAAAAGAGGATTAGGCAGATTCATGGAGGATGAGGCTAGCAATGATGGCTATGAGCAATGATGGCTATGCTCTGCCTCACAGTTCAAGTTTCGGAATAGCAGTTGCTGGAAGCCACAGGAGGCAAGTGTGCTCTTGGGCTCAGACCCTGCCTGCAGGTTTTCCCCAAGCATTTGGTTGGCCACTGTGAGAGTAGGATGCTAATCTAGAGAGGGCCATTGGCCTGATCCAGCAGTTTCTTGTGTTGTTATGAGGGGGGGAACTTGCTTGTCCAACTTAAAGCCTCCTCGACTAGTTTGACTTCTGAAGGAGAAAAGCTATCTATTCAGAATACAGCTCTTGAGACAACACTATAAAATAGTTGAGCTCTTTTTAAAATTGCTGATCAAACAATTCTTAACGATAATATTCTTTCTGCCCATCATGCTTCTTTAATCCAGTTAAACTCTGTAATTGCAGGGGGAGAATATTAAACCCACTATCATGCTTCATTTATTTTCTTCACCTCAAATATCCTTGAGTTTATCTGTATTTTGGAGAAGAACATCTCATTCCAATTTCAAAATCCTGGATGTAGAACTCCTACTTAGTGGGTCTGGCTGCACAGACATTCCCTAGCCAATCATCATCCTAGGATAGGAAGTGAAATTTATTGGTATGTGGCACTTAATTTGCTTATCACAAATGCTGTAAGCTCAGAAGGAACAGCACTGTGAAATCATTGGGGAACTGCCCAACTTGCATTTTGATCTTATGCATGTTTTCTCAGATGAAAGCCTCACTAGGTTCAATGGGGCTTTCTCCCAAGTAAGAGGCAAAGGCTGCAGTTCTGTGCTCATTAGTATTTGAATCCTGAATGTGTCATAGTGGTAGTGGAAGCAGCAGTGCTTCTGAATATCAGTTGCTGGAAACTACAGGGGGCAGAGTGCTGTGTGTTCAAATCCTGCTTACAGGTTTCCCACAGGCATCTGGTGGGAAACCTGTAAGCAGGATGCTAGACTTGATTGGCTGTGGGCCTGATCCCGCAGTCTCTTCTTGTGTTCATCGTAACATGGGTGGAACTGAACTTTGCTTATGAACTTAAAATTGGAACAAGGAACCCAAAGCCTCTGTTAAAAAAGGGGAGGCCTCCAGCATTAAGTAGTGATACTAATGAAACCAAAGAGGACATTTTAAATTTAATTTTAGGAAATTGCTGCAGAAGTAGGAGTGTTTCTCCTTCATTGCAAAATCTCAAGGAAAGGCTCGTTCTGAATAATCTTTACCCTCTAGTGAGAACTTATCATTTGAGTGTTGATTATTTCTCAAATGCTCCTTAAAATGTTTTCTAAATGTAACTGGCTGGGAGGGTGATTTTGTATCATGTGTGACAGTTTTATCTCCCTTTTAGTTAATCCCGCAGAAGAAATTAATACATGGATGGGAATCCTGTCCAAAGCTTAGCAAGGCTGGTTCCTCTTTGCAGAATTTCAAAACAACAGTGTCAAATCCTACTTCCTTTTGTGCATTTTTTTTTACTGCAAACAAACACAGTTTAAAGCGTTTGCTGGGTGAACTGAGGGTCTTTTACAATAGTGGCACCATCTGCAGTGCAATGGGATGTGTTTAACAATGTCCAAATTCCTAGGTTTCGCCTCCCCATACCTTAATGGAGCATATGATGGAAATTACCCTTAGCAGTATCCATTGGAATTTAATCTGATCTTGCTCCCTACCAGCTAGGAGCAATTTTTCATCTCTATCCCTTCTTTTCCCTACATGGGCCTCCTCCTGGGACCATTCTTTATTCTCTTGTCCATGTTGCCATTCATTCAAGGAAGGCTGGGGCAACTTTTGATACAGCCCTCGAGAAGGTGCTGTAACTCAATGGCAGAGCACATGCCTTGCATGCAGAACATCCCATATTTAATCCCTGGCATTTCTAGTTTAAAATTACAGATAGGTAGCCGTGTTGGTCTGCCATAGTCAAAATAAAAAAAATTCCTTCCAGTAGCACCTTAAAGACCAACTATAAGGGTTTGAGCTTGATATGAGCTTTCGTGTGCATGCACACTTCTTCAGATACACGGGTGTATCTGAAGAAGTGTGCATGCACACGAAAGCTCATACCAAGCTCAAACCCTTATCTGAAGAAGTGTGCATGTACACGAAAGCTCATACCAAGCTCAAACCCTTAGTTGGTCTTTAAGGTGCTACTGGAAGGAATTTTTTTATTTTGACTAGTTTAAAATGTTCAGGTTGTAGGTGGTATGAGAGACCCCTGCAGGAGTCTCTCGAGAGTCTTCGTTAGTCACAGTATGCTGTACTGTTCTTACTGGACAAACAGTCTGACCTGGTGTAAGGCAGCTTCCTGTGCTCAATAATCCCATATTGCTGTCATTACTGTATCAGCCGGAGTTGCAGGTTTTTACTATCTCTTAGGGTGAGACCTGCTTTCTGCCATGGTCTAATTCTTGTAATGCCAGCATAAGGATATTCATAATAAACTAGGAAGGATCTTATGCAAAGAAACATAAGAGAAGAATTTATATTCATATCGGCAGTATACTTTTCTTATGCAAGCTGAGAGGCAAGGAGTTAGATAACCTATGGTATATAAAGGAGGAAATTGTTTCTGACAGTGTCCCTTGTAACTATTTGTCCTTTGGTATTGGTGATAGGAATGTCACATCTGTAACAGCTCAAGGTCTGTATAATAGAGTTAATCCCTTCAGGGAACATGAGGTTACTGAAAAATTGCCAGATCAGAGCATGTTTTATTTTGGGGGGAGCTATGCAAGTTGAGAGTTGTAGTAAAATTTATATACTCCTTCCATTTTCTCCCATCTTCTGTCTCTTAGGCCCCAGATCATTGTGAAGATAGCCTGGCCTACACATGCAACAGAATGAGCTGGTAGAATACATTCTACTGTTACTCACCAAAGGTGGGGGGGGTGCCACTTTTGTATGCCCCCCCCCCCATGAAAAGCTTTCAGAAAGAAAATTCGCAAAGCTGGGAGTGGATTAGGTTAAAAGCTTTGTCCTTGATTATTTTAAATATTGTCTACAGGGAGGTTTTTCCCCAATGGGGAGCACTCAAAAATGGAATCCCATGCCCCCTCATCTGCAGCTTGAAGTGGTTAAGTCCATTCAGCTACCTCAGGACCCTACCTCATTCCGCTGTATGTGTAAGGCAGGCTGATTATTCCTGGATTGATAAGGCTTCATTGCTTCAAATTCATTATTTGTTTTTAAACTCATCCTCATGATGTTTCTCTTTGTGTTGCAGCTAATCTGCATCTATAGGTATCTGTAGTCCAATATATGTGTCCCGGCATCCTCTGCCAGAAAGCAAAGGATCCAGGAGCACATCTCTTTGACCGCATGCTGCTTTGCTAGTGCGCACCCATGCACAATTGAGTTGGCCCTAAGTTTGTCTACCTTCAAGGCTTCTCTTTCCTTAGTGCTTGCTACACATCTTGTCTGTGCTATATTACTGTGCAGATCTACGTCAAACCTTATATCAACTCCAGTGTTGTTTTTTATATAAAAAATGGAAATAATGTAATAGTTAATTTTTACCATCTCTTGGTTAGATACAAAGAAAGAAAAATCTTAATGTTTGCAATATTTTGTTCGAATGAATGAAAAGTTGTTTTTTTCAGACAGGACTTCTTTTATTATTAGGTTGCTGGACGGCCCTTTAATAATTCTGTCTGTTATTTCCCACACTTCATTAGGTGGCTGGATTTGTCCAGCGTCTTCCTGGTTGCAAGGATCAGGCTGCTCTCTTCCGACAAGAGGTAATCCAGTGCTGTCTATGTAATGCTAATGGCAGGCTACGTCATCTTGCTATCTGTTCCATTTGGATAATTTGTGGCACTTGGAGGGGGGATATTGAAAAGAAGAAAAATCAAAACAAAGCACCAAAGTTAGCCACATCAAGTTCTGAGAAAATTCTCATTCCACAAATGCTTTGTATTGTGGAAATTGAGTAGATTGGCATATTCTGGTCTTTCTACGTAATTCTGCTTTCTTACTCATCGGAGGAAGATGTGATATAGAGCAGGGCTAGCTAACTTTATGCCATTCCAAAGCTGGGGGCTATATCTCCCACCATCCCTGAACCATGCTAGCAGGGACTAATGGGAGTTGGAGTCCAACAGCATCTGGAGTCCAACAGCATGTTGGTGAGTACTGGTACCTTTCTTTCTAGAAGAAAAGCACTGCTCATTTGGCATGTAGTGGACAGCTTTCTGATCAGGCTGAAATGAAACCAAATTGAAGAAATATCCTCTCTGCGAGACTTTGGCTAAGAAAAAGATGTTGGTGACAGAATTGCTGAAATCTGCTTTAATAGTCCATTAGCAGCAGTTGAGCTGCCCAGACACACCATATTTAGGTACATAATTCTAGAGATGGTAGGCTGTTGTGCTTTTATTTTAATTTTTATTTACTAAATGGCCATAGCTGATGTGAGAACAAATTGTGCAAGCTATGTAAAAAGGTAGCCAAGTAGATTGGGTAAAGCTGCTAGCGATCTGCAGCCAGAGAATTATGCCTGTATGGGAGCCAACAGTCTGAAGAGATCTTTCTGAAACTTGAATAGCTTGGTAGTAGTTAGAACTGAAAAGAATGAAAGAATCCAAAAGCTTTTTGCAGTGTTTTCTCAGTATGAATAGAACTTGATCAAACATTCATTCTTTGTTTCTGAACACACACATTTTCATAGAATCATAGAATTGTGAAGTTGGGAGGGACCCCAGGGGTCATCTAGTCGAACCCCTTGCAATGCAGTAATCTCAGCTAAAACGTCCACCACAGATGGCCATCCAACCTCTGCTTAAAAACCTCCAAGGGAGGAGAGTCCACAACCCCCTGAGGGAGACCATTTCACTGTCGAACTGCTCTTAATGTCAGAAAGTTTTTCTGTATGTTTAGTCGGAATCTCCTTTCTTGTAACTTGAAGCCATTGGTTTGAGTCCTACACTCCAGAGCAGGAGAAAACAAGCTAGTTCCCACTTCCTTGAGATATTTAAACATGGCTATCATATCTCCTCTCAGTCTCCTCTTTTCCAGGCTAAACATACCCAGCTCCTTCGGCCTTTCCATATGCTCGATCATCTTGGTTGCCCTGCTCTGTACGCGTTCCAGCTTGTCAACATCCTTCATAAATCATGGTGCCCACAATTCTAGAAACCAAGGAGCTGGATTATTAAGTGACTTG
Source organism: Podarcis liolepis (assembly GCF_965112155.1). Lineage (NCBI taxonomy): Eukaryota > Metazoa > Chordata > Lepidosauria > Squamata > Lacertidae > Podarcis > Podarcis liolepis. The sequence goes on along the minus strand of NC_139561.1, from coordinate 69,599,736 downwards.
CCAAAGGATAGTGTGGACAGAGAACTTTCTGACTCCTGGGCTGAAGCCTTTGATGCCCAGCTGTACTGTACAATTAAATTAGCATCCTATTTAGCTGATTACTGGTTTCCAACTTTTTAAATGCAAGTCAAAACTTTTTCATTGATCTGTTCAAAGCTTTAATCCTCTTTAAATAAATTAGCATAAGCTATCATTTGGGGGGCATTAAGCTCTTGACCTTCATCATATTGAGCTGCAGTAGAATTTCACTGTGTGTGTTGGGCAATGATTCTAGGGATACTTATTTTTATATTACTGTTTTATATAAGCTCTTATATAATGAATTTTCATTGCTACTCTTCAAAGTCTTTTACAATGGGTATTTTATTTCATTTCCTCAGTATCATTTGCATCTTCCCATCTATCCCACATATAGATGGAAAGTTGAGCTGGCAACTTAAACTATGTATTCGTACTCGATCCTGCTCAACTAAACCCCAATCGCACACTACCAACTTTAAATTTGCAGTCTTTGAATGTAACTATTCATAGTCTGTGTATTAAAAGAAAGAATTGCTGAAGATGTTATTCTGTTGTACCTCTCTAATCATTCTCTTTTGGGTATCTAACCTGTCCTCATTCCACCAGGGCAATGGTAGTTAAAGTACGCTGGTGCTTCCGTTGCTGGAAGACTAGTCACTGCTCTGTGCTTCCTGAGCAACACTTCAACAGCACATTAGCAACATGCTGGGCTTATATAGCTCAGTTGGTAGAGCATGAGACTCTACCAGGGAGTTGCACCAGATGACCCTCATGGTCCCTTTCAACTCTACAATTCTATGATTCTAACATTACAAACCAGTCATTTGTTTTATTGTAAGCAATAGCCTTCAAAATATAGCATCAAAAACACAAAACATGCATTATTTAGTAACAGCAGATAAAAACTAACCACACTGGAGAAGAAAAACGACAGGTCTTGGGTATTCTTCCTATCACCCCCACTGTCTACTACATTCCTGTCTACAAAGCTCCTTCTAAGTTTAGCCACTGAAACCGCAAACAAAGCTGCTTTGAAAATTATGCATTTGTCTACATCATTTAACAAATATGTAAACTTAACACTCCAATGGTCAGCCTATTATTCTGGCCAGAAAATGGATCCAGCAATTCCTTACTAGGAGTGATTTAGGAACAAAACAGTCCATACATGAACAGGCTCCTCAATAGCTGCTGCCTAAAAGGGCAAAGCTTTCCTTCACAAGTAGGGTTGCTATACATCCGGGATTTGGCTGTCGGAAACAGTATCTGGCCAGAAATCATTTAAATGTCCAGGAAAATCCTGATGTATGGCAACCCATGTCGGAAGTGTAGATTTTGGTGAGTTTCCTTAAAAATAGCTCAAAAACTTCTTTTTGAGATCTTGCAAAAGAAAAGAAAGCTCAACTGCATGCACATTTCTGCCTTAACAATTGAAGATTCCATAGTTTGCATTTGAAAAGAGAGAGAGAGAAGACTTTTAAAAATAACACTACAAGAAGGACAAATATAGCAAAAGCAGCAACCATTTCCCTGGACTCCTAAGCAATTGTACAACCACTGACAATTCATAATACAGTGGTACCTCGGGTTACATACGCTTCAGGTTACACACTCCGCTAAGCCAGAAATAGTGCTTCAGGTTAAGAACTTTGCTTCAGGATAAGAACAGAAATCGGGCTCTGGCGGTGCGGTGGCAGCAGGAGGCCCCATTAGCTAAAGTGGTGCTTCAGGTTAAGAACAGTTTCAGGTTAAGAACAGACCTCCGGAACAAATTAAGTACTTAACCCGAGGTACCACTGTACAGTAGTACTTCTGGTTGTGGACGGGATCCGTTCCAGAGCTCTGGTCGAATCCCCGAGGTTTCCGCTACCAGAGGGACCGCTTCTGCACAAGCACGTGTGGCAAAAACCCGGAAATATACTTCTGGGTTTGCCACTTACGTGTCCCGAAGTTTACGTAAGAGGAGGTACGGCTGTATGTCTCATGGATAACGTTCCTATCAACTCTACATAGAAACCACCAATCAGCATCACAAATGTAGAGTGTTAGCAGCACATGTACTAAGGTTGGAACAGGGCTGTTCATCTGTGAAATATTGTTTCCTCATGTGGGTTGTTCCTCCCACTTGCTCTGGGGCATGAAAATTAGAAGATTTTATCCCTTCTACTAGAAAGCAGCCCTCTCCATTTCTGAATGCTGGCAGAACTTGAGGTGAACTCTGCTTTTCGTTTCTTTTCAATGCGGATAGAAGTCCCCCCCCCCCAATTCCCCCTCCTATTTCCCCTGCTAGGTCCAACCATGGTCTGTCAGGAAAGCAAGGGGGTTATTGTTTAGGAGTAGTAACAGACATACCACCCAGTCACTTCAATGCAACACAGCCAAGTGGGGTGTGTAGTGAGGCACCTCTAAAGAGAAATTTGGGTGACCCCATGTACAACCACCTTAAAGTTAGCATAGTAATTTAGGGATGGGGAACCTTGGGCTTGGGGGCCAAATGCAAGGTCTCTTCCCATGCTTCTGGCTTGCCTGGATGGAGGATAGAGGAGTGTGTTTAAAGCTAGCCTACTATACAGAGGTAAATTTCTTATTCGTTGCTCTGCCCACTTTAGCCTCTGGCCTGCCCACCACTGGTATATCACCCCTGGAAGGTTGCCCAGAAAGCATTGTGCAGCCCTCAGGCTGAAAATAGTTCACTGCCCCTTGCAGTAAGGGAAGGACCTTGAGACTGTTTCAGCATATACCATACATATAATGAAGCACCATTTCTCTGTTGAATTGTAAAGTACAAAAGCTTCTCAGACATTGGTTCTGTTCTTACCAAGCAATGTATGAAGCTCCCTTAAACAGGGTGGACCTATTGGTGCATCCAGCCCAATCTTGTCTGCTTTGACTAACAACTGCTTTCGGGTATCCGATATATAGAGTTCTTCCCCAGCTCCTGCTTCAGCTGCTTTAGACTGGGGATGCCAGGAATTGAATGTGAGACCTATGGTGTGAAGGATGCTTGGACACTTCCCCACCACAAGAACTTTTTAAAGTAGCCATTTCTATTCAGGCGCTTAGAGTCTATAACCCTGTCCTCCCTTACAGAAAGCGGCCACCTGCAAAAGATCTGAAGTACACTAAAGGATACTCCTCGGAAAAAAGCTTACCAAGGGTGTAATTGATTATCCTATCAAATGTCGTTCTTAGTGCCCTTCCCATGCTGTGTTAATTTTAAGCATATGGAAGCTGGATTGTCCCAGCTGTAATATTGACTTTCTTTTTATTTTTCCACCCACCAGCAGATCGATGGTGAAGCCTTCCTTCTCCTGAACCAGTCAGACATTGTTAAAATTCTGAGTATCAAGCTGGGGCCAGCACTTAAAATATACAATGCCATCCTCATGTTCAAGACTGCGGAAGAAGACTGAAGCAGCCCCTCCAGGACCAGCCTGAGCCAGGAGACCAGAGCTGAGAAAGGCCTTCAAAGAACAACTCAGCAGCAGAGATCCATGTTACTGAATATTGAGCAGGCTGGGACCTTGGAAAGGCAGTGGTCTAATTGCATTTCAGACTCTGGAACCTGCTGAAAGGATCCCAAAGAAGTACAGTTCCTTCTGCCACTTGGAATGGATTTAGTGGCTTCCCTTCTAGGAAGAGATTATTAATTGTGTGTTTTTTCTAATTGAATATGGGTATGGTTAAATTGATCTTTTGTGAAGATCTTGATGATGCCTCCAGTTATAAGAGGAATCCCGGGTATTGCTATTGGTGGGGAGCCAAACTGACTAACCTGTTGATAGTGCCTAAAAGAGAATCCAAGTTATCACTGACGTCCATGATGACTTCTTTGTGTGCAGAACTTGGGGATAGGCTTTAAGGGAACAAGGAAAGATACAGATTCTTCAAAGCACTGCTGCTGAAATCCTCATCAAACACCTGTGCTTTTTCCAAACTAGTTTTGAATTTTTATTCTCTTTCAGCTATTCAAGCACTGGCAATTATTATTTTGGTCTAGCAGGATTTGGCAGGGAGTAAGGAGTGCCAGGAATGAAGTCTGACTCCATACCATTGATTATCAAGCTATTATACCTGCACTTCAAGCTGTGCAATTGCAGAGGTTATGAGATGAAATGAAGATAGGTCTAATAAAGGCTATTGGGAGATTGTTCCAACAAAAGATAAGTCAATCACTTGGGTGGAGGGCTCCCCTAACTGAACTGTAGGAAAACCTTTGGAGAGCCATAACGAAACTACTAGAGTATGTTTTAAATGTTTCCATCTCCCTGTGGTTCAGTGCAAGGAAAGTTTAGGGATGGCACATCCCTCTCTGTAGTGATCTTTCTGAGGCAAGAATTGTTGGAAGGAATCTGGAATCCCCACTCTGAAGCATTTGTTTTGAAAGCACAGCGGGTTAATAAACAGGAGTATCTAGTGTGGACCATTTAAGCACAAAGGAGCCAAACGTACAAGCTACTAAGGACTGCTGCCTCGCATCCTCCATTCAGTTCAGTAGTAGTCTTAGACTTTAGAATGATATCTGCATGCTTTGCTGTGCAGCAGACCAATCTCTGGGAGCTTTTGCTGAAATGCACAGGACCATATGGGTAGATGAAAAAATAAGCGGGGCGGGGGGGGGGGATGCAAGGTGCCAAAAGAATATTAAAAGAGAGCAATTTGACACAGATCTTCACTGGGGAAGGCAGATTCTGAGAAGGCAGTTTATGGAGACATTGCCTTTACACCTGCAGCAGGTAATGGCCATGTAGTCCATATTTCTGTTTCTGTCCCCTAATTAGCAGCCCACACTGTACAATAATATTGGTAATGTAGGCAGTCATTCTCACTTCTTCAACCCCTGCCCCATCAAAATACAGTATAACTTGGGAAGGGCACATGCTCTAATGTTCATCCCTTCAGATGTGGAAGAGCTTATGAACCCTCTCATATAACTCCTCTCTCTCTCTCTTGCATGCACATCAAAGTTACCCCTCATTCGCTGCCCTGGTGTTTAGCAGACAATAGAATTCCTTGGACTAGTGTCTCATCTAAAGCAAGCCAAGCCTTCTGTTTATTTAATGTCAAGCCATTTTTAGGGTTGATAACTGTTTAAACTTGAGGGAGTAAAAGGGAACTTCTGTATAGCATAGCAAGGATACTGCTCTGTTGTTAGTGTCTTACATCATTGACATGAAGAATGTGAGCTGGCAAAGGATGCTCTTCCTGTTGGTCAGTGGTGGTATGTCTTTCTCTCCTTTTAACTTACCTTATAAGCAAATGTGTGACATTTCTGTGAAGAATGGTGTCAAGCTTTCCGTTACATCCACTTCACATACATCTCTCCACTTTTGATCTCCCAACTATTTAAGAGTCTCTGTAACCTTCCTAAAGTCAAGATGACATAAGACTTGTAAATAGTCCACAATCCAGGCTGCTGAGTCTGAACAGTATTTAATAAATCTGCAGAGGCAATATGTCTCATAGCTTTCTATTTTTGTATAAGAAGCTAAGGAGTTTAAGCCTTCTACGTAGAAGAGCTATCATTGAAAGAGTGTGATAGAGAGAATCTCTATTAATACTTGAGAGAGACAACAGAAGACAGGATGCCACATGACTGTTGCTGTAAAAGAGATATTCCACATAACTTTTATGGTGCTGGGTAAGAGAGGCATTTTTAAAAATACATAATCTTATTTTATAAGAGAGTATATTTTCCAAAGGACATTTTCATCTTAGTTTTTTCTATGTATACTTCTGGCAGATGTGAAGAAACAATGGGCACCTTTAGCAGATGCAAATTATAACTGCAAGTTGCACATTCATGCAGTAAAACAGTTCAGGATATTGGTTAAATGCAAGCAGAACTTTTGAGGGAAGCACTCAGTCTAACTGGTGAGCAAGAAACATGGAAACAGGCTTCTTGCTTTTTTATTTTCTTGTTCTTGAACTGACTCTCAGGGCAACTGTGTACACCTTGTAGTTTCTAAGAACAGGAACACTCCCATGGATCCCTCATGCAATTGGAAATGTAGCATGGAAGTATCAATTAATGACAAAATGTGAGGACTGCCTAGCCGCTCCCAGTGGTCAGATGGAGCACTCCTGTGTTTGTCATGCAAGAGCCCTTGATATCCATGACAGAAGATTCAGCAAGGTTCTGCAAGTTACTTCTCTGCATAGATGTGAGGAAGGTTTGTTTATTTTTGTAGGGCTCAGGAGCGAAGTGCTAATTTATCCACCAAAAGGGGGCTTTAGGTTGAGGAATGCTTCCTGTCTCACTTCTGTGGTCATTGCAGCAGTGCAACCACGTGGCACAAAAACCAAATCCAGGTTCTTTGGCAAAAGGGTGTGCTTTCCAGTCAGCACACACCAAAGCTAGTATATACTGAGCTTATACAGAAAACAAATATCGAGGCGTCAACATCTTTAAAGAGGGATGAATGCAGCAGCCAGAATCTAGGTATAAAATTTCACCAAACAGGAAGGGAACTGAATTGTTGGGGGGCTCTTAGACAGGTAGGGTAGGAGAAAACATGAACCCTTTTATGAAGAACAAATCACAAGACAGGATGGTGAGCAGCAGATGAAAAGAAAAGCCAAGCGAGAATAAACCAGAAGATTTTGTTCTACTCTGCTGTTAGCCATAGTTTTGCAAAGTCAGACTTTTTAATCTGTTATTTAGTTGTTGCTCTTCTCATTTCTGTATAGAATTCAATTTACCCACATCTTGCCTATAATTCCTCTAGGCTGGAGCTGTCCTGCCAATGCACTTCTGGCATAGCATAGAAGAAATCTTCTCCCAGGAGACACAACACAGAGAATAAGTTGCCACATTATTCTTAAGCCCAATGGCCACACAAGGAGATAGGAAGTGATGGCACTGTCCTCATATCAGCCAGGGTTCCCTCTCCTTTTTATCTTTTTCTTTTTGTCAACCATCTGAATTAAGGTTTCATTCCCTACATGCTATTAATCGTATATAAATGCTAAGGTGGTTTCTTGTCAGCAAGGAAGTACTCTGGAAGTGTATATTTAGATTGCATGTCTCTACTTTTAAAACCCATTTGAAGAAGTCGGGAGACCTGAAAGAGCTTTTTGATAAAAGCTGCTGCTGCTTCTTGTTTCAAAGGTTTTCATTTCATTTCAGTCAGACTGGATCTTTGTCTTAAAGAACAGCGATTTTTATTAATCCCTATGCATTCACTATGATACCTGTCACTCTGTAAGTGACACGGTTTAAGGATTGCTCTTCATGAACTAGCAAAGCAAGGACAGAAGGTCTCAATTCTAAATATTTATGTAACTGATGTGTCATGTTCTGCCATTCTAGCTTTGTTTTAGAAAACCAAACTTGGTTTCTTCCTTTATCACCACTACCCTTTTCCCCTCTCAGCAGGAAATTGTAGTTAAAAAATTTCCATGCCATCACAAACTATCATCCTCATAATCCGACAGTAGTAGATTTCAGCTCAGGGTAATGAATCATACCAGAAGCCGCACAGAAGCGCTCAGTGACAGTGATAGCCGAAACATTACAAGCGAGGAAGAAAAATATTCAGCCCAGGGGATAAGCGAGTTTGGCTGTGAGACTTCTTGCGTGCCGCTTCCATGCCTTGGTAAGGGATTTATGCCAGAGAAAGCTTTAAAGTTTTTGACATTCTCTCCATCATGTGATGATGAGCAAGTTTATTTTTGAAACAGTCTATTACTTGAATTAGACATGCATGCAAAAGCAGGGAAGCTCTTGGTGGAATTTTGATTTTCAGTGTTCAGAATTATTTCACTATTTTAAATCTTTCCTTTTTTTAAGGCCTTGAAATGTTTGCTATTTCCCCCTCATCTGTGCATTGCTCTGAAGATGTGAATAAAACACATTGATTCAAAATGCCTCTTCTGATTTGGACTTGTTCCATGGGCTTCTCTGGTCTCTCTTTCCAGGTCTGGGCCACATTTTGAGTGACCTGACATCACTTTTCTGCATCAGTATTATCTACACTCCTTGTACTAGTGGAAATGCAAGAAGCAGGGCCAGCCCTGGGGGCTAGTATCCCCAGATAGCTCCTGAGGCCCCAACATTTAGTTGCAACTCACTAGCACCATGCATCACTGCTCACCTGCCAACTCTTGCTCACCACCTTCTCAAGCCACCAAGCAGTGAGTAGCAGCAGTGATCGGGTGGAAGCAGTAAAGATTTGACAGGCTTGTGGAGTGGGATAGCTCACTAGGGGAATCTTGCTGAGCATCCCACCCCCCTCTGCACTGCTGCCCAAACCCTGGAGCCTGACCCTGAGAAGCAACATTGTGGTTCTCTAGAACAAGACTGTCACCAAACAACACGCGTTCAAAAGTTCCAAGTACACCTCTACAACAGCAGGGTGTGAAATTACAGGCTGTGCGCTGCATGGCCTGTTAGTGTCCATGTGTGCAATTAAGGACGCGGGTGGCGCTGTGGGTTAAACCACAGAGCCTAGGACTTGCCGATCAGAAGGTCAGCGGTTCGAATCCCCGCAACGGGGTGAGCTCCCGTTGCTCGGTCCCTGCTCCTGCCAACCTAGCAGTTCGAAAGCACGTCAAAGTGCAAGTAGATAAATAGGTACCACTCTGGGGGGAAGGTAAATGGCGTTTCTGTGCACTGCTAGTAATAATTTAGTAATAATTTATTACGGCCGTAGGCCCATACAGATAAAAACAAGACATAAACAACAGCTTGTGCACGTGGGAAAAAACAGCCGCTAAAACACTACTATAACAATAAAATACTATAAGATGGAATGGCATACTGCGCCTTAATTAGCTTGTGGTGCTCCTTGGCAACGCTTTTGGGTAAGGACAGCGACCAGAAACCTAGCCACTTTCAGGGTCGTATGGGTATCCTTATCCTGCAAGATTTGGGCAAGGTGGAATTTTGGTGGGGTACCCTCTAGTTTCTGTATGATTGATCCCAACAAATTTGCCCGTGGCACATTGAATAAGGGGCAAGTGAACATAATGTGCTGAAGCGACTCCGGCGTCTCCTTATCACATTCGCACATGGCGGAGGCTTGGCCCTTTGAGAATCTATGTCTCAGGACATTGGAGGGAAAAACGTTAAACCTCGCTTTAGTGAAGGCCAGCCTATGGGCAACAGTCGAAAGGGAGGAGAGGTATGATGGAACGCAGTAAGTTAAAGTGATACCAATGTTCTGGGGCGAACAAACACCTCCCCCCAGCGTATAATTTTGCTGTAAGTCGATGTCATCCAGTCTTTGGCGGATCAGTCTTTGAGCAGTGATTTGATCTAGTTTTAGGGAATCTAAGGGAGAGATTCCATAACTCAGGAGTTTGGCATGAATTCTACTAGTCCAAAGGCTGGAGAATTCATCTCGCCATAAGCATTGGACAAGGTAATGGTCTGGTAATCTATGCCACAATGATAACCAATAATTGAAGACTTGCTTCCACAGGCAAGTTTCTAAGGATGCGATCTTCAATTCTAGTCGCATGGCTGCGTTGCTTACGCACCGGGGGAGCATTAGGAGCCGACATAGGAATTGGTTTTGCAGAGTCTCAAGAGGAGCAGGGTCTGTCATCACGGCCCAGAGCGGGGCAGCATAAGCAAGCACGGTAACCACTTTTGCCTTGAACACCTTTAGGGCCGAGGGAGCATGCAAAGCTCCATCCGAAAAGAAAAATCGGAGGAGCGCATATGACAGAGTTTTGGCCTTGTTAAGTAGGTGTTGGATTTGTGCTTTCCACCCCAAATTGTATTGAAAAATAACTCCTAGGTATTGAAATTTTAGGACTTGCTCTATTTTTGCTCCACCAAGCTTCCATTCGTGTAATCTCCGACTTCTGGCGAAAATCAGAATCTTAGATTTAACATGGTTGATGGTTAATTGGTTGAGTTGACAATACGTGGCAAAGATCTTCAGAGCTCTGGTTAGTCCAACACGTGTATAAGAATTACCGCGTCGTCCGCATATAAAAGGAGTGGACAGCGGTAATCCGCTAGTCTAGGCGCGTGTATACTTGGAGATGAGTTGACTAGGAGTGCTCGCATGTCGCTGATGAATAGATTGAATAGGCAGGGAGCCAATATACATCCTTGGTGCACTCCCTTGTTTATTGGTATCGAATTTGTGAGGTCGCCCGCAGGAGTAAGTCTCACTCTGGCAAGGGTACCTTCGTGGAGCTGACTTATAAGCCATAAGAGTCTTCTATCGATGCCCTGTTTCGCAAGTTTCTCCCAAAGAATATCTCTAGGAACGCTGTCAAAGGCTGCCTTTAGATCTAAGAAGGCAGCACAAAGGTAGCCCCGGGGAGGGGAAGAGTACTTCCGTGCCAGATGGTAAAGAACTATCGCATGATCAGTTGTAGAACGTTTAATTCTGAACCCTGCCTGTTCGTGGCCAATCTGGTTAGTCTCATCTACCCAACGCAATAGTTTCGTCAGCAAAAAGCTGGCATAAATTTTCCCTATGATCGAAAGGAGGCTGATGTTACGGTAATTTTCCGGCTCCATTGGAGAGCCTTTTTTATGAATTGGTACTATAATGGCCTCCTTCCATATTTTGGGGATGAGACCAGAAGCGTTGATTGCGTCGAAGGTTTTGGCCAAGATGCCAGCCCACCATTTTGGGTGTAGTTTGATGGCTTCAGCAGGGATCAGGTTGGGCCATGGGGCTTTGCCCGATTTCAGCTGGGCTATTAGCTTGGCTATTTCGTCAGGAGCGGTGGGAGGCCAAATAGGTAGGTGGATGTGAGGGCGATCTGGCTGCGACATCTGTCACCCCATTGATCGCCAGGGTTGATTCGGCTGATCTGGCTGGCTAGGCGGGTGTCCCCTTCCTCCCTCACCACTCCATGTGCGTCCCTCCCGAAGCTGCGCGCTCGGTGGAAGAGGACGACCATCCCAGATAGAAGGAGTGTACCGTTCTTCGGTCAAGGGTATACGATAGCTGCGCTCCCCTGCTAGAACCTCCAAACAAGCTCTGTGCACTGCTCTGGTTTGCCAGAAGCGGCTTGGTCATGCTGGCCACATGACCCAGAAGCTGTCTGCAGACAAACACCGGCTCCCTCAGCCAATAAAGCAAAATGAGCGCCGCAACCCCAGAGTCGGTCACGACTGGACCTAATGGTCAGGGGTCCCTTTACACTTGCAATTAAGATGTATCCAGAAATTTTAGATCTTTAATTTTGAAATACGGTAGGGAGGGGGAGCTCAAAGTAAATATTTAAAAGGGAACACACAGGCACACCAAATGACTCTGTTTGCCAAGAGCAGTTACGGTTGTGGGGAACCTCAAGTTCATGAACCAAATAGTGCAGTTGTTCTCTTTCTTTCTTTCTTTCTCTCTCTCCCTCTCTGCCTTTGCATCTCCCCCCTATTTTTCTCTCTTTCCCCACCTCCACCCCCTCTGTACTTTAAACCAAACTTTATAAGTGGCTAGCACAATAATCCCCAGAGCTACCTGAAAGTTGTCAAGGCTAATCCCCTCTTGAGAGGTTACCATGTTTCCAAATGTCATACACATGGGTGAAAAAACAAAGTTACAGCTGTTTTGGCTTCCCAATGCTTGTGTGTAAAAAATTCAGATTTCCAGATCAGGTCTGGATCCAGATTGCAAACCAGCATTATGTTAGGGGAAATAGCTTGCAAAAAACATATTTCTATTAAGCAAAAATGTATATATTAGGACAGGGGTGTCCAAACGTTTTTCAAAGAGGGCCAGATTTGATGAAGTGAACATGTGTGAGGGCCGACCGAAGAGCCGACCACAACTTTTTTTTACAATTTTACCCCAGAGTTGTTGGGCTTTTTTTAGGATTGAAGTTCTTGAGCTACCACAGGGGCCAGATTAAACTGACCAGCGGGCTGGGTTAGGCCCCCAAAACGGGCTTTGGACATGCCTGTTTTAGGATATATATATATATTTCAGAACCTCATCCTCTGTAAATAGCCCTCTGGTTTCTTTAAGTTGTTTCCGATCAGTACCACAAGAGGGTATCTTCCTATTTTTTCCTATTGTACCTGCCCTCTGCAGTTGTGGGCTCAACTTGGTGATAACAGAATAAACAATGCAAGGAGGGAACTGCAGTCCAAGATAGAAAAAGAGGTGGTAAGGGGTGGAGACACTCCTTCAGATATACTGGGCCGAGGCCGTTTGGGGCTTTGAATTGTGCTTGGAAACATACTGGGAGCCAATGTAGGTCTTTCAGGACTGGTGTTCTATGGTCTTGGCAGCCACTCCCAGTCAGCAGTCTAGCTGGTGGATGTCATTTCCAAATGGTGAAAATATACCCCTAAAAAGCTTTCAAAAAAAAAAAAATATGTCGTGTGGTTTTGTTTCTCTTTTGTTGTTGTTGATTATGATGATCATTTCCTTTCCTGACCCACATATTCTCCCAGCATCAAATCTACACTACAAATCAAATACTGAGACATCACCAAAGTGCAAAGTGTGTGCAGCATAACTTATTTTCTGAAAGATGATCTGCATCCATAGGCTTTTATGAGCTGGGCCTGCAGCAAGCTAGGCTTTTATCCAAAATGGAGCAATTCCACCCCCCGCCAAAAAATATGTCTAGACATTGCATCCTTGATAACTCATGTGGGAGTTCTCGGTTAAGAGTTCACTGAAATATGCTCAATCTGTGGGTATTTCTAATTTTGTTCTGATTATAACTGACTGGGGGGGGGGGGGCTTCGATTTCTTTGTGAATCAATTTCTAGCATGCCCAATTCCAAACTGCCAACAATGGCTTTTGTCTTCTATGTAAAGAGACAGTCTGTATGTACTGGCTGGGGCAAAGTCTAGCAAGGGAAAAACCTTGTACAGTGGTACCTCGGTTTACGAACTTAATCCGTTCCGGAAGTCTGTTCTGAAACCAAAACCGTTCTTAAACCGGCGCGCTTCCCCTAATGAGGTCTCCCGCCTCCGGTGCCCTTCCACTGTTCGGATTCTGTTCTTAAACCAAGGTAAAGTTCGCAAGCCAGGACACTACTTCCGGTTTTGCGGAGTTCGTAAACAGAATAGTTTGTAAACAGGGCTGTTTTTAAACCGAGGTACCACTGTATTACAGAATTGAAAGAAGCCCCAGACTGTCCAAATAATCTTCGATTAACAGGCTATGGCACCACCTTGGAAACAGAACAGGATAAAAATGCAAGGTGGATCCCACCCCTGGATATATGTACTCAATTCCACTGATACCATTTGAGCTTACTTTGAAGTGATTTTCACTTCAAAACCTCAGTAAGGCAATTATTGTCTCTGTGCCAAAACACCAAGCATGGCTTCTAAAGTTTTGGTCTCGTTTCAACTTGTTCTCATGGTTTTTTCTTCAGGTCTTTTCCTTTCTCCTTCTATCTCAGTTCTAGACTGCCATCTATCTATCGCATTTACATATTACCAATCCTCAAAGTGTGCAAGGTGGCACACATGGCTGCATAGGTGCTGGGGCCCTGGGTGCCTGAGCACCCACAAAATTCCCCATGAAGGGGCCGGGCACCCACAAATTTCAGTGCCAGGGCCATGCCCGCTGCATGGCACCCACAGCCTCAGGCACCCACCATCGTGAGGCTAAGCTGGCACTCCCGCATGGTTGTCCCCCATATCATTTAATCCCCAGCAGCCACCCTGTGAGGTAATTTCGGCTGAGAAGCGGCAACTGGCCCAAGATCACTCAGTGGGCTTCATGGCCCAGTGGGGATTTGAACCCTGGTCTCCCAGGTCTTAGTCCAACACTCTAACCACTACACCACACTCGCTCTTTGTAACACAGCGTGCTTAATATATGGGATCATAGTCCAAAGAACAGTGGACATGTACCTCTTTTACATACTTTAATATGTACTTGGTGTTTGACAAGTTTGACAGGTTTCTCTGCCCCATTAGGCTTTTAATCTAAAAGCAGATGCAGGGAAGACGGAGCAAGCTTGTTTTCTTCTGCTCTTACCCAAACCAATCGCTTCAAAGTTACAAGAAAGGAGATTCTGACTAAACATCAGGAAGAACTTTCTGAGGGTAAGAGCTGTTTGGCCGTGGAAAGGTGATGGACTCTCTCTCTGAGTTTTTAAAGCAAAGGTTAGATGGCCATCTGTCATGGATGTTTTAGCTGAAATTCCTGCATTACAGGGGGTTGGACTAGATGACCCTCAGGGTTGCTTCCAACTTACAATTCTATGCAAATATGCCATTATTTCAGTTAACACAGACTTTGGCAAGCCAGTCACCTTTTTTGGGTTTTTTTAGTACACCAGTTGTGATGGCCTGGGACTCGGGCTCAGACTCGGAACCAGAGGAGTCTCAGTCTGCACCAGATCTTTTGTCTCAGGCATCATCTGAACCAAGTCTGGGGCCTGATCCTGAAGAGTCCCAGTCTGCACAGGTTCCCCTGCAACAAACACCAGCTGGGCAGAGTCAGGGGCCTGAGCCTGCCCTGGCTCCAGATGCGGGGATTACCTCCTTGCCTTCAGCTGGGCCATCACTTACAGCTGCTCCACTACCGGTTGGGTCTAGTAACCCACCGACGTCTCCCAAGCTGCAAAGGCTAAGGTCTGAGAGAAGGAGAGACCTGAGTACTCGCAGGAGGAGTGCTCGCCTTCGGGAGAAACAGGGAGGTGAGTCGCCGGGGGATCAGGACCGGCCGCTACCCTGACAAAGATAAAAGGTTGTCGGACCCCGCCCTAGATTGCGGGAGCAACATTGATATATGCCAGAGTTCCTGTACCTGTCCTTGCCTGGTATCCTGCCTTGTGTCCTGCCTTGGCCCTGTTGGACTGACTCCTAGTGGAACCTTCGGATTCTGGACCGGTCCTGGACCACATTTCATGGGTTACCCCCAGACCCAGCACACCAGTGGTGGCTGGTGGTCCATTAGGTCAAGTAAGACAGCCTGCCTTCTGTCTTGGTGTTGCCACGACAGAACTTGATACGGTGGAAGAATGGGGACAAAACTAGAATCAGATGGCTTTGCTTCTCATTGGTTCTGGCTCTAGCTCCAACTACTGTTGGGCTCCCTGCCTTCTTCTCCACTGATCCCAAAGAGTTGAGCCACAACCGTACACAGCACTTATTGCTCCCAGGACATAAGTCAAATTGTCCCTATCCAAGCTGATTATCTCACCCTTTCCCCTCACTGAAGTGGTTCTGTTTGCCAATATTCTACCACAAATGAGTTTGCCCTGACCACGGTGTCTGCAAGCATTTCGGAACATCGCACCAGCCTAGCAAATGGTACCACTAAGGGCTGGGGGCATAGGAAGCTACTTCTAGGGCTCAAGGTTCTTTTGCCCCCCCCCCAATAAAATATTGGAGGGGGCTGCCCCCTCCTGAAGTCAATGGACATTGTCACTCAAATGGTGTGCCTGCAGTGTCTTGCGATTGACTATGCAGGGTGGGGCTTACCTAGTGTTCCCCAATATTTTTTTCCAAGGTGGCTTCTCTGGCTGGGGGAGAGGGAGTCAATGTTTGCCAATAGCTAGCTTTTTGCTTATTGAGCAAGATGGCAATGGAAGGTTTTTTGTTTTTAAAAAGAGATCTGTTTGAAAACGAAAAGGAAAGGCCTGTAAATTCCCCATGAACCAGTGTTAGCTAGCAGGCTAATTTACATTTCCAATAAGCAAAGCATCTTGGCTTGGGATCAAACTGAAAGCAAAGTTTGACATTATCTGATTAATAGTGAGACATTATTTTTATACACAGGGGATTTTATATTTCCCATATAAAATTTAGATGAGACCATTATATAGCTTGCGCAGGGAGAAGAAATCAGACTTGGGTGCTGTTTCCCCCCCTTTTAATTTTATTTTAATACTGCATCAGTGTTATTATCTCAAAGGAAGTTTCAATAGAAGTTCTGCTTCTTCTATCTTTTTATGGCTTGTGGAACCTTAGTTATAGAACAAATTGCTAATTACCAGCCTTTACATACCAGTATTTCATTTCTCATTAAATAAACAACACATCTACTTTCTTTGCTGAAGAGATAGAAAGTGAGGTTAGGAACATGAGGATGGGGAGTACTGCAACTCTCTCTCTCTGGTTCATAGTGGCTATGTAAGCTGGTTTTGGGTCCCTTCTTGACCAGGGATGGGGAGCCGATGGCCTTCTCAATATTACTGGACATCAACACCCATCATCCACAACCAACATGGCCAGTGGTCACGGATGATGGGTGCTGTAGTGCAACAGCAGCAGGAAGGCCCTATCCCTGATCAGGACGGTATAGAAAGCAAAAATATTGTTGTATTCACCCCACTTCTGCAAGTGGTGAGGAGGATGCCAGGTTTGGTTCCCCTTGGAAGGAGGCTACTGAAGTCTTGTTGTCTTTTTGCAATATTTCTGTGTTATGGTTGAGGATAGATGAAGGTGTGGCTTAAACCAGAGTTGGGGAAGCTATGGCCCTCCAGAAGTTGTTGGACTACAATTCACATCATCCCTGACCACTGGTCATGTTATCTGGGGATGATGGGAACTGGAGTCCGGAAACATCTGAAGGGCCACAGGTTCACACGACAAGTGTACACACTCAGATAGAGAGCCACTGCTTCCGTAGCAGAATCTCTCTAGTCAGCAGCACCCTAAGTTACTTATCCATGTAAGCCAAACTCAGGTCTCTCTCCTCTCTCTCCCTCTCTTTTTGTCTGATGGCCATATCTCTCAGCACTGGCGGAGGAAGAGGAGTGCAGGCGGCACACCATGCCCCCAGGACACATGCCAGCCCCGCCCCACCTGCTCTCCGCTCCGCCCCCCGCCCCCAGTGCCGGAGCATGAAGCTCTGCCATTGCCTCTTCAGGTGGCTGGACCACAGCATCCTTTGCTGAAGCATGGAATAAAAGAGAGGCATCCTCTTTTAGGTCTCTCCTAGCAATTTAGAAGTCCAACCGCATATTAAAAAATCAGTCCATCTCCTTGACAAATCAAGGTAGCTGGGAACGGGGCTAGGATTGGTGTCAGGCCTTCTAAGGCAGTAAGTCCAGCTCTATGAATCCTCTCTTACCCAAGCTTGGAATGCTAAACTCAAAGAAAACACAAGCATTCTTTCAACTTTGCAGTGCCTGTTTCTCATATATCTCTCATTTTTTTTGTCCTCAATTCAATTAAAGCTTTCAACACAGCCCCGAGCCAGGAAATATGCATGGCTATATGGCTGACCTGTGTTTCAAGGGATGTTCTTCTTGAGCATTATACTGGTATCCTCAAAAAACACGAAGTTGCTAAATAGTGCTGGTCAATTAATACTAGTTGTCTAAGGCAGCAATCCTGTTACTCACCGCCTAGGAGTAATCCCCCTTTGGACGCACTGAGACTGCATTCTAACTAAACACTCATAGGATTGCACTGTAGGATTGCCTGGTCCTCTAAGGGGCACTTGGAAACCCAAAAGGCTGACTTTCTTGGGCTACCATTTGAAAATGGCATCATTCTAAGAGACCTAGACAGTAAAGAGAACATCACCTCTGCCCATTACTATGAAGAAATATTACACTGAAGTATGCATAAGCATCCCATATACCCTGCATTTATTACTGTGACACAAAATTATGATACAGGATGAAGAGTTTGGATTTGATATCCCGCTTTATCACTACCCGAAGGAGTCTCAAAGCGGCTAACATTCTCCTTTCCCTTCCTCCCCCATAACAAACACTCTGTGAGGTGAGTGGGGCTGAGAGACGTCAGAGAAGTGTGACTGGCCCAAGGTCACCCAGCAGCTGCTTGTGGAGGAGCGGAGACACGAACCCGGTTCCCCAGATTACGAGTCTACCGCTCTTAACCACTACACCACACTGGATAGAGTCTTAACTCCACTTACCCCACAAAGCAAATCCCCATGTTCATTTCTGGTATGATAAAGCCCTCATCTGGTGACCAGTACTTGAATTTCACACAGTAAGATGTTCGTGTGAAATCAACCGTGCATGAAAACCGCCCAACGTTACCCGTTGCTGAATGTTGTCTTGGTAGTCAAGACTGGCTGGAGGTTTCACTGACATTTCCATTGCACTGCTGAAGAGATGAGCCAGATTTCACTGCAAAATATGGCCTGCCTCTTCAGCATCGCAAGTGACTTCATAGGCAACTGCAGAGAACTTCCTTGCTACATAAACCCACTGTCCCACACAGCTGCATTAACGTCAGTCTTACAACACACAGAAGGAGATTCCACATGCAAAACCAAGAATGATGGGTACAAGTCAGAAACAAATTCAAATGTGCATGTGAATGCAGGTTTCTCTGCACTATGTCCCGTAAGACGTGCATACAAAGGCATGGATACTAATGCATTCCATTTATGCTCACAGTTCCCGATTTAGCAAATGATGCATGACTGGAAGTTTGCCTTCACATGATGATCTTCCTCAATGGACTGGGGGGCATTTGGTCTTTATCACGCCGAAAGCCTTATTCCCAGCAAGACTGGTTGTTTTAATACAAAATTACTTAGAAAAACCACAGAAGCATCAGATAGGTAAAATACAGCCGTGGGCTGGACTGGCCCAGGCCAGCCATTTGCATTTGTTATAAAATATTCTGCATAAGAATGCAGAGCAAACAATCCCATTATTGTATTTTCCATAGCTTCACAACGCTGACACATAATTACATTATGTTATTTTCTTTTCCCTTTTTTCCTCTAAGTCATAATATAATTGAAAGCACGCCAGGGAAAGCAAGATCTGCTTCCCTCTCAAAAACATCCAAGTAGGTCTGGTCAAATGGTTCCCCGGTAAGAGTTTCCCAGCCCTTCCCTTTGCTGACACTACTGAAAGCGATCTTTCGTGATGAGGTTCCCCACCTCTGCTCCTGAAAACCTAAATCTTCTGCCATGGCCAGTGGACCCCATTGTGCCCAACAAAGCTTACACAGCCCTGCACCAAATTCATCTGAGTTCCATAAAAGATGAATAGCTTGGCCATGTGCCGGGTTAGCCTGGGGCTGGTGGGATCTGGAGTCTTACAATCATAGAATTGTAGAGTTGGAAGGGATCCCCCGGGTCATCTAATCCAACCGCCTGCAATACAGGAATTCTGTCTGTCAGGGAACTGCCATCAGCTCAGAGGCGAGAGGTGGAAGGGCAGTTGGGTTACAGGGAGCCTCCAAAGATTGTGAAAAGCAGCACTTCCTCCATGGAGGAGGGAAGCCTCTAGTGGGGAAGAGATGCAGGGCTTGGAGTATGCAAGAGAGAGCCAAAACACCATGCATGACCAAAGCGGGGGGGGGGGGGGAGGCAGGTCCTCCTTTACCTATGCCCTCTCTGCGCAGTAGGTTTATGCACAGAGAGGGGAGGCGTTGGATGGAGCTCAAGAGACTACTCTGCTGGGGAAAGTTTAAGGACCACCCACTCTCAGATTCTGCTAGTGACAGAGCAAGACATGGAATTGAGACGCTCTGCACTGTAAATGTTTTTGCACCGATAATAAAGCCTTTGAAAAGACTAGTGGGGATCTTGCCTGTTCTCTCTCGAGCAACCATGCCGGTAGGCATAACACTGTCCCTCTGTGGGCTCAGACAACTAACCTTCTGGTTATCAGCCAGAGGCACTGACCCAAAGAACATCTGGACACCTGCAGGTTCCCCTAGGCTGGGTGATGCTCCCATTGGTGTCAGCAGCAGCTTCCCTCCTGGAACTAACAACAGCTTGGGGCAGGCATGGCCATACTTGGCCCTCCAGTTGTTTTGGGACTACAATTCCCATCATCCCTGACCACTGGTCTTGTTAGCTAGGGATGATGAGAGTTGTAGTCCCAAAACATGTGGAGGGCCGAGTTTGGCCATGCCTGGCTTGGGGAGGTTGTGGTCATTACTGTGGTGAAGGTAAGGGTTAACACCACTTTCCTATGGTCCAATCTTGCTTGCCCCCCACCAACAGCTACTTAAATTTAACAAATATGCAAAGGAGTGGCTTGCATATAATTAAACGTGGTTGAACCTGGGAGTAGATACAGACAGTGCAATGTGTATGCTGTCCAGGTCTTTGGACTTCACAAGCCAGAACTGAGAGCACTGGTTAGTGATAAAATCATATTTCCCAGCCTTTCCAAAATTTATGGCTCACCAGGTTCAAAGTTGATGCAAACTGGCAGAGTTGCAGTAACTTGCCTGAAGCTCTGGAGAGTTTAAAACGACTCATGATCTTGGCAAAGGGCAGAATACTTCTCTGAACTGGCCAGGACCAAGTATGAAAATGCTTGTACTCTCCATCAACAAGCCAGGGATTGCAGGGCGGTTGTAATTTAGTCCGCATTTCAGTTCTTACTTCCCAAAACAATACAATGAACTGAAACACAGCTGTCCTTCGAAATGCACACTTCTTTGCATTTTGTGATGCAGCTCTCCACCCAAAACATCTTTATCATGGCAAAGTACGTATAAAAACACTCCATGAAAATAAGACGCAAATATGTATGATATTGGAGAGAATTGCTTCCCGAAATGCCTACATAGGGCAAACTTGCTTACAAAAATCTTAGGGGAAAATGCACATGAGAACATGTATGAATTTTCATGCCAATTGACAGGTTCATCCTTCCATCTAGCCTAATATTGTCTACCCAAACTGGCAGCAGCTCTCTGGGGTCTCTGGCCCAAAGGTCTTTCTCAGGGTCTTTCCCATCACCAACCACCGGATACCTGTAGATGTCAAAGACTGAACCTGGGTCCCCTCTGCATGCAACATCTACTGACCCACAGAAATAGGCAACACCAAACACTTGTCAACCTATCCTCATGTTCGTGGTCAAATGACTATGTAAAAACACTGCAAAGGACCAGACCAGTGCTGTCATTATTGTTTTGTCTCATGTGATATTCTTTGCAACTCACTTAGTGAGTCAACCTAGTTTTGCTCTAGTTTGCCAAATTCCCCCTCATCATCTTTCTTTTGTTGGGATATTGGCAACTTGCCCTCTTTCGGCTGCCCAGCCTCAGCTGAAATTCAGCACCATTTGTGTAAGTAGCGCCTGCACTTCCTTTATCGCTTACAGGGCTAGAATGTGCTTGAAACCAGTCTGTTTCCATGGGTCAATATTCTGATCAATACAGAGCAGCAGAGGTCAAGAGGCCAGATAAGCTGTTTGATTTGCTTCTCTTGCAGAGATCATTATGATCCCTCGTTCAAAGCTACCTTTTATACCAGATCAGACCATTTGTCCATCTACCCCAGTGTGGTCTACTCTGACTGGCAGCAGCTTATTGGGGATCACAGGCAGAGGGGTTGTCCCACCAGCAGCTCCCTTATCCTTTTAGCTGGAGATGCCAGGGTTGAACCCAGAACCACAAATCACTGGACAATGGTGCCATCACCGGGCAGACACGCCAAGAGAAAGTGGGTTGCCTCTAGCATTACTAGTACAGTGGTACCTCGGGTTACATACGCTTCAGGTTACATACGCTTCAGGTTACAGACTCCGCTAACCTAGAAATAGTGCTTCAGGTTAAGAACTTTGCTTCAGATTGAGAACAGAAATCGTGCTCCAGCGGCGCAGCAGCAGCAGGAGGCCCCATTAGCTAAAGTGGTGCTTCAGGTTAAGAACAGTTTCAGGTTAAGTACAAACCTCCGGAATGAATTAAGTACTTAACCCGAGGTACCACTGTAAAGGTAAAGGGACCCCTAACCATTAGGTCCAGTCATGGCCAACTCTGGGGTTGTGACGCTCATCTCGCTTTATTGGCCAAGGGAGCCGGCGTACACAGTCATGTGGCCAGCATGACTAAGCCACTTCTGGTGAACCAGAGCAGCACATGGAAACGCCGTTTACCTTCCCGCCGGAGCAGTTCCTATTTATCTACTTGCACTTTGACGTGCTTTCAAACTGCTAGGTTGGCAGGAGCAGGGACCAAGCAACGGGAGCTCACTCCATCGTGGGGATTCGAACCGCTGACCTTCTGATCAGCAAGTCCTAGGCATTACTAGGTAAAGGTAAAGGTACCCCTGCCCGTACGGGCCAGTCTTGACAGACTCTAGGGTTGTGCGCTCATCTCACTCTATAGGCCGGGAGCCAGCGCTGTCCACAGACACTTCCGGGTCACGTGGCCAGCATGACAAGCTGCATCTGGCGAGCCAGCGCAGCACACGGAATGCCGTTTACCTTCCCGCTGGTAAGCAGTCCCTATTTATCTACTTGCACCCGGGGGTGCTTTTGAACTGCTAGGTTGGCAGGCGCTGGGACCAGTGGCGTAGCGTGGGTTGTCAGCACCCGGGGCAAGGCAAGTAATTTGCGCCCCCTAACCCGTGGATTTGCGCCCCCTAACCCATGGATTTGCGCCCCCTAACCCTAACCCCCAGATGTTGCGCCCGGTGCGGCCGGCCCCCCCTGCACCCCCCACGCTACGCCACTGGCTGGGACTGAACGACGGGAGTGCACCCCACCGCGGGGATTCGAACCGCCGACCATGCGATCAGCAAGTCCTAGGCGCTGAGGTTTTACCCACAGCGCCACCCGTGTAACTAATGGACTCAAATTTATCATGTCTATTAACTTCAGAGGGTCTGCTCTGAGCAAGATTCATGTTGGAGACAACCCAATGTCAATACAGAAAGGGGGGGGGAGCCCTCTTGGATAACTCAGTTGAAGGAGACTGGATCATTTTGGCTCTGCTATGGATCCAGATGACTCAGTAACCATCTGGAGAGATCAGTTGTTGAAGCGCCTCGTTCCTCTGTTTGCATGACTTTATTCATGGCAAACCCCAAGAACGCCATAAAAAAACAACCCAGTGATTTTGAAAGCAGGACATCAGCACGCAATCTGCAAAACAAGGTGGTGGGCAACTTGGATTTGTAAAGCCATTCATTAACTCCCGCATGTGCAGCTCATTATCCATAAAATAAACCACTGGCTGCCCAAGGTGCTGGGCATGATAAAAGGCAGTTTCAGACTGTGCAAACAACCCATAATTGCTGCCATATGGGACCATTTATCCCAAGGAGATTGCCTTGCCTGAAACAGGCAGGAGACTTGTCCAAGTGGGGGGTAGCCAGTAAAACATACATGTGCTCAGGGAGGTGTGGGTCGCTGTCTCCCTCTTCACCACAGCCTGGTTTCTTCCCTCCAGAATTAGGGTAAAATGGAATAACAGCTGCATCACAGTGAAAAAGCACCTTTTACATTAAAGAGTTATCCATTTGCTCTGCAATCCTATGGAAAATGTGTGAGAGCAGGAAAAGAATGGACGATCTTGGAGTACACTAGGCAGGATAGACTTCACAGTAACACTGCATTGCAACTCCTATTTGTAAGATGTAAAATGGAACCATATCGCCATTGCATATGGGGTTTCAGACTTCAGTTCTTAGCCTGTCCAACCTGCTGAGTTAGCCTGTAAAGGGACCCCTGACCATTAGGTCCAGTCGTGGCCGACTCTGGGCTTGCGGCGCTCATCTTCCTTTACTGGCCAAGCGAGCCGGTGTACAGCTTCTGGGTCATGTGGCCAGCATGACTAAGCTGCTTCTGGCGAACCAGAGCAGTGCACGGAAACACCATTTATCTTCCTGCCAGAGCGGTACCTATTTATTTACTTGCACTTTGATTTGCTTTTGAACTGCTACGTTGGCAAGAGTAGGGACCGAGCAATGGGAGCTCACCCCGTCGCAGGGATTCGAACTACCGACCTTCTGATCGGCAAGCCCTAGGCTCTGTGGTTTAGACCACAGTGCCACCTGCAACCTAGTTAGCCTATACATAATCACAAATCCCCTTATCTTCTCCATCCATTAAGAACATATTCAAAGCCCTACTGGATCATACATACATATATACACACAGTTCAAACCATCCTCAAAGGCTGCTTACAACATGAAAAAAAAATGTTATGTTAATATTGCAGCTGTTGTATAAGGGATTATTATTTTGACTGGAATGTAATTGAAATTAATAAGATTTTGGAATGCAGAAATAAAGAAAATCACCAAACCATCAAATCTAGCATACGAAGGACCACCTAAATTATACAATTCGGTATTTGAATGATTGGTATTAGTAATTGTATTATAATTTGGTATCCTTATAATGAGGCTGTTATTGGATTGCAATTGAAAATTAATAAAAATTATTATAAAAAAATGAACATGAAAAAAATTCATGACAACATCATAACAAAAGTACTCATAAGCAATAAATGAAGAATTTAAAAATACAAAACAAAATGCAACAATTTCCACATAAATCAATTTCCGCAGAATGAAAAAAATGAACTGCATGGACTTTTAAACCCTGATTTTATTTAACAATGTCCTGCCTTGAGTGGAAGTACCCAAATGTTTACTGCTGTTGAATTCTGCAGTTATATGGCAGCGCAAAATTACAGCTACATGGCTGGCCCTTGAGGAAGGAAATCAATCAATTTAGAGTTGTTGCTAAGTGGATTAAATCCAGCCAAACAAGTTTGGATGCTGTCAGCTAGCCATCAGGGTGAAAGGCTGTTGGCTTCCTGCAGGGAATTTTCAAAACAGAGGCCTGGGATTGAATGAAGAGCCGGACTTCAGCAAGCAGCAATTCATAGTGTTTAAAGTGGGCAGTGTTGTCAAATGCATACAGGTTAGAGCAGAGCTGGGGAACCTCAGCCTGGGGGACAGAGTGAATGTGGCCCTCCAGGGCTTTCTAACTGGCCCTCAAAGCTCTACCGATGCCACAAGACCCCTCACTGGCCCTGCGCCAGCCTTAACAATTAGGAATGGGTGAATCCGCCAGTTTCTCACAGTTTTCCAGTCTTAAGTTTGGTTCTCTGCATTTCCACAACACTTTGTTGGGGGGTTTTATATTAAAAATTCATTATGAATTTCTCCTAATATGCATGAGTTTATATGCAAAGTTGCCTTAAAAACAAATTTTTGCAAAGCAATTTCCCCTGATAGAAAGTGTTTTTAAATGTTATTTTCATCAGTATGTACATTTTGTGCACACATAGCCCTACTCTACTACCTCCCCCCCACCCATAAAACACACATCGCTTGGCTAAAGAACTGCATTGCAAAGAGGAGCAGCTTATAATAACAATAATTGCATTATTTATACCCCGACTATCTGACTGTATCCTGAACCCCTGGTTTACCTGGTGGCAGTTCAGTATGTCAAGTCCCCAGTCCAGGGTCAATCCGAGTGTTCAAAGCCCTGTAAAAATCGTGGAGCATCCAAGCTGAGGTCCATCAACATGGGCAGTTGAGCAGACACAGCACCTCAGCTCTGCTTCCCTTTGGTACTTTGCATGCTGATTGCAGCATCTGGGCTGGACGAGGCAGGTGACCCTCACCTGTTCTAAGCCTGCTCCATCTGAGGAATCACACCCCTCCTTCCAGAGCTAGTGAGCCCCACCTGGCCAGCTAGGGAGCTGGGCTGTGGACCCTTGCCTGTCTCAGACTCCTACAGCACCCTGCCTGCTGCTCCTTATGCCTCAGAGCCCGCTGTGTTTGGGGAGACAGGGCCCCCTCTGGCTCTGGTGATGGGTCCTCTGCTCTGGTTCCTCTGCACTGACTCCCTCCCTCCGCCATCCTCTTTCACCCCATGAGTACTTCCTACACCAACCTCTCCTTCCCTATCCCCTGCTTGCCCCGGTGTGTCCCCATCCAGGCTACATCCCTTGCAGGGTTTCTCTTCCTTCTCCTCGTTGTCCTGCCAGTTCATGACAGGGTGGGTTGCTTTCGAAGGATAGCTATGTTTTGGTTTGCATGTTGTAGGATCGCCATACGTACGGAATTTACCAGACATGCCCGGAATACTGTAGTCAGAAGCAGTGTCCAGGCAGAAATCGTCCAAAAATTTGGATGTATGGCAAGCCACGTTGACACTGTCATTTTTGGCAATTTTCCTTAAAAAGCTCAACAGCTTTTGTATCCGGATTTTCACTTTTTGAAACACGGCAGCCCTAAGCGTATTGTTTCAGAAATCGCCAATTAGGTACTTCCACCTTTAAATGGTAACTGAATCAAATTTCTCCCCCAGCCCTACTAACAATATGAAACAAAACAAGAATGGAAAGCACAAAACGTGTGTACACATGACAGACATCAAGCTAAAGATTGAGTTCCAGCCTGCGTTTGGTTTCAGAATTAATAAGCCCCCAGGCAGCCCTGAACCATACAGATTCCTCTGTAGACTCTAGCATATCTCTCTCTCTCTCTCTCTCTCTCTCTCTCTCTCTCTCTCTCTCTCTTCCTGGTACCCTGGTGCTTTTACAACACATGGCTCCTGATGCTGGGAAGCAGGCCATTGTCTCCAGGAGTTTCTGGGCATGCCCAAACATCTTTAAAGGGGTCAAGAATCAGCCAGAAAAGGGAGGGACCAGGAGGCTTGCCGGCCAGCAGTGGAGCAGGAAAGGGCAGAGGGAACGCTCTGTTCAGTTCTCAGCCTCCCTCTGGCATGAGCATCATGGAATCTGCTGTGTGTAGTGGAGACGAGCCAATAGGCTCTGCTGGAGCCTGGAAGCATTTTCCATGATGTAGACTGCAGGAATGGGCAGGGGTGGTTTGGTAAGCACACAGGCAAATGCATTTCCCCCCCCCCCCGGCTGAGCCCCTTTCAACAACTGAGGAAGGAGAACTGCAAGGGTGAGATGTGATGCAGCTCACTTCATAGCTCTGCGTGAACACCAGTGCATAGGAAGGTGGCTTACATTGAATCTGTCTAGCTCAGATCAGTCCGAAAGCCTTTCATGTTGAGGAGAACCCATGAGTGGGTGGAGTCACCCCAGTACCCGTACCCTCCAACATTTCTCCAATGAAATTAGGCACATCCTATTCAATGATGAAGGGACGCGGGTGGCACTGTGGGTTAAAGCACAGAGCCTAGGACTTTGTGATCATGAAGGTCAGCGGTTCGAATCCCCACGATGGGGTGAGCTCCCGTTGCTCGGTCCCTGCTCCTGCCCACCTAGCAGTTTGAAAGCATGTCAAAGTGCAAGTAGATAAATAGGTACTGTTCCGGCAGGTTTCTGTGCACTGCTCTGGTTCACCAGAAGCAGCTTAGTCATGCTGGCCACATGACCCGGAAGCTGTACGCTGGCTCCCTCGGCGAATAAAGCGAGATGAGCACCGCAACCCCAGAGTCATCCTTGACTGGACCTAATGGTCAGGGGTCCATTACCTTTACTTTATTCAATGATGATGATGATGATGATGATATCTCATCCATCTGACTGGGTTGCCCCAGCCACTCCAGGTGGCTTCCAACACATATAAAAACATAATAAAACATCAAACGTTTAAAAACTTCTCTATACAGGACTGCCTTCAGATGCGCGGAGGGTCAGATAACTCTGTACCCTCCAGTATTTCTCCAATGAAATTAGGAACCTTCTAAGGAAAACGGGGGCATTCCGAAATGAAATCAGAAACTGGGACGGCTTCTGTAAATCCAGGACTGTCCTGGGAAAATAGAGGCACTTGGAGGGTCTGAGTACCTAGGAACCATTCAGGCACAGGGTTGAATGTGGCCCCTCACACATCTCTATCCAGACCTTAGGATCCTCCTTGTACCACACCCCTCAGTGGCCCCTCTCCTCTTAATTTCACCAGGCTGGAATGAGTCACTGAACTCTCGCTTGTCTGGGATGGAGAGCAGTGTGGGTCCACTCACAGCTACTTTTGCCACGTACCCTAGTGGTATGCACACACCCCCAGAAGATTGTCCGTGAGAGCATGTGGGCTCAAAATGATAAAGGTTTCCCAACCCTGCTTTGCTACTTGTGGCCCTGCTAACTCAGCACACGTGGCAATAGTGCCCAGAGACGTAAGATCCGCTTTCCAGTCCTATTGCAAAACCCTATAAGGGAAATGGTGCCCCCTTTGGTTATGTAATAAGATACCCCACCCTGGCTTGCTCAGGGTTCTGCCTCCTCTGATGTTAGCGCTGAAGCCATCTCAGACCCACAGCTCATTTTCCAAAGCGTTGACTCAGGCTCTGTCCGCGAGACATGATGTCCATGCGCTGCTGTGGACAGAGCAATCTGCGTTTCTGCTTTAAGCAAGTGCCTTCTGCTTAATTAATTAACTGGCAGAAGCAGAGGTTGCTTCCACACATCTTCGACTTCTCCCAATCTGAAGTGACAGCTTAAGCCCCGACAAATGTATTTGAGCAGAAGTAACACAGAGAAGGAATCTGCTCTGTCACACAACGGCATGCCCTAGGCCACGCTACTAAGACGGGAGAAGGGGAGCGAACGGAATCAATCCCCTAACCTAGCAAAAGGGCCGAGAAATTGACCGTGGTTTTTAAAAGCACGGTGCTACACACTCGGAAGTAAGTCGCACTGATTTCAGCAGGAATTGCTCTCTAGGAAGCGCCTCTCGGTTTGCCGCCTTCGGACGAGGGCCTGTGTTAAAGAAGGCTTTTCAGTATGTCGGAACTTCTGAATATACAAGCAAAAACAAAGGAATGCTTAAATAAAAATATTTATTTAATTTTTCCACAAGATTTATATGTTACTTGATTGTCATGAAACCTCAAAAAGTAAAACAATAAAATTATCAGTAAAAAAGGGGGGGTTAAAACTACAGTTCCCTCCCTACTTATACAAGGGTTACATTTTGGGCCCCTGTGCGCATAGGGAGGAGAGAGAGAGAGAGAGAGAGAGAGAGAGAGAGAGAGAGAGAGAGAGGGAGAAGGGCAATATGCACCTTAAAGGCAAACATATTTATTGTAGCGTAAACTTTCTAAAGGACTCAGGGCTTAATGGGCTTGGTGACAGAAGGGTAGATTTTGATCAGACATCAGGAGACACTTATTGATGGTAAGAGCAGTTTGACAATAGAATCACATACTCAGAATGGGTAGTAGGGATGGGTGACAATCTCAATTCCATTCACACATAAAAGTGGACCTACCTAATTCACCCTTTCCAACACAATACACAAACTGAAACACAGCCATCCTTCCAAATTTGGATTTTTCTGAATTTTGCGATGCAATTATCTAGCCAAGTAATGTATACAATCCTTTTTTCATCAATAAACACGGCAGCTGAGAGAAGCTACCAGAAGCCACAAGCAACAGCCATTTCACAGGAAACTAACAATGTTGCCACCATCTTGGGTGGTAATCTGGAGTCATCTTCACAATTTATGCATTCCATTGAAGTAATCTAGGAGCGAGGCTCCTGACACACCTTTCCCCATCCCATCTGGTGCTTCTCAGCTCCTTTCCCCCTGTACCCCAGCATTTGTCTTGCTGCACCCCGAGGCATCTGTCTCCCTCTCCCAAATTTCTCAGCGACAAGAAGTAAATTCTGTTTCTTTAAAACTATGCTAGCTAATTGAACTATTTAAGCCATGGGTAGGCAAACTAAGGCCCAGGGGCCGGATCCGGCCCAATCGCCTTCTAAATCCAGCCTGCGGAAGGTCTGTGAATCAGCCTGTTTTTACATGAATAGAATGTGTGTTTTTATTTAAAATGCATCTCTGGGTTATTTGTGGGGCATAGGAATTCATTCATTTCTCTCCCCCCCCCCCATATAGTCCGGCACCCCATAAGGTCTGAGGGACAGTGGACTGACCTCCTGCTGAAAAAGTTTGCTGACCCCTGGTTTGAGCTTTCTGGTTGCAGGATGCATGCTTGGGGACCAGCAGCGTTTGCTAAGAATCTGCACCCTGAGTTTAAGCAATCGACTCTGGACAACTTATCTGTCTCTGCTCGGCGGAGCCCAGGATATCACTTGAGAAGCCATGGGCCACTGATGTGATGTGACATGCCCCCTGGGCATCCTTCCTGCATCCAGGACTGCGCTCCCCCTTGTTAAGGCATTTCCCTGTCGATGGTGCACATACTACACTGATAACTCTGCGAGTATTGAGGGGAATGGGTGGGCGGACGTTCCCTCCATCAGCTTAGATTGAGCAACAAACTACTCCGATTATGATGCCAAGTCAGAAGCAGGAGTTACATAAGGGAATAAGAATCAAGGGGATCTCTAACATTGTGTTTTATAAAGTGTATAAATTGTATCTTTTGAAATACCTTTTTTTTTGGGGGGGGGAGTCTATCCTGCTGGGGCTCTACCCCTGCTGGGGCTTCTCCTGGTGGGCTTGAAATCTGCAGGAGCTCTGCTGGCCTTATACACAGCAAGGCTTCTGCAGAGCAGCAGCGATCAAGCCAGGAATCCCCTCTGGTCATAAGCTGTCCTAGTGGTAGCGGAGGAGGTATCTGGGCTCTGCTACTAGAATTTGGGGAGGGAGCATTAGCACAGTGATAAAGCAGGCCTCTGGTTCAATTCCTGCTCTCTAATTGCAGACCCTCCAAGTGCCTGAGGGACGCTCCCATATTTACAGAAGCCCTCCCGGTTTCTGGTTTGATCCTGGAACATCCTGCTTTTCCTTAAAGGTAAAGGACCCCTGACAGTTAAGTCCAGTTGCAGACGACTCTGGGGTTGCGGTGCTCATCTTGCTTTACAGGCCAAGGGAGCCGGCGTTTGTCCATAGTTTTTCCGGGTCATATAGCCAACATGACTAAGCCGCTTCTGGCAAAACCAGAGCAGCGCACGGAAGTGCCGTTTACCTTCCCGCTGGAGCGGTACCTATTTTTGGTGTGCTTTCGAACTGTTAGGTTGGCAGGAACAGGGACCGAGCAACGGGAGCTCACCACATCGCGGGGATTCGAACCGCTGACCTTCTGATCGGCAAGCCCAAGAGGCTCAGTGGTTTAGACCACAGCGCCATCCGCATCCCTGCTTTTCCTTAGGACTTCCCTGTTTCCATCAGAGAAATGTTTCAAGGTATGAAGTTATGCGATGCCCAATGTCAGCAGCATTTTAGTTGACCCTAAAGAAGGCAATGCATTGCTGTGGGTGTTGACCACCATGACCACTTTTTTGTAATTAAAGGAGTGCTGCAATCCTGAACATGCTAATCCTAAACACCTTCCCTTGGAAGATTACGTTCTTCCCCTCACTGGAGGTTTTTCAGCAGATGTTGGAGGGCCATCTGACATCCATTTCTGCATTGCAGATTGTCAAACTAGATGACTCTTGTGGTCCCTTCCAACTCTCTAATTCAGGCATCCCCAAACTTGGCCCTCCAGATGTTTTGGGACTACAATTCCCACCATCCCTGACCACTGGCCCTGTTAGCTGGAGGGCCGAGTTTGGGGATGCCTGCTATAATTCTATGATTCTATGCTTATCTGAGAGTAAGACCCATTGATGATAGTGGGACTTAATTCTGAGTAAACATGCCTAGGTTTGCACTGTAAATGCAACCCTCAACCTGTCTACTCAGTGGTGAGACCTGCTGAATCTTAGTTTCCCCAAAGGCCATCTGCTTGCTGCTTATGCCCTCTGGCTCTAAGCCAGCCTTTTTCAACTCCGTGCCTGGCTGCTTTGGACTACAAATCCCATCACGCCAGCCACCACGAAACTGCACTAGCTGGGGCTGATGGGAGCAGGGTCATTCCAACCAATACACAGATTGACCTGCAGCAGGGGCTGGGGGCAGAGAGCAGCCAAAGGCTGGCCACAGGATGGGAGTTGTATTCCCAAGAGCACAAGGCTGGGAAAGGCTGCCGTTCAGAGAAATCGCTCTCTAGCACCGCAAACAACTGCTGACATCTGTTCCCTATTAGAGTGAACTTTTGCTCCTTTTTCTTATGGGTAAGCTTCGTCAAGTGGCCACGCCAGGTCTTGTGACAGGCGTCAATGCCAGCTAAGAACACTTTGCTCATGTTTTCACCTCCCCTTGGACTGGAATCGTGGAGATGTCATCATAAACCGCCTCTTCATTTGTTTCCGCCAAAGACACCCAGCACCAAGGACCCAGATGTCTCAGAGAAGGCTGTGGAGCAGCCTTGAGCAAGGATGAGGCACTGTTGAGTGCCTCAGCATCCCGGGGAGAGAGAAGCAGAAGGAGAAAGCCACTGTGACAGATGCCTGCTTCTGCTTTAGCTACCCTGGCTTCCCCCAACCTGGTGCCCCCCAGATGTCTTAGACTACACCTGATCAGAGGCACTGTGCTTCTGAATTCCCATTGCTGGTGTTATAGCATTGGGGTTGGCTTTTACAGGCCAACTCTCCATCAAGGGATTCTATGTCTTCTAAGTCCATGATGGGTCAGAGAAGGATGGATTGAGGCAGGATCCAGTGAGAGCAAGGCAGCTCTTTATTTTCCTGCTGCAACAGAAGGTCCCCCTGTCCTCTTTGATAGGAGCTGAGGGCACAGAACAAAGGTGTGCAAGAACGTTGAAAGACTTGGAATTGCCCAGCCAAAGACCACCCCAAAAGCATAATGCATGTGTCACAGAAAGAGGCAGTCTACAATGGAAATTTGAGAGTATGGCTTGTCTCCTGTCTGTAGCAATGTTTAACTGATTGCATTACCTGGCCAGGCTGGGCCAGTCTTTTGAGATGGTAAATACCTTAGTACTAGACTTCTGATCACAGGCCTACCCTATTCAAACACAAAATATGTCCTTAAGACAGGATTTGAGGGATTTGTAAGGGAAAGAACTATTGAGAAAGGTTTCCCCAAGAAACCATTTCCTTCTGCAGAGGAAATATCCGGGGTCCTTAGGAGAGGCAATATGGCTTTGGGATGGTCCTGTGTGCTAAAGTGTCTATTTATCAGGGAAATATTTCCTAATTCTGAAGGGTGAAGGATTGGTTTTCTGTGGAGTGCGGCCCATTATGTGTGTACACCTTAAAATTGTATAACTCTGGAAGCCTTAGGAGGGAAGAGTGATTTTGTGCTCAGATCCTGCTTATGGCCTTATCAAATGGCATCTGGTTGGTGCCCCTGTGAGGATAGGATGCTGGGTCACTGGCCTCATCCTGCAAGGCCTGCTTATGTTTTTATAGAGCAGGCCTGACTCTACCATTAGGCAGAGTGAGGTGGCTCCTGAGGCTGCAGTCTTTTTAAACATCTACCCAGGTAGCTCCGTTGGTTAGAACATGGTGCTAATAATGCCAAGGTTGCAGGTTTGATCCCCACATGGGACAGCTGCATTTTCCTGCAAGGCAGGGGGTTGGACTAGATGACCCCCAGGGTCCCTTTCAACTCTACAATTTTATGATCTTACTGGGGTGGAAGGAGTGCCCTCTGGGGTGGGGTGGGGGCAGGTGTACTGAGACCACCTGAATATTTCTGTCTGCACCTG
Organism: Podarcis liolepis; assembly: GCF_965112155.1. NCBI lineage: Eukaryota > Metazoa > Chordata > Lepidosauria > Squamata > Lacertidae > Podarcis > Podarcis liolepis. The sequence goes on along the minus strand of NC_139561.1, from coordinate 69,566,675 downwards.
GAAAGCCCATGTGGGAAAATGCCTGGGTGCATTGAGAGGAGCTGAAAATTAACAGCCTTGCAAAAAGGGGGGGGGGGAGGTTGTAAGAGCAAATCATTTTAATCTCATCCTTGGAAGGCACAGATATTTGGATGACATTTGGAGTCCCTCCCAACCCCCCTCTTTCTTTCTCTCTTGTTGGCCGTAGCATAAAAATTTATCTACAAATAAATAATGGAATGGTCCAAAGCCAAATAAGAATGAAATGCTTTATGCTGCCTAGAGAGAAATGCATGACTCAATTATGCCTCTTATTAATAATGTATCTTTTGCACGCTTTCCGCGGTTATCTTGGGGGAGGTCTTTTATCTTCCCAAATAATGGCCACCGCCAAACAAAGAGCAAAAATCCAAACTGTACAGCCTGGAATCCTCCCAATTCCTAGCTCAGGAGCTTTCAAAATGTGTTGTGGGGAGGTGGACTTCCAGCCAGCAAGAAAAACCCTATATTGCAGCCTGACAGTCTACTCAGGTGAGTAGCGCACTGGATCACCATCCTCAGTTTGCCCTGCAATCCCCACCTGCCTTCTTACTTACATCCAGTCCAGGGAGGTGGTGCTGTCTTCTTCTTCTTCCTTAGCCTTGGAGTTGTCCATGTGGAGCTCAGCAGAGACCAGAGGTGTGTCGTCAGTGGACTAGGGGGTCTATGCAAGTCCCCTAAACATTCCCCTGGTGCCTCCTTCCCAAAGCCCATGAAGCTTCTGTCCAGTTTAGGGAGGGATGTGTGATGCTCCTACTGGTCCAAGAGCCCTCCCACTACCTGCCCAAAGCACCCAAGATTTGGGATGGACGCAGAAGGGCTCCAGCATCCCATCAGAGACCTGGCACCTTCTTCCCAAAGCCCAGCAAACTTCTGCCCAGCTTAGGGAGGGAAATGCAATACTCATGTGTGCAATGTTGGGGCATCGCAATGTGCAACATTGCCCACGCCCAATTGCCCCTTGCAAGCTGGTGCCTCTGGCTCTAACCGTACCCCTATGAAAAATTTTGCTGCACGCCACCAGCAGGGACAAAGATGGGGACAAATCAGGCCACACTCCTGCCATACATGGGAAGCATGATGACACCACTTTAAACAGTCATGGCTTTCCCCCAAAGAATTCTGGGAGCTGTAGTTTGTCATGGATGCAGAGAGTCATTTGGCAGTGTGTCCCCATTCTCCTTGCCAGAGTTATAATTCCCAGGGTAGTTGAGCAACCAGCTCCTCTTCACAGAGTGAGAGACTAGGGCAATGGCAGCAGGTTCCCTATTTGGGGTCAAATTTTGTGGTGTGATCTGTGAGTTTGTTTGCACCCAGGGTGAGAGCCAGGAGGCTATTATTCTTATATATTAAATTTGCATACCACCCTTTATCCGTAGATTTCAGTGCGGTACGCAACATAAATTTATTGAGAGGTGTTGAGTGGGGAAGTGCGTCAGAGGAAGCAATTTGCCTCAGTTTTTATTTAGGGTACCTAGTAAGCAGTGTAGAGGCGGTATAACAATAAATGAATAGTAAACTCACGAAGGCTAAGGCTACAGATGGCTATTAGCCGCAACAGCTATGTTCTGCCTCCACTACCTCTAAATCCCAGTTGCTGGGAACCACCAGTATATTGTGAACTGCCCGAGATCTTTTGATGCAGGTAGGTACAGTATATATCAATCTAATAAATAATAATAATGACTAAGTAGGAGGGAGCTGCACTTGCTCTTGGGCAGGGGTCAGCAAACTTTTTCAGCAGGGGGCCAGTCCACTGTCCCTCACACCTTGTGGAGGGCCCAACTATATTTTGGAAAAAAATATGAATGAATTCCTATGCCCCACAAATAACCCAGAGATGCATTTTAAATAAAAGCACACATTCTATGCATGTAAAAACACGCTGATTCCTGGACCGTCCACAGGCCAGATTGAGAAGGCGATTGGGCCTTAGTTTGCCTACCCATGCTCTTGGGTCTTGCTTGGGGAAGTCTGGTTGGCCACTGTGAGAGCAGAATGCTGGACTAAATAGGCCCGTGACCTGGCCCAGTTGGACTCTCCTAATGCGCTTATGGTTCTTAGCAATCCTGCTCACGTGTTGCTTATGTTTGTGTGAAAGCAGCCTTCTGGACCCAAGTATGCTCATGATGAATAAGTCAGGCTGCGGCTACCAGCTGAGCTGTAGGTGTTCCTCCTCTCTTTTCCTCCATTCCACATGACTCTGCCCACCACCGATTGCCATCTGCCATCTGCCATCAGCTGCCAGTCAAGATTCCACCCCTCCCCACTCTGGAGATTTCTAATTTGCAGAATAGAATCCCATGGACTTTCTCTCGTCTTCTTGCGGACGGCCGTTTCCGGGTAGCGAGTCACTAATAAAGTTAACCTTATATAATCGGCATAAGCCGCTGGTCCAGACCTCAAGCCAGAAAAGCACGAAGTGGGGTGGGGGCAGGGGCGGACAATAGGAGTCTGTCTCCTGCCAGCAGTAACAAGGGACATCACTTAAACCCAATCTGATCTGGCAGTGGGGCAATCCTACAACTGTTCTCCGTTTTGACATTTTCACAAGCGCACTCACAAATGGGAGGAAGAAGTACACATCTGCACTGTTGATTTAAAGTACAGCACATGGCTTTCCCAAAAGAATCTTGGGAACTGTAGTTAACCCTTGCAGAGCTACAATTCCCAGCACCCTGAACAAACTATCATTCCCAGGATTCTTGGAGGCGTTTGCTTCAAGTGTGTGATTGGTATGCATCTTCCATATCTGGAGAAGGAGTTTCTAGGTTTGCATGGATTCATTGCTTTATGAGTTTGTGGGTGTCAGGCCCACCCAAATTCATGGATCTGGTAAGTGTTAGAATTTAATCAAGGCTCGGGGTGTTTAAGTGGGTGCCAGACACTTAATTCCTGGACTTGGCAAGTGTTAAAAGTTTATCAAGCCAGGCGAGCTTCCTGTGTTCAGATGATTGCCTGGGTGACGAGCCATTAAGAGAACAAAGGAAATGTGAGGAGGCATTAAGAAAGCAATGGAGAGGAGGCTCTGTGCCAGATGGCAAATGGGTGGGCTCCCTCCTCCATAGACAGAGGGACACAAGTCGGAGTTTTAAAGCTGAGACTTGGCTGTAATGCCACCTACAAGAAAAGCTGCAGGATGGAAAAGCCAGAGAGTCAGAGCACAATGTTCGATTTCTACCTGAATCCAAGGCTGTGACTATGGGAGAAACAAGACCCTCCAGCTCGTGAACCCCTCCATCGTAGGCTCAGATTGTGTGTGTGCGTGCGTGTGTGTGTGTGTGTGTGTGTGTGTGTGTGTGTGTGTGTGAATAAACCATATATCCTAAAGACACCACAGTCTCTGTTGTGCCTCATTCCCAAAAGGAAACACCTTATCTGGGAAAACACCTTGAACCCCTGGAATCTTGCACCGTTGGAGGTTGGTGTGGTTTGCAACAGTATGTTTGCCAGAGTTGCTGCAAATCCTTAGACCTCTGCTTTGCTTTCTATGGGCTTTCTCCATGAGAGGTCTGGAGGGTGGCAACACGAGAACGGGCTTTTTCTGCGATGGCTCCCCAGGGAAGCTCTCCTGGTGCCTTCATTACATATCTTTAGAAGCCAGGCAAAAACATCCCTCTTCTCTCAGGCCTTTGGCTAATTAATCTGTGGCCTTTTAAACTGTGTGTGTGGTGGTATTGTTTTTGTTTGTTATTTATGATATATATATATATATATGTGATATATATTTTTGTGTTTTTCTATTGTAAGCCACCCTGTGATCCATGGTTGATGGGCAGTATAGAAATCAAGTAAATAAATATAATATATAAATAAATAATACCCTAAAATGTTTAGCTGAACTCACTTGGGTTGTCCCTAGTGGAGAGATTTGGAGTGCACAGGTCCAGACATCAGAAATATTCCTTATTCCCAAAGCAAGCCTCATTTTGATCTAGAAATTAATGGGATGGAAACTATTCGTGTAAATTAATAACCATCTCGCTATCCTAGGAAACGTGCACGAGTTTCGCTCCACCCTACCAATCTTCTAGTATCTTGGGACTTTTAGTACCTGGGTCAGTTCCCAAGACTTATTAAAGTATTTAGAGATAATTATTTTCACAGTGACATAGAAAGCAGCTGTGGACTGTAATTGCAATACTCAGAAATAGCCAGAGCTTTCGGTTTTTAAAAAACACACAAAGCTATTTGCTACCCTTTAGTATCAAGGAAATCTTCTCTCTCTCTCTCTCTCTCTTTCCATCCATCCATCCATCCATCCATCCATCCATCCATCCATCTCTCTATCTCCCCTCTGCTTAACATTCAGCCCAAGGAAGAATTCTGGTGAACCAGAAAGCTCGTACTTTGTGCTTCTTTTTGTTAGTCCTAAGAAAACCATTGGCCCTATTGTGGAGTTTGGATCCCTCCCCCCTTTTGGGTCAATGGGGCTATCATTGCCTTTGGGGCTCCTCCAAACCACCTGTTAACTGAGCGTTCACCCTGTAAATTTTCAATGAATTTCCCCTGTAACTTTCCAAACTGTAAATAGCCCCGGGCTTGCTAGTTTTTAAAGGGCATTTGTTGTGCCATTGAAACGAATGGACCTTGGTCGTGTTTGTCTATTCCAGTGGGTCTCCTCTCAATAAAAGCGAGTCACATGCCACCCGCTCTTCAGACAAATGATTTCCCATGCCTTGCTCAGAACTGTGGACTGCAAGTCCTGCCGGCGCCACCTGCTGGGGATCCTGCAGCCCCCAGATGTTGCAGCTGCTGCTGCGCTCATGTCCTGCTTTTGGGCTTCCCATTGTCATCTGGTTGGCCATAGTGACTGCAGAGTGTTAGACTCAGTGGGTCTTTGGCCTTTCAGAAGGGCTTTTTTAATGTTCCTATGACTTCTCAACTGCCATCAGCTCTGGTTAGCATGGAAGCTCTGGTGCGGCAACATCTGGAGCGGACACAGGTTGCATCCCTATTTTCCAGGGATGGTCCCATAATTATGAAAGCCGCCCGGTTTCTGATTTGATCCTGGAATTTCCCCATTTCCCTGCTTATACAACTGCAGCTGAGCTCGGGGAGGAGGATTGAGCCAGCATTTTCCCCAAGTGGTGGAAATGAAGGAGCACTCCGTTGCCTCTCCCCATGGCTGCGGCTGCTGCCAGCCTCCTCCCTTGGGCAGCTCCTAGCAGCTGCTGGAGACTGGGTGAGGAGCAGGAGAAGCTGTGGCCGCCAAGGCCCAGCCCCATGAGACATATCGGCTCTGAGGGGCAGGCAGAAGTCAGGGCCGCCCAGGGTGGGAAGGGAGGGGGAATAAAAAAGAGCACAAGGAGTTTTGGTTTTTTTAAAAAAAACACAAAAAACCCCACAATGCTTTGTGCTCCTGCATCTAATCTTGCCCCTTGAGCCAGTGTGGTGTAGTGGTTAAGAGCGGTAGTCTCGTAATCTGGGGAACCGGGTTCGCGTCTCCGCTCCTCCACATGCAGCTGCTGGGTGACCTTGGGCCAGTCACACTTCTCTGAAGTCTCTCAGCCCCACTCACCTCACAGAGTGATATCAAATCCAAACTCTTCTTCTTCTTCTTGCTAAAATTTGTTGATTTATTGGTGTGTGGTTTTCCTTTTTGTAAATCTACCAAAGAATAAAACAAAATAAAATTGGGATGAAGGGGTTTTCTCAGGACAGTGTGCTGTGTAGCATTGGTGGCACTTGTCCGCCTTCTGAGAGGAAATGCTCTGCAGGGGGAGACAAAAAAATGGGGGTCAAGAAGGGGTCAGTTTGGAGGGACTGGAAAACGTCCGTACAGTGGTACCTCGGGTTACATACGCTTCAGGTTACAGCCTCCACTAACCCAGAAATAGCACCTCAGGTTAAGAACTTTGCTTCAGGATGAGAACAGAAATCGTGCTCCGGTGGTGCGGTGACAGCAGGAGGCCCCATTAGCTAAAGTGGTGCTTCAGGTTAAGAATAGTTTCAGGTTAAGAACGGACCTCCAGAACAAATTAAGTTCTTAACCCGAGGTACCACTGTATTTTCATCTGAGGAAAGCTGGAGGGTATGAGGTTGACGGCCTCTTCTTTAAATCATGGGCCTCACTGGTTTCGTGCAATAGGTACACAATGGCTTTGTAGCTCCTTACTGTACTGCAGACAGCTGAATTTGTGCTCAGGGTGTAGTTGGCTCCTCAGCAATAGGATCTAAAAAAACCTCTGGACCATGGATTCCTGCAAAGAAGGAGATCTATGCTTCCCCAAAGTCAAAGCTCGCTAACAGCCATGTCTCTTTCAGCGCAAGTCATCTCTCTCTGAGCTTAGTGGCCTCTCCAGAACCGCATTCTTTCTCTATGATATAAGGACCTGGCTGCAATGAAGTGCTGTTTGCTTATATTCCTTACAGACATCCCACATTTGCAGGCTAGATGCCTAAAAAATCTCCAGAATGAAGTGTTACAGATTAGGCAGCTTAGCTGAGGTAGCCTGTTCCACTAAGGGACTGAAAAATGTACTGCAGATGTTGATTGACAGCCCTCTTTGGTTGAGGCTGGAAGGGGGGCACCTGAGGTCTGGAAGCCTTCCACAAATTCTGTGCAGCTTCAAGCTAAACTGCCGGTTCAGAAATATCACACAGTGCACTTGGCCCCTTGGGCACTGGACAGCTTCACAGAAACTTCCAAACCGTAAGAGCTGTGGAACAGACTGCCTCAAAAGGTGGTGGGCAATCCTTGGCTGGAGGTATTTAAGCAGAGGCTGGATAACTACTTATCTGCCAAGGATGCTGTAGTTGCAGGCGGCGCTGTGGTCTAAAGCACTGAGCCTCTTCGGCTTGCCATTCAGAAGGTCGGCAGTTTGAATCCCCTCGACGGGGTGAACGCCTGTTGCTCTGTCCCAGCTTCTGCCAACCTAGCAGTACAAAAGCTCACCAGTGCAAGTAGATAAATAGGTACCACTGCGGTGGGAAGGTAAACGGCGTTTCCGTGCGCTCTGGTTTCCACCACAGTATTCCGTTGCACCAGAAGCTGTTTAGTCATGTTGGCCACATGACCTGGAAAGCTGTCTGTGGGCAAACGCCAGCACCCTCGGCCTGAAAGCGAGATGAGCGCTGCAACCCCATAGTCGCCTTTGACTAGACCTAACTGTCCAGGGGTCCTTTACATTTTACTTTTACCTAGTTGCATCCTGCATTGTAGATAATGCATTGAACAGGGGGTTGGACCGGATTAATAATCTGCAGAATATGTGTCCATTCATTTGATTCAAGGTAATGTCCCATTGCACCAGATATATGGAACAAACTCATACAAAAAAATCTAGATCACTCACTTGCTCTGATTGCTTCCCCAGGGTCAAACAACAGTGTCAATGAAAGAGACCTGCTGCTGCAACTTGGGGGAGGGAAACAGTTTACCTCCTCTTTCCCTATATTCCATTGTATCACCGTTCAGCCTTCATTTTTGCTCTTCACTGATATAGGGAAATATTGATAAAGAGAGGCATTCAAAATTCTAGCACGCTCAGTATATTGTGTGTATTCTCCATTTCCAAGAGTTACCGTATTTTTTGCTCTATTAGACTCACTTTTCCCCTCCTAAAAAGTAAGGGTAAATGTGTGTGCGTCTTATGGAGCGAATGCAGGCTGCACAGCTATATACAGCTTTCTGTAATGTATGTTTATTGATAATATGCAAGCAGAACACAAGTGGTAGCAAAGAGATGTTGGGGGTAAGATGAGCAGTTAGTGCAGAACAGCTGGCCACTAGGCGCATTCACCAGGCATAAAGCAGAAATGGTCAGAGAATATACAAAACACAACTGAGAAATGCACATTCCCATAGTCCTATTGGAGATTATGTACATTGACTGGGAAATGTGCACAATCACCTCCTCAATGATAGATCATGCACACATTCTCTATGAAGCCTGGTGAATGTGCACAATGACTGGTGGTTATGCACATTAACCACTCAATTTGGTTAACAGAGACACCCCTTCAAGTCAGCAGATCCAATGAGAGACCCTGAAGGAGTCTTCACCTTCAGCCAACTCAAATCTCTTTAACTACCAACTGTGACTTTTCACAAATACACACCCTACCTGCCCTTCTCCTCAACCTGAAGGTTGTCACCTTTCCCAAATCCTGCTTGGCAACTCAGTCAAAAACACAAATTTCCCCAGTCATCAGTAGACATCTCATACCATTGGCCTTCAATGACAGAACATCACCCAGTTATGTTGGGCTTCTAACCAGCAATTCGCTTAATGAAGGGATGATTGGGCAGATGTGTGTGCATGTGACTAACAATATATCAAAATATCAATGCCACCTAAGTAAAATTATAACTAAAATTGGCTTAGGAAAAGGACGAGGGGGTACGGTGCCAGAGAAGATCCCCGGACTGCTTGGACTGCTTATTTCTGCAGAAAAAGCAGAAAGACCTGCAAACTGATCCATTTTAGCCCAATTGAAGCCGATCCCAGTGAACAGGCTTCAAGCCAAGTGCAGCCGTTTAATGCAATTGTGGCTCAAATTATATCTATAGCTAATGAAACCTGGAGCATCTCAGCACCTGAGAATGAAATCAAATCTGGAGTCACTTGAACGCTGCAAAGAAGGGGCTGTCTGGTGTGTGCCTAGCGACCCTGAATATCAATCAACTTTACCTTCATTGAAGAACGGTGTTTTTCTTTTCCCTCCCTTGCAGCATGCAGAATGCAGACAGGTTCAATCAATAGAGGAAGGGGATTTTAATGTGTCTTGATGCTTTTTCAAGGCAAGGCCAGGGGAACTTGGAAGAGGCCAGGAATGCATTTCTTAGTGTGAAATGTACCAAGTGCCGTCCCCGTCTCCAAGCGGGGAGGGGCTCCAGAGATTCCAAGTGTTTTTCTGGGGTTCAGTTTCCTTAGAACGTAGGTCCGTGGAGACGGTATATGTCTCTGGCATATAGGGTTTTGTTTACATATGTATACATCCAGAGGATAAGATGGAGGGGCTCACAGCATTAACACCCCAGCATCTTACCTCCCAATTTGGCTTGCAGGTGAGCCCCAGAGCCCAGCACAGAGCAAATATCTCCTTCTTTCTCCTGCTTCCAGCATCCAACTGTCCCACACACCACAACTCTAGCTATTCTCTTCCAAAGGAGAGGGGAGGGAAGTCCCACCCATTTGTTCTATGACACAGAGCTACTTCTTTGGACATGCCAAATTGTGGTACTTAACTAGCCAGCCAAAGCCATCACCTTGGCAAAGGAACTGTTCTGGCAAGCTTCCTCTTATGCATTCTACCCACACAGATACAGGATCCTAAAAATTGGAAGGGACTCCAATCCAGACTTAGCCCCCCAACTCATAATGGCACAAAGCCTTCTCACCCACCCGCATTTATGATGGCACCCTTGTTTGTTCAGACTCTGCTTCTGTGTCTTCAGCATCAGGCTGGAAAAAAAGAGAAAGAGAAGCTCTTTCTCATTCCTTTATCTCTTAACACCAGGAACAGCCTCACCTAGCAGTGGCTGCTGCCCAAGAGTTGGTGGAGCCAGAGGCAATGATGGGCAGAAAAATAATAATTCTTCTTTTGTTCCTGTCCGAGTTCTACAAGGGGCAACACTGAGACTATATAGCAGGCTTCCTCAAACTTGGCCCTCCAGATGTTTTTGGCCTACAACTCCTATGATCCCTAGCTAGCAGGACCAGTGGTCAGGGATGATGGGAATTGTAGTCTCAAAACATCTGGAGGGTCGAGTTTGAGGAAGCCTGCTATGGAGGAAGAAACTGACAGGCTGTATGTAAGTAAGGACTGGGAGGGATGTAAATAGGAAGTTGGGCAGGTGGAAGTTGGATGAGGGTAGACTAAGCTTGGTGGTGCAGTACCCCACCAAAGGGGTGGGGACTAAAGATCTACATGGGGATCTGCTGCCCCTGTGGATCTTGCCACCTGAGGCAGTTGCCTCACCTTGCCTCATGGGTGTGCTGGCCCTGCCTGGAAGGCTGATTTGGCCCCTGGGACCTGAGTTCCCCACCCTTCTAATAGATTATTTGTTCTAATAATAATTTATTAGCTACTTTTTTCATAGAAAGTGACTCAAAGCAACTTACAAAGTGTGTGTGTGGTGAACCTTTGACACCCCCTCCCCAGATGCTGCTGAACCACAGCTCCCATCATCTCTGACCGCTAGTTGCACTTTTTGGGGCTGATGGGAGTTGTAATTCGGCAACACCTGGAAGGCCAAATGTCCCCCACGCGCACTCTAGTGACCTGAGCAGAGCAGGGAGGTCCAGGCTTTTTACAAAGGACTCTTCTTCAAGCATGTCCTGCAGTCAGTCATTGCTGGAGGCAGAGAGAGCCTCTGTGCTTGGTGATGGGACCTCTCCGCTTTAGTCACCAAGGTAGTTCTTGTGTTGATATGAGGACGGAGAACCGGAATGCCAAACACTTGAGCTCTGCGGGAATGACGCCACAGACTTCTGTGAAGAATCTCAAGGGGCTTCTCTGAACAGCGCTGCAAGCGCACAGAGACAGACACAAGGAGATAAAAATGAAGTGGCTGAGGTTGCTCACGGTAACTTGTGTAGCACACAGAAGGGGAATCTGGGGCTCCCCAGGTGCTGCCAGGCTTCCATCAGCCCCAGATTGCATAGTCAAAGGTCAGGAATGATGGGACTTTTCAGACCAACAAATGGGCAGAACCACTCCGTACATTTAAAACACATCTAGGCCACGTTTAAAGGACAAGACTCCATCCCCAAGAAACCTGCAAACTGTTGGTTCCTCCGCACAAAGCTGCAATTCCCAGCGACCATAACAAATGGTGGTTCCCATGATTATTTGGGAGAGGTTATGGTATGTATCTGCCTGCACATCTGGAGGACCACGGGCTCCCCATCTTTGTTACAGCAAAGATTCCTAAATAACATATCAAATGAAAATTTTAAATTAAAAACTTAAAACTTTAATGAGTAGATTAACAGCAACAAAAAAGGCTTTCCAGCAATTATCAGGGCATTAAAAGTTTTGAGGGATAGATGTTGAGGCAATTTCCCAGGGCTGGGGTAGCCAACCTTTGCAACCCCACGTCACATCAACTGCAAACTGCCTTATGGGCAGTGCGTAAATCATCTAAATAAAATATGCAAAGATATACATTGGCAAACTAGAGAAACTGTGGTTGGCAGTCACAACTCTCCCCAGCCCATCTGCAACCCCAGTCGGCCCCCCTCAGTCGGCCCCCTCCCATGCTACAATTAGATACTATGCACATTCAAAGCACACACAGCCCTCCAAAAAAAGAATGAATGAATTCTGGGCACTGCAGTTGGTTAAGGGGTGCAGACAATTGTAACTCTGGGAGCGGTAAACTGCACTGCCTAGAATTCTTTGAGGGAAAAGATGAGCTTTGTGTGTCTTAAAGGTATAGAGCACACAAAGGCTTCTATTGGCTAAGGAAAGCTTCTTTCAAGCTCAATCTGAGCAGGAGCCAGGCAAGCCACAGGATCCTGCACGCACCTGGAAAGGCCTCTGTGGGCACATCTGCACCTGCCGGCACCAGGTTGGTGACCCATGTACTAGGCTCTGTTTTGTTTTGCTTCTACGGATGCGAAACATGGGACAAGGTGGCTTTCTTCATTTTGCATTCATTGTTGCCATGAATATTAAAGATCAGCTTCCTTTCAATTTAATAGTTTCAATTATTAATAATAGTTCATTACTCTTCTCATGTCTACCTACATCAAACTCAACCTGGCAGATTCCTGCAAGCTCAGTTAGCCTGGCTATTTGATGTGCACTAGCAAAGAATCCCAGTCCTGTCCATAGATCACTGCACTGATCGTAACTCTGACGGAAGCTGCTGACTGTGATGTAAGGTTGTGGGTGGGTGCAGGGCTGTGAATGCTTCTATTGCTGCTATTTATAGGACGCCATTGTACATCTTGCCAAAGTTTTGGATCAAAGGCTCGCCATAGCTGGAAGCAACAGGGAGAGAAAACACTTGGGCACATTTAAGCCATTTAATCTGGCCTCCCCAATTCACCCTTGCAGGAAGAACAGCTTCCATCTGTAAATCGCAGGATCTGTTTACATCGCCCGGTGGAAAAATAGGTAGGGCAGTATCCAATGAATGCCTCTCATCTGCGCAAGGGTTTGTGCTTCTACAGTGGAACTCTCCCCAAATCTGCTATGGAAGGTTGGGAGAAACCCCTACAGCAGATGTAGGTGGTGCGCAGGCGGAAGAGAGGAGGAACCAGAGTAAATTCTTGCACTTACGGGATGCATTAGTTGGATACCACCCCTAGATAGGCTGTGAAATCGCTTACACCGGAAGACACAATTAGAGCCGGTCCTACCATTAGACAGTGGAGGGCAAGTGCAGAAGGTGCTGTTGGCAAGGGAGTGGCAACAAGTTGTTGGAGATTTGTGTGCCACCTGTCTTGCCCTGCACCCTCTAAGCTTGCTTGCTGCCCCTAGGTGCTGCGCAGGGTGCTGTTCTGTTGCTGATACAAAATTCAGTTGCCAATCCATTTGGTTTCAGCATCTCAAAGGAGGGAGCATCTTCTCTCTGTTTCCCTGTTTCACCCCATGCTCTCCAACACAGAGAGAGCCTGTGTGGCATCACAGTTAGTTACGGATGTTGGTTCAAAAATCAGGCTGCATACTGCCAGCATACTGGAGCGCGGGGAGAGGTTTTGTTTGTTGCAATATTTCAACCTGCTATTGTGGTACCTCAATCTGCTATTTTGCAGAGAATCAGTGTTTCTGAGCATTGAAAAGACAGCTTCTGGAGTGGTGGAGTTGTGGGCAGCTTCCCTATCAGGGACATATACTGCCAGAAGCGGTTTAGTCATGCTGGCCATATGACCCGGAAAGCTGTCTGTGGACAAACGCCGGCTCCCTCGGCCTGAAGCAAGATGAGTGCCGCAACCCCAGAGTTGCCTTTGACTGAACTTAACCATCCAGGGGTCTTTCTTTTTTGTACTGCCTATAATGGAATAGAGATGTTCTGCAGTAGTAGCTGGTGCCTATTGAGATTGGTAGGGTGGGAAGCAGGGAGACGAACAGTAGATGGCGCCAGAGCCAATGACAGGCAGAGCCTTATAGTTCTGTCTGCATCCTCTTCTCTGAGAAATTCTATAAGGTCAACGTTAAAATTAAAGAGGAGCACCCTCAGTACTGGTAAAAAGAGAGAAAGCCAGAAGGCGGAGAGTTGGCTGAGGGCAAAGGTTGGTGAGGCAGTACCCCATTTGCCCTTAATGGACCTGCCTCTATTTGTGTTACAGCCAATTATTTCCTCTATTTCTGATATTCAGGTGGGAGTGCCAATACTTACCTAGCAATTATTATTATTATTATTATTATTATTATTATTATTATTAGAATTTATATACCACCCTATACCCAGAGGTCTCAGGGTAGTTCACACACACGAAAGAGAGGTGAGGAACAAGCAGGGTCCTGTGAGCCGAAAATTCATGGAAGCAGGAAAAAATTATTTAGGGAAAAGCCCACTGAGGTTGCACATACTCAGTAGTTAGGGAATGCTGACCTGCTGTTGGGAGAGGAAGCAGAACTGGTGACAAGGGGACTGTAATGGAAAGCTGTGGAAGAAAGCATGGCTGGCTGGCTGGCACACTGAACAGGAGCATTCCATGCAGCAACATTTTGTTGCAGCGTTCATTGGGACCCACTGATAGGCTGATGCATCCTATTTTTTAAGACACAAGATCATTGTCTGCCAGCGAATCCCATATGTGAGTTATGTATTGCATGGAATAAAACCTCCTTGTGTTTATCCTGAGCTCGCTGCCAATTAGTCTTATTGGATGGCTCCAAGTAAGCCACTTTGAAAGATGAGTTTGATACAAGTGTGAAGAGCAAACAGACAATGATTCATGTCCCTTCACTTTCTGCTCTAGAAAGTGTGTGGCTGCGTACATGGGTGAAAATAACTTTCTGGCAGTAAGAGCTGTTGGATGGTGAAATGGACTACCTTGGAAAGTGGAAGGTTTTAAACAGAGGTTGTATGGTCACCTGCTAGGGACCCTGTAGCTGTGATTTGTGCATTGCAGGGGGTTGGACTAGATGACCCCTGGGTCCCGTGCAACTCCACACTTATATTCTATGAGTCTATTCTTTTCTCTCTGTGTTTGATTGCAACAGGTGAGGGCTGCTCTCTAACCAAGATTCACAGGTCAAATGCTGCTCAGTGTAGATGTGAATTTTAGATCAGGTAGTACATATGAATCCCACTGACAGAACTTTGCTGCTGGTAGATCTCTGTTGTTGTTGTTGTTGTTGTTGTTAAATAGTTTGAAAACTACTGGAATATTCCATGTTCCTTGGACATCTGAGGTTGCTCTTATTACTTGAAGCATATGTTGTGTGCATGTGATGATGAAGCATCTGGCCCTGAGCGACTGAGGCTGCTGTTACAGCACTGAATGTTCACAAACATTCCAAAGTCCCATAGAACAAAGTGGAATGTCTGTCATCCGGTTTCTGCGAGGGAAGGGGTGCTGGCCAGTTTGGCTGGGATTGAAAACCTTCTTCAGCTTGGAGGGGTGGCAGCTTTGTAGGCAGACTGGCACCTAGAGAAGAAAGGAACCTTAGAGACAGGAAGCCTAAAGGCAAGGTACTATACTGAAGAAAGGGGGGAGAATAGGAAAGGAACTAAGAAACAGAAACCAAAGTGCAAGAGAAAGACAGGTCAACAAGTGCCTAGGAAAGGGCTGGGGAACCTGGGACCCAACAGATGATGTTGGACTCTAATTCCCACCAGACCCAGCCAGGATGGCCAATGGTCAGGGACAAAAGGAACTATTGTCCAACAACACGTGGAGCACCAAAGATTCATCAGCAGTAGAATGGGAGATGCCTGTGTGGCAGTCCCAGCACCAGAATGCATTTTTGGGGGTACCAGCAACCTGATAGGGCCTTTTCCTGACATCTGCATTGGGTCCCCTTTAAAGCTTTAAAATGACCAGTGCATTTTAATCTCCCACAAATGTCCACACTACATGATGGGAAATTAAAATGTCAGCCACCTAGCACTGATCAGAGATCCTCAATGCTGCTGTCACCAGTTAAGCCTGTTGATGTCTTCTTTTAATCTGGAGCCAAGCTCTGATGACTGGCGTATATGAGTTTCATGTGTTTGGGTTGGATCCAGACTTAGGGCTATATTCGACTCTAAGAGCTACCCAAAGCAGACCCACTGAAATCAATGGACCTAAGTCATGTTTATGGGTCTACTCTGAGTATTTCTAATGTTGGATACAACTGATTGTCATGCATAGAGTAGACCCAGTGAAATTCATGGAACTTGAGTCAGCTATGACTAAGTTTCACTGTTACTCTGAACAGGACTAGGTCTGCAGCGAGCCACTGGTTTGAATTAGCCAGCCAATTATTTGGCTACAGGCTTTTGAGTATCCAGCCTTAGTCATACTCAGAGCATCCCCATTGAAATTAATGGACATTACTAAATGAGGACTATTAATTGCAATGGGATTACTCTGATGGAACTTAGTTGGCTACAACCCCATTTAGTTTTTCACCAGAATCTGTAACTTTGGTAGCATGCAGAACACCATACATTTAAAGTGCATGGCTTCCCACAAGGAATCTTGAGAGTTGTAGTTAATCTCACAGAGCTACAATTCCCAGCAACCATAACAAACGAGGAGTGTTTTTGTGTGTGGAAGATATGTGTCTTAAATCAATGGCTACTAGCCATGATGGCGATGCCCAGTGTCCAAAGTCAGAGTCTTCTGAATACCACTTGCTGGACCCTGCAGGAGGGGAGAATGGTCTTGCTTTCCAGTCCTGCTTCCCATAGGCATCTGTTTGGCCACTGTGAGAACAGGATATTGGCCTTGATGGGCCATTGGTCTGATGCAGCACGGCTGTTCTTTACGCATGGTGTGCATCAGCCTTAAAGAAGCAGATTACACACCTCACATCACAGCTACCATAGGAGCCAACGGTTCTAGGGGCCGAGGGGGTCTTTGCCCCCCCATAAAATATTTGAGGGGGCTGCCCCCTCAAATTGATTGTGTGGGGCGAGAGTATTTTATTCAAATTGGCACCCCTGACAGCAACACTTTCCCCAGTTTCGTAAGGGCAATTGAGGGCACCCACCTACCCACAGAGAATATTTCAGAATCATTTCCCTAGGCAAGGAGTTGACGCACCTTCTATTCAATCCCACTCTGAATTCAGCTGCTCCGACACGTGTGTGTGTGTGTGTGTGCGCGCGGGAGGGGGGTTGATTCTCCGCCCCCGCCCCCTGTTTCTTCTTCGCCTTCCCCCTAACCCCTCCTCTCTTGGGCCACGAACTCTTTCCCTCTACCAAGTTTGAATCGGGAACTGGGCGGGCAGGGAGCGAGCGAGAGAGCGACCTACCTTTTCCAGTTTCAGCCTTGGGGAAGGAGAGCGTCTCGCTCCGCGAATGAACGCAAGGCAAGAAAAGAGCGGGAGCAAATCTCTTCCAAGCGCGATCGCGAGCACGACAATTACAGAGTAACCCGATACGAGAGAGAGAGAGAGACTCCGGAGACAGAGCGTGTGCGTAAAAGCGCACGAGAGAAAGACTGCAGAAGGAGCCAAAGAACAAATAACGGACTTGGGCGCAACAGAAGCGGGATCTAGCAGAACGATCCTCTTCTGGAGAGGGCAGAGCGGAGGCAGGTGGGCTGGGATCCAGCGGATCTGGCTGGGTCTCTGCGCCGCCGCCGCCTCTCTCTCTCTCCCCCCCCTCCCCACGTGGCTGCTCCATTTTGCCCTAACTGCGCGAAGCCAGGAGGAGGGGGACCAAGGAGGAGGAGGAGGAGGCATCCACTGCGCTTGGGCCGCCGCGAAGGCGCCTTTGCGGGGGTGGGAAGAAGCCGGGAGCAGCTGCCGAGACTGTGGGGAGCCCGGCGGCGTGGCGCAAGGTAACGCGGGGAGCAAGGGAGAGTCCGCGCCGGGCGTTTCGTGCGTCCGCCCTCGGTTCCTGGGCTCGAACTTCCTTTGGCACCTCGTGGAGAGAGAGGGAGAGGAGCGGGCCGGGGCTTTGATGTGGGACGCGGTTTGGCGGAGCGAAGACGCGGCAAGGCTTGGCGACAGAGGAAGGGGGGCTGTTTTCGTGGGGAGGTGGGGGGGGTGTCTTTGCCTCTTCCCGGCAACAGATCCTCCAGGCTAGGGAAACTCCTCCTGCTGGGGAGCGACCCGCTTTGTGCTTTGCCCGCTATCCCATTATAAAAGGAGTAATAATGTTCATAATATGACCATATAAGCCCCAGAGAGAGAGAGAGAGAGAGAGAGCGACAGAGAACTTCGTAGGAAACTGGCTTTTGCGGAGTCAAACCATTGCTCTGCCCAGCTCAATATCCTGCAGGAGGGCTCTCCTGGGTTTAAAGCGGAAGCCTCCCCACCCCCTCCGACCCTACATGCAGATGCCGGGGATCGAACCCAGGAGCTTCTGCATGCGCAGCAAATGTCCGGCCGCTGACTTGCGGCCCTTTCCCCTTAATTTGCACGTGGGCGCCGTGGAACTGACGTGTATATGTGTACATGTGTGTGTGTGAGAGAGAAAGAGACCACTTGGATACAAAAGCACTTCTCCCAGTAAATCTCCATGGATCAAGCCCTCTACCATTCCACCCCCCTCCCGCAAAAAAGAGGAAACAGGAATGCCCAACCAGGGAGGGGTGAACTCCTCTCCCCCCCAAACAGTCAGCAACACCTCCCACTCCATCAGGGGGTTGTGTGTTTTTTCACATATGAGAGGAACCTTGCCAATGTAAGGTAAGCCAGAGGTCCCCATACATTCAAACCCCACTCAGCGTACATTTAATGCACTTTTCACCCAAAGAAACCTAGGAACTGTAGTTCTTCCCCCCCCCCCCAGAGCTGTGATTCCTAGCACCCTTTATGAAACTGCAGTTCCCAGGATTCTTTTTGGGCAGAGGTGCTTTAAATGTGTGTCAAAATGTGCTTTAGATATATGGTGTGGATGGACTTCATTTTCATAGGCATCCTTTTGGTTTTTCTTGCTGTTTTGTGCCCAGCCAAACAAACAAACAAAACCAGAAACTAGTCTGAGAGAAACTCACAGACGTTTTCTTCTCTCTCCCCCCCCCCACTTTCAAGCTCACCTTCGCAAAGAGTCTGTGGCTGCAGCCTGCTCCCTCCCCCTTCCTGACATGTTTCTCTTCGGATGGCTCGGGAGGAACCAGCAAGCTGGGATGCTCCACTTCTGAGCTCCTCTCTCTTCCTCCATCCTCTACAGGAGAGCAGAACCAGGTGCCGCTGGGGGAATAAGCCGAAGGCAAGGCGATCAGCCCACACACTTGAAGCAATGCGGTGGTGGACGAACGGTAGGTGGCTCTTTCAAGTTGATTCCCCTGTGGGCTGGGGTAGGTGGGTTGCGTTGCCGTTTGGGGGTGCAGCATCTCTGAAAGGGGTGTCGGGGGCATGCAAGATGTTTGGATGCGTTTGTTAGAAAGGGAACGTCTTGTACTCGCAGGGAGTGTTAAACTCTGCACATAATGTTCTTACAGGGGGCTCTTTCTTTAGATGGTAAGGTGTATTAATTACTCTGCTTACTTCAAAAGGTAGTAAGGCAACCCTACTGTGTTGGGGGGGTTTTTGGGAGGGGGGCTGCTTGGGGGGCAGCTTTTTATGCTGCCTGCAATGCCTAGCCTGATGGCACCGCTGCCTGAATTCACTCGCAGAAAGCTTCAAATCTCTCCTTGGACAGCCCCAAAATGACATTCCTAGAAGTGCTATAAGGTCGGGGGGGGGGTGACCCAAAGAGACCTGAAAATGGTTGATGTTCTTGTCTGAACGCAACAGTGAGCTAGGCATTTATGCTGGACTCAGTGCAGACTCTTGCTTTCTCAACTGCTGTGCCTCAGATTGGCCGGAGGGCTAAAGTCAGACAGTTGGGGCTCCCCCCCTCCGCTGTTTCTTTCTTTGATCTAGGGATCCTTGGGGCAGTTCAGGAGAGGGGGGTTCAGGAAGAGAAGGAACATCCGTTGTTTGAAGCCCAAAGCTTAAAGCTCTGGAAGGAAGACTGGGGGTGGAAGCATGTCCATAAATCTAGATTCTTGGCGCGGTGACAAAATCATAATAATAATAAAAAACAACCCTCCCGGGTTTTATAGGACTGGTGGGGCTGCAGAAGTGCCTGTAGCATTTCATTGGTTTTTTTAATCGAGGAGGCGGCTGTGTGCCTGAGCATGGCTATGTGCAGGGAGGGAGGGAGGGAGGGAGGGAGAGAAGCCCCTTGGCAGGTATCCATCCACTGTTGATAAAAAGAGATTTAAACGCAAGGAGACAGGCTTTCCAGCCCGAGAGAGAGAGGAGATGCAGTGGGGTGAGAGTTCAAGACAGTGTCAGGCAATATCCTAGTAAAACTAGCTGGACTCATGATTCCTCCTCTGGGGAAGGGCCATAGCTGAGTGGTAGAGTGTCTGCTTTGCATGCAGGAGGTCTCAGGTTCAGTTCCTGGGGCTGGGACTGTCTCTTATCTGAAACCCCAGAGAGCTGCTGCCAGTCACTGTAGAATAGATCATGCTGAGCTAGATAGACCAATGTCCGACCCCAGTTAGAAATTAGCCAGGCGCCAGGCGCGTTTTTCAACTGGCACAGGTCCAGTTGTGACCATCTGGAGATCTCTGGATGCCAGGATAGCAACCAGTGTAGCCAGTGATCAGGAACGATGGGAACTGTAGTCCCCTGGAGGGCGCCAGGTTGGGGAAGGATTATCTGAGCCACTGTTGTCAATTCTGACTGGCAGGAGTTCTCCAGATCCACTGGCAGAGAAGTCTTTCCCAGGCCTGTTATCTGATATCATTTTTTTAGTTGGAGATGCTGTGGATTGAGCCTAGGGCTTTGCAAAGCATGTCCTGTGCCAATGAGCTGACTCTCAAGTGAGCATAGAATTGCAGCCTTAATTACACAGGGTGGGATTCAGTTAGGTGTTACTCAAAGTAGACCCACTGAAATTGACGGACCTAACAGAGCTATGCCCATGAATTTCCATGGTTCTGCTATGAATTGCACTTCACTGAATTCCACACATACCGTAAAAGATCCATAGATGTCAAATATCCCCATTCACTTGGCACATTCTCACCTCGCTCCAATAATGTGACCTACTCTCTCCTGTTCTTTTACCATTGTTGGAAAAAAGTTATTAAGCACAAAAAACCCTCTCTCCTCCCTTTGTGCAACCTTTCCTGTATGTAGTAGAAGATGATTTTCAATAGCTAATGGGGGATCAACATTTACAGTGCAATTCTGTATAATTGAGTTCAATGGGGCTTACTCCCTGGTAAGAAGTCTCTTCCCACAGTTTTGTTTAAGGAAACTCTCCTCCCCCCCTGGGGATTTTAGGCTGTGATGCAAAAACCCCCACCTCATTTCAGAAGACTTTTTCTTTAGCAGTTGCTTAAGCAGAGCTCCCAAACTGTGCTTTAGATTCCTCTTATTAATGTGTGTGATGCAAAACATGGAGGAGCAGCGTGGAGGGAAATGGTTATAAAACCTCTTGAGAGATTATCTAGAACTCAAATTATGACTCAAGCCTTTCCCCACTGTTCATCGCACAGCAGAAATTATTATCGTTATGCTTCCATCAATGTAACATTCATTTGCAAATGTGAAAAGCAAAAAGCCACCTTAGCTCCATGCAGAGCACACATGTTGTATTGAAAGGTCCCAGGTTCAGTCCCTGCCATCTCCAGCTAAGGCTGAGAAAGGTCCCTGTCTCAGATTCCCTGGAGAGCAGCTGCCAGTCAGTGTAGAACATGCTGAGTGAGATGGACCAGCGATCTGACTTGATAGTTTTCTGCATTCGTATGATACTCTTCAAATACATTCGTAGTGTTCAGCTCTCACTTTAAGCAGTGCTGGTCCAAACTAAAAGTGGAGTTTCAAGAACATGTTGATGCCCCATCAAAGGACAATCTTTTTTTTTCAGGGGGAGGCAGAGGAATCCCAAAATGGAGTGGTGGGAAGGAATGTATGCATGCAACACAGCAAGGCAGTGGATGTTTCCCTCGTGGCATCCGTTCTATCAGACTGCAGAGCAGGGGGAGAGAAGGAAGGCAGGACTATTATTCCATTGGCTCTGCTGAGAGACCATCTACTGCCTTGGGCTCTTCCTCAGCCTAGTGGTAGCATCCATTCCATCAGGCTACAGAGCAGAGAGAAGCAGGGCTATTCCGTTGGCTCTGCAGAGAGACCATCTGCTGCTTTTGACTCTGCACCCAAAAAATGTCCCCTAGCAGCAGCGGTTCCATCAGGCTACCTAAATTGCTTCCTAGCTGTTACGAGAACGGTAACTTTCAGAACTTGTGCCTGCCTTTTGCCTTCTCCTTCTCCATCCCTGTTTCCTTTTGTGTTATGTCCTTTAGATTCTAAGCTTGAGGACGGGGGCTGTGTGACTTTGCAAGTCACCCTGGGAGTATTTTTGCCTGAAGAGTGGGATAAAAATGCTTGTTGTCAAGGGAGCCTGTCTGCCATCCTAAAGGGGACCTTCCTTTCCACTTAAACATACCTTCAAAGTAAGGGCAAAGGATTGGCATTGTTTGCTCTCATTGACATTGTCCTATAGCCAGACCTGATTGGCTCTGCGACACCGTGGTGCCATCGCGTTCACTGTGTGATCCCTAATTGGTTGGGATCACAGCAAAAAAGGAGAAAGCCTTTACAAATGGCACAGAAACAGCAGCATGGCATGAATCCCTAGTTGGAAGACTACTGCAATATTTCAGTAAAAATGAAATATGCCCCCTTGCGCCCATACTCTACTGTAACAAAGTAATGGCAGTAATCCTATACACTCGCCCTGTTCATTCCCTTTCCCTTTCAATGCTTTGCATAAGAACATAGGAAGCTGCCTTGTATGGAGCTGTCAGACCATTGAGTCATCTAATTCATTACCTTTGACATTGACTGGCAGCGACTTTCTCAAACGCCAAGTGGGCTTTCTACTCCCGTCCTACTTGGAAGTGCTGGACCTAGGGCTCTCCCGCTGAACTATGACTGCTTGGTCTCCCTCGTGGCATTTTCCAGATTGTAAGCTTCTTGGGGCAGGGATCTGACCACCTTTGAATAAGTCTCGAATTAGTTCTCTTCCTAAGACAGTCTGCATTAGCAGATGGCATTTCATCAGTCCGTGGTAATACCAAGCGCTTTGGTGGTTTGGCATGGCAGTTAAAGGGAAATGCTGGGGAACAAATTGGCAACTGTTTCACTCTGAGAAACTCAGGCGACACACATGTAAGACATTTGTTGAACTAGGGAGGCTGGGGAGTTCCATGGAGGAGAATTTAACATCATGCATTTTTTAAAAAAAAATAAATATGGATATGCCCAAGTGCAAAACATGTTGCTCTAGATTTCTGGCTTAATTATTAAGGATGGGAACCAGCTTCGCTTAAAGAATGCCAAAGTGCTGAGCAGAAATGCTTTGCAGGAGTTGGCCGCAGTATGCTAAATGGTCCCACGGGTATGAGTCAGGGTATATTTTTACTTTTTTGCTTTCTGTTATCCAGAGATTCCAATTACAATCATATCTTGGTTGTCAAATGCCCTGGAACCTGGATGTTTTGGCTCCCGATTGCTGCAAACCCGGAAGTGATTGTTCCGGTTTGCAAACGTTCTTTGGAACCCGAACATCTGATGGGGTTGGAGCTTCCTGCAGCCAATCAGAAGCTGCGCCTTGGTTTCCAAAAATTTTGGAAATTGAATGGACTTCCGGAACGGATTCCACTCGACTTCCACGGTACTACTTTATATATATGTTTTGTATCCAGATTTCTCGGGGGTCCCTTCCAATTCTAGAGTTCTATTATTTTCATGTCTCTCTCCTCCCCTCCTCTCACTGCATGTCGACCCCTCCCTCACCAACAGTCTTAGTGAAGCGTGATGTGGGTTTTCAGAACAGAGCTGTGGCTCCGTGGTTGAGCATCTACTTTGCACATGGAAGGTCCCAGGTTCAGTTCCCAGTATCTCCAAGTGGGGCTGGGAGAGTATCCTGCCTGAAACCCTGGAGAGCTGCTGACAGTCAGTGTAGGCCAGGCATAGGCAAACTTGGCCCTCCAGCTGTTTTGGGACTACAACTCCCATCATCCCTGGCTAACAGGACCAGGGGTCAGGGATGATGGGAATTGTAGTCTCAAAAACATCTGGAGGGCCAAGTTTGCCTATGCCTGGTGTAGGCAGTACCGAGCTGGTTGGACCAATGAGTCTGACCCTGTATCTGATGTGCCTAACATTTCTGATTTAGTATGTTTAAATGATGTTATTCTTCTGACTTTAAACCATCACCTTATCTACCACCCCACCTATTTACAGATTCACAGAATACATAGAACGTGTGTTTGCGTGGTGTATTTAAAATATTGCATCCAGCTACATTTTACTCAAGAGTAGACCCATTGAAATTAATGGACCTAAGTTAACCACACCCACTGATTTCAGCCAGTCTAGCACTGAAGGCAACCCTGTGCTTCCCGAAAAAGATAATTGCAACTCTGAAATGGGCTTTGCTTGTATCCATGTAGGGTGTTACAGGAATTAACATTCTGAAACAACGTATTACTCTGACCCACATCACTGTAGAGAAGGGAGGAAAGGAGCCAGTGTGGTGTAGTGGTTAAGAGCAGTAGTCTTGTAATCTGGGGAACCGGGTTCTCGTCTCCGCTCCTCCACATGCTGCTGCTGGGTGACCTTGGGCCAGTCACACTTCTGTGAAGTCTCTCAGCCCCACTCACCTCACAGAGTGTTTGTTGTGGGGAGGAAGGGAAAGGAGAATGTTAGCCGCTTTGAGAAAGGGAGTGAAAGGTGGGATATCAAATCCAAACTCTTCTTCTTCTTCTTCCTGCACCTTTAATACAGCAGTACCTTGGGTAACAGACACTTCAGGTTATGCGTTTTCAGGTTGTGCACCATGCCGAACCTGGAAGTACTGGAATAGGTTACTTCTGGGTTTCGGCACATGCGCAGACACGGTGCTGCAGGTTGCAAACGCTGCAAGTTGCAAACATGCCTCCCGCATGGATCACGTTCACAACCCGAGGTTCCACTGTAGTTGTGTAGGAAGAGGGGGTTTCTTCAGGCTGTCATGTGGCCCTCCCCTTTTTTATGTCTAGCTGCCCTGCCATTCAGTGCAGGGGAAAGGGCCATGGCTCAGTGGCAGAGCATCAGTTTTGCAGGCAGAAGGTCCCAGGTTCAGTCCCAGATTCAATCCCTGGCATCTTCAGGTAGGGATGGAAATCTCCCCCATCTAAAGCCCCAGAGAGCCACTGCCGGCTGCTGCTGCCGGTATGGAGGGAGATGAGCCCGTGGTCAGACTTTGGTGTGAGGTTGGATGAGGCTGAACAAACTGAAGCTTGATCCAGACAAGACAGAGGTGTTCCTGGTGAATCAAAAAGTCAGACAGGCTCCCCCTGAAAACTCAGGTTCACTGCTTGGGTGTGTTCCTGGATTCAACCCTGAGGATAGATGCCCAGGTGTTGGGGGGGGGGTCAGCTGTACCCTGTTCTGAAGATGTCTGATCTGGCCATAGCGATGCACAGCTTAGGTACACCCTGTTTGGATAACTGTCATGTATTCTGCATGGGACTGCCTTTAGGAAGTGCTGGGAAACTTCAGCGGGTCCAAGATGCTGCTGCCAGATTGCTGACCAGATCTGGTTATAGGGAGAACAGAAGCTCCTGTTACAACAGGTCCGCTTCAATTCAGTGTGCTGGCTATGACCTACAAAGCCCTCTATGGCTTGGGTCTAGGCTACCCAAAGAACTTTATCTCCCTGTATGAGCCTGCCTGGGCTTTGAGGACTTCTGGGGAGGCCTTTGTCTCAGTCTTGCCACCTTCACAGGCAGGTTGGTGAGGACACAAGACAGGGCCTTCTCAGTGGCTGCCCCCAGATTGGGAATTTGCTTCCATGGAAAGCTAGACAGGCCCCCTCTCTGCTTTGCTTTCACCAGCAGGCAAAGACTTTTTTTGTACAGACACTAACTGGCTGTCTTCTGAGGGTGGGTTCTGTACATGTTGTCTTTTGTGTGTGCTTCCAAACAGCGTCAAGTGTATCTAAGGCTGTTTTTAAATAGGGCTACTTTTTAAAAAAATATTTATATTGATTGTATGTTTTTAGCTGCATTTGTTTCAATTCATGCTGGGAGCCTCCTAAGATCCTGTAAGAGGGGAAAAGGTGGGATATAAATAACATAAAACATAACATAGGCAGCTTCCTATGTAAGTGTAGCCAGATTTCTGTACATGTAAGTTTTCTCTTACAAGGCAAAATAGCATCTTTGGTGAAATTACTTTAGTTGGGGAAACGCTGTGGGAAACAACAGCAGATCTCCCCTCTCTCAGCACCACTGCCCTGATCAAGATGGTGCTCCCCTCCTTGAGGCAGTTGTTTGCCATTTTTAAAGAGACGGGAGATCAGATCTTCACCATCTCCTCTCTTCCCGCCCCCTTT
The DNA here is from genome assembly GCF_965112155.1 of Podarcis liolepis. Taxonomy (NCBI): domain Eukaryota; kingdom Metazoa; phylum Chordata; class Lepidosauria; order Squamata; family Lacertidae; genus Podarcis; species Podarcis liolepis. The sequence continues at coordinate 69,541,207 of NC_139561.1, read as the reverse complement.
CGACCTTTTACATCATTGTCACCAAAACCCAAGGGATATGGGTTGCTGTAAGTAGCTGGACGTTTGTAAGGTTTGTGCTGTTACTCCCTTGTAGACTCTTTGCAGGAAGAGCTCTGAAAACATGGATGAGGAACCTGCGGCCCTACAAATATTGCTGAACTCCCATCACCGTGAGCAATGCGCCATGCTGGCTGGAGCTGATGGGCAGTTCAACAACATCTGGACGGCCACAGGTTAGCCATCCCTGCCTTAAAATGTCCTCCCCTGTCAAGTATGGTTAACAGCATAAGATTTGCAAGCTCAGAAGGACAAACATGGGGCTTTCCAACAGTCTGATTCTCTTATGCCATTGCTCCAACTACAGGCCCGTTCAGAACTGGCTGTGCTACGAGTTACCCTAGCTTAGCGGTTCTCAACCTGTGGGTCCCCAGATGTTGTTGGACTACAAATCCCATCATCCCTGAGCTCTGGCCTTGCTAGCTAGGGGTGATGGGAGTTGTAGTTCAACAACGTCTGGGGACCCACAGGTTGAGAAAGGCTGCCCTAGCTTGTTGCAAGGATCTGCCCCATCGGTTCTATGCGTGCTCTGACCTTAAGCTTATCAGAAGAGTTGAGCAATGCAGGTGCCCTGATTTCTGAAGATACTAAATGGCTGGAAAGTGTTCAGTGTGTTTCTGTAGTCTTTGGTAGGAACTGGATTGTGCCAAACATAAAGGCTCCAGGCGGCCAACTCATTTGGTGACCCTTCTGCTTTATGAGAGACTGCAGTTCCCTTTCCTAGCTAGAGAGCTGAGTTTAATTAGCAGTGTGGAAATGGGGGCGGGAGACAGTAGACTCCGTAATTAGCATTTGGCCATTGCACTGAATAGTTCAGCATGCCACTTCTGCCATACAGAAGACTGCACCAGACAAGCTCAAGAGCCCTCCTTTAGGAAAAGGAAAGGTTACTGCAATCCTTTATTATTATTATTTATTAAATTTGTATGCCGCCCTTCATCCGAAGATCACAGGGCAGTTTGCAACAGAAAAATGAGGACAGAATAATACATAACAAAGCAAAAAGAAAAAGAAAAACAGACCACTAACCCACCTCCCACAACTACACTTAAAAGGCCATGAAATGTTAACCAGCAAAACGCCTGGTTGAAGAGAAGCATTTTCACCTGGTGCCTAAAGATATGTAATGAAGGGCCAGTCGAGCCTCTCTGGGGAGGAGAGCATTCCACCAATGGGAAGCCACAGCAGAAAGGCTCATTCTAGTGTCGCCACCCTCTGGACCTCTTGTGAAGGAGGCACACGAAGAAGGGCCTCAGAAGATGATCGCAGGATCTGGGGAAGTTCGCACTGGGAGAGACAGTCCTTGAGGTATTGAGGTCCTGAGCCATTTAAGGCTTTATAGGTCAAAACCAGCACTTGGAAACTTAAGTGGAAGCAGTCAGGCCAGGATTGGTGTAATATGCTCAAACCATCTCGTCCCAGTGAGCAACCTGGCTGCTGAATCCTACAGCAGCTGAAGTTTTGAAACCATCTTCAGAGGCAGCCCTATGTATAATGGTTTGCAGTAATCTAACCTAGAGGTTACCAGATACTCATGGAACTGCGGGTTTGATTCTGCAATGGCTGTGCACACCTACTCTTCCGGAAACTGGTGCATGCAGCCAAAATCAGCAGGATTTAACCTCCACTCATCAACTGATGAGCAGGTATTAAATCCTGTTCCGTTTGGCTGTCTGTGCCTATTCCTCTGCTGGGAACAGGCGTGCCCAGCCAAAGCTCATAAGGGGCTGTCCTTTTGCAAACAGCCTTGCACTGCTCTTTTGGTGATTCAAAAAAGCAGTGTGGGATTGTTTGCAAAAGCTGTTTCAGAGAGCTCTGCACTGCTCTTAGGAGCCCCAACAGCCAGGGCTTCACAGTGCTGTCAAATCTGATGTCGCTATGATGTCAGGTGATTGACAGGAGAGAAGCCCCAACCACCTGTCAGATTTGGGCTTCCAGTGGTGGAGAGATAAGGATCAGGCCTTCTGGCCAGAAAAGGTTCCCCACCCTTGATATATAGTTTTGAACTAAGCATCTAGTTCTTCTTCTGCAGGCTTCTGGGATTAATGCACAGCAATGGTGCCAGGGCCATAAACTCTGACATTGCCAGTTATTTGAGTTCATTTCTGTGTGCACAATCTCTTAGCAGGCCTTCAGAATCAGTCTACGTGAAAGAGATAGATAGAAAATGGAACTGAGCCCAGGAATTCTCCCTGCTTTTACGGAAATGACACTCTTCGCTTCCATCTCTCCTGTGACTCTGAGCTGATTGCTGCTGTGTGCCAACTTGTGGCTTGGGTCCAGCTCCGTAAAAAGAGCAGTTCTGTTGACAGCTCTCTGGTGGAGAGAGCAAAGTGCCAGTTAACGAAGGGCACATTCACAGATCACGAGCCCGCTGCCAGCTCTTCCCAACTGGAGCATCCTTACCACTTTCAAACTTCTTTTCACATTCTTTTTGCGTTAATCTCATGCCACATCAGACCTTGTTGCTGTGTTTCCTGAACAAGAGCGTTCTGTATGAAGGATGTGGCCAACATGACAGTCAGGTCTGGGCAATGGGATGGGCTTCCTTTAGTCTGTAGCTCAGCGGTAGAGCAGATGGTTTGCATGCAGTTCCCAGGATCGATCCTTGGCATCTCCGGTTGGAAAGAGCAGGTGGCAAGCAATGGGAAAGAGACCCTGAGACCCCAGTCAGAGTAGACAACACTGGGTTAGATGGACAAAGAAGACAGCTTCCTGTCTTCATGATGCTTCTGATTCCCACAATATCCATGTGCAGGATGCTCAGGACACCGAAATGTGGGATGACAGGGTGGGGAGAGAAACAACCTTTTAAGTTTGCGTTTTATTGTATATAATGCCTTCCCCCGCATGGTGGAGTTCAAGGCAGTGTTCATAGGACTCCTGAAAAGTCTCCCATCCAAAGACTGACCAGAGTAAGACCTGCTTAGCTTCAGCAAGGTGGCTGCATCATATACCTTCAGACCATGTTGTCAAGTGCACATAGCTATACAGTGGTACCTTGAGTTACAGACGCTTCAGGTTACAGACTCCACTAACCCGGAAGTAGTACCTCGGGTTAAGAACTTTGCTTCAGGATGAAGAACAGAAATCGCACGGCGGCAGCGGGAGGCCCCATTAGCTAAAGTGGTACCTCAGGTTAAGAACAGTTTCAAGTTAAGAATGGACCTCCAGAACGAATTAAGTTCTTAACCCGAGGTACCACTGTATTGACATAACTCCAGCTATAATGGCAGCAGTGTTAGAAACTGATATATAAAAGCTATTCGCCATATGACCCCTTACACCTTGGTTACGGGCACACTAACAGAATGTTTAGGCCCCTTCTGAAAAAAGAATATTACAAGGCTGAAAATGAATTGTGTGTATTGTCAGCTCCAGCTAAAATCGGACTCGTGCCATAGCACAGCACCAAAAAAATGCTGCTGTGTGCCAGCCAGTCAGATGGTGGAGATGTCGGGTGCCATCTTGGCACCCGGGCATCTTCACTTGGTTGCAAGTGACTGGCTAATTTCAAATACTGTTTGGCAGGGTGGGTCTTCATTGGAGTGTCAGCGGCTGGCACGAAGTCAGTAGCGGGCAGCGGGGCTTACCTGACCTCCCGTTGCTGCTGCCTGCCAGGGGCAGAAGGGGCAAGGTTGGCACGGTGCAAATGCACTGGCAGAACCAATCCATACTCCTGCTGGTTCAATGGCACAGCTCCATCCTTGCTACTGCCCTCTCCCTGGCCCAGGAAGCTGCAGCAATGCTAGTGTCCCTGGGTAGTCAGATAAGTGCCACCACCTCACTGACATCTGCTGTGCTAAGCCTACAGTCCTGTGCCAGCTTACTTGGGAAAATGCCTTGTTGACTACAGCAATACTAACTTCTGAGTAAACATGCATAGGATTGCCTTATGAATCAGGGTTCAGGGGGTGTAATAACATGCTCTTAGGGGTTTTTTTTGCAAACAAGCATTACTGGTGTAACGGTGCACACAAAGGACATTTTCACGCGTGGGATTAAGGGGAAGAAATCTGACGAAGATCACTTGTGAAAGTGAACCTACCTAATTCACACATTTTCGGAAAAACAGGAGAATTGAAACATAGCTCTGCCATTTTAATGAGTCATAATGTCCTGATGTAGCATCACTCCAGGCACTTTGGGAAAGTTAAACGATAGCTCTGAGCCTCCCATTGAGCATTGCAACACTGCTGTTGTAGCGGTCTACTCCCATTCTAGCCAGCGCAGGGGTTCACAAGAGGGCACTTTCCTCAGGGTCCTCTTAGTTTTGGAGCCCATCTTACTGAGAGGACAATGGGCTTCCCTTCAACACAACACACACTTCTTTTATCACTTGTGAGCGGGCTTTCCAAAAGCTATGACTTGTTTGCTTATCATTGGCATTTTGTGTGTGTGTTTTATCAGTGGAGGGTTATCACACACACCCTTCTGTTCTCTGCAGGTTAACACAGGTTACCATCCAAGCAGGAATTATTTGCATGACGCAGTTAATGCGATCATATCATTTTTATAAAACAGAACTGATGGTACTTTTTGTGCATGTTCATTTTTGAACATTTATAGGGTGCTTAATCTTGTAAGTCTGGTGAGGTGTTAAGGTTTGTTTCACATGCTTTCTTTTTTAAACAAAAAAAACACACCCGCCAGTGAGTGTGTGACAGGTCCTTTTTAGACCACATTCTGTTGAGAAACTCATGTGGCTGCTGTGACCTATTTATCTGTATAACCTAGAACGCAAGGCTGGACAGGAAAGAGCAATGGGAACAGAATTATAGGGATGACTAATAAGCAGCAGCGGAAACCTTGCTCCATGGGGTCTCCAGGTTTGGCTGCCCCCATCCCAAGAATAATTTTTTGGAGCTGAAAAAGGTGTGAGGAACAGGGTAACCAAGCTCACATTCACACCATCCAGTTAAAGCACATGACTTTGTGCCAACGAATATCGGGAACTGTAATTTGTTAAGGGTGCTTGGAATTGTAGCTCTGGGGTGTGTGTGTTAAGCTAACATTCCTAGAACACTTTGAGGAAGTGGTCTAAATGTGCTTTAAATGTACAGTATGGTGCGGATGTGACTCTCAGATGCTCCAAGGTGCATTTAAAAACCCTCAACCTCTTCTACAAGGAAAGGTCAAATACTTTGGAGTTGGTTTTTTTGTTTGTTTGCTTAAGGGGAAAACCACCAGTAGAACCCTGTGTATGTCTACTCAGAAGCAAGTCCTGTTGAGTTCAATGGGGTTTACTGCCTGCTGAGTGTGTGCTCAGGGCTGCAGATTTTAGTGGGACCTGCAACAAAATGTTGCGGTATGGAGTGCTCCTGTTCACTCTTCCAGTCCACAAGCCATGCCTTCTCCCATAATCATCCATTCCGCTCTAGTTTTCCTACCCCTCCACTGTCAGCAAGCTCAGCCCTTTGAGAGTGTGCAGCCCTTACTGTGTCGCTTTTGGGGTAGCCCTCTTTATAAGTCTTTCGATTCCAGCAATTTTTGTATTTCTGAAAAATGTTGGGGTTTCTCCAAGCCTGCTGATATTTCCCTCCTGTGCATGGGCAGTGCTGTTTTGGAGACAGTGCTCCAGTAGAGAGAAGGGTGTGTGTGTGTGTGTGTGTGTGTGTGTGTGTGTGTGTGTGTACATAAATATGGACAAGCAGATACTTTTTTCACTTTCTCATAATATTAGAACATAGAACTTACCCAGTGAAACTGATTCATAGCAGATTCATCATTGGTAGCAGAGAGAAGCTTCTCCAAATCACACATACCTAATGGTGGGATTCATTGCAGCATTGACCACTAGCCGAGATGGCTGTGAAGTGGAGTGAGAGAAATTGGGGGGTGGGGAGAGAATCAAATTCCTCAAGGCTCTGTGGTGCAGTGGGTCAGTGGGTCTTTGCTGTTTACCAGAAAGCTGCTGGTTTGAGCCCACCCAGAGAGCCCAATGCAGAATTCCTGCATTGCAGGGGGTTGAACTAGATGACCCTTGCGGTCCCTTCCAACTATTATTATTATTATTATTATTATTATTATTATTATTATTATTATTATTATTACATCTGAAGGTAGCCCTGTTTAGGGAAGCTTTTAATGTTTAATAGATTATTGTATTTTAATATTCTGTTGAAAGCCGCCGGGAAACCCAGCCAGATGTGTGGGGTATAAATTATCATCATCATCTACTGTTCTGTGGTTCTAAGACTTATTAGCAAAGAGGGCAATATGGCACCTCCATGTTCCTAGGCAGTATATCACTGTAGACCAGTTTCCGGGGAGCAGTTGTGGGAGAGGGCTACTGCATGGGCTTCCTGAAAGCATCCGGTTGGGAACTGTGGGAAACCGGATTGGACGGACCATTGCTCTGATCCAGCAAATTTTCTCTTATCACGCCTCTCATAACAAACTGGGTGCCAATCATCCAGGACCACAGAGGCTCTTCTTCTGATAGGTGCCACTTACAGTAATGCCACATAACTGAGCTTGTAAGAGGTGAAATTACGCCAAAAGCGAATGTTCATTTGAAGGACCAGTGGAAAGCTGCTTACAGTGGACGAGATTTATCAGGGTTTGAGCCAGCGTTATTCTCAAAGCCAAAGAACCAGAATGTGCAGACAGCAGGGGATGATCTGGCACAGCCAGACAGGTGACTCAGGTGACCCTTTAGGGCATCTTTATCCAAGAGACCCTGAACAGCCACAGAGGAAGAGAAAACACTTCACACGTTGTAGCTGATCTAAGGAGAGTTCCAAGTTCTTAGTTTCACTGGAGGTGGGGACAGGGGTGGTTCAAAGAGAGCCCCCGTCTCCCTGGCCGCTGTCTGGTCTTTTGTCTGTAGACTCACTATATTCAGTCTCTGGACTCTCTATTCAGACACTGGGATTTCCCAAACAGGGCTTTGCTTCATAAGGTGCCAAGCGTTCGGGTGACCTTTGTGGCTTTGGCAGAACGGAGCCGGCGGTGCAGCAGGAAGGCGAGGCCTGAAGCGGGTCGGTTACAAAGGAGGCTCTGAAGAAACTGGGCTTGCAAACCAAAGTTTGGCTCTGGGTGCCGGAGGCAGGAAAAATACGCAACCCTTTGATGTCTTACCACTCTCACTGTTTCTCCTTTTGTGCCTTTTCCCAGCCTGCCCTTAGCGCTGCCTTTCTCTCTCCCCCCCCCCCAGCCACACTTTCTCTTTCCTCCCTGCTCAGCACCAGTCTGAAATGTTTTTTGGCAGCCTGGGAGAAAAACAGGGAAGTTGGCCTTCTTAACTGTGGCCGGTTTGCGAGCATCCTGCTGGCATTTGCTATCATCAGCTGACTGGCTCAGACCATTGGTCCATCCAGCTCTAACTTATTAGCGGCGAATATTTGGCATAGTTTCAGGCAGGGGCCTCACCTGGAGATGCTGGGAATTGAACGTGGGACCTTCTGCATGCAAGGCAGTTGCTCTCTCACGGAACTGTGGCCCTTTCTTTGACTCTCACGGCAACATTACTCCAGTTGAACTTGACTAGATGCTTGCATTCCATTTCCATCAGCTGGGTCTGTAGGTGTTTGAATCTTGAACTGCCTTCAGATTGCAGAAGCTATAAATAAAGCAGTTACGGTTTTCCCTTTGGCTTAATGTGAGCCTGTAGAATACACAATTCAGGGCGCATTTAGTCTCTCCGGGTTTGCTTTGGAAACAGCCCCAGGGTGGCCCAATCAGGACTGGGCTGGGCTGGGCCAGGGGGATTAATTCTCTCCGCGGTCGGAAGCAGCAAGGCTTCTGAATGCCACTTCTTGGAAACCACAGGAGGAGAGAAAGCTCTTGTGCTCAGATCCTGCTTGCAGGTTTCTTCACAGCTTGGCGCTCTGATGCTGGACTAGATTGGCCATTGGCCTGATCCAGCAGCCTCATCGTATGTTTTCTCCCCCTGTCTCCAATGCACACAGTCCTGACGAAAATCTCCCACACCTGAAGCTGCAGTTTCATCCAGGAGGGGATCTAGGCGGAGGACTATAGATCAGTGGTAGAGCCTTGCATGCAGAAGGTTCTAAGTTCCATCCCTGGCACCTCCAGGTAGGGCTGGGGAAAAGCTCCTTCCTGAAACCCCAGCAAGTGTAGACAAGATGGAGCTGGAGGAAGCAGGAGGCAGTTTCCTGGAAGGGCCCTAAAACTTAGCGTTCACGTCCAACAGGAAGTCAGAGGCTGCAATGAATAAGCACCTCTCACTGAAACCCTTCTTGTAAAGCGGGGTGGGGGAATTGCAGCAATGGATAATACTGTGCGCTGCATAATGTGGGCATGTTGTAGGAGATCCTGCAAAATAAAAAAAGAAAGAAAGCACCATCTTTTGCATGCTCTATTTCCCCTTTTTGGAACACAAGACATTTTTGAAGCCAATTAGCAAAGTGAGAGTGCAGGAAATTAGACAACGTAGCCACCTATTTATGGAAAATCAGAGCATATTTGTAATGTGCTGATGTGATGAGCTACAAAGCGATATTCATCTCTGTGAATGTTGGAAGATTCAGGACAGATGAGGCAAAGTGCTTCCTCACGCAATGCATAGTTAGATTCGCTGCCCCAAAAGGTGGTGATGGCCGCTGGCTTGGATGACTTTAAGCAAGGGTTAGACAAATCCGTGGAGGCTGTCAATGGCTACAGGCTATGTTCTTCTTCCACTGTTGCAGGAAATATGCCTCTGAATCACAGATTTTGGGAGATCACAAGTGGGGAGACTGATGTTTTGCTCAGCTGCTGCTTGTGGGTTTCCCGTAGACATCTGGTTGGCCCCTAAGAGAACAGGATGCTTGGCTAGATGGAACACAGGCCTGATCCAAGAGCTCCTTTCGATTTTTATAGATATTACTGGGGACAATGTTCTTTGCATAAGCAACTGATTTTGTATCTGTTGGTTATGAATTGCTTATGGATATTCTGCTACTTATTTTTACTTGCCTAAGCTATTGCTAATCTCATCCCCCGCCTCCATCTTTTTCATCATAGTCTCCTTTCAATTATCTTCTTCTAAGTTGTTGCAGAACACAGAAATTAATGTGTCGTTTACCATCACATTTTTTAAAAAGATGGCTTCTCACTGCTACGGCAGTACAACATCGTGATCTTTTTCGGAACGTTCTCACAGAATCAGGAGAATTGGTGGACCTCCCACCGAGGAGACTGCAAAGTTAATCCGGTTTCTTGCCCAACACTGTTTACACAACAGTAACAGGGAACAGAAGGCAGCAGGAAGGATTTCAAAGCAAAGCCTAGTAGGGTGGATGGTAGCATTTTTACTAAAGAGTCTTCTGGGCGCCCCAGCAGGTGCTGCATTTTTGGATGCCGTCCAAATTAAAGTCAGTGTGAATATTGCCATTTACATCCTTTGGAGGTGATTTGCACCTTTGGGTGATTATCCTCTGAGCAGCAAGCGTGGAGCTGAGGAGCTCTCTGTTCCTCACTTGCTGATTTTGCAATCTGCTTGACATTCTGATCAAAATAAACCTCCCTTCAAGTCGGAACGGGCTGTGTACACGTTGCAGTTGAATCTTGATCCAGTGCACACCCACTGCTGGTGTATGCAGCCAAGTGCGCTTGACATTGGCCACAATCCACCTGTATCCTGTAGTTTCTCAAGAAATGCTGCTGCTTGGTGCGTTCTCCCTCAATCCTGCTTCCATCCGATTTGAGAACCTAAGCCGAGGTGTGTACACTTGAAACAGTGATTTCACATGTGCCAATGACATTTTCCATGAACAGACATTCAGGCAGGGGAAGTCACAGGCACAGGAAAGAGATCAGGTAATGTGCATCAAGTGATGACACCCCTGCCTTCTCTTTGGTGTGCATAGCAATGTAAAAATGTGACTTGAAACACAACAACCTCACTGTACAGTGGTACCTCAGGTTACATATGCTTCAGGTTACATATGCTTCAGGTTACAGACTCCGCTAACCCAGAAATAATACCTTGGGTTAAGAACTTTGCTTCAGGATGAGAACAGAAATCGTGCTCCGGCTGCACGGCAGCAGCAGGAGGCCCCATTAGCTAAAGTGGTGCTTCAGGTTAAGAACAGTTTCGGGTTAAGAACGGACCTCTGGAACAAATTAAGTACTTAACCCGAGGTACCACTGTATTTGAAGCTGCCAAGGTACACACGGCCTTGATCTCAAAAGGCTGGCTTTGAGCATATCCCACTGATTTCTACTGTTTTGAAGTGAATGGGCAGGCCTCTACCTTAGGTCCTCTGGTGAACATGGCACCTAGTAGAACCCAGATCCTGTCCCCCAAACTCTCGGTGAATTTGACATGGTAAGAAGTGGCAGAAGCCTCTCAGTTTCCTTGGAAGAGACTCCAGATCTTTCTTACATTCTCCAGACCCCAGCACAAATGTGAGGGAAAGTGCTTTATCTCTTAACGGCTTCTTCACTGGAGAACTGGAGAGGGCTTGACTTCTTGTATTAGTGAAGGGATGGGGAACCTGTGAGCCACTGGATGCTATTGGACTCCAACACCCATCAGCTATTGCCGGCGTGGCCAATGGCCACAGTCAACACAAAATGGCTGAAAGTCCTATTCCTTCACAATGGGTGCGTAGTTCCTCCATGCATGGAAGTGTGCTTGATTGGGCCAGGGTCCTGTCTCACACATGTGCATTGCATGGGCTTTGGGTGACCAGGTCATGCAGCGACATGGGATCTGCAACAAATACTGTGGCTTGCTATTCAAGATTCTAGCCTGCCAGTCACCCCTTCTTCCAGAATCTTCCAGTGTGTTCCCATCTACTTTCTGTCACCATCCCCTCCAAAATAAAAACCCCTCAACATTCTGTGGCTACTGAGCATGCTCAGCCTCCACTGGGCTATTTTTGAATTTCCCCTCCTTAGTTTCTCCCTCCTGAAACCTCATTTTGGGGTATGGGTGGTGCTGTTTTGGCTACAGAAGCATTGAAACACAAACCAGGACATCAGAAATTGATGGATTTGTGTCTGAGTGCTTAAGTAAATTATTGTTCCAAGAAGGTCTGGGAGGGCCTTCCATTTTTAGGATTTCTGAAGCATGGAGATGTAAAAGACTGGCAGAATATGGGAAGAGGCAGTGGGGCAAGGAGTCCTTGAGGTCTGTTCTCTCCTTACCCCTACAGTGTAGGTGACACAAGAAGGCTGTGTTGAAAGGGGGCTATTTTTAAACCCCCCCTATCTCGGTGCAGCCTATGATTAAGATTCTTCGCCATCTCCACAGAAGGAGGTGACTGGAGAAATGAGTGCAGTCGCAGTCAAGAGTTCAAAGCTGCTGTTTCCTTTTCCGTAGCTGCCAGTTTCGGGGGTGATGATGCCTCACTAGAAAGTATGTTATCAGAATTAGCTGAGCCTGCGACAACAAGGGAGGAGTGTAAGGCCACCTTTTGACTCCTTGTACATTTTAATATTTGGTCACATAAAGACATTTGGACAGGAGGTTTGCTGGTTTCAATCTGGTGGAGGTGCACTGTGACCTTTTTTTGCCACGTAGTTGAAAAATAATGTTTTCTATGTCCTCTGGCATTCCTTTGTTTCTGAATTAATGTTTTAGCAATGTAGGCGATCAGATATGACGATCCCATCCCCATCCCTGATGTAGAACCACCCACTTTCAGGAGCACGTTCCCCTCTCCTTTGGGGATACGAATGATGCTGAGGGGTGTTATGGAGGCAAAGATAGTGGAAGCAGAGTTTGCTACCAGATTTGGATCAGGCGACACCCATCTCTGCTGCTTTCATGCTGGATGACAGGCTACCACTGCAGTAGAGCAGAGGATGTGGGTGGCGCTGTGGTCTAAACCACTGAGCCTCTTGGGCATGCCGATCAGAAGGTCAGCGGTTCAAATCCCTGCAACGGGGTGAGCTCCCATTGCTCTGTCCCAGCTCCTGCCAACCTAGCAGTTCAAAAGCACACCAGTGCAAGTGGATAAATAGGTACCGCTCCAGCGGGAAGGTAAAAGGCGTTTACGTGCGTTCTGGTTTCTGTCATGGTGTTCTGTTGTGCCAGAAGTGGTTTAGTTATGTTATGTATTCAGGCCACATGACCCGGAAAGCTGTCTGTGGACAAACACCGGCTCCCTCGGCCTGAAAGCGAGATGAGCGCCGCAACCCCATAGTCGCCTTTGACTGGACTTAACTGTCCAGGGGTCCTTTACCTTTTTTTAACTTTTAGAGCAGAGGTGAGGAACCTCCCATCTTCCAGGTGTTGTTGCACTCCAGCTGCCATCATCCCTGACGGATGAGCATGTTAGCAGGAGTTGATGGGAAGCTGCCTTATATTGAGTCAGATGCATTTGCCCCTCCACTTCAGTACTGTCTACCCTGACTGGCAACAGCTCTTCAGAGGTTCAGTCTGAGCTACCAAGGACTGAGCTTGCGTGGTGTAGTGGTTAAGAGCGGTAGACTCGTAATCTGGTGAACCGGGTTCGCGTCTCCGCTCCCCCACATGCAGCTGCTGGGTGACCTTGGGCTAGTCACACTTCTCTGAAGTCTCTCAGCCTCACTCACCTCACAGAGTGTTTGTTGTGGACGAGGAAGGGAAAGGAGAATGTTAACCACTTTGAGACTCCTTAAGGGGAGTGAAAGGCGGGATATCAAGTCCAAACTCTTCTTCTTCTTCGGCATACAAGCTCTGAGCTACAGCCATTCCCCCAAATTACACAAGTAAGGACTGGATTTTTAAAGGGCTCTGTGGGGGTCTGGCTGCATTGCTCCATGTTGCCTGTTTCACATTCTGCTGGTGCCCAGCAGGCAAATTCCAAAACCCCAAGATTTATTTATGTTTTCTCAACAGGAAAGATCACTGGAACTGTACCCTTTTCTTCCGACTGGTATAATTTATTCCGACTGCTGAGTTGGTATCTCAGCAGTTGGAATCACAAATGTGCACTTGCTGAACCTTTCTAGGGTCTCCACTGTATAACTGGTACCTTGGAGCAGTTTCGAGAATGGTTCGGTTCCGAGAAATCTTAAGTGTTTCCTCGTAGCTGTCATGTTGCAAAGAGGTCTCAGTTTTCCAAAAATAGCTAGCCTTCCCTCTTGAGAAGAATCTGCTGAGTATGCTAATGCACATGATCAGACGCAAGGCTAGTAGGGAGCGAAGGCTCTGTCGAGAACCCCAATGGCGTTGTATATTTTTCGTGCTCCTGGATACCTGATTAATGCCCATCAGCTTGGAGGAAACATCTCCATTCCAAATGTAAAAAGTTAATGCTTTTTAAAAAGCAGAATACCGCACTAATTGCCCAGTAATGCAGTCAGGCTTTGGAGCAAAGGTGCAAGTAGTCGCTAGAAAGCTGCAAACGTCAGAGAAATTGCACTTTAAAACTCCAACTAAAAACCCCGTTGAATCTCAACGGAGCGTCGGCCAGCACAGTTACCATTTTGCCCGGGATGTCCTGTGTTCATTACCTACATCATTAGGCATACATTATGCTGCTTTCCGTAGTTACATTTATATATTTGCCTTTCTGCCAATGCACTCAAAGCCATTTGTAGCTCAAAATAAGACTTTCCCATTTAATAGATGTTAGACACATCACAAAAGGGGGAAAGGATAGGGAGGGAAGATGGGATGGAGGAGAGGAGAGAAGAGGAAGCAGACGCAAGTATCGACCCTTCCATACTGTTACAGAAGTACTAGGTGATGTTTATTAAATGTATCTCTTGCCCTTCCTCGCAAAGGAGCCCAGGGTACTTAAAACACAACCAAAACTAAAGCAGAAACCTATTTAAAGCAAACCATCTAAAAAACAGTAAAACTCTAGAAAACAAATGATGTAAATTTAAGGACAGAGAGAACCAAATCACATGTCTGGATAGGCCTGTCAAGTCAAAAAAAGTTTCAGCAGGTGTCTATAAAGAGAGGACAGTGATGGCCAGTGGTGTGTGGTCTGTGGATTAACCATCAATAAAATCTCCTTTAAATGTGTTAGAAACAAAATGTAAAGGAAATGCTGCAAACAGCAGTATTTACGTATAGGAAAGTGCTGTTGCTTGATATACTAATAATATTTCCCGTTTTTATTATTGGTATCATTAGCTAAGTACCACATTGCCAATGGTATCCCATTCGTTCCACATGATTACATTTGACTGCAACGTTTCATTATTATTATTTTTAATTTCTGGCCGCTGTGCTTTTCAGTTGAGTAGGATCACTGTGGTCCAGGCTGGAGACTCCATAGCTGGCACAATACAACCATCCTTCTGGAATGTGTTGGATTGACTCTGATCCCCTTTTTGCATTTCTGCAAAGCGTGCCGCCATCATTCACATACATTAGTGAACTCTTAGGTAACCACATCATAGAGCACAAGGAAAAGTCAAATTAGAATTAATTAGGTCAAGAAACTTCTCGGGGGTGGGGTGGGAATGTCCTGGTGTTGATTTTGGACATTCCCTTGGCCAGAGATGGGAAACCTGTGGCCTGCCAGATGTTGTCAGGCTCCCATCACCCCCAGTCTCCATGGCCAATGGTCAGGGATGATGGGAGTTGGAGCCCAGAAACATCTGGAAGGAGAACCAGGCTCCCCATCCCTGCCTTAAAGCATATGGATAGGTGGAGCTACCTGTATCCTTGAAATTTACACCAGCAGGCTTTGGAGACCTTTGGAGCTCTGCTATAGAATCCTAGAATTATAGAGTTGGAAGGGACCCCAAGGGTCATCTAGTCCAACCCCCTGCAATGCAGGAATCTCAGCTAAAACATCCATGACAGATGGACATCCAACCTCTGCTTAAAAACCTCCAAGGAAGAGTCCACAATCTCCCAAGGGAGACCGTCCCACTGTTGAACAGCTCTTACTGTCAGAAAGTTCTTCCTGGTGTTTAGTTGGAATCTCCTTTCTTGTAACTTGAATCCATTGGTTTGAATCCTACCCTCCAGAGCAGGAGAAAATAAGCTTATTCCCTTTTTTCATGTGACAGCTCTTGATCTATTTGAAGATGGCTGCTGTATCTCCTCTCAGTCTCCTCTTTTCCAGGCTAAACTACATATCAAGTCTGTCTCCTCCTCTGACCCATCAGACTGTAAATATGGGATGTGCTTATTCCCCTTACGTCTTCCTTTTGTTCCATATCAAATCTAACCCCTTCTGCTATTGATCTAGGATGGATGTAGGTAGGCTCGTTTCCACAGGCCAATGTCATCTAGGGGAGGAGGGATTCCCACGGGAGCTCATAGGAGCTTCCTAGGAGAGAAGCACTGTTTGAACAGGCCTATCCCCTTAGCAATTCCTGTGTTCAATTCCAACCATTTGGCTGAGCAGCCATAGGATAGCAGCCTCAGTGTAATCAGTCCCAGGAGATAGGAGAAGCAACAAAGCAGAGGGAAAGCTTCTTGTCTACCTCTCCAGACTTGTTAAAAGCAGCATGGAGAACTAGGGGACACACGCACACACACTCACTGGCAAGCAAGCGAGAGAGATTCTTGCAAACCATCATTCAGATCTTTGCATTTTTCTTGAAGCCCACTCAGAAACAGTGTACCCCAGGGCTCAGAACTTTGCTCACTTATTTCCAGGATTGCAAAACATTAGGTAGAATGGTTTTGAAGGTTTGAGGTTGGTGCGTTTATATGTGTTGAGAAGTGCACTGGAGTTAGATTAATAGTCACCTTCCTTTGTCTTGACCTCTGCAACAAAGAGCCACAGATGGATTTATGCAAGCATCAAAAGTCAGCTGATCTGTCAAATGTGGAGAGCGGAGGGGGGCAGGGATCAGGTCCGCCAGCCCAATCCAGTTCCCTTCATCTTGCTATATAGAGCAGGACTGGGAAACCTGTGGCCCTCCAGATGTTTTGGGCTTCAACTCCCATCAGCCCCAGGTAGCATGGCCAGCAACATCTGGAGTGCCAGAACTTCCCCAGCCCTGCTGTTGAGGAATCTGAATAGCTATTAAGCTCCTGCTTGGGTGAAATTGTTGCAAGTTCCAAACGCTCCTAGATCCTCTCCAGTTTTGTATATAAATCTGAAGGTTCTCCCCCCACCCCAATGGCAGGCCAGTGTAGCTCAGCTATCAAAACTCTGATACATTGAATTAGGGAAATAATTCCATTTTATTTTTTAAAAAATGAAAAATGCTATCTTACAAAACCTGAAAGCTTAAACTCTCAGAGTCCCAGCCAAGGCACTGAGCTGTCATAATGTTCTATGATGCTAATAACACATAAATTTCTGGAGCATTTCTCTTCCCTTGAGCTGTCACAAGCCTTAGCGCCACCCCCACCTCCCCAAAATTGAAATGAGGTGGTTGGGGCAGGGGTGAGTGGAAGAGTACTTTTTAATAAGAGGTGGGTAGATTCTGGAACTGGATCACAAATGGTCATTGAAAGCAACCTCCTTTGCTGACTTTATATTTAGCTAAGTCGAATGTGCCTTGCTGTAAAGTATAGAATTAATCAGTTAACTTGAGCGACAATGTCAAAGAGTCCTAGACATATATATCTTACGCAACCTTTCTTGGGAATTCTAATAATAAAGCCATGCTCTTGAACTCCATACAAAGAACAGCCTTTCCTAGCTCTGCTTTGTGTTCCCTTTTTCCTCTCCTTTTAGATTCAACTTTGGCTGATGCCAGATGAATTGAGGTTGCTTTCAGATGACATATAAACGCTGCCTTTTAGCACGGGGCCAAATTGAAAGTCTGTGCATTTTTTATTATTATTTTTTTTGCACCAGAGTTAGCTAACTATAGCCTTCCTTGATCTCGACCTCTGGTTTGTGTGCCTAGGGACCTGGTCTCAGCCCTTTCCATGTATTTAGACGTCATAACATTAAAGGAGGACCTTGAGTGGAGATCAGAGTACTTGGATTTGCCCTCCTGTTTCCCACAGTTCAGTACTACTACTCTCCATAGTGGAATAGTGTAAACACAACTTCAGTGGTCTACGTGGGGAATAGGGTTGGGCAATAGCTGGTTTTCAGCATCGTGACATGCCACCAACTAAATATCGCGATATATTACCAATATATCACAATGTCTGAAATATGTAGGGACGCTGGTGGCGCTGTGGTCTAAACCACTGAGCCTCTTGGGCTTGCCAATCAGAAGGTCGGGGGTTTGAATCCCCACGACAGGGTGAGCTCCCGTTGCTTGGTCCCTGCTCCTGCCAACCTAGCAGTTCGAAAGCACAAAGTGCAAGTAGATAAATAGGTATTGCTCCAGCGGGAAGGTAAACGGTGTTTCTGTGCACTGTTCTGGTTTCGCCAGAAGCGGCTTAGTCATGCTGGCCACATGACCCAGAAAAACTGTCTGCAGACAAACGTCGGCTCCCTCGGCCAGTAAAGCGAGATGAGCGCCGCAACCCCAGAGTCATTCGTGACTGGACTTAACAGTCAGGGGTCCTTTACCTTTTTTATGTAGAGGCATTGGCTGGCTTCGGGTTTCCCCCACATTGAGATTTTTGCATAGCACACACAAACATCACGATTCACAATATATTGCCAGGTCAAAAATTATGAAACCAATAACACTATATGGACTACAAACCAGTTTGGGACAATATATCGATCTATCGCCCAGCCCTAGAGGGGAAATGGTGAAGTTGATTCATTGCTAGTTAGGAAAGGTAGAAATCAAGGTAGACTTTGACCAGAGCATGCAGAGAAACTTAAAGTCAAGCATTCAAGGCTGTTCTTCGCAAAAGAGGACCAGCTGTGAGTATGTGACGGCTAATAGCTGTGCAACACTTTATTGCCACGAGGCGTAATCCCAACGGCAAGTCCTCCTGAAACAAACGGGAATTGTGCCAGAGCCCGTGTGCTTTCAGCTATCCCGTTTATTTCAGTAGCTTGGATAGTGCCCTGTGGCAAGCTCCCCTGCTCAAGTTCCATTGAAATGACTGGGAACGCTAGAAGACCACGAACTCTTCCACAATACCCTTGGGGTAAAGGGTTTCTTTCTGTGAGTTAGTGCAGTGGTGGCTGATATAGCTGCCTTTTCTGTTAATGGGGGGGTGGGCATACCTGCGTCCATTTTGTGGTCCTGCTTCCGCCCCCCACTCTTTTAGATGTGGCAGTTATTTTGGGATTTGCCACTCACCCACGGCAGCCATTTTGCATTCCGCTGCGCCCTGCCACGGCAGCCATTTTGCGTTGGGCCATAAACACCACGGCAGCCATTTTGTGACCGGCGCCCACAGTTGGTGGCCGCTGCCTGAAAGGGCCCTGGCAGATTCTGTGATCGCATCCTCCTGCGTGCGTTTGGAACAGGAGAAAACTAAGAGAGGAGTCTGAGAAGAGGCAGGGCAGTATAGAAGCAGGCACTGAGAGCTGCCTACACCAATGGGGGTGGCCTGTGAGTTCCCTGAATCTGAGCCCCCTCATGGCGATGCTTGGACCCTGACGCCGAGGACCCCTTGACGGTGAAATCTTTCAAGGAAGAGGCTGTCCCTGCTTGACCCAACAACATGTGATGGTAATTTGCAACGGCGCCTTATGGGTTTTGCAAAAAGAAAAAAGTTTGGAAGGGCTTGTACCACCTACCTTGTCAGCAGGAGATTAAGCAGCTTACTGTAACAGTTTAAGGTAGGTCACATCTCAGATGGTAATTAAAGTGAGTTATTCTCAGCAGCAGGCTGACGGGACAAGCACATTTCAAGCCACTCCAGGCTGAAGTGGGGCAGGCAGCGGGGAATAATCTCTGGAAAATTTGAAGGCAAGCTTAGAAACGCCTGTTATGGTGGATTTATTTTTTTCTGCTGGCTGGCACCTGGAAGAGACAAAGGTTAGCTGCAGGGGGTTGCTCCGTCAAGAGGAAGGGCTTAAATTCATGTTGCCAAAGGATTAGCTGAGTTTGAAATGTTATCTTGCCTCTCCCCGACATCTTTTCTATATATATATAAATAAATAATCTCCTTTCTAGAAATTGTCGTAGGTTGACAGTTTGGGACAAGAACACATTTTACATTCTAAAGTTGAAACACTTAATTCCTTCCTGGGAGACTCATAATACCTTCAAATGAAGAACATGGAAAGGAGGAGTTTTCTGTTGGATTTGCTGGTACTCCTTCTGCCTCTTGAATAGAACAAAGTGGTGAAGTGGTGCCCCGATGGCTTCTGATCTGAGATCCACTTTGAGTCCCAAACAAGTAAAATAGGACCCGTTCTTGAAATTTATTAATTAGAATGTGTTGGTTCAGTTGTAATACTTAACCATAATTAGTGTTACGTGAATGAGTCTAGGTAAATCCTGAGTTTACACACCCACCCACACCTATATCTTCTCCGGTATAGATCAGATGCAAGGAGGTCTGGAAGGTTTCATTTCTCATTTAGACCAACCGCAGCTTGCCGTGTTGCTTAAGTCCCAACACACTGTAGTTCCTCTTAACTATGATCATCGAATGGCATAGATATACGCCACCTGTTGAGTTTTGCTGGTACGGTCTGGTTGGTTGCTGCATTTGGGAAGGACGTTCTTCATAGGTTAGTTTGGCCAGTGACTCCCCTCACTTCCCTCCTGTAAAACGCAGCTTGGCTCACTTGCCTGAGCTCTTTTGCTATTTCATTCTGCTGGCATTGCAGCACCTCTTTTCTCTGTTTGTGCCACCCTTGGTGGATTGGGTAAATTGATGGGGGGGGGGGCTGGTGGGCGGATGGCCTTATATGCAAAGATTCTGCAGAGAACTTGCCTTTATGTTTAAAACATAAGCCTAGAGAAGTTTCAATTTGTAAATCTCTTCTCGGGGGATGCAGCAACATAAAAAGTACCTTTTAAAATGGAGTCTATAACACTTATTGCACTGTTATTTATATATTATGCATGATATGCAGAGATAATGTGTATATTATATCCCATGTTTCTTTAGTCATGGAAATGAAGGTGGTTTATGCTTTGTGTTCCACTGTGGTTTTCCCACCAGGCAGTGACCAGTTCAGGACTTGCTTAGCTTCAAGAAGGTGGCAGCATCACATGCCTTCAAACCATGACCTGGGAATATTGGGGGAGGATTGTACTTTAGGGGCTGGGAACCTTGAGGACACCGTATTTGGGGATATTAGGCTAAACTTTGCCAAAGGAAGGGGAAGGGCCATCGGATCGTAGAATTGGAAGGGACCATGAGGATCATCTAGTCCAACCCCCTGCACTGCAGGAAACCTTTACCCCATGTGGGGCTCAAACCCACGGCCCTGATATTAAGCATCAGTGGTGGAGCACCTGGGAATCCAGAAGGTAGCAAGTTCGATCCCTGACATACCCAGCTAGGACTGAAAAAGACCCTAGGGGTTATTGGGTTGTTGTTTTTATTTTGATTATATATTTTGTGCTTTTATATTTTGATTTTGTTCTGTGAACCACCCTGAGACCTCCAGGTACAGGGCGATATATAAATTCAATAAATAATAATAATTATAACTGCTGCCAGTCAGTGTAGACCAAGGACAGGTCCCTTCAGATGTTTTTGACTACAGCTTCCATCACTGCTTACCCTTGATCACTCTGGCTGGGGCTGATGGGAGTTGTAGTCCAACAACATCCAGAGGGCCACACATTCCCCATCCTTATGTTGAGCTAGGCAGATCAATCATCTGAACTGGTAGAAGGCAGATTCCTATGTGCCAGGAAGTAGGGTGGGGTGCGAGTGTATTATTGCTACTATTTCCCAGTGGAGGGAGAGTTTGGACAAGTCACCTCTGCTTCTTTCCCATGCCTCCCTCTCCTTAACACTTTCTCTCTTTGTTGTCAAGATGGCTGGCGGACGACGTGGGGATGGTGACAGCCAGAGGCCCTGCTGAAGCCGCAAGAGCCATGAAGAACCAGCCCCCTTCAGGGAACGCACCCGCAACACCCGCCAGCGCCCCTTCCCGATGGCACCGGCGCAGGTTCCGGCGCAAGGCCCCCTCCGAGGTGACCGTGAAGGGCCAGCTGCGCATGCGCTCTACCTCGGGAGCCTTTGTGATGGTGGGCGTCTCAGTGGTGCTGGTGGGCATGACCATCGCCGTCATTGGCTACTGGCCTCACCGTGCCAGGTCCGGAGGAGGCAGCCGGCCAGGCAACGCCAGTGCCACCGATGAGATCAAGAAGGAAGTGAAGGCCTTGGCCCACCCTCGCCCCTTACCTCACAGCGAGAAGCTGAAGCTCATTGGGCCTGTCATCATGGGCATCGGCCTCTTCATCTTCATCTGTGCCAACACCATGCTGTACGAGAACAGAGACATGGAGACCCGCTTGCTGATGCAGAGGGAGCTCTACTCCATGAGCCTGAGGCTCCCACAGGACACCAGCCAGGCAAGCAGCTACTTTCAGAGGAGGCCTACCTTGTCCTCTGTCCAGGCGAACGCAGACTGCGTGGAAGGTTGCTACGAGGTGGACCTCTCCTCCAGCGGCTTCCAGTCTTGCTCCAGCCCAGCCGCCAAGTGGCCCAACGCTTACGACTCAAACAGGCTACAGGCAACCACCCAGTTCCACAAGAGCGTCTCGCCGTCCCTTTCCCTCCTGAGCGTCCACTCGGATTCTGGCAACGCCGCGCCGGATAACCGCGGCCTCCCTTTTGCCCACGGCGCGGAGTCAGTCATCTCGGCCGTCAATGCCCTGTCTCTGCCTCTCATTAAACTCAACAACTGTCTCCTTGAAAGCCAACGAGTTTCTCGAGCAGCCATCCGGGACTTGGAAGGCAATTGCCTCCGCTTGCCAGAGGAGAAGGACGAGGTGTTGAGGCTCTCCTGGACTGTCCTCCCGGGGTGCAATGCCACGGCTCCCCAGAGAGGCGAGCTCAGAGGCAGCCATGTGGTTATTGATATGGATAATGTTGAGCCTTCCTCAGCCACCTCGGTGGAAAGACTCCTGAACCCCGAATGCACAAAGAGGGGATTCAGCTCGGACACTCAGATCCCTAATGCGGGTCACTCCAAGTCCCTGGATCTCGGCCAGCCAGGGGTAGTGTTAGTGGCGCCAGTCAAAGACAGGAAGCACAGGAGCTGGCCTAGACTCGACCACATTGGCCTGGTCAACTATGCAAAACTGGAAAGCCGGGGCGAGTCTTCTGATAGGCTGTTGGAGCCAGCGAAGGAGCCTATCAGTGGCTTGAGCAGGGAGCCTTCCCGGGAGGTTGTTGCAGAAACGGGTTGTGGAAACTGACTCTGCATTGGAAGACTGCATGTGCTGTTGGGATTTGCCATGTCATGCCTGGCGTTGCCAGGAGCGAACGTGTATATAGATATTTTGAAATGAACGATTTGCAGCAGCGGCTGCTTAGTCAGTCTGCCAGTGGCCAAGCCCAAGTCTCCTGCCAGAGGAGAGATGCCTTTGAGATGCTGCTGAACAGATTGATTTCCTTCTCAAGGGCCTGTTCAATTCTTGCCTTATAAAGATCCCCTCTTCAACTTCCCCCACTCTCTGTGTGAAAAGAACTATTTGCCTAGAAATGGAAAGAAGACTTAGGATTGCAATGGGGCGGGTGGGGGGGTGGTTGGTGGGGGCTGGTACTCCTCACTACACCCAAACCCACCCAGCCTCCCTTGGAAACACAGGTGGTAAGATTGCGGGGAAGAACGGGACGATTGCTAAGGTTTCAGAAACAATAAACTGGTGCCTCCTAAAATAGCACAGGTCTAGTTTTAAAAGTCACGAGATTATAATTTTTATACACAGATGCTAGTTTCAGAGCTCTTTGGGGCTAAACATCAGACCTTGCCTGCGGTATTTACCCCACCCCACCCCCAGTAGTAGAACAATTTTTTTTTTAAAAGAGATTCTTATTGTTTTATTGCCAATCTCATGTTCTGGGCTCTGAGAAAGCCAAAACATTTTAAAGTCAAAATCTTGCAAGTTAATTGGTGACTTTTTTCTCCTTCCTTCCTCATCCTCTGTCCTGAATCACTGGGTATGTACATGCCAAACAAGGTTATTAAAAAAAAAAGTTTGCCTCACTGCTTTGAAGACCTCGAGTCGTTTGTTATGCCTTAAACATTGTTTGGGATTGCTCTCTTTCCGAGGGAAATTTATCAGCTGATTTCAGCTAGCCCTTGACCAAAAAAATGATAAATAAGCTTTTTTCGCCCCATGGATGGTGCGAATGTTTAGGGTAGGAGACCATCTATTTCCTTAACAACATCTGCAAACTGATCTGAAGGCTCAGAGAGATGCTTCTTCCCAACCACTCCAGCTGGGAACCCCAGTGCCTCAGCACACACACACACACACATACACCCAAGTGCCGCTTCCCAAAAGCTGGAGAGAGAAAACTCTTGCAGTTCAAATATAGCCTGAGAACGGGATTCGGGCTGCAGGCATTTCCCATAACTATGAGTGGCTGTTGTGATGCAGATGCTGTGGTTCAGATGTCAGGCACTGAGCCAGATGTGAAGAGGAGGCCTTACAGGGCTGGGTGGTGGAAGGCAGAGAATCACTGTCAAACAGCTGAGACCATAACTACAGGTAGCCAGATCCGTTTCAAGCAATCTCATTGGGCGGCTTCTTAATAAGACTTTGTAGCGGCATCCTGCCTGTATGGGTTTTCCTTGTATCTCCCCAAGTGAGAGGGCTAGAAACTTACTTTAAAAACAAGGAGAGTTAACAATTCATAAGAACATCAGAGGGTGCTTTATAGCAAGTCTGACCATGGGGTCCATCTAGCTCAGTATTGGCTACACTGACTGGCAGCAGCTCTCCAGGGTTTTGGATAGGGTGTCTCTCCTAGCCATAGCTGTCAACCTTCCCTTTTTTTGTGGGAAATTCCCTTATTCCAGCGCCGTTTCCTGCTGCTTCCCACTGCTATCCCGGATTGTTAGGTATCCCGTAGACTGTCCCCGGGACAGGTGAGGCTGCTGATCCCTTATTTTCAAATCTGAAAGTTGACAGCTATGCTCCTAGCCCTTCCTGGAGATGCTGAGGATTGAACCTGGAACTTCCTGCGTGCAAGGCAGATGCTCTGCCGCTGAGCTATGGGCCCTTCCATACATCACCCTGGAAATCCTATGTAAGGAATAAGACTTATGCATGTCCAAAGAGAGAGAGCGAGAGAAGCATCTGATTTTCATTTTGCTCCCTTTGATTCTGAATGTCTTGCCACATTCCTTTCACATTTTTTCCAGTTCCTCTGCCACGACCTCAGCTCCCCTCCAGTGCTGGGCGTGTGTTAAGCTGAACTTTTTGCCTCCTGGTTCGTTTCAAGAGGAAGTGACCCGAAAAGGAATATTCCTGCCGTTCTGACCCCACAGACGGGCCTTTAAATAGAAAAATAAAGCAGTGGTGCAGGCTGCAAGCCAACACATCCCTAACCTGGGAATAAGGCCCAGGGGGCTTACCTCTGAGTAAATATGCATCAGATTGCCTTGGTGATTGATCAACGAGAAGTTAGAAACAGGGACATTTGACATCAGTGAGATTTCAGGATCTTCTGTGTACTTGCAGCAAGGTTTGGGAGCCACCTACCTGCAGTTGCACCCACACCATGCAGAGAATCCTTAATGTGGGCTAGAAACCTAAAAGCCCAAGTTTTGTCTTGCTAGATCATCTCGGTGTGTGAAATCCAGCTGCCGACTCCTCCAACACTGCAGACAACAGGTAGTCCAAAAAAAAAATATAAAAAAATCACCACCTATAGATCTGTGGTTCCCAACGTGGGTCACACACCTCACAGGGGGGCAATTTGATTTTTAAGTGGGGGCAATTTGAGAATGAGTTATTAACAGTGAATGGCCTTTTAGGCTTCCTCCACGTGAACAGGAATTCACTTTTTGAATAATAAGAATAAGAAACGGGGGGAGGGGATCAGGATTTTAGAGATGCTTAGGTGGGGCATAGCCAAGAAAAGGTTGGGAACCACTGCTTATAGATAAACAACCAATCCAATAGCCCATATTCTCTTGCTGATGGGTGGGGTCAGACTGACCTCACACATCTAGGGCAAGTAAAGTGACTTCCCTGGGGTGTGAGCCTGGTCAGTGTGTATGGAAGTCCTGGTATGCCCAGACAAGGCCACCCGGGCGACAAGACAGTTGGACCCTTGTGCTGGACAGGGTGCGGAGAGTGCTCACCCTCTTCCCACCCAGCGGCGGTGGCGAGGGCAGGGTTAGTGTGTTCTGTCCTGCCCTGGGCGCCTGCAAATAGTGCTACACCACTGCTCTCCTCCATGAATTTGTCTGATCTTTTAAAGCCATCTAGGTTGGTGGCCATTACTGCTTTCTGTGGGAATGAGTTCCACAGTTTATGACTATGCACAGCATAGCCTTCCAAAAGTCAGCTTCCTTGGAAGTCCACGAGTGCTATGAAGCATGGCCATCCTTTGAAATTCACACTTCTGAACTTAAAAATGCAGACATTTGACCAAGAAATGTGTGCAAAAATGCATATGATGCAGTAAAGGGCATATAAATCAGTGAAGGGCATATATACAGTATATATATATATATATATATATATATATATATATATATATATATATATCAGTGAAAATTAACAGACAGAAATGTATTGCATTATAAGAAACCACTTTGCAAAAATGTGCATATTTGGTAAGACTGCATACAAAAATGTGCAGAAATTCACACAAGAGCAGAAATTTACACTAAAATGCTGGCAAATTTTTCTGTGGACTTTTAAAATGCAAAATTTTCTGGCTGATTTATAAAGGTGGAGAACGGAGCTTAATACAGTGGTACCTCTGGTTACAAACTTAATTCGTTCCAGTGATCCGTTCTTAACCTGAAACCATTCTTAACCTGAGGCACCACTTTAGCTAATAGGGCCTCCCGCTGCCGCTGCACCGCCGACGCACAATTTCTGTTCTCATCCTGAGGTAAGGTTCTTAACCTGAGGTACTACTTCCGGGTTAGCGGAGTGTGTAACCTGAAGTGCTTGTAACCTGAGGTGTTTGTAACCCAAAGTACCACTGTATAAGAAAAATGAGAAACTGAAATAAATTTTTCTATCCTTATCAGTTGCTCATACAGCCCTTCATTTTCCCTCTTTTAAATGGCAACATCACTTTCCCATCCTTGGGGCAACCTGGCCAATTTCTGTGAACTTTGTCCCTTTGGGAGGAGGGCTTCCTCCCTACTTCCCACCTGGTCCCAGAGGTCGCTCCTTTCAGCAGGTGAGTGCTGATAGGACCAAAAGCAGAAAAAAGAGAAGGAGCTATCGGAATGCTAGGCGAATCACAGCACTGTAGAGGTATCAACAAAAAGGGGGGCAGGGAGTAAGGGAGAAACAAGCAAAAATGGAACTGGAGATTCATGGGAGCTGGCAGACTGTACAAGAGAATACTACACTTCAACATTTTGCTGCAGCCCCAGCTTCTGTTTCTTTGAATGCTGTGCCTTCCAGTTCTCCAGCACTGCGACAAACATGGGGGGGGGGGACATAAAACACAAAACTATGGTGATTTTATGAATATCCCACCGGCTCACCACAACACACTCCTTGTTTACAGCAAGATCTACCACACAGTGCTGCAGCCGTAATGTGGAGATGGGATATCATACAGCTGAAGAGGATCATGGCTAGCTCAAGAGTCATGCCAAGGGGAGAACATCCATTTTATTTTTAAATCAGCAAAGCCCGTTTCATTTCATTTTAATTTCCAATCAGCAGCGAAAACCCTTCCCCTCCTGGAAGCTCAAGAGTTGGCTTAGGTAGTTGGGCATGTTGCCAGCAGACTCGGGGGTTTCGATTTACTCAATCTCGAAATCAAATAAAAACAGTGCAGTCAAAACAGAGGAGTCCAGCTGCATCATTGCCGGAGAGTATAAACCACTGTAGAAAGAGGTTTGCACTCTTTTCTGTGAAGAATCCACAGCTACCTCATTACTGCCTTCCCACCAAGGGCCCCCAAACACATCTTGTCTCTTTATACCTTTAAATATCAAAACACCGGATGTGAGTACCAACAGGACCCAAACCAGGGCCAATGAGAAGCGGAGGGATGTATCAGGTTAAAAAAATGGGGAAGGGGAGCAGCCCCCCCCCAAAAAAACCCACCTCAGCCTAATGAGAACTGAGCATGCTCAGTGACTACAAAATGCCTCATATCTGTTAGGGGAAAGAAACAGAAAACCAAGCCTTATGAGCAGGGGTCAGCAAACTTTTTCAGCAGGGGGCCGGTCCACTGTCCCTCAGACCTTGTGGGGGGCCAGACTATATTTTGAAAAAAATATATATGAATGAGTTCCTGTGCCCCACAAATAACCCAGAGATGCATTTTTAAATAAAAGCACACATTCTATTCATGTAAAAACACCAGGCAGGCCCCACAAATAAGCCAGAGATGCATTTTTAAATAAAAGGACACATTCTACTCATGTAAAAACACACGGATTCCCGGACCGTCCGTGGGCCGGATTTAGAAGGCGATTGGGCCAGATCCGGCACCTGGGCCTTAGTTTGCTTACCCATGCTTATGAGGAATGGTTGAGGGTCTTGGGTATGTTTAGCCTGGAAAAGAGGAGAGTGAGATGATAGCCATCTTCAAATATCTATAGGGCTGTCAAATGGAAGATGTGTTTTTCTCCTGCTCCAGAGCGTAGGATCCAAATCAATGGACTCACATTACAAGGAAGGAGGTTCTGACTGAACATTAGGAAGAATTTGCTGAACGTAAGAGCTGTTCTACAGTGGAACAGACTCCTTTGAAAGATGGTAGACTCTCCTTCCTTGGAAGTTTTTCAGTGGAGGTTGGGCGGCCATCTGTCATGGATGCTTTAGTTGAGATTCCTGCATTGCAGGCGGTTGAGCTAGATGACAATTCGCATCCCTTCCAACTCTACAATTCTATGATAAGTATTATTATTATTATTATTATTATTATTATTATTATTAATACCCCGCCCATCTGGCTGGGTTTCCCCAGCCACTCTGGGCAGCTTCCAGCAGAATATTAAAATACAGTAGTCCATCAAACATTAAATGCTTCCCTAAACAGGGCTGCCTTCAGATGTCTTCTAAATGTCAGGTAGTTGTTTTTCTCTTTGACATCTGGTGGGAGGGCGTTCCACAGGGCGGGCGCCACTACCAAGAAAACCCTCTGCCTGGCTCCCTGCAACTTGGCTTCTTGCAGTGAGGGTACCACCAGAAGACCCTTGGTGCTGGACCTCAGTGTCTAGGCAGAACAATGGGGGTGGAGACGCTCCTTTAGGTATACTGGGCCGAGGCCATTTAGGGCTTTAAAGGTCAGCACCAACACTTTGAATTGTGCTCGGAAACGTACTGGGAGCCATGGTAGGTCTTTCAGGACCAGTGTTATGTGGTCTTGGCAGCCGCTCCCAGTCACCAGTCTAGCTGCCGCAGTCTCGCTTAGTTGTAGTTTCCGGGTCACCTTCAAAGGTAGCCCCACATAGAGCGCATTGCAGTAGCCCAAGCGAGAGATAACTAGAGCATGCACCACTCTGGTGAGACAGTCTGCTGGCAGGTAGGGTCTCAGCCTGCATACCAGATGGAGCTGGTAAACAGCTGCCCTGGACACAGAATTGACCTGCGACTCCGATAGCCATGGACAGCTGCTTAACGATAGCCTCCCCGCCTCACGTAGTGCAGAAAAACCAACTCCACTTGATCACAAAACAGAAAAAACAATAACAACAGTACAACTAAGTAATAAAACTGGCATCAAAGAGTTCAGCAGAACAGAAAGTGTTGTAATACATACAGATCACAAAACAGCATGTAAAGAAGAAAGCCAAGACGGGCTTAAAAACTGCCGAAACTTAAAAATAGGAAGGCTTGGGAGAAAAGTTTCCAAGGCACTTGGAAAACATAACAATGTGGGAGGGCCTGCTTCCCTTCTAAAGGAAGAGCATTCCAGGGAACTGGAGCCACTGCGCTAAAAGCATGTGGAATTGCAGCATGTTTTACCGCAGGGACACGTGGCGTGGCGCCACCCTCCACAGATCTAAGTGACCAGTGGGCGGGAGAGGCGACTTCCCAGATGCCCTGGATTAAAATCATCTAGGCAGCGGAGGCTGGTCCATAAGGGCGACTGAGGCACTGCTGCACCAACCTCAGTCTGCTCTTAGAAAAAGCCAGTCCTGAGGGTGACATTGGCTGCCAGCACCCTCCCTCTGCTGCCTGGTCGCAGGCCCCAGCTGCAGTTCCACATTTAAAGCTGCCTCATGCCGCTTCAAACTGTCATGCCTTCCTCCTCACAAAGAATCCTGGGAACTGCAGTGTTTTGTACTGAGTTGAATAGGATCCAAAATGCAGCAGTCTGATTGGTCCTAGAACAATAGGATCCAGAATGCAGCAGTCTGATTGGTCTGCAGGAGCCACCCAATCCAGCTCCAGGTGGAAGTGAATCCGCAACCTGATTGGCTTACAGGAGAATCCTGGAATTAGTCAATCGCATGGGGCCCATTGTGTAAATATTGTATATAAAGCAGACACTTTGGGGGGACTTGCATTCCTCACTACTATGAGCTGAATAAAGAGCATGAAAGCCACACTCGACTCCGAGTATATTTCATGCAGTTTCTTAAGCAAGTTGTTGGCAGAACCCTATTCCTCTCAGCCCACTCGCTGGATCATCACCTTGTCGTGGTGAGTGGGCTTGCATGTTCCTATGACCCTTGTGAGCGAAGCCGTTGGGAATCTCGTACTCCCAGCAGGGTCACCCAAGGCGGTAAAGTCAAAGGGAAGGAGCCAGACAAAGAATGATTCTAGAAGTCCTCAATGGCAGAAAAGGCAGATGATAACAAGCGGTGTGTTACAACGGCTGTGAAGGCGGATGAAGGCTGCAGCAGATAGGAATCTACCAGTTTGTCATGACTACTTCATGCCATCAGAACAGAGCCCTACTGCGAAGACTGTGCGTTGGTCAGCGTGCACTGATCTGCACACACAAAACAAATTCACGCACAGGCGTCTTCCAAAAACCCAACCCAACCAATCTTACTCGGCTAAGAGTGATCACACTATACATCTAAAGCAGTATCATACCACTTTAAAAAAGCCCTGGCCCCAAGGCATCCTGGGAACTGAAGGGTGCTGATCCGGAAGGGTTTAACAATCAACCCCTCTTCCAAGGGAACTCTTGAGAGTTGTGGCTCTGTGAGGGGATAGGGGTCTCCTGACAACTCTCAGCACCCTGATCAACTACAGTGGGGAAATGAGAGAGGAGGACCTTCTTGGAACTCCCAGACTTTGGAACTCCCTCCCCAGAGAAGCTAGACTGGCTCCCTCCTTGTTGTCCTTCTGCCAGAAGGTGAAGACTTTCTTGTCCCAATGGACTTTGAGGAACTGACTGCTTTTAATGAGAGGCCATGGTGTTTTTTATTGTACTTATTTGTATGGTTTTATTAGATTTTATGTATGTATGTAGTTTGACTTCTACCTCTGTTTAGTTGTTTTTGTTCTATGTTTTTAGCATTTGTATATGTAAGCCACCTTGGCTCCCGTCAGGGAAAAGGCAGGGTATAAATAAATATATGCCTATTATTATTATTATTTGTTAAGTTGTGGGTGAACATATCAGATGACACAGCGATTCTTCAAACAGCTCTTGTTTATTCAGAGGCCAGAACAGAACTGAGCTGAAGGGCTCAGTCAGCCTGCTTATAGAGAGCTCCAGTACAACGTTACTGTAGCAACTTTCTAAAACTATCCAATCACTGAACGTCACTTTCGATCCTTCATTTGCATAACTATCTACAGTATCCCCCTGCTGGCCCAGGGTGAGAACTTCAGTACATAACATTATTATTATTATTATTATTATTATTATTATTATTATTATTATTATTATTATTATTCCCAGGATGATCTGGGGAAAGTCACAGCTGTTTAAATGGCATGGTAGTGCTTTTGGCGTCTAGGGCAGATGGTGGTCACAGTGCTGCCCCTGTAGAACCCGGCAGGAAGGAGGACGAAGAAAAACTAAAATCTGTTGACTCTGTCATTTGATCTGGCTCTGCCTACAATTGGCCTCCTTGCCCCTTCTCCCGATGGGCACCAGCTGCCACTGCATAGAGGGCTTTATACACCAGTAGGAAAACTTTGGAATTAGTTAGGTGGCAGATAGGCAGGCGCCCAGCCAAGCCCATCCCTTGACGCCAGCCCTGCCCTATCTCACAACAAAAGAAAACGTTCTTTTTCAAAGGTTCCCAGAAAAAGAGAGTTGCTCCTTCTGATTTCTCCTCCCTACTGCTGTGTGTCCTAATTAGACCCAGAGCGAGGACCATGCAAGAAGAAACAAATTATTTCATAATGACAGTTGTTTTCATGATTAAAGGTTGCACTAATTTTGTTACTTACTTGGCGGAAATTATGTTTTGTTATTATTAACTTGCTAAGAATCCATTTGCTTCCTTTCCATTTGTTCTTTGGTTCCCCCTCTCCCCAACCCGTTTATCTTTATTTCTCCTTTTGCTGCCTTCTGTATAGCAACAGCAGAGGGAATTGAATTCAGCGGCCACACCTGGCAACCACCCATTTCCGTTTCCCACAACACCCAAGACATTTGGGCTATGCATACACCATACATTCAGAGAACATTTAAGGCACGTGATTTCCACCAAAGAAACCCTGGGAGCTGCAGCTTATCTCCTCACAGAGTTATAATTCCCAGCACCCTCAACAAACTACAGCTCCCAGAATTCTTTCGGACTTCTTCCAGTCACGTGCTCTGAATGTATGGCATGTGTTGCTCCAGTGCTTAAGGCCTTTTATTTCAGCATCCTGTTCTCACAGTGGCCACCCAGATGCCTATGGGAAGCGCAGAAGCAGGACCTGAGCACAATACTCTCCTGCCTTGTGATACCCCAAAAATGGGATTCGGAGGCATATTGCCTCTGACAGTGGAGGCAGAACATAGATATTGTGGCCAATAGCCTCCCTGAATTTGTCTAAACCCCTTTTAAAGCCACCCAAGTCTGTGCCAATGGCTACATCTTCTTAGAGCAAATATTATTATTATTAATAATAATAATAATAATAATAATAATAATAATAATAATAATAATAATTTATTTGTACCCCTCCCATCTGGTTGGGTTTCCCCAGCTACTCTGGGCAGCTTCCAACAAAGATTAAAAATACATTAAAATGTCACACATTAAAAACTTCCCTAAACAGGGCTGCCTTCAGATGTCTTCTAAATGTCAGGTAGTTGTTTATCTCTTTGACATCTGATGGGAGGACATTCCACAGGGTGGGTGCCACTACCGAGAAGGCCCTCTGCCTGGTTCCCTGTAACTTCGCTTCTCGCAGTGAGGGAAGCGCCAGAAGGCCCTCAGAGCTGGACCTCAGTGTCTGGGCAGAATGATGGGGGTGGAGATGCTCCTTCAGTTGTTTATCTCTGCGCTGTGTGAAGAAGTGCTTTAATTTTTTGTCCTGAATCTTCCAATATTCAGCTTCATTGGATGGTCCTGAGTTTTATGAGGTGGGGAGGGGAATGTCTCCCTATCCACTTTCTTCACGCCATGCTTAATCTCGTGCACACCTCTGTCATGCCCCCTGCCCCCAATTACTTGCCTTTTTTAAAAAAAAAAATCCCTTGTTGCTGCCTTTCTTTATGGAGGAAGTGGGAGAAAAATTGCAGCATTTACAGTGGTACCTCGGGTTACAGATGCTTCAGGTTACTGACGCTTCAGGTTACAGACTCCGCTAACCCAGAAATAGTACCTTGGGTTAAGAACTTTGCTTCAGGATGAGAACAGAAATTGCGGCAGCAGCGGGAGGCCCCATTAGCTAAAGTGGTACCTCAGGTTAAGAACAGTTTCGGGTTAATAACAGACCTCCAGAACGAATTAAGTTCTTAACCCGAGGTACCACTGTATCTCATAAAAATGTTCTTGGCATGCTTCCAACCTGCCACTGATTTCAGGTGGGATTCAGTCGCATACCTGTAAATTCAGGCTGCGCAATCTTAGTCGATTGGGAGGCCTCGAGCAACAAACTTGTTTCTCCAGAAGTCTGGACGTTTGTGGTAACAAAAGTGACAAGAGGATGCACAGGAAAGTATGCGATCACACTGCCTTTGATGCAACGTCATCTAATCTGCCCACAAACAAATAGGAAGGAATGCTCAATTAACAGGACACCGGGAAGGGCTCTTAACTTAAGCACTGTTTCTGCCATTTGCACAATATACAGCCTCTCTCTCAGGCTTGGTTTCACTCCCTGCAAAAATGGGAGTCATGATTTACCTAATAAAGCTGTTATGAGAGAATGGGCAAGGGCTGGAAGGCAGCTGGAGCTATGAAAGCGTAATGTAAACTGTTCGTGGGACTTCATGTTTTTGGCAGAGTTTTGTCTGTCAGGTTTAGGAGATCGGAACATCTCAAGTCCTTTCCTGTGCCAAGCTTTCCAAATAAACTTCTAAGAGGCATTTGCCAAGCAGAAATGTGCTCAGCAACCCCACCTCCGCCCCTCAAAACAGGCAACCCAGTCAAGCGGCCTAACGGAACAGAGGGACAATGCGCTGACACCGCTCTGCAGGAAATTAGTCCACTCGTGTTTACCAACCCAAAACATTTTGCTGCCTGAGTGTCATGGACTGGCTGGATGCAGAGGAGCTGGGGGAGGCACCAGCTGAGGGACTCCCAAGGGAATCCCCAAAGGAAGAAGGCACAAAGCCAGGGGAGTCGTGGTGGGACGGCAATGAGTGGTCAGAGGGAGAAGAAGCAGCAGACTAGGAGGAGGAGGTGTCGGAAGCAGAAGTGGTAACAGGGTTTAGTGAGCAGGAAGAGGTTGTGGCAGAGAGCAGTCCAGATTCAGAGTCAGAAGCAGAGAGGGACAAAAAGGCAGAGTGGAGGCAGGCTGCTGAAGAAGCCAAGGAATCGCCCCGATCCTGCTGTGACCAGCCCCAGCCCCCCCCCCCCGGTCTCCCAGAACACGGAGAGGAATGAAGAGGATGGAGTAAAGAGAGAAAAGATGAAGGAGCCTTAGGCTGCTAGGGAAGGAACCAGGGGAAGAGGAGCCCTAGGGAGTGGTGGGAAGGGTGGGACCTTCAGTCCTCGCAGCTGCTTCATTGGGGGCAAGGCCTACTGGGAAGAGTGCTCACCAGACCTGTTTTGTTTCATTGAATAAAGCATTAACTTCACTGGCACCTTGTGAGTTATTGCTGACCTGCTCCTGGTTCTCACCTTGAAACTGGGGTGAAGAATAGGGCACCTCCCTGCACTGCATGTAAAGAAGCCAACCAACCTGGCAACAGGACAGGGCATCCAAGGACAAAAGACTCATTAAAGGGGCACAGAGCACTATTCTCCTACACCTTCTCTACCTCCCAACACTTGCTGCTCAGGTGGCTATCTCACTTTACCCTGGATGCTTAGATCAGCGGAGGGTGCCCTCTTGGCTGTTCTGCCACCTTCAAATTTGGTGGTGGCTGAGGTGAGGGCCTTCTTTGTGGCAGCCCCAGAGGTGTGGAGCTCCCTTCCCACAGAGGTGTGCCTGGCACCTTCATTATACAGCTTTTGGCAAATGATAAAGACACACCTCTCTACCCTGTCTTTTGACACTTGGGGTACAGTGGTACCTCGGGTTACAGATGCTTCAGGTTACAGACGCTTCAGGTTACAGACTCCGCTAACCCAGAAATAATACCTCAGGTTAAGAACTTTGCTTCAGGATAAGAACAGAAATCGTGTTCCAGCGGCGCAGCAGGAGGCCCCATTAGCTAAAGTGGTGCTTCAGGTTAAGAACAGTTTCAGGTTAAGAACGGAACTCCAGAACGAATTATGTTCTTAACCCGAGGTACCACTGTATATGTTTTTTAGGACACCTTATGCCTTTAATTTTAAATCGTTTTTAATTTTATGTCTAATATTGTGTATAACTAGTGTGTTGTAATTGCTGTAACCCGTCCTGGGACCTTAGGGCGAAGGGCAGGTAATAAATTTTAATAAAACTATAATAATAATGTAGCTATGCATGAAAATGCAAACTGGGGCACATTTTTCCTTCACCCCTGGCCCTAGCAGCTTCTGGGAAAGTGCAGTCCTTGGCTCCTATTTATATATTATTTATTCTTCTGTTGATTCCTTTCCCAAAACTCCCTGCGGGACAGAGACCACCTTTTGACATGTGCCCGGTTAAATAAACTTGAACTGCCACAAATCAAGCCAGATCCTCCTGCTTCTTCAGGAGTGGGAGAGACATCAACTAAAAATACACAGCTTTGGGATCTTACCTCAGAGTTCAAGATCTCCCCCTTCTTCATCTGAGTGATGCAGGCTGCTTGGCAGGGACCAGCAGTTTGTCTCTTTGGAAAAGCTGATTAATTTGCTTGGCTTTGGGAGCAGGGGCCGAATCATGGCTGCTTTATTAGCTGGAGAAGGAAGAATGCAAGACCAGGCCCTGCTTTGGTGCAAGGCGGGGGTTAGGAACCTCAGGCTTAGGGGCCGAGGTCCTTTCTGGCCTTCAGGACTTTCCTTAGGTCCCACCTGCGTCCCAGGACACATTCAGCAATGCGCCCTCTTCAAGTGCTTTGGCGGTTCTTGAGCTGCGATAATACTTCCTGCTTGGCTGGGTAGACAGTGGCATGCAGAGAATCTGCTAGTTTTTCCCTACTATGCAGAGATTAAGAGTTACATTCCTTTGGGGCAGGTTGGGGAAATTGGGGGGAAAGGAGCAATGTCGAGATATCAAATACCAACCATCTCAGACCCTACGATTGGCAGGTGATGCCTTGTTGGTGATGCCAGCACTGGGAGCTGCCTGATTGCTATTGACCCATGACAGGGCCTTTTCAGTGGTGGCTCCCCAGTTGGGGAATGCGCTCCCAAGTAAGGTACACCTGTCTCCTTCATTATTCGTTTTCAGGAGGAATTTCAGAATATTTCCTGTTTACTTAGGCATTTGGTGGCTGAAGAATACTATTCCCGGCAACTTCAAGATCATTGGATGGAAGAATGTTTCAACTGCAATTGATTTTAGAGTGTTTTAATTGTAATTGCTTTTAGAGTGTTCCTGCTTTGCTTTTGTTTTTAAATTGTGTGTCTGTTTGTTGGCCTGGGCCCCTTGGGGAGGAAGAAAGGCAGGATATAAATTCAACAAAGAAATAAATATGGTCTCCCACATCAACTCTGTTGTGGACCTTATGCGCCATTGCTTAAGGTAGCCTTCCCCAACCTGATGCACACTAGATGTTTTGGACAACGGCTCCCATGATCCTTAACCGCCAGGCCATTCTGGCTGGGGCTCATGGAAATGGAGGCCACAGGTTCTCCACCTCCCTGGTTCAAGGGGACCAGAGGTAAAAGAGGCTGGGACCCTATTATTTTAATGGTTTCCTAGAAAAGAGAATTGGAGCTATTGCAGCTCACCATGCAAAGGTGAGCTGAGCAGCAATTGCTGAAATCCTGCCCCCATGTGGAGGTATCATGGCACCTTTAAACCTGGTCAAGGGTATGGCTAAAAGGTAAAGGGACCCCTGACCATTGGGTCCAGTCATGGCCGACTCTGGGGTTGCGGCACTCATTTCGCTTTATTGGCCGAGGGAGCTTCCGGGTCATGTGGCCAGCATGACTAAGCCGCTTCTGGCGAACCAGAGCAGCACACGGAAATGCCGTTTACCTTCCCGCCGGAGCAGTACCTATTTATCTATTTGCACTTTGACGTGCTTTCAAATTGCTAGGTTGGCAGGAGCAGGGACTGAGCAACAGGAGCTCACCCCGTCGCAGGGATTCGAACCTCCAACCTTCTGATTGGCAAGCCCTAGGCTCTGTGGTTTAACTCACAGCGCCACCTGCGTCCCCAGGCTATGGCTATCAGGAGCAACAAATGCAGCCCCTTTGCTCAGATAAGCACAGCTTCTCCTTGTGCTGTTTGCCACTGTTTTTCTTAGCAGAGAGGAGGAGGAACCAGCCTTTTTAACCCTGCCAAACCTCTGCTGCCCTTGCCCTTCCCTACCACTACCCCTCTCCTCCTCCTGCACGCCCCCCCCCCCCATGGAGATCTTCCCTGGAGTCAGACAGCTTGATCCTTGCAGCTGGCTCCAGGCCTACTCCAGACTGTACGCATTAAGCTGCAAATGACCCAGTTGCAAAGGCACTTGCAAACTGCAAGCAAAGGAAAAAGAGTGGCTGAGACTGTTGAGCGATGAAGAGAGGGCTGCAGCCCCGAAGGCAGAAGGAGCAGCCAAAAGAGCTTGTGCTTCTTTGACTTTCTTCCCATATTTTTCCCCAGGTGTGTTGGTGAAGTCACAGAGCCTCTTGGTCATGAAAGAGGTGACCCACCCTACTCCACAGAGCAGGTGTAGAGAATCTTTGGCCCTCCAGATGTTGCTGAACTACAGTGTGATGTAGGGGGGGGGGTCACCTCTGTCAAAGGACACGAGGCTCTATGTCTTCAGCCATGATCCACTGGCCCAAACCAACAGGTGCAATTCCCCTGCATCATTTTATATCACTGCAGCCTAACTAAAGAATTTTAAAATCTAATAAATGCAGATAAAACAGAAACACTACTGGACTGTGAACACTGAATTCATAACAAAGCCACTAGTTATTTGGCGATGGTGTTTTAAGATAAAAAAAAGATTTATACAAGCTGAATTAGGATGGAATCTAGGATTAAAGAAGATAAGACTGGAAAAAGCTGAAACTTCCTTTTTTAGATAAAACAGCCATTCTCAAAATGAAAATACTTCCAAGAATTTTTTTTATTTTTTTACTACAGCACATGCTGAATGAAGGCACGGGGGTGGGGGGAGGCCAACTGAACAAATGGCAACAAAACATTAGTGGCTTTATACTGGATAGTAAAAATAAAATAGAACAAGAGTTAAATTAAAAATAATGTGTACCCTTAGAGAAAAGGGTGGATTTTCTTTCCTGGATTTAAGAGCTTATTTTTATGCCAATGGTCTGATGTGATTATCTGGCTTGATCAAGCTACAAGACATTGTATACACAAATTAGAACAAAGTTTTCTTAAAGAGTGATCAATGAAATATGTAAACAATCTTGATGTGAATTACATGCTCTATACTGCATCGTTGTATTTTGTACTATTATTTGATGTTATAAAAACTGGGGGGGGGCTATTTTTTAAAAAAGGTTTTGTTAAAGAGCCTCTGAACAACTTATTATGGCTGAATCCCATCAAAAGAAAATTGTCAACAGATATAATTTTTCAACAGATAGGCAAAAAGGGAGAGGCAAAAACGAAGACGTTCTTCTCCAGATTTCTGCTTTATACGACCGAGATTTAATTTGAATGACATTATAACGATCTTTTCTTTTTAAACAACAACAAAAGGTAAATAACAAATACACTGACTAGATAAGAGAGATGGTCAGATTGCCAACAAATGACAGAGACGAAATGGAGAGTGCAGTACCCCTAATTTTTGGCACACCTATGTCACAGGTGATAAAAACCTTTTCATCCTGATAGCATCCAACAGCCATACCTGACAGATGTATTTGGTAAAAAAAGGTAAAGGGACCCCTGACCATTAGGTCCAGTTGTGGCCGACTCTGGGGTTGCAGCGCTCATCTTGCTTTATTGGCCGAGGGAGCCAGTGTACAGCTTCCAGGTCATGTGGCCAGCATGACTAAGCCACTTCTGGCGAACCAGAGCAGTGCATGGAAACAGCGGTTACCTTCCCGCCAGAGCGGTACCTATTTATCTACTTGCACGTTGACAAGCTTTCGAACTGCTAGGTGGGCAGGAGCAGGGACCGAGCAACAGGAACTCACCCCATCGCAGGGATTCAAACCGCCAACCTCCTGATCGGCAAGCCCTAGGCTCTGTGGTTTAACCCACAGCGCCACCAAAAGAGGCATTCTCTCCTATGTGAGAGAAAAGGGGAATGCCTTTTTTAGCACAGTATTATCATGTGCAGTTTTTAATAGGCGTTTACAGCCCTTCACAGCCTGTTTACTCTCATATTTCTCACACACGTGGGACAGGAGGTTTACATTTTAATTTAGTTAATCCTCAATCCATCTCCATCAATCATGAGCGTACCCGAATATACCATCTGTTCTCCAATCAACTCCGAAAAGTTGGAGGACTTTCTGTTCCTGAACCTCCGAAAGAATTTTCCATAGGTTCAGACAAGGGAGGCAAACTGACGTCGGGTTCTCTGCAGCCTTTGGTGTCTAATGATGATCCATACATCTACCACACATTCTTACACAAGAACTACCGAGCAATCTTGTTCGCAATCTGGAACTGTCCAAGGGCAAAGCGGAGTTACCGGGATCAAGACTTCAGCAATGGAATCGTCAAGGAAAATGTCTGAGCGGCTTCGTTTCACGCTCGTTCTGAGCAGCCTACACCTTACTTCAGAGTGTAAGATGGCCTTGTATTCTGCTATGATGTAGATGGCCTGATGAATGTCCTCGGAATCACACATGACCCACAAGAATGGTGACTATTCATAGACTCCTCAAAATTGAGTCTCCAGAGTCAAGGCGGTGTTGCTGCATAATGGAAACAGACCTCCCTCCATCCCAGTCAGACACACTGTCTACATGGAACCCACAGCAACCTAAAAACAGCTGTTACGGCTGTATTCAATACAGCAAGTAAGGCTGGCATCTCTGTGGTGACTTTGTGCAGCTGGAATATATGAAGTACGGTGGAACCTCGACTTACGTATGGCTCTACTTACGTACGATTCCAGTAGGTGCTTCGACTTGTGAACATTCCTCTAGAATCTAGATATGAACAGAGGCCTTGACAGCAGCCCAGAGCTCGGCTGGCTGGCTGCAGAGCAGCGCTGAGGCCTCTGCTGCCGGAGAGAGGGCCCCCATCCCACCCCCAAAGCTGTAGAAGAGGTGCCGCCTGCAAGAGGCATAGCAGGGCGCACTGCAGCCCCAAACCCCACAGAGGAACTAACCTGAGGAAGTCCAGAGAAGAACCTGGCCTGGCAAGAAAAACAAGTGATCCTGGCCGAAGTGAATCAGCTCTTTACTGAGCCTTGCTCCACCCCCAGCTTGTAGCCAGGTAAGCCTGGTGAAAACCTTTTTTAAAATCTGGTGAAAAACTTTTTTCAGTCTGGTGAAAAACTTTTTTAAAATCAGTGGACCAAACTGGACCAGCTTTCAAATACCTGGCTGACAAGTTCCCTTGACTCAGCAAAGTGAAAATTAAAAACGGAGTTTTTGTGGATCAGATCAACAAGCTCCTCAAAGATGAGATGTTCAACAACCTGCTTCAGAATGACGAGGAAAAAAGCTTGGTCTGGTGTCAACTAACTTCCTTGGGAATGTCAGGACAGAAAACTGGAAGGAACCGGATGAGGACATGTCTCTGTATTACAAACATGACTGCAAACTTGGCTTGGCTTTTACAGTACATGATGTATGTATGTAATCCTCGATTATACAATAAACTATTGCAGATCTCTAAGAATGAGTAGCCAATTTTGTGTTTTCAGTGTCATATTCGGCACCTCAAAATCTACAGAGGCATGATTTTTGTCAACATTTGTTGTGCTGTGTTACCTCATCCCTCCCAAGGTGAGCTAAATCTGGCAGAACAGCTTTCTCTACGGTTTTAACCCCTTCATGCATTAATTAGATGCATGCATGTTGGTTATGTGGGGCTGGCTATGCCACAGTAGTAATTGTGTCTTGCCAGTTTCACCAATACTGCCCATTCCAAGACTGAGATGCACACAGAATGATACCCAAAAGGATCTCCCTTAACCTTGCACAGTCTCAAGAATATGGTGGTCAACTAAACCATCTCCAATAAAGAGGACAAAAGAGGATAAAGTGCTAATTCATTTGAAAAGATGCAAATGTAGACATAATTGCTCTAATTTTATTGAGTACATCTCACTATAATGGGGAAAACTGTGACCAGGTAACTTTGAGGCCCCTTCAGATCTCCCTGAAGTTTAAGGTAAAGGTAAAGGTACCCCTGACCGTTAAGTCCAGTCGTGGACGACTCTGGGGTTGCAGCGCTCATCTTGCTCTATTGGCCGAGGGAGGTGGCATTTGTCTGCAGACAGCTTCCGGGTCATGTGGCCAGCATGACTAAGCCGCTACTTGCACTTTGATGTGCTTTCAAATTGCTAGGTTGGCAGGAGCTGGGACCAAGCAATGGGAGCTCACCCCATCACGGGGATTCGAACCGTGGATCTTCTGATCAGCAAGCCCTAGGCTCAGTGGTTTAGACCACAGCGCCACCTTACATTTAAAAACTAGAATTGGACCAAACAGCCCTTCAAGTAGAGGTCCTAACCACCATAACATAAGTCACATGGCTGCCCTACACTAGACTCATTGGATGACAAAACTTCAGTCTGACTGGACTCACTGCTCAGTACAGATGTAAGAAGGCGTTGTTTTCTTTTCCATCCTGCATTCATCGCATGCAGCAATATTTCCATTCAGCTGCAGTTCACCTTCTGCCCAAAGCTATTATCTGTCCGCTATGCCAAAACTGCATACCTTAAACATTTTACATAATTATTACTTTGTGTTGCTAATACTTTATTTCACCACAATCCTTTCAATGCAAGGGAAACCATTTGCATGAATTGATTTTCATTCCAGACATGGGACAAATAAGCACACATTGGCAGTCCCTGTTTCTTTCAGAATTCTTTGACATCTGTCCTGCTGAGA
Source organism: Podarcis liolepis (assembly GCF_965112155.1). Classification (NCBI taxonomy): domain Eukaryota; kingdom Metazoa; phylum Chordata; class Lepidosauria; order Squamata; family Lacertidae; genus Podarcis; species Podarcis liolepis. Next base: position 69,499,700 of record NC_139561.1, on the reverse strand, counting down.
TGAAGGAGAAACATTAACATTGCTGAGTTCAGGGGGAGAAAAGATGGCTTCAGAGTCAGGTGCTTGGTAGCTTCAGTGAACCATGTAGATTTCTCCCAGACGCTGAGGATAATTTGCAGGCTGCATTAAAAACTGTTCCCTTGAATCTAGGAGAAAAAAACCTGACAAAAGCATCACCAAAAAGTTAAGAGACAAAATGTGGAAACAAAGATTTCAAAACAGAAGTTTCTCTAGATTGTGGTGTGCTTTAGCTCTCCAAGAGGAGCCCTTTACACTATGGAGAGGAGATGTGTGCACTTTCCCAGGTTTGCAAGGAACCAGAGAATCCTGTTTGATAGATCCCAAACTTTGCAGTGTGCTCCCCCAGGTGGCCCTGCTGTGTACAACATTGAATCAATCTGCAGCATTCAGGGTCGTGCATGAAATCTGATGTCCGCGCAGACAACATCATTCAACAGGGTGATTGCTAAAGGGAGTGAGATTCTTAAAGCAATCATTTTCAACTGCAGCAACTGGGAGAGCACTGTTGCGCTCAGGCTCCGCTTGCAAGCTTGCCCGTGTCATCTGGTTGACCACTGTGGGAACAGAATGCTGGACAAGATGGGCCTTTGGACGAATCCAGCAGCAGGTTTCTCATGTTATTATGCAGCTGCAGAAAGGATGATGGATACTACTGTATGACCTGTGGCATCATGCACTGGTACCACTCATTTATTTATTATTATTTATAAAATTATTAGTTGCTTGTTACCTAAAATGTCTCCAAGCAACATTTATTTTAAAACATAAATATATTATACCATGAAAGATCTTAAATCTACCATGCTGACCAAGAAATTGGAGATATCAGTGCTATCAACAAACACCCCTGCTCAAGCTGTATGTGCAGATAAAATAATTAAGATGCAACAATATATGAGTTCAGAATGTGCTGGAAAAGTAGAGCTTCAAAGGAGAATCAGAAATGCCATCTTTTATTTGAAAATTTATTGAAAAAATGCAATACAAGTAGCAAGATTGAACACGTCTAAATGCTACATCTACTTTCCCTTTGACTACAAAAGTTCAAAATAACAGCTACTTAAGCTATAAAGATTTGCTTCCCCACCCCGTCTGTTCCTATCTCCCACCCCCAAAGAAAGTAATAATCGGCTATTCTATACAATTCACCATTGTCTTAAAATTTTTACAAAGCTCCTTCATATCTGCAGTGAAATAATTTGTGACTGAATGTGTAAAAAAACAACAAAAACCCCGTCAGAACACAAATATTTAATTGTCCATTATAGGAAAATGGCAAAGCACAGTTTATGAACACTCCCCCAAATAAAACCCAGAAAAATTTTAATAGCTGGCTGCCCACTTCTGTCTGGCAAGTGAAGCTGCAATTTTTATTCCCAGTTTGGTCAGTATAGATTACCATCCTGCTGCCCTTCCTTCTGTACACACATTCATACATAAATAGCTTTCATTTACTATACAGTTAAGACAGTTTCCGGATAATCTCATAGATGAGGGAGGAAGTTACTGGGAACATATTGCCATCTCAGCATTATAAATAAATAGACCATATTTCATTTACTGCCCTAATGGTAGCACTGGCCCCCAGGAATTCCGAAGACCTCTAGAAACCAAATTTATTCTACAGGCAATTAATGTGATGGTGGTGGATTTGAGGGTGCCGGCAGCTCACTTACAAGAAACAGCAATTCCCCATGTTGGTGGCAGATAAATCAGAGGGATGCATCTCTGGTATCTTAGTCCTAAGTGAGGAATACAGAACCTGTGGCCCTTGAGAAGTTGCTGGACTATCATTCCCAGGAGCACTGGCTATGCTGGCTGAGGCTGATAGGAGTTGGAGTCCAACAACATCTAGAGGGCCACCAGTTCACCATCCTGGTTCTAAGTGGCCTTCACAGCACCAAACTTGAAAAGGTAAGCCAGCTCAGCAAATAGTTCAAAAGAAATTGGTTTTGTTTCCACTGGTCTGTCTGCCCATGCATATGTGGGTTACTTATGGCACATAAGCAGCCTGAAATGGATAAGAACCAACTTTGTCTATTGACAAAGGGTACTCTCTGCCTGGTAGCCAGGTGTTTCTTCCTTACCACAGGTAACCATGTCAGTGGCTATTTTTAAGCCCAGATGCTAAGGAAAAGTTTTCCCTATAGCAAAGGGAGCATATTGAAGGCTGGGGGGGGGGGATGTTGTGATTTAGCTTTCTAAGAAGCCCAATAATAAGGTGTTGTTTTTTTTAAGCAAGCTTCTGGACTTATTAACACTAAGTTTACAAGTGTATGGGTAATGTCTGCTGAAATCTAGAAACCGGGAGAATCATTGAATAGGTTTTCTAGTCATTAAAGAAGGGAGTACTTTGTAAAAGCATTGTGCTTCTCTCCCTACAATGATCAGAAGCAGAAATGATATAGTGTGGGAGTAAATAGCAAAATACATGGCACAAAGGTAATATGAATGTGCTTGATTTGCATACTTTATACAAGTAGCAGAATTCAGCATTTCTTGCCGCAGAATTGGGTTACTTCAGTGCAGACTTTTTTCTTCTGTTTTGTGCAGAGTACAGAAAGTCTTGAATGAACCTAAAGGAAGGTAGGGCATCTTCTGTTGGAGACGGAAAGCTTACTACTCATCAGACAAAGCAAGACCAACTTCCATCACCTAAGGCTGTTAGTTCTAAATGCCTTAGACTTTTGCCAAGAGGGTCTGTGATGGATTAAAAAACTATTTCAAAAAGAAACTTGGGTCTCCCTCAATGAGTTATTTACTTAGTAATTTACCTTCAGAGTTATGTCTGCCCAGTTGCATTTCTATTGTCTCCTCCCAAGATTGTTTCTCACACTTGCTTTCTTCCCTTGTGATTCTGAATGATTGAGATGTGAGTGGATTTTTAAGCAATGCCAAATATTTACACCCTGAAGGGGAAGACGGGAATGTGCAAAAGAAGCTAACATCAGATGTCCATATAGGACAGGAGAGCATTGGGGTGCATGGAAAGTCGGAATCACCCCCACTTAAACACACCCTATGCGCAAAACTGGTGGGGAGGGGCAATGTGTCTGCTGGATGAGGTTCCTGCACACAAGGGGTGGTGAGCTCTTAAACTGGAAAAGCAATAGGTAGGTCAGTGGTCAGGAGAAGGGACAATCTGAGAAGCATGCCCTTGATTAGATAAGAGTAAATTCCTGTTTAATGGGAAATCCAAACTTCATGCAAAAGAAGTGTCTGAAAGTAGAGTTTTAAAATAGAACAGGACTTCACCAGCTAGTTAGCCACAGGATACAAAAAGTTAAAAATCATGCTGAGTGACAGCTCAAGGAAGGACAAGACATACCTTCAAATAACATACTGAAAAAGCAATAATTCTATTAATAAATGTGTAACAGTGCTGCACTTGTAGTAAGGTTTGAGATTTGATAAAGAAGCCTTCTTTAGAATTAAGGAACTATTTTATAGCTGGTGTTTAAAGCTTTTAATAGCAGAGGAAAAGGAAGCTGCAGAAGAATTATGCACTAGAGAAAGCGACACAACCAAAATTGTCTTCCACAATAAATACATTTTTAAGTGCTATGGGTTGATTTTTTATTTTTAAAAGTTCAGTCTAAGATTTTTAGGAAGGTAGCCCATTAGTTCTATTTGTAAAGAGAAGGGCATATAGAAACCCACAAATAGTGTTACAGCTCGAGTTTGTTCACTTGGAAGGAATCTATTGTTTCTAGTTGGGCTTTACACACAGGTAAGTGCATCAGATGACAACCACTGAAGGCTTGTTGTGGCTGACGGGACCCCAGAGCACATTGGAGTAAAGCTGATTGAGCAGTGCTAAACTCTTATATGTCCATAATGCTTTCGAACTCTAAATAAGACTGTATTAACTCCCTAACTGAAACCTACTCAAAACTGAGGGGGAAAGTAGACATGCGGTATGATAATATAGCTTCCACACAACTGCTCGTTTTCACTGAAATCAGATTCTTTTCAATGTGTGTTCTTGTTTTCTTTAAACAGCAGAAGGCATTCCTCTTCACTTAAATGCTAGAATCAGCCCTCATCCCACCCCTCAGCTATTAGATGGTACACTCAAAAGAATTTCAACTTCATGCCTCTCAGAAAAAATATCACTCATAATTCTACAGAACTTTTACATGCTGCTGGAAGGAAAGAACAAGCCTGCAGTTTTTAGTGTTGCCAAGGAAATCTTTCAACTAAGCATGGAGAGGAAGTTCATCTTATTTGTGAAGAACATGTTGCATCCCAATTTGGAATCCTCTCATTCTTCCTACATGGGGAAAACATTTAAAGGAAATGAAACTGCTTCCCAGTTAAGAGTACTGATACCAACTACCTTTCACGAGATTTGTTTTAAAAGTGTACTTTTAAAGTCATAAGAAGAAAAAGTTACTTTGGGTAGAAACAAACCCACACAGAGAAAAACTAACTTAAATCTGCTCTTGTTCTGATTTGGATTTTTTTTTTATGGCATTCAACATTCTCTAGTGATAGCCAACCAGAACACACCTAGGTTAAGATCCTGAGAACTGCAGCCAATCCTGGGGTTTGTTGTTTCATTTAGCATGGTAGCAATGCAGCCTCCACCATTCATTTCAGCAGCCTTATGCAATAAGTTTTGTACGACCTCAATGACTCAAAGGAAGGAGGTGCAACAGTAGTATGCTCTAGGGACTGTGCACAAGAAGAACTGCAAATTATTATATTGTCTTATAAGGAGCATTAAGTGACTTGCAACATGTACAGGCTTAGTTTTTAACAGCAATCATTGGAAACAATCTACAATACTGATGATGCCTTTGTAATTGCCTGCTTAAAGAATACAGATTTAGGAATGCTGGATTGTCTCTAAGGGATGACTTGTGCTTCATTTATCCCTTCCTGTGATATGTTACCAGTGTGCCAAGTTTAAATAGTGCTTTAAAAACCAATGATTTTAAAACTATGCTACCAAAACCACAAAAACTCAAAACACAAACAATTGGGAAGGAGAAAAAAGAAAATAAATGAACACCCCATCCTATTGTTATAAATTACAGCCTATTTCATAGTGTGTAGAGCCCACACCTCTTAAACACACAATTCTAATAGGCTTAATTTAAGGGAGAACAAAAAGAGGGGGGAAATAGGAGAGTGAATTTACAAGAGATTTAGTATTCCAAGGAGTGCAAAGAAGAAAAAAGGAGAGAGCTGGAAAAACATGGTGCCTTGTCACAATTGATTAAAACCTCTAGAATTCACAGTATAAAAGGTGAAGCAATTTCCATCATTTCTGAATCTAGACTACTACTGAAATACCTGTGCAAATACCACAACCCCCTGCTATATTCAAGCATCTAAGGGGCTGACAAACCAACAAAAAGCAAGGGAAATCCAGAGGAAAAGAGGGCAGGCACATTTGCGCCTGGCATATATAAAATAGCTGTGATTAGGAAATTCTGAATATATCTCAGATCCACAAGAGCCAAGACAAAGCATTGCACAAGTGTTTTCCTGACTTCTCAGGCAAGAGGGGTCACTTCTAGGTCACTGAGACCCCCACACTATAACATGTTCAAAGTTATGTGAGAATGCAAACTGCTTGAGGAGGAAAAGAAGGAAGAAGGGCAATGAGGTTCAATCAAAGGCAATCACTTTCGATAAGCTCTACATGTTCTTTTTGTGTGGGCCTCTGACTTCATAATACAGATCCAGAAAAGGTGGTGGGAAAGGAAATGCAAAAATGCAAAAAGTGGAGTGGGGGATTGCAAAACTGTAAAAAAAAAATCAGTACTGTGAAAAGTATGGCATACTGTCGGTCACAATATAAAAATGATAATCAAAAAGGATCCAGAAGAATCCGAAGTAAACATCAAAAAGCACAACTTCCTAGTAATAAATGATAGAATGTTTGACTGAGAGTAAATCTGGCAAGTTTGAGGTCATGGTGCTCCAAGGTTGCTTCCTTGTAGTTTTGCTGGTATATGTCGGGTGGCCTTCGCAGACTGAAACAGACATCGCCTAGGGAAACACAAATTTATGCTAAATTACCAATCAGTAGAAAACAAGTCTGAAATTCTGAAACATCTGCTGGTAAATTGTCTGTATCTTCCTGCCCATCGCCATATGCACACATGCACACACCTTTCACACACAGCAAGAGGTCTGTGTATTTAGGTATCAGCACCGAAGTACACACACAGAGATGAGAATTAGTCCCATTCCACTCCATCAGAAGTAGCAATGAAACCAAGCTGCCATGTACCCCTTGTTATATTATGTGCACATACTACTCAAGTGCTTGAGAATGACTTGTAAGTTTAAATATGCTTTTCAGATGCCAGTTTTATAAGTTTTTGATCATTGCCTCATTATCGCATTTTTTTATTTTGAACTTGTTAGGGTCCCTGCCCTAGATGCTTCCTCAGTAAATGTACTTACATTTCCTGTCTTGCAATGAATATGCAGTCCAGGAAAGTTTGCCGAATGCCACTTTCCCACAAACCAGGTTCCCTAAGCTGACCATGATATACCTTCTTGGGTGCATTAATGCATACCTCAAACCTGAGCATTCTGCTCTGTGAATATGTAGCATTAGGAGGCCTCTTTCTACAAGTGCCTAGTTCCTGTTCACTCAGATTTAATAAGCTCTGCTGCAGCCAATCAAAAGTGACTAGACAGAGTAAGCTGAATTTCACTGGTGGAATAAAGTTGGCAAAGCTGTGCAGTTCTCAAGTTAACATTCTTTGAGTGTTGGCAATGTACCCAACACATAAGGGGAACACCCAGTGGGAAACCTGAGCAAGCAGTGTCAAGACTTGTGGAGAGGGCTCTTGCCACACTGAATAGCCCAAGGCAGGAAAGGCTGCTAAAAGGATGGGGCTCTCCCTCCTAAATTCAGGATCCAACTACCAAGCATGGAGGTTCAAAATTACATGTGGGTGGTATGTGATTGTTTGTGGACCAAGGGAGTTCAGAGTTCAGTTCCACAAAAAGCAGTTAGCTTGCAATGGGCACCCAAAATCGTAGTTAAGTCTACAGCAAGACTGCAAACTCAAACAACTGTGAGTTCTATTAATTGCCCATGCACTCATACCACATTAACTATCCATGGTAATAAAATGCAGACACTTGTGATGTATTTAAAAGATACATGACAGCATATGGAGAAGGAAGTGGAACTTTCATTAGCATCCGTTGCAATGTCACGGCAATTGTGGGACAGACCTCTGACCCTGTGAACTTCTTCTAGCAACAACTGTAACAGCACATGAGCTCTTTAAGCAAATCCTTCACTTAGTCACTTTGTGGCTTATGGGCCACATGTAATGGTTTGAGAGCAAGCCCTAGAAGGCTACAAAAGCTGAAGTTACACATTGTCCCTGTGGGCTTTATGTTGTGCAGGCCCAGCCTATTTAAGTCTACGCATTTAGTGTCATTGCTCTAGTCTTAGTGGCAGCTAACTTTCAAGCGGATTTGAAAAGTTACAACCAGAGCCAGGCTGACCTCTTGCACATGGAAGCACTTTGTCATATATTGGGGCTGGAGTGTTGACCTACGAAACAGGAATTAAAAGTCCAGACCTGGCCCCTCATCTACCAGCTGCTGAGCCTTCCCTGTTAAAAGTCCTGCAAGGACAGAGTCAAAATGTACCAAGCACAAATTTTGAAAAGGCTTTCCTTGAAAACTGCTAGAAATAAACAACCTTCAGTTGTGACTTAGGTGAAAACCTTGCAACGCTTCATGATGCAGCAGTGCTAACAACAACAAAAAGGAAAAAAGAAAACTACCTGATAATATATGTAGCTGGTCTTGCTATTTATTCTGCAATCTCAGTCTCCTGGTGGACAACCACCTTGGTCACAGACATGTCTGGGTGTTGCTCCTTTGCTTCTCTGATGGCCTGTACCAGAACCTGAAGAAAGATGGCATAAAGAACAAACTATCTTGAATCAAGTTTAGGGCAACAACATTTTGCTTCCTATCACGATCTAACTTTACCAACTACTTTCCATATAGTAATGAAGGTTTGCAACCTATCATTAGGGAAAACATTTTTGGATCAATTTAGGGCAACAAGGTTGTGGCTTATTTATTGGGTTCTTTTTCTGATCCACCGCAAGGTCACAGGGCAGCTTTCAATATAAAAATATGATATTTAAACCAGTTAAAACAGTTTACAATACAAAAAAAAATAGGGAAGGTCTTAAAAATGTATTTCAGATGTCAAAGGCCAGGGTAATGCAGTGTCTCTTCAGTATAGAATGAAAGCTATGCACTAAAGGTTGGCAGAGTTCAGAATCTGGCTAGAATCTTATCATGGGTGAACTTTCAAATCCCTCTGGAGACCCCAAAGGTCATGCAATATATCTTATATTTGATCTGCCAACTGCTCCATTGATAAAAGTGCCAGAAACAATGTGCACATACTCAGAATAGTCACTACACTAAAAGTCTTACTTGATCATGATCAATGTCTGCATCTCCTGTGATGACAATTCTTTTTTCAATTCGTGTTTCTGAAATTCCACCTTTCACAGTCTACGAGAGAACAAACAGCTTACAATGCAACAATGCCAAAATGTTAAAAAAATAGTTTTAAAGAGAAAAACAAGCCTAGTTAATCAATCAGAGCAACCAAAAGGTCAAGTCAGCAGGAATGGTTCATAATTAGATCTAGATTAGATGCATATCACTCTTTGACAACCAAATTCCTATGACTGTAAGCTTAATAGATATGCAAATGATTTTCCTACTGCTGTCACAGGCCTGGTTTGCACATCATGGTGAACATAAGAGAACAGGGGCTCCTGGAGAAGAGACTGCAGTTGTTTCACTCCTTCCTGGTCATTCTGCTGATGAACTGTGCTGAGCTAAGCCATGGTTTGGTTTAGTGTCATCTGAACCCTGGCTCGTGGCTTAACTCTTCCAGGCAAACCATGAGCCATAAGCAATAGGACAAGCTTTGGTTACAGCTCATGCTTAGTTTGAAGAGACATAAACCACAATCCCAATTTCCAATGATACTCTATACCAAGCTGTCGCTCGGCTCAACTCAGCACAGCAGCAGAATGGCTGAGAAGGAGCAAAGAAGCTGCAATTTCCTTCCCAGAAGTCCACATGCTTATGCTAAGCCATGATTTAGCTTAGCAAGACATATGAATCAGGCCATAGTGAGAAATGTGAATGGAGTGTGTGATAACTGCTATCACAGGTTTGTTGTGCTTATATGGCTCCCAATGGTAGCTGCGTTTTACACAATTCTTAGCTTGTTCAAACCCACAATAGTGACCAAGCTCTCAGGGACACTATCTCCTTTTTTTCAAAACAGGGATCTGAAATGGAGACATGTTAGATTCCACTCTAGCCTGGGCTAGACTCCTTTGATTCAAAGCTAACATTCAGGACTATACTGGCTCCTAAGAAAAGCAGACTACAGCACACGTAAGAATACATAAAGGACATCAAAATAAAATTGTTTCAGAAATTACTTTTCTCTGCTGACATCCTAACAATGCAAAAAAAGAAAGAAAAAGAAATGGATGAATTTCCATATAGACACGTATCTTCAATGTATGAATAGTTAGAACCGCACTTAGATCTTGCAGACCTTTATCAGACACAAAGTTTGTGTGTCCACTTAATAACTGACCTACTCATTATAAAGATATACATCTTTGTTTCCTCCTTTCCCTATTCAGTTTTTGCATAAAAAGCTAGTTCCACATTAAGAGAAATAGAGGGAGAGGAAAGACAAAGAGCAAGTACAAAAAAAGAAAGAGCAAGTAGAGAAAAAGTTTTTGTCCTATGGTCTGATAAGATGAATGGTCACATCTACATGGGGGGAAAGTAATATCTGAAACAGTCCTGCTAACATTTGTCTTTCTACTCGGACTACCACCCAATTAGAGAAATCATAGTGGATTCATTGTGTTTTAGTTGTTTAACTACACATACATATGAATAAAAGCAACAGTTTTTATGAAAAAACATGTTTTAAAAACATATTTTGTTTTTAGATTCTGCAATCTTTCTTTTAGATAATGTTACAGGAAGCATCAATTCCTGATTGAGAAAGAAGAGGGGAATTCGCCTTAAGACAGTGCTTGTAAATACAAGTACTTGTATTAAAAATGATACTTTAAAAAATCCACTGGACAATTGAGATGCGTCTTTAGTCCTTTTTAAAAATAAACTTTATCTACTTGACTGAAAGTCACAGTTCCACTTTCAACCAAATTCATGCTAGCAGAAAACTCTTAGATTCAAACACACACTTCTTATACACCAGGAGAACTGGTACAAAAACAAAGAGAGGTAAAGGTGTATAAGCAACAAACCTAGTCATTGAAGGAATGCTGTGGAAGATGAACAGAAATGCTTAACAGCACAATTCCTTCATAATCTCATCATCCTAACCTACTGGCAAATTTATTCGCCTTCTCACTCTGTTAGTCCAAATGAAATGGAGCCCAGAAAACCTTAGATTGTGTATCAATTTGATCCTTTTAATGTCTTTTTGTATGTTTTGTGGTATTTTATGCACTGTGATTTGCTATTTTATTGATTATAGATTAGTAATTCTTTATTGTAATTGATAAGCATAAACTTTTATTATATGCTGATGCTTAATTTTACTGTTTACTATTAGATTTCAATGGATGATTGAATATTGCTTTTTTGATATAAGTTGTTTAATTTAAAAGTTGTTGTGTCTTTTTAATATTGGATCAGATTGTTGCTATTAATGGTTGATGTTTTATTATGTTTTTAAATGTGTTGGAAGCTGCCCAGATAGGTGGGGTATTATTATTAATAATAATAATAATAATAATAATAATAATAATAATAATAATAAACATGCTGAAATGCCTTTATCTGTGTTAACACAAGAATACTTCTCCATTATTAAGTGAAACCATGCAACACCTAAACATTAAATATAAATTCCCCTCAGGAGGAAGACATGGACCTATAAATATCCAGTACTTTGGAGGATAAACTGTGGAGAAAGCCATCCTTTAATCCAACAGTGTTTATGGAATTCTCTTTTAAGCTAAGTTACACAAACAGTTGCTTATCTTCCTATTATTGGAGAGGTTGTCCAGTGAGGGGCTCCCTAAGAGACCAAAATAAAATTGTTTCAGAAATTACTTTTCTCGGCTGACATCCTAAGAATGCAAAAAAGAGATGGAGGAATTTCCATTTAGACACATATCTTCAAGTATGAATGGTCAGAACAGCACTTAGATCTTGCACTGAGAGCAGGAAAGATTAGATGAGCCAAAATAAGAAAAACCTTTATAAAGAAAAATGATGGCAACATCAATGACAAGGAAAAGAGAAGTTAGACTATTCATTAACTCAAAGGAACTTGAAACAAAAGACCTTTTTCACTTTACTGGTTTACATGTTTTCAAGCCCTAGGAAAGAATGGTGCTCATTATGTTATTCCTGCCCCTTCCCTTAAGTAATATGTGAACTTGCCCTACCAAAGAGCAACGGTATAAAGGTAGAGGCAATTACTCAGTTAAACCTAATTAGAAGTAAAGCCCCAAAGAAAGAGCAGGCTGAATCCACAGGGTTCTGTGCAAATAATGTCAGAGAAGTGGGGTGGTGATACCTCTCTAAGTGAAACCAGCTTTCATACTCATAAAGATTGTAGACATCACTTAAGTTGCAAGAGTGGCAACTATTCTAGAATGAGTAATGTACAGGATGGTGACAATGAACATTAAAGCATTCTTTCTGGAACATGGACCAGGATTTCCCTTCCAGGGTCAAGTTAATGGGATTGAGGATAACTGAGATTAGGGAACCATTGAACTGTCAGTCACATCATCCCTCAAAACAGAGAGGTCTTTTAGCTTCCTTGACTAATACATTTCCTTTAAACAAAGCTGCCTTTGAATTCTTTCTGGTGGCTGCCTTCAAGAAAAAGCTCACTGCAGCTTTGATGCCCTCAACTTTGGTGCTTTTCTAACAAGTAGCAGTAACATTGGTGCTGGAGGAGAGCACATCTGCAAACAAGAGGTAAAAATAATGACTATCTTGTATTTGGCTGCTCTACTACATGTTCGTTTGGGTCAACTGTATTGCAACACACGTGGCATATATATTTTTCTGCCACACATTTTCACAAGTGATGCATCTGGAGAGATCTCCACCAAGTAGTAAAGCTTGCCACATATTGTGAAGACTATCTGGAATTATTTCCACGTGGTATCACTGCACCTAATAGCTACAATGTTTGAAAGCCACTTTCCACATTAGTCATCTGAAATCCATATAGGCTCGTTAACACAATCAGGTTGGTTGAACCATATGAACATTCCAGTATTACAGCCATCTTGAGGGACCGTGGAGTATGGAAGCAAAGTGAAGCAGCTTCTATGGGGGGGGACCACATAATGACTGAAGCCTTATCTAAATATATTTGTTGTGCTTTAGAATGACTTGGTATTGGAGATGGCTTTCTGTTTTAGTACTATCATCTAGTGTACAAAGGTCAGTAGTAATCTGTGCTTATTGGCAATCTCTAGTGGCAATTTGTGTTTCTCAGCAATCTCTGACCTTGATTTCTAAAACATAATGGGTCCTTTAATGTAGGCTAGCCCCAGCAGAGAGAATATGCTAGACACATACGGCTAAACACCATTTCTTTTGCCAGCAACAGTGTGCTGAGCTTGCTCTATTGGTTATTTCAAATGAATCCTGTGTCCCAGATAATGTTAGCTAATGGTCTCTTCTCGGGGTAGCTACCCACTTATTACTTTAACAACATGGAACCTCCTGTGAATAGCTCCCAAATTGGAAACACCTGTGTACCTAGCTTGGGAAAAGACGTCCGTGTTGAAAGATGTTCAAAGTGGGGTTAGTATGCATTTCTCCAAGCTAGAAAGATCCAGGTGGGTCTGGTCAGTGTCTGGATAGACCATCTGAGGACAGTATGTATGCTGCCTTGAGTTCCACGTTAGGGGAAAAGGTAGGTTATGTATGTTTAATGAGATTTGTTCCCATCAGCTTCTTTCCATACCATTGGAAAGAAGCTGAAAATGGTAGGGAAAATCCTGTTCAACAGTATTCTGAATACCATTTGTCCTAGATTGAAACCTTCAAGTGAAGCATCACTGGTGACTGTGTCACATCTAGAGTACTGACAGGACAAGTAAAAGGAAGCAGACACGAGCCCTACAGTCAGTAAAATTCTGATGTGCCACAAATTGCCAATCCCATTAGAGAAGGGTCACCCAAAGACAGACAGAGACTAGAGTTTGTACAACTCATTCCCTATCAACGCAAATAGCTTATCAGTGAGGTCACACACTTGAGACTATTGTATTTTACCTTCGTAATCTGAGTAGTGGTAGTGCTGCTGGTGGTCTCTGAAGTGATGGTCTGAGCACTTAGCAGAACTCCAGGGTCTAAATCCCCACTGCCATCATCAGTCTATGGCAGAGATACATAACAAGTATAAATTATCTCCTTGCTCACCTAGAGAGAGTTGTTTGTTCAGCAGAGAAGGCTACAACAGCAAAGTGTAATGAGCCAGAAGGCTGCTGGTAAATTTGCAATAATTTAATGTTACTATTCAAATCTGCATCAATGTGGCACAGGATTGCAACTATTGGTTGTCTTCACACAAAACATTAAACCATAATTTAGCACTACATGAATTAGATATGGCAAGCCTTAGTGAAGAAGCATCGGGTTTCCACGCTCTCCTTTGCGCCTTCTGTGGGGTCTGGAGGACTTATTCACCAGCAAGTCATAAGAATTTAAAATTCAGTATTAAAAACAGTACCAAATGCAACCACAGGAATCAGGTGGATCCTGAAAATCCATGTCTCAGCTGTCAAAGGTGAGGGCAACGAGGTGCATCTTCACCTTTCACCAAACCAAACCCCTCTGTGAGAAAGGAATTCCACAGCTTAGGGGCTGCCACAGAGAATGCTCTCTTTCAGGTCACCCCACAAACTTCCATGGATGGTGGAACTACCAGTAGGGCACTCTCTGAAGATCTTAACCCCCAACAGGGTCTGTAGGGAAGGAGGTTGTCTCTCAGATATTTGGGGGTTAAGGTGTTTAGGGCTCTAAACACTGGTGTGGGCATCCTGAACTGAATCCAGAAACAAACTGGAAACCAGTGCAGCTGTTTTACAGCAGGGGTTATATGAGTTCCAAAGGCAACCACAGTGAATAAACTGGCTGCTGCATTTTAGACCAGCTGAAGTTTCCAAGTCATCTTCACGGGCAGCCCTATGTAGAACTCACTGCAATGATCCAGAAGCAACCAGAGCACAGAATACTGTAGTCAAGTAATCTCAATCCAAAAGGGGCCCTAGCTGGTGAAGCAAACATAGCTGGAACTCCTAGCCGCAAAGACCACCCGGGCCTTCAGTAACAATGTTGAATCCAGCAGGACCTGCAAGCCATGAACCTGCTCCTAGTAGTATAATCCCATCTACAAGTGGAAGTTTTCCTACCTCCTAGATTCAAGAACTTGGAACTCATAACACCTCTCTATCTTTTTAGGATTCACTTTCAATTTGTTGGCCCCCACTCAGCCTACCACACCCCACAAACACTTGTCTAGCACCTCAGCTGCCTCCTTTGATTCAGGTGTGTGTGTGTGTGTGTGTGTGTGTGTGTGTGTGTGAGAGAGAGAGAGAGAGAGAGAGAGAGAGAGAGAGAGAGAGAGATGTGTCATCTACATATTGATGACAACTCCCAGCAGCTTCACTGAGATCTTAAATAAGACAGAACCCTGCAGGACACTACAGGAAAGCTCCCATGGCACTGAACAGTGTCTCCCGTGACTACTTTTTGGAAACAACCCTGTAGGTAGGAGCAGAACCATAAAAATATAGCTAAATCCATGGCAGCTGGCCATGAAGACCCCCAGCAAGCGATAAGCCTGAATGTCCCCATCATTATACTTTTGAGTTTAGCTCAGCTAACTGGGTCAGGGAGCAAAATGTCTGGTACAACAATATAATCCGTTGTCAGCTGTGGTCTCTAATTCAGATACTATGCTTTCCATGTTGCATGGGCTAGGAACTGGACAAAACTGCTAAGGTAAGAATTTCTCCAGGTTTTTGCCACTCTCTTTTGCCCTTTCTCTTAGTCCTCAGGTAATGCGATACGAAGGTTCCCCAGAGAAAGCACACTTTCCAGTCACATTTCCAACGTGAACCAGTCTTTCAACAAAAAGGGCTAGATAACTACATAAAATATGTTTTGGTAGCACAGTGCAACATTTCAACCATTTTTAGGTACAAGAAAGCTTATGCAGAGCAAGGTGCATCAAAACTCATATGTGCCTAATGTGTCAGAACATCTAAGCACCAACAGTGGTGCTGCTGTGCAGAAACAAACTAAAAAACCCCAAATCTTAATTCAACACCAAGGTTTAATACCTGCTGAACAACAATGCTTTGTTTCCTCAGAATCTGGTTAGTGAGCTGTTTGACAAAACTTGTAGCACCCTCAGAGTTACTTCCTTGTTGCCACAATGGTAGCGTGAGCCTCAGTCCTGCTTCTGGAGCTGGATAGCCACACAAACATAATGAAATAAAAGGAGAGACTTGGCTCAAAGAGGATAGCCATAGTATGTGTTGGGGCAGGTGGTTACCTCTTTTTGAAGGGGAAAAGAAAGCTTTAAAAACCCAGGTGTTTGTTCCTATGCTAAAAAAGAAAGCTCTTTTTTTTCTTTAGTAAAAACTAACTACAAACAATGACCCTGATAGTGTGTGTACGTGTTTAAGTGTAGTCTAACAATAAAAAAACTTCCAAGGGTCACCATGACAGATTAGACTGAAAAAATTAGCTATGCACAGGTTCCTTCAGCAAACGGATGTTTCCCCTGGTTTGCCATCTCAGACTGGAAGAACGCCACCAATTATTTCTTAGTCTGCCTTTAAACATATTTGTGCCACAGTGAAATATCTGCTCATGTACTTGTTCATTAGAATTACATATTAATTAATATTTTACAAGGGTTTGTGAAACTTACTGAAATATCAAATGCAATACCTTCAGAGTGTCCACTAGGTGGAAGCAGCATCCAACAGATATCACAGAATTTCCAAGGTTTCAACATATTCAAATGTGATGAGGACATTTTAAGCATCTCTCAGGTGGAGTCAGCTCTAGAATGTGTGGCTATTCCTTGTATGGTTGGCACAAAATAGCACAGAAATTGTTTTAACTCAGCCAGTAAACCTCCATGCCAGAGCTGACCAAAACCTACTTATACATGAAGTTGAGAGGGATTTTTATAATGTGAAGCTATATTCAAAACATATCAACCTCTACAAATGCAGATAATGTTAAAACATGTAGTGGATAGCTAAGCTCTATACCAGCTATTTAGGAACAGAATTTGGACATGTGCCAGGTCATAAACGTAATTCTCTGTCAACTTGCACTCAAAAGGCACTACCAAAATGTTTCACTCAAAAGTTCAAAAGCATTAAAACTAAAAAGGGCCAATTAAAAAATAAATAAATTCATATCCCAACATTCCTCCTAAAGAAACTCCAAGAGGAAAAAAATGTTGCATAGTACACTCACCAGCTAAATGGGAAATGCATTTAAAAATGAAAAAAGTTTTTTAACACGCAGACAGAAAAATAAAAAGGATAGATCCAAGCAGTTCTTCTGAAGAAGTGTATTCCATACAGAAAATGTTGCCACTGAGAAAGCCTTACCCTGTATTGTTGCTAACCTTATTTTAGCAGGTGGAATGCAGAGATTAGAGAAATACATTAGAGAAATTAGTTCCTAAAGCATGAAGGCTCTAAAAGTCAGAACCAACATGCTGAACTGGCCTGAAACAAATAGGTAATCCATGCTGTGAAGCCAGGACTGGAGTTCTACACTGTCTGGGGCCCTCCCTCGTTTAATATGGAAGCTACCACATTCAGTGCCAGCTGAATTCCAACCAGACTTCAAAAGGCAGCGATAAGTAAGCACATTGCAATAATCTAAATGGGAACAAAGCATGGGTGACTGAAGTAAAATCCTTATAAGAGAAAAAAGGGTGTAGTCAGCTCACCAAGCAAAATGATTAAAAAGAGTGTTCCTCATCATGACTGCCACCTGAGATCAAGGAGCAAGGCAAGGTTAAGTAGCATTCCTATGCTGTATATTTGCTACTCTAAGGAGAGTGAAGCCTCATGAAGAACTCTCTAACCCAGTAGAGGCTGGTTCATTAAGATGAACAGGGAAGACTTAGCTACTCCTGGATTCGATTGGGGGGCGGGGGGTAAAGCAGGGTGTCATACTTAAGATACTCCAAAACTGTTGAATGATTGGGTGAAGTATCTGTGTATAGATACTAAAAAACAGAAGAGATCACAGATGGAACTTTTTGCTATGCCACAATATAAATCCCCAAAGGGTTGAGCAATAGTCACCCACTGCTATCTTCCAATTCTGACCAATCATGTAGGAGAAGAACCACTCCAGAGCAATGCCTCCAAATCCTAACTGATTAAGATGCCCCCAAAGGATATGATGGTCTATTATATGGAACATCAAAAAGAATGTGCCGGACCACACTTTCCCTTTCAGATAATACACGAGGGGCAACAAAAGAGGCTGAAATGCCCAAATCTGCCCTGAACCAACTGGACTTACTCTTTCAAATTGGTTTCTCTTAAGAGTTCCTGCAACTCTGCCACCACCAACCACTCAATCAACCTGTCAGCACTGCTCAGTCCAAGTTGGTAGGTCCCCCCCCCCCATTCAGGGACTTTTCAAATTGGAACACTTTCCCACAGTGATACAATAATCTGAGTCTTATTAGCCTGCCCTAGGTGGCAGGGTTAAAGTGAGCTGGTCATAGGACTCAGATCTTCTCTACAGCCTTGGGTAGCAATAAATCAAAGCTTCCATCAAAAACTGACAAGGAGGTGCATTACACACTTCATTGTGGCCTGCAGAAAACATGAAGCCTTGTCAGAGTGAATTCTGACACTGATACTAGTTCACTTTGGGGAACATGGTATTGTATACAGTGGTACCTCTAGTTGCGGACACGATCCATTCCGGGGTGCTGTTCGCACCCTGAAAAGTCCGCAACTAGAGCAGCAGTTCTAAGCAAGTGCAGAGCACAATAGAGCGCTTCTACGCATGTGTGAAGCGCGAAGAATGCTTCTGTGCATGCGTCGAAACCCGGAAGTATACACTTCCGGGTTTGCCACGTTCGCAAGCCAAAAAGATGCAACATGAACCTAACGCAACACGAGGTATGACTGTATAGGGAAAGCAAAACAGACACAAAACTTGGCATATATATGCTCACACAAGTTATAATGAATGCATGAGGATGAAAACTACATGCTCAGAAGCCACAAGCTACTTTCAGTTTTGATACTTCTCCCCAGAAAGTCAATATCCACTGGGTAGGAAGTAACTCCCTCATTAAATTTCTCCTAAAGGGTTAATAATCAAGAAGACAGTTGGAGTATCAAAACTTCTAGAAAGTTTTATTGGGGCTGCAATCTTGCTTTGGAATTAATGTAATATGTTTTAAAATTGATGTAAAGATTGTAAAGGTCTAAAGGTTCAAGTTCAATCTAAAGGTTCAGGTTCAAATAGCTGTCTTTGACCACTGCAGCCTCCCCTATTAACGCACATTTTCTTCCCTTTCTTTGTGCCTTCCATGAGTGTTGTGGCTATTGTGCAAGCATAGTGGGCACAATCCTCATATAGTCTGGGAAGCTCTACTCATTGTGATCGATGCAGGGGGGGAAACAGCATTATACCACTCTTTTCTGCAGCAAAGAGGGAAAGCCTAGATGCCATACATATATGTACAAAAGTCTGAAAACTCAAGCCCGATCAGACTTCCCAGATATGTATTTATGTTTGTGTTCGGTGCAGAAAGCACTGGTGTCAACAGTGGTATTTCTCACAACAATTTAAACCTGTGAAGCTCCTCTCAGGTAAGCTTGTCCCATTGAAATCAAATTTTCTAATTTTCACTGAGACTATTTACACTACAATAAAACTGTACCACCAGATTATGAAACAGCCTACCTGTGCAGCTTCATAAGTTATAGTCTTGGTCTCTGTATGGACAATAGGAACTTCTTTCGTTGGAATTTCACTTTTCACCGTGTTCGACACATCAGAGATAGTAACTGTCTGAGTCTTCACAAGGGGTGGCTACAAAACAGGATTTTAGAGAGAGAGAAATCACATTTAGTACCATTAAACTCTAACAATATTACTGACAACCATTCCAATACTGATCTGATAAAAGCACAATGGACTCCATATAGAAATTTCAATTGCTATGTTGTTTGCACTAAAGGCACATTTTGGAAAGTCATCTGTCAATGTTTGGAGATAAAATACAAATAACATTTTCCCCCTAGCTTCCTGGCCAAATGTGACCATCTGCAAACTAAAATATGGAAACTGTTTCATAGTTAAAAGGGTAAGCCAAATTTAGCATGCGGATAAGAATCTTTATGGTTAGGAGGAGCTCAAGTCTGATTAATATGCTAGTATATTAAGAGATTATACAAATGTATGATTTCCAGCCAGTGTGAGATGTGTAGAGTCCAGTAGCTTCTATTAAATCAGCATCAGATCATTATTTATGGATATACAAATTTCAAGAATAACAGGAAAAGAAAAATCAGCTGTGCCACCACCTGATAATTAATCAAAAGAGAATGTAATATTAGTAAGAGCACCACCAGGCTTTTCCCACTCTGTTATGTTCCCTTCACCTTTTCAAAGTCTGACAGATATCACCTTGATTATTCCCAGATCAAATGTTGAGGTATTTTAGCAGATGGGATTGTTAAGAACACTGGAGCAGGCAATTTTTATTTATTTTTTACTTTGATGGGTAAATGCAGGTGTTTCCTCAGAGATTTCCAAATCAGATGACTATAGACTCAAAGAGCTATGTTTTGTTCTTGTAAATGGAAAGACTTGCGGCTCTGGCTGCTTTTAGCTCAATATTTTCTGCAA
This sequence comes from Podarcis liolepis, assembly GCF_965112155.1. Lineage (NCBI taxonomy): Eukaryota > Metazoa > Chordata > Lepidosauria > Squamata > Lacertidae > Podarcis > Podarcis liolepis. The sequence continues at coordinate 69,479,702 of NC_139561.1, read as the reverse complement.
TGTATTTACAACACACAGAAGACATTTAGCACTATCTCATAAAATCTGATGCCTTTTAGAATTGGTTTCCTTTTCTTTTAAATATATTCTGCTTGAGTCAGGAGACAATACTTTTTAAAAAATTGTTTTAATAAAATATACATCTACTTTGTAGAGGAGGGGAATCATTCCTATAGACTGGAGATTAAGTGGTTGATTAGTTTGGGGAATATTTCAGGCCATCAAAACATAATCCTTCTTTATGGATTTATGACATATGCTTGCTGCAGTGTTTGTAGAATGGCTCCGAAAATGTAGCAGAGAAGACTGCAAAGAGAGGTGTTTCAAGTTCACATTTACTACCTGGAAACAGCGAATGAGGGCAGGAAACTCATTATCAATACTTGAGCTGTGACATTCTCCATTTAGCTCGCTAAGTGGCTCACTTGCCCCTTTTCCCCCTTCAACATCACAGGCTTCCTCCTCTTGTTCGTGGAGGTGCAATGGAGGTGAAGAAGGGATTTTATAGACTTCCATCTCATCCTGTTTTGAGTCCTCAGCCTCTTTCTCCACATCTGAGTAAAATCCCTCTCCACACCTTAGGTCTTCCTTGCTCTCACTGAGAGCGGCAGCAGCAGCAGCACCCTGCTTCTCCTGCTCCTTGCTGCTTGCGGAAGAAGTGTCAGATTCACAAGTATGTGCAGACTCCTGTGGGCTTGACACTGGGCTCTCACTAAGGGCCACTGAGTGCTTTGAGACCTCCCATTCAAAGTGAGAGGTAATATTTCCCCCCTCTGCCATTGCATCCAGATCCTCTTTGAAGGGAGAGTCACTCGCACTCTAAAATGAAATGAATACACAAAAAGGCCAGAAATTAGGAACAGGGCACACTAGAAACATAGACCATTTTAGCACATGTCAATTTGAAAGGGCCTATATGCAACCTATTGCAATCCACACAATAGAAGATCAGTACAGTGGTACCTCGGTTTAAGAACAGCCCTGTTTACGAAATATTCAGTTTATGAACCCCCGAAAACCGGAAGTAGTGTCCCAGTTTGAGAACTTTACCTCAGTCTAAGAACAGAATCCGAACGGTGGAAGGGCATCGGCGGTGGGAGGCCTCATTAGGGAAAGCGCGCCTCGGTTTAAGAACAGTTTCGGTTTAAGAACGGACTTCCGGAACCGATTAAGTTCATAAACCGAGGTACCACTATACTTCAAGTGTTTTGAAAAATGGCCAAGTTGCAGGTAGGCCTGACACAATGGAATTGACAGCATTGCATATCCTGACAGCAGAACTTCCAGGGCCAGGATGAGACACCCTGCTCTGCTTTTTGACAAGGTGGGGACAAGATGTCACTGTCCTCTCAACTGCTCTTCCTTCCCTTGTCTCTGCCAGCAGGGCAATAATACGTTGGAGATGGGAGATTCAAACATCACTGCCTGTGCTGTCTAATACACACAGATATGATGGGATCACCATGTGTATCAAGCCAAACCAGATGAGATCTAATGGATTTCAGACTACCCCCAAACTGGACTGGGGCAGCAACAATAAGGGGGCAGAGGGAAACCATCTTCCCCTGTGCTGTTTCCCTGGTTTTAAATTATTCTCTCCACAAAGCTGGTATTAACAGTGGCAGGGAAATGAGACAGAAAGCCATCCTGAACCTATCTTTTCCCCTCCTCAGCAAATGGCAGCTTCGGTGTGAGCATTAACTAAGAAAAATGGCACAGGAGAAATGGGTTATCTTTCCAACACTGCACCCCCTATCCTCACCCTATGGCTGCACACAAGTCTTCTATAGTCCCACATTGGCCCTCATTGGCACAAGGAGAATGGCTGACGTTTGTGACATGCCTAGACCTCTCTGCATCTGCACTATTTCCATTTCTAAGCAGGCAGTGATTCTTTTAAAAACTAAGTATTAAAGGGTTGTCTTCACCTTACTGAGAATGATCAATTCCTTTAAAAAGACTTCCATAAAGAGAAGGGGAAACCACATTTATTGCTGTATGTTGAAAAAATATATTATCCATGCAGAAGAAAGTTCTATATGACTTTAGAAAGCTTATATTTCTTCCAAAGAAAGTTTGAGGATACAATGCCTTTTCCATGTGGCCAAAGTTCTGATGAGTTGGAATGTCTACTTTTATATGCACCTCTAGGAGCCATCACAGTTGCTGATGCTTCCAGCATTGCAGAACACATCAAGTATAACTTTAAAGCAGACAATATTACTGTTTTGTAAGAGTCATGACAAGAGAGCCCCAAACATACATATGCCACATTCAGAAACCACACTGCAGCCTTAAGACGATATCACACCAGATGTGAGCACATTATTTAACCGTTTGCAATGGTGCTGTTTGTCTGAATATCATATCTGATCGCTGAAATGCTGCAGTTCTCAAGCAATGAGTTCTTTGGATCTTTTACTGTAAAATGAGTAACAAAAAAAGATGATGTGAAACAAAGAAATCCAACCTCCCTAAAAGAAAGCAAGTGTGTCCATAGCACCTGAGATACTTTGGAAGACTGTGCCAAGCCAGAGGATTTAACCAAGGCTGGTGCTATTCTGTCTTCCATCGTGCGCCTGTTAGAAAGTTCTCAACTAGGTCTTCGTACATCTCTGCGAGCCCTCTAGCTAGAACTTGAAGGAAAGGAATAGTAACAGAAGAAAAGACAAGAGTTAAAACATGCACAATACCAGAAAACGTGCATAGTAAGTAGGAAAATCTTAACAGGAAAGGGGGAAAGAGAAAGCTATAAGCCGCATATGTAAATCACAGACCACAGTTTTAAATAGGATGATATTTTTCAAAAGTAAATTTTCCACATTTAGTGGAAAGGATGGTTGGTACAGGCAATCAAATAAGCAAGTGGATGTTTATATAGCAGAATACAAAACATAAATTATTCTTAAACTCTGCTTTATTTAGTAATGGGATAAAGCAGTTGAATAATGATAAACAGTCTAAGGAACACTTATTTCCTTTAAAATAAGTTTTTTAGAATTTTGCCCTGGTATCTGCAAATGCACATGCATACTCAATGTACATGCACAAAAAAGGGTGAGCTTAAAAAAAACCTTACTTTTTTCAAGATTAACCAGACAACTATATCTCATTTAGCACTTCTTTCTGTATTTATATGCAAGCAAAAGAAGTGTACTTAAGATTGCAATCCTATATATACATGAGAAAAAGGGATACTGAACTCCATAGATTTACTCAGGACCAAATCAAATGCGGGAATAATATTGAGGAGGGGAGCAACTGTTCTGGGCAGCAGATTAGGGGGGTGGCAAACAGCATCATACCCTCCACCTTCCTCCCTGCCAAGCCCTCAGTAGGCAGCAGGAACTGTGCTTTTGTATGGGAACTACTCACTATCAAGCAATAGGAAACGCCTGGTCAGGGCATTGCATATTAGGTAATTTGATAACGGGCATGAACAGCCACAGCACAGGGAAGCTGAGCTTGCTTCCTACTCTCATTCAAAACTGTTAGCTTGTTTCCTGGAAATCCTATTGAACGATGACCATCTTTAGCTGCAAGAGCAAAAAGCTGTGGATGGATCTTCCCTCCTAGCAAAACTAGGGCCTCACTACTAATGGGAAGTGGATTAATTATTTTAATTAATTATTTATTTTAAAGTGGATCTGTTTATTTTAGGGAGGTGCAGAGGGTGGAAAGAAGTCAGAAGAATGGATGGTAAAGTGCCCTCTCTTCATCCTGTACAGTCATAACATTGTATCCTGAACACCTTGGCTACCAAACAAATCGGCTCCCAAACAATCAAAACCCAAAAGTGAGCGTTCCGGTTTTCGAATGATTTTCAAAAGTCAAACGGAAGCTTCCTGCAGCCAACCAGAAGCTGCGCTTTGGTTTCCAAACGTTTTGGAAGTCGAACGGATTCCATTTGACTTCCAAGGTACAACTGGATATGGTAATGTAATGTATCACAATTTCCTTCACCCTTCACCTCTTTCCTGTCATCTATTCATCCTCTGGCTGCCTTCCTGCCCTGTTCTTTACGTCTTCCCTTCTTTCCTTTCTCTCTTTCTCTCAACTTGTTTCTTTCCTTCCACCACCTTTTTCTCCTTCACTGGGATGCAGGTGGCGCTGTGGTCTAAACCACTGAGCCTCTTGGGCTTGCTGATCATAAAGTTGGCGGTTCAAATCCACATGACAGGCTGAGCTCCTGTTGCTCTGCCCCAGCTCCTGCCAACCTAGTACTTCAGAAGCACGCCAGTACAAGTAGATAAATAGGTACCACTGCGGTGGGAAGGTAAATGCGCTTGGTTTGAATAAGATTTTTTCTGCAGCATATGTAAGTGTGTGTTACAAACAGGAGAAAGGGCACCAAGCCACATTCAGACATCCACTCAGCTCCCATCAAGGCCTTCAATTTGTTAACTGTAGGATTGGCCTTTTCTTGGTTGTGTGTTTTAGCAAGTGCTACCTGAATTTTTTGGCGTGTTTTATTTGTTTGGCCAGGGAGGGGGGAAGGTGTAAGTACTTTGTGGCTTAAAAGTGTGCCCCTGGGCCCAAGGAACTCCATATATTGCCTCCCTACAACCCATAAATGATATGAAGAAATGGTGATTGGGCATAGTTGCCAACATTATCATATTTCCTCACTGCTTGTATTTCAAATTTCATATCCATCTGCACCTTAAGATTTTTCCCTTTTTATGTCCTGTTCCCTTTTAAATAAAATCTAGATGACTAAGGCTATCTTTTCCCTAGGCTTCCCTCACTTAAACACCACTGAATGATAAATAATTATAGTAGCTCAAAAGCGGTTATTCACAATCAGGGAGAAGCGGGTAGCAGTGGAGACTCCCCCCCCCCCATGGCAAAATTTCTACATCTGGAACTGGATTTACTTATCTATATTTATAAACAGCTTTATACCCCTCAAGACATCTTACAATAGTATGCCATTTAAAAATAAGTAACATATATAGCACCTAATATTAGTATCTTACAATGGTGGGTTATAACCTAGGGTTATATGTCAGTCATATGAGCAGAAAAACCATCCCCCATGAACTTGTTTAATACAAGTATTTTGGGAGCTGGCCATTTTATGTTAAAAATCTAATCAATCGAATACTCAACATGATCCTACACAGGGCTGTAAATTTTGATGCACAGCCCTTTGCTTACACTGCAATTGTTAAAGCAGGATCCTATGTAAGGAAGGAACAGATCCATTCATTTGGCTCCAAAAACCCCTTCCATCTTCCTTGATACAAAGTTTAGTAAATATGTGCCTTGCTCAAAGGATGGGCTTTTCTCATAGCACTCGGGGTGCTGTGCTAAGTGTACAGATGGGTCTAACCCTAATTTTACCCTTCCAGCTCCACAGCAGCTTTTTCACAGGGTTCGTTCCACAGGGTCAAACCAACCGCTGAGAGCTCTATGCCTGAATCCAGCGCCTGATATTTTTAAGAGCCAGAAATCAGACTTAGTGAATTTGAACAAACTTTGCTCAATGGGAGAGACAACTGTCTGCATTAGGAATAACTTGCTAAATGTCTGGGAAATTAGGAAATAGTCTGCAAAAAAATTGCAATTTTGATTGAGAATAATGATCAAAATATAAATACTCAAAAGGCATCTATAAAGCAAACATGTTTTCAACACACAATAGCTGCAAATGGTCAGCCACATGCAAATCTGAGGGGGTGGGAGAAGCATTGATAAGATCAGTTGGTGGGAACAACTTTTTCTTGCCACCGGATTGCACCACCAGCCAAAATTAGCTTCTTTGAGAAGGTGAATGCTTTTACACACACACACACACACACACACACTTTTACACTTGGGATTCCCAAGATCTTAAGCCTAATAAGCCCCTTGCATTAGCACGCTGCTGCTCAAGGGTGTATTCATTTGTATACATAAGAAAGCACTATTTATTTTATTTATTTATTAAATTTATATACCGCCCTATACCTGCAGATCTCAGGGTGGTTCACAACATAAAATTACAATATAAAAGAGAAAAATAGCCTGGCGGAGAGTTAAGAGATTAGTCAGGGAGAAAGAAGTTTCCTTCTTATGCCCAGAGCCTCAATCCAGAACTCCCAAGGTTCTAAGTGATCACACAAATATCAGCTACACATGAGCAGCTAGCCATATCTGTGACAGCAACACGTTCTGGTGCATGAACCAAAATATCTGATCTTACCAAGCTTCTCCCTACTATACCCACTTTTAAAAAAGGTATTAAAAAAACTAAATCAAAACCCAAATGGACTGATTTTTTAGGTGCCAAGACACGACTTTCATCAAGTAGATGGATAGCCTCCAAAGGAATCAGACCATTTGTTTCTGACACATTGGCATAAGATACTGCAGCAGTTTTGCTAAAGCCACATATACATATATAATTTACACAGGGGCAAAAAAAGACACAAGATGCAGTGTTTCCTGAATTTCTTTGTAAGCCAAAGCCTGTGGGGAGTTGAATAATGCCAACTGGTTGCTATATTACATGTGGTGATCCAGAAGCTCACTGTGCCTAATAGAACTCTGATGCACTTCTTCATTGACTGATATCCCCATGTGCGTGTCACCACAGTGTGTGATACAATTGTTGACATTGCAGCAAATGGGGAAGGCCATTATTGGTGGGCTTTTGGATCAGGTAGAGCGTATACATAAAGGTAGCACCAGAATAAAATAAAATAATAATCAAGTAGGGGATAAACTAATATTGCTTAGTGCAAAAGCAGCAAGGATTGGTCCTGCTTTGTTACTTACTTACACTTGTAATTTCTGCCTTGCCCAACTACATGCATTTAAATTATACCAAAATCTTAGATCTCCCCAGTAACAATTTTTAAAATGGTGCAGCTGCTCAAGTATGCATTACTGTCATAAAAGCCTCACAGGCATAAGATGATGCATCCTGAATATATATAAAAAATTACTATAAAAAATTATGTAGAAATTCTAACCAGCTGATCCAATAAGAATTTCATGCTGTGTAGCAATAGTATTAGGTTATCCCCTATATTGAAAGTCTGTGCAGAAGACGACACATCAAAAAGTGCTTAAAAGTGTGCATTTAGCAATTAAGTAGGGGTTAACTTTATAATGTACCACACTCACCAGTTAGAATTCCATAGACCAACATCCAATCTCAACAGGGCTGTCAAAAGTACTTGAGCAAGAAGTATTATGAAGCAGAAAATAGAAATCCCTAATTTAGCATAACTGTTCAATTGTCCATTCTTACAGAAGAAGAAGGGTAACACTTTCAAGCAAAACTACCATTAATTTTTAACTGCAATTTGTATATCTGGATATATTAGGCAGATATTAAAATTGTTAACAAACTGACTACCACCAGAGATGGATTTGTTTCTGAAAAGTGACCAGTCAATAAAACAAAGGAATAGCTAATTCCAATTTGAAGTAAAAATAAGCAAAATCATAACTGCATTTTAAATAGGAGTTTGCTGCCATGGATTAAAGTTACTCTTTTCAAAGACAACAACAACAACAACAAAGCTATCACAATTTTACTTTTCAAGGTGCTGAACCATTTAGAAGAAAAGTTATTAGCAAAAGTTATTTAAATAACCGATCCTCTCCAAAATAGAACAAAATTTTGTAACACACACACACACACAGAGGATGAAAGACTATATGTTCTATGGATCTACACTTTATGACATCACAAAATGCTCATTTCATGCATTGCTTTCTTCCTTTGCAGAGGAATAGGTATTTACAATAATAACTTTGTAATTTGCATTTGTAAATATATTACAAGAACTCAAGAGTAAAGTTCAAAGAAGTAATTATGTACCAGTGTTGCTTCAGAAGGTTATTTAAGGTCTCAGTTAAAAAGTGCTCCATTTAAATGGGAGTTCTCTGCTGTCTCCAGAAATCCAAGAGGCACCACATGAATAATGTCACTTCCCACACTGCTCACATTAAGAATCACTTTCAGTTTTCCGCAATATATGAAGCAAGAAAATGACTTGGAAATGGGGTGTAGACTCATAGGAAAAAGAATGAATAAATATCCTCTAGCAGGTTATTTGCTTCTAAAATTTCATATTGTTTCATAATTCGTGTCAAAGCCTTCTACAATGGTAGTTTCTTAAAGCCAAAAAGGAGGCTAATGAAATCAGCATGGCAATCTCTTGCCTGACAAAATCATGCAAAAGCTAAACAGCAATGAATTTACATAACACTAAACTGAGAATGAGAAATATATAAATATGCTCATCACAACACAGACAACGCTGTGACATATTAAAATCATGACAAAATAACAATTCACCTGGATGTTATGGGAATCTCATGGATATCACTGAAAACAGTATCCCCAGTGTATTCTCTTCTCCCCAATCGTAACATAAAATGTGCAATGCAAATATCAATGAGGTTTTCATGTTCCCACAAGTGGCAGCCCAATGAAGAGGAGCAAGGAAAGTGAGCCCAATAATATCATAATCACACATTTTATTATACAATATGCTACTGGTTGGGGGAGAAGAGGGGCAGCTACTGCCGAGTCTCTAGTATCACCTAGCGTAGTGTCACCCTAAGAAAAGGCATTGCCTTTTACTAGTCAAATTGCTGTGTTATATTTAGTGCAGTATTGCCTACTTAGATTAGAGTCAACAGCTCTCCAAAGTCTCAGGCAGAAAAAGGTCCCACAAAATTATGAGAAGAATGGCTTCCATAAAGTGATAAACCTCCGGATGGCACTTATGTAAAATTACAAATGTAGGCAAAATCTGAAATACATTTTGCCAAATTTGAGCACACTTGAAGTGAGAACACCCTTTTTACACGGGAAAAGTCTTGTTTGTATGTATTCACCATAAGCAGGTATGTCTGCTACTCACTGGTCAATTATGTAAATACAGATCAAACTATGTAAATTAGCTTTTCCCTCTCTCTGACTTTCTGCAGAATTTATTTTTGCCTTCCTTAGGTGTTTGATTTTTTTAATGCAGTGTAGTATAAAGTTATAGTATGCTGTTTAATGCAATATAGTACGAACATTCAAAGGGAGTCAAACTGGCTTAGTGGTCTAACTTACACAGTGGAAACCACTGAAATGATATATCTTTTAATAATCCCTTAGCACTCTCCAAGATTTAGTGAGTGAAAGATTTAGCTGTAGTTTTGCAAGGGAAAGAAGAACATATACGCATAAACCAGTTTCAAAGGTTCTACTTTAGTGTCACATAAAAAAAGTGAACTAAGGGTTGGCTGTACAGATGAAGGAGCTGGGTCATGCAGGCCTACTTAGTGATTCTATAAGGCAAAGTACGTAGACTGCAATCTGAGATCTAGTTAAGGAGGACAAAATCTGAATCCAGGTCCCTCAAGTCCAGGATCATCAATCAAATTTAGCCTATGAGGCTGATCCTGATAAAGATCTGGCTCACGGAGCCAAAAGGGTTTTCCATTCCTGACTTACGGAGAAGAGCAACCAAATCCAGAACAGCTTTCCCAAAACAGTTGAAACTATCCTACATAATTATCTCCATCATGTCTGGATTAAGCTTTAGTTTATTTACGTTCATCTAATCCATTATAGAGCACAAACATGGTTTCAGCACTTCCACTGCATACTAATGGCCTCTCGCTTCAAATCCCCAGATGTTCTCACTCCAGTGTTTCAGGTCTAGGTAGCGCAGTTGCTTAGAGCATGGCGCTGGTAACACAAAGGTTGCAGATTTGATGGCCATATGGGACAGCTGCATATTCCTGCATTGCAGGGGGTTGGACTAAATGATCCTCACTGCTGTGATCAGAATAAACAGATAGTCTATCTAAAAAGATACCATGGTCAATGAAAGCTATGAAACCTGCCAAGAATTAGCAGTTGCAATCCCTCATTCTTCTCCATTTTTTAGGGTGACCAAGACAGTTTCCTTTCCATGTCAAATTCAGTAAAGATACCAGATTGCAACAGATGTGGAGAATGTGTAATCCAAGAATGAATTTAGTTGCATGGCCACCACCTATTTGAGCACCTTACATAAGAGAAGAACAGTCACTGGCTGATAGTCTTTAAGACCTCTCCTCCCTGGAAAATGTTGTAAGCCAGAAGGGTTATGAGTCATGCAAACCAGTGGTAGAATGCACTCCTCTGATAGCCCTATCCACATGCTCAGGCCTCAACAACTGAAATTCATCTGATAAAACTGGTCCAGAGCTTCTAACATTTCTGCATGAGCAGCAGAACTAAAGGCATCCACACAGGTTATAATAATAGGGAGAATGTGTTTATGAATGATTGTGTCAAACACCAATGCACACCCCACATCATTATGAATGATTGTGTCAAACACTAATGCACACCCCACATCTTTGCATCCCAAGGCCACTCAGGAATCCATCCAGATTCGTCAGCTACTGGCTGATATCAATTGATAATTCCTCTATCAGAAAAAAATCAAGTTACATTGATGGGGGAGAAATCAGGAAACGAAAATTTCCCACCAGTTTATTTCATGGTCTCTTTTCAACATTTACTCCTGCTTCCAAGTCTTACTGCTCACAAATTCTGCAACTAAGGTCTCGTGGCACCCAGGTTTCATGGCAAGACTATCAATCCCAGTTTCTTTCCTGCATCTACACTTCTTACCCCTCCTCAATATTTTGCATTCTTCTGTACAGAATTTGATAGAGATCACAAAGGCAGATATTCTGAAGCTGTTTTACAGAACTGGCTCCTATGGGAGAGAGCCTTCCATTTATGTTCTCTACCTTACAAGCTGCATTTTCCAAGATAAATAGGAGGGGAGGAAAACACCCTACAACAAACTATAAGGAGCAAGAGATTTTTCAAGTATAAAAATAATGCAGTATGTGTTATAGTCAGGGCTCAGCAGGAGATGATTGCAGTGAATGAAAGTGTTGAAGTATTTGCATTGGTAAATTGCATGGCTGAAAAGTGACCAAAGTGCTCTCTATCTTTCTACAGAGCATTCCAAGATGACCTACATTAACTAGCAGAATGGCTCAAGCAAAATTCCTGAACATTATTATTATGGGTAAGCCATCTGTCAGTGGCTAAACATCTTTCCCCCCAGCAATGTTTCAGAAAACAGATGTTTATCAACATCGCTAAGAGTACACAATACATTACAGGAGAATTTGTAATTCAATATTGTCACAAACATACACACACACACACACAAACACACATAGCGTTTTCTTTCCTTACATTTGTCTGTGTATATGCACATACACAAACATGATTTTCCGAAGTCATATTCTATTCATCTAAAATAATATTCACAATGTGTAATCAGTGGAATGCAAATTGAATCTGATCTGTTAATAAGTAGCTTGCCCAATATATGAAACCAACTGTCCCATAAGCCTTCCTTCTAGTAGCTCAGCCTAGCTGACTATCATAACTCAGCTCTCAAATGATTTATGAAATTCTCAGCATATTCTCTGGGTAAAAGACCCCTTCACCTGTCAGCGCAAGTGATTAGCCAAAACCTTTTATGTTTTTATGCTTTAAAAATGAGATAAAGAAGGTAGATATCAAATAGCTAGCCAGACATTTACATCTGGGTGCTGTTAAGAGTCAAGCAACATGCAAAGGTTTAAACAAACAGAGTTTTACCATCTGAACATATGCCTATTACACTGTTAGATCAACTTAACTGAAATCAACACTATGAACATCAACATGCACAAAACATGGCACACACTTATAAACATGTTACTTCCATACAGATAACTGTTACAGTGAAAGTGAAACACAGTTCAGTAAGTATGATACAGAAAAGAGATAAAGAAACAGAAAGACATAGGAAGAACTGGACTTGGAAAACAGCAAAGATTACAGTTTTTAAGCATCACTTCTAATAAATGATTGGTTTTCTACCACCTTAAACGCACCACAAACAGAAACCAGAAGTTACAATCTTTTCATCTACAGAAGAGTCATACAGGCAAGATAAATAACCATAGGTGCATATTGGTGTATTGTTTTATACACAAGGCAGATTGAGAAAGAATATGCCACCCTCACTTCCAATTTCAGGCAGAAAATGATGCAAGTTCCCTTCATTTTCTACCCAAGCAGCATCTGGCATCCTAACTCACTCCATGCAGTCATACTGATACTCAAGACACAATTCCAAAACAAACGTCTTTAAGATTGAAGTGTCAGCAGTCTTTAGTAGTGAGGTGTGAAATTCATTTCAATTTATATTAAATGAATTAATCCAATTCTCTGCAGTTTACTACACAGACACACACCTCCGCATTCTTCTGAAGAGCTTTGTTTAATTACAGGCGGCAGTTATAGGCTTATCTTGCCCTCTTAGAATAGGATTTTTAATAAAATCATCTTAACAATGAACATAAAACAGTTCTTGAAATTAATTGCTGCTTGGTTTTTTAAAAAAAATTCTCAAATGTTTTGCAGGATATGGAGGAGATCTTTTAGGGAAATCATCATATTTTTTTTCCTTTCAACAACCTGCTGAACTCAAAAGACCAAAATCAAAAACACATAACTGACTACATTCATGGTTAAAAGCCCGACATAGTTTGAGCTTAAAAGGACTGCCAAAACCTTCGTATTTGTTATATTGCAGCTTGCAGGATTATCCACTGTGTCTCTTCCAAGTATGCCAAACTGTATTCTGAACAGTGTTGGTGCAAATGTGTGTGTGCATGTGCACTTTTTTTTAAAAAAAAGAAGAGTTTCAGAAGACTCCCTGGAAGATTGAACTAGAGACAGAAGGGTTAATATGGAAAAAGGCATGGCAGCTTCAGCCAAGTTGAAGAGCTTTATAGTCTTGATGATATTTCACAGAAGCCCTCAATTTCCAAAATCACAGAAAAACCAGCCACCACACAGTCAGTGCAAGGACCACCAAAAAAGACATCATAAAGGGAATGCGCGGAGAAGGAAAAGCTCTAGAGTACAGGCGGCATGTTTTGAGCGATTTCTGCTCTTCAGGAATTTGAATAGAAATCTTTGCCTGGATTTCTTCATTTGTTTGTTCGGGCAAAGTTCCCTCAGTAGCTGTCTCTTGCTTTTTATTATTATCTTCATCCTGCACTAACAGAGGACGTTCCAGTGTCTGCTTTCATGGTAGAAGATCAAGAAAGACAGAGAGATGAACAAAATGACAGGTGGAAAGTGCTCAAAAATGATACTCGGGGATGTGCAAGGACAGAAGTCAGAGAAATTGACATGAAGTTAACTAAAGTGTGCTCTGCTGCTGCATTCAATACATTCATCCACTAATCCTGTACATTGGGACCAGACTATAGGGACAAATACGAAGTGCTTTCTAAGTGGGTAAATTATTCCTAAGTTGATAATAGTTTTCAGTGGAGAAACCCATTTAATGTTAACTCCACCCATGTGCTAAAATACATCTTTCAGCATTAAACTGTAGAAATATTTGCGAAACAATATCCTTGTTGAATTACAAAGAGAAACACTGTTGTACAAAACGTTGGTCATAACTTCCTATGCTACACTGATCTTCAGAATGGCATTAATTATTTGATACTTAAATTGTAGTGCAAATATAATTGAATTCTGTCAAAGATATTGCCATGGAAGATAGTATCAAAAGTTCCACTTCAAAATTATATTGTGGTTAAAGTGCAAAGTGTTCAGTCACTTGAAAAACCAATAAGCTGGAATATTATTTTTTTAATGTTACAATTACAAAGAATGGAGTTACTCCACATTGATTTCATCTGTGTCACCAGTGTGTAAAGAATATAACACAATACAAAGCTATATTGCAGTTGTATATGAAAACTAAGTGTAAGCTAGAAAACAGGGAATTTCTTTGTTTTGGTCTGTTCAAAACATATTCTATACGTTTATTTTTGCTATGTATGGCAAATGAAAGCAGCTATCTAGGAAAGGAAAAAATTAGTTCTCAGCTCTCTCAGCTGAGTCAATCTTCTTTGATCAGCCTGATATTTGGGGACATTGTCTTTGCACACCCCTAAGTGATGGGTATCAGGGAGGAAGTAGCTGGGGGGCTGGGCAGCAAAAAAAATGATAATGATACAGAATGCAAGAGAGTTTAAAGAAAAACAGGAAAAGAGAGGAAGACAACATAAAAAGAACAGGGTACAGTTAAACTTTCATAATTGCTCTCTCTCTCTAAATATATGGCAACATATTCATGCAACTTTTTCAATCAGCCATGCGCTGAAAAAAAGCAACTGAAAGCTGCAAAAGCTTGCAGCAGTGCAAATCCTTTTTGAAAGTGTTAGAACAGGAGGCTGTGAGAGATGAAACTATTTAAAAAGGCAGCCAAAAGAAAATGCCACTCAGCAGCTGCTGTTGAGGGTTTTGGTTTTGCTCAGTGCCATTACAACAGCAAAAGTCTGCTTCAGAAGCACATATCAAAACAGCAGCTTTACCTCTGGCCCACCAACCTGTCTCTCATAGGACTGAAATGTGGCTTGCTTGACCTGGACATGCACAAAGTATGAAAAGTTCAGTTGTTTTGTGATGTAGAATAATAACAATAGTAATAATAGTATCACAGCCCCACTGTACAGATTACCAAGATTACTGCAACAATAAAAAGGTAGCCTTCCTTCCACATAAGACATCTACAGACAAGATGTAGTTGTCTGCAGGTGCCTCTTATTACAATTGTTAATTACAATTCTTGAAAAGTCCACCAGTCTAATGTTCGATCCCTATATTGGCCATCTGCACATTCTAGAATTGCAGGAGGTTTTACTCGATGGCCCTTGGAGTTACTTCCAACTCTACAATTCTATGATCATTTGCACAGTTCATGGAAGACAAACTTGGGAAATGAATAAGCATTCTCAAACATTGCCCTCAAGTCACAATAACCACTGTTGTAGGAGGGAATGTATCAACAATTCAATTTGCACATATCCAGCTCTTACAAAAGCAATACTTGCAACGTCTGCTTCAACAACATCTTGCATAAACTTTACTTTAATCAGAACTCCCAGCCAAACATTTAAAGTTTTGTGTGCTGTTTCACTATCATCAACAAGGATCAATCCATTCATATTTTTATCTTTCAATGTAAACGTAATTGTAATCAGCTGAAAAATACCCTCTCATCTCCTCACTAAACAAACACCAAACTGTAATTTCTGGACATTCTAAGTTCACTCAATATTTAAAATGCCAGATGCCTTGAATATTAAATTAGAAGAAGTATTTGTTCAAACTGAACTAAACATTTAATCTAAGCCAGTGCTATTTAACATTGCATTCAGGTTACTGGGTTGGATCCAAAGAACCAGGAGCCGATGGAACATAACTGCTGTTCCACAATGCTTGCATGGGGGTCCACAATGAGCAGGTTCTATAGCGGTTCTCATTCTGCTTCTGTTTGTGCAAGAAACAGCATACATTCTTGTACGAGAAGAACGTTGCTGAATTTAGAAAGACGTTTTCTCATGTAACATAATAGCGTGAAGCACAAAGCAAGTCCTTTTGCAAGTGAAAGTCACTTTCTGCACATGGAAGAAGATCTTTGGATCCAAGCCACTGAAACTACAGTTTTACTGCAAAGGTTGGTAGTAATGTCAAAAACAAATCCAGCTACTTCTTTTTTTCTAAGTAACACAGAACCACTAGCTGATTATTATTCAGAGAGCCCAACAGTTACCCTTTTATGAAAGTAAAAGACTGAGACATACATATATACATGGGTCTTGCTCACGAAATGTGTTATAACGAAAAAGACCTTATGTTGTCACAGTATGACTTTTCAACCCCTTGACTTCAGCAGTAGTCTCACAAGATTTGAAAAAGAATTACTTCAGGCAAAGTGGTTTGAAAGCTATGACAAAAAACTGTCAGCTAAGATCTGAAAACAATTCTCGCTCAATATACAGAACAGGAATCAATAACAAAAATATAAATATTATTGCATTACCTTTGGTTTATTCCACCCACCTCCCCACCCTGCACTGTACTTCCCTGGAGAACAAAAAGCTGGTTTTGTTAAGAGCAAAGCCAAGCAAATCACCAGTTCCATGCTATGTAAAGTACTCACTCCTTCTACTCCTGTGGGGATCTGTCCATTGATGTTAAGGGTCCTGAAGGGAGAATGAGTTGAGAGGCGCTTGTCCCATTCACTTGGCCGTGGCTCAGGGACAGATTCCATAAAGTTCTTCTTCAGTTCGCTAATGCTAGCATGATGCTTCTTTATCCCCTCTTGAGGTTTATCTAGATCCTATCATTTAAGAAAAAGAAGCCAAAAAACAAACCAGCGAAAAATTTATTAAACATGCATTTACCACCTTCACACTATCAAATTCACCGCACTAAGTGGCTCAGGCTCCATTAGCTCTACTCACAATCTGAACTAAACACACATTGGGAATATCACTTTTTCTTCTTTCCTCAAAAATAAAAGGATATAATTTTCTAATGAGTTATAGGTGTCCCCCAGTGAATCATTTGAGTAGTTTTCAGTTTGAAATCTTCTTACCTAGATTAACAAATAAACTCAGAACTATTAATTGAACACTGTCTCTCCAAACACACACCCAATGTTTAATTACTTTTAAATAAAAGTAACTATAAATCCCCAATGCACGATAAATAATGTTAGCTTCTTTAAGGCTGCAATCCTGTTACCAACTTACCTGGGAGTAAGTCCCATTGAAATCAATGGGATTTACTTCTGAGTAGACATATATAGGATTGTGCTGTAAGAAGCTGGCTCTAGTGTCTGCTTCTATGATATACTGTACTACTGAGCTTCACAAAAGCAGCTTATGCATATCCTTTTTTTGCAAAGCATTAGCATACATTGATTTAAGCAATTCAAGAAAAAATAATTCGGGAAGGATGCCAGAGGTTATACAGAAATCAATTAAGTCACTGGCAAACCTAAATTCAGAAAATTATGTTACTTCCCCCTTGCACTTTCCACAGTAGTGTGATTGATTTATCATACTTAGAAGGGGAGGGAAAGACAGGGCAGTATATGTGGCAATTTTCCATGTGCAGGAAGCATTTTGCTCTGAAAGATGAACTGAGCCCTTGTAACCTGGTGTAGGGCATATGACTGGCCTAGTTCCTCCTTGCAAGTTAAGGGCTGAAAGAATTCAAGAACTTGAGAGTGTTCTAGCTTGCACTCTGAACACTTTCTATTATGGCTTCTAGATTTGCCATCTGTTGTAATTACATATGAGAAGTTTCCAGATAGTGTAACAGCCATCCAAGCCACTTATTAATATAGAAGAGAATTCAGACTGCCCCAAGAAAAGTCTGAATCATTAGGGCTGTATCCAACTAAGTTCTATTCAGAGTAAACTAATTCAAATTACAGTGGTACCTTGGTTTAAGAACAGCTTAGTTTATGAACAACTTGGATTAAGAACGCTGCAAACCCGGAAGTAGGTGTTTTGGTTTCTGAACTTTGCCTTGGAATAAGAACATGTTTCGTTTCCTGTAGAGTGTGTTCCATTTGTAAATTGAGTCCCCCGCTGCTATGGGAAAGCATGCCTTGGTTTAAGAACGGACTTCCGGAACGGATTAAGTTTGTAAACCAAGGTACCACTGTAATGGATCCAAGTTAGACTTGGAACAGGAGTGCGGTAAACACTCCCAGGTAGGTATTTTGTGTTGTTGTCCTTTAGACTATATTTTTGCTTTGGGAACTGTTGAGACGCCTCAAGCTCCTCTTGTTTCAGGAAAAATTTCCGAGGCTGGGTCATAAGACCCCTGAAGTGATCCAACCAGAAGGAAGGCTATACCATGTAAAATGGCTCTTAAAAATAGACATATTTCTACTTAATTGCAATATCCATTAAATTCAATTTGTACCAATCTGGGACATAATTAGACTGAGTAAGAAGATGTCAACAAGATTCGGGCTGCAATCTTACACATGCTTTCCTGGGAGTAAGTCCCATTGAATACAGCATGATGTTTCAGTTAACATAAACAGGGCCTCATCATTAAGCAGGGTTACCCAATACTAATGGAATCTAACAGTGACAGTAAATCTGTGACTCTCCAGCAGGAATATAACCCCCTTCTTCCCAGATCATGGACAAAGCAAGCAAAATCTGAAGGGGAAAAGATTCCCCATCCCTGCTCTTACATGTTAAGAGATCTAGTCATAAAGCTGTTTTTTACTCCAGAAATATTTACAGAAATGCGGGCATTTTAGTCTGTTGTTTTTGCTGCAAATGATAATTGAATTTTAATATATTAAATATTCATCTTTAAAGTGTCACAAAACTTGGTTGTTTTTATTCCAAAATATTTTAAATGGCCAGATTTTATAGTTTCTGAGGCAGTTTTGTATAATCCAAGATCTACCTCCTCCCCAAAAGCCTATACAATTAATTAATTAGTTAAGTCATGCTCTATGATTTCAATGGTTCTACTCTGAGAAGGACCATGGCTGCCAGGGCTTCATTGCAAGGTCATGCCACCTGAAAGAGCAAAAAGGGATTTTTTCATTATCAAGTGTGCCACTGCTTCAAAGGATCATATGGTGATTTAAATCTAAGACAAACTGCACCAATTGAAAACTGGAGAACGGCAGATCATAAGGTGTTTAACTAGGTCTTGTGTGCTTCTTTTCAATGTTGTTGTGATCATCCCTGTGGTCTGATAAGACAAACGCTCAAGTGCTTCAGTGGACCACTCTTCTTTCCTAAACACAATCAGATGGAACTGAACTTGCTTGTCCGATACACAAAGTCAAAAAGAAAAAAATAACCACAATCAAGGTTATAATTAGAGGGTTTTTTGTTTTTTATTTGATGACCAGTGAACACCTGCAACAAAACAGTTAAGAGTCAGACCAGGCATGTGAATGGGAGTTGGTAGTAGGCACTGGATCATACAGAGCCTTATATGGCTACGGGAAGGTAACAGTACTGGAAAGAGACATGTGCATGAAGTTATTAAACCTCAACTGGAAGGAGGTAATAGATTAAATTATCAGATAAAGGACAGACTAAATTATCATGGGTGAAATTTTCACCACCTCTTGCCAGAAGAACTCTTCTTGACTGGATTACAGACCATTTTACTGATGTCCAAAAGTTCTGCACTGTAGCAATCAAACCCAAAAGCTGTAAATCACTAAATTAAACTTCAAAAAGTAGTTAGTGCATTTTAAAAGAAGAGACACTGTTTACGAAACTCCTATTAGCTGC
This sequence comes from Podarcis liolepis, assembly GCF_965112155.1. NCBI lineage: Eukaryota > Metazoa > Chordata > Lepidosauria > Squamata > Lacertidae > Podarcis > Podarcis liolepis. The sequence goes on along the minus strand of NC_139561.1, from coordinate 69,460,541 downwards.
TATTTCTGTAAATGTGGATAAAAACACATAGCACATAAGAATGGAGTCAGTATAAGAAGCCACACATCTCCAAATATCAGTAATATATGATTGGAATGTTCAACACTTCCAAGATCTGTGGGATACAAATTTAATCAGTATTAATCTGAAGGCAAGGTAGCCATGATCTACATTGTGTAGTCAAAGCAACATAAAATTTAGTGGTTCTGGAATAACAAGAAATACAAAAAAAGTTAAATCAGTTGAAATATAGCAAATGGCCTATGCGAGGAAAATAGCCCCACTCTGCTGTGTGGAAGCAGCTGTCTACACTTTTTAAAACATGCATTCAGAGAAAAAGCTTATGTGATGACATTCTATTTCCAGGTTTTAAAATTATTTGCAGAGTTAAGACATAAACTACTATAATATCAGTGCTTTTAAATACTACTGAATGATTTGTTAATTTGGGGGAGATGGAATATACCTCCCAAGAATCATATTAGTACTAATTTGGTGGTAGAGTACATGTTCTTCAGCAAAAGATTCCAGGTTCAGTCCCTGTCATCTCCAGGTACGGCTGGGAAAAACTTATCTCTGAAACCTAGAGAGGCATTACCCATTAGCATAAGACAACTAAGCTAAGTAGACCAATTGTTTGACTTGGTACAAGGTACTTTCCAATGATCATCCAAAAATTATGCATTCGGAATGCTCCTTAGGCTTGATCTCCTGTCACTGTCACTAGTTTTTAAAGCAGTACCTGTCCTTTTACATAAAAAAATGGAAGAGCATACAAATGCCCCAGCAGAAACTAAAGTACACAAAATAAATGCAGTACACCTAGCCTCAGTGTAGCTCAGTGAACTGAAAAGAATGGAAATGGTGAAGCGGAACTGCTTGGTGGATTGTGACCATGGTTCCCTAGTAATTCTACTAGATATATTGCAAATCACAAAGATGGCAGAGCTTAGTTTGTGGGGGAAACAGTCCTTGGTACTAAAATAAACATAAATTGCAGGTAGCTTTGAAGTCAGCTGCCCAGGACAGAAATCCTCAAATTAGAGGAAGATGGCGATTTGCAACTTTGGGTGGGATGGAAGACAAGCATACTCTCCAATCACTAGGTATTACTACTCAATTTGGGTTCTACTGACAAACCCTTATGACTTTCCCTTATGCAGGATATGAAATTAAATATCCAGTTCTGCTAATACTTTTCTTGTACTCTTCCTTACAAGGTACCCTGAGTTCCAGTTAGTGCTAAATCCAAACCTGAGTAACTGCTTACTTTTGTTCTTTCAAAAGGAAAAACATCAATTGATGGTCTCTTTGGTACAACCTTAGACCACTTTTTGCATATAGCATGCATGGTCTGCCCTAATTTAAGGCTGCAATCCTATACGTAGTTTCTTTGGAGTAAGGCTACTGTACTCAACAGATTCACACTGGAAATCTAGGTAACACCTCTTCCTACTTACAGAGTGGGCTTTTCCACCAGGAAGATTCCTCCACCACTACGCTTCTTTTATTTTGTTTAGTGCCTAAAGAGTTATGAGGATCTTAAATATTTATTTACTGCTTTATGATGGCTTCATTAATCCCAATGAAATTATTACCCTACTGGTATTTCCTAATTTGTAGCGATTCTTCTATTATAACCAACAACTGTCCCTCTATACACCAGGAGGGGAAGTATTGCCCTTCTGATGTTACTGAACCCTCAACTCCCATCAACCCCAGGCATCCCCAATAGTCAGGGATGATGGGAGTTGTAGTCCAACAATATCTGGTGGACACAAGTTAGTCACCCATGCATCGTATCTTAAAGGAAAAGGCACTGAAGAAAGATCAGGGCACAAATTTAGTGTTCTGTCAGAACCCTATTAAATATCTATTCTCAAGTTGGTAATGGGCTTACAGGAAATAGAATGGCATCACAAAATGCAAGTCTGAAAACCTGGCTACTTCCTTGGTTCCTCGTAGCCCTTGACTTTTTGTAGACAGCCATGTAATCAAGTCGTTGAGCTTTTAGAAAACACTCAAGTGAAAAACTATCCCAATCACATATTTTTCAGGTAAATTCAACAGAAGAAAAATATAAACAGGTAGGAAAAATGGCTGTATAGTGTCATGTTTATTGCATGCAAAAGCCTATTTCAACGTCTTCATGCAACAGCATGCAAAACAAAAACAGAACAAATGTAGCAGCAGAGGAGGAAAAAGAGTTCAGCAAAGAATGCAGAGGGTCCAGGCAAACGCAACCGAAAGAAGCTTCAAATTCATACAAACCTCCAACATTAAATTGCTATGTCTTATATAAATGTTTTCACCATCTAGTCTCTTTGATCTTTTCTGTGAAAGTGAAAGAAAGGGGGGGAACAAACAAAAAAAAAAAAGCACAAAAAAAATTAAAAGGTTGTTGTTGCAGGAATTTGCAAATCGGAAAACGAAAAAGGTTAAATTAATGTTCGGAGAGCTGTGATATGCCAATGGGGCGTAGGGTATGGAGCCACAAGATCATGTGAAGAATCTGAGAGAAATGAAAAGTTTTGCTCGTGAATCATGGGGAAATGTAATGAGTTCCCTTTAAAAAAACAGTCCCTAGGGCTTCACTGGCCTATTTGTGTTGTGAGCACTCTCTCAGTAAAGAAATGATCACGCACTTTCTATGGAAGGCAATACATTTTGAGGAATACAGCTGCATGGGACATCAGAATGTCCTGCTGGGTTAAAATCGGTATTTATTAATATTAATAAATGATATACTTAAATATATGTATGCAATCTGAAATATTTTAATCTGTTCCTTCTTATATTACTTCTGCAGTTAAGCATTTTTCACTTCCTTAAATGCTGACTTTTCACAGTTCTCATGGATGGATGAGTAGATTTTTATAAGCAGCCAAGAATTAAGTTGTTATCTGCAACGTATAAAATCTAGTCCAAATCATCTGGACAGAGTAGAGTGTCATAAATTAACAACTACTGATTTTTTAAAAGGCACATGAAGCAACCAGGACACTGTCTTTTTAAATATGCATGAATGAGATGGTAATTTTGCTTTGATGAAAGTGAAGAAACAGCTAACCTTCCTCATTCTTATTGGTTCTTCCTCTTTTCCTGCACGCTGCTGTTTTGTGATAGATTATATAAAAAATGGGGAGGGGGAGGAAAAAATTGTTCATTTATTTATTTTGGAACTTTCATCTTTCAGCCTTAAAAATAAAAAATAAAATAAAGAATACAAGCAACCTAACCAGACAAACCTGATTTTGGTCACCATTTGTGGTGGGTACTGACACTTCGATATGCACTTTCCCCACCTACATTAAAAAAATAAAGTGGCAAAAACATTTTTTTGCTTTGTTAGTAGGGTGTTGAAAACAGGTTTGTTTCAAAAACAGCTAGTCGTTTTTGAAACATTTGTAAGCATGCATTAAGTAACATGCAGATTTTAAAGAGTTACAGAAATAAGTGACACCATACCTTTACAGTGACAATTTGTTAGTTCACCATAACTTACTTTGTATTTAACATTTTGTAATGTTTTTATAGATATTTTTCAGAAATAAAATATATAGAGAGAAATAAAATACAGTAAGAAAACAATTTTGGAACAAGTTCTAGATTCAATTTTCCTATCCACTCTCTGATCAAATTTAAGGGTTAATACATTTTAATAATGCTAATAATAATAATAATAAAATAATAATAAAAAATTATGTATACCCCACCCATCTGGCTGGGTTTCCCCAGTCACTCTGCACCGCTCCCAACAGAATATATATAAAAAGCAACAAAACATCAAATATTAAAAACGTCCCTAAACAGGGCTGCCTTCAGATGTCGAAAAGTCAGACATCTCATGGGAGGGCGTTCCACGGGGCAGGCGCCACTACCGAGGATCAATACCAAAGATCCCAAAATTTACTTTAAACATGCCTAAATGCTTGCACACATCCAGTGTGTTTTTTCACTTATTCTCCCTTTGTAGACTGGAAAGAATATCACAACATACTGCCTAAACTCTCCCCCCACCCTGAACAGTTTCCCACATGGCCTGGTTCAAGTTCCTTGAGCATGTGGAACTATTTATTTTATTTGTATGCAGCTTCGTAACAGCTGCGAATAAATACCACAAAGCAATCAAACTCAAAACATCATGCACGTGATCATATAATAAACATCAATATAATCACAAATAACTAAGTAGTTGTCTAGTTCTTTTGATTCCCAGTTTAAGAGTAATATACGTAAGGCAGTAACTCTTCTCACATATTTAAGGAAATATCTAACTTTAAAAGTTATATACTAATAAGACATTTCGAGGGAGCTTTTGGAGAGGCTCCCATGCAAGCCCCACTGGATATTTTTAGTATTAAAGTTTTTGTGTGCACAATCTGAAAGTGGACTCACGTGCTGCACCATAAACCAACTGTGAAACTCTCCCAAATTTTAAGTCTGGTTTGCAGTGAAGCATGATATATGTACACGGATATGCTCTTTCGGGTGGAGGAAAGAAGACTAAACGCCTACTATGTGAAAATCTAGCTACATGATCCTTTGGGATACAATGATTGAAATAAATGTACATTGTGTGGTGGTGCTATCAACTCCATTCGTTCCTATCTGTCAACTTACTGACTTTATCTGAATTACTCCTATTTCTGGATATACACACAAATAAAGAACTGGTTCATGCTGTCAATTCTGGCTCCACTGAAAATGCCTTCTCAGCTGGTATTGCAATAGCTGAAAATGTGTATCAATGGAGATTCTGGTTCTTATGTGACCATCTCCATACAAATCACTTGGAAAGCGCTGTAATGGAGATGAAAATGACCCTGAGAACTGGCTCTCAGATTTCCTGTTGGGTCATAAAAATGCCTTGATGGAATTGACTCATCAGTGGGAAGCTAAATGCTCCACAGAACTCACAAGTAGAGTATGATCAATGGAAAGACCCATTCCCTGATATCACTGTATCTGGTGACAATGAATTATCTGCTAATTATGCAGTGCAAATCGTAGGGCGTCCTATTGTAGTGTCCTGAACTTGTTGGCAATCATAATCATTCAATGACCCACAAGTTCCAAAGCTGAGAAAATAATTTCACACCTTTTCCAAAAACCTCTCTTGCCTATTCCCCTCCCCTGATTATTCTTTAAGCTTAAAATACACAACCTCTTCCAAAAGGCTTAAGAATTAATGCTACAAAGCCTTGCTCATTTCATTTGTCTTTTCCACTTTCTCCGAACTATAGGAACACAAGAACTATACCATATGGCCGTCTGAAGTCACACCAACAAACGAAGTGTATGCTCTACTGTACATTACACAAATATATGTAAGAGATGAGCAGAAAAATGCTAAAGTAGTCCTCTCCTAAGAAGCTTCTATCATGGAGGGTTTATTTTCTTATATCATGTAAAGAATGACAATCAACCTGTGTCTAATTGTCAGCATAAAAAGAACTTGTTAATCCAGGGAAAGCAAATAAACTGATATTCTGTAGCTGCTGAAAGATTCTGAGTTCAAACCTCAGCAGCAGTAAATGCACAAGCTCAGCTCAAGAATAGGCCTGGTCACTGACCAGATTTAGTGGAATTTCAAAGGCAATCAAGCCATGTCATTACAAGTCATATGATCAAGCCATACATTTTGGTTTTGCTTACTAGCAGGCCATAATTTGTAATAGCAAATAAGTCCCTATACACTCGTATAAAGTGTTGCATATCTTTGCAACAAGAGTGTTAAAATCAGAACTTTTCATGGAGAAAATAGATTGTACCTCTCATCACAACAGTGTTGTCACCAAGCCCAAAGGACATCTGAGTACAGCCACAATATGGGACTTAAGAACAAAATTTTCTCCTTAACTCCTACAGATTTCAATGGGAGTAAAATATGTTTCACTGTTTTCAAATGCAGCACTGAAATCAAAACAAGTATGACAAAACAAGCAACTCACAAAGTCACTTGGGACACCAATAAAGCCAAACTGATTGCAAATGCCACAGTGAATACCAGAGTAGACCCCTCTGACAGAGCACAGGCATTTTGGAAGGAACCCAAAGACTCTGTGTTCTCAGAAGAGCCAGAGGGTGAGCAACTCTCTCCAGCTGCAGGTATGCAGAGTTGGAAAGTACAGTCATCCCCCTACCTAGGCAGAATTGTCAGGCAGGACAAGAGAAAGGACTACTGGAAAGTATTGGTTACAAGGTTCATATGGCATATTAGTCACAGTGGGAATTGTTTGGCCACTGAGGACAACTGTGACAAATGTTCAGCTTGAGCGTTCTCCTGTGTCAGGAGGCAGTGACAGGAGGGCTGGGCAAGTAGTGTAATCTGCCATTCCAACTCTAACCTATGTCCAGAATACACAACAAAGAGGAAATAAGGGTATACTTTCCCTGGTGAGCCAAGGAGACGCCTTTATTGGCTGCTTTTGGCAACAAGGTGTATTGGATAGGCCCTGACTGAGATGAACTCCTACATAAAGGACCCTTCAACTTTTTATTTTTCTCACACACAAGCAAACAATATATAATTTAACACTGGTAGTCTAACATACCTGGGATCCTTCAGCAGGCTCTGTTTTGGTTTTCTCTGGCAGAGTTTGTTCATGTTGTACCTCTTTTCTCTCCTTCTCAGCTTTAGTGACCACTGGCTCCTTGCTTTCAGATACAACTGGAGGAGTTGGTTCGGTTACATGGCTCTGAGCAATAGCTGGTGCAGATGTAGGCCGTGGGCTTCGGTCTGGTGTAACCACTGCTACTGCTGAGTAGAAATATATTTTGATTTAGTGAGAGTGAGTGAGAGTGAGGCAAACCCCCAAAATCCGACCCCAAAGAATGAAAAAACCAGGAGGAAAGGAGTCACAGCAATGCAAAAGAAAGAAGTGCAAAGCAGCTGGCACTGGTTTAATGTGGAAGGCTAAGTTTGTTTTTACCATGTGTTGAATAAAAGTTAAGAAACCAAAATTAGATATCACTCAAGAGCCACACACTTAAAATGCTAGTCAAATCCACACTGTAAAAGCACTTGGACATTTCAAATGCTGTTTTTATAAAAACAGCTAATTGTGGTGTGAATAATCACCAATATTACAACAAAAGCCAGATTACTGCTGTTTACCTAATACCAATACACTCAAAACCCAAGACCCAAGAAAATATGAACTTGTTGACTATAAACATGCTTGTTTAAAATGGTGGACAGGCCTCAACACTAATGGCCCTTGTGATGTGACTTGCAATACTGTAGTTCTTTCCTGTGCTGTGAGGATAGCATCAAAAGCCCTAGGTTGTATGGGAGAATCTACACCACCTTTCTACAAAACCTTTCTTGGAAACTGGGTCAATGCTTGCATCAGGAGGTGACACAATGTGGACTCTTTCTACATGATATTGGGCTGCTGACATGTTTGCAGTGCAGGTGGGCACCACACAATAACAATGTCAGAGGACGCTAAGAAAAACTGCTAAGGAAGCAGGAGAATGTGCAAGTGCAGTACCACCTCCTGCCCCCAACACAAAACACATAAAATGTATTAGTATTAATTAATAGCACCGAGAAATTCTTATCAGCCCACAATTGTATATGTCCCCCCAGAAGAGCCTTTGCCTTCACAAAAGACATTTTCAAAGGTTAAATTCAAATACCAAGTACATGTTTAATCAATTAAATATACTTAATAATAAAAAACTAAGCTACTCAAGTTAAAGTATGATCTTGGACACCAATCTATGTCTTGCACTCTTTATCATTAACTAGAAGCACTTTAAGTATGGTTAAGAAATTGTGAGCAGGCTGTAGGATCATGCACTTCCTCCTCTGCCTGTTAAGTTCTTTACGGATCCCAAAAGGCAGGAACCTTTTGTGTTTTCCCTCCACACTGTGGGCCTACTCTGCTACTACTGGAAGGTCATGCTTACTGATCATGCAATTTCTCTAGAGTACGTAAAGTCAAGGGAAAGGCAAAACACAAACACCCCAGAGCATGCATTCTGCAAAGGTTAGAATGGCATTCAATCTACATACAGCCCTTTTCAAAACTGCTATCTATGGATGTTCCCTAACTTTCACATTGCTATTTGGTGCTTAAAGAATGATGGTAATTTAAATTCTTCTTTAACAGTTCTCAACAGAGCTGTTGCTTCTTTGAAATCTCATACCATTCTGTGAGAGTGCCATGCCACTAGTAAGTTTTTGTCACTGCAGTGAGCACTAGTGAATTCTTAGGTGGTAGAAGCAAGAGAGAGTGTATTAACTACAAAGGAGAAAATATTAGCCACACAAGTGTGAAAAGCTATCACTGTTATACCTGACTCCTCCTGAACTGTTTCAAGTAATAGCGGTTTTTGTTCTAGATTCTGCACCACAATTGTTTTTTCTTCCTTCTCCTCTTCTTTTATTGGGCTTATGTCAAACTTTTCAAGAACATGTATGGCTAAAAAAAGTTATGCATTCGTTTTAAAACTGTTAAGAATAAAAGGGAAAGACTACTAGGACTACATTTGCTGGCAAATCTTGCCTTGCCCGAATGCTAACCTTACAGAGTATTTATTATTCCTTATCTTAAGCTTTTAAAAATAAGATTCCAGTAATATGTTTCAATAAATCATGCACTACACAAAGACAGATACAGCATAAAATTGCTATTGATTTATTTAGAAAGGTTGCATACTTTTGTGTATGGTATGGTTAGTTCAGCGACTATCATGTGGGGGCTTATATTATTGATATTAGCCTTTAGGATCTTAATATTCTCAACAGGGGAGAAAGCAGAAAGGAATGTTAAACCACACTCATATGAGAAGCTGTCACACTTGTACCTGACTGTTTTTCTAATGATTCCACTAATTTTGTTTCTGGAACAGGAACTTTAAATACTTCAAACTTCAGCTCTTCCTCAGTCACTATTTTTTCAAAATTCTCAAGCGTATCTTTCGCTAGAAGAATTGCACAGTTAATAAACCGCCAGTAAGATTTCAATTTTTAAAACCCTCTAGGTTGTATCAAAGCTTTACTCAAAGCAGACCCATTTAAATTAATGGACCTACATAAGTTGTTGTCATTGTCGGTGTTTACTGTTCATTGGATTTCTTACCTACCCTTCACCCTAAGGTTCCAGAAAATGCTACAATAATATAAAAATACGTTATTAAAACAGTTTTAAAAAATAATTTCAGACTAACGGTGTGGGACCTAAAATCTCTCTCTCTCTCAGGTGTCAAAGGCCAGGGTAAAGAGCTGGAGCTTTAGCGTATGACAAAAGCTATACTGCGAAAGTGCCAGCTGCACCTCTGTATGGAGAGAATTCCATAGATTAGAGGTTGCCACAGAAAATGTCCTCACCTGGATCACCAACCTTCAAACTTATGAGGGTGAAAGAACTACCAAGGCTGCTGCTGCCTTTTGACAATCCTAACACTTGATATATTAGTCATGTCCATTAATTTCAACGGGTTTACTCTGAGTATTACTAGCACTGGATACAACCCTCCCTCTAAAATGCGAAAGTCCAATAGTCAGCCAACAGGCAGAGCTTTAAAAAAAAATTTTACCTATATGAAGAATTTAGTGTATTAGTGGTACAATCATTATGGTTATATTGTTCTTATTTACAACAGAGGCACACATCTGAAGAGAATACAGTTTGTCTAAAGTCACTTAAGAAGTTAGATCCCCATCACAACTCCACCACCTGCACACTAAAATAAGTACAAAGAGCATGCTTTTGTATCAGCTAAGATGTTGTTCTGTAAGAGGCCACATCTCTCAAGTACTTTTGTTCAGCCTTATAGTATGCAATGTTAATATTGTGCGCAAGAAATGATTCTCCAGTGCTCAAATAATAAAAAACCCCCCACTAGATTTCTAAAATGAATTCATGCAGAAAGAAATGTACAGGGATAAACCCTACTTCATTTGTATAAAGCTAAAAAGGAGCTCCCAATACCAATAAGCAGAATGCTCTGATTAGATCCTGTTGATAAGAATATAACAGAATAACATGAAAGGTTAGCGTGAAGAAGCCAAACTGAAAACTAGTTCAAGACCCATTGTAAGAGTCTTTTCATTACGACAGAAATGTGCTCCGCTAACATAGCAAATGCAAATGTATATTAGATGAGAAGCTATGCAGTTTCTAAGTATCAGTTTTTGGGGAAAGTATTATGAAAAATTATATGTCTTTAGAGACACACTTAGGTTTTCGTAAGAAACTTAAGGCCTCATTAACATTAATTCTGAAACAACTGAAAGAAGCAAGTGTGTCCTATACACCTGGGAGAGTTTGAATACAATTTTAGGGTTGCAAATCTATTATTTTCCAGCACAGCAATTACAAAGCTCTCAATCTGAGAATTCAGATGTGGGGTGGTGAGGGGCAGGAGTGGGGGGAGACAGCTCCATCTCAAGTTCTTTTCTTTCCATTCCATTATGTTGCAATTTGATACAGCATGAGCAAATATTTGTATTTCAGTCACCTGACAATTAATTCAAAGTGCAAAGCATTTTTGGCAGCCCTCTGAAATCTATGCTACTGCTGATGCAAGGGCTTTTACGGAGTGAAGTACAGAAGTGGCCAACTGTGTTCTGACCAGTTAAGACATTGTTTTATTTCTCTGAAGGGGGAAAAACGGGTGCCAGAACATACGAAGCATTTCAGATTCAGATAAGATGTCTCAGCTCATGAAAGGATAGAAAAGGCACCGCAGAGGCAAGAAGAGAGAGAGAATCAGAGCTACCCACAGCGATACCTGGCTTCTCTCGAATTTGTTCCACAGGTTCTGATTCCGGAACCCCAACCAACACCACATCCTCCTGCTTCTCCTCCTCTACGGGTTTGAACTCTATTTTTTGAGAGCCACGTTTAGCTGAAGAAATTGTGTACATGTTACAGAATATTCAGGATATAGTATATATAAAGAGAACATTGTAGATTTTAGTCTGGATATAATTATTGTTTGCTCTTATTCTTTGTTGTTGGTTCTTCAATTTGAGTTTCAGCAGGGCAATGATGGAAAGTGGAATTTTGCCTCATTCCAAAATAGTTTACAATTTTATCTCAAATTGTACAGCTGTTAGTTAGAATTAACAGGATGCATTCAAAGGCACACCATTTAATTTGGGGGGATAATATAAAAGCTACCTTTATGAACGTTCAGAATTTTAGAGTCCAGTTCTTACATTATCTCATCAGCTTGGGATTCATTACAATCCCAATCATGCCTTGTCCCATGTAACCTTGGACCAAATGTGAAGAGCCTATGTTGTGACTTCTCACACCAGCATCAATGCTCTTAGAAACCGGCTCCTCACATTTCCCAACAGAGAAGCCATGGAGTTGCAGTGGCACCCATGTGTTCAGGATGTGGTAAGAACTGTGTATAAGTTACTGAGTTCTACATTCTTTCTTCCCCTAGGGCATATACCATGGACAACCTCGTAAAACAAATTAATTTAATAATTTTTAAAAGAAAACACCACTTGATAAAGAAAAAACCTTTAAACGAATATGAACATCTGAAAACCAAATTAAACCGAAGCTCTGAGCAGAATCTGTAAACAGAAAATCTACAGATTAAGACTGGTATAAGGGGGTCCCTATAGCAAAGCAGGGAAGTTTAGATACTCACCGCCATCAAGACTTCTAGAGGCCCGTTTACTTGCTGTCCGTTCAAACTGTGGTGCAGGTCTATCAATCAGGGCACTAGCTTGTCTTGTCTGTGCCTGTGTCCGACCACTGTATCGGAATTTAGAACCCAGTACCAGGAACCTGCTCTTGGGAATTGCTTCAGTGGATGTTAGCCTAAAATGCATGTGAATATTTCCACATTACTCATCTCCAACTAATAAACCAATAATGACGAGTCAAATAAGATCCAGCGTGGTGGCAATTATTTGCATAAGATAAACCCATAGGAACTTAAATTGTATGAGTTAAATCATGGTGGCCATCACAACCCCAATGGTGTCACCAAGTGCTCCCCCTATATTTCCCCCACATATGAGTACCATTCACTCATATGAGAAAAATAAACAGCTGCACTTAGGGTAGCAAGCCATGGGGAAAGGCCACAGCTCAGCTGTTTTGCATGCAGAAGGGCTAGGAGGAACTGCTACCTGAAACCCAGGGGAACCTACTGAGGAAGGTAAATCAATAGTCTGCTTCTGTATAACGCAGCTTCCTATAATCTTAGCATTACATTGAATGAAGACAATGACTCATCCAAGATGGTTCTGAGAAAGTCATGTGGAGATCTGAACCCACGTATCCCTGGTTCATCCACCCTACTGTACCACAGTGGTCCTCAGTTAATTAAATCCCTTTATGAGCACTCATTCCTATTACCACATTCTCATTTCTTCATTCTTTCAATGGTAAAAGTTGACTACCTACATTTTATTAGCGTCTCCACCCCCATCGTTCAGCCCAGACACTGAGATCCAGCGCCGAGGGCCTTCTGGCGGTTCCCTCATTGTGAGAAGTGAGGTTACAGGGAACCAGACAGAGGGCCTTCTCGGTAGTGGCACCCGCCCTGTGGAACGTCCTCCCTTCAGATGGGAAGGAAATAAGCAGCTATCTTCTCTTTAAAAGACATCTGAAGGCAGCCCTGTTTAGGGAGGTTTTTAATATTTAATGCTGTATTGTTTTTAACACTTGATTGGAAGCCGCCCAGAGTGGCTGGGGAAACTCAGCCAGATGGGCAGGGTATAAATTATTATTATTATTATTATTATTATTATTATTATTATTATTATTATGCATTTGCAGATTAATGGCCTTAGCTCAGTGGCAGATCATCGCTTTGTGTACAGAAGGTCCCCAGAATGTCCAGGTAGGGCTAAGAAAGACTCTTGCCTAGAACCCTGGAGAGCTGCTGCCAGTCAGTGTAGACAATACTGAGCTAGATGGACCAAGGGTTTGACCACTAGGTGTAAGGCAACTTCCTATGTTCCTGTTTTCCTGTGCAAATTAGAGGCTTCCTTCCCAACTCCTGGCAATGTATACCAACAACTGGAATAAAAACGTACAGCTTTTACACACACACACACACACACACACCATTTGTCATATTGGATGGGGGAAAAGAAACATACCTGAAAAATGTATGATGCTCAACACAAACTTTCCACAGCTTCTTAGCTGCCCGATAACTAGGAAGCTTGAATCCAATTGTACTTTCATATTGTTCATGCTGTAGAGAGCAACAGTACAGAGTAAGTTTCAAACTATGTTTGAGGACAGCCTCACATAAAGTGCATTGTATCAAGCCAGAAAACTATCATGTTAGACCTCTGTCCACTGCAATACAATTTGGACAATCTGCAGAACAGTTCATCTGCTCTGTCAATATTTTTCTTAGACAGAAGTCAGATTTTTAAAAAAGGAATGAAAATAGTATATGACTCCATAGCTTACCTCGCCAGGTCGAATTTTGATAAAAAAGCTGCTGCGCTTGTAGGAAATCTTCAACACTTTGGGCCAAGGGAAACGGTTGATTCTCAATTTATCTTTGTACACAAGAAGGCCACTGGAGCAGACTCCCAAAGTAATATCCACACCTTCCAAGTCCTACAAAAGCAGAGTTCGGAACACACTTCACACAGTTGGCAAATCCACTTTTCAGCATTCAAAGCACTCGCCCTCTATGCCCCTTACTCATTTCTCGGGCCCCAGAATCCGTAGTGAGATCTTCTGTTACTTGATTTTTATGATGCTACTGAATCTGTCTCCCCACTTTTCAAACATTCAACAGCCAGAAATCACTAACTGCTTAAGCATTCCTCCCAACATGTATTTGCAGACATGACAACTCTTTCCACTACCTCTTATATGAAAAACTCTCCTCCCTAAGTGTCCTGTACTGCATTATCTTCAAACAATTGATTATCAGGGGGACCTCTGTAGGTCCTGTCACTGACAATCACTGTCCCAGACGGAAGAGCAATGACAAAAAGGCCATGAGCAAGTTTATTTATAAGTCCTAGGGTAGAAAGAAAATTGTACTTAGGCTATATATACACACTACCAGGAACTGACTTTTCTACTCACAAAAATAGAAAGATTCAAGTGGAAATAGAATAGATGAGTGAAAAACTTCCACCCCCGGACAAGCTAATTTTTTTAAAGAAACTAGGATACTAGTACACCCAGCAGTCACAGTTGTGCTCTGATTATTTAATGATTGGCTCAGTACAAAAGCATCAATACTAAAAATCTTTCCAGTCGAGTTTTTATTGACCATCTCATTAAGATTATTCTGCCACACAGTGACAAATTTAGATCTTTTCAGAAAATACAACTCACCTTTCTGAACCAAAGGCTACTAATGCACAATCAACTATAAAAAACCAATTTTAAAAAACTTTATCTAGCAGCATAATACACACAGGCCAATAAAATACATTTAATATGCTCCATGCCCTATAGCAGGTCTCACAAACTCAAAGCAACTGGGTATGATGGAACATCTCCTGCAGAATCCAAGAGATTTTAGAGCAATGATGGGTTCTAATGAAACTCCCTCCTTTGGGTAGAGAACAATGAGGGTGTACAGGCTAGCAATCAAATACATGTCTACTCAGAAGTAAGCCCCATTCAGTTTAATGGAACTTACTCCTAAGTGTGTACAGGATTGCAGCTTATGTCTTTGTGGGACAGTCACTCAGATACACTACAGAATGAAATGTGACAGCAGATTCCATAGGAATGAATTCACCCCAAAGTATCCAACAGACCCTTATCTATAAATTGAAAGATATACTGATTTGGTTACTATGTGGTTGTAAACATCAAATACATAGCAACCATTTTTAAATGGTCAAGAATGTTATTTCTGAATGAGGTATGAACTCTGTCATCTGTAGGGCGGACACCACATTTTAGGCTGTAAACCCATTCCAAGTATGATTAGATTAACTAGATCACATGAGGAATTCCTTGGCTTCAACCTCTGTTGCAATAATCCAAAACTCTCATGCCTAGCCATGAACCAGTACCATACACATAGTTCTCAGAGAACAAACCCAACACCCTATACATCAAAGATATAGGGGAGGAGGCAAGATCCATTGGAACAAGTGCTGAGGATCACCTGGAAGGAATCTCCAGAGGGAGATTTGCTGAAGAACCATCAGTGTTGTTAAAGGAGGAAGTAAAATCCCACCCCCAGCCCTTGAGAATGCCAGTGCCAAAAGGTCCAAGTCCAGGTTGAAGAGTAACAACACAGCATGTGTCTATGGATCTAGAATAGAGGACTCACTGAGAGCAAGCTGTGGTCGAGGAGGCCACTGTCCATTTGACTTGGAAACAACATAGGTCTCTGGCTTCTTGAACCAGGACCTTGTCTCCTCTGCCTGCTGTGTTGTATCCTTGCCTGGATGGATTTGACCTGGGACTGTTACCTGCCTTTGTCTATGGATTACAGTATGGTCCTTTGCTTGTTTTGGACACTGCTGGAACATCATCCCAGCTCTCCTTTGTGAATATCTTGGGAGAAGACTTATACTTCTCTGGATGGGATCTTAGACCCTGAGGGGCACCTACTGGAGCATGATAAAAACCAAGAACCCTCCCTACTCACGGTATAGAGTAGGAGGGAGAAGCTGAAAACCAAGGGCTTTGCACATTAAAAGTAAAAATATTATAATATGAAACAAGTATTTTCTTCTACCTTGGCGTGATGAAGATCAACTCCGTACATAGACAGCTTTTTGGCATTCTCAAGAAATTCCAGATCAGCTTGAGCAGGAGTCATACATCTACAGAAATATAATGGAAATGATATAGCAAGCCCACTATTTGCTTATTTCGCAGGGTGGTTTTAAAAAAAATAAATCAATAGCAGATACTACAGTACATGCATTTATCAAAAGAAATAAAAAAATGGATCCTGCAAATCTCTTGTTTTTTTAACCCTTCAGTGAGTTCTTTAGCACTAGAATGGTAACTTTCTAAAATAATTATTATTATTGTTATACAACATCCTAGGAATTATCTATTTGCTACAGATTCTCCAAAAGAGGTTAGCTTGCAAGAATGTGGTTAACAAATTAAACTAGACAAACTAAAGAAAACAGAAACATATGGCCAAAGGCTACCAGAAAAATGTATCTCAGATATGTATACAATAAAAACACTGGAACAGTTGGGGAGTAAAAAAAAGTAATAAATCAACAAATCAGTTAAGGTTACAAACTTATGCATGGCTTCCTGGGAGTGAACTTCACTTAACACAGTGCCAGTTTCTTGAGTAACCAGGCTTAGAACTAAGCTGCAGCTCTTGAAAATTAAAAGCAAGGGCATACGAAATCACTTAAGGGAAAAGACATGCTAGGGACAAGTAAATATGGAGTTATGTGAACTTATGCTCAATATGAGGCTGTTTTCTGTCTTGAACTTTACTAACAAACTTCATCTCAGTGGTACAGCAAGACAGCGCTTCACAGATGCTTTGTTTAAATGTTTAAACCTCCCACCTCCTTTCTAGTCTTGCTGTGTATTCATGGAACAGAAGGACTGGAGTATTTATAGAAGTTATTCCTAACAGTATGAGACGTCTCTTCCAGCCATATGGTGCATTGAGAATTGAGCCACAATCTATTACTGAAAAGAGTTTCAAAATACACTTCAGGGTAACTGTAACAAGTATTGTTATAAAATATTTTTTACCAAGCTCAAGTATCAAAGATGCTTAGAAATGAGTCTTAAATCACACCCAGTGCAAAGTTCCATGTCATTTTTTTATGTTAATTAAACATAAGTCCAATTGAAGATCCATACACAGGGGTTTGAATAATTCCCAACAGTAGCACAATTAAGGGATGCTTCACACATGAAATGTTTTGGACAAAAGATAATCTCCAATTTGGGGGGGGCATGTTTGAAGGCCTTGAAAGTATTTTGCAAATGTCAGATGCTACTTCACAGAACAGGTTTCAAATACTTGTACATGTCTTCACACTTGCACGTTCTTCAACTTTATCTTATTTTAATTTTTTTTTTTGGTGCATGCAACTTAGAACAGGAAAAGCCAATATGGCCCCCTCCAGATGTTGCTGCCAGCATGGCCAATGGTCAGGAATGGTGGGAGTTGCTGTCCAACAACGTCAGGAGGTCACCATACTGATGATCCCCGACTCACAAGAAACAAATGAAGAAAAATCTGCTTCCTGACCCCTGCAGCAGTCTCAATGCTAGTCATCAGACTTAGTTTCTGGGGTACCAATTGTTACTGGGGACCTGGATTTTTGCACCCCTATTCACAGTTTTCTTTTGCATAGATCCTATTTCCCTTTAAGGTTATATGAAATTTCTTTTTAGCATATTAATTTTATTATTTCAATTTCTATTCAGCCCCTCATTGATCCAAAATCCCAGGGAGGTTTACAATATGTATCATAAGCATCAATAAAATGAAGCTAATAACAATGTAAACATTAAAAAGTCATACAAAAATGCTAAATTTAAAATTACCTATAGGTCTTATGTAGTTCCATGACCTTGTCTTCCAGTTCCTTTGTCTGATTTGGGGCCAGCTTAAATTCACTGACATAATCTGGGCTATGAAGATCTGGGTCAAAGTCTCCTAGTTCTGACTGGATTGTGTAAGAACCCAGCAAAGCTAATGTAGCAAAGGAGCAAGGAAGCCGTCCACTGAGAATGTCTTTTCTTAGCTGGAGACACAAATAGTACCTACAAAGGAAGAAAAGAAAGCCTCAGAATGGGGAATTCAAATTCTGATGACAAAACAGTGGATGTTGGTGCTGGCTAGCACCACAACAGTGTTCTTCATTAGAAATATGTTAGTGTGCTTCTCGCTTGGAACAGTCTACCCCTACTTTCATATGACTGCAAATTGTACCAGGCCATATGGACAGAGAACCCACATGAATAAAGTATTGTTTGTCTGTATTTAACATAGACAACGACGATCAGGTGAGGATGCTCATACTACACAATCTGGAACAGGCACTTGGTTATCACTACATAGCATAACACTCAGTCTCTTTTCTCCTCTGTTATTTACAGCTGACTGATAGCAGAAAAATAAAATAAGTTCCTCAACAAGAAAATAACACTGGACCTGTATAATGAGCAAGATCCTATATCCAATAAAATGGAAGATGGGATACAGAAGCCTCTGGGTGTGCAAATGGAGCGGACACTAGGTGTGCAGGGCAGTCAGCACCATATTCTTTTCCCAGGGGTTGATGGATTCTTCAGGTCCCTGACTGTTGCTCTGCAATTGTGCCTCCTAGCAATGAAACTAGCCTCTCGGGTCTGGGCTGGCCCTTGTACACAAATTACTCCTGTCTAAGAGGTTCCCAATGAATCCTGGTTACATCTGGTAGAGGAGATCACACCTGGAGAGGGAACCCTCTTGAGTTCTGCAGCCAAGCCGCCAAGCCACTCAACCTCCTCCTGCTACCTTTTGGCCACCACGCCATCAACCGGAAAGTGCAAGATCCAGAGATACTTTCCCTAGCATGGGACATGGACCTGCAGATCCAACAGTGCAGTCAGAGGTATGCCACTGAGCACCTGTTCTTTCCAGCACTCATGTGAAAGACTGGATACCATCCATTGTTCATTGCATGTTTAGAGCTTAAAGAGGTTTACAGTCTTAAATTTCTCATGCTCACAACTGCCTTTTTACAGGCCAGTTTTCCCAATTTTTTTTAAGTTGGAAGTATGAATGGGTTTGTAAGCTAGTATAAAGAATGGAGTTTGTTTTTTAAAGAAGGTATTACTTGTACAGGGACACAATCTATTTCCAAATTCTCTAAAATGCTCCACTGAGTTCCCTTATTACCAGACATTAAGTCAGTCATGTTACTAAGTTGACAAGCAATGTAATAACTCTTTGAATTTGGGATTCCCTGTCATTAGTTCTACATACATATACACAGGGTTGTAATTTTTTTACTGATTTTACTGTTTTATCTTTCATAAGAAATGTTGAGGGTTTTTTTACAATCAAGTAGTGTATAAATTTTATGAACTAAATAAATAATAAATATTCAAAAACAGCGTATCACAAACAGCTTTTCAAACACCTCTCTTTTCCAAAGCTGTTTGTCATGCGTCATAACGTAGCTTGTCAAACAGAAATGCAAGTTTTAGAGTCCTTAGGCTTCTGGGACTAAGCACACAGTTCTTTGAATCCTGATGAGTATTTATCAGTTGTTTTATCTTATAATTTCATTCATTATTTGTCACAGTTATATCCTGCCTCCCATTACACTTTCCTAAATTACAACATTTCTTGATTGTTAGCTTTCCTAAGAGCACTACAGACCTTGTTATGTCCTCTGTCAGCTGTGCTGGATCCGGAGGATAGAACTTGACATTGAAAGTGAAATTCCATGGGCCTCCTGCAATTAAAACCAGATTTGTTGTGAGTTTCCCTTTATAATATTGCTTTCAAGTAATATTAAATACACAATATAGATATCATGAGATAAAAATAAACACAATGAATATGACATTAGGAACACAGTCCCACTGGTATGTCTCACCTTCAACAAAGCAATGGTTCCCTGACATCCTTGGGATCTCCAGGTAGGACTGGGAAAGACTCCCTTCTGAAATCTTGATGAGCCACTGCCAGTTGGCATAGACAAAAGCTAGATGAGCTAGGTGGACTAATGGTCTGACTTAGTGTAAGACCATTCTATGTGTTCCTCTAGTGCAGGGGTCACCAACATGGTACCTACAGACACACCTGCAGAACTCCCTTGGCACCCATAGGTTTTCCTCCCCCTGCTGAAATAAGTCTTGAAAGAAACATTCTATTGTAGCCAATAGAATAGTTGCTTAGTTGCAGTGTGTATGTGTGTGTGTTGCTCATAACAGTTTATCCAGTTTGCAAATGTACACATGGACCCAAAGAGTCCATAACCCCTGCTCTAGTAGATCCTGGCCCATAGCCATGAGGGCTTTTCAGTAGTGAGCTCCTCCACATAAATGGAACTCGTTCCACACTGACGCAAGTAAATATGAATCTCTTCTGTGAAATTTTTAACAGTGGTTTAGATTAATTTGACGACTTTTCCCCTGCTGTACTACATTATGATTTTTTATGTACCAGCTATAATTTGGTAAAGTTTTTATTAAATTTGTATTTGCTTCATTTCAGTACACTACCCTATGAGTGTAAACAAAAACAAACACAGCAAGTTTGCGTGTCGAGACCCCAAGGCCACCCCCTCGTTGATGAATGAGACACAAGGACACAGATATTAGGTTAATGTTATTGGGCAAATTTAGGCCACAACTTTATTGGTTACAGAATGTGAGCAGTATTGGCTTAGGCACTGGAATTGATCGGACTATATCTGACTCCTGCCTGTCACGCAGGGAGTCCTGTAAGGGTCAACCACCAGTAGGGGGAGCTCGATGAACCCCCCCCCCCCCGCCAGCAGATTGGCTGGCTGGATCTATGACGCAGCTGGGACCTCCAGGTGACGAGGGACTTGGAGTTGGGAACTGGAGCAGGACTTGGGAACTGGAGCAGATTTATCATCCCAAGATAAAGAAAAGTTAAATCAGTGGTGAGTAACATCCAGCCTACATATCTAATCAGGCCTACCAAACCTCTCAGTTTAGCCCATCAGGCCATATTGGGTGGACCACACCCAGCTATCACTCACGAGACATCAAATGTAGGGAGCGCACACCTGATTTTTCCTTTGCAGCAGTGGCTTTCATTTGGCACTGTTCAAATTTGGTGCTGGATGCAAGCTGTGTTGACAATGGGTGTTTTAACCAGAAGTGACTTGCAAGTCCACCCTTAATTTTCAATGATGTTGCTATATTCTAAATTTAAACAATTCCTACTTTAAAAAACATAACCTATACAAACTGTCCTCCTGCAGAAAAGCAACAGTTTTATTAAAAGAAAAACTACATAATATGGAAAACAGAGGACTTGCACTCTGTTTAAATTTGTCCTGATCTATTCTATCACCCTTACATGAACTCCAGCAATGCTGAGTGCTTCTTTTGATTGCATGCCAAGGCTATAAATATCTACCATTTCTTTTATAAAAAACAGACTTGAGCCACTTACCATGAACTTGTTTTTTTATCTCTTTGGCAGCATCCAACCATGTCTGCAAGAAAACAGTAGCAATTAGTCATATACAGTCTGACAACAGTTGCAAAGAATATGGCCTGAAAATGTACTGTCACTGAGTTAAGTAGCAACCATCATTGGATGCCAATTGGGTTATCTTAGATTGCAAAAACACTGCATATAGGATTAATTAAAATTTGATCTTTGGGGGCACTGACATAATCAATAGATTAGGCATTTAACTATGGACAAGCAGCCATGGTTTTATTTAGGCACAGTTAATTTTACTCTGACAGCCAGACTACAACAAACATTAAATGTGGGTTTGCAATTAACATGCATGGTTTTTTTAAATGGTTATTCAAAGCTACTTGGGGATTGATGATTATTGGGATTGTAGCAGGCGGGGAGGATAATCTAATCCTTTTTTTCCATGCTGTAGACATGAACAAAAAACCAAAAAAAAACCTCTCCTCTGAAGTTGCTATGTGCATTGGGAGGAAATCTTTCATTGCCACCAAAGGAAAATTTCCTCCAGATACAAATACAACTTCAGAGGAGTGGTTCTATCAGGACCACAAGCAGGAGAAGAAAGGATTAAACTCCCCAACTACCACCATCTGTAGCAATCCGGACAATTACCAGTGAAATGATGGTGCCATTTTTGCTTCACATTGAGTTATTATATAGTATTTGAAAAACTCATTACATAAAAGACACAGAGCTCTAGTCCATGAAAACATAGACATACCTATGCTTTTGATGAATAAAAACTAGCCTAAATCACCCCCTGGCAATAATAAAAAGTGGCAAATTAAAACAAATTAAGAACCAGCGGAACCCAAACCTTACAAAATAAAACCTATTTACTTGGCAAAGAAAACGTAGTTAAGATGTTGCCCAGCAGGCCTCCCTAGGAAGAAAAACAAAGCTATCTTTCCACTGGCAGCATTTGGAAGTTCCCAGTTCGGTCACTAAGATTACTATTCTATGGCTGGCAACTGGAACTGGGTGCACATCTGGTCTTCCTGGCTCACAACCATAATATTTCACTAATATGAACTCATACAGTAATCTTGAAGATTGACATATATAAATAATCTCTTACAAGATGCTTGGTGGGTCTCCAAGTGGTTCAAAGTTCTCTGAATTTGCCTCACTTAAACAGCTTACTGACAGAATGTGAGTTCAAAGTTATTTCTGCCATACTACGGCATTAGGCAAGTTAGTAATTAGGAAAATGAACATCCATGCAGCTGTAATTGCTTCTGGAAAGTGTCATTAAAAAAAACCCTTAACTCGAAATATCTTTTAGGAACCAGTTATTTCCACACGGTGTCTGCACAGAAAGCCATGGTTAATGGTTTATCATGAACACACAGACCGCTCCCATGTTGCTCCTTGCCAGTGCTCAGGAGCAACAACTATGACTCTTGGCTTAGTGTTGCATCCAAACCAGGGATTGAGGTTTGTATCATTAAAACAAACTATCATTAGCAAGTCAAGACGAAACCTTGGCTTCGGACCTTGGTTGGTTTGGAGTGAAACAAATCACAATCCCTGGTTCAGATGTAGCGCTTGTGATGTAGTGCTTGTGATATAGCACTTGTGATATTTTTGCTCCTGCTAGTTAACTTGGGGGGGGGGGAGAGAAAGAAAGAGAGAGAAAAGAGAAAGAGAGAGAGAGAGATGGGGGCGGGAAGAGATCAAAGCAGGAATGATTTGCATATTCATGGTAAACCATTAACTGTGGTTTACCACTATGTGTCGAAGTAGCCAATTTGTCAGCTGCAAAGTTTATGCTACTTCAAGTGCTTTTCTGGTCACCATTAAAAAAAACAGCCTTGATTTTGTGATTACAACATAATATGGCAGTTCAGTGGACTGTTTATTTATTTGAGCCATACTTTTACATGTCCCTGTAAAACCTTGGCCACAGCTTATGACAGAGAGATCTTATACCACAAATCTGTGCTCAGACTACACAATAAGCCAAAACACGGTTTAACTGCTACACCAAAGGGAGGTGGAACAGTGAGAAGCAAAATGGGTGTGATCCCTGGGAGCCAGTGCATTCATGCTAAGTCATAGTTTGGCTTAGCATTATGTAGGATGCAGCCTTGCTGTCTTTAGAAAACACTTTTGTTTCTTATGCCTATACTGTAGTTTGTTCAAATAGTGTAAATATAGTGAATACATTAATAGTGCAATCCTATAAATGCCTGATCAGAATTTAGTCTTACTGAGTTCAGTTGGAATGACTTCCCAGTTGTTATTATTATAAAGAATTTAGCCTCTGCAAATCAGTTACTCAAAACTGCTAAGCATTTACATTTTGATAATAGCACTTTTGGCTCTTGATACCAGGCAGTACAATACTCCGGTACTGTGTACAGAAACTAGAATGAGGTTACCTGTTTCATTTTCACGTGACTTAAGCAGGATTTAGAAATCAGGTCTAGTGAGGTGAAAGAATAGCCTACTTATCCCTTAAGCTCATCTTTCTTAGCCCACAACATTTTACTCTAAATGTAATTGGTACAGTTATGGTTAGGTTTAATATGAAGTACTTTGCCATCATTCTAATTGATTGAAGTGTTACAGAATCCACACAACTGAGCACAAAGGCCATTCATATTAACTGTTGTGGATCTGCAATTTTGCAAGCCAGGCAATTTTTTTTAGAACATGCAAATGCTTATGCTGCAACTGTTGGCTTTGCACAGCAATTAAAAAAGAAAAAATCCAAACACGGCCGTACAGTCTCTGAATGCAATCATGCATGCATAAAACTCATTCTGTCTGACTTAATCAAAAAGACAATGAGGAGTCTGGGTAATTAATGATACATTTATCCTTTTATTATGTCAGGAATCGGTGGGAAATAATGCTCTCTTACAGGAAAGCATTAAGTTCTACAGAAACTCTTCCAGTGCTTCAAAGATAAACTATTAACTTTTGCTCTCTGGATCACAGTGTGGGGGGGAAATCCCTTTCTTGGAAATAAATTATTTCTCACATGCAAGAACAAAAGATGTTATTGCTGCACACAGTACTATATACATACATACTATAAGCTCATTAGAGTTGCACATGCAGCTGTTGCATACCTGCCTACAATTCCCATATTTGTTCAAATGACCAACAAGAACTACCCATGAATATATGCCTTCTGTCATTGACAAAGAGGCATGGAGAGAATGGAAGTAAGAGGTGTTGTCCTCAGTGTTCACTTCAAGTGCAGGAATCAATCTAAGATCCACCTGCAGACTTCTACATTTTGCCAGCAACATCAAGCTCACAGGTAAAGTAAATGGGTCCTATAATTCCTTTATTTGTACTCATTAGATCTGTGGTGATATACATAAATTGATCCAAGACTGCCATGAAAAGACATTTTGATTAGTCATAATACAGCCATCTTCAACTATAGGTGCTCTCTTCCAGGAGTCTATCTATGGGCTGTGTGTCTCTTGGACAGCCCAGAATATTCTGTTTAAAGAGTCATCTACATCTTAACCATAATATTTCCTACTCCATTTGCAACACAAGGGGGCGTCTAGTTTTAATGCCATCTTTCAGCACTGATTGGATCAAAATCTCCAAGTGACATTAAATTCTACAGCACAGGCTTAATTGGATAAGAATGAACAATGTAGAATGCCTCCACAAAAGATGTCTCTCCTCCCACTTCAAATACAGCTTTGCCCTGCAGAGGCATTTCCAAAACAGTTGGAGAGAGATGCTGTCCACGGTACTGACTGTCGAGAAAATCCTTTATGTGTGGAGCATTATGTGGTTCCTGCATATTTTAGCACCTTTCAGTGTTAAAGCTAGCTTGTGGAAACTTCCATCAGTATGAAGTCAGACTAGAGAAGTAGGTATTACCTTTCTTTTCAATATGCATTTCAAAGTTTTATTTCTGTTTTCCCAATACAATTCCTTCTTTAATTAAATGCTTTAACATACAATCCTAAGCAGGTCAACTCTCTGTTTTTGCATTCTACTTACCTTGGAGCTTGGGGTATCCCAGATGGCCAGTCCGAAGTAGTCTTCTTCCAAAAGATTGAGGTGATCACATACTTTCTTAAGAAGATCCTGCCCTTTGGCATGTTTCTGCACATGAACACAAATCTGTCATATGTGGTCACTTTCGTTTTATGCATTCTAATATTCACATCCACAAAGTTATTGTACACAGTATGTCTACCTTCCTTAGGCGTTGACTTGAACATCATTAGCCCTTAAAATGAACACTGATCACTTTTAGATTGTTTCATTAAGATGGCTCACTTGGATGCAAAGAGAGAAAGGATATTTTGGCAGAAAAGAGACCTCATGCCGCTCAGGAAAATATCTAGGAAATTCCTTCCATTTTAGGAACATTACTTTAGGAAATGCAGGTTCCCCAAACCAGGGATACTGTAGTGATGCAAATGAAGGAGTAAAGGAAGACTTTCCTCCCTAACTAGTCTTGCTTCTGGTTTTGAATGGTTGGTGGGAAGGGAATGAAGCACTAATGAGTATCTCCTGCAAATGTACACATACTTACTTGCCTTATAAAAGCAAAACAGAATTGAGAACCTAATGGTCCCCTTGTAACATCTGTTCTGTTTGACTAGTCATCTCTTCTCTTAGAAAGTAGAAGGTCCCCAAACTCCTTTATTTATTTGATATGGTGGAAAGTAAGATGCAAGTTTGTGGTGAGGGAGTAATTCAACTTAACCAGGTAACAGGCAGGTGAATAAACAGCCTGTTTAATCTAACCAGCAGTTCGCTATAAGTTTGTACGTGTGTGTTTGGCTAAGAGCCAAACCAATAATGTCCCCTGAAGCCCCAAACACATAAATCAGCAAAGCAACATTCTTTGTTTGCCAAGGCTTGAATTTCTATGCTGCAACAATGCCTTGCCCTCAGCTAACAGACCCCATTAAAAATACTCTAAATAGCTGCTTTATACTATCAGAACATTGTCTATTTTGGTTAAGAAAAGTTCTCCAGGATTTCAAACTGGGTTCCTTTACTCAAAGACGCTGGAGAGTGAACATGGGACCTTATGCAAGGTTAGCATGTGTTCTACTGCTGAACTATGGCTCCTTACCACATGCAACAGCATGTCCAGTAGCTTCTACATCATTGCAAGAAGCTAAACCCCCTTCTACGCTCTGCACACAGGATGAAGATCTAAAGTTTATAAACACAACACTCACGTAAAGCCACTGTTGTATTAGCAGGCAGAAGCTAATCTTATGCAATAGTAATAGTATCATTAGTGTTGTACATGGATGAACTGACCTAATTATACAGGATCATTTAAGGTAACTGTTTTGCTCAAGCAGTCATGAAAACCCAGCCAAGATACGTATCTGCCCTGAGATTTAACTAGGGAACCTGAGATCATCTTATGGAAAAGGAGAGACTGTGATGCATTTGACACTTGAACCCTTTCAATTTCACTCTGTAAAATTGTATTATTGTTAGTAGTAGTAGTAGTAGTGGTAATATTCCTGATAATTTCCTCAAATCAAGTGGGCCAAAAGTCTAAACAAAATACTGCTACTATTACCGTCTTCTAGACATTACTAAGCAATTTATATTAAAACTGCATATTGTATTCTTTAAACTATATTAATATATTGTGACAGTGTTAAAAATCGTTTTTCTTTTTAATAATAAAAATAGATAAAGATATGCTTACATCCAGGGAACACTCAAAAATCGTGTCATCCAGCAAAATAATCTTGCAGTGCATGTTGTTTCTGGGCCTTCTGGCTGTTTTCTGAGAACCTTTTAAGTCTTTGTCTGCTTTCACCTTGGTATTCTCCTTTTTTTCGTCCACCTGCTCCCCCTGCTCTCCTTCTTCCTTAATTTCAAGATCTTTATTTTCTGGATCTTGATCTTGATCTTCTCTCCTATCTTCCTGAGCAGGCTGAAATTAATGGATAAAAGTTAGCAATTTTGAACCAAAACACAAAAGTGGGTCTATTCTGAGTAAAACATAAATGTTTACAACCCATAGAGAAAAAATAGGGCATAGCCACAAGGAGAAGCTGAGAAAGTTCTGCTTCCATTTTAGTACTTTAGTCTTTCTGTTTTAGTGGGGGACAAGCTAGGTTCATAAGCCATACTTTTCTCTAAGCTTACTGTACATGGCCATGACTTCCAAAACTAGCAAACTACAGTTAGCACCGTGCCTCCATGTTTTAATTTGCAACCACAGTTTAAAGGATTGGAGACAATTCTAAACACAGTTTGACAATTCATATACGTTGGAGAAAACCAAGAGATGTTAGGGGTTATTAGCATACAATAGGGGAAGAAGGTGCATAAAGGTCTATAGGATATTCACAAGCCTCCAGACCATGGTTTGGAGGACTGGGGTTGTTGTTTTGCAAGCCTTCAAAAGCTTCTTTAATGCTTTTTATATTTTTAAAATTCATACATATAACTGGAAACTGGGAAAGAGCATAAAATGTCAAAAGCTGGTTATATAGGTAATGTATAAATTTCCTTTTATTAAGCTACTTTGAGATTTTTGATTAAGTAGTATATAAATCTAACAAAATAAATAATTATATAAACTAGAACCTGCTGACGTGTTTACCTTAATCTTTGGAACGTATTACAATTTGCAATAGTTTAAACCTCTTACCAATTAGATACTAAAGGTTGTATCTAACATTAGCCATATTTAAATAGACCCACTGAAATTAATGAATATGACTAAATTGGGTTCATTAACTTCAATGGATTTACTTCAAGTAGTACTTACCTGGATACAAATCTGAGGCTGCAGTTCTAGTCACATTTACTTATTAAAGTCACAAGTGTATGAGCAGGCTGCACATGTCAGCATGTTCTTGAATGTCTATTAATCAAGTTAAAGGTAAAGGTACCCCTGACCATTAGGTCCAGTCACAGACAACTCTGGGGTTGAGGCGCTCATCTTGCGCTATAGGCCGAGAGAGCCGGCGTTTGTCTGCAGACAGCTTCCGAGTAACGTGGCCAGCATGACTAAGCCGCTTCTGGCAAACCAGAGCAGCGCATGGAAACACTGTTTACCCTCCTGCCGGAGCGGTACCTATCTACTTGCACTTGATGTGTTTTCGAACTGCTAGGTGGGCAGGAGCTGGGACCGAACAACGGGAGACAGAAAACTAGTTTGTGTCATATTTACCTGTGTTTCTGCACTGCTCAATGAGTGAAGATCTAAAGATGGGTCAGTCCTGAGCTCAGGTTCAGGAGCTGCTATTGGGGCTTTCAGCAGAATCTCCTCATTGAGATCGAGGTCTGTCTCTTCCTGGCCTCCTTCACCAAGATCCTTTGTTTCTGCCTCGTTACCTTCTTCCTCAGAGACCTGGGATTTGGGCCTCTTGAGGAATGATGAAAACAGGCGTGACAGGCCCCGACTTTCAGAGGTGCGCTCTTTGTTCTTGCTCTGGTCCTCTCGTGTAGGCGTGTCACCATTGGATGCTTTTAGCTTCTTCTTTGACTGATTATCCCCCTCAGGTGCTTTCTCCAAGAAAGCTTCCTGTGTTCCTGTTTCAGCAGCTACCTCCTCCTCTTTTGGCGGCTGCTGCTTGGGAGTCTCAGCCTCTGCCACTAAACTCTTTTCAGTTGTCATGTTTCTGTTGGCAGAAATGTATAAGAAATTTAACTGAATAAATGCTATGTAATCACAAAACCACTGCAAACTGATCACAAAGCTCCAAAGGTAACAAGGACCACTAATAAGGGTCTCCTGGTGTCCGCTTATCGAAGCTGCAATTAATAATGGGAGCAGCAATTCTTGTTGTTCGAAACTATTTTTACATACAAGTATAGCCTTGCATGCAAGTGCACATTGTTATGCTATATAAACATCTAGCTAGTTTTGTTACTTCAAAAATGTCTAGAATTATCATTTGCAATTATGATCACAGAAGGAGCACAAAGGCAGATGACCAAATCTGCCAAACTGGGTGCTAAATTACAATCAAGAGCACATAAACTGTGTGAAATAAATAAAATGTTGTCATCTTAGAAATCAATATTAGAAGGTCGGTATCAGAACTAGCCTACTGCACAGCAGGTATTTGTTGTTGTGGAACTGTTCTTGCCAAATGCTCAGGGACTCCGCTCTCTGAGAGCATTCACATTACCTCAAACACACTTTCGACTATACTGCATTCTCCCTCTCCTAAGACAGAACAAATGCAGTTCCACACAGAAGTGAATAACCTTTCAGGTCCAGTAAGCCAGACCTTTAACTGTCCCCATCCTGAAGGCCAAGTCTGACAGGTGGGTAGGTGTGACAATCACCTGTTCATCACTGTTTCACTACAAACATTCCCCACAAGTAATTGATGGCACATTACAGCTCCAGTTAAATTCAAATATTGGTAGAGAAGAGTTTTTGAACCTCTTTATGCTTTTATCCAAAATGCATGGGGCATCAGCATGGTGCAGGTGCACACGTGCCTGCGGAGGCCTTTCCTGGCAACAACAGAGTCACACACCCCTCCCAAAATAGACTTAAAACAAGAATTCTTTTGCAGCAAATAGAACAGGATACAGTATGTGCCTAGTTACAAGTTGTGTATATGGTCCTTTGTAAACTGCTTTGTGGTTTTTTGAAACAAGTGATACATAAATTTTATGAAACAAAAAAATTGAAATAATAAATTAGTTTCTGGGCCTGAAAATGGTGCCAATCTGCCCAAATGCATTGTGACTGATCAGAGTAATTTGTCCAAATTTTGGTGACCTGTTTGAAAAGTGGTCACCCCTAATTTTTAACTATAGGCTGATTCAGACATAACCTGGGTCACACATAATGCTGATCCAGTAAACTATGTATTAGCAGATCAGGAGCAAAAGGTTTGCTTGAACATTACTTCCTCAGGCCTCAGTTTTCCTAGTTTCTGAAACCATAACACATAATATAAAAGTCTCTTCAGCTCCTGTTATTTTGTTTACATAGATTTCTACCCTATCCTGAGGACATCCAGTGAATTTCATAAATTTGAACCCAGACCTCCAAATCCAAAAGTATATTAATTCAAAAGCTAGTGTCATGCTCTATAGAATTTCATGCAATAACATTTCCAGAGGTTAAGTGAAAAACACACTTCTGTTGCAAAATCATCTATGCCTTTGAGCAATTTGACTTTATCCAGACACACTAAACAGCTGAAATCTGCCATTCTGCTTGTGTAAGCCTATCCTTGCATTTCAAGAGAGCAGGGGAAGAGTGCATCTTTCACATTTCTGAAGTGAATGTTTTCTGTTAAAGGGCAGTTAGTTCATGTAATCAGTGGCACAATGTTTAGCATGGCTGCTGAGAAAGATAAGTCACATGTGAATTATAAACGCTTATCATTTATATAGTGCATGTTAGGTTCCCAGGACTTCCCATACATTATCTTAGTAATCTTCACAACAACACGGGCCCCAATGGACTCAGCAGGACTTGCTTCTGAGTAGACAACTAGAGCACTGTACTGTAAGTTACTGCTAACGAAACAAGGGCAAGGCAGCATAAAGCCAGCATGCATTTTAGTTTAAACTTAAATGTGGATATTTTTCATTCAATTTCTATGTAAGAAACACATCTGAAATGGGACATTTCCTCCTAAATTAAATAGAGAAATGTAATTTTAGTACATCAGGCATGTTGAAGAGGTTGATCACGATTGCCCAGTTGATCGCAGGGGTATCTTAGATCTCTCCCAAAAAAGCTCAACAACTCTTGACAATGACAATGGGTAGATTACAGCTTGTTGGACATGCCTGCAGTACATGATACCCTTTACCTGTACAATCCAAACCCATCACTTGATATCATTGAGTGGAGCACTAATAGTGGCTCCCCTTTGGGCCAAAATCACAACTTATGTCAATGAAGAGTTGTGTCTTCAGTGTTCTGTTCTAGAGACAACTTCATGGAACTCCATAATACCACAGAAAGTTATAAACAGGCAGCATTCCTACTTAGTTTCAGACACCTAATATCCTGGCTTTCTCTGTTAGATGGAGAACTTGAACCCACAGCTCTAGTTCTGCTTCTCAGATGTTTTGTTGTTGTTGTTGTTTTTGAGATTCTAAATTATTGAGGTTTTACATTTTGTAGGTTTAATTTATATTTTGCATTTCATTGCTGTAAGCTACTTTGAGACCTTTATGGTGAAAAGCAGGGTATAAAATTTTAAAGAAATATAATGCCAGTTTTCTGAAAATGTGAAATCACCATTTGCAGTATTTCACCATATAATAAAACAGCTTTTCAACTCGTGCAAGTTCAGAGTCCATTCTTTACACCAGTAACAGTTATCCAGCCATCCCCAGCTACTCTGGTAGCCAATATTCGTTTTCAAATGGTATAAATTTAAATACACCTCTGAAGAAAAGTGCTTGGAAAAATAAATAAGGCTGTTTCTTATTTATAATTACACCAGATAGTGCAATGAGAGCTAAGGCGGGCTGAAGAAAGTATATGAACAAATATTTTCCAGCAACCTGCTTCCCTTCTGATATTTTGAGCTACAATTCCCATCAGCCAATGGCCAGGGATAGTATCAGTTGTAGTTCAGCCTGGAGAATCCTGCAAATAATTATACCACCATCATACTGGGCTCCCTGCTATTTAGCTTGTGTGATGG
Organism: Podarcis liolepis; assembly: GCF_965112155.1. NCBI lineage: Eukaryota > Metazoa > Chordata > Lepidosauria > Squamata > Lacertidae > Podarcis > Podarcis liolepis. The sequence goes on along the minus strand of NC_139561.1, from coordinate 69,428,826 downwards.
GACTCCATCCTAACTGTGATCAGAGAAACTCCTTTCCTTGCTAGTTTTAAAAAGGTCTTTAAACCTCACTTTTTATTGAAGCTGTTAAGAATTATTTTACCTGTCATATGTTGGATAAGCTAGATGGCCACTTTGTTGTCTTGCTGGTCTGTATATTTTTAGGATGCTAAATTGATTCTTTAAATGTTGTGATAGGTTGTGTTTATTTTATGGATTTAATAGAATCATGAAATTGTAGAGTTGGAAAAGACCCCAAGGGTAATCTAGTCCAACCCTCTGCGATGCAGGACATTTTTACCCAACGTGAGACTCAAATCCACGACCCCTAGATTAAAAGTCTCATGCTCTAATGACCGATCAATGTAAGAGGCAGAGCCTGCTTGCTTGAGTGTCTATTTCATTTGTATTCCACGTTGGGAGGAGACTACCTAAAAAGCAGCATAGAAATATTTGAAAAGAAGTGAAATAGATATGTTTCCATTCAGCCCTAGCATTAGAAAGAATGAGGGGACACAGGCAGCAGATGCTGGGGTGTGGGGCAGCATTGGCAGACACAAGGCTGTTCCTCCTGAGCCTCCTGGTTCCCTTCGGCTGGAGGATGTTTGTAGGCTGTGTTACCTGTCACACATCACTAGGCTAGTTAGCTGCCCAAAGGTGTCATACACAATACTACGCTGCTGCCAGTACTGAAATAAGATTCAGCTGCTATTCTAGTCTGTCTGAACTTAAGAGTGGTAAGGGTCTTAAGAGTGGTATCTTGTCCTTCGCCTCTGAAAGCAAAATGTCTTGGACTGGTCCTACCATTCAGCAATGTGAGGACAGAGAGAAACAGAACTATACTTTGGGCTGAATGCCAAAACAACCTGTTTTGTTATCAAATTCTATCCAATCAACTGGGGAAAATACAAACAAAAACATCATGCTTTAGAAATCTTTCCAATCTACCACTCATGGCTTTGAAGTGGGGAATGAAGTATTAGTTTATGTGCAACTGCAGCCCTAATTGCTATTTCTACAAAGTAAGCAAGACACGCCCTTAAAAAAAGCCATTTCCAGTTTTAAAAAGTAAACTTGGGACAACAAAGATTGTCGCAGGACTGTTTATACTGGCCTGTTGTAGTCACAGGATATACAATTTATAGCTGGGGTTTGCTTAGATAAATTAATGTCTCTAAGTCTTCCTGAGAATAACAATACTTTTTACAGGGAAGCCTTAGTAGCATCAGCCAAATAAGCTTAGCAGGAAAAACAAGAGGATGCAGAGATGGGCACATACAAGCAGTTCCTTTTCCTCTTATCTCCTTTGCTCCTTCATTGTGTTCTTATTCTGTTTTTAGACCCCCCTAAGTATGATCACCTGGAGTCTTTTCTCTCTCTCATTTCAAATGAAACTTGGCAGTCTTAGCAGGATGTAAAACAAAGCACTTTTTAATTTTATAAACATAATTATTTTTAAAATAATTAACAGGGCACTTTAAAAAAAATAAAAATCTAAATAAACAACGAGATGGAGCCAAACATGCCCTTCTGCTCATAGAAAGCTCTTCTGCTTATAGAAAAGTTTTATAGCTAACACTAGTGCCTTGTGTGAGAAAAGTTAAACTAAATGCAATTTCCTGCACAAGCAGAAACATGAGATCTGTTACAGAACCTATTATAGCACTACACAAATTCTTAAGCGTTTGCAAAACAGGCCAGTTGCTATATTCCTTCCGTTCATGGTTTTTTGTATCCAACCCTATAATCTGTCTCCAAAACATTATACCACTATAAATGTCACACACATACAAAAATCCAACCTCAAAGTCAACCAAGTTCTGTCTAGTTCTGTAATTCAACAGCAGCCAATGGGGTACAGTGGGGGCAGAAAAATGAATAGCAGGATATCTTAGGGAAAGTAGCACTAAGCAAACAGAAAATGTGAAGAACTTGACCCAAACATCATAGTAGACAGGGGAGGAGTTAATCTGCTTTCTAAGTGAAAGGCAGAATGCTGGAGAGTTGCTTCTGTGGTGAGAGTATGAATGCAGTTCAGAAACAAATCTCTAAGACGGCTTCTTGGTCATTTTGCTTTACATTGTTTGGTTTGATTTACCATACTCCTCTCTTATATTAACATTATGTTCACCACTCTGAGAGCCTTTGAGTCATATAAGGTAAAGGTAAAGGGACCCCTGACCATAAGGTCCAGTCGTGACCAACTCTGGGGTTGCGGCGCTCATCTCACTTTATTGGCCGAGGGAGCCGGCGTACAGCTTCCGGGTCATGTGGCCAGCATGACTAAGCTGCTTCTGGCGAACCAGAGCAGCACAGGGAAACGCCGTTTACCTTCCCACCGGAGCAGTACCTATTTATCTACTTGCACTTTTGACGTGCTTTCGAACTGCTGGGTTGGCAGAAGCAGGGACCAAGCAACAGGAGCTCACCCTGTCGCGGGGATTCGAACCGCCAACCTTCCGATCAGCAAGCCCTAGGCTCTGTGGTTTAACCCACAGCACCACCCGCGTCCCTAATTGAGTCATATAGCAGTATACAAAAATATCACAATGTAGCATAATATAACATCCTGAATGGGATGTGATAGTAATATGGAAAAAACAAAAAGACTCATTCTTTCCTCAAGTCAGTTATCTCAACATGCAACAAGGAACAAATATCTCATTGTGTGATTTTTAAAAACAGCCGCCAATAAGTGTTTATGTATTATGAGCTTGTTCTGTATTATATTATATTGGATAAAACACTTAAAGCAGTCAAAATAATATTCTCTTGTTTCTGATGTATATGATGACTTTAAACACCCTAAGAAGCTATTAGCTGTTTAACATTGCCATTATTATCTAACAACCCTTTCAACTGAGTAGTTAAGCATATCTAGGATGGAAAAAGTGCATCTGATAGCACTCTGTGATCCTGCCAAAGCCCTGGTCTTGCTGTGGAATGACAAGATGCTGAGTACAACCAATACAATTGCTCTGAAGCACCCTCTCCAATACAGGAAAAAAATGTTTTTAGCTCTATAGTATACTGGGGATTTGCATTCTATGAAACCGACTGGAAGACAGCAGGAAAACAGGTGACAAAAGTCCTGCTCAGTGGCATAGCGTGGGGGGTGCAGGAGGGGCCGGCCGCACCGGGCGCAACATCTGGGGGGGCACGCTCGCACTCGCAGCTCTCTGCCCCTAGGGCTGAGGGGGCGCAAATTACTTGCCTTGCCCCGGGTGCTGACAACCCACACTACGCCACTGGTCCTGCTGTGAAGCTGGCTGAATGTGAATTGTGCCTATTTGATGGTGAAAGCAGCAAAAAGGACATATTTTGCTACCTCCATCACATCCTCAATGAATCATCCAGCAGAGCTCTTCAGGTCCATGAATTGACATGTGTATCAGTGGGCAGTGTCCAGGGCACCTCAGAGACCTGCTGCGATTTGCTTGCTAGCTACTCTGAAGACAAATTTGTCTACCTCCATAGCAGACTTGACACCACAGTTGACACAGCTCCAATTAAGCAATTCTGCTACCTAGCAGAGTTCAAAATGCATGTACATGCAAGGCCCGATACAGCTTGTTATCAGGTTACTTGAGAGACCAGGTTACCCCCTTACATACTCAGTACATTCTGCCAGAGAGTCTCTCCTTGAAGTCCCTAAAATATCAGACACCTGCTGTACAACAACTTAGAGCAGGGTTTTCTGTGGGGCTGCCTGTGTTTCGAGATGTGCTTTGAGATCCGTGTTCAGATGCTCACTATTTGTAGGTCCAGTTTTTAGAAACAACTGAAGAATTTAGGGGGAAATTAGTCCACATTTCAATTAAAAATAATTTCCAAAGTTCATATCAAGAATAAAAACAAGAATATCCAACAACAAACAAAAAAGGATAGATGGCATTAATGCAGGGAAAATTAGGACCAACAATAACTGAAATCAACAAAGACCAATTTTGTTGTCTTGTGGTGTGCAAATTGATGTATTCAGCGATTTAAGTCGTTCAGTCCTCAACTCACATTTACATTATCAATGTAATGCCTCAATTCAGAATAGGTTATAATTTACTCAGACTAATCTGGGAATTTCCATGTTCAATTTGAACTTCTGAAGTCTGGTCCCCTTTCTTTCATCAGTCAAACCACACAGTCCTCCCCACCTCACCTTATAAATGGGCTTATTTTCTCTTTGTTCTTGCCATTAATATTGGATTTCCCTCTTCCTTTTGTCCAGAACTTCTTTTCCAATAGATATCCAGCTGATAATGATTTCCCCAATGTATCCCTGGTCCCAACCAGCTGCCCGATTAAGCTTCTGTTTCATTTTGTATTAAAAACACTCAACTGGGAAATACTTAATATCCCTGATTCCATTTAGGAGAACCTCCAACGCAGATGTTGCTAGGAAGACAGCAGGGGGGCATATGCTATGAAAACCTAGGCCAGTTTTAAAGCAATCTTTTGATTTCCCCCTTCTCTCTGTTGTGCTAAATACAGGCTTCTTTTAGAACTCTCAGACACAGGAAAATCAGTCTGCAATTTTCAGTTTTCATTTTCAAAGACAGCCTGTGTGTGTGTTTACTTAGAAGTAAATCCCACTGTGTCCAGTAAGGTTCACTCCCAAATAACTGTGCAGTCTTATTGCAGCTTAAATGATTCCCAAGATACTAATTCAAACAGGAAACTATACATTAAGTAAAAGACAAAACCATCACAATATAGCTAATGTCAAAAACAAAGTAGAAAAGGGGCAGGTTATACAATGGAAACACTGGCTGGGCAAGATCCACAATAGCGTTAAGCATGTATCTGTTCATGCCACAGAGCTTCTCCTCTCCCCTGTACCCCCAAAATCTCCTTCAGGAGTCAGTGAAATTTCCAGAGCAGAATGGAGGGGTGCAGGGACTAGAGGGGGGTCAAGAGAAACCAAAGGTTTCACTTGTGCAAGCAGATTTCCATTGCAGAAATGAGCAAACATCACTGAATGTCATCCACTATGGCCAAGTTCAGGTATCATTTTCCATATTTTGATGGAACTATTAGGAATAATCAGTGTTCCCAGATTTAAGCTACTGTTTCATGTTAAATGTCTTAGGTTTCAACCCACTTGTCAATGAAATTCAGGACAAAACCGACTGATTTTAGCTGATCTTATTTACCTTCCGTAGGGCAAAACTAGACATTATATGGAAGACCAGTGTAAAATTCACTTTATTTTACTTCATTATGTTTTATGATTAGCAACCAAAGGTGGTTATGATTTGGTCAGAGAAGTGCTGAATGGGATTTTTTTTCTGATCACAGTCAGTCTCCCAAACTGCTTTTCCACCTGCAGAGAAAAAGATACCATTTTGCTCCCATTGCAATGGAAAAGCAGTTGAGAGGCAATTTTGTCTGGAAAAAGCAACCTGCAAACAATTCACTGTTTGTGTGATCAAATACCATATTTTTCGCCCTATAGGACGCACTTTTCCCCCTCCAAAAATGAAGGGGAAATGTGTGTGCGTCCTATGGGGTGAATGCAGGCTTTCGCTGAAGCCTGGAGAGCGAGAGGGGTCGGTGTGCACCGACCCCTCTCGCTCTCCAGGCTTCAGGAAGCTCTGCGCAACCCTTGGGAGACCAGCGCGACTTCGCGCCGGTCTCCCGAGGGTTGCGCAGAGCTGCCTGCAGTCCCGGGCTTCGCGCAGCTCTGCGCAACCCTCGGGAGCCCGGCGCGAAGTTGCACCGGTCTGGTCTCCCTAGGGTTGCGCAGAGCTGCCTGCATTCCCGGGCTTCGCGGGGGGAAATAATTTTTTTTTTCATTATTTCCCCCCAAAAAAACACAAGGTGCATCCTATGGGGTGGTGCTCCCTATGGGGCGAAAAATACGGTATGTAGCCTCCCACAAATTTCACAAAATTCACAATAATAAGTCATTTGCTTCAAGCCCTCAATGCACTTTTTAAAAAATTGCTGTTTGCTAGAGAGGCATAACAAAGTCCATGGTTTGGAAATATCTTTCTTAGAGTTCTACAGAATTCTTCACCAGGCTGTTAGAAACTCAGATATATAAGCTAGGCACCAAATGGTGCCTTAAATATATGATCCGTTGCCACAATGGAATGTCTATTTGCCATGGGGTTGAACTAGATAACCCTCAGGGTATCTTCCAATGCTATGATTCTATGATCTCAAATGCATTGCTTGACTGTAGCTTGCTCTTACAATAATTCACTTGTCCCAGTATGCTGGAAGCAGAAACAAACAGAAATGGAAATGGTATTAACAATGGACTAAGGCAGAGGTTTTTAAACTATGGGTGCCAACTTGGAACCCAGAAAACTCCATGTAGTTGCAAATTGACCCTCTCCAGTAGCAAAACATGCCTGACACCTGGGGAATTCCAAACAATGGTCTTGATGTTATGATGAAGAGTTATGAAGAATTTGAAAGCTTACTCACTATTTTCTGACATTCTGGTTGGACCTAATAGGTAATGCCTCACAATGGATTCTGCAATACTTCCTAATCAACACAGCTTCCTTTGCTTTTATCCGTCTAAGACTCTAAGCAAACAACTCATTAGCCTCCAAACAAGTGTTCATCTTCAATTTGCACCCAATAAGTTACATCCAGATCCAAAATAATTCTGATTGTTAAAGGCATTATTCCAAACATATTACCTATTAGCTTCAGCATGTAGATGTAGCTTACAGCAGAACCAACAAGACAATTTTGTAAAAATCCACATTCAGAGTATAAAGGAATAAAAAGCCACACAAATCCGCTTTTCTGCAAACACTGTTGATATCATTGTTAGAGTTAAAACCACAGTGATGAAGCCCCTTTAAACAAATCCAGCATAAAAATGCAGTGCAGGACCAAAAAGCTGGCTATGATCATACTCTGTGCTAGCCAGAAAATGCCTGGTTTCTGCTGATGTAATCAAAACCTTCTTAAAGCCACCCCTTCTGTATTTTCTCAAAAGCAAATTAAAACAAATTTATTTGGTACACTATCATAAGAACTAAGGGATCAGGAGCACATTCATGAAAAACCCACTTTTTAAAAGTAAACAATTATACCTGATTAGAATATTAGTGAAGTAGGTATATTTCTTATGTGCTAGGTGATTGTAGCATAGATGACCATCACAAACCTATCAATTGTTCATAAGAGAAGCAGTAATCAAAGTCTACAGTCCTTGCTCTTTCACATTGCGAACTTAAATAGCAGTAAGGAGCTATCCGGCAAGCTGCATTAAGTAAGGCTGCAATCCTGAAGTGTAAATCCCACCAAACCTAGTAGGTCAAGCTGCAAGACTCACAACCTGATCCTATGTTTACTCAGCAGTAAGTTCAATGGAGTTTGTTCCCAAGTAAACATACATATGATGGCAGCCTTGTTTTTATCAGCTTTTTACTAGATAAGAAATAGAGAAAAGCAGACTTGATGCTACAAGTCCTATGCAATATTAGAACGAAGCTGATTTCAGAAGCACATGCCTAGCTTTGGCTCACAATACATCATGGCTGGGATCCAAACAGCTACCTGAGGTGAACCCTATGAGTTGTCTGCCCAGTAGTTCCCCAGTACTTTTTCTTTTTTCAACACCAGACCTACAATTTTTTCTCCAAAGTTTGTAGTATCAAAGTGAAGTAACAAGAGTGATGCCAAACATTGATTTTAGTTTTATAAATCTGTTATTTTACCAGAGAAAATCACAAGATAGAAAAAAGTTAGTATTATCAATAGTTTTAACATTTACAGTGCATTTCTATACATGCCTATGTAGAAAGAAGTCCCATTTCATTCAACGGCTCCTACTCCCAGAAAGCCTTGTATAGACTTGCAGCCTTACTACAGCAGACTGCAGTCTTCATGTAGCAGAATGATGCAAGAAAACAGGATGTAAAAAATACACTTGACCTTCGTAACACTGTACATAGAACACACCCATTTCTGGTGAAGCAGCACAGTTACTCGCAGAAGGAGCATGTTACCAATATAGAGATTTGCTACTGCATAATAAGCAACAGGAGAAATCACTCCCAGAAAGGGACATGGGGCAATATTAGCAGGGAAAGGGCATTTCAGTGAACAATTGCATTCATCTTGCTGTCACTTGGACTACTAAGGATGAATTATCTTGCCACCAAATTTCTATATGAAAATCACTTCCATGTGCCAATATACATCACTGAGAGCAAGATTACACAAATATGGAAAATCTTCACACACTAGGATCTACAGGGATATGACTTTAATGTAGAGAGATGAATGAACTGGAATAAAGGCGCCAGAGCATACAAAGTTACCCAGTGCATTCCTCAGAGGGTTGCAATAAATGTCTTTCCACAATCCCAGATGTATTATGAAAGAGGTGTGAAGTCTCAGATGCCGGGGGGGGGGTGGATGCAATCCTCCAGGCTTCTCCATCCAGCCTTCAGGAGCCAGGCTGGAATGTTCCTTAACTATAATACTAGTTTGCCTTGGTGGAGTTGGGATATATTTGTGTGTGTACAGAAACTTTTGTGTGACTGGATGTAACTTACTATGCAAAAGGCAAAGAGTTACATCCTACCTACTTTTCCCTCTGGCAAATGTCAGTGCTCCCTATCAAAGGTTTCCCACGCAAGATTGCAGGCCTTCAGCTGAGAAAGGTTCCTCACTTCTGTATAAGGTTTTTAATATTAGACATACTTGGAGTCTACATGTTAAAATCAAAGGATCTAAGTTAATATCAATCATTTAAATGGGTCTACCATGAGTATAACTTAGAATATTGTATCCTGCATCTCTTAAGATGGAATTAAAAAAGTCATCATAGAATCATAGTACTGCAGACTTGGAAGGGACTCTGACAGTCATCTAGTCCAACCCCTGCAATTCAGGAATAGCAGCTAAAGAATCCCTGACAGATGCCCATTCGACCTCTGCTTAAAATCAAAACTTAAAAGCTATACTTATTCTCATTCACTGCTGTAACATATACAAATCAAAATTATTCACTCAAAAAAATTGATTCATTCTATTCAAACAAATAAGATAGAAAGCCAAGTAATGAGGTCAATGCAAAATTCTAATCCTCACTGAGGGACAGGTACAACAAGGAAATCCACAACAGAAGTTGAGATGAGACACCATCCGTGGTCATTAATTAAAGCAAATCCACATCCTTTATTAAAATAACCCTAAGATTTTCTGTTTGGGTGAATATTTTGTAAGTCTGCACAGGGTTGCTGCTATGTCAGTACTTGTGCCAGTGTAAATACCTGGCATCCTGTGGCTTGTACTTTGGACTACCACCCTCCTGTAAGGGTTCCACTTGTCCCACATCTGTTATGACTTAGGAAACTTTCACATTCCAACATATTGTCAGGAAAACACACAAGTGAAATAAACTCCCTATTTTTTCCTCCAAATGATGACAAGCTTAATTGATGCTTTGAGTTAAAACTGTTTCCACAATGGAAACAATTAGATATTGGTAGCATGCATTTTCTGTGACTTTACTTGTTTGTGCTGCCTCACCAGAAATGAATTCAAACTCGACCAGCCCTAGATATCATGGTCAACGATATTGAAAGTCAAAGAGAAATTGAAGAGAATCAGCAGGGTCACACTCACACTATTTCTCTCCTAACACAGGTCATCATGCAGGGTGATCACAATATATAGTTTTACTGTCCTGAGGTGGTGGACCAACATAAAATTGACAACTTGCAATACTGCATTCAGTGAGCCTAGCATATCCAATTTTTGCTTTGCACAGCAGACCTTAGGAAGAGGTTCTAAAACACTAAACTAAATAAAAAAGCATAGATTATTTAGAAACAAATTCCATTCCACTCAATGGCACACTGCACAGTAATGTGTTCAGAATGGAAATGCCAGATTCAAGATTATTGCTCTCCTAGTCTGTCATGGTCACTGCGAATGAGGATGCAGAGGAGAAAATGACACACTAGTGAATATAGCACAAACTTTTCAGATGATTTGTGTTTTGTGTAAAAACATTTTCCCTAACCTGCTATATTTTAAGTTTATTTCCTGTTTTTATTTCCTCTGCTTTAAGCAGTAAATCATTTCTACTTTGCAAGAAGAGTTAACTCACAAACCATAAAGAACACTACAGACCTAAATACTTTCAGAAAATTAATACTTTGAACACTAATTTCCAAAAGATAAAATAAGATCTATTTTGCCAAAGCAAAAACACAGCAGGAATAATATAAGCAAAGAGACAGGAGACCATATCAGTAAAGCACACAGGGAAAATGTGTGACTGATATGAATGAAACTGATAATATTGAACCATGTAAGACCTCTATCATTAAAAAGAGGCTAAGGAGCAGTGTTAGAAACTGAGATATGAAAACTAGGAGCTAAATGGCACCTTAAATCTAGGTTATGGGTGCAACAACAAAATGTGAAGGCACACTTTTTATAACAAGAATACAAAGCTGAAAATAAGTGAACTGCACCTAAAATCTTATGTTCATTTTTCACATGGTCTAGTCCTTCCCCTGCCCACCCCACTAATATTCTTAAGAAGTCTCTTCTCCAGTCTTCAGAGAGTAGCTGCAAGTGGGGAGGCAGAAAAAAATCCTTTCCTTCCACTATGCAGTTTTAATCTGAAATCTTAAGTGCAGTACTGTGCCCAGAGCTCAGAAACTGCTCATGCTAAGGAAATTCCCTGTTGCAAAATGCGACTAGAACAATGGGAGTTTTGAACACTGCTAAGGAGTAAACCCTACACAAATCCGGAGTGGAGTCCCTAAAACGGTTGGATGGTGCCAGTGTTCAAAATTAGCCTGGCTATTGATCACATGTGACCAAGCGAAGATGCCTGGGGGTCAGCTGTCTCTATAATAAGCCCATCAAAAGTAGTAGCCTACCCTGCTCAAGACTATTAATCTATGGTAGGTTGGCTGCACTGAATTTTCTGCATTTGCCTTCATGTACCTCATGTTACGTTTGCTTCAAGTTGAGCATTTTCAGGTTGCGTCCCACGGCGACCTTGAAGTACCGGAAAGGGTTACTTCCAGGTTTTGCCACTCGCGCATGTGTGCAAAATGATGTCACGTGCATGTGCAGAAGTGGTGAATCGCGACCCGCGCACGAGCAGGTTGCGTTCCTTTCAGGTTGTGAACGGGCCTCCGGAACAGATCCCGTTCGCAACCAGAGGTACCACTGTAATTCCTTCTAGCCCATGGCTACCAGGCTGGTTTCTATCCCAACCCAACCCTTCTGAATGCAAGGTTAAACTTGACAGTCTCGGGTTTTCAAGTAAATGGTAGAGTGCAGCCTGCTCATACACTTTTAATAACAAGTTTGGGTTTATCCTATGAATACCAAACACAACAAGGCTGCCTATGTGGATGTTACTATCATGGGGATTTACTGTGCCATAGGCAGTCACTTAAGAGGAAAAACTTCGCTCTTTCACCTCCTCACGTGAGCAAAATTTGGCTAAGCAGTAGTGCCACTGCACCATAAATGCCAGTAGTACATCCATGGTAGACTTCCAACTTTCTCTTAAAAAACAATTTGAACAACTGTGATTCCATGCACTAGTAACGGAGCACAGATTATACAGCAAAGCAAGAAGGAATTAAACGTATGCAAATCAGCAGCCAATAATTTCTAGGGTAACTCTTTTCCTACTATATCAATAACACAAATGTTATCACATGCTCATCATTGGAAAGTTTGGCTGCTGCTTGAGTTAGAAAAACTAAGATGGATCCTACAGCCAAATCATGTATACTTTAAAACCAGTATTTTCTGCTTCTTGTGACACAGGCAACCTAATAAAAGATTTTCCTTGCATTCATAAGAATTAATTCACATGCTGAACCTACAAGAAGCCCTTTCAATTAATGTCAGCAATATCACATTGCTCTGATTTCCCAACAACAGATGGGAAAAACTATCCATCATGGCATGTGGGAGGGCAAGTACAAAACTTCACAAGATGAAAGAGATGCACATTTACCAGCACAGATGCTTTCCCTATGAACACACAAATGAAGATAGATACACTAATGATATGGTTTTCTATCACAGCCCAATTTTTTTTAAGTTGCCTATCTAAACAAATACAACAGCACTTCCTAGACAGTGTACAGTGGTACCTCGGGTTAAGTACTTAATTCGTTCCAGGGGTCCGTACTTAACCTGAAACTGTTCTTAACCTGAAGCACCACTTTAGCTAATGGGGCCTCCTGCTGCTGCCGTGCCGCCGGAGCACGATTTCTGTTCTCATCCTGAAGCAAAGTTCTTAACCTGAAGCACTATTTCTGGGTTAGTGGGGTCTGTAACCTGAAGCGTATGTAACCTGAGGTACCACTGTATTTGTGGTCAGGCGCTCGCTTGTCAAATGACAGATACAATGATGATAATAGTTACAGATTTCACAAAGCCCTGCTTATGAGAATTCCAAAATTTTACTAATGCTTCTTCCTACCCCCAGAACTAGCAAACCCTACCCAAAAAACTAAACAGCTCCTTTAAATGAGAACTAGAACAGCATGAGTTAATATCTAGAAGTTTAATGTGGAACTACTGCTCACAAGATTAAACAGGACAAGCATTAACAACTAATATTATTATCTGGATTAACTACAAGCCATGAACATTCCAATCTAATCCATTTGATAAACAAAGCCAAATCTGTCTGCACTTCAGTGTACTACTCTCTGAAAAGTTTTATAATCTCATCCCCTACTACAACAGTGGTTTCCAAACTGTCGTCTTTCAGGGATTCTTTTCCATGCTGGCTTATCTGCCAAGGAACCCCTGAATGATTATTCTGTGAAACAACTATGTTGCAAAAGATTTGGGATATGATCAGATTCTAGCACACACATTTACTTTATGCAGGACACTGGCCAGACAAGTTGAGACTCACCACTACTCCTCATGAACCAAGTGTGTGACCTAAACAAACCTAATACAGTACTTATCTCACTGAAGAACTCCAATAGACTTACATAAGTTTGAAAATCTTAAACCAACAATATCTACACAGTGGGTTGTAGCCATTACTAATCCTATTCAGAGTACACCCATTAAAATTGTACTGGGCGTGACTACGTTAGGTCCATTAATTTCAACAGTTGTACTCTATGTAGAACTTAGCTCAAGAGAAAATGTGAACAAATGCACAGTTATTTTATTGTATTGTTTATGTTTGCACATTGTTGGAAAAATTAAATAAAAACATTTCTTTTTTAAAAACTTAATTAGGTTAAGTGGGGTGGTTGTTATTCCATGTTATTTTGAAAAATCAATGAAATATATTTAAAAGATACTCCATTGGGTACCTTAGTTAAACTAACTTACAAGCTACTCAAAGGCAGATTCTCCTATGTGAATCTGCCCATCCCCTAAGGTCAATTGATATAACTTTTTTGTGCGTTCAACTGATAGCAATGCATGAAGGGGTCTCATATGTGACAGCAGAACTCACTGCCTCAATAACTTAAAGATTAAGATAATCTATTTTTCCACTGAAGACTTAGCACTTTCAGCAAGCTTTAACTCTGTCATTGATTAAGTTAACTATTATTTACTGGACGGTTTCTTAAGCTTTGTCTTATGCTTTTTGCAGCTGTGTTACTTATTTTATTGTTTTAATAATGTAATTTAGTGTTTTAATTCTGTTGGATTTTGTAAGTAATATTGAGCACCTCTCTAAGGAGAAGAGAAGTGGGATAAAATGTTTAATAGATGTGATGTCAATCAAAGTGCATATAACAAATTGCTATAAGCAAATCGGCCTATTCTGTGTTTTACAAACAAGTACATAATTTGGAAGAAATGCTTGTGACAATACTGAAAGTACTGCATCCATTCACATCAGGAAGATTATCTGTGTATAGTTGCATATGCTCTTCACTGAACTATAGCCTTTTTAGATTACTGCTTGTTGAATGTTGCTGTGGTGTCTTAGAAGTAATGAAATTCAAGCAGGGCAAATCAAAATGGCAAAATTCAATGCCACATTCAATGTCACATTCATTTATTGCAAGTAAGACTGAAGATCACTTCACCCTGTTATACAGAGCAGCAAACAGAAAACATCAAGCGACACAGCAACAAAAACATAGTATCAAACAATACTTGAATATAAGGGGTTTAAAACTGTGAACAAGTAAGTTATCTTACTGATGGTTCGAAAACTATAGGAGTCATTTTCCATTACACAATAAGCCACAATTACAGTTCATGAGAGAATTTATCTGACAACTACCTTCCATAACTAAGCTTTTGAAAAAGCACTTGCAGTTTGCGGGGGAGGGAGACTTTTCAAATGAGATAAATTCACATGGGACTATAAGCAATGATCATCCGCATAACTATATATTTTGGCTTATATCTAACAAGAGTCCTACAGCAATGCTGGCATGTTTTTATCGCATAAAAGAGTCTAAACTTCATAGCTGAGCACTTTTTAAGTAAGACATTTCCACAACCAAGGATGTTGTTTTGAATGATTGGATTATCCATGACAAATAGGCACAAATGATTTAAAGTTTGACATCATAAGGGATAAAGTTGTCCTCAGCAATGCCAGGTGGCCTACTGGGCACTACTGCTCAGATTAGATAGTGAACTTCTATCCTCCAGTATCACTAAGCGCTCCTCAAGCTGTTCATACAGAAAACCTAACTATTTACAACCCAGCACAATAGTCATTTCTGGGTGCATAACTCCATCAGCTCAACAGAGATTTGGTAGAAAGCATGCTGTGCGAAGTTTGGCTACATACAATCCTCCGGACTGAGAAAATGATTAAGCTGATATTGAAGCGTAAAGCAGTAGGCACGTCACCAAGAACTGACGTGACAGCTCAGTCCTTTTGCACATTGCCCCAGTGTCTATTTTCAGCCATTCAAAATTTAGTGTACATTATAATAATTTATTTGAAGTTTTCAAGTATCTTCATCCATCAGTTTCAACCCCAAAAATCTACTATCAGTCACCTCAGACTGCTTTATAGTCAGATCAGCCAAAGAATGAATGTAGAAAATCTAGTGCCTTAGCAAGAAAACCAACACTTCATTACCCCGTTGGTTTACTCAATGAAGCAATAAAACACAGCATCATATAACTAACAGATTGAGTTAAAGATTCAGTTACAGGAAGCCACATATAGCTTGACTTTGTACAGTCCAGGTCTCTTTGAGATTGATAAAATGAGTAAGTCTGCAACAAATAAATATGAAATTTAAGGCCCAATATATTTTGACTGTTTACAAAAGGCAAATGAACTGCTTCAACGCATTCAGCAGCTGAAATTCTCTTATTAACACAGGATTACATCATTAAACAAAACTCTGACAGCTGGTACAACTGATAAAGCTGCCAGTGGACTCAAGATAAAGTGGATATTGCTAAAACCCTGAATACTAGATTCCTAGGAGAGAAATTGTATCTGAAAAACCTTTTCTCCACACACCTTTATTTTACAACTTGATACTGCAATATTTCATCACAGTAGGTATACATTTGTAATATACAGCCTTTACTACCAGCTTATACAGAAAACTTGAAGTGCAAGATATATCAGAAAGACTACAGATACATTAAGTTACAGTCTGAGATCTCACACATGCAATCCTTATTACAGCATTCTGTAATATTAATTTTAATGCCATCCATGTTTACCATGGGGATGCGGGTGGTGCTGTGGGTAAAACCTCAGCGCCTAGGACTTGCCGATCGCATGGTCGGCAGTTCGAATCCCTGTAGCAGGGTGCGCTCCCGTTTCTCGGTCCCAGCGCCTGCCAACCTAGCAGTTCGAAAGCACCCCCAGGTACAAGTAGATAAATAGGGACCGCTTACTAGCGGGAAGGTAAACGGTGTTTCCGTGTGCGGCTCTGGCTCGCCAGAGTAGCTTCGTCATGCTGGCCACATGTCCCAGAAGTGTCTGCGGACAGAGCTGGCTCCCGGCCTCTAGAGTGAGATGAGCGCACAACCCTAGAGTCTGTCAAGACTGGCCAGTACGGGCAGGGGTACCTTTACCTTTACCTTTTTATGTTTACTATTTCCAGAACAGCAACTGTGTTAAGTCTATTGTAGCAAAAACAACAAAGATTCCTGTGGTGTCTTAAGGACACATACTGCAATACAGTGGATGCTCGGGTTACAAACGTGATCTGTGTGGGATGCACATTCGCAACTTGCAACCCGTCTGCGCATGCGCGGGTTGCGATTTGGCGCTTCTGCGCATGCACGACCACCAAAACCCGGAAGTAACCAGTTCTGGTACTTCCAGGTTTCAGCGGCCCGCAACCTGAAAAAATGCAACCTGAAGTGTCTGTAACCCAAGGTATGACTGTATAAGCTTTTGTGGGCCAATACCCACTTCACCATATGCTATGTATACATCCAAGTGCTGTTTGCTATATGGATGTAGTTAAAACTGCTGCATCCAATTTTGAATGAACATTTACTTGAAGCTTTTTAAAAATGTGCTTTGGGTATGTGCAGTCACAACTGGCCACATCAGCAGGCAGGGGCAGGAAGCTGTCATGCAGTTAAGTCTGGTGAGCTCTCTTAGCCACCTTTAAAGGCAGCCCTGTGACTTACTTTCAGGTCTATGGGACGCACTGGCAGGGTAAGGAACACCTCCAAGGCCAACCTGCAACATCCAGCCCTAGTTGTGAAGGCCAGGAGGAGGTGAAGCAGTAAGGCCTCCTTACTTATCTCAAAGGAGGCAGATTAAGCAAAGTGGGTAGACAAAATGCTACCTCTTGCCTTAGGCAGGGTTGGCTAACCCAGTTTATGTCCTGTTAGTATTCCACTCTCTTTGTTTCCTTCTGCAGACCTTTAGTGTTACATGAATGAAATGTGACACAGTTCAACGAATTTTTGTATCTTGCCTCCCTTCCCCGTATGGTCAAAATTTGTAGCTCCAAGTTACTACAATTTCAAAGTTGGGGTAAATATCACAGTCTCGTCTAAGAAACACCCACCCATCCTATTTCCCATGGTTGGGGGGAAAAAAACCACAGGAAATAAACACATTACCCATCAAATATTGCAGCCAATTCAAATAAAAAATATCCCAAAGATTTCCCATAACCTTTATTTTAAAGTGAGAGGTAAAAATCATTGGGTGTCCATGAATAGTTTAGCTTTATATCACTTTGAAATTTCAAACTACTTCTGCTACCTACATAATATTCTTTGATGTTCACAGGAGCAAAAGCAAAAAAATATTCTGAACTGTATTTGGGAAGACGTGTATGAATGTGATCAAAACAAAACAAAAATGAGGAAGATTGAGTGCTCTCAACTAACAGTATGTATTGTTTTTAAGGCAGCTACAACGTTCTCTGTAAGCAGGGCACACATGTGAACAGCATCTGCTAGCAACAACTGACTGCTCGGACTCCATCTCAATGTTGCAAGCCATCCCCCTCTACCTGAGCTGCTTTGTTTCTCTCCCCTCCCCCTCCCTCCAACGCTTATACAACTGCGGAAGAAGGTCCTCTCTATCCCCCCCCACCCCGTTCAGACTCCAACCTGTCACTGCCATATCCTTCTGCCCACCATCATCCTCCTCCTTTCCTGTCATTACGACAAAAAAATAAAAAAATATAGAAGGTTAAAAAATGGGAGGAGGGAAGTAAGAGGGAAGAGGGATTTTAATTTAGCGCATCTCTATTTCTCTCTCTCCGCCCACCCTGCAAGCAAATCTCCAGGAGGAGGAGGAGGAGGGAGAGCAGGACACTAAATGGATGCCATCCCCCCGATGCTAACCCGCCATCTCTCCTTTTAATTCCTTCCTCTCCCCGCCCCTCAGAACCCTTCCGCACCAACAATCCTAGGCGATCTTCTTATGGAGTCACACAGCCTACCCATCCCATAATTCTCCCCATCCCCTGGCAGGGATGATGCGAGGTACACACACAGGCGCGCGCCCGAGCACACAAGCGCGCGCGCACACACAACACACACGCATACGGTTTTCAGGAGGCACCGCTAGCGCTAAACGTGGTTTTTCTTCAGCGCCAGGCAGGGATCCAGCCGAGAGAGAGAGAGACCACCCCCTTCCCTTCCCTGCGCCACATCCCGATGCCCCCCGCTTGGCGCAGCGCAGGAGACTCCCGCTGCGCCTCAGAGCCGCGCGCCGCTACTACCCTTTTCCCCACCATGAGGCTCGCCTGAGGCAAAAGACGGCACCTTAAAATGCGACCCAATTCCCGGGGGCCATAGAGCTCTCTCCCCCTGAGCCTTCCCCCCCCCCGAGCTGCTGCCGCCGCCGCCACTCGCCACCCCGCGCATTCCCCTCAGCGCTCGCCAACCGTCTCCCTCCACACAAACAAGATACACGCGTCCCTCTCTGAGGTAAAAGCGAAAAAAACAACGGCCGGGAGGCGCGCGCGCGCGCGCTGTGGAATCTCTCCCCCTCCCCGCCGGCCCCCACGCCGCAGTTCTCCCCTTACCCCGCCGCTTATGGTCGCTTCACTTGCCTGCCTTCTTCCCCAGCGGCTGATGCTGGGCGCTGATAGTGCTTGCCGAAGGCGCCCAACGAAGGAGGAGAAAAGGAGGCGGGGGGGAAAGAGGGGCCCCAGGTCTCTCTCTCCTACAACCACCTCCCGCTCCCCCGCCCCATAACATAGTAGTAAGTTTCTATTGGCCGGGAGGGGAAGGCGGAGCCGCTTTGCTGCTCAGCTATTGGGGAAAGGGAGGGGAGAAGAGAGAGAGAGAGTGTGTGCGTGTGGTTATTAAAAGGGGGGGGGAGAGAAATGGGGGCAGCGAGCTCGCCTGTCTGCCTGCCCGCGCGGCACGCGAAGGGGAGGAGGGTTTATTTGAGGGGGGGGGAGTAGTGGAAACGGAAGGTATAAAAGCGCGCGGACCAGATGGAGCGAGGTGGGGGGGCGGGAGAGAAAGGTTGCGCGCGCACAAAACTGAGGGGTGCTTCTGTTGAGGCGGCTCGCCACCAAAAAGTGGGGGGGGGGAGGAAGAACCCGAACGAGACCAACGGCCATCTGGGTCAGTGTGAAGGGATGGTGCGCGCGCGCCCGCCCGCCCGCCCGCCTCCTCCTCTCTGTTCACCTCCTCACATAAAGAGGAAGGGGGGATGCGCGCGCGTTAAGAAATATTTCTTTCTTAAAATGATTTTTTTTTTGGCCTCACACAACACCCCTTCTCTTACCAAGGGGTGCGCAGGTTTCATAAACAAAACGGCATCACACCGAAAATGTAATACGTTTTAGGAATACACAAAGGGGTGTGTGTACCACCCCCATTTGGATCAAAGCTGTCTGGAGAGGGGATAGAGCATATGATAAGGAGGAGTATATGGTCGCCTGTACACCTCTTCCCAAACCAGCAGGAGCAAGCACTGGTCAATGGGAGCATGTCCGCACAACCTTAGAGCACCGCTGCTGGAACAGGCCAAGGAGCCCATCTGGTCCAGCATCCAGTTGCCAAGAGCCGGCAACCGGATGCCTCCAAGGGAGAAGCACACCTTCCCCATTGTTGTGCCTGGCACCTGGCATTCGCAGGAACAGCAGCTGTAAACGGAGGAAAGGACAGAGGGCGAAGGAAGAGCTGTGTGTGGAGTGGGGGCTTTTCCCCATCCTCTGGACCACCCTGGGGGGGGGGTGGACTCAACAAACCTGCTGCACTTCGAACTGGGTGCAGAGTGTTGCTGAATTGGACACAGTTGTAGACAGGAAGTACCATCTGCCTTGGGCCTGCCCATATAAAGCAAGTCTAGCATGAGAGACTAGGGTAATGTCCGTTGTTTCCAGGAAGGCTTCTCAGTATGAGACTTTTGTGGGTGAGCTGAGAGTTTGCTGGGATCCTGGGTGAGGCTGAGGGGGAGAGTGTGTCCGAAGGAAAATGAATTTATATTGATTTTTCTATATTAGTATTTTTTGTATTAATGTAACGTTTGTAACTGTATTTTTTTTTTATTTAAGGTATCTGTTTTAGTTTTTTTTGTACACAACTCAGAGATATTTTTAATCTATTAAGCGGTATAGAAATTAAATAATCAATTGGTTTACCTGCAAGCCCCAACTGATAAAAACTAGCATTATTCCTACACACAAACACACTTCAAACAAACAAAAACTCCCATGCTACTTATTTTGGTTTGCTATAATAACTTCATACGGAAAGCAAAAGCACCAGTAGTATCCCTTATTCTTTTTAAATCATGTGCATAATCGGTAACATGTTTTGCAACATGCATCCTGCTTCTTAGTCCTTATTTTGCTGGAACACAGGTGGCTGGTACCCATAGGTCTGGTAGAGCAGTCTACCAAAGATAGAGCCAATGACAGCGACAGGCTAGAGGAGGGCTAGTTTGCCACTTCCCTGACCATCACTGGAGCTGTTTTTACACCCCTCCTGAATCCTGCACCAACTTCTCACCCTTACCTTCAAAACCCTACATGGCTTTGCTCTTATGATCTGACCAATTCTTCCCTGTTCTCCTTGATCATCCACCTCCAGCACCCCAGCCTCCGAAAGGTTTCCTTCCCCCTGAAACAACCCTGCCTTTTCTTCCATTATTATCATCATCATCAACAACAACATATTAATTGCCTTCTACATAATCAAGTCAATGTACAATGAAAAACCGATACATTTAAAACAAAACTAAAACAATACAAAACAAACACTCATGGCAAAGACCCATTTATCCAGTTGGGAATGCCAGTCGGAACAAAAGTGTCTTAAATTGTTTCTTGAAAGTACAGATAGAGGGGCCTGTCATTTCTCAATAGGAACAGGGGCAAGCCATAGTGACTGCAGAGCTGGTGTTTGAGATCTTTGGAAATTGCAGGATAATCTTCCCCACAGACCCCAGGGATCCACCGGACATAAAAAGAGCAAGGCAGTCTCTCATGTAACTTGGTCCTGAATTATCCAGGGTATTAATATGTTAGTTACCAACACACTGAACTTGGCCTGGTAGCAGATTGGCAATCAGTGCAAATCCTGATAGCAAGGTGTTATATGTGGGTGATAATTTGCCTCCACAAGCAACCTAGCCACCACGTTCTGCACCAGCCACAGCCTCCAGAGATAAACCCCAAAGGTAGCCCCACAAACAGCACACTGCAGTTATCCAATCATCCAATGGTCCAGCTTCCCCAAGCCAGGAACTTGATGTCCTTATACATGGAACTGCTCCCCATTGTGTGATCACCACTCTTACTTCCCCCAAATTCCTCTGCCAAATTCACCTTTTTCCAGGAAGCCTTTTCGTCAATGCATTAACCTCTTGTGACTAAACTAAAGTACTTATAATCACAACAATCACACATCGGCCCCGTTTACCCTTACCTCCATTTTTCTCCCTTTATCTTTTCCCTGTGTCTATTTTTAGACGTGTTTACTTATTTTTAGTATTTTTACCCTGCTCCTTGGCTGAAGAAGGCTCCCAGAGCGGCTTAGAAAAATCATTAAAATAAGATAGTCTCTGCCCTCAGGCACACAATCTAAAAGGCACTACACAAAAGAAAGAGGCTGGGACATGGATGGGGGAAGCAAACCCAGGAACCAGATTGTAAACCCTTTGGGTAGAAACCTGTCAAACATGTACATTGTAAAAGCACCAGATGCATAGACTGCATTATATAAATTATAACGCTAATTTGTGAGAACTAAAGGCAGGGTCAAACTTTCTTTTTCCAGATCAACTCCTACCCCCAAACACTTTGGAGAGGGCCACAGCTGCCAGAGATTGAGATAAAGGATGCTTCATCCCTAAAGTGTTTGTGGCTGGCAGGGATTATGACTACTTACGCATCAACGAAGAATACACAGATTTGCATAAACTTTGCATGTGCTAATTTGTATGCCTAGGAGCAAATTGGAAGTACACCTCACCATTGTAGGAAAGACTGTGACCAGGTGACCAGGTTGTCTACAGGCAATTCGTGATTTGTGCAGGGGTTGTGTTCCAGATAATTCTACATGACTGCGAAGCACACATAAGACCGCTCCTCCACCATTACCCACCATTCTGCCCCCTTTTCCTGCCACTTCCGGGTCACCACAATCTGTGCATGGACAGTCATGCACCAACTGGACGTGTGTAAATCAGCCATTGCCTGTACTTCATCTGTTGTTCACATGCTGCCATTGATGGGCAACTTCAAGACCAATGCTCTCCCTTCTTATAATACTTTAAACCAACTTGGGCAGACAGCCTTTCAGATAGAGCACTGTCCTCTGTGAAGTTAGGTCTTTGCCACCTTGGTGGCAATGGAGGAATAGGCACTGCTTCCAAGTAGTGGTGCTACCTTGTACTGCCTCCCTTTGCTCATCTCAGAGACTTCCCAGAGGCATGCCCCTATGGAAACGAAGCGGTCTAAACTGAGATGGGCCTTTGCTCTAATCCAACAGGACTCCTCTGACGTTACCAGAAACTTGTCAGGCGACAGCCACTGTATTTATTTATTTATTTATTTATTTATTTTAAGAGGAGGATACCTCCTGGACCTTTATCTGTAAGCTCCTTGACGCAAGGACCTGTCTTTTTCTACAAAGCCATGCACATTGATACCACCACAATAACAGCAAGTAATAAAATCAGTAAGAATTGTTCCCTAACTGTATCATTTAATAAATAATTAAAAATTAAAAATTGTCCAGTAGCACCTCAGAGACCAACTTAGTTGTGCTACTGGACAAGTTTTTAATTTTTTTATTTATTTTGACTGCGTCAGACCAACACGGCTACCGACCTGAATCATATCTTTTAAGTTCATCTTGTGCATATTTTTAAAACCTAACCCCTGAAGGAACACCAAATTGCTCAACTCAGTTCTGAAGAAGGAACTCGTAAGAAGAAGGAGCCTTTGAATGAGGAACAGTTCGTACCAAATCTTTGTTTTGAATGAAAACATATATCCAGGGCAGAATCCTGGCAAGTAATGGCCAGGGCAAGTGCTTAACAATTTGGGATCGTCCCTTATGTACACCTTATTTCTGCCTTATTTCAAACTACTACAGTACCAGAATGTGAAGCAATTCTGCTACATCTGTTCGGTGGAGAAAAGTGAGATACAACATCTCAAAACCCTTATTTCCAAAGAGTTGTGATGGCACATTAAAGAAGTGCATTCCCTTAAAACAAAAGCCCGAGAAAGTCCATTCCAGAACTTGCCTGCCAAATCATACTGCACTGTGGCCTTGCGCCTAACGTTTTAGGACAGCGTAGAAAAGCAGCGTCCAGTCCTTCCTCTCCTCTTCACTGACATTTACACCAGCGCCTGAACACCTCTTGCTTAAGCAGCATGCTCCCAAGCACAGGTATTTAAAATGGACTCATGTAAGTTAACTGTAACTCTTAATTTAGCAGAGATATTTTCCCCATGTGTAAGAAAAGACCAAGCAGCAAATGTGCTTTAAGGTAGAAGAGAAATTCATATTATCCATCAGATAATAGCTAGTGGATTAATGTTCTCCTTAAAAACGTGTTTGTGTGTTCTTCAGTGACTCTTCCCCCAAAAATCACCAGTGTGCTGATGTTGCCACTGTACAGTATAGTATACTGTAATGGCTGACTAGTGAGTCTAGTTATGGTCCAGAAAACCTGGGTTCAAATCCATGAAGCTCAGTTCCTTAAAGTTCTTGGGCTAGCAAACATTCTCTCAAGCCCAGGCTAACTCTCTTATCAACTTACTGGGAGGTAGGGTGGGATAAATATGCAATAGAATAAATACGGTACATTTGTCTTGCCCAATATCTCTACCGGCCACATTTGCATGTAATACTAAACCAGACTATGACTTAGCACAAAAATGCTGTCTTCCCAAGGAAGACATCACAGCCACTTTGTTCTTCTCTGGTCCTTTTAGCTCAGCAGGTTTGTTCTTGGCTATAAGCCTACTTGGTTAAGTAGGAAATAGGTTAGCCCTGATCCAGGATTCAGACGACACACTAAGTAAGCCAAACCTTATGTCTTTCTCATTTCTAAATGAATACTTCCTAATAATTCATAGCTCGGACTTTTAATCCAAGTGTGGGTAGAAATAAAAGCTCTGTAAGAGGCTGCTTCATTTAGCAGTATTTTTAAGCAGTCTGCAATATACACCTGCTATCAACAGAAATTGAGAAGCAGCCCTAAAGATAGATACTGGATTTAGCTGTGAAGGGAATTGTTTGTTTATTTTATTACATTTTATATATCACCATCTTTGAGTTCAAGGGTTGAGTGAGTGGACTGCAATCAAAGCACTTCAGACAAGGCCATTGCCAATAGCTAATGAAGCTTTTGGTTCTTCTTATTAAAATTATTGTTCCAAGCACAAAGATGTTCTCAAAACACTGTATAAGTGCCCTGATATTTTATGATATGGCAGTATATATATATATATATATATATATATATATATATGTAAATGAAGCAAGCAGAACTGCAACTAATCCACCTTAGCCTGTATGCAACTAATCCACTTCACACTAAAAATCATAGTTTGCTGAAGAACTATGAGATTTACAACATTTTGTGTTAACTGCTATGTTTGTTTCCAGGGCACCAACTTGTGTTTTCCTTTATGACATTGAAGATAAATGTTTCTAAAAATTAAATAAAAGAGCAATGTCTGTAATCTTACTGTAAAGTTTAGGAAATACTGGTATTGTTTGACCAAAGTGAAACATCCATCCTTGGTCTTGAATGACAAATAGTAGGGGACAGAATTGTACTCTTCCAGTAGGTTATCCTTGTAATAGATAATATATTCAAATTTAATTTATCTTGGTAGTGAGAAGATACTGCCAGTCTGAGCAGGATTAGGTATGTAAGGATTTTGGAGAGAAGTGGAAAATCTTTCTTTATAGTATTCATTTATTTAAAAGTATTTCTGGGCCACCTTTCAGGGAAAAGCCTCATGAAGGTAGATTCCTAAGTATAATTAGCTTAATACACAAAGCAAGATAATATATTCAAGTACATAGTATATTCAGATAATTTCCTCCAGCTATATGACCTTGCCATAGCACTGAGATCAACCTATGAGGTTTTGTTCTAAGTCCCCACTACCACCAGAAGCATGGGAAGTGACCATGAGGGACAGGGCCTTTTCGGTTATGGCACCAAGATTGTGGAATGCCCTTCTAAGACAAGAGTAGCCAACATGGGGCCTCCAGATGATGTAGGACTACATTTCCCATCATCCCTCTCCATTGACCATGCTGGCTGGGGCTGATATAAATTGGAGCCCAAAAACATATGTAGAGCACCACATTAGCTACCCCTACTCTAAGGTAAGTCCATCTGAGCCTGTCTTTGCTCTGCTTTTTTTCTGACAGGCGTCTAAAGTGCATCTCTTCCAAAAGTATTTGGCTACTGCTGTTTTTAAGCGACTGATAGGTTGCTGAATTTATAATAATTTTTAAGTTTGCTATTTCCCCCTTTTTCATTATTTGCCACTGTAATTGCTTCAGCAGAAATATTGAAATAGAGTTTTAGTAGGAGTCACAGAGTATGGCTACAACTTTTGCCTATGCTCTATTTTGGATTCCTAACAATTTAGCAAAGCTCGCCACCAACAAATACAAATAACTGTATTGCCTTCTAATTATTGTGGGTTCCAAGAAGGAAAGGAAATCAAAATAGCCTCCTCCATTCAAACTCTGAAAAGTCACCCTTTTCACCTTCATTTGTGTGTCAAAGCCAGCTGGCTGCAAATCTGCATTCAGGGAATTTCAAAACATTTTCTCTCCTCTCTTGGGGCTCATGGTACAGACAGCACTGCAGGAGATGCAAGCTGGTCACAATAGACTGCTCCTGTGGCTAAAAGACACACAGATGCAACCCCCCCACGTGCTAAAGGCCTTTTATGAGGAGAGAGAAAATGTTTCTGGTCATGCATATTAATAACGACGGCCTACTATAAAGATTTCCTAAAATAAAGACATTTGGCTATATTAAACAGATTCAGTGCTTGACAGTTTCTTGAATGGATGC
Organism: Podarcis liolepis; assembly: GCF_965112155.1. Taxonomy (NCBI): domain Eukaryota; kingdom Metazoa; phylum Chordata; class Lepidosauria; order Squamata; family Lacertidae; genus Podarcis; species Podarcis liolepis. The sequence goes on along the minus strand of NC_139561.1, from coordinate 69,402,899 downwards.
CATTTGAGGAGGCGTAGCTACTTGAATCCCAGTTTCTTTCAACTTGTCATCTAGCACAAAAACAAACATTGGTCATTAAGAGAGGGGTTGAAATGACATGATTAGAGCCGTGATTCCCTCCTAGGCTAACAGTTAAGAGGATAGAGAGGTGAAAGGATTAGAGTGAAAGAAAGAGCAGTCAAGCAAAGAGATCGATTAAGTTTATTAGTTCAGAAAGAAACAATGCGCGAGAAAAGGGGCATGATACTACCGAGGGGGTTTTAAAGACAGGAAACATAGACAAGATCTAGGGCAGTGCTGCGGTGGGATAAATATTTCAGAGAATACAGATGTATACCTCCGAAGTTCAGAATTATTGTTTTAATCAGAATTTTGTTCTTATATTTATAAAGCGGCTTCTCTTTCATACCAGAGTTAACAGTTCGGGGGTAAAAATAGTGACAGCTGTTCAGTGCTTAGGCCACATTTTGCTTCACCAACATGTATAAGCTCAAAGAGACCTGAATATGCCTCAGAGATATTAAGCACACATACACACACACATACCAATGTTTGCCACATACATCCACTCTTCCCTCTAACAGACGTTTTGGTAACAATGAAAAAGCCCAAAGCAGAATGCACTTTGGAGCAACCGCTTATCTATACAACCATTACATAAAAGGCACTGTCCAGCATCTGCAGCTAAAGCATTAAACATTTTCTTAATAGCTGGCAGATGCCAGAAGTCTCATTGCACACTGCCCAAGTATCTGAGTGGTGCAAGATTTCCGGTGTTCCAGGCCCTTTCCCAGGGTTCTGGTTTCCTCAGAATGAGGGACAGAAGAGACTGTTGTGTGTTTATGATGCATGGTTTATTTACACATATGTGCAACCTGACCTTACGATGGAGGGGCTCACGGCATTAACATCTCAAGAGGGTCTTGCTTCTCCCACGGCCACACCCTTGGATCCCAGCAGAAACCAGGCATGGCTCTGCCTCTCAGCTGCCCAGCCTGCTTGTAGCTTTTAGCTCCCACACACAACTTTTGCCTTTCTAACTACTAGAGTCAAGGGAGGGAGGCCCACCCATTTGCCCTCTGGCACAGAGCCACTTCCTTTGTTACCTTACCAACCCAAACTTAGCAGGCCCAATACCAAGAAGGTGGTCTGACAATTGGATCCTTGTTGGATCCAGGAATTAGATCAGGGATGCAGCCTGCCCACCCCCCTCCCAACTCACTATGATGTTACATTCATCAAAATCCCATTTGGTTTGTGTTTATTAACCTCTCATTCATTCAGGTGCTCACTTTTCATCTACAGTTTTCTTAATTTTGGTATCTCTTTTTATAATGCTCTGCCACCTGCTGCGACAGCAGTAGAGACCATAAAAAGAGCCCTGCGGGGTCAGGTCAAAGGCTCATCTAATTTAGCATCCTCCACATGCTTTGGGAAACACACAAGGAGGACCTGAGTGCAACAACACTCTCTACACCAGGGGTAGGCAACCTAAGGCCCGGCGGCCAGATGCGGCCCAATCGCCTTCTAAATCCGGCCGCCAGACAGTCCAGGAATCAGCGTGTTTTTCATGAGTAGAATGTGTCTTTTTATTTAAAATGCATCTCTGGGTTATTTGTGGGGCATAGGAATTCATTCATTTCCCCCCCAAAAATATAGTCCGGCCCACCACATGGTGTGAGGGATGGTGGACCGGCCCAAGGCTGAAAAAGGTTTGCTGACCCCTGCTCTATACACATGTTCTCCAGCAATTGGTATTCAGAGCCATGCCATTCAGATAATGAAGTTGGGACATGATCACAGTGGCTGGTGGCCTTGGATAAACCATGGAATTGTCTAATCCAGGCATAGGCAAACTCGGCCCTCCAGTTGTTTTGGGACTACAACTCCCATCACCCCTAGCTAACAGGACCAGTGGTCAGGGATGATGGGAACTGTAGACCCAAAACATCTGGAGGGCCGAGTTTGCCTATGCCTAATCTAATCCTCTTTTAAAGACCTCCAAGTTGGTGGCCATCATCACACCTTGCAGCAGCTCCTCTTCTTAACCACCTTTTTGTTTTTGCCCACTTTGGGGAAAACTATCACCACCTATGGGGGCCATTTTGTTTCCCCACAATTCCCCATAATAGCACAATACCCAGGGCACTATGGGAAACGGTGCCCCATAATAAGCCCTCCCCCAGTATATGCCACAAAATGATCTGATGTTCAGAGAATTCTGGGGAAGGACATAATGGCAGCTGCCATGAGCTGCCACCCAAGATGGTACAGGAGATAAATCCTCCGCCTCTGGTGCCCGAATGGAGCACATAGTTTCCCTGTGTTTTATTTTAGGAACAAATGGAAATGGAACCCAAGGGACCCTATGCTGTTGAATTTTCTTTGTTCCAAAAAGAATGTGTGGTCCTAATCCGAAATCCACCACATCTTCACATGAGGAAAATCCCATTCCATGGTACCACCACCTAACTATGTCTTGGGGTACGCAAAACAATTGCTTTGTGTAGCTATTAGTATACTTTAACGACACAGTATAACCACATTACAAAGAAAGGACTAATGGGGTGGGGGTCTGCATTTTTAAGGGGGCTTCCATTATGGGTTCTAAGGAACTGGGTGAACTGAAACAGTTCTTCATGAGACATATTCAGCACTATTTCCTTTCCTACAGAAAATGCATTTCAGCACTAAGTTGTGGACAAATATCTGGTGGGCTTTCACAGCAGATTTCCAAGAGCAAAGTCAACACTGACCAAGATTGTGGATAACATGACTGAATCCAAAGCCACCGGGGGGGGGGGGGGACACGACATTAAAAATCAACACATCGGAAAAACCACTTTTGTTGGTTTCTTGCCTGCATCTTCCTGCTGCTTTTTCTATTTTAGCAAAGTTTCCCAGCAAAGTTCTCACTAGGCTATTTTGAGGGAGCTCCCCACTCAAGGAGTTTTGGTTCTTCTGCATGGCTTGGGGGGTTCCCCCAAGTCCACTCACACCTCCTCTTGTCAATGGGTGGTGCCTTTATGGCTCTATAAGCAATGACCTGCCCTACCCAAGGACTGGAATCAGCATACAGTATATGATAACAAGCAATACTGCCTCCTCGTGAAAGCTCAAAGAACCATGCTTAGTCCTTCACTTTATCACAACAACTTAAGTGATGTGGGTCAGGGTGAGAGACAAGGGCTAGTCTCAAGTCACCCACGGTGCAATCCTATACATGCCTGCTCAGAGCTTAATCCCACCGTGTTCAATGGGGGTTCTAAGTTTGTGAGATACAGGACTGCAACCCCAATTAACTTTACAGTGGAGCAGGGATTCAAATTTGGGTCTAGCACTCTGACCACTGCACCACACTGGCTAGAAGCAGAAATATGAAAAATTAATTTTGAATTTAAAGCACGTTGTAATCACGTAAGAAGAGAGCTCTTTACATTTTTACTTTTATTCACAGCTCCCCTCTCACCTCTCCTTCCAGCCTTAAGGGTAAGGGTGGATAATAATTTTAGAATGGCGAAAAGGCTCTTTGACGACACACCAAACAGAAAGACGCACAACTTGCTAAATCCCTGAAAATTAAATTGTAGCTAGCTTATACCAGTGCTTGCTTCCATGCAAGAATAATAATAATAATATACATAAAGAAACAAATCCACCTCAGTCATAATGTTTGCCTCATTTATTTGTTTGTGTTTACTTTGTGGAAAATTAAAGTGTTTTCAGATTTGCTTTTAAGGTCTTTTGTTTCCACAGTATCAACAGAATAAGCTCTGTAACCTAGAATGTTTCTTTGGGAGCTGGGATTTTTTCGCGTGGAGTGGGGGGGGGAGTACTGCAGAGCTCATGACAAAATAATGAGAATTGAATCTGGCTGCCTCTGGTGGTCTGGAACATGAAAAGCAAAAGGATTTTATTCTGAGGCTATAAATAACCACTGCCATTTACATTCAAAGACCAACCACGGAAAATTGCAGACCCCAGAGGAGAGCCTTAAAGACTGACATCGGTAGCTGATGGTAGAAGAGATACAAGAAAATGCTTTGCAGTTTCCTATCAGGCCAAAATATTCCTCTGTGCCCCACTTATTTCCTCTGGCGAGCACATAATTAAGATGGTTAGCAGCAGGCACTGTGGATCAGGGTTTGCATAACTATAACATCTTTATATCAAGATGTACAGAATGAACCTATGGAGCCTTTCCCAGTATGTTAAGCCAATTCAAAGCTGTCACAGCTCTCCCTGATGTCTAATCCACAGCAGAGTCCCCCTATTATCTTTCTTGCGTTTTTTTTCTTCTTGTTTAACTGACTGCTTCCCCCACCCTCCCCTTCTCTTCAAATCTATCAGGTTCAGCAAACTAGTGAACAGCAAAAAAGGAAAGGCATGTTTTCCCCAGAGGCAATGCTGTTTCACACTTTGAGAAAGATGATTTCAGCTGTCTCTTTACAGGAAGTAAAGAGCTCCCAAGGAAAAGCCTGGGCAAATGTCAACACTCTTGTTCATAAATGGTTTCGCTGCTCCTTAGAAAACCAGGCACTTACAGGTCAACAAAACCAAATAGTGGGAAGGGATCTCAAGGGTCTGGCATCTCATGCATGAACCTGCATATGACCAGACAAGGATGCCTGGGATCTTGCACAATGTGCAAAGGAAACATGAAGTCTGCAACTAGCAATGCTGTCTGAGGCAGTGGCCATAGACCACCTGGCTTGCAGTTTTTAAATCAGTGGCAAGGAACTCTGTGTTCCTCCAAATGTTGCCCCACCCCACCAGCCCCAACTAGCAATTGATGTCTTTTTAAAGTTATTTATTATGGGGGGGGTGTAAAAGTCACTTTATGTGGGCTTAGTCTTTTTTTTTTTTTAAGCAGCATGTTGATAACTTAAAGAAAACTAAGTTATCTCACATTAAAATCAATGGGATTTGCAAGAGCTTAATTTTGGCCCAAGCTCCCTAACAGGGGGTGTAAGACAGTGATCACTTACACTTTCATATTGACCTGACAAATCCTTCATTTGCTGTTTGCACAAGGCTGCAACTTTCAGAAACAGTGCAATGCCAAATGTTTCTTCTTGAGTTCAAGCAGATTATGCCCTCTGAACCATACCAGAGCTGCAGGGACATAGCTAGCTGCTCTGGCACTTGGAGCGGCACTGCAGGCCAGGCTCTGTGGTAAGTGTCACCCCCCCCCCATGTTGTGTCATTTTGTCACCCCCCTCAAGGATGACACCTGGGGTGGACTGCACCCCCGCACCTCCCTTCCTACGCCCCTGCAGAGCTTTTGCAAGACTATTCATACACACACTACCCTCCAAATTGTAAGCTGAAAGGAACTTTTCCAACAGAGCCTAGCCCATCAGAGACTGACAACATAGATTTGGACTGCAAGATATGTAAATGAAGGTGAAAAGGCAACGTAAGTTAGCTAACAAATCCTCCATCAGCAAAGCTCAGTTCCAGTGAAACAAGTATATCACACGTTTTCCCACTCCCATCATTAACAGGCTAGCATTTAGTCTTCTTCTAATTATCTTGCGTACCGGCCAGCAGTAAAGACTTACAACATTCATCAATGAATAATGGCTGTCCACTGCTCCGGCTAAAACTCTGATTCCCAAACAAGTATAGAAAAGTTTGTAGCAAGCGTTTTAAGTGCTGGAATTTGCCCCTTTTCCACAACGTGCAGTTTAGAATGTATACATACAGAGAAAGTTGACCCAGGGAAACTTGGGTCAGGGTGGAGAGCGGCATCTGCCAGTGGGCTAGATTATCAGCTTTCCCATGGTCCCACTATGGGCCACCTTAACAGGTGGGTGGAGCCTCCCACCTGTCAATCACATGATGCCACCATGGCAGCAGGTGATCCAACTACAAAGGGACAGGGGCTTTCATCAAAAGGAAAGGGAAGGTACCCTCCAAATGGGGCTTACAGTCAGGCCAGGGAACCCTCAAGTTCAGCCAATCCCAGCGGGGTTTGCTGTTGGAACTGATCATCTGACTGGCACCAACTACGAACCCCTTTTGGGGAGGAATCAACAGCACCTGAGAGTGCACAAATAGAGTCAATCCCAGCAAATTTGGTACCGGAATTTAAAAGGAGCCAAATGCTGGCCCCGATTCCTAATGAATGAGCAGGAGTGTGCTTCAAGAGTCCCAATTGTTCCTTCGCTTATTCATCCCACACCGGGAATACATATCGATCCAGTTTTTGCTTTCAGTCTGCAAACAATACGCAATTGATTACGTTGTCCCCCCCCCCCCAATTTGCATTGTGTTCCCTTTGCTTTGAAATGAATGAGGTGGAACAATGTAATGACAACATAATTTAAGCAACAGCATAAGTTATGTGATTTTTGCCAATGCGGACAGCGAGACCAATAACGTCGTTCTGGGCAGAATGCAAACTGCAGTGGAATGGAAACAGTACTGTGTGTAAGAAACACAGGGCAAAACATCCCTACTAGTGACTAGTAGTCACTGACAGGCTTATCCTTCATTGATTTCTCTACTCTCTTTTTAAGAGCCATTAAACGAACAAGAACATCTGAGAAGTTACTCCCTCTCTTCCTGCAAGTTCTTACAGGAGAATCTCCTATATAAAAATAAATAAATACAGCAACTGATTCACCCTTTCCTTCTTGAGGGTTTTTTGTTGTTGTTTTTGTAAACACCCGGGATACAAATAAGAGACTGAAAATTAATCTGGCTTTTTTAATGAAGGCTAAATATACTTCTTCCATTCAAAAAGGCAAACGGGGGAAAATCCCAAAGAAAAAGCCATCCATTGTAGCAGAACAACTCACTACCATCTAAAACCCTCTCTCAAGCATTTGACTTCCATCCCTCTCCATTTTCCAAAAAAAACAACGAGTACAATTTTTAAAAAATAAGTCATTCAATTGCATTAGAAGGGAAATGCTGTAGGATAAAACAAGTAGAACTGAATTAGAAAATAAAAGGGGAAACCCATCCACATCTGGAAGGACCATTTCCGCTTATTAGCAATGTAATGAAGCACATACTCACCAAAAGAGGAGCCAATCGGAGGGAGCCCGTAGGTGAGCCAGCAGAATCCATCAGAGAGCAACACATGGAAAAGAGCGAGAGAGGCAACATATTGATTAGCCAGGCAACGCAGCTTTCAAAAACAGCTGTACGTACAAGTGACCTTAATCCACAAAGGCGAGAGAGTTCATACCTACAGATTTTCTTTATTTCCCCCTAAAGTCTAGCAGCAGTTGTTCGTTAAGATTTCCTCCAGAGCAAAAAGCAACTAAACCAGCCAGAAATTCATTCTGGACACTTTTTAGAGGTATATTTATAATTAAAAAGAGCTAGCATGGGTGGGGAGGAAGGTTTAAAAACCTGCCATGTGTTACTTAAAACACAGACGCTCCAAGCACCCTGCATATGGCCAGTGTGAGTGTTCCTTGTTTTTTGTTTGTTTTTTAATCTCAGCGATGTGGGTTTATGGGAAGCTTTGGGTGGTAATCTCACATACGGATCCGATTTTCACAACCCAAAAATCAAGGAGAGCAAGGAAACGTCAGAGAATCCAGCAGAGTTTGGGAGAATGGAAAATACGATGCTGGAATTTGGAGGCTGGGGGGGAGCTGATCGGCTTCATGCTCCGCTTCTTGCTGGGTCTGGCTAAGCCTGGATCAGTTACGTAAGGGAAGCCTTGTTGGGATGGGGGAACTGGTGGTCTGAATCTGTCCAGCTCAAACTCTTAATGGGTTCTGACGGAGCCCTCTAGCGGATTTTATTTTTTTTACAAAAAGCATACTTTTTAATTAAATTAACACTGCAAGCCAGCTGATCATCCCAAATCCTAAACACGAAAGGCGGTGACAAGTAAGCACACCAGGTTGTTTCTGTTTAACTATAGTTCCACAGTTTAACTATGTGGTGCACAAAGGAAGAACTTCTTTTTATCTGTTCTGAACGTCACTGGGTGCACACAAGCATTATGAAAGGAGGAGGAGGACTTTCCTCTACCTACTTTCTCCATATCATGAATAATTTTGGCAGTCTTCTGTCATGTTACCTCTTACTCGTCTTTTCTCCAGACTAAGGCACCGCACTGGCTACCCGTCACCTTAGAGTTACAAAACATTGTCTGTCTTCCGGTTCATTATGGAAGTTTCATTGGATGCCTTTGCCTGAAGACAGGGGCGAGCAGGGCATGAGCTTGCAAAAGCGATTTCCTAACGCCAGTTCACAATGTGAGAAAGAGGATGAAATCTTGACTTTGCTTCTATCTTTGCCCGGTGAGGAAAGACAAGCACAGCTACACCAATGTCCTAGGTGTCCCCCATTGTTTTCTGTGAGCAGCTGTCTGCTTCCACTCCCTTGCAGGAGACTGCCGGGGGGTGAGTGAGCATCATCACCAAAGTCCTGTATCCAGACAATGGCAATGTACCTAATCTAGCTCTATGACTACCAGAATCAAGGTTATGGTCTCTTTGGCCTTCCTTTGTCTGCCATCACGGGAGATGGATGGGGAGTCTAAGTGAGCTTGGAGACGTGATTAGGCTCATTTGTCTTGCACCTGCTACCTCCATAGCTGGGAAAGGGTGGGGTCTGGTCAGTAGCCTGAGCTGCCATGTGGGACGAAGCCAGCAAACAGCCATGTGCAAAATGCAAATCACAGCCAAGGGACTAGCCAGGAGCAGAGCGCCAAGGACTAAGCCAAGTAAAAGTGATACAGTGGTACCTTGGCTTAGTTGTTGAGCAAATCAGCTCCCGAACACCGCAAACCCAGAAGTAAGTGTTCTGGTTTGCGAAAGTTTTTCAGTAGCTAAACATCCGACGCGGCCTTCCACTTGAGTGCAGGAAGTTCCTGTAGCCAATCGGAAGCCGTGCCTTGGCTTTCAAATGGTTTTGGGAGTCGAACGGACTCCCGGAACGGATTGAGTTCAAGAACCAAGGTACCATTCCATTGTCTTGCTAGAAACATATGCAACAAATAATACAAGCTGAAACCACTAAGAAATTACAAGAGCCACTGAAGATGATGATGATGATTTTTTTGTGGGCCAGCCACTCTGGGGAAACTTCCAACATAATATGCAGAAACACAGCAACAACCACAACAACACAACAGAACACCACACATTAAAAGCTTCCTGATACAGGGCTGCCTTCAGGTGTCATTGGAAAGTCGTGTAATTGTTTTATCTCTTTGACATCCGCCAGGAGAGAGTTCCACAGGGCGGGCGCCGCTACCGAGAAGGCCCTCTGCCTGGTTCCCTGTAACTTCATTTCTTGCAATGAGGGCCTCGGAGCTATACCTTAGTGTCCAGGCTGAACAATGAGAGTGCAGACACTCCTTCAGGTATATAGGGCCGAGACTGTTTAGGGCAGGGGTAAGCAAACTTTTTCAGCCGTGGGCCGGTCCACCGTCCCTCAGACCATGTGGTGGGCCGGGCTATATTTTGGAGGGGGAAATGAATGAATTCCTATGCCCCACAAATAACCCAGAGATGCATTTTAAATAAAAGGACACATTCTACTCATGTAAAAACACACTGATTCCTGGACCATCCGCGAGCCAGATTGAGAAGGCAATTGGGCTGGATCCGGGATCTGGGCCTTAGGTTGCCTACCCCTGGTTTAGGGCTTTAAAGGCCAGTCCCTTTACCTTTACCTTTTAAGATTTTGAATTGTGCTCAGAAATGTGCTGGGAGCCAATGTAGACCCTTTATGAGTGGTTTATATTTGGTCCCTGCGGCTACTCCCAGTCACCAGTCTGGCAGCCACACCAGCAGCCCAATTCTGCCAACAATACTACAAGGCAAGATGTCCAGGACTCAATCTTCTCCCGTACTTCTTCAGGTCTGCAGAGCGCCCCAAGGGCTGGAGGAGGAGACCCAAGGGTTCACATTGGGCCCCAGGGCCTGAGTTCTCCACTTCTCCTTTAAAAGGAGCAAGGTCTAATATACCCCACAATAAGAAGAGCCCTGCTGGTTTACATCACTCTCATAGAATTTGAGCTTTCTCCTGCTTTTCTGCCCGGCAACTGGCATTAGATGGCAAACCTTCCCTGGATACAGAGGCTCTGCTTAGCGCCCTTAGATAGAAAGAACTCAGCCCAGCTTTGGGTAGTGAATACACAGAAGACAAAGGACATTAGCGCACAGCAGTGGGGAAGGACCATGGAAAACATCCTCCCTCTCTTGGTTTAAGTCTCATCTCTCTCTCTCTCTCTCTTTCCTGATGCTTTGCTGAGCACCAGGCTCCCTGCCTGGATGAGAGCCGGCTCAGCGGCTCTTTCAAAAAGCAAACAAAACTGTCCTCCTCTGACCTGGGGATGTTATCTGGGCAGCCAGTGAATAAACAGCCCTCTCAAAGTCCACCTTCTGGAATAAATCCCAAGAGCTTTTTGGCCTCCCCAGCCTAGGCAGGGACACAGATGGTCCTGGAGATTATAACATATAGGGGAATTAAACAAGGCCACACAAATGAGCTTCCTCATTCAACCCACCCCCCTCCGCAGGGTTGGCAGGTGCTCCTGGGGGCTGGTGGTCAGGATGTGTTCATTACAAATTGTTTACCTCTGGTGTCCTGCTATGCAACGGACAGACGAAACGTGGCACACAAAAGGGGGTTGAGAGATGAGAAAGATAAAAATGGGGGTGGGAGGGGGAAGACAGGCAGGGCTGGAAACCGGAAGGGCCAGCTGCCTACTGAGAACAGAGACCCTTGCCGTCATGTATTCCTCTCCTTTTAGGCTTGGTTTTGTGTGTTTTTTAATAGTCTCCCAAAAACGATTAGGGTCCGGGTGGCAGAATTGCACACAGGGAAGAGGCTCTGCAGCTGGGACTGATCATGCTGGGGAAGGAAATAAATAAATAACAAGATGTGATATTTATCTTGCTGAAAAGACCCTTCTGCAAAAGGCCATCATCCATGCTTCGGCAATCACAAACGCTCGTCCGAAAAGATAAAATAGGATAAGGAATTATGTTGGCTTTGTGCTTGAGGTCCCACCCCATTTGTGTGACTTCTGCTGTATAATGAGACATGGCACCGGTGGGGGTATTAAATTACTTAAAATCTCGATGGGCGGAAACCGATCCCTCCCCTCCCCACCACACACTGAACACACACACAGGCAAACATGCGGAAGGTTGCAATGCCAACCCCATTTGCTAAAGTACTAGGACAACGGTAGCCAAACTGGAGCCCTCCAGATGTTTTGCATTGCAACTCCCATCATCCCTAGTCTTTGGCCATGCTGACTGGACCTGATTAACAGAATCTCATAGCACTCGCTACAGAGAGAGTGTGGCAATTCTATAATTCTTCTCTGGCTCGGATTTGCATCTCAGGCAAAGAAAAATCAAGCTCCTTTCCTCTTCCCGTGCAACCATATCGGAGTCTAATTTGCTTGGACTCAGCCATATTACTTCCCTTCTTGTTGGAAGGGAGGAGAGAAAGAGCTCCATTCCAAGTCAAGCCAGGATCCAAGCTTAATGATCACTAAAGTGCCTATCACATAAAAGGTTCATACAGGAAAGGGTCAAAGCTCAGTGGTAGATTATATCTACACTGATGGCACTGCACAAAATAGTATTATTACAGTGGTACCTCAGGTTAAGTACTTAATTCGTTCTGGAGGTCTGTTCTTAACCTGAAACTGTTCTTAACCTGAAGGACCACTTTAGCTAATGGGGCCTCCTGCTGCCGCCGCGCCGCCAAAGCACGATTTCTGTTCTCATCCTGAAGCAAAGTTCTTAACCTGAAGCACTATTTCTGGGTTAGCAGAGTCTGTAACCTGAAGCGTATGTAACCTGAAGCGTATGTAACCTGAGGTACCACTGTTCTGCATAATCATGGGGCTCCAGGTGACTCCAAATCCATAAATCTGCAGAAAACAGCAACCAAAATCCTTGGGGGTCTGGAGCACCTTCCTTACAGAGGGAAAGACAACTAAGAGGAGAGGGATGTGATATGAGGTTTACAAAGTGATGCATGGTATTGCAGAGAAAGTGGCGTTCTTCTCCCTCTCATCATGACAGCTGAGTCTCAAAATTGCTCAGCTTCAAAAGGGCTACAACCCCAAACACACACTTGGCCCACAATAGTCAGGTTTTTATAAAAGCCATTTGCTCCACAGGCTATGAACCTCAACTCCTCCCTGACCACCCCCCTTTAAAAAAGTAGCTATCAACCATCACACTACAGAAGCGAATGAGAATGCAGACAACAGAAGAAAACACAGCTACCCATGTACACGCGTATTGGCAAAGCCATGTGCACTAATGGGCAGAAGAGTATTTAAACTTGTTTGCGCATGACACCTCCCTCTATCTCTTCTCTCTCTCACACACACACAGACACCATTTTCCATTTTCTGTTCCACATCAGAGAAAAGCACCAAACAGTGCTGCTGACCCCATCTGCCTGCTTGAAGAAACGAGCGACTCGGAAGGCGGCAGATTGGACAGGGACAATCTGTCCCATCCGCGAGAGGTTTACCTTCACGTCACAGACACGTGCGCTCACCATAACATCAACAACACTGCGGGAAAGTCACGTTACAGCACAACGTGGAGCGGGAGGGGGGAAGGGAGTAAGTGGGTCATGTATCGCCCTCACTTACGTCGATCCCTAATGCTGTAATTAATGGAGCTTCTGCGGGAGATGTTTACTATTTAGAATGCTAACTCTCATCAGAGCCAGCAGATCTCTAGGTGTATGCAGATAATTTTAGATGTGTGTGTATATATGTTTGTATCTCAATACAGACATAAATATTTCCAGGTAGTCACTTAGCTTCTATTTTTGCTACTTATGTTCGCTCCACTTATTATCAATTATTGTTATTATTATTCATTGAGCTTATTAGTTGCCTTTTTAAAAAACCAATGAGACTCAAAGTAACTTACAACAACAAATAAATAATACGCATCAATACCAGCGTAAAACAAACTATAGTAAACTCTAAAGCACATTCATATTTTTAAAAGGCAGGATTAAAACGCCACATCCATGGAATGAGGCGCTTATTGGGAGGTTTGCAAGCTGTCCTTAAGCACAAGGAGATTTTTTTGCAAAAATGGGCCTTCTTTCCCTCATACCTTCCCTCTCCTTTTAGTGTCCTCATCTCCTGGCGGTGGGCTGGTTGAAACCGCAAGACACTGCAATCAATGCAGCAGAGGGAATGTTGAAATCCACCCTGGAATTCTTTCAGCATAAAATTGTTCTGACCAGCGCCAAATCCCTGTCCTACTCTCGGCGCTGTTCTTGCGGGGGGCCAAAGTCCTTCTGATCCAGGCACAGCCCATAGTCAGTGTGAGGTCAGTAGAGGGCTCCAGCACACCAGGTCCAGGTCTTCTCAGAGTCAGGCCGCTTGAGAATTCAGCCATAATTTAGTGGCAAACTCCATCTAAGGCAAAATACCAGCCCAAGAACCAAAAATCATGGGCGTGTGCACGCAGACACCGAAAATCGTGGGCAGGCGGGTGCGATCTGGCCCAAGGAGGGATGTCCGCAGGACTGATCCGGCCCAGGCAAGATAAACCTTGCTGACCCCTAGCTTAGTGCTTCAGAAAATGTGTTATTTGGTAAGTTCACCTTTAAATGGGAACTGAACTGAGGTTTCCCCCCCACCCAGCAGGCAGCATCCGAACCAAAGTCAGCCACCCCTGGGCACAGGATTGCCCCATGGCTCCCACTAATTTCCAAGGGTTTCATAAATTTGCTCCTTGGCAGAACTGTGCTGTCAATGACATGGACTTAGGCTGAGTTATAGCACTACACTGAAACTCCTTCCCATTATAAAGCTGCATGGTTAAAATGTGTGCCCTCAAGCATTTTTTTTTTTTGCAGTCCCATTCACATGGCATAATGGTTTCTTCAAACTATCTTTACAAAACAAACAACCCAGGGGTGGATGGGGGAGAGGGAAGGGGATTTGGGAAAGGGTTATATTCAGACAGGTATCGGTACAACACTGAAACATCTAACCCTATCCCTGGACATTCTTGTAGAAGCAGGCTAGTCCTGAACATGATATCTGCACTTAACCTTTGCAGGCTGCCAGGTCATTTCGATGGGGCGGTGGGGGACGTTATGGTGAAGATACTGGCTGACCTTCTGAAAGCATTCCTTGGCGTGCAGAACTAATGCGTTTTCCCTGTTTCAAAGGAGACTTGATGGCTCGATAAGGGGAGATAATGGATATACATACATTGATCAGGAATGGGGTGGAGGTGGGGAGCAACATTAGAGGAGGAAAAATGATGAGCAGGGTGAAGGAAGAGGGCAGCAACACTGCATGTAGACGCCAGGACTCTCCCTCAAGCGTTGCCATGTGCACTCGGATATATGCTTTATCCCCCAGAGAGGTGCTAGCAAGCACGATCAGGAGGAGCAAATTAACAAAACCCTTGGAAATTAGTGGGAACCGTGCTTTGGGTTTAGTATTGGGCTTTGGGGAGAATTGGGATTATTGTGCCTATAACAGCTGTGTGACAGGCAGAAATTCAACCAGTTAAGTCTTTTTCTAGTATGGAAACACAATTATCAGGGAAAGCTTCACCTGTTCACATTCTGCCTGTCAGACTTTTTATTATTTTATTATATGTGTGGCCACTGGTTTATTTTTGGACACTCTACTCCAACTGCAAAAAGGGACAAATATTTGCATATGACACAAAGAATATGCAAATGTGTGTCTTGTTTTGTCTGTGGGTTAGAGGGTCCAGAAAATCCTGTAGCCAATCCCCAATACCAGGGGTGGGCTGCTTTAAGGCTGGCAGGATCTACTACTTTTTCTCTTAGATCCTTCAGGTTCACCAGCTACAGCCAGGTATAAGATCAGGCACAGGCAAACTCTGGCGCTCCAGATGTTTGGGACTACAACTCCCATCATCCCTAGCTAACAGGACCAGTGGTCAGGGATAATGGGAATTATAGTCCCAAACATCTGGAAGGCTGGAGTTTGCCTATGCCTGTATAAGACAGTGGATCAGGCAGGCAAGCATATGCTAAAAATGAAGGGAGAGGGTGTCTCTGAGCACATGCTCAAACTGGACACTTATTATCAGACCCAGAACTGATCTTACAAGCCCTTCCACACAAAAATCCACTCCTGGTTTCCCCCCAAGTGTTCTTTTCATCTGTCTAACTTGTGAGGGGGTGTACAGTGGTACCTCGGGTTAAGTACTTAATTCGTTCCAGAGGTCCCTTCTTAACCTGAAACTGTTCTTAACCTGAAGCACCAGTTTAGCTAATGGGGCCTCCTGCTGCTGCCGTGCCACCAGAGAACGATTTCTGTTCTCATCCCGAAGCAAAGTTCTTAACCTGAGGTACCATTTCTGGGTTAGCGGAGTCTGTAACCTGAAGCGTATTGTAACCTGAGGTACCACTGTAATTTTAGTTGTTGCTGTTAGACCATTGGGAGTTGGAAATCCTTGCTGCTCTACTACAAAGCATCCAGCACTCTACCAGGAGAGCTCAATCCACCTTCTGCCAGCCCTTCATTGACACGCACTGTCCTCTAGCACCAGCCTCAGAGCATCACTTGCAGCACAGACCCAGCACAGTTGGCGGGAGCAGGCAACTCGGAGAATTGGTAAAGACACATAAACTAGATCTATTGCTCAAATCCGGGCCGAGGTCAGCCGTGGCCAAAAGTAATTACTATCTGCGGGCCTAGTCAAAATGAATTGCAAATCACTTCTAAGAAGAGGATTTGCTTACATCTCTCGCACAGTGATCCTTTGCAATGTAGCAAGAAGGGAAGCTTGTGCTCAGGATGGATGAGGAAGGTTATTAATGGACCTCAGTTTGGAAAAAAAAGGTATTATGGCAAGGCAGGCTGGGGCATTTGGAAAGCACTGAGATACACCCCTTGATTAGAGTCACCGATTAGGGTTTGCTTACAGGTTGGGTTTCAAGGAAGCAAATGAGTCATTAAAGTGGTAATGGCTTCTTCACAACATTCCTCAGGGGTTTTGGAGAGATGTTGCAAGAAATTTTGTCTTTGGCAAGCTTGGGGTGGCAGCCTGGGCCACTTGCAGCAGGCAAGACCTTTATTAGCACCAACCAAAATGTCACAAATTAGCAAATACGCTTTCAAGTTCTTCAGAAATCTTCATCAGGCAGGACGTTAAAAAACAGGAGTGGAATATAAGGCAGAGAGAGAAAGCTGGCGTTAAAACCATAAAGCCTGCAGTTGTAGTAACTGTGCAGTGCAAACACCGGTCCTGAAAGACCTTACTCTGGCTCATAGAACGTTTCCAAGCACAATTCAAAGTGCTGGTGCGGACCTTTAAAGCCTTAAATGGCCTCGGCCCAGTATACCTGAAGGAGCATCTCCACCCCTACCGTTCAGCCCGGACACTGAGGTCCAGCTCCGAGGGCCTTCTGGCAGTTCCCTCACTGCGAGAAGTGAGGTTGCAGGGAACCAAGCAGAGGGCCTTCTCAGTAGTGGCACCCGCCCTGTGGAATGCCCTCCCACCAGATGTCAAGGAAATAAGCAACTATCTTACTTTTAGAAGACATCTGAAGGCAGCCCTGTTTAGGGAAGTTTTTAATGTTTAATGCTATATCATGTTTTTAATATTTGGTTGGGAGCCGCCCAGAGTGCCTGGGGAAACCCAGGCAGATGGGCGGGGTATAAATAATAAATTATTATCATCATCATCATCATCATCATCATCATTATTACTACCTACTCAAAAGTAAGCACCACCAAGTGGACCATCAAGGCCAATGATGTGTTCTTATGCATGTTCACTCAGGAGTAACTCCCACTGTCATCAGTGGAGCTTCCTGGCTAGCAAGCAAGTTTAGGATTGAAGCCTTAATGGGACTGGCCTCTCAGGTGCTAAGTTGGAACAAAGAATGGATGATGTCTATTAAATGGGGCAGATGGCGGGTGCCTGTTTTCAAAAGAGACATTTCCTCCTGGGTGCCAAAGAATAGGAAGCTCCTATTTTAGAATGATGTTTACCATTATTAAATGATATATATGTGCATCACTTAAGAAATAAAAAAAGCAGAGCTGGCCCAGGACATTTAAGCAGGAATGCCTCCTCCCAACCCCCCAAAAGAACCTCAGGTGCATAATACTCATGACTAGCTAAGTTGTTTTAGCAGCCGAGGCTGAAAAATCCTACAAGGGCATTGCCCCGTCCCTGGCAATAAAATACAATCACCATCACAATACAGCAAGCAGTTTAATGCCCTTACGTGACTCCCAAAATCATCTGCCTCAGGTGGCTGCAGAGGTGGATCTAGAGAGCGGGGCAGGGGCGCTGGGTGCCCAGCCGAAGAGGGAGCCTTCTCAAAGCCCAGTAAGCAGAATGGAGTCATGACAGCTCTAACAGGGTCCTAGAGTCCTCCTTCCTCCCTCCCAAAGCCAGGCAAGCACTTATCAGGCTTTGGGGAGGAGGCAGGGGGTCTCTAAGACCCTGTCACTGCCTTCACACCTCCTTCCCCAAGTCCAGCACTTTGTTTACCTGGCTTTGGGAAGGCTGGGGGGGGGGGTGTCAAGGTCCACTCCTGGTGGCTGCTTCACTATACCTAATGGTAGGAGCGGGAAAGCACATTTCATCTATTTAGAACTATTATTTCTCTTATATGCAAGTTTATATAGATTTAATCTACAGTCGTACCTTGGAAGTCGAACAGAGTCCATTTGACTTCCAAAACGTTTGGAAACCAAAGCATGTCTTCTGATTGGCTGCAGGAAACTCCTGCAGCCAATCAGAAACCGCGGAAGCCCCGTCAGACGATCAGCTTCCAAAAATAGTTTGTGAACCAGAACACTCACTTCTGGGTTTGGATTGTTGGGGAGCTGATTTGTTCGGGAGCCAAGGCGTTTGAGATCCAAGGTACAACTGTACTGGCTAACAACCAGTAAGGTTAATCTTTTAAGATTTCTTTAAATTTGGGGCACAAACTTCAAATAAGGCCAAGGTAGTGACGTCACCCAATTAAGTACCAAGTTCAGAGTACAGGGGTACCTTGGATCCTGAACAAATTGGCTCCTGAACGCCGCAAACCCAAAAGTAAGTGTTCCAGTTTGCGAACATTTTTTGGAAGTGAATGTCTGTTCCAGCTGTCGGCATTATTTCCAATCAACCAA
Source organism: Podarcis liolepis (assembly GCF_965112155.1). NCBI lineage: Eukaryota > Metazoa > Chordata > Lepidosauria > Squamata > Lacertidae > Podarcis > Podarcis liolepis. The sequence continues at coordinate 69,384,793 of NC_139561.1, read as the reverse complement.
TCAGAAGCCGCAAACTTGGTTTTCTAACGTTTTGAAAGTCGAACTGACTTCCAGAACAGATTGAGTTCAAGAACCAAGGTACCATTGGAGTCACAAATGATTAATTTCATTGCTCCCACAACAAACTTCCACCCAGTGACGCTGTCACCTTTTACATGCCTTTTTGTTATCAACCTTACCTTGTTTGTTTCATCCCTTCTGCATATACACCTGTCAAATTCATAATTCTTCACAACGCAACAGGTAAATTAGGCTTCGCCAAGAGCCTCGTGTCACAAGAAACCAGTTTGCCTGAGGCAGAAAGGAAAGAGAGAAAATGCCATTACCATCTTAGAAGTCTGAAGCAACGAAGGTATTTCCATCATGCTGGATCCACAAATCAAACACGATCTGAGGCAGTAATGCTTCTGAAAAGCAGTTGCTGGAACCTGCAGGAAGGGGAGAGCGCTCTTGTCCCCGGGTCCTGCTTCTGAGTTTCCCACAGGCATCTGTCTACTATACAGCAATTATGCCTTTCTGAATCTGCCTTAGCTCAGGAACTAACCAGCACCCAAAAAAGGAGTACTTTAATGGTATCTATAAGGATGTGACAGAGCATTACCTGCCCGAAAATTAAAGTGAATAAGAGGCTATTCAAGCTCAAAAGAACAGGTTTTTAATATAGCTTGGGCAGTTTGTTTTAAATATGGAAACCGAGTGCATTCTGTCTTTATGTAATTTCCGTACACGCCATCCTAGATATTGCCTGTCATTTAAAAGTGTAATAAACACAAACAAACAATGTGTTCCATTTCCCCCCCCCAAAAAAAAAAAATTCCAACTGAACATCATCACTTACCAACCACATATTCCACCCCTTCAGCTCCACATTTTGTGTACAACTGTCATATCCCATTTGCTGCGGCTGTTTTCAGTAGCGGGCAGAATGGTGGGACTGCATCACTCACCTGACCTCCCTGCAGCTACGTTGCTGCTGCATCCTGGGATGGGGAAAGGGGAGAGAGGCGAGGTCAGCATGGTGCAAACATACCAGCAGGACAACCAGACTGGCTCCGCTGGTGTGTTTGCGCAGTGACAACTTGGCCACCACCTCACCTATCCCCGTCCCGGTATGAAGCAGCGACACAGCAGGAGGGCGGTCAGATGAGCAGCTTCATCATGCCCTCCATTCCGAATCTGAAGGTGCATTTAGCCAGTTTGAGAGCCTGAATACATCCTGGAGACAGAGGCAAGCAGGCACCCACACACACACAAGAACACAGTCTGTCCATTACCTGACCATTAAGGGTTCCCTCATCGAGAGGCGAGAGCCAAAAGAAAAACCTTTCAGAAAGGAGAGACCTCGCAGCCCTGGACAGAGCGTTGCTGAGCTCCGAGAAGCTGCTTGAACCTCTGGCAAACACAGTAACAGTTCCTTTGGAAAATAATTAGGCCAACTGCCACCCACACACCCACACCCTCTGGCTGGGAAGCTTGCATCGTCCCCCTTTCCAAGTAAGCAGTGCTGGAAGTCAATTCTGGAAGTTGGGTAAACTCTGAACAGCGGACAATGGCAAACAAGGCCTGGGAGCCCGTCTGACAAGTTCCAGATTATGTAAAACACCCGAAAAAATCCATTGTGAACAAGGAAACGGCAGTCTGTTTCTGCCTTCAGCCAGCTGGCAAAAGCGGGGCCAAGGCCGCTTGCCAACTGCGAGAGAAAGTAATTTAAGCCCAGAGCGTTGCATCACCACATCAGCTCGTGATGCAAGGTGCCAGCAAGGAAAGCAGCAGTAGCACTCTGAGATAGCAATCCAAAAACATACTTCCTTTATATGGTATTTCTTCCTTTCCCTAATCAGACGTTGCAACAGGCTCTCCTGCAACACAGCTGCAGTTTAAGGAGTGTGGATGCCGCAAGGCAACAAGCCTTTTTGGAAAGCAACGTCTGCAGGCAAGGAAGGATAGTGGGCGGCCCAAAGGTTCTGAGAATGGCAGCAGGACCTGTTACCAGCAATGTTAGCCATGCGGCTACATGTATAGGAGCCAGAACCTGGCTCAAATTGTTTGAGCCTAGTTTGTTTTCACTAACCACCGTTCCTTGAGCTTGGACAGCAAAGAGCACTGTGGGAAGTCCTAAAAGGAGAACAGGATGTTTTGACCTCCCGATGCATGTGAAGGAAGCAGAAGGACTCGTTCCCCTAATGCTAAACTGTGGTTTAGCATTGTTTCTGAGCAGAGACCAAGTGTTTTTGCTATTTTTATTTCATGCACGTTCATCCATGCAAAAACAAAAAACACGCCAATACTTTGGTTTAGCCCAGGGGTCTGCAACCTTTAAGACAAAAAGAGCCACTTGGACCCGTTTCCAAAGGAAAAAAACTGGGAGCCGCAAAACTCGTCATTATAAAAATAACTTTTTTGTCACTTTTTTATTATTTCTTTGTTTGACCCCTCAGAATTACTCCTCCTCATAGAAATAAACGTTAAATTAACAAGTTACCTTTTGTGTGTGTGTGTTCTTCACTCCCCTTCAAAACAGTGACCAGCGTACATGCCCCCTTTCAATGCAGTGACCAGCGTACATGCCCCTTACAATCTAGCAGGCGGGCGGGCGGGAAGGTGACGTCGGGACGGTGCGTGACTAATGCACGCACCACCCCCATGCAACGTCACAGCCAGTACAGCGCCTGCCACAGTGGGGAGTGTCGGGGCGCACAATGCGCCTCCTCCCCTCGCTAGTATCCGCCCCGGAGCCGCGGCAAAGGTGTAAAAGAGCCACATGCGGCTCCGGAGCCGCGGGTTGCAGACCCCCGGTTTAGCCCAACAGGAACAGTCACTCAGTGGAGAGCTAAAAAGAGGAAAATGAAAGCTCAAAAGAAATTGTTCCCTTTTAACTATGCCTAAATTTTATTCAACTTAAATCCCGCAGGACCCACAAAGACAGCCTTCTGTCATTAGTAAAGTCTCACCAATTTTACTAGAACTTACCCTAACACCCAGTAATTTAGCCATACTGTGCTTACGGTAATTAACTTAAGTTAACTTGCTCCACCTTTGCTTTGCAAAATCATCAGAGTGAATCACTTTCAGGTTTCCCCACACGAAGAACTGAACCAGTTCCAGAGATGCACCAAACCGATTACCAAACTGCTTGTGGTTTGAACTGAAACGGCTTCAGCTCCACCCCAGCCTAAAATGTTAATTATGTGCAAAGTAACCAACTGGATTTTGCACATTTGTGTACATGTGATAGATCTTTGATATCATAGCTGGCTGCTTTCTTCTATAGTTCTTACTATATTCATTTTAAAAAGGGATCAATCGTGCTGAAGGCATAACAATAAACTTGAGCAGGTGGTAATTATTCTTCTGGTCCTACATGCAGTCCAGATCAGCAAGCAAGGAAGGGCGATCACATGATTTCATTCGGAGGGTCTCCAATATGCATGTGAATAAGCTACTAAGAACAAATAGAATCATAGACTTGTATAGTTGGAAGATACCATGAGAGTCATCTAGTTCAACCCCCTGCAATACAGGAATCTCAACACATGGTCTCCCATCCAATTTAAACCAGACCGGACTCTGCTTAGCTTTGCAAATGTGCTAGCAATTTTTATTGCTGCACTGGAGGTCTAGATTTAAAGGGGCACATACCACCTCCTCCTCTCCTTTGCCACAGGCATGGGAAACCATTGGGCCTCCAGATGTTATTGGCCTACTATTTCCATCATCCTCAGTCATTGGTCATGCTTGCAAGGGCTGATGGGAGTTGTAGTTCAGCAACATCTCGAAGGCAAAAGATTCCCCCCTCCTAGCCTAAGCTTCAGATCCAGAGTTTGATTTGGCTAAGGGAAAGAAACAGGTTCATGTCCATTAACCCCCAGCAGGGCTAACAGCAATACCAGAGGTGGTGGGGTTCAGCTGGGAAAGTGACATGGAGCAGGGTGTAGCCAAGGTGGTGGAGTGGTTAAGAGCAGTGGACTCGTAATCTGGTGAACCGGGTTCGCTTCCCTGCTCCTCCACATGCAGCTGCTGGGTGACCTTGGGCTAGTCACACTTCTCTGAAGTCTCTCAGCCCCACTCACCTCACAGAGTGTTTGTTGTGGGGGAGGAAGGGAAAGGAGATTGTTAGCCGCTTTGAGACTCCTTTGGGTAGTGATAAAGCGGGATATCAACTCCAAACTCCTCTTCTTCAGGGTGGACATTGTGTCCTATTCTGCAAGAGGACAGCCATATCTTTGAAAGGCTGCCTGGTCTAAGTCTGGTTGAGAGTCAAATCCAGTGTTTGAAACTCCCATTGTTCTAGGCACATTTGCAACAGGGAATTTCATTAGCGCAAGCAGTTTCTGAGCTCTGGGCACAGTATTGCACCTAAGATTTTAGATTAAAACTGCAGAGTGGAAGGAAAGGACCTTTTTCTGCCTCCCCATTTCCAGCTACTCTCTGAAGGCTGGAGAAGAGACCTTCTTAAGAATATTAGCAGGGTGGGCAGGGGAAGGACTAGACCATGTGAAAAATGAACATAATATTTGAGCTGCAGTTCATTCATTTCAAGCTTTGTATTCTTGTTATATATATAAAAAAGTGTGCCTAGACATTCCAGTGTTGCACCATGACCTAGGCTTAAGGTGCCATTTAGCTCCTAGCTTTCATATCTCCGTTTCTAACACTGGATAAATTATCCTTTTTTCCCTTTTTTTAATTTGAGTTCGGGATTTTTACATACTAGATAAATCATCGTAAGAAGGAGGAGCATGAGAGGACCTTGACATTGCCCACCCACAGTAAGAACATGGATAGCAGACTGAGCTGCCAGACAGGTCATACTCTATCCTATTTCCATTTAATTATAGTATTAATTACTAAATTTGCATCTATCCATAAAAATCAGGTCATGCAAATCCCTATTTTTTGCCCTCTTTGGGACTGAGCGTCTCCATCCCCATCGTTCAACCCGGACACTGAGATCCAGCACCGAGGGCCTTCTGGCAGTTCCCTCATTGCGAGAAGTAAGGTTACAGGGAACCAGGCAGAGGGCCTTCTCGGTAGTGGCGCCTGCCCTGTGGAACACCCTCCCAGCAGATGTCAAAGCAATAAACAACTATTTTACCTTTAAAAGTCATCTGAAGGCAGCCCTCTTTAGGGAAGTTTTTAATGTTTGAAGCTGTACTGTTTTTAATATTCAGTTGGAAGCCGCCCAGAGTGGCTGGGGAAACCCAGCCAGATGGGCGGTGTATAAATAATAAATTATAATTATAATTATAATTATTATTACTGATGCAGCTTGAGCTCACCAGTGGCAAAGGGTTTCACCCCTTCGCCTCAACCACCCTCCCAGAAAATTCAAACGCCAGTCATCACGCCCCTCCCGCCACTTCAGTTCCTGAGGGAAAATAATGCTAAAGGCTTTGAAGAGATCTGGGTCTCATTCCTAATTACATTAGGATGAATGGTTCAAACAGGAGTAGCACACCTTACCCAAAAATGTCTGGTGGGGCAAAGAAGCAAACCTGCCAGATCTCCATACTGAGCAGGTAATTGCCTTAAATCCTTTTTCTTTCTTTCTTTTTGGCTGACTCACTACAGGTGCTGAGCAAGGGGTAGGAACACACCTGCTGTCACTTCAGCTTGGAGCAAGCCATTTCTCAGAGCCAAGTAAGAACCCTCCTCCTGTTCGGAGACGAGCTGCTCCTTCGACACGGTTAATTCCTAGCCTGAGGCAAGCGAGCGATTTTGGGGCAAGGAGTTGCAAGCTGGCTTTGAGCCAAGTTCCACATTAAGCTTCATGCACAGCGATATCCGTGTCACTGGTTTGTCTTTAATTACATGTATGTGGGGGTTGCTGATTTTAATCCAGGTCACCGTGGTGTGGGGAGGGGAGGTTTATCCCTCCCCCCCCAGTCATGTAGTTGGAAGGCTTGAAGGAGGAGAAGGTCCCGCACACTAGGGAGGAATTTTCATCCTAATGGCAGGTAGGTGTGGTGCCAGTGCCAAATTTTTGTATAAAAGCTATAGCTTAGGGCCCCACGCTCTTGGGGTTCCCCCCAAAATTTCACTATTAATATACAGGTAGGTAGCTGTGTTATAGGGACACGGGTGGCGCTGTGGGTTAAACCACAGAGCCTAGGACTTGCCGATCAGAAGGTCGGCGGTTCAAATCCCCGCGACGGGGTGAGCGCCCGTTGCTCGGTCCCTGCTCCTGCCAACCTAGCAGTTTGAAAGCACATCAAAGTGCATTTAGATAAATAGGTACCACTCCAGCGGGAAGGTAAACAGCATTTCCATGCGCTGCTCTGGTTCGCCAGAAGCTGCTTAGTCATGCTGGCCACATGACCCGGAAGCTGTACGCCGGCTCCCTTGGCCAATAAAGTGAGATGAGCGCCGCAAACCCAGAGTTGGCCAAGACTGGACCTAATGGTCAGGGGTCCCTTTACCTTTAGGTAGCCGTGTTGGGTCTGCCATAGTCGAAACAAAATAATAAAAAAATTAAAAAGCACACGAAAGCTCATACCAATAACAAACTTAGTTGGTCTCTAAGGTGCTACTGGAAGGAATTTTAAATTTTGTTTCAACTATTATTATACTTCTTAATTGTATTTCAGTTCAACAATCACTTTGATAAAATACATATTTTGTTATGTGCAAGTGGCTTTAGATACCTATTAGGTCCATAAATTACCATGTAGCATATATTCAACACAAAAAACAGTGACAATTTGTTGTTGACAAAGGACAGCTGGGCATACAAAGGGCCCCATTACCTTCAGTAGCTTGGGGCCTCACCAAACCTAAATCCAGCCCTGTGGGGTGGGATAACTGGAACGTGTCATTGAACTACAACACCATCTTTTGGTTGTCTATATGGAGAGGACAATATCAATAGCAGGTCCAATGGTGAAGAAGGCGACTTCTGCACAAGATATAGAAGGAAATGAGGATCAGATGGGGCTCGTCAGCTTGAGAAGGAAGCCGATCTAGGCTCCACTGCCTTGCGGGGCATCTCTGGGAGAAGAAAAGGCTAAGGAGGAAACTACACAAGTCTGAAGTGGAGTACCTAAGATAGTTGGATGGCGTCTTGCACACCTCCTTCCGGCAACTCCTGCAGCCCAGCTTTTGCCAGATGTATTTCTCTGCTTACCTTTGGACCACATCAACAAGGCCAAGAAGGGGGTCTTGTTGTCTGGGCAGCCCAGGACCTCCAAACACACTGCCCAGGCTTGCACCCCAGGGAAGTCACTTCAGTGCTGCCAATGCAGCGGTTTGACTTCACCCGCAGAGGTGCAGTCCATTGCCTCTCAAGACAGTCCATTGCCTCTCAAGGTCTTTGGGGGAGTCCCTGCTAGGGAGTTGAGGAACAGAAGGGAGTATCCTGATCAATGACATGGCAGTAGCTGCCTGGGGGACCAGACAAAAGGATTCCACCCCAGAACATTTTGTTGCGGGTCCCGCCAATTAAAAATGCTCAGTGCAATTATCTATTTACTTATTAAACTTATACCCTGCCTCTCCTCCCGTGGGAGCCACAAACACAAATGCGATCAAGCGATACAGTCAAAAATAAAATAAAATATTTAAAACATTTTCATTAGTCCACTGGCAGAGATCAGCAACTACATAGCAATGACAAGTCCATTTCTTTTTTGGGCCATTTCCCTTCCATTGATTAGGACTGCATTCAAGAAAATAGCTTCCACTGCCCTCCACCACCACCCCTTGTGCTTTGGCAGCTGGCCATGCTACATTTCCCAACACAATTGCTGCGTCTGGCTGGGCTCTTGCCAGAGTGGCTCAGTGCGGCATGTCACACCAGTGGCGCTACCAGAGGCGCAGATGAGGAATCGCTTTCTAAGCCAAGCCAGAGGAGGCTTTGGGAATCTTCTAGAAAAGCTGCATTCTTTTCAAGCTTCTGTTTGCTCATCTTCTGGTTAGAACAGACTCAAGAGAGCGTCTTTCATTTCCACCTTGGAAACTTTATTTGTTTCAAGCCCCAGATGTCAATTAAACATTACAGATGTTATTATTCAGACCTTCTAAATCATCCTACCTGAAAATGTAAAGTGGGCAGCCATGTGCGCTTATTTCATCGATCTAGGGAAGAGCAGGGGCCAAGAGGGCCTATATGCCACAAATCAGAGAGTCCCTGGTTCAAACCTCACCTCTGCCTGAACTCTCTAGGGACCTGGTGGTGAAGCCATTCCCTCAAATAAAAAAAAACCTATGATTAATTGACTTAACATGCCATTCATCAACCGAAAGCCATTGCTTTCAATGCTCAGACATGCTCTGTTCAGGGCAAGTATAATTTCCAGCGGAGCAGCCTCTGTTAGTATTTTTCAGTAAGAACAACAAGGAGTCTTGCGGCACCCTCAAATCTAACAAATTCATTCATTCATTTCTGTGTAATTATAAGCTGCCTTGCAGGGCAAAGCCCTCTTGAGGCAGCTTACGGATGATTAGTTTCACAAGAATGTAAGAAGTAGGTTTCTGGACGAGGCTAGTGGCTCGATTAGCCCAGCATCCCCTTCTCACAGGGGCCAACTGGATCCTCCAGTCACAGCAGGGTCACAGCTCAGCACGCCCCAAGCTTCTAGGTGCGCGCAAGCAGTCCGCTGCCGCCCCAAGCCTCGCGCACCCGGCGGGACCTCCTGCTTGCGCGCAACTAGAAGCTTGGGGCGCGCTGAGCTCAGCACGCCCCAAGCTCCTTGTATAGCGCAGCGATCCGCTAGCCCTGGGAGAGCCCCGCGGCTCTCCCAGGGCTAGCGGACTGCTTGCCAGCATGCAGAAGCTTGGGGCGCGCTGACCTCAGCTTGCCCCAAGCTTCTGGATTAGCGCAGGGGTCCGCTAGCCCTGGGAGAGGCGCCCGGCTCTCCCACGCTAGCGGAGACCTTGCCGGCACGCAGAAGCTTGGGGCGCGCTGAGCTCCGCACGCCCCAAGCTCCTGGTGTAGCGCAGCGCACCTGGGGGGGAAATAAAATTTTTTTCCTTTATTTCCCCCCAAAAAATCTAGGTGCGTCTTATGGGCCGGTGCGTCTTATGGGGCGAAAAATACGGTAGGTATCGCTGCAGCGGGAAGGTAAACGGCGTTTCCATGCGCTCTGACACTCATCACAGTGTCCCGTCGTGCCAGAAGCGGTTTAGTCATGCTGGCCACATGATCCGGAAAGCTGTCTGTGGACAAACGCCGGCTCCCTTGGCCTGAAAGTGAGAAGAGCGGTGCAACCCCGTAGTCGCCTTTGACTGAACTTAATCGTCCAGGGGTCCTTTACCTTTTTTACCTATTCAGAGACATACTTCCTCTAACAGTGGACTGATCCAGCAAGACTCCCAATCAGCCCCAACCAGCATAGCCCATGGTCAGGGATGATGGGAGTTTTACTCCAGAAATAATCTAGGGGGCCACAAGTTCCCCATCCCTGCCTTTGGTTTGTTTCCTATAAGTTTCTTCATCTAAACTCTGGAGCATTTTGCACAGAAACTAGGCAGCGGCTTCCTGCTGACAAGCAAGCGATGCCTCACCCGCCATCATAAGGAAGGTTTGCCTTTTAGTTTGCACAGGAAACAGTGGTGATGATTAACGTGTTGAAAGCCCAAGCCTACATGAGATGGGAGGTTCAAAATAGGTACATCACCACAGGAAGCAAGTTGCCATTTTGAGACCGTATTCTTCAATACGACTCAGTTCCTGAAATTGGTACAGATAAAATATAACTGATAGAATTCTACAAGATTCAGCATAACTGTGTGAAAACAGTAAATATCCAAGGATCCCCAGGCATGCACCTCCAGATGGTGGAGACGTCAGGCACCATCCTGGCAACCGGGCAACTTCATTTGGCCGCAAGTGGCCAATAGCCAGGTGCAAAATGCACCGGGCAAATTTCAAACCCTGCCTCAGACAGACCCCTGACAGACCCCAATGAGGAATCTCATGGCATTACAGTGGTACCTCGAGTTAAGAACTTAATTCATTCTGGAGGTCCGTTCTTAACCTGAAACTGTTCTTAACCTGAAGCACCACTTTAGCTAATGGGGCCTCCTGCTGCCGCCGCACGATTTCTCTTCTCATCCTGAAGCAAAGTTCTTAACCTGAGGTACTATTTCTGGGTTAGCGGAGTCTGTTACCTGAAGCGTCTGTAACCTGAAGCGTATGTAACCCGAGGTACCATTGTAGCAGAATTTTCTGAAGTCTTCAAGGACAGCACCACATACAACGCACTGCAGTAGTCTATCCTTGCAAAATCCCATCTTCTTCTTGTCTTATACACTTCTTCAATAAAACACTAGCCTTGTGCACTCTAGCACTTACCATCATACACAAATTTAATAAATAATAATAATAAATATCTTTCTCAGAAGCATTTAAGCAGATGCTAGGTATCGATCCAACAAGGATGGCACAACTATGCTGGCTGGGGCTGTAGGTTGGCAAAGGCTCTGTATGGATACATCACCAATATCTGCCAACAGAGGATACACTTAATGTATCTGGTGCTGTGGGATCAAGTTCATGGAAGCTTCCACCACCGTAAATCTATTAATACCTGTAAGATTCCATATATATGTGTCTGTAAAATTATATTCCCAACTGTCCCAGGCCATTGCTTTTCTCAGTATACTCACTCTTGTGGCACGAGTATTCAGTGCTGCCTTGGGCAATTTTAGACTCTGAACTAAACTGGTCTCACGCACCACCCCTCTGGAATTAAGTGGTCCTTCACAGAGGCCCTTTTTGGAAAGAAATGTCTGCTACTTCGCTTCTTCTGAAACATGGCAAGCCAGCCCTAACAAACCTGGGGGGTTGCAACATGCAGCGAGACCACACAGGCCCTCCCCCCAATCCAGGGGCAGAAGCAACACCCAGAAGGAGCCCCAGTATTAGGACAGCAGTCGCCCCTTCTAAGCACCAGAACCATTGGCAGGCGCCCAGTCATGCTGACCCCCCAGCCCCAGCCTTTGCCACTACATGGTGAGTAGTTTTCCAGAATGCAATAGCATCCCTATTCCATTGCAAGGAAAGGAAGGTTTGTGGGCCATCCCCGGAATATTGAATTACTCACAACTTTTACAGTTAAAATCAAGAGCTCGCAATCGCAGGCAACCTGATCCTGGGTGTCTGGGAAAGGAACGGCTGGCTCCAGAGCACCAGAATAATCTAGTTTATCTCCCTATTCCTTCCTGCCACCCTTTGCTTCTGTTTGGGTCTACGCTGGCATTTGGCTCCCTATGCATGGGGACCTCGCCATTTGATACCAGGGCTGGAAATGTGCCACCTAGGAAACCCTAGCTGGAAATAAGCAAAAGGGGATCTGCTTGCTGCAAATTCTATACAGTATACTGCTACAGCATGGTTCGCTGGCCAAGTGGAGTGGGGGGTATAAATTAATGAGCTGGCTAAAGCCTTTTGTAACTGTGGTTTTTCAAGCCATATTTGCCAGCCTTCTTGGAGCACTGAAAGGAGTGGACCATTGGTCCGTCGACTCAAGCACCCTGTTCCCACAGCTGTCACCCAGTTGCCTGTGGGAAACCTGCCCGCAGGACCCTGAGTGAAACAGCACTCTCCCCAGTTGTGATTCTCAGCAGCTGGCAAATGCAGCCATTGTGTTGGTTCAGACACCAGGCGCTACATGGCAAGGTGGACCAATGATGTAAGACAGTCTGTTCCCGAAGAACAAATCAGAATTGGAGGATAAGTTGGGAGGCAGGACCTGGAAGAATCACCAAGACCTGGGTTCTGCAGCAAGCGGGTATTCAGAGGCATACTGCCTTCCAATGCTGGAGGTGATTTCTGGAGGTTTAAGTTAACAGGCACCACAGGCCCATTCGCTTTCATTCTCTGGCTCAGACACAGGTCAAATAGGTGCATGGGAAGAAGAGAAAGGCAGGCCAGGGGAATGAAGAACAGGTCCACCTGCATATGAATAAGCAGCATTTTTAATGAATGCATTAAAAAAACCCAAAAGCACACATACACATAGAGCCACATTTAGAAGAAGAAGAGAAGAGTTTGGATTTGATATCCCGCCTTTCACTCCCTTTAAGGAGTCTCAAAGCGGCTAACATTCTCCTTTCCCTTCCTCCCCCACAACAAACACTCTGTGAGGTGAGAGGGGCTGAGAGACTTCAAAGAAGTGTGACTGGCCCAAGGTCACCCAGCAGCTGCATGTGGAGGAGCGGAGACGCGAACCCGGTTCCCCAGATTACAAGACTACCGCTCTCAACCACTACACCACACTGGCTCTGCCCAGCCAAGTTTCAGGTTTTAGAAGCAGCAGAAAGCAAAGGAAAGAATGTGATCAGCACACAAAAAAGCAGGTGGGGAAGAAGGTGTTGCAAACTGTTCATCTGTTTTCACATTCAGCAACGCCTAGGGTGGACACCTATGCCTCACCGAAAAAGAGAAAACCTGTGACCAAAAGCAGGCCCAAAGTTGGCACAACATTTGCATGCGCCAATTTACAAGTATCTAGATGCAAATTTCAGAAATAATTGCTGTGAGTTAAAATAGAATATATTGAGTCAGATCACTCGATGGTCCCTTTAGATCAGTGTTGTCAACACTGACTGGTAGCAGCTCCCCGGGGTTTCAGGTGGGAGGGCATTCCCAAGTCCTACCTGGAGATGCTTGGGATGGAACAGGTGTGTCATTGCGAGTGTATTCTGCAACATGTTACTGACAAAAAACAACAGTGCATTAGTGGTGGATTTCTTCCGCAATGCTTCCCCAAAGCTACCACATCACTGCTGTCTGGAGTGGCTCTAAAGCAGCAAAAGGGGGATGGGGGGCATTCCTGGAACACTTGTGGTATGAAAAGGTATGGGATTTCAGCAGGAAATTACAGGATATGAAGCTATCCCAAAAATTTTGCAGGTTTGAAAGCGGGAACATGTACGGCTCCCCAAAAAGCATCACGAGCACAATGTAAAACCAACAAAACAGTGGTATAAAAGCATTTTTTTAAAAATAAAATAAAAACAAGATCTAAGGAAAGGCAGAGCAAAAAGGCACAGCTTTGCATTATATGTATTTTCTTGAGACACTCAACTCTTTTGTCTTAGAGGAAGCAGGGGATGGAGGTTGGAAGGGATGTGCAGGATAATTACACAAACGGTAATGCTTGTTACCTCAAGCTGGGTATTCCAAATGAAGGTTCTTTGGGCTTGATTGTTTTAAATTAAAATTCCCAGGGCACGTGCCAAATAAATCCACCTCACAGGTCTGGGAAAATTAGGCAGGCTCGTTCCTAGAGCCTACAGAACACCAAGTGTAGCAACACAGAGATAACAACCAGAGTATGTGAAGGAGCAGCAATTTGTGGTGGTGTTCCTTGCATCTCCTCCACATCAGGAACAGTTCCAGGCCAAGACATTCTGCTGCCTGAAAAGGAGCCTAAAAGCCTTCTCACCTGCGCTAGGACTGGCAACATTCAAAAAAAGTTTCGCTGCATCATTAAAAGGCAAAACTACCAAATTTGCATTCTGAAACAAAATGCAAACCAAAACACAGCCGCCCTTCAAAATTCATACCTCTCCGAAATTGCAGTGCAGTTCCCCAGCCAAGTTATATGTTCAAAAAATGTGTATGCCAAGCTAAAGTGTGCATTGTAAAGCATGCAAAAACATGGTTGGATTACTGCAATGTGCTCTGTGTGGGGCTACCCTTGAGGCTGGTTCACATCATCATCATAATATTAATAATTATTATTTATACCCCGCCCATCTGGCTAGGCTTCCCCAGCCACTCTGGGTGGCTTCCAACAAAATATTAAAATACAATAATGCATCAAACATTAAAAGCTTCCCTAAACAGGCTGCAGCTAGTACAGAACATGGTTTAGCTAGGTTGCTCATCAGAGGCAAATTATTGCCAACATGCAACACCTTGCATGTGGAATTTCCACTGGCTTTAAATCTACTACTGGGCCAAGTAGTGGTGTTGGTACCAACATACAAGGCTCTATACAGCTCAGGACGAGGTTACTAGAGAGACTGCCTTATCCCTTATACAACCAGTAGATCTCAGCAGTCTACAGGAATGTTTCTCCTGGCCAGCTCCATAGTAACTCTATGGCTGCCCCTGTTCTGTGGAATAGCATTCCTGTCAACATATGACAGGCTTTTTTTAACTATCTGCACTTTCCAGAAACAACTGAATACACTTTTGTTCCTACAGGCTTTCCCAGCTGGATAAATGGGTCTTTGGCCAGAGGGTAGATTTTGCATTGTTTTAGTTTTGTTTTTAAATGTAGCAGCTCCCCCCCCCCGCCCGGTTTTCATTGCACATAGCCTTGAGACAGCTGTGTAGAAATACGTTGTTGTTGGTGATGATAATAATAATAATTTTAAAAATGTGAGGTTGCTTCAAGGACAAGGAAACCTTTAGCAGACTATGGGTTCTACAATAGGATGAGCAAGGAGAGAAGGGAAGAATTTGTCAGGCTGTAAGAAGGGTAAAGCCATTGAAGGCATGGAGAAGTCTGTGCAAGAACCAGGAGGGGACAGGAAAGCAGCGAAGGGATTTCAAGAGGGGTGTGTCAGCAATGGCTTTGGTGAAACAAGCTCTCTTCTCCAGCCCATCAATGAGGCTGTTGGGACAGGCCTTGTCTTCCCAGACTAGTGGAGGCAGGTCCATCAGGGCAAATGGGGCCCTGCCCCGGTCTACCTTCAGCCACCCGCCACCTGCCTGTCTTCTTGCTTACAGCAGTCTAGGGGGCTCTGCATTGTCCTTGTAGAAAGAATTCAGGGGCCCAAACCAGAATTAGTTAGCTCCACCTGTCTTTGGGCTCTACCTACTGTTTCAGAAGAGAAGAAGAAGAGTTTGGATTTGATATCCCGCCTTTCACTCTCTTTAAGGAGTCTCAAAGCGGCTAACATGCTCCTTTCCCTTCCTCCCCCACAACAAACACTCTGTGAGGTGAGTGGGGCTGAGAGACTTCAAAGAAGTGTGACTGGCCCAAGGTCACCCAGCAGCTGCATGTGGAGGAGCGGAGACGCGAACCCGGTTTCCCAGATTACGAGACTACCGCTCTTAACCACTACACCACACTGCATTTGAACTAAAAAGCTAACAAATTTCCATGAGGATGGTTTTTTATATATTAAAAAAATAATCACAAAGTGATGTGGAAATGTGAAGAACTCAACTCTCCCTCTTTCTATAAGAAACTGAAAGAAACCAAAATTGACAGATTCACCCATCCTTACTCCCAGGTAACCAGGCTTAGGACTGTAGCCTGATGCAGCCTCTTAGTTCACCTTCCTGCTGCCCAACCAATTCTTGAAGGAAAGGGGAGGGGGAAGGAGGCCACAGTCTCTGGATGGAGAAAGACAGCAGAGAGAAGTTTTGTCCCTCTCCCAAACCACTAGAACTCATGCACATCCAGTGAAGCTGGAAGATTCACAGCAGATAAAAAGGACGCATTTCTTCACACACGCATAGCTAAACTATGGAACTCACTGCTACAGGAGGCAGGAATGATCACCAGCCTGGATGGCTTTAAAAGAAGATGGGACGGATTCATGGAGGAGAGGGCTATCGATGGCTACTAGCCATGGGGACTACACTCTGCCTCTACAGCTGGGAGGCAGCGATACTTTCCAATGCCAGCTGATGGAAACCACAGAAGAGGAGAGTGCTCTTGTGGTCAGATCCTGCTTTTGGGTTTCCCAGAGGCATCCACATTGCCCACTGAGACAGACGGGTGCTGGACTAGATGGGTCATTGGCCTGACCTTCCTAGGCTCTTACCCACAAATCTCATGCCTTCCAACTTCTTCCCCCACTGTTCCAAATGACATTAACCTTGGGTTTGCAGCGGCAGCGCTGCACGTGATCAGGAAAGCTAGTCAAAACTAACCCGTGTGCCGCTCAAGGCAAGCAAAACTTTCTCCCTGTTTTGTCTGCTGACGCTTTGCCCTCCACCCTGGTTATATGGGGCTCTGCTGGCTCCTGCGTGTGCAAGCCACAGCAGGGATGTTCTCCAGCAAGTGGAGGGAGACAGAGAGAGAGAAACGAGATTCCGCAGTGCTTCCCTGGCACAGCCTTCTTTCTATGCCCGGAATCTGCTGATCTTTCACTCCCAAGCCAGGAAAATCGTCCAGCAAAGCGCCTGCCCCTCAGCTGCCGGCACTGCAGTCTTACAAGGCTTCTCCCCATCCCCAAAACACACACGCACACAAAAAGGCAAAGGCACAACAGCTCAACCTTTAAAATTAAATTTTAGAGCACGGGGAGGGGCAGGGCTTGCTAGATCGGCGACGCACATTGCAGAGATGGCTTTCTGGACACAAACAGGTGTGTGCGTCCCCCACTCCTCCCCGCCCGCAAAAGTTTGGGAAAGCAGGAAGTCTCTCCTTTAGATGACTTGGCATGTGCAGAGAATTGGAGGCGGCGGGGAAAGGCGGAGAAGGAAGGAGCCGGCGGGAGAGCCGCTATTATCGCCGAGAAGTTTTCTCCAGCGGCGTGGTCGCCTCGGCGTCTCCGTTTGCTGAGTAATGGCAACACGGAAACGTCACCGCAACGCCGCCGAGATGTGCAAAGTCATTCCAGGCGTCGGGAGAATCTCGACAGCTTTGGAAAAAGGAGAGCGGCCAGATCTGGACTGATGAGGAGATTCTACTTCTGTGCCGCTTTTCATCCGAAGGAATCCCAAAGCGGAATAATTAATAATAATAATAATAATAATAGGCAGCAACCCAGAGGAGGGGGCCGCGTTTTCACCCCTTCCCCCCTCTCCCCACCCCACCCCACCCCATAACACACCTCACCCCCTAAATCTGCAATCCTCTTCAAGCAAAAGAGAAAAAGTAGCGGTGGCAAGAATGGGAGAGCGCTGGCCCAGTTAGATCACAGAATCCACCAACTCTCCAAAGTGGTCGTTTCATCTGCAGAGAGAGAGAGAGAGAGAGAGAGAGAGAGAGAGAGAGTCTGTCCCTTTCCTCTTTCTTCTGGCTTGCAAGTTGTAATCCACTGGCTTCTTCAAGCCTTCTTCCTCTTCCTCCGCTCCACCCCAAAGACCTGGATACCCCAAAAACGAATCTCCTTCGTTTTAGCAATGGCTTTCTGCCCCAGTCCCAGCCCCATCAGCTCTCTCTCTCTCTCTCTCTCTCTCTCCCCCATCCGCCCTTCCTCGGATCTGGCCTTACCTGAGCCGGTCACTTTTGCAAAGCAGGCCCGGAGCAGCCCAGCGAGTCAGGGGCGAGTTAAAGGAGACTCCTCGCCCTTTAAGAAGCAGCCGCTCTGCCTCCGCCAGCCGCTCTCGGGAGCCCTTTCCACCTGCACCGCTGGGGACCTGCCTCTTCTGACGTCACTCCAGCGATGGGCCACGCCCTCCGTCCACCGTTCGCTGTTGGTCACTGGCTGGCTGTCCCGCCGATCATTTCCCTCCGGGGCGCAGCGTTCCCGGACCTTGGCAGCTCCAATGGATGGAGGCGGCGGCGGCTGGCAGGTGAAGCCGCGTGACGCCTGAAGCAAAGAGGACCGAGAGACAGCGTCTCACCCCCCCCCACCACCACCTTAAAAAAATAGGATTCGTGCATGCAAAAAGTGCCAAGCCGGGAACAGCCAGTTCGTTTCCAGCTGCTACAGCTGAATTTCAGGAAAACCTTTGCAGCATTCTGATTGGCTGGAATGGCCGTGATGTCACAGAAAGTTTTTGCTCGGGCACTGACATGACCTCAGGAAGCCAGCCCAGAAGCATTTGCAATTTCTAATAGAATTCCGCTACTAAAATAAGCTCCATCACTGTAATTCAAACTCTCATCTATGGATTACATCTGCTTTTTAAAAATAAATAAATAAAGAGAAAGTCTCAAGCCATCCACTGAAATATATAAAGTTTCTAAGTAAAACTTTCCTCCCCCACAAATGGGATTCCTGTATCACAAGACTCATTTGCCAGAGATACACATATTTTGGGGGGCTTATGGTGGTGATTTTAACAATGCAATCCTATGCATCTGTACTCTGAAATAAGTCCCACGGAGTTCAATAGGATTTACTCCTGCGAAGGTACATGCAAGATTGTAGCCTTAAGAGCTCCTGCCTTCAGAATTGCCAGAGTTTTCTGTATAGTACAATAACTGGTTGAGAGAAAGCTTCCTGGGAACAAATAAAGAGGGGAGAGTCTTTGTAGTAGACTGACCTTATTTGTGATTTGATAGCTTTCTTTTATAAAGAAATTGAAAAGCAAATAAGGAAATGCCTTTGTGAAGCAATTCAGGCCATTAAAATCCTGATAGTAACTCTTCTGTTTAGGGAAGCTTTTAATACTGGATGAATCATTGTATTTTAATATTCTGCTGGGGAAACCCAGCCAGATGGGTGGGATATAAATAATAAATAAATTAATTTATTATTATTATTATTATTATTATTATTATTATTATTATTATTATGCTGTTCAATGTGTTCTCAGCAAATAATTATTTTCAAAATTTAAGTAGATGTTATTTATCTGTTTAGTTCACTTGAACATATTGAAGCCCACTTGTAGCCCCGAGAGGCTAAATGGCTTGCAAAAGACTCCCACAATCAAAATAATGTTCAGGTCGGGCATCATGAACAGAAATAAAATTGTGACCCCATGATGCCAGGATTATCCATTTCCTGTCCCTTGGGTGTAGCTAGGATTTATGGTTGGGGGGGCGGCAGGCTTCATGTTAGAGTGGGCAGAACTTCACTTAGTTAAGTAGTTTTATTGATTTACTTGATTTAGGGGGGCAGCTGCCCCCCTTGACTACACCCATGTCCCGTCCACATCCATGGTGTTCTTTGATATTGACCTTCAACCTCTGAACCAGCCAGATTTTGCTCAGTCCACAAGGGAAGCTAGCCTTTCCTATGCCGTGTAGATCAATACCGTTCCCAGGTAGGGGGTTTCCCTCCCTGGTGGATGACATCTGGCAGTTTCCTTCTCTTTCCCTGCCTCCTGATGAGTAGCAGTATGAGCTTCTATGTAAACTGCTTAGACGTTTTTTGATTAGGCGGTCTATAAGTCTTGTTAAAAAAAATTATAGGTATAGGGAGTTTCTGCCACCACTGCTTTTTTATTTGATATTACTTTGATTTTTCTTACTGTGCTTTTTATTATTGAATGTTAAATTGTGTGTATTTGTGTATGTGTGTGCGTGTGTGAACACAGGTAAGTGCATACGACCTGCCTTATATCTGATATTGCTAAGAAACAAACAAACAAACAAACAAAAATCAGTGTGGTTTTGAAGCCAGTGCTTAAAATCAGTGCGGTTTTTAAAGGTTCAGGTCACCATCTTGATTCAAAATGGCATCCAGATGTATCCAAGCAGAGACAAGCAAAACCCTGCCTCTTGATTTCAGGAACCATCATGTAGAATTTGGTTATGAGATCTTCAGAGATCTCCAGTGCATATCAGACAATCAACTTTCCAAAATATATAGGGTGAGATCCATTGTTTGTCCTACTCTAAGCAGGCCCACTGAAATTAACGGATGGAACTACCACAACAGGTTCCTTAATGTAATGAGTCTACTCTGAGTAGGTTGACTATGATCCATAGTTGATGGTAGATATAGAAAGATAGATAGATGATAGAGATAGATAGATATAGATGATAGATAGATAGATAGATAGATAGATAGATAGAGATAGAAGTGATATATAAAAAAACTAATGCAGGTTTTTTTTAATGCACTTTAAAACTTCTGAAGACTTTTGCATAGAACACCAGTGGCCAAAGAGAAATATTGGGCAATCCCAAAACTCACATCCAGCTGCTTGGGGATTAATTGGACCAAAGGAAGGCATTGCTTCACACGGTGTCGTACTTGTTCTGCAGGATCAACATGGCTTCTTGGAGATCCCAACCAAGCATGGTAAAGTGTATGATGAAACCCATTCTTCTTTCAGGTGGCTTCCTGGAAGCAGGGAGTTTCCCAGCTCCGTTACAGCAAGAACCTATGTAGTAAGAACTTAGGAAACTCCTATCCATGCAGCACAGTTTTGTCTGCTCTGACTGGTAGCGCCTCCTCTAATCTCCCTCCCTTCACCTGCTATTTGATTCCTTTTGATGGAAATCATGTGGAATAAGCCAAGGACCTTCTGGGTCCAAAGCAAGTACTTTGCCGCTGAGCTTTTCTCACCAGCATTTGTATGCCACCTCTCCATAGTCAAACCATGCTTCAGGTTTCCTACCAGTGGCTACCTGGTCATTTCAATTGGCAGTGCCAGAGATTGAACCTGCAGCCTTCTGCATTCAAAGCATGAGCTCTGCCTCTCAGCTGCATGGGCCTTCTCTACCTATAAAGTTCCAGCCCTCGTGACTCTGAAAGAAAAGTCGATTTAAACAGGAACGTAGGAAGCTGTCGCAGACCATGGTCCACCCTAGTTTGCTATTGTCTGCATCGGCTGGCAGAAGCTCCCCCAAACCTTTCTCAGCCCTGCCTGGCACCTTCTACATGCAGAGCAGATGTTCTATGGATCCCCTCCGTTTATCCAGGACACTTGGGTGCCAGTATCACCTCCACTTTCTGGGGTTTATTCTCTTTAAGCAGCGCTGGGAACATTGGACTCGTACACAGCGCTGAGCTTGCGAAAGCAAAGCCAGGCACTGTTGTGCTTGCTGGGGCAGCCCGCAGACTTATCAGCTTGGCCCATGCATTTTCCAACTGGCTGAGTCATTGCGCTCCAGCGAGGGGCTCTGCTGACGGGGCAAAGAAGGAGGCTTACTCAAAAAAACAAACTCAGCTCAAACAAACAGAAGAGCAGCAGCAGCAGAGAGAGAGAGAGAGATTGCACGCAAACGCCACGTGGCCCCCAAGCTGCTGATCAACAGGTCAGCACAACAGGACACTAACCAGTCTGAGCTGAAGCAGCAGAAAGTTCCTGGTGGCCAATGAACTGCAGGGTAATATTGTACCAGGCAAGTTCAGAGGGTTGTCCGTCCCCGTCCCCCCCCCCCCCCGTCCTCTGAAAGCTCTGCTCAAAGCACCAAAGCTCAGTGGCAGAGGGAAGGATGCAGGGAAGGGGGAGAGAGAAATTCGAATCAGTCCTCATTCAAAGGAGAACGTGCCCAAGGCCCCATCTGCACTGCATATTTAAAGCAGTATCGTGCGACTTTAGACAGTCGTGGCTTCCCCTCCCCTTACCGGCTCCTGGGAAGTATAGTTTAAGAGTGCTAAGCGTTGTGAAAAGACCCCCAATTCCCCTTACAGAGCAACAGTTCCCAGAATTCCCTGCAAAGCGGGGCTGACCGTTAAAGCACTCTGAGAATCGTAGCTCCTTTTTGCCTGCTGTCTCTGCCAGGTAAACTCACCAAGTCTAGGGCACTTTTTGCTAAGGCTCTCCACCCACATTGAACATTTAAAGCACACAGCTCCTGCACTCCACACACACACACACACACACACACAGAGAGAGAGAGAGAGAGAGAGAGAGACCTGGCAAGAAGAAGTTGAAGAAGAGTTTGGATTTGATATCCCGCTTTATCACTACCCGAAGGAGTCTCAAAGCGGCTAACAATCTCTTTTCCCTTCCTCCCCCACAACAAACACTCTGTGAGGTGAGTGAGGCTGAGAGACTTCAGAGAAGTGTGACTAGCCCAAGGTCACCCAGCAGCTGCATGTGGATGCGAACCCGGTTCACCAGATTACGAGTCTACCACTCTTAACCACTACACCACACTGGCTCAACTAGTTTAACCCTGACAGTTTCTGTTATGTACTGAAGTTCTCACCCTGGGCCAGCAGAGGGATACTGTAGATAGTTTTCACTCAGGTCCACATATGCAAATAAGGGATTGAAAATGACGTTCAGTGATTGGATAGTTACAGAAAGTTGCTACTGTTGCGTTGTAGTGGAGCTCTATACTGTATAAGCATGCTGGCTGAACCCTTCAGTTCGGTTCTGTTCTGGCCTGTGAATAAACAAGAGCTGTTTGAAGAATCGCTGTGTCGTCTGATACAGTGGTGCCCCACAAGACGAATGCCTCGCAAGACGAAAAACTCGCTAGACGAAAGGGTTTTGCGGTTTTTGAGCTGCTTCGCAAGACGAATTTCCCTATGGGCTTGCTTCGCAAGACGAAAACGTCTTGCGTTTTTTGCAAGTTTGTTTCCTTTTTCTTAACACCGTTAATACAGTTGCGACTTGACTCCAAGGAGCAACTCATAGAACGCGGTGTGGTAGCCTTTTTTGAGGTTTTTGGTGATTTTTGAAGCTTTTCCAAAACTTTTCCGACACCGTGCTTCGCAAGATGAAAAATTCGCTAGACGAAAAAACTCGCGGACCGAATTAATTTCGTCTTGCGAGGCACCACTGTATGTTCACCCACAACTTAACAGTTTCAATCCCCTGCAACCTTAACAAACTACAGTTCCCAGGATTCTTAGCAGGGAGCCATGTGCTTTTAAATGTATGCTCTGGGTGACCCTTGTCAACCCTGGATGCTACACAGAGTATGCAGTGTTTCGTATGCCTCTGAATACCAGTGGCTGGGAATCATAGGTGGGGAGAGGAGTGTTGTGCTTAGGCTCTACTTGTGAGCGTCCCATCTGGTTGACCACTGTGAGAACAGCATGCTGGCTCAGATAGGCCTTTGGGTGCTTCCTAGATTCTTTTCAGTTGGCAAAGACTGGAATGCAGTGTGGGATCTCCCATAACGACGGCCTCCTAAATGGGATTTCAGATCTTTCAAAGAAACGCTGCTTTTGTTCATGCATGAGTGTGCGTCGTACATACACACGGGGAGTTCCTTGGGAGTGGTTAGTGTTAGGGACAGTCTGAGCTACAGAAGTCTTTATGGGGAGCTGGAAGCACAGAATCGTCCATGCTAGGAATTAGTGGCATTGGGCTAAGACGTGAGCCGAGTTCAACACACACCTCTTGGAAGGTCTCTTATTTATTAGCTGACAAAGATTAGGATTCTAAATAAGGCTACCCTGTTTAAATAAAGCAGTGGGTTGCCCTCACCTGGAATGCTGTCCTTAGCTGTTAGCGTGTAGATCTTAAAATAGACAGAGCGGTAAAGAGAAAGTAGCCAAAGACCGGGACATCAGAATGCTTGGGAGAGATTGAAAAGAGCATGTGCAGGTTTGCTATAGGAACTCTGCGCACTGTAACTGTCCCTATTTACTGCAGACATTTTCTGATTTCTCAATAGCTGGCCTGGGCACGGTACATTCTGATTTCTATTTATGCCTTTTGAAGATAACCTTGCTAAGATTTTGTCAGTGCGATTTGCTAGGATAATCATTCTTCCTAGGTTTCCCTCCCCAGTAACTCTAGAAAAAATATAGCACGGGGTTTTGTCGGTCGGGGCTGTTGCAGTGCGCTTTTGTGTGGGGCTGCTCTCGAGGACGGTTCAGAAGCTGCAGCTGGGGCAGAATGCAACTGCGAGAGACTATGTGGCCGGGGACCAAAAAACATTGCATTGGCTGCCAGTTAACTACTGAGCCGAGATACAGAGCCAGCGCATAACTCGGGTGCTCAAAAGCTTGCGCTGGCTGCCCAAAAGCTTCTGGGCCAGGTTCAAGTATTAATTTGCAATGCCTTTAACAACTTGGGTCCAGGATACTCCAGCGACTGCCTGATCCTTTATATCCCTGCTCACTCACGAAGGTTTTGTGGGCTGTCACCATTAGTGGTCGCTCATGGCTCCAATGGACAATGCACAGCTGTTGCTTTTGGTGTTGCGGGTCCATGCAGTGCTTTTTTTCCTAAAAAAATGTTTAGGGGTACTCTCATTTTCCTACTCAAATTGAAATACTGCCCCTCAATGAGGCCCAAACTTAGATTCACAAAATGTTTAGGGGTATGTGTACCCCTGCATCCCCCCCGGGGAAAAAGCATTGGGTAATGTATGTAATACAAACAGCAATCCTATGCCCACTTACCTGGGAGTAAGCTCCAATAAACCCAATGGGTGTTGTTTCTGAGAAGACATATATAGGATTGCTCTGACATAATCTAAAGAGGAGGCATGCTCTGCATTCCCTACTCAAAATACAGATCAGTTGAAGACACATTCTGTTTAATATTGGGCATGCAGAGGATATAGTTTGTTTAAATTCACTTTTTAAATTATTGTGTAGGGTATCCTAGGCGGTTCACTCAGCCCTTCTGTCTTCAGTGAGGCCTATTTCCTACCTAATGGTGTTTAGGATAGCAGCCTTGAACTGGACTTCCGTTCTTTGGCAATTGCAAGCTTTCTATCTTCTACAGAAGCAGTGCCTGGTTTTGAATCATTGGCATGCATTGGTTCAGGTCTGCCTAACGGGTAATTTAGAACATGGTTTCCCAAATCTTTGGGTTCTATGACCCTTTGATAAACCTAGGAAGTTGTCATGGATCGCACTCCCTGACTGAAATTCTTAGGAATGTAAATGCAATAAAATTAAGAAATATCAGTCTATAATCAATATTTATTAATCATCAATCACCATTACCAGGAATCATAAAAGGTTAAAAAAGAAAAAGAAAAACCACGATACCTGCAGACTTTTTTCTTTTTTAGCAACAAAGCAGCATGGTCCGAAAATACTGTATTGTGTATTGTATTGTGGAATCATCTATTAAATGCAGAGGGCAGATCCACACCAGACATTTACTACTAATGCACTTTTAAAGCACATTACTTTCCTTAAAAATAATCCTGGGAACCATAGTTTCCTCCACAGAGCTGCAATTCCCAGCACCCTTACCAAACTACAGTTGCCAGGATTCTTTGGAGAAAGCCATGCGCTTCAGATGCATGGTGTGCATTTGCCCAGATGTTTCTCCTTGGCAAGGAAGGTGCACTCTGTACATGCCTCTGCCCTTTAATTCCGATTTCCTAATCCATTTTTTGGTGCTATACTTCATAAATGTATTTTCTACCCCAGGCATAGCTCTCAACGTTTCCCTTTTTTTAAGGGAAATTCCCTTATTCCGAATAGGATTCCTCGTAAGAAAAGGGGAAAAGTTGACAGCTATGAGCCCAGGGTGTTTTGTGCCCACCCATTTTTATTTAACCCCCCCACCCCACATAGCCCCATCAACCCTATGGTCAATATTGACTAAGAGGTCATTTCAATTTCTTTCTTTTCGTACAGCAATATGTGCATACTCTACCTTTAAAGCACATTCTCCCCCTCCAAGTATTCTGGGGCCCTGTAGTTTACCCATTGCAGACTTACAATTCCCATCAGCAACCCTTCACAAACTACAGAGCCCATAATTATTCAAGGGAAAGAATGTTCTTAGAATCCGCTTTATGGGTATTATGTGTACTCTGCCTTGGTCGTTTTCGTTCTATGCTGTAGTCCCATTGTATCCTTCCTATGCAATGGTGAAAAGGCCCTTTCCTATGACCTGGAGACGCTCCCTTTGTTTCCCAGCCCAGCAAAGCCCAGAAGACGCCGAAGGCATGGCCAAGAGCTCCATCCTTTGAACATCTCCTGGCAAAGCAGAGGAACCTCTTTTCAGCCGCAAAAAGTGGCAGCCAGGTTGCCCCAGAACTGCAGGATCCTCTTCTTCCATTAGCGGCAGCTGGGCCTGGCTGATAAGGAGCTTTACTTGCTAGGCAAGGGAACATTCTGAGGATGAATACTTGCCTGATGGCAAGTACCAAGAATCTCCCTCTGGCTCCCTTATCCCTCTAGAAGCAGCTGGGGCCAAGCTGGCACGCCCAGGATGGGCCCCATCAGCCAGACACACACACGGGACAGAGGCGGCCTGGGATCAGGCGATACGGCTGTTCATGTCCTGGCCACAGCTTGCAGGGACCGTGAGCACGTCCTGGGTGATGAGCTGGGCTGTCTAGCCAAGCTGGGCCACCACCGTTGAGCAGTCAAATCCTTCCTGGGATAATTAGCTACTCCCCCAAGCAAGGCAAATGGATGCACCTGCCAGAGATGATGGAGGACAGGGAACAGCTGCTTCGCGACAGGGCAGAGGGGAAGGTCCAGATAGGTGTCTCCAATAATGCTACTTAATAGATGGCGCTCTTGCAGGTCCTGTAGTTGTAAGCGGCAGGCTATGTTTTGCAAAGGCTTCTTAAAGGGCAAAGTTAAGGTGATGCTTAGAGGGGAATTCTACAATGGATCTGCTAAAGAAGATCTCATACGGCAGTGATCCCATTGTACGCTTCCCTGGGAATGAGTAAAACTATCGTTTAAAGCCATAGATCCCCACAATATAAATGCCCCCCCCCTTTTACACATTCAGCAAACAACTCTATGTACTAAAAGGAAAAGGAGAATTACCTATGAATGCATTCAGTGGGGCTTATTGCCAAGAAAGCAGCTTTAGGCTCACCCCATATAAGAAAGAACAAGCAGTACATATTTTAAGGCGGATTGCAATCAATGTTTCGGAAGCTTAGCAGTTGAAATATAGATCCGTGTCGTGTGATTTATTTTTGTCTACTATTTTTCTCAGGCTGTGCATTAAATTGATTTTTAAATGATTTTTTAAAAAGTGTTTGGCTTTTACTGGTTTTACGTTGCTCTAGGACAGTTTGGGGTTTTTTAAAAAACAACAACCAACCCACTGCCTATTGCACTAATGACATTTAATTTTAAGTGGTTGTATACGTATTAGGTTTGGTCTTTTAGGAACTCAAGACTCGTTTGTAAATGTGTATGTTGCAAAACAGCAACTGTCAAAACAGCCTGTGGTTAGAACTCTGAATTTCTTCTAGCATTGCCATCACAGACCCAGACCCCTATACCAGACTCATCTTCGTTTTCTTCCTCCGCAGACTTAGGGTGCTCCCAGACTATTTCTGGGCCCTTGCAGATACTGTAATGGTGAACTCCTCTTCTTGAGGAGCCTTTTAGTTAGTGAGGTGCACACTGCCATCTAGTGACCAATGCCTCTAATGAAGGTGGAAAGAAAGGAAAATGAAGACAAAATTCATCTCTTCATTAATAGCAGCACAGCTGGTGCAGCTTAGGGTTCTGCCCAATGACCCAGTCTTCCCTCATTCATCCTCATTTGCTTGCACAAAGCTTATGCTGTAGTTGGACTATTGTTTATTTACAGGGCGGTTATACAACAATCGGCATTCATTGTTCATCCTGATTTGCTTGCAGGGTGTTTACATATTTTCCTGCTCACCGTTCATTCACCCCAGACTTTTCATTTCTCCCCATCACTTTCCAAACTGCAAGTAGCCCATTTTGGGGTTGTTGTTGCTAAAGGAGGAGCTACCGCTAATTAACCCCTATTCAGAGTAGACACATTGAAATTAACAAACCTAAGCTAGACCTGGCCATTACCTTCAATGGGTCTTCTCTGAGTAGGGCTAGCATTGGCGAACACCTTAGATTTGCTAGGCTAGGGCAGCAGAGTGCTTTAGGCACAAGCCTAAAGTTGAATCTCACCCTACCCCTTGCAAAACACTGTCTGGAATCTGAAGGCACCCTTTTTCCTGTAAAGATCAACTGAGACCTCTAGCAGACTTTAGCTTAAACTGCAAGCTCCTGTGTTTCCTATTGCCAGGAACTATTATTCCTTGATAAGCTACTGTACGTGGTCTGGATTCATCCATTCTTCTACCCTGCAAGCCAGTGGCCCCTTGCCATCCGAGATTCACCCAGAAGACTGAATGGGAACCCTGAATATACTACCCTGTGAAGGGCAGGGAGGGAGATCAGCCCCCGGTGGAATGATGTGGCGAGGAGCAGCTTCCATAAGCTGTTAAGCCTCCGCAAAGCCCCTCTTACACACTAACTGGCTGCTGCTTTGCACATCTGTTCTGCGGCTATTTGTAGCTCATCATCAAGGACTTTGGCTTTTGGAAGGGAGCTGACCGCCCAATGTCTGCTGCCTTCGTTATCACTGGGATGGAACAGAAGTGACAGCCAGGCCACATATTCCAACCGTCTCCTATTTTATAGATATGATCCTTGGTTTCCAGTACCTGTCCCTGGGAAATCATCGTCTCCATTTTTGCTCTGGGGCATGTTTGGGAGGGAGAATGTCCTTTAAAAAAAGAAAGGTTTGCAAAAATGTGCATTAGGAGGCAAGCCTGGTGCCAGCATGCAGCACCCTCAGGCAATTGCCGGGCCTCCTGAACACCCCAGAAAGGGCTGCCACTGACAGCCCACACCCCTACACACACACACACACACACACACACACACACACACACTGTATTTTTCCATCTATAAGACGCCCCCTATTTTTTGGGACACCAAATTAAAAAAACACCCTTCAGCGCTACCCATGTGTAAGACGAGCCCCAATTTTAAACCTAATTTTTTGGTAAAAAAAAAAACAAACCCTAGTCTTATACACGGAAAAATACAGTATATAGGCAGCTCTCCAATCACTGGCAAGCAACAGGGCTGTTAATTTCCCACAATATCCCTGATGTAGCAGGACATTCTGGGAAATTTTAACAGGGTCTCTTCTAGCCAACTGCCTATTACTGCCAGAGCTCACCCACAACAAAGGAAGTTTGGGAGGGGGTCCTGTAGGTCATCTAAAGCCCCGTTTGATGCTAGAAAGCTAGAGACCAAGCATCCCTGGTGGGTGGCTAGACATCTTCTGCTTGAAGACCTCCAGTCTACTGCTCTTCCAAGGCAACCAATTCCACTATGTTCCAAAGCAGCACCTCTCAACATCACAAAGCTTCTCCAAAAGTCCAGCTGAAATCCACCCTCCCTGAATTGACGCCATACAGTCCAGTCCTGCTTATCATAGACAAGACTTGTGCGACAGCCTTTCAGGTGTTTGAGGAATGCTACTGAGTGTATTTCTGAGCACAACTCAAAGTGTTGGTGCTGACCTTTGAAGCCCTAAACGGCCTCAGCTCAGTACACCTGAGAGGAGCATCTTCACCCTCACCATTCAGCCCAGACACAGGTCCATCACCGAGGGCCTTCTGGTGGTTCCCTCACTGCGAAAAGTGAGGTTACAGGGAACCAGGCAGAGGGCCTTCTCAGTAGTGGCGCCCGCCCTGTGGAACGCCCTTCCACCCGATGTCAAGGAAATAAACAACTATCTGACTTTTAGAAGACATCTGAAGGCAGGCCTGTTTAGGGAAGCTTTTAATGTTTGATGTTTTATCACTTTATTTTTAATAATAATAATAATAATCTGTTGGGAGCCACTCAGAGTGGCTGGGGAAACCCAGCCAGATGGGCAGGGTATAAATAATAATAATTATTATTAAATATTACCACATGTTCCACCCTAGCCCCCACCCAGTCTTCTCTTCTTCAGGCTAAATATACCCAGTTTCTTTCTGGAAGCAGGGACGGGTGTGCTCAGTTCTCCAATGCTGTTTGCATGGGACTCCGAAATATGCATGCGTTGCTATTTGACTGGCGACTTTTTTTAAAAAAAAGAAGGTTTATTGTTATCATCTTTAGCTGCAGCATCTAGGAACACAGGGAGCTGCCTTACAGAGTTGGACCATTGGGTCTGTGTAGTTCGGTATAGTCCACACTGACTGGCAACAGCTCTCCAGGGTTTCAGGCAAGGGTTTCTCCCAGCCCTTCCTGGGAAGCGAACTGAAGTCATTCCCATTTGCCTTAATATGACTCCTCCAAGTCAGATAAGCAAGAAGTTTTTAAAAAAGAGAAGAGAAGAAAACACTAAGGAAAGAAGTGAACAGCAGAAGTGGAAAAAATAAGACCCACAACATCAAAAAGTGCTAATCGTAACAATAGGCTTTAAAAATAATTCTCATGGTATTTACAGTTGAAATTGGGAGGGAAGGAGCATCTCTACAGGGGGAATCTGGATGCTCAGAGCAGGGGGCAGGTTTATGGGGAGAAAAGGAGGCGGCTCTGTCTTGCAAATTGTCCAAAATGATTTACACCAGTCTTCCAAATGGTAGGTGATGGCGAATCCTCTGCCAAAAGACAGAACTCTGAACTCAATGATCTCTTGCCAGCCAGGTTATACAGCAGATGCCTATCAAATGACTTTTGTTGTTAAAAGTCTTCCATAGCCTTCCCTTTGACTCGTTTCTGCTTGTGATTTGTAGTGCTGGCTTTGTACCTTTGGTGACAGCAACCTGTGTCTCATCGAGCTAATATTTCCCAGCTGGTTTTGCCTTCAGATCAGCTAATCTAAAAAAGGTTTGTTAACTCTGAAGCCGGAGGTGAGCAATTGGGTCTGGTGCTTATGTCACACAGCGACAGCCACCTATCCGACTTGAGTTCTAGTTCTTGGAAAGTTTGCACCTGGAGAACAAGGGGGGGATGTTTTGCTGTGCTGGCCAAACAGCAGCGAGAAGGAGAAAGGGATCGTGGGAACCAAGGGGCTGCGTACGGTATGATGAAAACTGCCTAAAGCCAGCGCGTTATTGACAGTTGTTTGCTTGTGGAGCTGGATCAGAACTCCTTAGATAAGGAAGCTACCTTTGGAACCGGGGATCTGGTTAGTGCAAAACCAAGTGTGCAAGCTTCACCCCACAAAGTGCCAGGTTCGTGCTGTTGCACAACAGAGCACTGTTTTCCAACTGGTGGGTCCCTCTACCATGTTGCAGCACGTTCTAAGGCGAGTTTCACAATAGCTGTACTGTTGCCATACAAATACATGGTGGTAATAATAAAAAAGGGGAAAAGAACTGGACCCCCAAATGCACACTTGGTTGTAAGGCGAACCCTGGGTCTGAGAAAGCTGGAGCCTCCTGCAATAGAGGACTGTTTAGTGCCTGGACTCACATGCCTTCCAGTCTACTGAGGTCACCCTCCTCCATCCCCTGATTCTCCCAGCAGCATCCCAGGTAACAGCCAGCGCCATCTCTGCCAGCCGGCATCATGGAGGTGGCATGGGGATGGGCTCTACTGCCTCTCAAGCTTGACGTGGTCCCCAATCATGCGCCGGTGGTAGGTGGCCAGGAAGATGTCGTTGTCTGCGGGGCAGTCGTAGTGGCAGGAGCAGGAGCGGATGACCATCATCTTGCGCACAAAGGAGTCTCCCTCCGGGCACTGGAACTCCACCTTCGCAGTGCTGGTGACATGCGGAGTGCAGCAGCGCCCATCTGTGCAGCTGCCGCAGAACTTGGGCCGGTAGGAGCGGGTGCTGGTGCAGCCCGTGAACTCAAAGCGGATCGCCCGGCGGGGCTTGGGGTTCCGAACACACTTCTTTCCCTTCTGGAGAGAGGAGGAGGGTGGGGAAGAGACCACGACAATAAGTATCCTGGCTCAGTTCTGGACGTAGGACTATAAAAACCAGACTGGCAGTGGCTCTCCAGAGTTTGAGGCAGGGATCCTTCCCAACCCTAGCTGCAGATGGCTTGGATTGTGTTTAGGGTCTTGCACATGCGGAGGAAGGGCTCTGAGACCGAGGTATGGCCCTGCGAAAGCTTTGTCTAGGTTTCGCCACTCCAGATTCCAGGTGAGGTGGGCTCACGATGCTCATCCAAACAATCAACAAATCCCTGCACAGGGAAGCAAATACAGTCGTACCTTGGATCCCAAACGCCCTGGAACTCGGACGTTTTGGCTCCCGAACGCAGCAAACCCGGAAGTGATTGTTCCGGTTTGTGAACGTTCTTTTGGAACCCAAGTGTCCGACAGGCCTTCTGTAGCTTCTGATTGGCTGCAGGAGCTTCCTACAGCCAATCAGGAGCTGCGATTTGGTTTTCGAACGTTTAGAAAGTCAAACAGACTTCCAGAATGGATTCCATTCGACTTCCAAGGTACGACTGTACTCCAGGGCAGGAGACAGTGTAGTGTAGTGGTTAGAACAGGATAGAAACCGAATTTCCTGCCCAAGGAAAATCCTTGGCCGTCCTCTGGAGGTATGGGGTATGTGTGTGTGTGTGTGTGTGTGTGTGTGTGTGTGTGTGCATGCGCACTAAGAATGTTGGGCCAGGGGAACCTATGTTCAAATCCCCTATGTTCAAGGCTATGAAGATCACTGAATGACCTCAGAATGGTCATTACATCTTAGGCTAACGTACCTCACAAGGTTGTTGTGGGGTTAACATGAACAGAGTGTGGCGGGGGGACGGGACTATGGATGGGTGCAAATGTAATAAATGAAAAAGAAGCTTTCTCCATCCCAGCTGCTTGAGAACAGCTTCCTGAATGGCTCACTGAAACCAACAATTTTAAAGAAAGATTTGGTCTCTGTCTAGCTGTCTCTCCTCCTCCTCCCTCCCCGTATTTACATGGGTCATATTCTTTATATTTTGCCCACTCTTTCTCTCTCACACACGTATTTCTTTCTCAGCTTGGTTTCCTTGCTGTGTAGTGAGAAAGAGGACCCCTTTCCTATGACCGGAGAGAGGAAACCCACTGAGAGTTGTTCATGCAGGGAGATCTTTTCCTGCATTGCCAGCTCAGTGTAACAGGACAAGTGAGCGGGCAGGGAGCCTAGAGGGAAGGAGGTGAGGTTCAGAGAAAGCCAAGCAGGGCGAGTCAAGAGGCGCAGTGGACCAGCTTGGGAACGCAGGCTGGAAGCAGCTCGCCATGCCTGGCATGGTCCGATCTCATGCATTTACACCTGCTCCAGTTAGCTGCCAGTTAGTTACCTTGATGCTCTTCTCTAAGGGGACATTGCAGTACCGGATAAGGCAGAGCCTGCTCTCCTTCTCCAGCCGGCACTGGGGGTTGTCGTTGGTGACCCGGGTGGAGATGCCCATCCCACAGGTTTTGGAGCAGGCGCTCCACTCTGTGGTCTGCACCAAGCAGTTCTCCTGGAGGTGGTTCGTCTTGGGCTTGCGAACTGGGTTGTTCCTGTAAACTGAGATTGGAGGAAAGGACTTTGGTGAGCAAAGGTCAAAGCTGCATCCTTTGGTTGTCAGGCTGGGCCTCTGGACAGGAGAGGGCAAAGGGAGCCAGGAGAAACCACCTTAGTAGCCTTTTCTTAGGGAGATTGCTTGAGTGCTCTCAACAGCTGGCCTCCTAGACGGCCAGGAAATACCTGAAAGAGATAGCTTGTGCTATACACCACAGGCTTAAGGCCCTTTGGCCTCTCTATCTGTCCCACCTTCACTGTATAGAACAAAGCAATTCAGAATTCTCTCAATTCTCCATTTATCTTGGGCTATGCCCAACTGAGGACACATTCACACCCCACATTCAAAGCACTATGGTACCACTTTAAATAGTCATGGCTTCCCCCCAAGAATTATGGGACCTGTACAGTCATTGTTGTTGTTTTGTCGTTTAGTCGTGTCCGACTCTTCGTGACCCCATGGACCAGAGCACGCCAGGCACTCCTGTCTACAGTCATACCTTGGGTTAAAGTCGCTTCATTTTCAGGTTGCACTCCACGGCGACCTGGAAGTAACGGAATGGGTTACTTCCGGGTTTCGCCACTCGCGCATGCGCAGACACTCAAAATGATGTTACGCGCATGTGCAGAAGAAGAAGAAGAAGAAGAAGAAGAAGAAGAAGAAGAAGAAGAAGAGTTTGGATTTGATATCCCGCCTTTCACTCCCCTTCAGGAGTCTCAAAGCGGCTAACATTCTCCTTTCCCTTCCTCCCCCACAACAAACACTCTGTGAGGTGAGTGGGGCTGAGAGACTTCACAGAAGTGTGACTGGCCCAAGGTCACCCAGCAGCTGCATGTGGAGGAGCGGAGACACGAACCCGGTTTCCCAGATTACGTGACTACCGCTCTTAACCACTACACCACACTGGCTCTGCCACGGGTTGCATTCTGCTCAGGATGCAAACGTGGCTTCGGAACGGATCCCGTTTGCATCCAGAAGTACCACTGTAGTTCGTTAAGGGGGCTTAGAGTTGTTAGGAGACCCCATTCCTCTGCCAGAGCTACAGTTCCCAGAGTTCCCTGTGAAAAGGGATTACTGTCACAGCACTCTGGACCCAAGCGCAAGAGCACTCTCCTTTTGAGCAACCGGTACTCAGAAGAGTACGGCCTCTGACAGTGAAGGTAGAAGATAGCCATCAGGGTTAGTAGCCATTGATAGCCCTGTCCTTTATGAATTTGTCTAATACTCTTTTAAGACCATCTAACCTAGTGGCTCTCACTACCTCCATTCCACTGAATCGTCCAACGTTCAGCTTCCATTGGATGCCCACAAATTCTAGTGCTTTGAGAGGGAGAAAAACTTCTCTCGATCCACTCAAGGGCTGCCACATGGAAGAGGGAGCAAGCTTGGTTTTTTCCTGCTCTGGAGGGTAGGACCCGAACCAATGGCTTCAAGTTACAAGAAAGGAGATTCCCACTAAACATCAGGAAGAACTTTCTGACAGTAAAAGCTGTTCAACAGTGGGACGGTCTCCCTTGGGAGGCTGTGGACTCTCCTCCCTTGGAGGTTTTTAAGCAGAAGTTGGATGGCCGTCTGTCATGGATGCTTTAGCTGAGATTCCTGCATTGCAGGGGGTTGGACTAGATGACCCTTGGGGTCCCTTCCAACTCTATGATTCTATGGCTCTTACCTCTTACTCGACTTGAACTAAAAATTCCCAGACGCTGCTCGTAGGAGAGTTGCTCCATCCCCTTGATCATCGTGGTTGCCCTTTTCTGAACCTTTTCCTTGAGGTGGGGTGACCACAGCCAGCATCTTTTAGTCTTTCTGCTCCAACAGTCCTACCTGTCTCCTTGGTCACCCCCCCCACTTTCCCAACGAGTCCCCTCACCTGCCATGCCCTTTCCGTAGTGGCTCTTTGGGCTGCTGCTCCCTTCGCAGACCCACTCTTCGCAGCACTTGTTCTGCACCTTCACCCGCCGGGGGAAGGGGCAGTCGGGGGAAGGGAGGCGCATGCCGTCCATGCAGAGGGGGATGCAGCCAATGGCGCCGTCCATGCAGATGCACCGCAGTTTGCAACTGGGCTGGAAGCTCTCTCCGTTAAGGTAGATCTTGCCCAGCAGGTCACAGGTCGCCCCTTCATGAGCTGGTGGGAAAACAGAAGAGAAGCGTGTTGTCGAAGGGATCCTGCCAACACATGCATCTATGTTGTGGTACAAAGGCAGGTGAGCAGCTGTCGTCAAGAGCTGTTGCTGCGGAGACTGTGGGCAGGTGCCCCTCATGGCCAGCCAATGAACTGTGGGTTGTGCCTTCTCCACTTTGCCCTGGGGACTGACTCTGCCCACCCATTGGATCCTTCAAGGCCGGCAGGGCCAAGAGAGGGCTTCCTGCCCTGACTAAATCTTGCCTGAGCAAAAAGGTCTACCTGAGCTCTGGAGTTTCCCCATATAATTGTCCTTTGGGTTTTGACTTCAGGTTTGCTCCCCAACCCAATCTGGCAAGGGGAGGAAATACTAACTGATGGGAGAGGACAACAACAACAACACACAGTCTGAATGCATCCCCCATCCAAAACTGCTCCTGTGTGGATGGGAAACAGGGCTGTCGGACCTTCAGGGCCGACCTGAATGCTCAAGGTTTGTCAGGCCCCCTCTCTAGGCAGCACAGCAAGGGCTGCAACCTCCAGGTGGGCAAGAGTGCCTGTTGAAAAGGTTTTTAAAGAACAATTAAGTAGACTGTGCTTGCAAGCTTCATTCCAGCAGGAGCCAGCCGCAAATTATTACATAGATGCTAGGGGGTGGTGGTGTCTTCCCCTCTCCCAATTAACCTCCATCTCCAGGGTTCAGTGGCAGGAGGGAGAACAGAGGAAAAATCACCCTATGACATCACTAGGGTCTGCCTACCGTGACATCACCAGGGGGCCAAGTTTGAGCCCTGAAATCTCAGGGTGTGGGATGCTCCTGACCTCGACCCCTAACAGGAAACGCTGTGCTATCGCACAATTGGAAGAGCACACAGAAAAACTGGATCTGTGCCACCCACTTTATCTGTTAGCACTCTGGTGCATGCACAGCCATCCTTACACCCGCGTGACCTAGTCCTGCCATTCAGGGGGGTAACAGCAAACAAGCCTCTTTCACTGCAGAGAATCTGTGGAAGCAGCTCACCTAAGCAGATGCCACTGTCTCTGTGGATCTTGGAGAAGTCGCAATAGAGCCCTTTGTGGTGATCGCAAGGCTTCTGGAGTGAGCACAGCTCGCCGAGCTGCCTGGCACACACTTTGCAGCATCCGCAGCCATCCAGCAACAGGCTGGTGCCAGCAGGGCACCGGAGTGCCTGCACGGGGCACTGGCAAGGGTACGTGCATGCCTCAGATGCTGCCTAGAAGGAGGGAAAAGTCCATGAGCATGGGCGAGAGCTTGGAAGTTGCTCTGAGTTGCCTTTGGTGAGAGAAAGTGGCCAATAAATTGGAATCATCATCATCCATCATCAACACCACCATCACAGGGAGCGGATTGCAATAATCCAGTCTCAAGGTTACCACAGCAGCAAACAGTCTAGCCATACAAAAGCCCGTCTCAACACCCAGATGTATCTCCATTCTCTCATCAGACAAGCAAGAAGCAAGGATGGATTCCAGCCAGACAAAATAATAACAATAATTACTATATATTTATTTACACCCCCATCTTTTGCCCTGACAGGACTCAAAGCAGTTTACAGATAAAAATAAGAACAGCTGAAAACATAGGGAAAACAATAATCAAGAACAATTAAACAGTGCTACAATTAAAAGCTGTGGGATATATTCTACAAAAGCACTTGCGGAAGGTGCAGAGCACAGTCAATGTGGGATGCAGCCTGCAGAGAGTCCTGAATGCTACGGAGAGAGGCCTGGAGGGCCCTATGAGAGCGAGTGTGGTGTAGGGGTTAGAGTGTTGGATTAGGACCTGGGAGACCAGGGTTCAAATCCCCTCTAGGCCATGAAGCTCACTGGGTGAGTTTGGGCCAGTCACTGCCTCTCAGCCTAGCCTCCCTCACAAGGTTGTGGTGGGATTAAATGAGGAGAAAAAGCTTGGAGCTTGGAGGAAAAGCTGGGACAGAAGTACAAATAATGGTAATGATTAAAAATTCCCATGCCTTAGATTCCCCGCCCCTCTTAAAGGTAAGCATCCACACTTCGGCTCACACCTGGAAATAAGCAAAAAGCCTGAAAATCTCTTAAAGTCCTGGCACAATATATCCCCAATATCTGTTTCCAGGCTGCTGGCCAAGCAGCTGTGTTTCGATGAGCTGCACCTTTCAGTCCGTCTTCAGCAGAAGCCCCGCAGTAGTCATTCTGAAAGGTTGGCAGGTCCCTGTGGCCAGGCCATCTCTGCCTAGAAGCAGCTGCAGCTGGCACAGCAGCCTCAGACAAAGGAAGGCACTCTGCCCCTCGGAGGCCATGCTTTTTGCAAAGCTGCCTCCGCCAATACTCTCCGAAGGCGTAGCCAAAGAAAGAAGGAACAGTCGTTCTCGATGAGAAGAGCAGCCGTTTGGGACTCTACGGATCTGTTCAGGGATGCCCTGGTCCCATCTGCTCAGCCTGCAAGTCGAAACACGATTGATGTTTCTTCAATGCCGGCACGTCAGGCTTGAGCCCGGGTACCTGGCAAATTACTCATGCTAATGTTCTTTCTGCTTCAGATCACCTTCCCCAGCATCAAAACCTTGCAGATTCACTTCTCACGTCTGCAGCTGTTCTGGCTGCAAGGAAGCCTTGAACTGGATCAGTGAACCACACAGATCTCACCTCAGGGAAGGAGCTAACATGGGCGGCAGCAACGCCTTTGAATTGCTTTATGGTTCATGCTATCACATTCCGGGTTGGGGGGGGGATTAGCTGAGTAGCTCTTACAAGGCCCAGGGCACTTGGGGACTCTGGGATGAAGTCCCCATTCCCAGCTGGAAGCAAGTACAAAGAACTGAAAATGAACACATTTTCCCCCACCTTTCCAATAACATAAATATTAAGGAGCATTGTAATATTCTGCCCCCACTTCTATCATGGTGTGGAAGGAGAGCCTTTGTCCTTCCAGAAGTTGCTGAACTACAAATCCCATCATTTCAGCAACACCTGGAAGGGGCAAAATCATGTCCTGGTGCAGGGAGCCCTTGGCCCTCCAGGTGTTGTTGGACTACAATTCCCATCAGCCCCAGTCAGAATGATAAATGGTCAGGAATGATGGGACTTGCAGTCCAACAACATCTGTGTGTGTGTGTGTGTGTGTGTGTGTGTGTGTGTGTGTGTCCCAACTAGCTACCCCTGTTATGAGGCTTACTTTGCTCAACTGATAAAGAAACCTGTTTAAAACCCCAAACAAGGAGAAGTCACTGGTTATAAGACCATTTTGTCAGGAACTGCTCATCCAACTAACTCGGGGTGAGAAATCGGCGCTGCTCCAGATGTTGCTGGACTCCAACTTCCATCGTCCCTGCCCATTGGGGCTAGTGGGACCTGGAGTCCAACCACATCTGGAGGGTCACAGACTTCTCATCCCTAGCCTAAGAAATTGGATGGATTTGAAAGATCATAAACACTGAGCTTCTTCTTAGAGCCACTAGTCACCTTGGGGTGCCCAAGCAGCTGTCAGATGGTACTAGAAGAAGAAGAAGAAGAAGAAGAAGAAGAGGAGGAGGAGGAGGAGGAGGAGGAGGAGGAGGAGTTTGGATTTGATATCCCACTTTATCACTACCCTAAGGAGTCTCAAAGCGGCTAACATTCTCCTTTCCCTTCCTCCCCCACAACAAACACTCTGTGAGGCGAGTGAGGCTGAGAGACTTCAGAGAAGTGTGACTGGCCCAAGGTCACCCAGCAGCTGCATGTGGAGGAGCGGAGACGCGAACCCAGTTCACCAGATTACGAGTCTACTGCTCTTAAACCCTGCACCACACTGGTTCTCAGAACAGGAGCCTGAAGGGGTTCCTTCCCTCCTGCTAAACCCTATCTGCAGCCTTCCCTTCTGGATCACCTTCAGACAGCCCTTGGGTGAAGAAGCCTCTGCAGATAAAGATCCATACACGCTCCCCACTCCTCTGTTCCCCACCATACAGGAAATGACTTTCTCAGTAATGAGAAAATAGGGGAAATGGGAGCACCGTATAGTGGCAGCAAGAGAGACTTAAAACAGCAGCTGTGATAAGGAGGCAAAATGGGACTTGGTGGGTTGTGTAATTGTGTTTGAGAGCCAGCATGTGCAATGATTAGAGTGCTCCATCTAGGAACAGGGAGACCCGGGTTCAAATCTGCATTCAGCCATAAAGCTGGGTGACTTTCGGCCAGCAGCCTGACCCACATCGCAGGGTTGTTGTGTAGCTAAAATACTGATGGCAGGAGGAGGACACATGCTGCCTTGAGTTCATTTGAGGTGGGGAAGAATTAAAGATGTTAAAAAAAATAGTAATAACCTAGGACACGGGACATCGGGTGTGGAGAACCTGTGGTTGCTGAACTACATCTCCCATCACCCCTCACCTTCAGCCATGTTGG
This sequence comes from Podarcis liolepis, assembly GCF_965112155.1. Classification (NCBI taxonomy): domain Eukaryota; kingdom Metazoa; phylum Chordata; class Lepidosauria; order Squamata; family Lacertidae; genus Podarcis; species Podarcis liolepis. The sequence goes on along the minus strand of NC_139561.1, from coordinate 69,345,646 downwards.
CTGGGGCTGATGGGAGCTGGGAGCCCAACAGGAGGGCCAAAGCTACTCCACCCCTGCACACCAGCTAATCTGCAAATGGAGCCTGTGGCTTCCTTCTGCAGCACTTGCATTTCAATTCATTGTAAAACCATTAAAAAAATAAAAAAGGTACAGCACCAGTCATAGTAAACATTGTACCCAAACAGGAAGTTTCCCCCCTCAAGTCATACTCCATAATGTCAGATTTATACTGGCTTCTCTGCAATGGAGTTTCACCCTCAACCAGTGGGGATACCTGCTGCAAGCAGTCCATCCAGGATCTATTAAAATCCATCACTGCCCTCTTTCATCCGATTCAGGGAGATATGGGGAAAAGCCAGGAGGTTGCACCATTTACCAGTTCCATGCACCCATGGCCATGCTTACAAACATAGGAAGCTGTCTTATATAGAGCCAGATCCTTGGTCCATCTAGCTCAGTACTGTCTACACAGACTGGCAGCAGCTCTCTGGGAATTTAGACTGGGATAGTGTCTCTCTGAGTTCTACCTGGAGATACCGGGGATTGAACCTGGGACCTTCTGCCTGCAAAGCGGGTGCTCTGTTACTCAGCTGTGGGATGTACTCGCCTCATTAGGGTGGTCTTTTGCCCACTTTGAGAAATCTTGAATGCTGCAACAAGCACATGACAAGCAGATGAGAATCCCGGCCCAAATAACCAGCCCAGCCTTCTAATTCTCACTGGTGCTTTCTCAACAGCATTTCCCCCTTGGAACTGGATAACTGTGTTAGTGCGAACAATGGCACCAGACACACTCCAGGGCTAAGGATGGAGGGGAAATCTAATTTTAAAGGATTCATATGCAGAATTTAATGGTTGCAGGCCAGAGCTTCGATTGCCTCCAGCCCCCTCTTGTATCGAGCGCCCACTTACATCCGAGCCACTCATCCATTGGATGGTGTCCAATGCTAACCCTACTGAATGTAGTCCCATCAAAACTCATGCTCATTATTAACTTAATTACGTTAGTCTCAATGGCTCTGCTCTGAGTAGGACTATTATTTTTATTTGTTTTCTTTATTAAATTTGCATGCCTCCCTTCATCCGTAGATCTCACGGCGGTTCACAACATAAAAACACAAGATGAAAAGATGAAATACATAATATAAACGAGGACAGAAACCAAACAAAACAATATCCCCTGATATAACCTGTAGGGTGGAATTTAACAATGCACTAAAGTGGGGCATTCGCCGTGCAGGGAACAAGGTCCACTCATGGAGTGGGACTTCCCCTCCCTTCTGCACATCCCAAAACCTGTTCTAGGTCCCCCCCCCCAACCTTCCAGAGAAATTTTAGAGGGTGGGGGGGGAGTCTTTTTTTGTGAGCAGACCTTGTTCCCTGCATTCAACAATTCAGTTCAGTTCTGCCCATAGCTTGTTGTTGTTTTTTAAAAGCTTGTATTCATATGCAAAAATATGTATAAAAGAGTCAAGCCTCACGCTGTATGAAATCTTAAGCCTACTCATAGTAAACCTATCAAAATCCAGGAACGCAACTAATTATTTTCAGTAGGTCTGCCCTGGGCAGAACTCAGCTGACAACAACTCTCTATTTCTCCAGCATAATTTTCTAAATATATACAAAGTGCCCTTTGCTTCCACTAAAGAAACTCAAACCATTCTAACATATCCTATGCATCATTATAGCTCAATTGGTCAAGCCCGAGACTCTTAATCCTAGGGTCGTGGGTTCAAGCTCCATGCTGAGCAAAAGGACTCATGCATTGCAGGGGGTTGGACTAGATGAAACTCGTGGTCCCTTCCAACTCGACAATTCTGTGGCCCCTTGTGTTATTATGCATTTAACACTAGACGTCTATTGTATGCATGTACCCTCCAGGTTTCCTAAAGTCCCCAATGGTAAAGGTAAAGGACCCCTGACAGTTAAGTCCAGTTGCAGATGACTCTGGGGTTGTGGCACTCATCTTGCTTTACAGGGCAAGGGAGCCGGCGTTTGTCCGCAGACAGTTTTTCTGGGTCATGTGGCCAGCATGAGTAAGCCACTTCAGGTGCAACAGAACACTGAAACCAGAGCAGTGCACGGAAACACCATTTACCGTATTTTTCGCTCTATAAAACGCACCAGACCATAAGACAAACCTAGTTTCTGGAGGAGTAAAACAAGAAAAAAAATATTCTGAATCTCAGAAGCCATAACAAGAGGGATCGCTGTGCAGTGAAAGCACAATCCCTCTTTCTGTTCTGGCTTCTGGGATAGCTGCGCAGCCTGCATTCACTCCATAAGACGCACACACATTTCCCTTTACTTTTTAGGAGGGAAAAAGTGAGTCTTTTAGAGCAAAAAATACGGTACCTTCCCATCACAGTGGTACCTATTTATCTACTTGCACTTTTTGACGTACTTTTGAACTGCTTGGTTGGCAGGAGCTGGAACCAAGCAACGGGAGCTCACCCCGTCATGGGGATTCGAACCGCCAACCTTCTGATCGGCAAGTCCAAGAGGCTCAGTGGTTTAGACCACAGCGCCACCCGCATCCCTCACTAGTGTGTAAACATATGCATACAAGAGGTGGCCCCCCAAAACCTGCAGAGCTGCTGCTAGCCAACTAGAGCTGGACCTCTGAGCACTTGGTCCCACCCTGAACATATTAAGCTCTGCTGAAGTCAACTAACTCATCTGGCATGCATCAAAGGCAGGCGCAAGTCTCATTCATTCATTCATTCATTCATTCGTTGCACACACCTCCTGTAAAATTGTGCATACATACCCAGCCAGGCCCCAGGACAAAGAGAATGAGGGTGAAGGTTGTTCTTGCCCCGGCGTGGTCAGACATCCTGAGCCCCTCTCTTTGTGCATCCCTGCCTCTCTGCCTTTGGGAGGGTGCTGTGCTCAAGCTCATCCTTAAATAGTCTTTTCAAAAAGGGGTGTGTCTGGAGAGCAGCGACTGGCCTGGAAAACAGCCCAAAGTGGGTGCAACAGAAAATGCACTGAATTCCAAAAAACTTCCCCTTCTTCTTCAAAATTCCTGTGGCCCTGGTGGTGAAGTCTGGGATAGGCACGTAACATTCCACATGGGGTGGGGAGAGAGACCCAGCATCTCTGTCCAAGTCCTTTAAAAGGCCTTATTTAATCTCCAAAGCATGTAGGCTGCAACGATTTTCTCTCCCCCTCTGCTGTTAGTCTCTATTGGCCACAGGAGCTGAACTTGTTAAATAAACTCAAAGCACGCTGGGCTAATTTCATTCCCCCCTTCAAGGAGGGAGGAGGGGGAATGATGATGGAAAGTTCAGCTGTTGTCTTGAAAGCAACACGGTACCACAACTGTGCTTCAAGGCACAAGCCAGGGGTTTGAAAACTACCGAGAGATCAATGCCAACACGTCTGCAGGGTGTGATCACCTGTTCTGAGTCAGTGCCGCAGAGCCAAATTAATCACAGATGAAAAGCTTCCCGAGCTGTAAAATAATTGCGTGGGGTTAGAAAGATCCTTTGAAAAGTGGGGATACTCGTTTTCTGAAGCCTAATCCAGGCAGATCTTCCCAATCGCAGGGTTAACCTTGAGAAATGGATGCTTAGAACTAGACTTGCCCTCACTTCTTTTAACTCAGTGGCAGGACATCTGCTTTGCATGCAGAAGGTCCCGGGTTCAATCCCCGGCATCTCCAGGTAGGGTTGGGACTTCCCCCTCCCCGTCTAAAACCCTGGAGAGCCGCTGCCAGTTAGTGCAGAGCAGGGTTTCCCAAACTTGGGTCTCCAGCTAACTACAATTCCTAACATCCCTGGCCACTGGTCCTGCTAGCTAGCGATGATGGGAGCTGTAATCCAAAAACAGCTAGAGACCCAAGTTTGGGAAACCCCGGGCAGTATAGAGCTAGATGGACCCAAGGGACTGGCATGTCAGCTCCATATGTCTCCATGTTCCTAATCGTTTGCTCTCTTCTGGACATTCTCCAATTTTCCAATGCCCTACTTGAAAGGGTCTTCCTTAGAATAAGCTAGTTTGTTATATTCTCAGGCTGGAGCTCTTCAGATAATCTCACTTTTCTTTGAGCGTGCATATGTGCTGCAGAGGCAAAAATTATTTATGCATCGCAGGGGGTTAGACTGGATGACCCTTGGTGTCCCTTCCAACCCTACAATTCTGTGATTTCACTTATATCCCACAAATGTGTGTTTGCAGTTCCATCAAAGCCTCAGATATCCCTCAGGGCAATAAAGGGGTGGGGAAGCCCCACTTCAAAGGGGCAGAGCCAGTAGCCTTTCACTTGCGGTCAGACTCTAGTTCCCATCAGCCTCAGCCAGCATGGCTAACAGCCAGGGATTATGGGAATTGGAGTCCAAGATTTGGAAGGCCACAGATTCCTCACTGCTGCTCAACTTGGTGTGATCACTGACTCTAAACCCTCCTCCCATGCCTACAACAAGCCAAGAGATGCAGAAATTATGCTCGAATGACTCAGAATGATCAAAGAGAGGCAACACCCAAGTTTGGGGCTATTTATGCTTCTGTACTGCTCCCCCCAACACACACTTTTTTCTTTTTCTTTTTGCCTGAGCTGCTTTAGAAGAAGAAGAGATAAAGATGTCAAACCTGCTTAGAGTCTCCCTGGAGCAAGGAATGCTCCATGTTTAATTCACTTAAAAAATATATGTGCTTCCCCCACAACTGCATCCCTTGCGCCTTGCTACCCATTTCCCCCCAATTTGCTTTCTTCTTCATTTTTGGGAATAGCTCAAAAGTTATGTAATGCTGCCACGAGATGGGATAGGCACTAACGGAGATGGCTTTAAAACACAGGAGTATAGAAAGCATGGACAACACAGAGGAGGCAGGTGGACCAATGGTCTAACTTCATATAAGGCAGCTAATAGGCAGCATCTCTCCAGAGCCCGTGTGGTGTAGTGGTTAAGAACGGTAGACTCATAATCTGGTGAACCGGGTTCGCGTCCCCGCTCCTCCACATGCAGCTGCTGGGTGACCTTGGGCTAGTCACACTTCTCTGAAGTCTCTCAGCCCCACTCACCTCACAGAGTGTTTGTTGTGGGGGAGGAAGGGAAAGGAGAATGTTAGCCGCTTTGAGACTTCTTCGGGTAGTGATAAAGCAGGATATCAAATCCAAACTCTCCTCCTCCTCTTCTTCTTCCAATGAGTCTTTCCTCCAAAATTCTCAGTGGCATACATGGTATTCCCCCACTTTGATCTGCACAACTACTCTGTAACGTAGGGAGGCTGAGAGTTGGTGATTGACAGGTCACCCACCCCATGGTCAAATGGGGATTTTAAACACAAATCTACCCAGTTCTAGCCCAGCACTCTAACAACTACACCTTACTGGTTCTCACTGAGCCTTGGAGCATAGTGCACACTGAATACTTGCTGTCAGGCTCTGAACACTTCACAATAACCTTGCATTGTTGTCTTATGGACATGAGACACTCCTTGCTGATGGACCTGAAGCTGAAAATGTTGGTTTTCTGTTACCTGCTGAGAATAGCAAGCAGGTTTGTGTCAGGAGTCTATGCAGCATCCAGGGTAGTGGTGCTTCAGTTATGGTGCATCATGTCTCCTTCTTCTTCTTCTTCTTCTTCTTCTTTATAGATCTCCCTTCCTCTTAGGATCACAGAGCGGTTTACAGTATAAAAGCACAAAAATACATAACAACAGACAAAACAATAACCCTGTCCTATTGCATAAGATGCTGCAGCTGCAATCTCCTGCACACAGGCAGGCAGGTGTGGGGGACTCCCTGGTCCTGAATGGGGCAACTGTGCCCCTGAAAGACCAGGTGCGCAGCCTGGGAGTCATTTTGGACTCACAGCTGTCCATGGAGGTGCAGGTCAATTCTGTGTCCAGGGCAGCTGTCTACCAGCTCCATCTGGTACGCAGGCAGAGACCCTACCTGCCCATGGACTATCTTGCCAGAGTGGTGCATGCTCTGGTTATCTCCCACTGCAATGCGCTCTACGTGGGGCTACCTTTGAAGGTGACCCAGAAACTACAACTAATCCAGAATGCAGCAGCTAGACTGGTGACTGGGTGTGGCCGGCAAGACCACATAACACCCGGTCCTGAAAGACCTACATTGGCTCCCAGTATGTTTCTGGGCACAGTTCAAAGTGTTGGTGCTGACCTTTAAAGCCCTAAACGGCCTCGGCCCAGTATACCTGAAGGAGCGTCTCCACACCCATCGTTCACCTGGACACTGAGATCTAGCTCCAAGGGTCTTCTGGCAGTTCACTCGCTGTGAGAAGCGAAGTTACAGGGAACCAGGCAGAGGGCTTTCTCAGTAGCAGCGCCTGCCCTGTGGAATGCCCGCCCACAAAATTTCAAAGAAATAAACAACTATCAGACCTTTGGAAGACATCTGAAGGCAGCCCTGTTTAGGGAAGCTTTTAATATTTGATGAATCATTGTATTTTAATATTCTGCTGGAAGCCGCCCAGAGTGACTGGGGAAACCCAGCCAGATGGGTGGGGGTATAAATAATATATTATTATTATTATTATTATTATTATTATTATTATTAGTCTATCAAACAAATGGGTTCGCTCTGGACTTAATCATGCTTTGAACAGCCCTGCTGAAATCAGTGGGACAAGTTGGTCACAACTACTTAACACCCATTAATATCAGCACAGCTACATGAAGCAAGACGACTAAGTCTGGATCCAACCTGCACCCTCTCTGCAATGCCACTTCAGGTCCCTGCTTTCGCTCCATGCTGCCACTAGGTGGTAAAATACCAGGTCTGCCTGGTTTGCTGCTGCCACAGATTGAGGTGGCATTGCTGTCCATTTCAGCTACAGAGAAGCTTCTCCTCTAGATTTTCCACTACTTCTGCCTTTGGTTAGTTCCTGTTCTACTGTTATTTCTTAATTTATTTATTGTTCTTATCCAAGCTCAAGATGGTGTGCATGGTTCTTCCCCCTCCTCATTTAATCCTCACAACAATCCAGTGAGACTGAGAGGCAGTGTTGGTCCCAAGGTCGCCCAGTGAGGGGGGACTTGAACCCTTGTCTCCCAGGTCCTCTTAGTCAGGCAACCTAACCACTGCACCACACTGGCTCTTTTGAACGTCTTCAAATCATCAATCTGTTTTCTATATTCTATAACTGGTTCCGCAACCCCTTTATTTTCAGGTTTGCTAAAGCTTAGGAGGCATTTTGCTTGGCTTTCGTGGTTCTCTTGGTTCTAACAAGGGAAGAACTTTGCCGCTGGGTTCTGGATCCTTAAATATTTCGCTTTAGCTCACAGGATGCCTGCTGTGTCGGACGCAGGGCTGTCTGGGGCAGGAGAGGCAGCTGGAACAGGGGCAGCTGCAGACTCCGCCAGGGTGGAGCCCGCTTGGAGAGAAGACAGAGGCAGTCAGGGATGAGGAGAAATTAGCCCAACGTTTGTAGGGCTACAAGTTCCCCATTCCAGCACTAGGCTTAGGAAAATGACACCTGCTAATTTTTTTGCTGCGTGCAGGTGTTGAAAAGTGCAGAATCCCTGTCAGAAACTGGGTGGCAACCCAGCCACACCCAGATAGCTGAAATAACTGAAGGCCATCACCTGAACAGAATGTTCTGTAGATCTGTAGATGTGATAATTTTTTAAAACATGTGTAGGTATTCTGCTTCTAGCCATTTGTGCACTTAAAATAAAAAATATTTGTCCAAACCTGGAAAAAAAGTGATGAAATATATCTAAAAATTTTCCCCACCATCCCCAAAATGTTCCTTCTCACCCAGAACAGAACATTTCATGACTACAATTGCTGAACCTGGGGCAGGAATAAGTGAATAGGATTCAGACTGAGTTTATTGCAATTAGTTTCATTGGAATTGACAGGAAAAGTTAGGCATGGCTTATGTCTCACAGTTTGATTAGTTCAACAGGAACCAAGTACAACTAATTTTGTCTGGATTCAACTCAAGGGAGTTTATTTCTCATTTACTGAATTTCTAGCCCACCTTCCCCCCCGAATAACTCAAGCTGGTGTATAGGGTCTCTCCCACTGTATCTTCTCAACAACCCTATGAGGTAGGGTTTTGTTTTCTTTAGTTTTGTCTTATGCTGGTTTAAATGTATGTGTTTATTTATTGTGGCAAGTCGCTCTGAGCTGCTTTTGTAAGAAAAGCGACAAATGGGTTCAATAAACAGATAATAAATACGCAGACGTCAGCCGAGGAAGCTTTGCACAGCAGAGAGCTAAACACAATCTCCTCTTATAACTGATACAGAATGGATAAAGGGGGCAGTTTTCAGGGACCTGATCAAACCTCAGCCATCCTAGCAACATGTCGGACTCAGCCCTTGGTCGGGTATCTGTTAAAATCTGGAGCCACGCCACAAATTCCAGCAAAGTGATTCTAGAGTCACAGGAGAACTGCTGAGATTAAAATCATGTTCCAAGCTATGAAAAGAAGCGAAGGGACTCGTTTCCCAGAAACAAAAATGATTAATGATGGGAAATGACAGGACGACAAAGAAGCCCCCTTCACCCCTCACTCAGAAGCACATTATCTCTAGAAGACAACGGGTTCTCCTAATGCAAGGGGAACGTTTTCTTTGAATCCAGCACAAGAAAAACATGACCCTTTGCGCTCATTAAGTGTTCCAGCTTCTCTCACTTTGTTCACCAGGAACATGCTTGAACAAGTCCTGTTTACCATTTTGCCTCGGCAGAAAATGGCCATTTGGGATCAGGCAGTGTGACTCAAGCACCACAGTGCTGGAAGGAGCACAACATGGTTGCAGTTTGCTCACTGACTGTATGTTCCTCCAGGGTCTGAGCTATGTGGTTGGCAAAATCACATGCTATGGTCCCAAGAAGCCTGTCCTATACGGTTTCACTGTGCGTGTAAATGGGCCCCAAGTAACACAGACAATAGAGCTATATCTGCTTGTAGAAGTGCTGGTGTCTCGAATCTGGAAGCACAATTTAGAAGTAGCAATATGGTAATACAGGGGTGGGGAATCTGACCCACCAGGCCTCTTAATCTGGCTCCAGGAGCTCTCCCTGGTACAGAAATGGCATAAACCGGTACAGAAGTTTGAACAGCAGCCAGAACAGAAGGGTGAACCCTTGTTGCATCGCCCTCACTGATGGGAGCAGACCAACCCGTCACAACAGAGATCATGCTTACAGTTTTGGCATTCCAGCAAGGTGAGAGAGTCTCACAAGTGAGCGTGCCACGCCTCATCTTCAAAAGCTTGGCGGGAGGGGCAGGGATACCTGTTGGGACATATTTGTTATTTCCATCCAGTGGCGTAGCGTGGGGGGTGCCAGGGGTGCCGACCGCACCGGGCGCAACATCTGGGGGGGCGCGAGTCCAGAGGGAAGGGACAAGTTCCTTCCTCCGCCGGGCTCCCCGCCGCCACCGCCAGCCTTGCGCCCTAGCGCGCGCGCCCCCCGCCGTCGCTGTGGCTGCGCTCCGCTCACTGCTCGCAGGAGGAGCAGCCGCTGCAGCAGCGCCGACGCCGCCACCGATGCCTGGCCGGGCACGGGCAGCCTCTGCACCCTGCCGCCGCCGCCATCCCCTCGGCCGAGCCACAGGCGGCGGCTGCTTCTGCCTCCATCCTCCTCCGGGCAAGCAGCGTTGTTTGCGCGGCAGCGCCAGCGGCAACTCGCAGATTAGGGGTTGGGGGGGCGCAAATTACTTGCCTTGCCCCGGGTTAGGGGGCGCAAATTACTTGCGTTGCCCCGGGTGCTGACAACTCACGCTACGCCGCTGTTTCCATCCAGTTCTGAACTTCTCGCCCTGTTCCTGAACGCCTGAATTGTGACTCCTGAGAAGTATGTCTGCTGCCAAGCCTGCACAATTACTTGCCCAAATACTGATCTCTTGTGTTTTGGGCATGAGCCAGAACAAAACTGATAAATGCAATAAGTAACAGCGGTAATGACAACAACATTTTGCTGTACATGTAATAGTATACTCCCCACTGAGTCCCAAGCAAACAGACAGAGGAGTCTTCCAGCAGCATTCCTCTTCAAGTTCCTGAATCCCAAGTGAAGATCTCTGAGCGCCTCGTGTGTGGGATGAAAGTCCCTTCCTTTGTGACATGGCTGTTGCCTTTAGAAAGGCTGCAGGGATATTTCAGTCTAGCAGCATGCTTAGTCCAAATAAACAGCAGCTAAAAATACCCCAGTCCCCAGTCCCCAAAGCAGATGTTGAGCCTCACTGGGAATCCCAAGCAAAATTGTCAACACAAGCGAGGAGAAGGAGTTAGTGGTATGTCTTTCCAACCCACCTGACCCAGACTCTGAAGGCAGACTTGGTTCGTGAAATCCACCGAAGAACCTCAGGAGGGACACTTGTGATTTCTGGAGTCCCTCCGCCATTCTTCCCTTCTTTTGGTTCTTCTGCCCTTCCCACCTATTTCATTTTTTTTCTTCAGCTGTGCGTGCTTAAGGATAGGAATAGAGGAAGCTGCCTTGTACTGGTCCATCTAGCTCAGTATTGTCTATATTGACTCTGACTGGCAACAGCTCTCCAGGGTTTCAGACAGGGAGTCTCTCTCAGCCCTATCTGGAGACTGAATATCAGGCCTTCTGCATACAACGCTTTACCATTGAGCTGTATGGCCCTTGCCCCAAACAAAGCACATCTGTAAGAAAATAAGGCTATAGGAAGCTGCCTTATACTGAGTCAGACCAAAGGAGCTATCTAGCTCAGTACTGTCTGCACTGACTGACAGCAGCTCTCTAGGAATTCAGACAGGTCTTTCCCAGCCCAACAGAAACACTGGGGATCAAACCAGGGAACTTCTGAATGCAACAAATTAACAACGAACTCCATAATAATTTTGGGGTTCGTAGTTAATGCGCCCTACATCTTCTTTTGCAGCTGCAGGCCTGTGAAGATTTCCTAAGCAACCCGACTTTTAGAAGACATTACTCAGGGCTGAGAGAATGTGGGAAGAAAGGAATCTTAAAGCTGGGTAGTAGCTACTAAAAAAACTGGAAGATATTTATCCTTGAAGCATACAACGCTTCAGGCTGCCACAGCAAGATGGAGCCAGCATTTCCCAGTGACAAATTTTCCCTTGTGATTTCTGGAGTCCCTCTGCCACTCTTCCCTACTTTTGGTTCTTCTGCCCTCCCCACCTATTTCCACCTGTGACACATCACAAGTTCAGGGAATGCTGCAAGGCAGGGCTCAGCAACCTTTTTCAGCCATGAGCTGGTCCACTGTCCCTCAGACCATGTGGTGGGCCGGACCATATTTTGCTTTTTGGGGGGGATGAACAAATTCCTATGCCCCGCAAATAACCCAGAGATGCATTTTAAATAAAAGCACACATTCTACTCATGTAAAAACACACTGAGACTGTCCGCGGGCTGGATTGAGAAGGCAATTGGGCTGATTCCGGCCCCCAGGCCTTAGGTTGCCTACCTCTGCTCCAAGACATGTCAAGAATGACATGATTAAGTTAAAGAAGTATCAAAGGGCTGAGATGTCAGCACAAAATGGTAGTCCAGTCCTGGTCACGTTTGGTCAGCAGGGAGGGGGTTGCTACACAGATCTCTCTCAGGCCACAGATAAAATATTGTTAGTACAGTGGTACCTCGGGTTACATACGCTTCAGGTTACAGACTCCGCTAACCCAGAAATAGTGCTTCAGGTTAAGAACTTTGCTTCAGGATAAGAACAGAAATCGGGCTCTGGCAGCGCGGCGGCAGCAGGAGGCCCCATTAGCTAAAGTGGTGCTTCAGGTTAAGACCAGTTTCAGGTTAAGAACGGACTTCCGGAACAAATTAAGTACTTAACCCAAAGTACCACTGTATGGCTTTTGAAATGAAAACAGTTATAAAGAAAAAGATGAAAAGCATTTTTCTTGATGATCAACTGGAAGGAATGTCTCCAATTTCCCATTATTTTCTTCCCATGCACTTTACTATTGTTTTCATCTGCAAGAGATTTGTTTTAGGCACTGTTGAGATTCTGTCCAGATTTTCAACAAAGCAATCCATAAGCACACAGCTAACATCTCAGAAACAGGAGGACCATCTACTTAGCTACTGGCTCTTTACCTGATGACAAAGTGAGTATGCAATGTTTATAGCTTGAGCTAAGACCTAGGTCACATCCACACCAGACATTTAAAACACTCTTAATCCACTTTTAAGGTCTTTAATTCCTGCCAAGAATCTTGGGAACTGTAGTTGGTTAAGGGTGCTGAGAGTTGCTAGGAGACCCCTCTAAGAGGTAGAGTTAGCAGCACTCTTAGCAAACTAACGTTCCCAAGATTCTTTGGGAGAAGCCACTACTGTAAAAGTGATGTAAAGGTGCTTTAAATGTATGGTGTGGAGAGGGACTCATTTTGGGATCCTCTTGACCTAAGACAGGTTTCGCTGGACCTCAAATTAGCTGTCCTACTCATTCCTAATGGAGGCTGCTCTGTCCAAGTTTGAGAAAGTTCATAGGAAGCCCCAGCACACATCTAGCTCTGAGAAACTTCAACTACAAGGCAGAATTCCTATTGGTTTTGCAGCTTGTTTGGAAAAGAAAGTGTTCTGTATCCAGAAACACAAGGTTGCTTTTAGAACCCTTTCTTTACAGGTCTGAACGGTGCAGTTAAAACCAAGGGGGAGAAATGATCATTCATTTCACTCCTTCCTTTAATAAATATTAAATTGCCCAGATGGAAACCTTTGCAGTGACTGCAGGCAGCCCAGCCGAGATCTAGTTTCTTGTGGTTCGCAGGAATTTCCTGTCCTGTCAACACACATTTCCTCCATCCCAGGGAGGGATGTTGTTCAAAGCAAACAACATTCCTTGGTTAGTGGAGCAATGGCATTGGCTGGAGAAAACAAATAATGAATGAGATTTGGTTGTGTTGTTGTTGCTGTTGTTGTTGTCATCACTGATGACTGTTGAAACTGGAGTTGCTTAAATAGCCGGAGCCATGTTGGATGCTGAATCTTGTAGACACTGATGGAATCCTATTGAAGATACACTGTGGACATATTTAGATAATGGCATGGCGTCCAAATTATTTATTTCACATATTTCAAAACTGCTTATTGATCTAAAATAGGTCCAGAAAGTGACTTACAAGGAGGGTGGACCACTTGCTACTGGTCTGAAGGTTGCATGAAGAATGCATTTTAAAGCGTAATGCACTGGACCTATCTTAACAGCACAAGCCCATTTACTCAGAAGGAAGCCCCAATGCTTCAATGGTGCTTAAAAGGTAAAGGTAAAGGGACCCCTGGCCATTAGGTCCAGTCACGGATGACTCTGGGGTTGAGGCGCTCATCTCGCTTTATTGGCCTAGGGAGCCGGCATACAGCTTCTGAGTCATGTGGCCAGCATGACTAAGCCGCTTCTGGCAAACCAGAGCAGTGCATAGAAACACCGTTTACCTTCCCGCTGGAGCTGTACCTATTTATCTACTTGCTCTTTGTGCTTTCGAACTGCTGGATTCGAACCGCCAACCTTCTGATCGGCAAGCCCTAGGCTCTGTGGTTTAACCCAGAGCGCCACCCGTGTCCCTTCAATGGGGCTTAGCCCCAGGTAAATATGACTAGGATTGCAGTCTATTTTGGTTGCACTTGAAGCCCACTGAAATCAACACGAAAGGCTTGTGATGGAGCTAAGCCACATTCATTTCTAACATAGTCTGGATCTAGCCCAGGATTATTATTTTTTCAGTTGGAGATGGAACTCAAGAGCAAGAAAATAATTGAAAACCACATTTAAAATTAGCCACGAAGCGAATTAAAATACCTGCTGCCTTCCGGCTATATAACCTCTGCAGAATTAGCAAAGAGATCAACTTAGAATATAGCCTGGCAGATAATTGCCACAAGAGCCACAATGTAAACAGCACAAAAATACCCAACACCTTGGCAAAAGCCCCACCACCTGTTTTCAATCAAAGTTTTAAAAAGGCTGCGATTGATTCTCTTCCACGGGATGCTTGTAAAAAACATAAACAGACAAGATGTCATGCCAGCTGGGAAATTCTTCTTGTCGTGACCCCTGAAATTTTCTCTTGTATTATTTAATGGTATTTTCTCTCTCTTCGGCATAATATAGTTTCTTTCTCCATGCCATGCACAATTTTACAAATTTCTATCATGTCACCTCTTAACCATCTGTTCTCTAAACTAAAAAGCCCTGGCTGCTTTTTCCCAAATGTTTTCCAAGTCCACAATATCATATGCTGCCTTGAGAGCACATTACGAGGAAAGATGGGATACACGTGTAATAATAAAACACATTTTGCAAATGATTCCCACTCCTATCAGTAACTTGTGTTTGGCTGGTCCAGCTGATGGACCCCTCAGTTCTAGTTTAAAATAAAACAAACAAGAGTAGATACCACAAGACTGAAGTCAGCCCTCCTCCCCGCAGCCTCCACTGGAAAGGACCATCAGAAGACACTGCTGTTTCAAATGGAGGATGAGTATTAAAACAGGCAGATGATGAAGTTTCACCACTGCTCTTCCAAGTGACCCTAAAAGCGGAGCTGCTTGTGTAACGAGTGAAGGGAACAAAAAACGTGCCAGGTCTCTGATCATTTATAAGCACTGTTAGGGAGGAGGGAATTTTAAAGATTATGTGGCCCATCAAATTATATGATCCTTGTCTTAAAGTGGGTGGTGCGGGGGAGAGAGTTGATAAACATTTAAGGCATTTCATCACACACTATAATGGGAAACAGATTCTCACTGCATCCCTTTTACTTTCTTGGGTGTCAGTAGCTGTTCCAAGCTCCTGACTCCACCGTTGTAAAGCCTTGCAATTATATAAATAGATATAGATGTAGCCAATTAATTCCTGATCTACTGATCAGCATCCACGCATCATTGACATAAAAAATGCCAGTCTATATTTCCTCTCATTTAATCTGGATATAACACTTTCTGGAGGAAACGCAACAAATTAAGACGGAAACAAACAAACAGAAAAAACTGGTGCCAACATCTCATTTCCAATATACAGTGGTACCTTGGTTCTCGAACACCTTGGTATTTGTACGTTTTGGCTCACAAACCCAGAAAAAAGTGTTCCGGTTTGCGAACATTTTTCAGAAGCCGAATGTCCAACATGGCTTCCACTTAACTGCAGGAAGCTCCTGGAGCCAATCAGAAGCTGTGCCTTGGTTTTCGAAAGGTTTTGGGAGTCGAACAGACTCCTGGAAAGAATTAAGTTTGAGAACCAAGGTACCACTGTACCATCAATCCATTTACAATATTATGCCCAGAGTTGACACAAGGTGGTGGAGTGACAAATCAATAAATGATTATCATTTTGCTATCGCTTTTAATTGCAATACAGTCTTTGGCTGCATACATACCATAGATTTAAAGCACATGACTTCCTGCCCCTACCTAAAAAATAAATAAATCCTGGGAACTGTAGTTTAAGGGTGTTGGGAACCATAGCTACGTGAGGGGAAACAACAGTTCCCAGGATTCCATATGCTTTTAATTGTACGGTGTGCAACAAAGATTAAATCACCATCTTCTTTTAATCACATGTATCTTGGTGATCAGGCCATTGCTTTTCACCCTTTAAAGGAGAAATGGAGAGCCAGTGACCCTCCAAACATTCTGGACTCCAGCTCCCATAATTCCTCACTGCTGCCCGTGCCAGTTGGGGCTGCTGGGAGCTGAATTCCAACAACACCTGTAGGTCCACAGGCTTCATACCTGCACTGTAACACGTCAGTAAGTCCAGCACTTACAATGATTCTTCAACATCAACTTCGTTGGACTGGTCATGTTGTTTGGATGCCTTATTATCGTCTTCCAAAGCAACTACTCTATTCCGAACTTAAAAATGGAAAGTGTAATGCTGGTGGTCAACAAAAGAGGTTTAAAGCCTCTCTCAAGGTAAATCCTAAAAAAGTAGTATAAAAACTGACAATTGGGAAACACTGGCCTGCGAGCGTTCCAGTTGCAGAACAGCCTTTACCAATGGTGTCATGGGCTTTGAAGACACTCAAACTCAGGACGAAAGGAAGAAATGTGCTAAGAGGAAGGCACGTTTGGCAAACCCTAACCATGATCAACTCCCGCCCAGAAACCTATGTCCCCACTGTGGAAGGACGTGTGAATCCAGAATAGGCCTACACAGTCATTTATGGACTGTTAAGACTGTGTTCAAGGAAGACAATCTTACTCAGCTACGAGTGATTGCCAAAGAAGACGACGACGACCATCATCCCATTGCCACATACACCCAGATTCGGAGTCCTCAAACAATCTGGCGCTGACTGTTGTTGTTGTTGTTTAGTCGTTTAGTCGTGTCCGACTCTTCATGACCCCATGGACCAGAGCACGCCAGGCATTTCTGTCTTTCACTGTCTCCCGCAGTTTGGTCAGACTCATGTTTGTAGCTTCAAGAACACTGTCCAACCATCTCATCCTCTGTCGTCCCCTTCTCCTTGTGCCCTCCATCTTTCCCAACTTCAGGGTCTTTTCCAGGGAGTCTTCTCTTCTCATGAGGTGGCCAAAGTATTGGAGCCTCAGCTTCACGATCTGTCCTTCCAGTGAGCACTCAGGGCTAATTTCCTTAAGAATGGATACGTTTGATCTTCTTGCAGTCCATGGGACTCTCAAGAGTCTCCTCCAGCACCATAATTCAAAAGCATCAATTCTTCGGCCATCAGCCTTCTTTATGGTCCAGCTCTCACTTCCATACATCACTACTGGGAAAACCATGGCTTTAACTATACAGACCTTTGTTGGCAAGGTGATGTCTCTGCTTTTTAAGATGCTGTCTAGGTTTGCCATCGCCTTTCTCCCAAGGAGCAGGCGTCTTTTAATTTCGTGACTGCTGTCACCATCTGCAGTGATCATGGAACCCAAGAAAGTAAAATCTCTCACTGCTTCCATTTCTTCCCCTTCTATTTGCCAGGAGGTGATGGGCCCAGTGGCCATGATCTTCGTTTTTTTGATGTTGAGCTTCAGACCATATTTTGCGCTCTCCTCTTTCACCCTCATTAAAAGGTTCTTTAATTCCTCCTCACTTTCTGCCATCAAGGTTGTGTCATCTGCATATCTGAGGTTGTTGATATTTCTTCCGGCGATCTTAATTCCGGCTTGGGATTCATCCAGCCCAGCCTTTTGCATGATGAATTCTGCATATAAGTTAAATAAGCAGGGAGACAATATACAGTCTTGCTGTACTCCTTTCCCAATTTTGAACCAATCAGTTGTTCCGTATCCAGTTCTAACTGTAGCTTCTTGTCCCACATAGATATTTCTCAGGAGACAGATGAGGTGATCAGGCACTCCCATTTCTTTAAGAACTTGCCATAATTTGCTGTGGTCAACACAGTCAAAGGCTTTTGCATAGTCAATGAAGCAAAAGTAGATGTCTTTCTGGAACTCTCTAGCTTTCTCCATAATCCAGCGCATGTTTGCAATTTGGTCTCTGGTTCCTCTGCCTCTTCTAAATCCAGCTTGCACTTCTGGGAGTTCTCGGTCCATATACTTCTTGAGCCTTCCTTGTAGAATTTTAAGCATAACCTTGCTAGCGTGTGAAATGAGTGCAATTGTGCGGTAGTTGGAGCATTCTTTGGCACTGCCTTTCTTTGGGATTGGGATGTAGACTGATCTTCTCCAATCCTCTGGCCACTGCTGAGTTTTCCAAACTTGCTGGCATATTGAGTGTAGCACCTTAACAGCATCATCTTTTAAATTTTTAAGTAGTTCAGCTGGGATACCATCACTTCCACTGGCCTTGTTATTTGCAGTGCTTTCTAAGGCACATTTGACTTCACTCTCCAGGATGTCTGGCTCAAAGTCGGCGACCACACTACCTGGGGTGTACGAGACATCCATATCTTTCTGGTATAATTCCTCTGTGTATTCTTGCCACCTCTTCTTGATGTCTTCTACTTCTGTTAGGCGCTGACTAGGGTTGCCATATTTCAAAAAGTAAAATTCCTAAACCTGCAAAAGTGGGTGTCAGGAATTTTACTTTTTGAAATATGGCGCTCTCTTTTTTTAGGAAGACCCCAGAATTGCTGAGCTAAACCCACCAGAATTGTTAAGGTTTTGGGGGGGGACGAACCCAAATTGTTGAGGAAACCTAAACCCCAAAACAGTGATTTTAAGCTTTTCGGGGCGGTTTCTGCTGCTTTTCCCATCCCGTTGCCACACATCCGGGTTTCCCAATTCGGCAAAATTCCCCCCACGCCATTTTTGCACCCGAAAACCAGGACAGGCCAGGAATTTCTCCTGACGCAGCAGGGCGAGCCTAGCAGAGCCCCGGCGCGAACCAACACATGTACCAATGACCCTCCTCCCTGACACGCAACCCTGACACTGCCTTGCCATAGCTCCTCCCCACGGGCAGAGGCCGCTGTGGGCGACGCCGAGGCCTACCCGCACCCCTTCTTCCGCCTCGCTCGGGCCGCTCTAGCAGCCCGTGGCGCTGGAGGAAGCGAGCGGGGGAGGGGGAGCCAGGCCGCGGCGTGAGGGGACCACCGCGAGGAAGAGGAGGAGAAGGAGGAAGAAGCGGCGGCGGGGCGGCGGCTGAGCGGGGGCGGGCCTCCCCGTCGCCCCGGCCCAGGCGCCCAGGGACGGCGGGGGCAGCATGGCCGCCAGCCTATGGATGGGAGACGTGAGTGAGCCAAGGGCCGCGGCGGCGGCGGGGCGAAGTTTGGTGGGCGGCGGAGGGAGGGGAGGGGCGGGCGGGCAACGCCCACTGCTTTCTGTGCCGCAGGGCGCGCTTCCCTCCCTTTCCCGCACCCTCCGCTGCAGTTTCCTCAGCCTTGCCTTCCATTGGATGCTCTTCGCGGGCAGAGCCTTCTTTGCTCCGGAGCCGTTTTCCCCCGCGGCCTTTCCCCCCCAGCGGACGTTTCCCCTGAATCTGCAGGCGCCTATAGAGGAGGCTGCGTTGTAGCCTCGCCGAAGATTAGGCCATAATAAATCGTTTCGAGGCTCCTTGGTGGTAGCTCTGCTCAGAGTAGACCCGTGAAAGCCTGAGTTAACTCCTCCTGCCCGCGAATTTCAGCAGGTCCACTTGGGAGGGTACAACCCTTTCTGCTGCGGGGCGGGGGAATCGTTGTTTTCTCAGCATCGTCGTCACCTCAAGCTTTATAAGGTGCCACAAGGACACTGGTGCTGCCAGTGACGGATTTACATACAGTATAGGCTAAACAAGCTATAGCTTAGGGCCCCAGTCTCTTGAGGGCCCCCAAAAAAATTTAAAGGAAAAGAAACTGGATGTACATTTCCAAAATATAAGATAAAAAACAAATAAAATAAAACCTACATACAGCAACAGTGTTTTGTGTTGTGTAGGCTCCTACGATGTAAGTAATGGGCCCCGCCTGCTCCCTAAAATATCACTCGTTTGCTCATTTCTATATATAGGGTGCCTACATTCTGCATGGACTGGTTGCATGGCAGCACGTGCAAATGGCTTTAGATACCTATTAGGTCCATAAATTACCATATAGCAAAGGGTAAAGGGACCCCTGACCATTTGGTCCAGTCGTGACTGACTCGGGTTGCAGCGTTCATCTCACTTTATTGGCCGAGGGAGCTGGCGTACAGCTTCCAGGTCATGTGGCCAGCATGACTAAGCCGCTTCTGGCGAACCAGAGCAGTGCACGGAAACACTGTTTATCTTCCCGCCGGAGCGGTACCTATTTATCTACTTGCACTTTGATGTACTTTCGAACTGCTAGGTTGGTAGGAGCAGGGACTGAGCAATGGGAGCTAACCCCTTTGCGGGGATTCGACCTTCTGATCAGCAATTCCTAGGCTCTGTGGTTTAACCCACAGCGCCACCCGCGTCCCACCATATAGCATACATTGACAAAGGACAGCTGGACATATAAAGGGCTCCATTATCTTCAGAAGCTTAGGACCTCATCAAACCTAAATCCAGCCCTGGTGGTACTTTAAGGTGATCTGCAGTCTTGCTCTGCGTTTGCAGTTCAGTAAGGTGCTCTGCTGTTGGCTAGGAGAACAAGGGTAGCTGGTGGGGTTTGCGCTCCCTGTTGAACAGAAAGGAAATAATGGTCAGCAAAAAGTCCGGCCAGGTTACATCCATACACCGGAGGATTACCTTTCAAGGCACATGCCGATTTTTGAATAGCTGCCACTTCCTCTGCTCATTTTTCTTGGGCTCCTGTGGATCAACTCCATTTTTCCTCTGCCCAACCCTGCGGCGGCGCCCCACCCCCCTACCACCAAGACAGAAAGGAGTGTCACTTTTCAAAATGATGTGGGCTAAAGTCAGGATTCGGTGGAATTAATCTTGAAAAGTACATTGAATTGAATGGGAGAAAGAGCATCACTTTTTTTGACTTCCTCTTTCAGCTTTTCAAGGGAGGGGAAAATAACCATCCTAATCACCTCATGACTGAAGGGGCTGTGTAGGGTTTTGTGAGTTCCAAGTGCCACACTATGCTTACAGGTGCCATGTTTGACACCCCTGTGGTACAGTGAATTGTACAAGATTGTGTAAACTACTAGCCTAACATCCATAGGCTACAAAGAATTGCATGCAATGTCATTTGTGTGTGTGTGTGTGCGTGTGTGTGTGGCAAAAATCAATTGCCAGGCCTTGCACTTGCAGAAGTTCAGCCGTATGTATTCCAGTTGCTTGGAATCACAAGTCAGGAAAGTTCTGTTTCACTCAGGTACTGTTTTGGGGATATCTATGGCATTTGGTTGCTCGGTCCCAGCGCCTGCCAACCTAGCAGTTCGAAAGCACCCCCGGGTGCAAGTAGATAAATAGGGACTGCTTACTGGCGGGAAGGTAAACAGCGTTCCGTGTGCTGCGCTGGCTTGCCAGATGCAGCTTGTCACGCTGGCCACGTGACCCGGAAGTGTCTCCGGACAGTGCTGGCCCTCGGCCTCTTGAGTGAGATGGGCGCACAACCCTAGAGTCTGTCAAGACTGGCCCGTACAGGCAGGGGTACCTTTACCTTTTTATGGCATTTGGTTGGCCACTATGAGAACAAGATGCTGTAACAGATGGGTCATTTGTCTGATCCAGCAGAACATACTTTATTTTTTCAGTTAAAATTGATAAAAATGACTGGGTAAGGGTGGCAAACTAAGCTAGAAGACCCAGATTCAAGTCATCCACAAAACTTTTAAGGAATCTTGAGCCACTAACTGCCTTGCAGGATTGTTGTGAGAATTAGAAAGGGCCTTGAGTTTTGTGGAAGACATGGGGTAATAATTATGATGATGATGATTAGATTTTGGGACTACCTAAAGGGGGGATTTTACATGGAAGGAGTGTTGAGCTGAGAGTAATTTAGATCTACATGCACATTGGTTATCTGGAGTTTACATGACCATTGTGGTTGGAAACCTCTGCACACTTAACTTTGGAGTGATTCCCACTGAACTCAGCGGGACTTACTTGAGTAAACATGCATAGGATGGCACTGTAACTCAATGCCAGAAGATGTGATGGCCTAGGCTTCAGTGGCTTTAAATGGGGATTGTTGCCTTCTTGGACTGAGTTGTACTCTTGGTCTGATCCAGCAGGGCTCTTCATTTGTCTTTACGAGTAAGTGGTTCTTGGAATGGGGAGTGTAGGGTCCTTGTAGGTTTCGTGATATTCCTTCCTCTCCCAAATACCTTGCAAATCTTATGAATTGGCAAGTATGCCAGTAAAAGCCCTAATATGTTCATACTGTTTTTCATCTGCAGTGAGACTGCGGCACTCCTGATGTTGACGGACAAAAACTCGCATCATCCCTGACCGCCAGCCATGCTGGCTGGGGCTGATGGGAGTTGGAGTCCAACATTGTATGAAAGGACATGCATTCCACATCCCTGTTATACTATATGGACCAATTTGACCAGGAACCTTACAGATACTTTGTGCCTTCCATCAGTGTACCGCTTTAATTTATTTGCTTAGCTTGTAATCAAGTTTGCTGTGCTCCGAGAGCGCAAAGCTGCTGCAGGTTTACTAACCTCCCTGTTCCTAGCCATCTTGTGCCTCCCTGCATAGAGTTACTTCCTTCATACTTTAGCACACGTCATTCTGATAACTGGTGTACACATGCACACCTCCTTAGGCTCTGTTGCCTACAGGCCACAAGGTGCCACTCGCCTTTTTAAAATGCTTCTTAATTTTGTACAGATCTTTCTGTATGGCTGCATTACCTTACTTTCTCTTTTTTTTCTTTTCCCTCTGTAGCTGGAGCCGTACATGGACGAGAATTTCATTTCGAGAGCCTTTGCTACTATGGGAGAGCTAGTTCTGAGTGTAAAAATCATTCGGAATAGGTTGACAGGGTATTTATCTGTATTTTGTGTACTACTCACCTGGTATGCATGTTGGGGGTGGGGTGTTTCACAATACATATACAGACAAAACCAGTGTTCCTGGAGTTAAGATCGGGATACAGATTGTTTGAACAGATGTTTTGAGCTGTCCACCTCCTATTTGTCTATGGCTAAATGCTGCCACATAATTTGTGAAGCCAAGAATGCCTTACAGTGGTACCTCGCAAGACGAATGCCTCGCAAGACGAAAAACTTGCAAGACGAAAGAGTTTTTCATTTTTTGAGTTGCTTCGCAAGACGAATTTCCCTATGGGCTTGCTTCGCAAGACGAAAACGTATTGCAAGTTTGTTTCCTTTTTCCTATGGGAAACTGTTTCAATGCATTCCTATGGGAAAATGTGTTTCGCAAGACGAAAAATTCGCAAGACGAAAAAACTCACAGAACGAATTAATTTCGTCTTGCGAGGCACCACTGTATTTTGGGGATGAGCTACTGTTCAGGGCAGAGGTGGGGAACCTGTAGCCGTCCAGATGTTGTTGGATTCTAGCTCAGATCAGTCCCAGGCAGCATGGATCAGAACAGTTGTAGTCCAGCAGTCTATGTATGCCAACACGTTTCCCACCCATGTGTGTGTTGTGCGTTCATGCATGAGAAAGAGATGGGTCATGAGTAATCAATAACATTGATTAAAAAAACCTTAAATCAGAACAATAACCACAAAAACCTATTGAAACAGATATAAAATTTGACTGGTCATTAAATGCAAAGTTAGGATCATACAGATTCATAGTAAAAAAATGAAATGGCAGAAGATACTAAAATACCACATCCCAGGTTATGACTTTAAGAGTTTTGGTAAATAAAATAGTTTTAATCTGGTGCTTAAATGAGTCTAGCACAAGTGTCTTCCTAACTTGTTCTGGGGAGGTTACTACACAAATAGCATGGCAGTATGAAAACACTATCCTTTTGGTCATCAGTTGAAAGGTTCATAGAAATGAAGCATAGCATTTTTCACTAGTCAGTTCGAAACACATGTCTTATTAAATGTTTCCTTTCTTGTTTCTTTTCTTCCAGGATTCCAGCAGGCTATTGCTTTGTAGAATTTGCTGACTTGGCCACTGCAGAAAAATGTTTACATAAAATCAACGGGAAACCTCTTCCTGGTGCCACACCAGTAAGTAAATCACTGTAATTCCCTGCTAGGCACATTAATGGATGGTCAATTTAACTGGACACCCTTGGGAGAAAGAGTGTGCCCTTGTAATGAGAGCAGCCAGAAATATATCTCTGCCACTTTATGTCTTACTGCAGATATTATAATGGAGTAAGGAACGCTTTGATCCTCCCACTTTGAAAGCATTTACATGGTAGACCAATGGATATTAAAATGCTGCATGAATATATTCCTAGAAGCTTAGCCCTTAAATTTGGTATCCAAGATTAAGAGCTCATATAATCTCAGAGTGAGGTTTGGATGAATGTGTTTTATTTGTATTGTGCTTCTTGCTCTTTGTAACATTTCATGTTGTTCGGGGATTCTCAGTCTGCTGTAGGAAAGGCTGCCAAAATTTCCATATGATGGTGCTCAGTTGCCTAATAACCTGTATGATGAAGCTGTGTTGAATATTTCCACAGCAGTGTGTGTGTGCCTTTTCCTAATGAGCTGTAAACTGAAATGTGGAGGGCATACATGTACTCAATTTCTTTCTCTCTCTTTTTTAACTGTTTCAGACAAAGCGATTTAAATTAAACTATGCCACATACGGAAAGCAGCCTGACAACAGGTAAGTCAAATACAATGAAAACTTATCAAATGTTTGCCAAAGCATCTGCATTGTCATTGTTGAAGGATGATAGTTTCCTGTTGTATAGAGTTTCTATTAGGCTCAATTCTATCTTGCAAATAATTCCTTAACAAATAAGATTTGCTTGGAAAGTATACCTGCTAAAAATGCATTAAATAATCATTAAATGTTTCATACAAACTTTAAAATAAGTAAAAACCGTTTTACTTATATGTATCTCTAAGAATTATAATCTTTTTTGCCACTGGACTTGTTTAATAATAATAACAACAACAATAATAATTTTATTATTTCTACCCTGCCCATCTGGCTGGGTTTCCCCAGCCACTCTGAGCGGCTTCCAACAGAAGGTTAAAAATACATAAAATGACTTGTTACTTAAGACAAGAAAATTTGAAAGTGAAGGCAAGTAGTTAAGTCAGTCACATCAAATGAATTTGCCAGCTTGCGCCCATCATTAGTTTTACAGAAAAATAAAAAGAGTGTCCCATGACTTCATTTTCCTAATGACCAATCCATCATTAATGTTGTTGTATTATTGCTATTCTCAAGCTGCTTTTATTTTGCTCTTTAGCCCAGAATATTCACTATTTGTAGGAGATCTATCCCCTGATGTAGATGATGGGATGATATATGAGTTCTTTGTAAAAGTGTACCCGTCATGTAGGGGCGGCAAAGTTGTCGTGGACCAGACGGGAGTTTCCAAGTAAGCTTCTTCTTTCTGCATTTGGTACTGAATGGAGGTGGGATGGGGAAAGTATCTATGCAAAGAGGTTTTAACTGCCCATAAATTAGTAAAGAGGAATGGGATTCTGATTATTTTGCATTAAGTGCTCACATACTAACAAAGGGGAAGGGAAGGGAAATAAACTTGTGTAAATATAAAAGTGTTAAGGCTTCTGTTTTGTGTGTGTTTTTAGTATATCACTACAAACTGTTCTGATTATGCCATGTTTATTGGAGTGGCCTGAGAGACAGTTAAAATAATGTGTTTGTATCACTTCTTATGCACAAGCTGTTTCAGTCAGAAGCATTTAAGGTTAGATGAAGTCACACTGATATTTTTCCTGGATCAGCAACTTAAGTGTAGGGCAGTCCCAGCTTATGCAAATACAAGAGCATTTAACAGCAGTAACATGTAGATTGGGTGCAGTGAACCTTTGGCCCTCCAGATGTTGCTGACCTACAACTCCCCATGGCTCCAGCAAACATGACAAATGGCCCAGGATGATGGCAGCTGTAGTTCAGCAACATCTGGAGAGTCAAAGGTTCTCCACATCTGGTGTGGATGCAGCCCTAGTATCTGCAGGCTGACCTGAAAGTTGTACCCACTCAGTGAATTTCTTGCCGTCTGAACCCAGCAGGTTTCAATCACTGAACTGCCATGTCCATGAATCTTTCAAGATTGCTGTTTTAAAGAAGCTTTCTCCCTTCCTTTGCACACCCTGGGATCCCACTTCATGTTGAGGGAATTCCCAAGCTACTGAGCTGCTTGTGATAGCTGTCCATTTCTTCCCCCCACCTCCAGTTCTTTAGGACTGAGCCAGGCAGGTGAATTCTCTGCAAATCCTTCCTTTTTAAAGGTATTTTAAAGGGTGGTCCAGCTCCTTGATTCTGACCGAACCTTTGTCTTTTGCCAGAGGCTATGGTTTTGTGAAATTCTCAGATGAATTGGAACAGAAAAGAGCGCTGATAGAGTGCCAGGGGGCTGTTGGCCTTGGTTCTAAACCGATACGCTTGAGTGTTGCCATACCAAAAGCGTAAGTATGCTGCCTTAACTATATGGATAGACAAGTGGAGAGGCTGATGTAATGGAACAGATTAGGGGGTGGGCTGGGAAAAAGATAAGTTTGAGTAAAGGAGATATAGGCCTAATTAAAGAATGCAGAGCAAAGGGAGCAGAGGATAGGAGAGAACTGGCAGGGTGAGGGTGAGAATGAGGGACAGACAGGGCCTAAGGAGAGGATGGGTGCTGTTGGCAAGAGATGAAGAGGAAGCTGAGTTGCTGAGGAGGCTGGCTAAGAATGAGAAAGCCTGTAAGAGTACAGAAGAGACAATGGGCTGAACCATTACAAATGGCCGCTAGGTCAAGTGCAGTTTTTATAGCCCTAGAGAATATTGGGTTGGTTGGTTGGTTGGTTGGTTGGTTGGTTGGTTAGTTAAAAGTGTTCTGGTGTTGGAATCAAATCTGTTTCAATAGATATTCTTGTAGATTAAACTTCTTTTTACATACCCTGACATTTTTGTGATTCCTTCTTCCCAAAGTAACCGGCTGAAGACAGTTGAGTACAACCAGATGTACAACTATAACTATAACCAGTACTACCAACAGTATCAGAACTACTATGCGCATTGGGGATATGATCAGAACACAGGCAGTTACAGCTACAGCTATCCACAGTATGGCTACACACAAAGCACCATGCAGGTAGGGCTGAGCAAATTTGCAAGCTTGCTCATTTTTACATCAACAAGATCCTTGAGGCTGCAGTTGCATACCCACTAGGGAGTGAGCCCTATTGCAACACAGTGGGGCATATTCCCAAGTGACATGCATAGAATTATGGAATTATTATTACAGAAGGTATGTGCAAAATAAATAATATGATTCCTTGTTTGAAGCAACTATAGTTTATTAATGCCCAAAACAGGCCAAACTAAATCACAGTTTGGCCTGTGTTTGGACATAACAAGCCACAGTTTAAATGAAGAAGCAGATGGCTCTGATTTCTTCCTGGCACATGCCAGGAGGGAGTTTTCAAGCCAGACCAAAAAGCATCAGAGCAAATTGAAAACAGAATTCAAAAACAGTAAAACAAGCTGTTTCAGCAGGTGAAGACGTGTATAAACCAAGTGAGCTAAGCAAGTCTCCCAGGGAAATATGGTCTGTGATGTTAGATGTGCTTTAAAAAAATATATATTCTGGTTCCCTAACCATTTGTCATTCTCCCTGTTGCAGAACTATGAAGAGGTTGGTGAAGATGCATTAGAAGGTAAGTTTGCCTATTGCAATTCTCTGTTAGAAATCAGCATCTGATTCTAAAGCACTCCAGTCAAGAGATGTTCTGGAGCAGCAGAACGGCTGCAGGAATGCAAACAGGAGAGGCAACCTGTTGCCCTTGGCCTAATTTCATGTGGATGGCAGGAAGTGGGGTGAAAGGTGTGGCAGAAAGAGAAAAGGGGGTGGCCCTGTCCATCACCTGTATGTACCTCCTTGAGAAATTACACCTGATAAATTGCAGCCCTTGACAGAATAAAGGTTCCCCACCCCTGACATTTTGTTTTGTCTCACTTCCCTCTCTCAACCCATCACAGTAGGGTTTTGTACTCTCAGTACAGCATAGCTCCCTGTGCAAAATTTTCTGCAGGCTATGTCAGGAGAAAGATCTTTTGTTTCTATTTTGGTGTGATTATGTACCACTTTACCTACAGTTTACCTAAAAGTTCTGCTGTGCAAAATAGAGTGTTAAAAGTGACTTGCTGGTTTTGAGAAGTTTGGGAAAGACAGTTTTTTGAATTCTGACAGGCCAATGGAACAAGGCCTTCCATGACATCCAATCAAGGAAATTATTGTTACTGGCTACAAAGCAAAACAGGATTATAAAACCACAGTTTGAAGTTAGTTTAGTATCTTGATTTGTTCCAGAGCTGGTAATCACAGACAAAATTGGAAACTGGTTAATTAGAGACTTCCTGACTTAATCATAGCTCATGTGGAGGGATGAGCAAAGGAGCTGTGCATACAGCAAAAATGCTCATTCATTCATATTTTGGGTTATGATCTTCTGAACCAACTTGGTTTCCAGATCATAACTTAAGCAATTCACCTTGCTTTCACCTGAGACTCACTCATGTGACTTTTAGAAGCCTCTGAAGGCAGCCCTGCTTAGGGAAAGTTTTTAATGTTTGATGTTTTATCGTGTTTTTAATGTTCTGTTGGGAGCTACCTGGAGTGGCTGGGGAAACCCAGCCAGATGGGCAGGGTACAAATAAATTACAGTGGTACCTCGCAAGATGAATGCCTTGCAAGACTTGCAGAACGGATTAATTTCGTCTTGCGAGGCACCACTGTAATATTATTATTATTATTATTATTATTATTATTATTTAGGCTTCCTTCCTTTTTCAGATCCAATGCCCCAGATGGACGTGGGAGAAGCGAACAAACAGTTCATGGAACAGAGCGAAGAACTCTACGATGCCTTGATAGAATGTCATTGGCAGCCTTTGGACAGTGTCTCTTCAGAGATTCAAGCCATGTAGTTGCCTTGCTAAACACGGCGTCTCCGAGCAACATGCCAGCGTGCCCTGGACTCTAGCCAAGCACACGAAACCTGCAGCTGGGTTGCCCCCTCTTTTCCTCCAGATCGCTGACTCAGAAGAGTAAAGAGGAGGGCTTGCAGCAGTTTCTGTATGTGCTGAGCCGGCAGAGGAGCATTTGTGGTCAAATCTATTCATGATGAAAATAGAACTCAGACACTTAGGTTTTTTTCCTTTTCTTTCTTTCTTTCTTTTTTTGGGGGGAGGCGTGTCTTGAGACAGACTTGTTAATCCTTGTCAAGGAGTTGTAATTTATAAACTTTTAAAAACAAGATGGTATGGTGGGAAAAATTTTACTTCCATGTACAATAAAAAAGTATCTTTTACACAAGAGGCAGGTTCTGGTGTTCTCCTCTGTGGTGCAAACAGGACTAGGAGTCACCAGAGATGGTTATAGGTATGTCCTGAGATGGTCATTCTTCTCCTGTCCTGAGAGATTCCCCCTAGAAGTGACTGCAGTGAAACTTTGCTATCTGAGGACAAATTCTTCTTTTTTTAATTCAGGGGTGTTGGCAGATTTTAGCAAACCTGGTTATTTTCAGAGTCGGTTTCAACCTGTTTTAACCTACAACACCATCTTTTGTCAGAGGTTCCAGCTTCAGGCTGCATTGGGAAGTGTCTGAGCTGATGAGTGAGACTTGAATGTACAGTCATTGTTGGCCAGTCTTGCACGTTATTACAGTACAGATTAGAGCAGTCTTTGCTAACCTGGTGCTCTCCAGACATTGTTGGACCAGGAACTCCAGTCCTGCAACATCTGGAGGGCCACAGGTTCCCCATCCCCAGTGTAGACAGTATTGAGCTAGGTGGGCCAGTCGCCTGCAGTTTCCTCTGTTTCCTGTGATAAGATATTAGTAATGCCAAGGGCAAATACAAATATATGTATTGATTGGTAGTAGGTAACAGAGCTGGTGTTGATGGGAGTTGAAGGCCATAAGTTCAACATCCCTGCTTTAATTTATGGAATTCAGTGACCCAAGTTGTGGTGAGGGCCATAGCCTTAGGCCCCATCTGCACATACATGAGAGACAATGTGGTGTAGTGGTTAAGAGCGGTAGACTCGTAATCTGGTGAACTGGGTTCGCATCTCCGCTCCTCCACATGCAGCTGCTGGGTGACCTTGGGCTAGTCACACTTCTTTGAAGTCTCTCAGCCCCACTCACCTCACAGAGTGTTTGTTGTTGGGGAGGAAGGGAAAGGAGAATGTTAGCCGCTTTGAGACTCCTTCGGATAGTGATAAAGCGGGATATCAAATCCAAACTCCTCTTCTTCTTCTTCTTCTTCTTCTTCTACATTTAAACCACTTTAAACAAGCGCTGTCCCCACCCCAAAAAAGGTCCTCGGAACTGTATTTTGTTAAGAGTGCAGAGAATTGTTAGGAGACCCCTTTTTGCTCCACAGAACCACAATTGCCAGAGTTCACTGGGAAGAGGGATTGGCTGTTAAACTACTTTGGAAATTGTAGCTCTGTGGAAGGGTCTTCTAACAACTCTTTGCAGATAGAGTCTGCTGACTAGGAACAGCTCTCCAGCACTTAGGTTTTAGGTTAGGCTGAAAAGTGGCTCAAGGGTCATGTGAGTTTGAGAGAATGCCTCTTCTGAAAAGAGCCCTTCTGGGACAGACATCTACACACAATTCCCCCACCCCTGAATTGTTTGCTCTATTGACAGCAAATTTGTGCTGATTCATTAATCAACAAAAGTTCCTGTGATTAATTGGTGTAAGATGGCAACCCTAAACTTGCACGCTCCTTACTGGAAATAAGGCCCATTAGGCACAATTGTAAGTCCTACTCTGAGTAGACCCACTGAAATGCATGGGCATGACTAACTTTGGTCCATTAACTTCAAGAGGGTCTGCTCTGAACTTAGGTGGGGACAACCAAGTGGTACTTGCTTCTTCTGCATAAACATGCTTAGGATTGTGCCCTAAGATGACTTCCATTGAGTGACATTTTGTGCTTTAAAAGTGGAGTAAATCTCACTACCGCTAACAGGTACCACTCAAGGGTTGGAGAAGGGCTGTGGCCCATTGTTGGAGTACCTGCTTTGCTTAGAGCAAGTTTCCAAGTTCAGACTTTGGCAACTCCACTTAAAAGGCTGAATCCCTGGAGATCTGCCGCAGGTTCTGTAAGAGCAGGTGTGGGGAACCTTTGGCCTGCTGGATGTTGCTGAACTACGACTCCCACCAACACCAGCAAACATGGCCAATGGATAGGGATGATGGGAGTTGCAGTTCAGCAAGGTCTGGCGGGCCAAAGGTTTCCCACACCTGTGCTAAGAGAGTACTGGGTTTGACGGAACAGCCTTCATGTTCTAGCAGGCCATGTTTGAATTAGGCCATAAGGTGTTACCAGAGGGATTGCAGCTGAGTGTTAAACAAAGGAAGCTGCCTTATACGGAGACAGACAAATGGTCCACCTAGCTCAGCACTGTTTACACTGACAGGCAGCAGCTCTTTGTATCAGGTGGAGTCACTGTCAGCCCTGTGTGGAGATGCTGGTGATTAAACCTGGGATCTTCTGCATGCAGAACAGATATCCCAGTATCCTCTTCTAAAAACAGCCACAAAGAATGCTGGTAAGCCAAACCCGATGCAATTGTTCTGTGCAGGGGCTTGGGTCTCTGCCTCAATACACTGCTCTGCCACTTTGCTATGGCCCTTAAAGCACCAGTTTTGGCTGCAGAAGGTCCCAGCTTAAGTCTCTAACATTTCCAGGTAGGCTTGAGAGATACTCCTTGCCTGAAACCTTGGAGAGCTGCTGCGAGGTGGCACAGACCAGGGACGGGGATCCTGGTGCCTTCCAGATGTTGTTGGACCCCAACTCCCATCTGCCCCTGCCAGCCGTAGCTAATGGTCAGAGCTGATGGGAGTTGTAGTCCCAACAAAAGTGGTCTTAGCGACCCCTAGTCTAGAGAAACCACTGACCTAGATGCGTGAATGGTTTGACTGGCTGTATAAGGCAGCTCTCTCTGTTCCTCTTCGTCCAGCAAATCTCGTGGGGGAAATGGAAAAAATATGCAAGAAAAAATGAATGCACCAAAGTGCTCAAGGCAGGGCTTTTGTTCGTGCTGATGTCTGCTACCACGGGGCAAGAGAACATTGGCCTGGTGCGTTTGTTGTGCCTGACTATTAATTTTTTTGTGTCCACAGAGGCGGAAGAAGAAAGAAGAACGGCCTTTAAAAAGGCAGCTGCTCAATAAAACTACATCTCCCAAGAGCCTCTGCGACGCCGCTTTTCAAAGGAGCCAATCGGAGACAGCCTTGGTGGGCCGATGCTATAAAAGGCCGTGCCGGAGGGGTGTTCTTTCTTTCTCCCACCCCCTTCCGTTAGCATGTGGTTCGATGGACGGAGGTTAGTAGTTTTCTTTTACCTAAAAAGGGGGGGGGTGCTATGCAATCGGTCGCCATCCTCCTCCGTTTTGGGGGTGATTCCTATTTGGACTCTTGATAGCGCTACTGGAGGTTTTGTGCTGCCTATTTCGGAGTGGATTTTGAAAGCCAGCCCAGGGACACGATTGCCAGGCGTGGTTTTTGAGTAGCTGCAATATTGGCGGCTCCCTGCGGCAGCCACCCGCGTAAAAATTCCTGCGCCCCGTGCCTGGCGTGGGTTGGAGATCATGCAGGAAAGGGAGTCGCGTGTGTCTCTTGTCTGCTTTGTTGTAGCCTTACAATTGGAAGCCCGAAAGGGCGCCGTTGTTAGGGGCGCACCCCATCCAAGCTTAAAACGGCCCAGAGATGCATTATAAGCTCATCAACTATTTAAACTAGTATCATACTGGGTGAAATATGTACGTCACCTTGAGCTCCTTTGAGAAGAAGGTAGGAAACAAATGCAATAAATAAATAGAAATAATATACTACTTTAAGCCCCCCTCCCGGATTGGTTTAACAAGCAATCCAGAATTGCCTGGGAGGTGGGGAGTTGTATCTCTGCAAGGGGAATAGGGTCTTTTAACAACTCTCAAGCGCCCTCAACAAACTACAGTTCCAGGATTCTTTGGGGGAAGCCGGGGCAGTTTAACGTGATCTATTGCTTCTTTAAATGTATAGTGCAGGTGGAGCCTAAAATCTGGCATTTAAAGGGCGAGATTTCTGCAATGCCGGGGGGGGGTTGGACTAGATGACCCTCGTGGACCCTACCAAATCTACAGTTTTATGATTCTTTTATTCTAGTCCACAAGCTTGTAGCTGGATTTATTTTGAATGTTTGCTACAATACACACGGTGGAACTGGAGGTGGCGTACGTTGTTTGGAGCCTAGTGTAGTCTGCTCTTGATCAGAGGCCTTCCCTAATACGCACCTGCTCCTTTTTGGCAGGAGATGCTGAAGATTGAACTAGGCACATGGCAGTATCTGCATGGGGCAGCATGCATTCTACATGCATAGAGTAGATGCATGTAAGGTCACAGGTGCAATCCTTGGCATCTCGTGTGTGTGTGTGTGTGTGTGTGTGTGTGTAAAGACTTCATTCTGAAACCCTGCAGAGCAGCTGTCTTATCTGTGTAATAAGCAGTGCTGAGCTAGAACTCTCTTAATCACTCTGCACCTTTAATGAGCTACAATTCTCAGGATCCTTCGAGGCAAGCCATGTTTAAGGTCATGATCCTGCTTCGAATTCATAGAGCAGATGAGGCCTTTGTTCCTTAAGGCTGCAAATCCTGGGTCTAAAGATTTGTATCATACTGCAGCGTCTGCAAATTCCGATAGAGCAGCTTAAGATGTGCTGTGGTTCCATCCAAGCATTTTACACTCTCTCCCTTACCCCCCCCCCCCAATTTTGCTTTTACTGTATTTTTATTTTGGCTCCTGTCGTTTTGAGTTGGGAAGCTGATGCATAAATGCAGTAGTCTTGTGGGCAGGGAGTGAGAGACTATTTTTCACTGTCTCCCAATTTGCACTGCTTGAATTGTGTGTCAGGGTAACTATTCTGTAGCCACACAGCCATGCTGCCCAGCGTTGATGGGCAAGTGGGGGGGGGGGGTTTGAGCTTTTCAGTATTCCTGTTTTCTCCCCCATGAATTGCTAGTCACACGCAGACACTTCTTTCCTGCCTACTGTGTACAGTGCTGCCAGCTTCTTAACTGGTTCTCAGAAACTCCTTTTTAAGTTGCAGTTTTGCCATTGCATGGAAATGAACAATATTGCCAGCTCATTGCTGCAGACCACCTTGCTGCTGAGGCATAGTGACAGGGGAAAACCCAAGCTGTTGATGCTCTTTTACTTTACAGTAGCCTGTTTTTAGATTTGCCATGAGTGTCTTTAAACCTCTTTCGTTGTCCACCAGTATTTCGCTTTCCATTCCTAAGTTGGGAAGGGAGTAGTTGTTTTGGACGGCAGTAATCAGGCACCCAAACAACATGGCCAGTCCAACGAAGTTGATGTTGAAGAACCATTGTTGGACTAGGGCCTGGCTGACCAGGGTTCAAATCCCTATTTGGCCCTGAAGCTTACTGGCTGACTTTGGGCTGGTCACTGCCTCTCTGCTTAACCTGCCTCGCAGGGTTGTTGTGAGGATTTAGAGGGTGGAGAACCATTTATGCCACCTTGAGCTCCTTAGAGAAAAAGGCAGGGGGTATAAATGCAATAAATGAATAAGTATTGGGTGCCCAAGGTGGTATTCCTGCAGTTTTTCCTTGTGACCTCATGCTGCTTGTTTTCTCTTTCAGACATGAATGCAGGGCACTGCAGAAAAGACCAGAAATGGTTTGCAGATTGGATTGGCCTTACTGTCTTCCTGCGCTGAGAATAAAGCAGGTATCACAACACTGAGCCATGCCACAGGCTACTGTCTGGGGGAACTGGAGAAGTGCATGCTTGGCTGGCTTCGCCTTATCCCAGCTTTTCCATCCTGCTGCCTTCCAGATGTTAAATTACAGCTGCTATCATCCCTGATCATGACCCATGCTGTAGGGGGCGGGTGGCAGTTCTAGTCCCAAACAACTGGACGGCACCAGGTTGGGAGCACTGCTTCATTCAGGGATGTCCCCTGGAAAACTTGCATCGATAAAAAGTGCCGTGTATAAAACAATGCTGTTGACAAGATAACAGTAGCAATTTCCCCTTTTGTCTTTGCAGATGACCTGGCCAGCAGGCTGACTGTTCTGATGGCAAGTCTAAACAGGAGCATGCCTTCATTTCCAGTAGGCTAAGTTGGCCCCCACCATTCGCTGTTCTGTCAATACAGGAAGCCCACAACTTATTGGAGAGTTCAAACACATTGGGTTCCATGGTGCGTAAGATTGCCAAAATCTTTTCCCCCAGATTTTCGTCCCCCCCCCCTTTTTTTTTTTTGGCCAAGCACTTAAGCCAGTGGTGGCCAAACTTGGCCCTCCAGCTGTTTTTGGACTGCAATTCCCATCATCCCTAGCTAACAGGACCAGTGGTCAGAGATGATGGGAATTGTAGTCCCAAAACAGTTGGAGGGCCAAGTTTGGCCACCACTGGCTTAAGCTAAATGGCATGTAAGTTGCAGGCTTACTGTATCATATCTTGCTTGTGGGGCTTCTTGAGTTGGCTTGGTTGATGGCTGGAGCAGGGGAGGAGTTTGCAATTTCACCAAACTTCTCTTCTGGAACCCGATGGATGAGGAGCCAACACTTTCCTTTCAACACCCCCTCATGGCCCTATCGAAGCTGTGTCTGCCTCATGTGGCTGATGTAGTCAAAAAGGTGCCAAAAGTAACATTTTTTCCTTGACGGTCGCTGTTCAGTTTCTTCCCTTATAACTGCCCAGCAACACTTTCAGGAAAATACATATTTGTCATGGTGCTCAAGGGGGGGGTACACTGTGAAATTTGTTAGCTATGAATCCAAGAAGAGGGATTGCTTTTTAGTTAATGTGACATGTGACAAACATTCTGCAGCGAAGAGCCAAGGTGATGATGTGGTTAGAGCAGCCTTCCCCAAGCTGGTGCCCTCCAGATGGACTAGGAACATAAGAAGCTGCTTTATATGGAGTCAGACCCCTGGTCTGTCTGGCTTAGTATTATCTGTGTTGACCAGCATAGGCTGTGCCACTGATCTCTGCAAACTGATAATTGAGATAACAGTTGCAGACCTAGAAAGAACATAATGGGTGTTTTTTACTTAAATTGCCCATGCCTTAATTTCAAACTAAACAGATTGGTGCGTGAACAAAGCTAAAGCACACAAGTGTATATCTAACTCAATGAAGAAACATGCAAATATTTTCTGCTGCAGTGGGACACTAATTTCTTTCGGCCTTTTAAAAATGAAAATTAAGAATGACATTGACCCTCCCAGAATTATTACTGTAATACAGTGGTACCTCAGGTTGCATACGCTTCAGGTTACAGACTCCACTAACCCAGAAATAGTACTTCAGGTTAAGAACTTTGCTTCAGGGTGAGAACAGAAATTGTGCTCCAGCGGCGCGGCGGCAGCAGGAGGCCCCATTAGCTAAAGTGGTGCTTCAGGTTAAGAACAGTTTCAGGTTAAGTACGGACCTCCGGAACGAATTAAGTACTTAACCTGAGGTACCGCTGTACTGATGATTTCCATAGCACTGTCAATGTGCATGCTGCTCTGCAAAGTACAAGCTTACAGTAAGCCAGCCATTGTGGCTTTTAGATGTTCTGGTTTGCAACATTCGTCAGCCCCAGACACCATAGCCATAACTGGAGGGCACTGGTTTGGCAAAGTGGCTGTATAAAGAAGAGTATGTTTATATAAACAAAAGCATTGGGAATGCTTCTCCCATCTCATCTCTGCTCTCCATATCCCTTTTAAAGGAATGAGAAGATGGAACGGCATTGGAAGTGTCTTCTCATGGAAGTCTGTGAACTTTGAAGCACCCAGGTAATAAATAAAATAAAGCGCTTGCTGGTCCAGTCTTTCTTGCCAGGGGTTTGAAGATTGTGTTGTGATTCTGTAGTATCCTTAACCATTCAACTTTGTTCTTCTGAGTAAGTGGGCTGCATGTTAAACCAAGAGCTATGGCTTAGTAAATAGCCACAGGATCTCCAACAACATGCAAGAACAATATGGAAGAGACTTTGGCTTCTCAGGCTTTGTTAGCTGCAGATGTCACTCGACTCTCCTACACAGCTGCTTTCTGGGTGGCGTGAACATGTATCTTGTTTTTTAAAAAAATAAAATAACCTTTTATATGTTCTTTATTCAAATATTGGGTGTCTCATTATTCAGCAGAGATCATCTGGAACCATTCAGTTCCTAAAAGGGATGTCCTTGTTGTGGTGTGACTCAGCCAGGTTAGCAGCCAATCCTTCAAGGTATTGTATACTTTTTGCTCCTGATCGTTCGTTGATTTTTATATATTTATAAAATGTCAAGAAGGCCTGAGGAGAATTATTGCAGCTGCCTGTAGCCTCCCTATCCCTTTCCCATCAGATCTGAAAACCGATCTTATGGTCAAAAAGGAGGGAAATTAAAATTTAAATTGGCCCTAGTATCTTTGCTGGGACAAATCCTGCACTGAACTGGGCTGGCTTAAAACAATTTGTTTTGGAGTCCTCAGAATCTCTCAACTGTGCTGGTCCCCCAGAATGATACCCAGCAGCTGCCAGTTAGTTGTTTTTAATATATTTCCTATCTTCCTACTTCAGTGGGTGGTGCATGTGATCATCACTTTATCCTCAGAGCACCCCTGTGGAGTAGGCTAGTCTGAGGGCTAGTGATCGGCCTGGACATCTGCTTCATATTTTGAACTTGAGAGCTTTGTTTAGACCAGGCATGTCCAACTCCCAAGGGACTGCAATCTACTCCTAGTATAAAAAAACTGGTAGTGATCTACCCAAGGTGGCAACTGCCCAGAGGAGTTGAGCTGGGAGGGGGGCAGAGTCATTGAACTTTTTTGGGGTGGAGAACAGAGTTTTTGAGCTTTTTTTGAGGGGGGGAGTAGAGCAGCTGCTTTATTGTGATCGCTTTCTGTCATCCTGTGAGCTACCTGGGCCACCCCAGCAATCTACCAGTAGATTGCAATCTACCTGTTGGACATCCCTGGTTTATTAGACAAGTGAGCAGAGGAAGAAATCATGTCCTGTTTTGATTTGCTTCTTTTGATGCAGCCATGCCTGTAGCATAAAGTCGATAAAAGGATTGCAAGGGGGGGGGGTGCATGCCTTTGATAAATCATGTATGTCATCCTAGGACTCCAGGTCAATTCCCATCATCATTGGCTGTGCTGGCTGGGGCTGATGGGAATTGTAGTCCCACTCAAGAGTACCTAATGGGACTTGGTTCTGATCACACATCATGATTCAGGATTGCATTGCAAGTTTTCCAGATATATGGCAGGAGTGATGGGAGTGTTGTTACTACTACTACTACTACTACTATTGCCATTTTTATTATAGGACTGGAGATCCAGTATGCTGAGCTTCCATTCTCCTCCGGAAGAGCATTCCCATGTGGAACAGGCAGATTCAAAGATGCCTCCAGCAATGTAAGTGCCTATTAACACAACAGTGGAAAAGGAACTTGGTCTTGTGTTAACAACAGTTCGTTGATGGATCTGTTTTAGGCAGGGGTCAGCAAACTTTCAGCAGGGGGCCGGTCCACTGTCCCTCAAACCTTTTGGTGGGCCGGACCATATTTAGAAGAAGAAGAAGAAGAAAAAGAACAAATTCCTATGCCCCAGAGATGCATTTTAAATAAAAGGACACAATCTACTCGTGTAAAAACACAGCTGATTCACTGGCCAGATTTAGAAAGCGATTGGGCCAGATCCGGCCCCCGGACCTTAGGTTGCCTACCCATGGTTTTAAGCAATGTGTGGTCAACAGCCACCTTGTAGCAGCTTGGGAAGCACGTGGTTAGTCACAAGTGTGGAGCGCAGCAGCACCTCCTCTGCCTGGTCTGTGATGACTCATTTTTCTAATGGTGACGGCTGGATGAATCCTGCGGATATGGGGCTGAGACCAAGCAGATAACATTGGTGGGGTTCTTTTCCAAAGGGCAAAGTCCATTGGTCTGTTTACTTCCTAGCTGTTGCAAGTTGCGTATTGGGAGTGGCGCTCCCAATTCCTTCGTACCTGTTAAGTTTAGTTCTTGGTTGGCTTTTTATTGTGGAGTGAAAGAATTGGCAGTTTTTTAGTTTTTAAATTAACGGAAGCTTTCCTTGTAATACGGCAACAGTAGCAGAGATGGGATGCCATCCTCCCAGCTATCCAGTAGCCACTGTGAACCCATATGCAAACTGGATTTGCAAGCAATAATATTTTAATTATTATTGCCTAGTTTGTACTGTAGAACTGATTATGTGCTTGTTTCCACTTAGAACTTCCTAAGTGTTCTGTGATGTGGATTCTCATCTTTATAGAGGTGTAAATAACAGCAAACTTTTTAAAAAATTCTCCACAAATTAATAAACTTTCGCTTCTTTTAGGTCTTTGAAGAGCGCTGAAGAAGTAGTGTCGTAAGCAGAGAAGTTCCTTGAGATTCTCCGTAATTGAAGTGCTTGTTTTTCTGTGATTGTGGAATTAAAGGAATTGTGTTTCATACAATAAGAAAAGTGTTTGTTTGGTTTTTTTGCCACCTCTTTTGCAAAGTTTAAGCTGGCTTATTCCCAACAACCATAGTTAAGGTTTATCATACTTTTGGCTGGGTTTGTGTGACATGGGAAGCTGTGGTTAATCAAAAACACAAGCAAAAGTTTCTCAACTGTTTTCAGCAGCGCCAGGACTGGGAAAGCTTTCTCATGGTGTGTGAGATTTGTGTCATGGGCCTTGTACCTTGGTTTTAAAAAGGTCCTCATCTGCAGTGTGGTCATCACTTGATACAGTCATAGCTTCCCCTAAGAATCCCAGGAGCTGTGCTTTGTTAAACTCCCCTTGCAGAGCTTGCAATCCTTGGAGATCCCTGGGAAAGGACTGACTTTGAAATCACTCTGGGAACTGCAGCTCTGTGGGGAATAGAGGTCCCTTGACAACACTAAGCACCCTTACGAGTATATCACCTGTGGGACGAACAGCGTCCTTACAGTGGAGATGCCTTACATTCTCCAAAGGTAGCTCAATCCTACCCAGCAATGGCACACAAAACTACGCTTTGGAACAGATGATACCCTATTTCTCAAATAAGATTTTAAAAAAAACCCAGTTAATGGGCAGAGTAAAACGAGAGCGTTTTTCTCTACGCCTTCTGACCCTGAAGCGTCTCAACATGTGGGGTTGGGGAACGAGGAGGTTCTTAATCTGCATTGCTGAGTCTGCACATGCCTTGGAGTTAACAAATGCGTTGATAGCGACGAGTTTCTTTGCATGCATAACTGACTTTTCAAAAAACAAATCAAAAGAAATTCAAGGGCTGTGAGGCACTAGAATGGTAAATTTGTCCACTCTGATAGGGTTGATGCACCCTATAATAAATACTCAAAAAAGTTTAAAGTCAACATGGGGTGGGAATTGTGTGACAAATATCTTGACTGTTGGGTCACCTATCAGTGGCATGAAGGTCCTGGAGAAAAGTGTTGCAAGACTATGATTGGGGGTGTAGATAGGCTACAGGGATCTGTTTGGGTTGGGTTTTGCCTTTTCCATGGAGAAATACAGAAGCCAGGGAACTAAAAAATGAAAGGCAGCTATGGTGGGGGTGGAGGAATCCCACATTTCATTCACCTTTGGCCCTCCAGATGCTGCTGAACTACAGCTCCCATCATTCCTTGCCATGTTTCTCGGGCCTGATGGGAGTTAAAGAGTTCTACAACCTTTGGAGACCTAATGGTTCTCCATACCTGTCAGGAAGGCTAGGATAAAAATAAGCAAATATAAGGAGGCTTCCTGTATCAGGCCAACAGCCCACCTAGACCAACATCCTTTTCTCACAGAGGCCACTATTGAAATAGATTTTGAGAGGCAGGGCTTCCTCTCGCTGGAAAATTCTGCTGGTAAGATTCTTCCATTTGCAACATTACTGTTTCCTGAACACAATTGCAACCCCAACAATCACAATAGTTTTATTATGCATTAATGTTTGCTTAAGCTTACTGACAAATCTGGATAGAAAGGCAGGGGGGATATATGTAAGTGAAAATTGCTCTCAGCAGATGAAATCAACCAGAGGCCCCTGCAGTCATACCCTTCTGTAGTGGAAATGCAGAAGGCTAGTTGGTTTTATAAATTGCAGCTCTGTATAAGTGAATTACTGTTGCTGTTGATCTGAAATGTACAGTCTGACTCTCAAAATGATAACATGAGCTTGGAAACAGTTAATATCTGGCTCCTGCTTAAAGAACTTGCCCCTTAGGAACCAAACAGTATTAATTGATAAGCATTGCATAATAGTGAGAAAGGAAAATTCAATTCCCAGTGCAGAGAAGGTGATTCAATAAGGACTGGTGGCCGTGGGGAGGGGGATAACTAAGATCTACCCTACCAGAATTCATTCCCAGACCTTTATAATATATCTTTGTCCTGCCTTGTTAATGCCCGTGCACCACCACTCAGGGTGGCTAACAACAATTTAAAATTGTAATGCAACAAATGCAATAATAAAAGTGCACAAAATACATACTAAAAAAAACAACTGCAGAGCTAAAAACAACCTTCACAGATAAATGCAGTTTTGTTCTGCCATTCTTAAAACAGGGATCTGATTCAGCAGTTTATATTGCAGAGGGCTGATATTCTTATGACTGGAGTTCCTTTTTCTCTTGAGAAGCAGGGAAATTGCTTTGATAGGCTATTCCGTCGCCTGCCCCCAACATATATACACATACATACATTTTGCTCCTTGCATTTGACAGAGATTTGATACAGAAGCTTGGTTGTTTTTGTGGGAGAGAGGCAATGGTATCTAAGGGAATGTTGTGGGTGGGGCAGAAAGAGGTGTGGAAAGAGGGTCTTGTTCTCAAAGCAGGCAGATGTTGGCTTCTCTTTGTTCTGAAGGCAGTGGGTGGGAGATGGCTAATCCTATCAGGCTGGAGTCCTCCTAATCAAACTGGAGTTCTGCTGCAGTTGGGATTGTCAGGACAAGATCCTTGGAGGTCCCAGTCTCTCCTGAGCACTGCCCTGGATGAAGGCTTCTGTTCTGCTGCTCCTCTGAGCCTCCTTCCACCATGGAAGCAGCTCCTGAGATGGAATTAGCGCAAACGCCTCCGGCCCGTAACCTAAATGGCAACTGGCACTACCAATTCCGCATCCTTCTGCTGGGCGACTCCATGGTGGGCAAAACGTCTCTGCTCAGATGCTACACGGAGGGGTGCTTCGTTCCATCCCCGTGCCCCACGGTGGGCGTGGAGTTCTACAGCAAGATGATGGAGCTGCCTCCAGGCATCAAGGTGAAGCTACAACTTTGGGACACGGCTGGCCAAGAGAGGTTCAGGTGAGGCCGGGAAGTCCATGTAGGACCAAAGGATGAGTGGGGGAAGATGCACATGCTTCTTACCGGTCCAAAACCTTTCCCTTTTCCAAATCCCTTTCCCTACTGCTTTGGAAATAAGGTCTGGAAGCCAATCACATTAGCCTGTGCCGCGTTACTGCTCAGTTAGCAACAATCCATTCTGGTGTATAGACCTTTCGTGTCCATATCATTCCTTGCTCCCTGCATTTAATTTCAGCCAGGTTGGCGATTTTGCTGGAATGCCAGCCAGTGGTGCCATGAAGGAAGGACTTGGAGGCAGGTATTCAGGGTCCCATGAGCGTGGTGGGTCAGGGGATAGCACCGGGTTGGCTTACTACATTTTGAAGTAACCTAAGTGTATCACCCTGTCTGTAAAGGATGGGTAGGAGGAGCTTTCAAGGCCACTATGTCCAGAGTCTAAAATGTCCTAGCTATACCACAGATACCACCTGTCTTCATTCCCCACATATTTCATCCCCACTTATTATTGCCCCTACTGGATTTCTAATTTTTTTATTAAAAAAAAAATAGTGTTATCCTTGGCAATTAAGTTGAGATTTTAAGAAATTAAATAGAAATGGAATAGGGAGGGGGAATAAGCATTTAGCACATTCCTGTCCCGCCTTTCCTCCTATAGAGTTGCCATATGTTCTCTTTTGTTCCAGGACACACTCTCTTTTTCATAGGTACCGTATGTAAAATGAGAGTCATCATAGCGATCCATAGTTAAAGGTAGAAGTTGGCAAATGTGTCCTCTTTTTTTTTTTTGCTCTTCAAAATATTGCAGCCCTATCTTCACACTAACCCTGTAAGGCGCATTAGGCCAGGAGAAAAAGAATGACAACCCCGGAACGAGCTAGGGAACATATTAGTTCCAATCTGTCTGTAGATCTTAGGAACTGGTTGGCATCAGGAAACACCCTACACTACAGGAACAAGGAAGGGATTAACTGGGGAATTGCATACCAGGGGGAGAAGGCAGGGGGCCTGGGCAGAAGTTTCAGCTCAGGCTTCATTTATTCATCAATACCAGGGGAGGGAAACCTGTGAACTGCTAGATGTTGGGCTCCAATTCTCATCAGCCCCAAACAGTAGCAAGGGTTGATGGGAGTTGCTGGCCAGCAACATCTGGAGAACCAAACTTTTCCCCACCCCCAAGTAAGCCTGGTGTTCCTAAGCAAGAAAGTAGTGGATAATTGAGCTCATGTGGTACTGAAAAAAGTTCCAGCAGCAAAGGCACAGCTCCTCAAAGGAATCTTGATATAATTACTTAGAATGTGTACAGTGCTTTGCTGATGGTTAGTGAGTTGTCATCCCGTGATCATCGATTCAGGTGACACAGGGTTTTACAGAGCAATCTGAGACAATTTCTCCAAGGAGCTCACAGTGGTGTATGTGGTTCACCCCCTCCTCAGTTAATGCCTACAGCAATCCCTACAGGTAGGCTAGGATGAGAGGCAATGACCGGCCCCTGGTCATGCAGTGAGCTTCCTGCTCAAGTGGGCAGTGGCGTAGCGTGGGGGGTGCAGGGGGGGCTGGCCACACTGGGCGCAACATCTGGGGGTTAGGGTTAGGGGGCGCAAATCCACGGGTTAGGGGGCGCAAATTATTTGCCTTGCCCCGGGTGCTGACAACCCACGCTACGCCACTGCAAGTGGGGATTTGAACCCTGCTCTCCTGGGTCCTAGACCAACACACTAACCCAGAGCCTTCCAAATGTTTCATGTTGGTGACACACTTTTTAGACATGCATCATTTTGGGACACAGTTTTTACTAGCAAACTAAAGGTACCCCTTTCCAGCCCTGGGAGGAGCGCAGGGAGTGTTTGCACAACACACCAACACACTGCAGCCGACACACTAACATGTCATGACACACAGTTTGGAAAGCTCTGCACTAACCACTATGCCACACTGATCTCACCAGCTCGCTTTAAGCTGTCTCTGGGTTTGGTCAGAAACTAGATGTTTGTGCATATCTTTGAGAATCATGAGTATTGATGAATCATTCTGGGCTGAATAATGAACTCCCTCTAGCAATCTTGGTTAGATTTCTGTTGGCACTCTGCACAAAAGTTGCCTGTGTTTTTCACAGAATCGGTGAAAAAAACAGCTGAAGGGAGGGTAGTGCATAGCTGAGTGTTGTGCTTTTGCGTGGGGTGGGGGATATTTCAAGGTTGTCTGTTGTTTTGCAGAGTTGAGAAATTGATCCCATTCAGTGAATAGAAGCCTGAGGGCATTGATCTCAAGTAATCCCAGAGGCCATCATATCTCTTTGGAATGTCTGACCTTGCTTACTGATCCGCTCAGTTATTGACACAACCTTACCAACTCCCTTTTTCTTGCTAATTTTGCTGCAAACAATGGCACTCTCCTATCAGCTCCTCTTCAGAGATAAGATTTGTATGTAGAATCTCTGCTTGTTTATGTGGTTGTAAATCGTATAGGAGTCTCCTCACTTGCTTACCCTGCCCCTAGCCATGAGCTGGGCAGGGAGATAAAGGCATGGCAGGAAGGTAAGGAAGGAAAGAAGATGTTTAAGGAAATTAGAAACTGAAATAAAATGTCAATATTTATCAATAAACAAATTGGGAAAAAGAAAGGAAGGAATAAGAGAGGAAATTGTTACAGTATGAAGAAGTGAATGCAAAAGGGCCAGACAGAAGGGATGGAAGAAAGTGGCAGGTTTTTTTTCCTTTTTGAGCTGAGTGTGGAAGGAGAAAGGGAAATGAAATGATAAGAGGTGGGTAAAAATATTTTGAGAAGCATGTGGCAGTAGGAAGAAAAAAATATAAAAGAAAAAACCTTCTCCACTTCAAGCCTCTCTAATCAAATTCTGCCTAAAATAGAGAGGTTGAGTTGTTTCATATCACATGTCTGTGCTTAGCTTGAGGAAAGCTGAACCATGGAACTCCTTGCCGCAAGGAAAATGCTGTGGCTAAGAATTTAGCAATGTCCCAAAGGTGGTTTAGATATCATAGGAAAATTATGTGAGTATATGTTATTTATTTTACTCAATACATTTATATCAGGCCTTTTCTCCAAGTTGCTCAAGGCAGAATTCTTCCTCCCGCACTAAGACTA
This sequence comes from Podarcis liolepis, assembly GCF_965112155.1. Lineage (NCBI taxonomy): Eukaryota > Metazoa > Chordata > Lepidosauria > Squamata > Lacertidae > Podarcis > Podarcis liolepis. The sequence goes on along the minus strand of NC_139561.1, from coordinate 69,300,888 downwards.
CATTGTACTATAAAATTGACATTGCTCAGCATCAATAAATTTCTGAAGACTTTGTGGATATGTTTTACTAATGTAGTTTAGCAATATCTGTAAAGGCAAATGGGAGTTCTGTGCTTACATCTCAGAAGATACTTTGTCACTATCATTGCTCCAGAACAAAGTCCTGGACATGGTTATGAAGAGTTGGCATTTGGTACCTAGACAAGTGACTTATAGAAACTCTCCATGATATATTAGAAGAAGGTTAAATTAATTATTTTAATTTGCTGCTTCTGTTCTTAGGTGCATCACCAGATCCTTCTACCGGAACGCAGTGGGTGTACTCTTGGTCTTCGATATGACCAACCGGAGGTCCTTTGAGAGCATCTTTGATTGGTACCATGAAGTGACCAGTGTTATGGAGAAGGTCGTCTTCCTCTTGGTTGGCCACAAAAGTGACCTTCAGTCAATGAACAGAGTCACAGTCGAAGAAGCAGAGGGACTGGCCATTTCTTTGGGCACACAATTTATTGAGACGTCTGCCAAGGACAACCTCAATATAGATTTGGCTTTTGCGACCATCACCAATGCTATCTATGACGCTCTGAGAAACAAGGAGATTGACCTGCAGGAAGGGTGGGATGGTGTGAAGGTGATCCATAAGAAGAGAACTAGCGGTCTTCAGAGAAGGAAAAAGGCCCCGCAAGAAAAATGCAATTGCTAACCAAAGTCAAGGAGTGAGATGTGGTTGGAAGGGGGCAGTGGGCGGGCTCTAAAGAGGAGAAATGAGTGGAACTCTTTCATAGCCAAGATTCTGAGATGAAAGCTGCAGAGGACCTCAATGACTGGACCCTCAAAGTGACATTCACTCATCAGCATTCAAGACTGTTGCGGGACGCATACTGATGATGGGCAGGGCTGGAGTCATCAGTGAGCTGATAATGCCAAGGTTGCAAGTTTGATCCCCGTATGGGACAGCTGCATATTCCTGCATTGCAGGGGGTTAGACTAGATGATCCTCAGGGTCCCTTTCCAACTCTACAATTCTGTGATTCTAAGGCCAGAGCCCAAGTGATGAACCCCCTCCCCACCTTCATTTTCCCCTCTTGCCACCTACTGGAAATGAGGCTGCATTTGGCCCTGTGGCCACTGGCCGCTCACCTCTGCTGTATGGAAACCAGAGATACCCAAACAGATGTGGGAGTCAAAGATGGTTTGGATAGCACCAGAGCAGATAGGAGAGAATCTGGAAAACAGTTGTTTGCAGCTGAAAAGCTTGCTACACTGACCTTTCAATGCAAGTGGTCTTCTAAAATGCATCTGAATTGCTTTGAAATGTTCAGATTATGAGAGCGTATTCTTCAGTTGTACTGCAGAAAAGTTACGCATAATTTGCTGTGTAAAGAGCTGGGAAATTGTAAGGGGAATATCTGTTAATAGTTGAGGTGGGAAAATGATAATGGGTGCAAGGATATTCAGAGTTCAGTCATTTAGATAGAGTCAACATTCCACTATATTTGAGAACACAAAAAAGAAAGAAAGAAAGAAAGAAAGAAAGAAAGAAAGAAAGAAAGAAAGAAAGAAAGAAAGAAAGATATTTTCATCTTGAGTAGATGACTTGGGGGTGCTGGGAACGTTAGAGGCCCATTTTAATGTGAAACAAGGGTGCTGATTTCAAAACAAAAAAATAAAGTCATACTGCTGGTTTATGTTTAGTTTCTCTATATGCCACTTTTCTATACTAAGTTTAATGTAGACTAAAGCTATCATTTAATTCTTAAAATACTGTAATACAACTCATAGGGTTGTATCCGATACTGGCCCTGCTCAAAGTAGAAATTTATTGAAATTAATGTTCCTGTTAGGCTTAGGCTCATAATGAGACATACGCACCCTACCGAGGTGCATATTCAAGGGATTATTTAGGCAAAAGATCTGAAAACCATGGTAAAAAGAGTGACATATTAATAGTTGAAGTCTCATGAGACTTAAAAGGTAAAGGTAATGGACCCCTGACCGTTAGGTCCAGTTGCGGACGACTCTGGGGTTGTGGCGCTCATCTCGCTTTATTGGCTGATGGGGCCGGCGTACAGCTTCCAGGTCATGTGGCCAGCATCACTAAGCCGCTGCTGGCAAACCAGAGCAGCGCACGGAAACGCCGGTTACTTTCCCAGTGGAGTGGTACCTATTTATCTACTTGCACTTTGATGTGCTTTCGAACTGCTAGGTTGGCAGGAGCTGGGACCAAACATCGGGAGCTCACCTCGTCGCGGGGATTCGAACCGCCAACCTCATGAGACATATAGGATAAACTCATATTTTAGTTTTATTTATTTATTTATTTTATGAATCACATCACCAGGAACCAAGGCGGCTATAGTGCCATCTGCTGGGGGAATCCTTCCACACCTCATAGATTCATGAGGCAATTCAAACAAGCATATTCATCCCCTAACTTGTGTCCTCACCCCACTCAGGACAATGAGTGTTTAGATTTCTGTGAACAGCAGGTGGCAGAGGATGATGATGATAACAATAACATTAATATACTTATACCCCACCCATCTGACTGGGTTTCCCCAGCCACTCCTTAGACATTGCATACAAAGTAAGATCTGTTCAAAGCTTGTACGAGTCATTGCAGAGTTTTTCCTTCTTGCTCTTAAGTTGATTTCCCCATCAGCAGGAGTGCCAAATTTGAAGCATCTGTTCCCTCAGCTTCTACCCAGAGAGGGTTCTGTCTGTCCATCTTGCAGCAATGATCGGTTGTGCAGTTAGTTCTTTAGAAGCTGCAGGAGGAAGTTCCAGTTCAAAGATAAGAAGAGCAGCAAGGGCATGGAATTGGGTCAAATTTGTCATGAGGCAATTCTTATTTATTTAAACGGCAAGCTTCTTAGCGGCTTCTTGCTGTTGCCCTTGAAAACACCTCTGAATATAAATATAGCAAAGTCATCCTTGATGGGAAAACCCTTTCTGAATCCTCGTGAATTCATGAGGCAATTCTTATTTATTTATCAAACAGGTTCTTCTACTGCTGCCATTTGAAAAACTCTGCTCTGCCCCCCTCGGGGCTTTGGAGACAGGAGACAGGAGACAAAGAGGTGACTCCTGAAACAGAAACATTCTGCTCCTTCTCTTCCAGTGGCTTCAAAAGAGAGAGAGATTTGGAACATACCCGGTATTCGACTGTGGTCTCTGCCCCAACAGTTCACTGCCCCTGCTTGTTTCTGAGGGAAAAGGTGTCTAAAGAGAGAGGCAGTGTGGAGTAGGGGTTAGAGTGCTGACCTAGGAGCTGGGAGACTAGAGTTCAAATCGCTGCTGAGCCATGAAGCCCACTGAGTGGATTTGGGCCTGTCACTGTCTCTCCTACCTCACAGGGTTGTTGTGAGGATAAAATGGAGAGCATACCATTTTAGGGACGCGGGTGGCGCTGTGGGTTAAACCACAGAGCCTAGGACTTGCCAATCAGAAGGTCAGCGGTTTGAATCCCTGCGACGGGGTGAGCTCCCGTTGCTCAGTCCCTGCTCCTGCCAACCTAGCAGTTCAAAAGCACGTCAAAGTGCAAGTAGATAAATAGGTACCGCTCCAGCGGGAAGGTAAACGGCATTTCCGTGCACTGCTCTGGTTCGCCAGAAGTGGTTTAGTCATGCTGGCCACATGACCCGGAAGCTGTACGCTGGCTCCCTCGGCCAATAAAGCGAGATGAGCGCCGCAACCCCAGAGTCGGTCACGACTGGACCTAATGGTCAGGGGTCCCTTTACCATCTTGAGCTCTTTGGGGAAAAGGTAAATGTAATAATAGACATAATAACTAAAGTTTTCCACAGAATAAGTTGTGGAATTCCTTTAATTCCTGCTCAGACAGCTCTCAGCCCTTTTTGTTTTTGATGGGGATGGTGTCTGATACTGTATAGTTAACCTCCTGACTGACAAGGTTTTGCAGGGAATCTCCTTACAATACCCATGACTTCATTCTAACACTTTTGGACATATGAGTCAGACTCCCCACAGTTTCTGCCTAGTCTGCAGCGTTTACATACTGGCCAGCGCAAAATGTTTGATAGCCCCGCTCCTTTATCTTAATGCTTGAGACTTCAGGGCGGGATGACAAGGAGGAAGGAGATTCATGTCACCTGTGCTTTAAATTAATTCCTGGGTGGTTACTTCTGTTTCCAAATCCCTGATCTGCACTGACATAATCCAGCAATGGGGGCAGGGGGAAAGCTTCCACACAACCAGGGCAGTTTGGATAAAATATACCCCCCCCCCCACTTCACTCCACTTGCTATTTTGCACCTCAGCGACAGAATTTGTGCTGCACCAAAATGGTCACCATACTAGGCAGAACCTTTCCTGTTGTAGAACTTCTACAGGAGAGTCAGCCTGATGACAGCCCAAAAGAAGAAACACCCATGCCAGGAATGTCTCCCTTGACACATCTCCCCTGGAAACCAGAGCTGTCTTTTTCTACTTTGCTGGAGAACTGGCCTCACAGAAAGAAACCTTGGAATATGCAGTACCTCTAAGGGCCAGAGCTGATGGGAAAGAGGGAGGGTAAGAAATCTCCTGTAGATGGTGGCTAGCTAAAGCCCAATCTCTATGTGCAGAGATGGTCTTCCTGCCCTTACCTGGGCTGTGCTTCCTGCAGACCAGATGGCTGCTGTTGGTCCTGCATGAGGATATTGGCCATGACCTGATGTACCTAGCACAGAGGTCCTGATGCTGCGGACCACCCGTCACCAGTGGTCCACGAGCATCATTAAGGTGGTCTGCAATACGTCTGCGGATTTGTGATTGAAGGCAGGAGGCGGCTTTAAATATTCATATTGATTTTTAGCTGCATTTTTACTGCTTCTATCTCTCCCCCCCCCCCCATATTGCATTTTTTCCCTGCACAGTATTACAATTTGAATTCTAGGGAAAGGAGCTGGAAACAAAGCTGCCAATATCTTAACACCATTATACAGTGGCATAGCGTGGTGGGGAAGGGGCCCTAGGGGCGTAAAATGGTTAGGGGAGCAAAATTTCAACATCTGTTGCTGCCTCAGTACGGCTGCACTCTTCTGTCTCTGGGCTCTGTTGAAAATGGCTTCCCCACGTGAACCGGAAAGTGACCTCTCCAGAAAACGGAACAACTCATCTTTCCTTATCTGTGTGGCTATGATCTTCTGGTAATGCAGACAGCATTAGGAAGTTGGACGTGCATGTGTGCTCCATCCATTTCCCTCCCATCCACTCACCCTTCCATGTGGCCCCGGGCACTGGCAACCCACGCTACGCCACTGCCGTTATACAGATCTATGGCGCAACTGCACTTTGGAGCACTGAGTACAGTTCTAGCTGCCTCTCCTCAAAAAGAATACTGTGGTTGGAAAAGGGTCAGAAAAGGGCAGCCAACATGATCCAGCGATCGTGTGAGGAAAGGTTGCAACATTTGGGGATTTTAAAATTTAGATAAAAGGTAGGTTGAGATAGGATAAAGGTAAAGGTACCCCTGCCCGTACGGGCCAGTCGTGACCGACTCTAGGGTTGCGCGCTCATCTCGCTCAAGAGGCCGGGAGCCGGCGCCGTCCAAAGATACTTCCGGGTCACGTGGCCAGCGTGACAAAGCTGCAACTGACGAGCCAGAGCCGCACACGGAAACGCTGTTTACCTTCCCGCTATAAAGCGGTACCTATTTATCTACTTGCACTTAGGGGTGCTTTCGAACTGCTAGGTGGGCAGGGGCTGGGACCGAATGACGGGAGCTCACCCCGCCGCGGGGATTCGAACCGCCGACCTTACGATCAGCAAGTCCTGAGGTTTTACCCACAGCGCCACCCGCGTCCCTGAGATAGAATAGAAGTGTATAAAATTACACATGGTATGGAGAAAGGGACTAGAGAAAGGTTTTTCTCCCTCTCTCTTAACACTTGTGGACAACCAATGAAACTGATTGTTGTAAGATTAAGCACAGACAAAAGAAAGCAATCGTGACTGAAGAGCAGTGAGGCTGCAATCCCATGCAAGAATACTTACTTCCAAGTAAATATGCACCCATGTAGGTCCCCATTTTGTTTTTGTTTTCTAAATTCTAAGGTTTGGCACTTTTCCTAGAGAAAGGGCATGTACACTCACACTCACACATACATAGATAACATCTGATACGTTCTAATGAGAGTGATGTGTTTTCTCATTAGCGCTCTGAAAGGGTTTAATGTATTCCCCTGATGCTCTGACTGCTGGCCCAGAAATATTATCTTTTTGCTACCAGAAAGAAGAAAGGGTGCTGTTGCCCGTAGAATATATGTGAAATGTGCTTCCTCTCTGCCTGGCTTCCCCTCCCATAAACGTTGCACATTCTCAGGGTGGGGCAGAAAAAGGGCGAGTTATGAACATCCAGGCTGGCTTAGCAGCTGCCTGCCTGAACATGAAATGAAACAGCCGTCAGCCCCAGGCTGTAGATGCGACCAATCTGCTTTCACCTACAACAAGCCTCAACCAGTTTTCCACTTCTGTCGGAGCTCAAGAACAGCGTTTTCCACTTGGCCGTGTGGCTGGATAAATCTTGACACTGGGAGTGGAGTGCCTAGTTTGTGCCACTGTACGAGCGTTCCCACTTGCCGCTCCAGCTTCCTTCTCCCCTCACCCCCAGCCTCCGGATGGCAGTAGATTCGCTCTGGCACTACCAGTTCCGGATTATCATGTTGGGGGACTCCACTGTGGGAAAATCCTGTCTCCTGAAGCGCTACGCCGAAGGGGTCTTCCTTGAGTCCATGAATCAAACTGTGGGTGTGGATTTTTATGTTCACTTCCTGGAGATTGAGCCTGACCTGCGCATCAAACTACAGTTTTGGGATACAGCTGGGCAAGAGCGGTTCAGGTGAGTTTAGAATGGAAATTTTATCTGTAGTAAGGAGAGAGAAATGAAGAGGTGATATGACAGCCACCTTCAAATTGTTGAGGGGCTTTCACATGAGAGGATGGGGAACTTGTCCAGCAGTGGGGGAAAGAACTTGGTGGTAAAGAAAAGAACAGGTATGTAAAAAAGAGAATTCTTGGATGGCAAGATCAAAATTTGAAACAAGTACTCCTTTGTGAGAGAGATCAAATCACAAAATATGCAGCAAAGTAAAGTGTGGAAATATAGGCTTTTAAAATATGCCGTTGCAAATTTATTCCAAAGTTCCCCTCTTCCCTAGCGTAGAAAAATACCACTCATTTGGTGAATTAAAAATGGTTTACTTACAAACTCCAAAGGTCAGATTCATGTGGTTTTCCATACAGCATTCAGAAAAGTTGCACAGGCGGTGGAACCTGGCTTAGTCACAGTAGTGAAAGTTCCTAGATTATTGGTCTATGAACTCAAGAAAGGCTTGTCAGAGCCATGAGCTATGAGCAACCAGCTCAGACCTCTTTACATGCTGAGCTTCTCAGGTAGACTGTGGTATAACACTAGGCTTGACTACCTCCCAAGGTGAGAGGGAGTGACCCCAGCTAAGCCTGCAGAACCCCTTCATGCATTAAACTTAAGCATGTTGGTTATATGAGGCTGGTTTTCACACACTTGGGGTCCTCCACATGTTGCTGAACTACAATTCCTATCACTTGGAGTCCAACAACATCTGGTGGGTTATAGGTTCCCCGTTATCTTGTTACTTTCCTTATGGCAAAAAGTCTGATTTGGGGGATTAAGCAGGTTTTGTTGTGCAATACCTCCCAACCAGCTATAATTGTGCAATCTGAACTTGTTCGTTTGCGACTGAATCACCCCCCCCAAAAAAAAAGTTTGGAAGCATCCAAGGTGTGCTGCAGACATACGCCAGCTGTTTATATGAGTAACTCCTCATTCTGTAGACTCAAAACGGATTAAGTAGGAGGGGTTCCTCCCTTTCCTGAAAGGCGTCTCTATTGTCTCTATTTGTATTTCCTTCTTCTGTCTAATAAAACGGCTGTTTGTGAAAGATTTTGTTAGACTCATGAAGACTCATTTCCATCTGGCATATATTTTAATGCTGCTTTCAATAACGTTTTAATGCAATTTTGTTAACTAATTTTGACACTAAAATAATAAATTAACTAATGGTGGAATTGTTTACATAATTTACACATCTGACATAAAATGACTCAGGATGGTATCCAATGCATTTATTCCATTAGCACAAGCCTAAATTGTTGTGCTATAGAATTGCAGAGTTGGTAGGGACCCTGAGGGAAATCTGGTCAAAGCCCATCAAATGCAGCAACAAGTTGCTTCTGATAAAAGCCTTGGACATCAGTAACCAAACTATGTAACTCCATCAATAACTTATGCGGTAATATTGTTTGCTATATATTCCAATATTCAGCAAATGAATTCCAACTTAATTTCTGGAATTGGCCAAGCTGCCATGCCCTTCTTAGGTGAGTTTAACAATACACAATGTGTTCCAAACCTTATTCAATCCATCTTTCATCTTAGGCCTTGTGTTCTCTTCCATTCATAGCCCTCTTCTGTCCAAAGCAACATACTATGCCAATAAAGATTAAAAACATTAAGCCAGTATAAGGTAAAAAGGTAAAGGACCCCTGGACGGTTAAGTCCAGTCAAAGGCGACTATGGGGGTGCAGCACTCATCTCACTTTCAGGCCAAGAGAGCCAGCATTTGTCCACAGACAGCCTTCCAGGTCATGTGGCCAGCATGACTAAACCGCTTCTAGTGCAATGGGGCATCGTGATAGAAACCAGAGCACACAGAAATGCCATTTACCTTCCTGCCACAGCAGTAGCTATTTATCTACTTGCACTGGCATGCTTTCAAACTGCTAGGTTGGCAGGTGCTGTGACAGAGCAACGGGAGCTCACCCCGTCACAGGGACTCGAACCACCAACCTTCTGATCAGCAAGAGGCTCAGTGGTTTAGACCACAGCGCCACTCGCATCCCCAGTATATAAACCAGTATATAATGCTCTAAGGTGGTTGATTGTATGAAGGTGACCCAAGTGAGAATGAGTTTCCTTCTTTGTGTTTCCTGACCTAGGTCCGTGACGCGTTCCTACTACCGCAACTCCGCTGGAGGTGTGCTGGTGTTTGACCTGGCCAACAGAGCATCCTTCGAAAGCATCCGGAAGTGGCACCAGGAAGTGATGGACACGGTGAAGCCTCACCACATTGTCTTTGTGCTGGTTGGGCACAAGAGCGATTTGGAGGCTGAGAGGAAGGTTGGACAAAAGGAGGCGGAAAAACTGGCCACTTTGCTGGAGGCCAAGTACATTGAGACGTCTGCGAAGAGCAACAGGAACGTGGGGGAAGCTTTCCAGATCTTGACACTGGGAATATACGAGGCTCTGAAAAGTGGGAAAATGAGACCCAGTGAACAGTGGGACGGGGTGAAAAGCAAACTGCCACCCTTGGCACAGCCTGAGGCCCAGGCACAGGAAGGGGGCAAGAAATGTTCCTGCTAAGAAATGGCAACTGCCTCTGGGAAAGTGTGTGGGCCCTTTTGTACAATAACCCATGCATGATGCCCATGAGCCATTCATCTAGAAAGCAATGAAGGCTATAAAAGGCTTTTATAGGCTGGTGTATAAGGAAAGGTGCATTCCCTTTTGTTATTGCTAACCTAACATATGGGTTACAGAATGAAGGCAGAGAACATTGATCTGAGGCTCCCTTTGGCATACTGACAATTACTGCAACATATACCTTTCATTTCTACACGTACCACACATCTCTGGAAATATTTTTTTACACCTGGTCTACCTGGTTTCAACCTTGCTCCACCCATCTCTTGCTCCCCCCCCCCCCACATACCCCCAACTCTTGCCATCTCCTGTTTTTACCTCTGCTGCGGAAGAGGCTGGCTTGAAATGTATGGAGGTATTATGGACCTGCTCTCCCTGAAAAGCATGCCTAAACCGTAATCATCATGTTAGCTCACCGCCTGATTTGTGAACACCTTCATTAACCTATCCTCTTTGGCTGATCAGTTTGAGAACTCTTGATACACTTTCATCACCTGTTTTTAGGAGGAAAAAACATTGGTGCCTAATAGTCTACAGAAGACCTGTGGATACAAGTAAACACGATTTCAAATTAATTTTCTCTACTCCTGTTGTCTCAAGGAGAGGCCTGAAGGGGATAGGGAAAAATGGGGCTTTTATAGTCGCACAGACTTGGGTAATGAGCAAACCTCCAGATTAATCAGAACTATTGTTCAGTGGTACGAAAAATGAAGATGGCAGAACCTGCCACACACAAGAGTTTTGGATGGAATGGGAAGAAGTGCTTTGGCGAATTACCGGTAGGTTCAATCATGCTTCGTGCAAAGAGACAGGTTGCAAGAAGGCATATTGTGGAAGAGGCCAGTGAATGCTACCCCTTTGATAATACAAAAGCGACCAGGTATTCATATCTGTCCCAATCACTAATTGAAACACATGGGTTCCTTGTAAGGTAGAGAACAGAAATAAAGGAAAATGCAGCCATCTTTATACTTGCAGAACTAGATTATCAGTTTTAGGTGGCAGGGTGGGTAAAGTGTTGATAGAAGTGAAGTTTGGAAGTGTTAGCAGGTTGTTGGAGGGTATTGTCTCCCATAGGTAAAATCCCACCCCTACCCTAATCTCCTACAGATCCCCTGCTGCGCAGCAAAATTCAGTCATCCCTCCCAAGCAGACAATAATGGCAAGCAAGCATCTGAATAAAAGCCATTCCCAAACAGACTTTATAATTCTTTGATAGCACCTGCCTTCTTGTCAGTGCAAATGTTCCCTTGCCTGTTTTGTGGATTTCTAGGCTCTAGGACATCTCCCATTATCAAGCAAATATGTTGCATTTATAGATGACTTAACAGGGGACAACAAAAAGCACCATTTTGGAACTATGGTAGCAATGTCAGATCAACAGTGCATACAAAAGGTGGTGGTGGAGACATGTTGGAGAACACTCAGTTGTAAAGAGCCAATTGTTCCAAAACTAAGGTTGATGCACACTTGGGAGAAGGCAACATTGGACCTACATCTGAGCAATTGTTTAGATTCAGTCTTTATTACATGTTTACAATGCTAAAGGCTGTATAAACTGCCAGGATGCTAAATTCTGCACTTTATGTTGCCGCTATAGAATATGCAGAGGCCCTGCTAAGATGTCCTCTTACGAAAACTGTACACTCAGTAATCCAATTTAACGGCTGGTGGTTCAAATTCTTAGGCTTGCATCCAATGCTAGTCTACAGCTAATGCAAGATGGAGCTAAAGGAATCTATTCTACACATGCGGCTACTCAAAAGTAAACCCACTGAAATTAAAGGACAAGACAAACTTAATCCATTACTTTCAGTGGGTCTACTCTGAATTGAACCTAGTTGTTTGCACACCCCCCCCCCCGATTCAAACATTTCCACTGTTTTCAAGGGTTTTCCAAGAGATAAACCATATACTGTACATTTCAATTATAATAGCAAAGGTTAAGAATAGGCTCTGAAGCATCATTTTCATTTTGCCAATGCCTTTATTGTATTCGGTACACACCATCTCATCCAGAGAGCTGCATTTATCATCTCACCATCTTTACTTGAAAGAGCATCAGCAGAAGCCACAGTGAGGACTTGAGTTGAGTTTGTAGGTGCATTTATTTCATGTGGGGGGGAGGGGAAATCTACCTTTCTGCATATCTGATGCTGGGAAACCCACCTATTCACTGATGGCATGTTCAAACTGCATTCTTCTGGGTGGTTTGCAGTAACACACTTGGCAGACATATGCTTGAAGCAGGAGGCCTCCTTTACTGTTGGGTTGTGAAAAAGCATGTTACAGGAGAAAATCAGGACCACACACTTGAATTACATGTAGCCTATTTCTGATATATTACCCAATTTAAGGTATTACGTGAAGCAGGGCCTCAAATTTACTTTTTGGGACAGGGTGATACAGTTGGTTTGAGTTCTGTTGACCTTCTATACGTGGATTTGGGCTAGTTCACAATACTTTGCCAATGCAAGCTTACAGCAACACGTTAATTTCTCTATACACCATTGCACATGGCAGTTATAAGGGGTTGCATTCAGTTAACTTCTACTTGAGTACACCCACTGAAATTAAAGGGCATGACGAGGTCCATTAATTTCAACTGGGCTACTTTGAATACAACCCAAGGTGTAATATCTAAAGCATGCATATGCAATGGGAAACAATGACTCTGCAGTTTACGGTGAAAAGCCCATGTACTAGCTTCATCAAAAACTATAGAAAAAACAGTTCATCCATGCAGAAAAATAGCAGCATGTGAAGAACTCGGGATAAGGGAAACAGTAGCAGCTATGGGGCAAGTCCTTAGAAGTTTGGGTGGCTAATGGGGAGGGGCGGGATGTACTGATTTCTTGAAGGGGAAAGGTTTACTGAGGCAATACCGCAATGCCTTTTGACTTCCAAGTTCCGTCGTCCCTGATCATGGATGGGGATGACAATAAATATACATGCCCTTGTCATTGGTTGTTTAATGGCGAAGATGCTTTCAAGTGATGCAATACATAAAATAACTGCAGCAAAGGTTCTTCCCCCTCCCCACCCCCCTCTGCCTCCATGGTGCAATTTCAGAATTCATTTTGGATTATTTAGACATATGCCTCAGTTGGATTCCATTTGGCTGCTAATCCCATGGTGAAACAAAAGGATGGATTGTTTTCACAAATGGAGATTTACTCTTTTAGAACAAGAGTTTAAAAGAACAAATGACACGCTGGAATATTCCTAATGGCTCATGCTACAAAGGCAAGCATTGTGGTTTTATGAACTGATGCCATCTTTTTTTCTTTTAATGGAAAGCACTAAATTGTATGCTACCTGGGGCAAAGTGCATGAAAAATCTTGAAAAACAGGGAACATTAACGTACTTGTTTATTACCATAGTCTAAATGAGTGGAGAACTTGCATAAAAAGGGAAAGCTTCTATAAGCCACTGCTGGATGGCTTAATGAAAACCTGTTACGCACACAGAGAGAGAACACAAAAAGTGTAGATTGTGTGGCCAGCGGTGGCTTCTTCATTCAGAACACAGGCAGTGCAACACTTCTGTTGCTACAGGTCAACCTATCAAAGAGGAAGTGAGGAAGGAGGGCAGTTTTTCAGCAAGCGAGGAGCTTCAGAAGCAGCAAAAAAACCCCACACCATTCATAATCCATGAAAGTCTGAGGCAACAGTTTTGCACCAATTTTGATTTTCAGCCTGAGTTGTGCTTTTGGTATTGGAGCACTCACTGAAAGCAAAGTATCCTGGCAAGTATTCTCAATTATATTTTTCTCCCAGTAACAGAAGAGATAGGAGGCAAGCTAATTGTTGTATGAGCACAGATTGATATCTGGGCTGTGGATACTGAGGACTGTTCTATTCACAAGACAGATGCTGCCAGTTTAAAAATAATAATAATAATAATCATCTCTCTGTGTTGGGAACTGCACCAACGCTTTCCAACAGAACCACCATCCGCACAGAACTTCACAGATATTTTGCTATGCAGTGGATGCCCATTGCATCCTTAAGAGTTAAAGGGACTTGCAATATGGACCATATTGGAATTTAAAAGAGGAAAAAGAGATGTTTGCTTCAAACAACCTATAATGAACAGCCCTTTCTCTGGCTCTTGACCTGATGCCCTTTGCTTTTTCGCAACCCGTGCCAGTACAGCGACCTAGTTTTAGAGTCATAATGTCTTTGCTCATAAAACAAATCCAAATATCTATAAACAGCAACATTACAAAGAGTAAGAGGGAAATGAAAAAAAAAATCTATAGCTGTTTCTAATACTGTTCCCCAAAATACCAAAATATTCTGTCCGTTGGACAACCACTGACACCATAAATCACTCTGAAGGCAGAAAATAAAGTCTGCGTGTTTCAAGATAAATTGTGTTCTCTTGGGGAAATATGTTGTAGAGTAGGGGTGGGGGGGAAGAGGCAGGGCCTATCGACTTTTGGCAGGTCTCCCCTCAAAGTCAGATATTGCTGCACAGTTAAAAGGTACGCTTCTCTGCAAAGCCTTAAAAAAGAATCCCACGGATGACGTCATGGGTACTCCACAAGCTTGAGGCGGATTTCCCGCCCAGAAGAGCCATTTTAATCTCCCTGCCATTCCCAAGCATTATTTCTTTGTTGTTTTGCGGATCAGCGCCATCCTCTGAAAAGAGAGAGAGGGAGAAAAAGAACAGTGAAAATCAGGGAAATGGACCACCAGCAAGCTTCAGTGGAAGGTAGATTCTTTTGGGCCCAGAAAAATATTTCCACTCACCTGGCCACCATAGTATCCAAATACCTCCATCACATAACTAGTCCACTTAAGAGTCAAAATGAGGTATGGCTGCATTTCCGTATCAGTTTTTTAAAATTAAAAAATAGCAGCTGTTGGAGGGTCCTCAGTCTGAATTGTGACCACAGTGCAGGGAGGTTTGATTCATCCCTTTTCCTAATGAACACTGCTCTGCATATTCTAATTTTTATTACTCCTACAAGATGAAAAACATACCGTATTTTTCGCCCTATAAGACGCACTTTTTCCCCTCCAAAAATGAAGGGGAAATGTGGGTGCGTCCTATGGGGCGAATGCAGGCTTTCGCTGAAGCCTGGAGAGCGAGAGCGGTAGGTGCGCACCGACCCCTCTCGCTCTCCAGGCTTCGCGGACCTCTCCTCAAGCAGCGGGAACGCTCCCGCTGCTTGGGGAGAGTTGCCGGCATCCCGAAGCCTGCGCGCGCTGATCTCAGCGCGTCCAGGCTTCGCGGATCTCTCCCCAAGCAGCGGGAACGCTCCCGCTGCTTGGGGAGAGTTGCCGGCATCCCGAAGCTTGCACGCGCTGATCTCAGCGCGTCCAGGCTTCACGGATCTCTCCCCAAGCAGCGGGAACGTTCCCGCTGCTTGGGGAGAGTTGCCGGCATCCCGAAGCCTGCGCGCGCTGATCTCAGCGCGTCCAGGCTTCGCGGATCTCTCCACAAGCAGCGGGAACGTTCCCGCTGCTTGGGGAGAGTTGCCGGCACCCCGAAGCCTGCGCGCGCTGATCTCAGCGCGTCCACGCTTCGCGGATCTCTCCTCAAGCAGCGGGAGCCACCGCTGGGCTCCCACGGCTTGCAGAGAGCTGCCTGTTTGGGGGCTGGGGTCGGGGAAAGCTCGGGCTGCCCCAGCCCCGCGCCTGGGGGGGGGAAATAATTTTTTTCCCTTTATTTCCCCCCAAAAAAACTAGGTGCGTCTTATGGGACGGTGCGTCCTATAGGGCGAAAAATACGGTAGGTGTGCACTTTCCTTTGAGGACAAACAACAGCTTTGGTAGGGAGGGGATCCATCACAGCCAGGAACTGTGCAGGGAAAAGGTGAACCTGTACCTGACCATGCTGCAGTCCTGACTCAGATCAGGCCCCCTGCTAGTTTGTGTGTTTTGTTTTTAAGTTAAGAGATGGAAATGCATTTGACCCAAAGGCATGGCACGGGAGGAGTGATGTACTTAAGTATTTATACTGCACACACTCTCTCTCTCTCTCATACACACACACACACACACAGAAAGGGAATGCGGACATTAGAAAGTACAGTATAAACACCTGGTGTTTTCTCTCCCCTGGCTGCAACACCCTCCTTACCTGTTTGTGAGCTTCTGTAGTGCAGGCTTTTTTATATGGCCTGATTTCTTCAGAACCAAAACCTGGGATCCACATATTCCACTGCCGCTCTACATCAAAGAACAGGGCATGGGTGGAGGGGATGAGAAAAAGAGGTAGAGAAAACAAGAGTTAAGGAGAAATATTTATCAATTCAATCATGTAAGCAGAAATCACTGTCTGGTTTCTAAGAACTAGAACAAAGTGAGAAATGAAAAAATAATCCTGTTTTGGCAGGAGTTCTGTTTCTCTTTATTTTAGGAGTTTCTTTGCGTTAGGACAAATTTCAAGGGGACACTTCTGAATTGCATGTGACAGAAAGTCCCTTGTGTGCAGGGGTTCACTACAGGCTATTTTCTGCACACCCTAACACACAGAGGAAGACTGCAGTGGCCTGACTGGCCTGGTGAACTGTTATACATGAAAGGCTCACTACACGGGGGGAGTAGGCACATAGAGCCACCTATAGTAGCCTTCATGAAACAAACAACTCATGCACTGGCACTCACCAAGATGCAACTGGACATCTTTCACTTCCAAAGTGTTGGACTTGCGATGTCGTGCAAGCTGGCAGGCAGCTGTCACAACGCTTTCAATGAAGTCGTCCGCAATCTGCAGCAGCATCTGTCAAAAACAGTGAGGCACGTTAGTGATGGGTTTCAACATGAGATATAACAATGCGTGAAACGATATTTAACTTCTGAAGCTTCACATTCTTCCAACAAGTAATCACCATCCCCAGTGACTTTACATCAAGGAAAACCACTTTCTTTCCTAACTGAACCAGTGGCACTGTTCAACTAAGGATGAGCTCAGGCAAGTACCAAGGGGTCTGAGATTATTCAGGACTAGGGATTCATTCAGTTCATTCCCCCCCCCCCCGAAAGCCTACCTCCTCCACATCTTCATCCAGTTGTTCATTTGGATCCACCTCTCTGACAAGATCCTGTAGTTTCTTCTTAGTTAAGATCTGGGGCAGGGGAAAGAGATCACCAACATTAGTACAGTTCAACCAGGTCAATGGGCACCAAAAAGACAAAGGAGATGATGCCCATCTAATATTAACGGGGAGGGAATTCCAAAAGGCAGGTGGTACAACACTCAAGGCCCAATTCCTTCATTGTGTGCAATGGACCTTCTGGTAAGATGGTATCAGCAGGAGGGCCTCACCTGCAGAGCACAGACATGGACTGGGCATATAAGGAGTGAGGTTATCTTCAGGTATCCTGGCCCCAAGCTGAATAGGTCTATATACACCGGAACCAGCACCTTGAACTTAGCCTGGCAGCTAACTGGCAGCCTGTGCAATTATTTCAACAGCAGGGTAACATATTGTTGATGTCCTGCTTTAGTGAGCAGTCGAGTTGCCACATTTTACACTAGCTGCAGCTTCTGGACCAACCTCAAGTTTAGCCCCACATAGAGCACATGGTTCTGAACCTAAGACTCAAGCTTTTATTCATTTCAAGTCGCAAGACGTAACAGGGAGATTTTGGCAACTCTTGGGCATGCTCAGAAGAAGCCAACCAATGTTATTTTTCAACCTCACCTTACCCCACTCACTTTCCCAGTATTGCAAGTGCCATTACCTGGTTGCTTTCAGGACTGAGGCGCCCGCCACTGCTAGGTGTCCCTGGCATCTTCGCCACAGTGGTATTGTTTGCCATGGAGCTATGTGGAGGGGTGCTGGCTGGCTCTGGCTTGATTGAGGAGAAGTTAGATAAATTGATCAAGGTAGATGGGCCAAACTGGTTCATAATCTGCTGAGCTTTAGCCTTCAGATCATAGAGTTTGTCCAGATCTTGCTTCTTCTTGGGATTGTGTGGGCCCAAACCAATTAGCTGAAGAAGATACAAATTCCAGGGTTAAAATGAGGAAGAGAAGATGGAGGCGATTTAACAAATTACCTATTTTAGAACAATTCCCAGCAGACTGGAACTCAGATATGCAAAGCCTTTGGAAGAACAAGTTTTCTGCAGCCGCTGGAAAAGCACCTTAACTATGTCACCATCAGTGCTTTTTTTCTGGGGGTACACATACCCCTAAACATTTTGTGAATCGAAGTTTGGCCTAATTGAGGAGAAGTATTTCAATCTGAGTAGGAAAATGAGAGTACCCCTAAACATTTTTAAAGAAAAAAAGCACTGGTCACCATTATGCCACCTCATGGGAAGCTTTCAAGGCCTGCGTTCTGTGAGAGCTTTAATGCAAACCAAGTATCAGATCACAATATGGAAATCTGAGCACAAACTGTGTTTGTGGGTGTCAGAAGCGCTTCCCCAGACACTTGGATCTGACAGCCATGGTAGTTCTTGGACAACTTTTGATTATGCATAAGAATCCTCCACACCCATCGTTTTGATAGTTCTAAGACAAAAGTGCTAAAGGGAAAACTGCTCCTCTTATAGCCAGCAATAGATGAAAGCCCGTAATCTAACTAAAGGATGCTTGTTTGGAGGTTGTAGCAGCGGAGCGCAGCTATCGTACACTCTTGACTGAAGAACGGTACACTCTTTCTGTCTGGGATGGTCGTCCTCTTCCACTTAGCGCGCAGCTTCGGGAGGGACGCACATGGAGTGGGGAGGGAGGAAGGGGACACCCACCTAGCCAGCCAGCCAGATCAGCCAAATCAACTCTGGCAATCAATGGGGTGACAGATGTCGCAGCCAGATCGCCCTCACAAACCTGATCTTTAGCTTCCTAGAGCTTGACATTTCCCTCAAATAATACAGATTGGGATGTGTTAATGTGTTATGTTTATACTTCTGTTACGGACTACATTATGGAAATGGACCATGTTTATCAATCCACAGTTCCACCTATTAACCTCCAATATCCATTTTCTTAAACCCACCAGCGGCAAAGATACCTCAGGGCTACAGTTCAGTGGCAGCATTTCTCTGGGAATGTTTCTTCTCTTTGGTTCTCTCCAAAAAAAAAAAAGAAAAAAGACAAAGGGCTTCGTCCAGGATAAATTAGACGTACTGTACTTATTTAAGCCATGACTACTTTATCCCATTGATTCCACTTGGAACTAACTTTAGCTAACCTAGCCTGAATTCCAAGCAAAATGTGTTTTCTGATCGTTCCAAAACATTCAAGATGCAACATTGAATTTCAAGGAGTCTCTTTTCAGAATCTTTCAACATCCAGTCTATAATGCTATTGGCTTGTGTGTTCGGTTCAGAACACTCAGCAGCAGCTTGTTACCAATCAACACAGCTGCAGAAAATATTTTAAAGAGGTAAACATTACCAGCTTCTCAAGAATCAGAAATGGCATTTTCTTGAACCTTAATATACAGGTGATTAGTATGCAATTTTACCACATGCAGTTATTTTAATTCATACGCATTTTGCTTAAAATTGTAATCCAACAATGACGCCAACGTCCCATCAAAACACAAACCATGCTGAACATGGACTACCCAAGATGCAAGGAAGTCAATATGAAGGAAGCGGAAACCACGCTTCATTATTATTTTAAAGAGCAAGTTCTCTGTTAGTATTAATCCACACAATAATTATTAAGAAGGCTGCAATTGAAATGCTTCATTCTACCTTATAACCATGTATTCAAAATAATAAAGTTTGAAAGGCAATGTAAACATAAGTTGTTGGGGGTTTTTTTTAGCTTCACCCAGAACAAATCCTTAACCTTGTGCTACAAATGGTTTGCCGATAAAAATAGCCTGCCCAGAGGGAGGAAAAGGATATATGCCTGGGAAAGGCAAGGCTCAGTGCCAGATGAACTTCAGGGGCTCATAGCCTGTAAAGTTAACCACTAGCAGATTCACACCTTTATAGATTAGTAACTGCAACAGCCAGGGCTTTGTTTGTATGTTGACAGGCCCATGAAGCCATGACCACTCATTCCACTTTTGTTTATGCTTGTTACTCTGTCATAGAAAATGGCACTGTTGTTGAGGTTGCTGAATTACAACTCCCATCAGCCCAGCAAGCACGGCTCCACACATTTCTGCACACGTGGTAGATATACTTAGCAGTTGTTTCCTCTTCAAGCAGCTGGCAGATGCATATAAAGGCCCTTCAAAGTATGGGAGAATTCAACTTTTAAACTGAAGGAAGTTCTCCTATCATCTCAGCAACGGATGCAACCTTTGCTTTCTATCCTTACTTTCAAGACTCCCAGCTCTTGCTCTCTCCTATTGTAGCCAGTCTTTCTACATTCCTTCCTGTTCTTTTCATTCTGCTGCCTCTTCTCGACAAATCCATTATGCTCTTTTTTGATATCTGGCACTGTGGGAAAATGATTGCTTGTACATAAGAGCATGAGCAGAGTTCTTATTATTGAAGAGTGATTTTACAGCACGAGATATTGCTAAGAGCATGATGAGCACGTGAACACCTCATGCTAGACTAATGATTGGCTCACGTAGCATAACACTCTCTTTGTCTGTGGGCAAAAGCAAGGTTACATTCCTTTGATTTGTTACTTTTGAGTACCAGGCAGAGCAAGCGCAGTGCTGGAGGAGAGAGGATGATTTATTTCTTACTGCACACAATAAACATTGCGGCTGAAGCCAAAGTTTTTTCTTCAAGTCATCTTGGTGTGAGACTGATTTCTTACTGATGTCGAGCTGGATTCTCGACATGGCACAGCATTGCTTCACTTCTTGAATCTCCTTCTGCAACGGTGGGGAACCTTTTCCAGCCCGAGATCCATTCCAGCCTGGTTTTGGCACTGAAATGGACTTGGTCGCACTGATTGATTACCTCTATCAGGAGAGAGACAGGGGAAACGTGACCCTGTTGGTTCTCCTTGACCTTTCAGCAGCTTCTGGCACCGATGAGAATGGTGTTCTTTTGGAATGATTGGGGGTTGGGGGTTGGAGGTACTATGTCACACTAGTTTAGTTCCTACCTACAGGGGAGCTACCAAAAAAACAGTAGTAGGATATCGTTGTTTGGCACCTTTTGAACTATGTGGTCCCACAAGGGTCTAGTCTATCTCCTATGCTCTTTAATATCTATTTGAAACCACTGGGAGTGGTCATCTAGGGATTTGGAGTATGGTGCCATCAGCTGACGGCATGCAGCTCTATCTCTGCACTCCACTGGAATCAGGATAGACTGTGAAGATGTTGGGCAGCTGTCTGGAAGCAGTGGTCGAATGGATTGAGGTCAATAAATATCAATGCTGAATCCTGGTAAGAAAGAAGGGCTGTGGTTGGGTGGTTCCTGTGTCTGGGAATTAGCTATCTAACCTGTTCTGGAAGAAGTTGCATTCCCATTGAAGGATCAGGTTTAGTGGTCTGGGAGTCCTCCTGGAGTCCAACTTGTCACTGGACTACGAGTGGCTTTTGGGGCCAAGAGTGCTTATGCCCAGCTCTGGCTGGTTTGCCAGCTGCAGCTATTCCTGGACCAGGATAGCCTGGCCTCTGTTGCCCATGCTCTAGGGACCTCCCGCTTGTATTGTAATGTACTCTGTGTGAGGCTTTTCTTGAAGACAGTCTGTAGGTTCCAACTAGTGATCATCACAAAACTAACTAAAGATGCATAACATTCCTCTGGGTAGGGGCCACCTGTAAAATGTCCCACATTCCCATGCATCTCTATCGAGAGGAGTAACGCTGGTAGGAATAAAGTGCAAGTCAACAGGGAGATTGATTACTTCTTTATCAGGGAGCGATACAGCAATGATGCTGGAGAGAGATTCCAGCACTCAGCTCTACTAATTTTTGTCATCTTCTGGGAGACCATATTCACTAATAACCAAGCACACAAGACAGGATCATTTCCTACAAAGCATTTTCAAATCTGAGGGGGAAAGGACAATACACTCTTGCACATTTCAGTTCTGGCACACAAGCAAAACTGAAAAGCCACAAGCCCACCTGCAGCTTCTCACCATGATGCCAGCATGCCATGTCCTGGTGAGTTCAAGCCAACTTACTTACAGCTATCTGAGTGTCTAGATCTTTAATTACATCAGAAACTGCTGTGGGACCATTGAATGGAGAGGCCATTTCCCCAAAAAAGCTCCTGCAAGTAAACAGTAAGGGTTAACCTATACAGCCATTCTTCCCCTGATGCAAATGCTTATACAATTCCCCCAGATATCACATCTCTGTCTCTTTCTGCTGGTTAAAATGGATCTGTGTAGGCAATCTAACATATATATATAAATAGGAGGTTGTCATTGCATAGACTTTCCTCAATAGAACATCCTCTCCACCCAGGCCTTACATGGTACAGGTGCATTAATCTGCAATGGCTGGATGTATCACAGTACTGGTGCAAAAGCTCAGTGACCAATACACTTGTTTATAATTAAGCATAGTAGTTAGGATTGTTGGCTGTGAAATGGAAAAATCACATCAGTTACAGACTTTTTAGGTGGTAAACCACTATTCTCTCAGCTTTACCTTCCCCAATTTCAAATCTGATATGCTGGCCTTCTTTACAAAACCTCAGAAAAAAATAGTGAAATCTTGTAGATGAAGCGCTTGGACGATGGCATTTATTTTCTTTAAGTGATTACAAAATGTAAGGGAACACAGGCTAATAAGATGCTGGGGAAAGATGAACTTTATGTCCCAAAGTGAGGATTAGGATACTGAGAGAGGGAAAGTATGGATGCAGTGCTTAAGAAATTAAATTTGCATTGTAAAATGTTTGAGAACCTAATAGAGAAAAAAAAAGAAGGGGGAGAGAAGAAAGTTATGCTGTTAAATGAAACAAACAAATGAAATTATTCAAAATGCTATAAGCATTACTACTGCTATTACAATACAGTAAAGGAAGAATAACGGAACAGAGCTGGGCAACCTGTGGCCTTCTAGATGTTATTAGACTCCAACTACCATCAGAAAGGCCAGCAGCATTTCAAGGGCAATAGGTTCCCCAGTCCTGATAAAGAATAAGAGCAGGTGTGTTCTCCAGAAAACTGCAAGACAAGAGCATAGCCATGGTGGTGGGGAGGGGGAGAAGCAAGAAATATGTTGCTTTTTAAAGGACACTGCAAATTCTATGGCAGTGGTGGGCAGAAAATACTGTAGATTACAATCTACTGGTAGTTCTCTAGAGTCATTTGATGTAGATCAGCAAGGATTTCTCTGACACACAGTTACTTAACAATGACAACAAAAATAATTCCTCCTGTAAATCATACTTCTGAAATGAATAATGGAGGGGGAGAGGATCCAGAGAAGATTTTTGGAGCGACCATGAGCTCATGTCTGTTTTGGTACTAAAAAAAAATTATAAGGCTATATCTTTTGCACTTTGATCTGGTTGCTGGATCTTAGGGTACCAGTGTAAAACAAATTAGATTCCACAAGCCTAAAGTCTGCCCACTCCTTTCTACAGCATTGTTTTCCAATCTTATGTTTGTGCTTTAAAATTCAATTGTAATCAGCCACCTGGGAGCACACACTCCAACAGTCTCTATGTTGTGGAACTTGCATAATTTAAGCTTTTGGCAGAATAAATCCCTACTGATTTATTTTAGTCTATGTTGTTAGGAGTTTTCATTCTTCATGGTTAAACTCTCTTACCCTGGTTTTGGGGTGGGTGGGAAGAAGCAGCATCTTGTTTCCGATGCCACACGAACGTAAACAGGGACAGAAAGTAACTGGGCTGCACCACACCGACACCCCCAAAGCCTCTTCCCCGCCTCCAATCCGGAGGTCTCCTAAACTGCAGCCGTGCCTCACTTTAAGCAGGGCTCCCGCCACTGCCAATTGCCTGCCTCAACTTCCCATCACTCGGGAAGACATTTCTGTTTCTCCGGAGGCTTATTAAAAAGAAAGAAGCATGAAATCTGATGCCACTTGTTCTTTCTCTTCTTGGCTAGTGTCATTTGATACCAGCCACCATTGCTTTGAAGACATCGATTTGTTGCTGCATCTTATTATATTATCGTGCATAATCTCGCCCTCAGCGCGTGTATATATACTGTAAATATGAATGTGGCGAGCGCTCACGTTTTGCCGGCCACCTTAAAATGTCCTGAGTAAAATCAGACGGACTAAATAAGCGCGTGTGTGTATGTGTGTGTGTGTGTACACACAAACATACACAACGAGGAAAGTGTTTTAAAACGCACGATGAAGTAAAGTAGACCCTGTCAAGCGTCGGGAGGCCTGTCGTCAGGGGAAAGGAAAAGGGAGGAATCGGGACGCGGATAACGTATTTTGGCCGCTTCGCGCGCCCCGGAGGCAGCCCCTCCCCCGGAGGCCCCTCGGAGTCCAGAGCTCTGCCTTACTTTCAGCGGGGAGCCGCCGCGGCTCGAACCGGGGCTCCCGCTCCGCTCACCGGCGCTTCGGCCGCCTACCCGGCCATCTCCCCCCTGCGAGCCGCTCGACGATTCCGACCGATTGCCGCCTTTCCTCCCTCACTGGGACGCCGCGACACAGCACTTCCGGGGTCACGACCCCACGAGCCTCTCCAGGAAAGACGCTTGGCCCACACAGCGTCAGCCAATCGGCAAGCGCCTCCGTCGTCCCTTTTTAAGGTTGGGCCGCTTGGTCTCGTCTGCACATGCGCCGAAGCTCCTCACGATCCGAGACTCCCTCGCCCCTGCTCGCTGTCAAATCGTCTCTCTGGTTCAGCACCGTAGTGCGCAGGCGCACTTCGGCTGGGAACCTTACGGAGGGGAAGGGTGGGAAAAAGAAACGCGTTTATATGTAGGTGTTTTAATAGGCGGCCGCGGCACCTTCTTGGTTCCCGATCCGAGAGCGCGTGGCGGTGCTGCGCTTTCTTTCTTGTGATTGGATGGAAGCAGAAGCGCGCGGGCTTTTGCACCAGTGTCAGGTTGGCCGTGGCTAAGGTGAAGTGTGAGTGTCATTCGTGCAAAAGGATCGTCTTGAGCAAGTGTGATGGGGAAACGCAAGTTCGAATCCCAATTCTGCCTAGCTTACTTCACAGGGTTGTCGTGTAGATTTTTTATTTTTAAGGCACAGAAGAAATAACTGTATAAGCAACCCTGTGTGCTTTGAAAAGAGGATGGCAAAGGTGTAATAATAATAATAATAATAATAATAATAATAATAATATATTATTTATACCCCAGCCACTCTGGGCTGCTTCCAACAGAATATTAGAATACAGTAATGCATCAAACATTAAAAGCTTCCCTAAACAGGGCTGCCTTCAGATGTCTTCTAAAAGTCTTCTAAAAGTCTGGTAGTTCTTCTCTTTGACAGGAGGCCTTTCCACAGGGTGGGCGCCACTACCAAGAAGGCCCTCTGCCTGGTTCCCTGTAACCTCACTACTTGCAATGAGGGAACCGCCAGAAGGCCCTGGCGCTGGACCTGTGTCCGGGTAGAACGATGGGGGTGGAGACGCTCCTTCAGGTATATTGGACCGAGGCTGTTTAGGGCTTTAAAGGTCAGCACCAACACTTTGAATTGTACTTGGAAACGTACTGGGAGCCAATGTAGGTCTTTCAATGTCTTTCAAAAATAGAGTACAATGAATCTGGAAAGCAATTGCAGTGGAGCTCAGGGGTTTGCTATGGTTCTTGCGAGGGTCCGGATTTTAGCCTGCCTTAGCAGTGGCATCCATGGTAATAGCAGCCTCTCGCCCAGCCGACCGACAACCGTCTGTGCACCCGCTGTATGCATCCCAACTCAGGCAAACCTCCGCTGGCTTGTAGATCTCTCTTTGCAGCTTTGCAAGAATTAACGTCGCGATCCTAGCAGACGCACTTACTTGGGAGTAAGCCCCATTGCCACATAGTTTGCAGCTACTCCCCCGAGCAAACATGCGAGCACCCGCATTGCAAAAGTGCTGCGATTTCCCTTTGCACCGGTAGGGGTAAGATTTCTCACTCCCTCTCAATAGCTCTTAAGAGCGAATCTTGTTTGCGGCCGCTGAAAAGCAGGGTTCGGAAAGGTACCCAGAATGCACTGCCATTATTTGCATATGTATTGAAACGTGGGTATCGATAACTTTCTACAGAAATACCGCTGGATATCGAGCGGAAGAGGCGGGTGGGGATCAAAGGGAACCTGAAGCCGCTGTGGCATTATGCCCTTCCCAAATATTACAGCGGTGCAATATTATTCGCTGTGACCACAAGAGGCGTCGCGGGCAGCTGGGCATGGTGTGCGCCTAAAGTCTTGTTAAAAAGGGCTTCTGCTGTGAGTGGCACATGGGGAGGGGCGGCTGTGGCTTTGCCTCTTTCTGTGCGGAATCGCTATCAAGAGATTTCGGAAGCATAATTTTTGTGCTCGGGGCAGCTGGTAATCGCTTGTTCTGGCTCCCCAACTTAATGCGGTTGAAATGAAAGAAGAGTGAAAATTACAGTGAGCTTAGGGTTTTTCCAAGAGACGCACAGTGTGCCGTTTGCTGATAATGAACTGCTTGGAAGCAGCCAGTAAATTTTGGCAACTCTATTAAAGACACAGGAGCCTGGTTAAGTGGAGGGTGGGTCCAGTTTGTAACAGTCCCCTCCCATAATAAATTATGTCACTCAACATGTCGCTTTCAGGCCAAGGGAGCTGGTGTTCAGTGGCGTAGCGTGGGGGGTGCAGGGGGGGCCCGGCCACACCGGCCGCAAAATCTGGGGGTTAGGGTTAGGGGACGCAAATCCACGGGTTAGGGGGCGCAAATTACTTGCCTTGCCCCGGGTGCTGACAACCTACGCTACGCCACTGCTGGTGTTTGTCCGCAGGCAGCTTTCTGGGTCAGGTGGCCAGCATGACTAAACCGCTTCTGGCACAACAGAACACCATGACAGAAGCCAGAGCACATGGAAATGCCATTTACCTTCCCACTGCAGCAGTACCTATTTGTCTACTTGCACTGTTATGCTTTTGAACTGCTAGGTTGGCAGGAGCTGGGACCAAGCAACGGGAGCTCACCCCATCGCAGGGATTCGAACCGCCGACCTTTCCATCGGCAAGCCCAAGAAGCTCAGTAGTTTAGACCACAGCGCCACCTGCGTCCCTTGTCAAACACTTGCTATTCCACCACACTGGCTCATGTCTTGGCCCTTGACCAACAGTGATAGTGGAGGGCAGAGTTTCCCAGTCCCTGAAAGGCATGCTCTCCAGTTTGCATCTCAAACTAAGAGCATAGGCGCCGACTCCATGGGGCCTGAGGGGGCCTGAGCCCCCTCAAAAATTCGTTTGGGGGGCTCTGCCCCCCCCAATAATTTAAGAAAATTATTAGGCACCTTGCCAAAAACCGCGCAGGGGACTCTGGCGCGTGCCTCCCAAAGTGACCGGGAGCTCCTGAGAAGGGGCGGGCAGGTCGGTCAGTCAGAGGAAGACCCCCAGCGGCGGGACTTTAGAAAGGAATGGAGCCGCGGGGCCGAGGAACGGCGTATTCGTCGCCGGCGAGGGACCGGGGTGAGGGGAGAATGGAGGAGACGGGAGTTCCCGCCGCCGGAGCAGGGCTTTTTTTCTGGGTTCGGCTAAGGTGACGTTGGTAGGAGGGGGTGGCCGCCTCCCGGCGCGAAGCCTGGGGAGGGCAGGCCGGTTCTTGCATGCAAAAGCACCACTGCCATCCTGCCGCCAGTATGGACCCCGGTATGGGCCCCCCCAATATTTTTTATAAGTCGGCGCCCCTGACTAAGAGGTTTGTCTGCTGTTGCCTTGTGTGGTGAGTCACGAGAGTTACAGGCCCAGTAGTGAGAGTATCTTTTTTGTGGCTGCTCTCTATACGGTGGACTTGTTTTGTGGCCCCCTTGCCAAAAGCCTAGGCCCTTCGGTTCTTAACGAAGAGAATCCTTGTTTCGCCATCGTTTTTTGTCAGCGTTATATGCCTGTTTTGGCCCATGGGTACCATGATATCACAGCTCATGTCAATGGGTATTTTGATGTATGAACATCAGAAGAGCTGGCTGGAGCAGGCCAGTGGTCAAGTTTCCTGTGCTGACAGTGGCTGACCAAATGCTTGTGGGAACCCTGTTCGCAGGACCCAAGCACAAGAACATTCTCCCCCACCAGAGTTTCCAGCAACTACTATCCTGAATGTCCTGCTGTCTTGAACCCTGGCATACCTTGATGTAAGTCTTGCTGGTGTACACAGTCACAAGGGCCATGTTAGAGAGTAAGGGTAAAGGGACCCCTGACCATTAGGTCTAGACGTGACTGACTCTGGGGTTGCGGCGCTCATCTCGCTTTACTGGCCGAGGGAGCCGGCGTACAGCTTCTGGGTCGTGTGGCCAGCATCACTAAGCCGCTTCTGGCGAACCAGAGCAGCGCACGGAAACACCGTTTACCTTCCCGCCAGAGCGATACCTATTTATCTACTTGCACTTTGACGTGCTTTCGAACTGCTAGGTCGGCAGGAGCAGGGACCGAGCAACGGGAGCTCACCCCGTCAAGGGGATTCAAACTGCCAAACTTCTGATCAGCAAGTTCTAGTCAGTCCTAAAGGTAAAAAAACAACAGTCCAGTACCCCAAGCAAACAGTAAGGCCAAGTTCCGCACCTCTGCAGCAGACCCAGAGTCAGAAAAAGTCCCTAAGTCACAGTCCAGTGGCGTTTGTGAAGCAGCCAAGCTGTGGTCCATCCACATCGAAAGCTGAGCAGAGTCTCTGCCTTGCTTCCCTTTCTCCTTACCATCTTGATGGACACATCTGGGTTTGCTCCACTTGATGAGGCAGATGAGATCCTCACCTGCTCTGAGCCTAATCCAACCGAGTGACCACAGACCTCCCAGAACTAACAAATCCTGTAATCTTCATCTGATCAACTAGTAAATTTGGCCTGTTCTGTTCCCTGTCTCAGTCTCCTGGAGCGCACTGTTCCCACTGTTCCCAAAGCCTCAGAGCCTGCTGTGTCTGTGGAGATGGGAGGGGGCACCTCTGATTTCTGGCAATGTGTCCCCCTCCCCTGACTCCCGTGACCTGTCAGCTGCCCCCTCGCTGTCCTCTGATGTCCCGCAAGTACCTCCTAAGCCCCCAACCACCCCTTCCCCATCTTCAGCTTGCCCTGGGGTGTTCCAGTCGTGGCTACACCCGTTCGCCCAGATTCCCCTCCCCTTCCTCGGTGTCCTACCATTTCATGACAACTGCCTCCCAGCTCATGGAATTAGTCGCCACTGATAGCTAGCAAACATTTTCTTGATGTATTAATGTTTTTGACCCTCCGTGAAGTGGGGAAGGATATATCAGTGAGCAGCAAATGAATAGTTAAAGCAAGTAAAACAAAACATCTGGCGGATTTGTGGCGACTGTTGTTGGGAAGACGAAGAGAGCAAAGGATTTTGATTTGGTTTACGAAATGCCTTCAAGTTTTTAATAAGGGAATGTGATGGAGGATCAGGGAGCTACGGTGGCTCTGTTCTTCCTCCTAGGAACCCCATGCCACAACATGTATATATATTATATATCTGTTATTCACAAAAAAGTAATTGCAACCGCAGAGCAGTGATAATAAATGTTACCATATGAATGCAATTTTCCAACCCTCTGCCTAAATACATGTCTGGTTCCTTCAAGTCCTAATGAAGATAAGCCAGAGGCATTTGCTAAATTAAAGTAAGAGGGAACCCCAGTCAAGCCCCCTGGAACTGAAAGCTTGCCCAGGCTCCATAGGAGTTGAGCATGGAAAAAACCGAATTAATTTTCCTTTGCTGGTGGGAGGAAGAGTGCTATGTTTTTCCTACAAGAAGGACCACAGTTCAGGGGTGAAGCAAGCCCTTTGCACGTAGAAGGTCCCAGAACGTCAGTCAATTTTTTAAAAAAGGATCAGGTGTCAAGCATTAGGAAAGATCTCTGCTTCAGAGCTGCTGCCGGTCAGTGTAGACAATATTGGGCTAGATGGACAGAGAGCCTGATTAAGGCTTTCCTACGCCCTTGACCTGAAGATGCTCTGCAAAAATCCACCTCTTTCCTAGCAGCCTGGGCACCAGAAGATCCTTTCTGCGCTGCTCACAAGGGCTCGTGATAGACGTGTGTGAGCGGGGAGTCCGTGAGCTGGAAGCAGCGGCTCTGCGGAGAGGTAGCTGGCTGCGCCGGAGGGCGTTCGTCTCTCGGGCTCGGAGTCCGGTCGCCGTGAGGCTCTGTGTAGATGGTGCCGGTTTGGGCAGGTCCCTCCCGCAAGCCAGCCTCGCCCCCTTTGCCCTCTGGCTTCTCTGCCAGCCGTTGAGCAGGCGAGTCGTATTGCGCCAGGGCCTCTGGGCAGACGGGCGAGACCAGGGGTCCTGCCTGGCTTTGGGGAGAGGAGATGACTTTGATGACGCAGACGTTCTTCCTGAACGCGCCTCCTTCCGGCTCCGCAGGAGGAGACTGATCTAAGAAGGGGGTGGCATACTCTGGCTCGGGAGGCAAGGGCTCTGCGTACTCGTGGTGTTTTCCTGGCACATCGTAG
Source organism: Podarcis liolepis (assembly GCF_965112155.1). NCBI lineage: Eukaryota > Metazoa > Chordata > Lepidosauria > Squamata > Lacertidae > Podarcis > Podarcis liolepis. The sequence continues at coordinate 69,271,024 of NC_139561.1, read as the reverse complement.
TGATTCACCACCAGGGGGAGCGTGTAGCCTTCGTCCAGCGCCGGCTTGAATGTGGACGGGATGGACTGGGTACTGGGGCTGACTTGGACCACATCTGGCTCGGCGTATTCTGTAAAGGGGGAAAACAGAAATCCTGGTGAAATTATGGATTCAGCCCTCTGAGACACATCACCTAAAATCAGCCTATGTATGTACATAAGTACATACAAGTGATAGATTGGTTCTCGAACAGCTTGGCTCCTGAAGAAATCGGCACCCAAACGCCGCAAAGCCAGAAGGAAGTGTTCCGGTTTGCGAACATTTCTTGGAAGCCAAACGTCCGACGTGGCTTCCGTTTGAGTGCAGGAAGCTCCTGCAGCCAATCGGAAGCTGCGCCTTGGTTTTTGAACGGTTTTGGGAGTTGAATGGACTCCCGGAACAGGTTAAGTTCAAGAACCAAGGTACCACTGTATTCATTCATTCATTCATTCATTTACAAATAATTGTATGCCACTAATTTATTCTATATATCAGAATAGATCACCACAATTGCACATAAAATCCATGCAATCAAAGCCATATTAAAGAAGTTGATTTTTTTATTTTTTAAAAAATCATGTCACTGTTGTGGAAAGATGTATTTTGAATTGCCTGTATCACCCTGACGGAATAAAAAGAGTTTTTCAACAGGCATATTTAAAAGTTGAATCGGAAAATGCCTGCTGAACTTCCATTGGCAGAGTATTCCACAATACTCCCACACTAGAAACCTTATTTGTGTTTGACGTAATACCATCTCAGGATGTCTGCATTCTTGTATTGGTGAACAAAGCCCTATGCGGCTCGGAACCTGAAGGACTGTCTCAGCCCTTATAGTCCCAGTCGATCACTGTGCTCTGCAGCTGAGGGCCTTGTGAAGCTACCATCTTATCATGATGTCCCTTGCACCCAATGTAGGAATTGGGCCTTTAGCGTTGCGGCACCAGCCCATTGGAATGCTCTCCCCTCCCTTTGAATATTAGACAGGTCCCACCTCTGTTGTCTTTTCCCACCTACTGAAGACCTTCCTGTGTCGACAAGCTGCCTAAATGGAGAGCTTCATCCTTTGCATCTGTATCATCCCCCCACCCCCAAACATGGATTCTGCCAGGACATATTTCCTTGGTCTTACTCCTGCAAGCACTGCTGACATCCTGCACTCACCCCTGAGAAATGTGCGGCAACAGGCCTTGTTCCAAGTGGCTTTGTATAGCAGGCACAAAGGGTTGGGCCATGGCAGGGCGCAAAGTGGAGATTCCCCCGAATTCCTCCCGCCTCCCTGCTTCCTTCCTTCCTGTGGGCCTGACCCCTTTGCACGAATGGCACTGCCACCAGCTGCTCCAGAATGCAGATGTTTGCTGATGGCCTCATGCCCAGTTCTCTTCTCTCCCCCCCCCATGCGTGCTAAGCATCATGGATGGAAATCGGGAGTCAATGGGCTGAGTGTTTGGTCCCATCTGTGTGGGGTGAATGGAGCGAATATGCTGAGCACGAGCTGGTAATAAGAGCTGTCCAAATTTGCTGGAGTTGTTTCTGCACAATGAGTTGCATTGGCTCGAAACTAATTTATGGGCACCCGAACCCGGTTCCTTAGAATTAACCCTGTGTTTTCTCCACCACAAAAGAACAAGACGGCCATTCAGAAAAGGCATTCTTTTCCCTCCCTGCATCCCCAGTGTTTTGGGGGGAATGAAGGGCAGGGGAAGAAAAACAGGTGTCTGTAAGTTGTATTTGGGATGGTTTGCTTGTAAATATTGTTATGCTCTCCCTACTTCTCCTTCCAGGAAGTGATTCCTAGGTGGGTAGTACTTACCTGGGTCTGTGGAAGCTTACAGCATTTCATAATGATTCACAGATATACAGATTGAATAGTGCTTGCACGTGGCCCCTGGAAGGCTATCCAGAAGGGAATGTGGCCCTTGGGCATAAAAAGGTTCCCCAGCCCTTGCTATGGGCAACAGTGGACCTTTCTCAAACCCAGAACAGACGCCACCTACCTGGAGACTGAGCTCTGCTGAGATCTACTGGTGTTCCAGACCTAGGAAACGAGGTGATTTCCGAGGTGGACAACTGCAGGCTCCCTCTGGGACACACCTGGCTGGCTTCTGATGTCGGGAAACCTAAAAGGGAATCCTGAGGTCAGCAGGAGTAACAAATGAACAGCTTGAAGCCACTTTGCATGCCGCAATCAAACAGTCCATTTTTCATTTTGGATAAAACTACAGTAAATGGGCAGACAGCTCACCACCACCAGAAACACACAGATCCTGAATTGGGGCTTGGACTAGAGCAGGCATGGCCAAACTTGGCCCTCCAGATGTTTTGGGACTACAACTCCCATCATCCCTAGCTAACAGGACCAGTGGCCAGGGATGATGGGAATTATAGTCCCCAAAGAGCTGGAGGGCCAAGTTTGGCCATGCCTGGACTAGAAGATCTCTAAGGTCCCTCCCAGCTCTGTGATAAGAAATAAAGGAATGTTCCTTTCCAGATACAATTGAAGCAATTTTTTATAATAATGAGCAGGCCGCAAAAGGAAATTACATTCAGTTTTGGAAGTTAGCGAACAGAAGCTGATGGGAGGCTGTTATTTGTCTGAATGGGGGTAGGCAACATACATGCCCTGTAGATGTTGCTGGACTCCAACTCCCACTGGCGCCGACCCACATGTCCTATGGTCAGGGATGATGGGAGTTGTAGTCCAGCAACAACTGCAAGGCACCACTTCGGCTAACTCTGGTTGAGGAAATGCACGTACAAGCCAGCCTTTAGAATTTCACTCCTTGAGTGAAAATACACAGTGAAAAAGTAAAACCTCTCATTCTCCTCCAAAACTCAACAACAGAACAATTTAAAAGATGGAAAATGTCCTCATCCATTCAGCAGACCAGGCGGGAGCATAATAGCTATGAAAACCAGCAATTCAAAGAGCTGGAATGCCTTGTATTACCTGGAGCAAAAATACAAATTGGTGAGTGTTGGGCAGGTTTCTGTGGGGAGGGCATTCTAGATGCAAGGTGCCATGACTAAGATATTGGAATGATTTGTGGGTCAGCTCTAAAAAAAATTTTTTTTTGGGGGGGGGGAGAGCTATTTCAAAACAGGTGTGCAGAAACACAAAATAATCTGTCTCCCTGCACCATAGACACTTGTACTGGAAAAGCAGGGCAATCTGCTCACCAGTTCCCAAACGTGACTACCTGTGCTAGTTCTGTACAGTGGTGCCCCGCAAGACGAATGCCTCGCAAGACGGAAAACCTGCTAGACGAAAGGGTTTTCCGTTTTTCAATGCGCTTCGCAGGACGAATTTCCCTATGGGCTTGCTTCGCAAGACGAAAATGTCTTGCGAGTCTTGAGATTTTTTTTCGCTCCCCCCCCCTTTTTCTAAGCCGCTAAGCCTTTAATAGCCGCTAAACCGCTAATAGTGCTAATCCGCTAATAGGGTTGCTTCCCAAGATGAAAAAACCGCTAGACGAAGATACTTGCGGAACGGATTAATTTCGTCTTGCGAGGCACCACTGTATGCTGTTAGGCGTTTTACCTTTTATGAGGTTGCAATCCTGATCTGCTGGTGTCTTTCTGCTGGGGAGAGAGAGGGAGAAAACTTATCAAGCAGGTTCAGCCAGATTTTCCACCCCGACTCCAAGGTTCTGGATTTCCAGGAACACTCCCAATTCATGTACCTGCTCCTTCGGAGCAATTCAGGGCAGGCAACTGGAGCCAAGAACCACACATTCACAAAGCCTCTGTCTTCTCAGGATTCAGTCTGAGCTTAAAAACCCTCTCAAGGCTGCTACAGACCTCTCAAACCTAGAGATCTCTCCCATCAGCATGGCCAGTACTTGGGGATGATGGGAATTGTAGTGCATCAGGAGGTTTCTGGAGGGAGTCAATTTGTGTGAAGTGAGAGGGCGACAGCTGCCTATCCCTAGTGCAACATGATCTCAGAAGGCGCAATCTATTTGCAGACTCTTTGCGGTGACTGGATGGGAGATTTCTTGTATGCATGTGTTCAACTTGTGTTTGTGGCTGTATGCGTATCGTACTGTTGAAGCAAACAGCTTTCCCCCCAAGGAATCCTGAGAACCATAGTTTATCTCTCACAGAGCCACAATCCACAGCACCCTTAATTAATGATGATGTTGATGATAATAATAATAATATTAATAATTTTTTTATTTATACCCCGCCCATCTGGCTGGGCTTCCCCAGCCACTCTGGGCGGCTTCCAACAAAATATTAAAATACAGTGGTCTGTTAAACATTAAAAGCTTCCCTAAACAGGGTTGCCTTCAGATGTCTTCTAAAAGTCTGGTAGTTGTTTTCTCTCTGTGAGAGGGCGTTCCGCAGGGCAGGTGCCACTATTGAGAAGGCCCTCAGCGCTGGATCTCAGTGTCCGGGCTGAACGATGGGGGTGGAGACGCTCCTTCAGGTATACTGGACCGAGGCCATTTAGGGCTTTAAAGGTCAGCACCAACACTTTGAATTGTGCTCGGAAATGTATTGGGAGCCAATGTAGATCTTTCAAGACCAGTGTTATGTGGTCTCGGCAGCCGCTCCCAGTCACCAGTCTAGCTGCCGCATTCTGGATTAGTTGTAGTTTCCGGGTCACCTTCAAAGGTAGCTCCGCATAGAGCACATTGCAGTAATCCAGGTGATTACAGTTCCCAGGCTTCCTTGTGTATGTTTATTAAAGCCAAGTGTCTTGAAAGTATGGTGTGTATGCAGCCCATTGTCAAGGGGAGATTGCCGGAAAGCTAAAGCTCATGGACCTTGTGACTGTGACATCTCCCGGCCTTCCAGGATGGGTTTGAAAGTAGCCCCCACAAATGACAGGGCTGATTGGTGAGAAGTGGGGGGGGGGGGCGCTACTCACCTCTTCTTACGACAGAGGAAAACCAGCAGCAAAAGGGCTGAGGAGATGAGCACAAAGCCTCCAATCAGCAGCATCACCAACAATGGGGGCCCTGGAGAGAAAGGAAGGGAAATAGTTCAGTGCAGAAAAAAGGGGAGAAATTGGCAATGTGATGGAAGTGTACAAAATCAGGCAAGGTGTGAAGAAAGTGGAGACACAGAGAAGGCTTTCTCTCTATCATAATACTGGAATGTGGGGTCACCCAAATATGCTGAATGTTGAGAGATTCAGCACAGAAAAAAAAAAGCCCTTAGAAGCATGGAATCAGAAGGGATCCAAGGGTCATCTAGTCTAACCCCCCTGCAATGCAGGAATCTCAGGTAAAGCATCCCTGACAGATGGCCATCCAACTTCTGCTTAAAAACCTCCAATGAAAGAGTCCACCGCCTTCTGAGTGAGACTGTTCCACTGTTGAACAGCTCTTAACTTCAGAATAATTCTTTTGAATGTTTCATTGGAATCTCCTTTCCTGCAATTTGAATTCACTGGTTTGGGTCCTAACCTCTGGAGCAGCAGAAAACAAGCTTGCTACACCATCCATGGAACAACCCTTCAGCCCATGGAACAACAGCCCATGGAACAACCCATCCTTTCTGCCTCTGCTCCAACAGCTAGGCCAAGCCACTCCTTGCCGCCAGCGAGCACTTACCTGTTTTTTCCGAATTGATCACTATTCCTGGGATTCGGGTGAAAACGGCTGGGCTGCTGGTCAGGAGAGGGGACTCCTTGGGGCCACTGCGAACTGCAAAGGGGTAGAGCTTCAGGGGACATACTTAACACACCACACTTCAGGTGTTCCCTCCTATCTCTTACTCCAAAAGGGTCCAAACACAACCCACTGTCAACCTCCGGCTGCAACATGGGTTATAGGGGGCAGGTTGCTTTTCTCAAGTCAGGGCATTTCTCCATCTGGCCTAGTATTGTCAAGCTCTCCAAGGTCTTAGGCAGAGAAGAATTTTTCCCAGCAGCTGCTCAACGGATGCTTGACAATATGGGCAAACCTCAGCCTGCCCCTGCTGTCTATCTTTTAAAATAGGGTAACCAGACGCCCCCATTTCCCGGGGACAGTCCCCAGATTTGCAAATCTGTCCCTGGACAAATTCTGTCCCCAGAGTGTCCCCAGATTTCCTAGGACCCTCGTACCTACGGGACCGCCTCTCCCAGTATGCCCCACGGAGGACCTTAAGGTCTATAAATAGCAACACCCTAGTAGTCCCAGGCCCTAAGGAAGTTAGATTAGCTTCAACTAGAGCCAGGGCCTTTTCAACACTGGCTCCGGCCTGGTGGAACACTCTGTCTCATGAGACGAGGTCCCTGCAGGATCTGATTTCTTTTCACAGGGCCTGTAAGACAGAGTTGTTCCGCCTGGCCTTTGGCTTGGAGCCAATTTGATTCCCTCCCCCTCTTACTTTTTCCTTTCTCCTCCTGTGATGAGGCTGCATTTTAATGTTTCAATATTTTAATGTTGTATTTTAATCTTGGGACGCGGGTGGCGCTGTGGGTTAAACCACAGAGCCTAGGACTTGCTAATCAGAAGGTCAGCAGTTTGAATCCCCGCGATGGGGTAAGCTCCCGTTGCTCAGTCCCTGCGCCTGCCAACCTAGCAGTTCGAAAACACGTCAAGTGCAAGTAGATAAAGAGGTACCACTCCAGCGGGAAGGTAAACGGCGTTTCCGTGCACTGCTCTGGTTCGCCAGAAGCGTCTTAATCATGCTGGCCACATGACCTGGAAGCTGTCTGTGGACAAACGCCAGCTCCCTTAGCCTACAGAGCGAGATGAGCGCTGCAACCCCAGAGTCAGTCACGACTGGACCTAATGGTCAGGTGTCCCTTTACCTTTTATTTTAATCTTGTTTTTGTCGTATTCATTCAACTTGTTTTTATTATTGCTTGTTAGCCGCCCTGAGCCTGGCCTTGGCTGGGGAGGGCGGGGTATAAATAAAAATTATTATTATTATTATTATTATTATTATTATTATTATTATTATTATTATTATTAAATGTCCCCGGGAAACGTGGCAGCAGCAGTCTCAGCAGCCTGCAGCCAGGCTTCATGGGAAAAAATCTGGTAACCATATCCTAGAACAAGTTCAGAGGGTGGCACAGACTTGTCACATTCCACCTTCTCAGTCTCTGCATTGCCTTTCTAGGCCTCACCAGGGACAAAACTTGAACTATCAGGCTCTGGCTGTCCTTGGCTCTGCCTCTTCTTGCCAGTAGCTCTGGCCTCACCTCCAGGCCGTGGCGGTGCCACCACCACCACCGGGGGGTTCCTGGTTGGCCTTGACTTGTGACGGCCTTATACAGTGTATAAAATGTTACAAACCCCATTAAAAGCCACAAATAAATAAATCGTCTTTCCAAGAACCAAACATACAGCCGGCCCCACCCCTCCTTACTTCCGCCGTCGCTATAGGGGTGCTGGGACTTCAGGCGAGCCACTTGGCACCCCAGAAGTGCCACTTTCAGAGCCACCCTCTGGTTCCAGCTGTGGGGCACGATGCGCAGGTAGCGGGCCAGGATCGGGGGGATGAAGGCGTTGGAGACTTCTTCGTGGCTGTTTTTATTTCCTTCGAAGACCTGAGAGGGTGAAATGGAGGGTCAACTGCGGGGACCTTTCCAAAGCGAGCTTTTGCTACCCCTTTTCCATCCTGGCCTAAACCATTCACTGATGCTATTCCCTCCGCACCTTCTCCTCATGACCACCGTTGGATTTGTAGGCCTTCCAGTTCTTTCCATCCCTGCTGGAGAGGACTTGGTAGGACTTGACGTAGTAGTCGTGCTTGTGAGACGATCCCTTAGTTATGATTCCTGGAACAGAGATGGGTTAAACTGGTACCTCACATACGGCAACAGTGCTAATGTGTGAAATAGGCTCTTTTCATGGAAGAAGAAGCGGTTGTTAAAAACACTGAGAACTGCAGCTGTGCGAGGGGAAAAGAAACCTCCTAACATCTCCCAGCTCCCTTAAAAAAACTACACTTCTTGTGAATCGCCCTGAGATCTTAGGATGAAATAAAATAAACACACTTCCCAGGATTCTACAGGGGAAGCTATACCTGTTTAAAGTGGTATGATCCCGCTTTAAAAGTGTGGTACAGATGGGGTCTATGTTTGCTCCATAGTTTAAACTATGCCTTTCCTGAATCCTCTCACATTTAGCTTTATCGGATGGCCCCAAGTTCTGATATTGTGAGAGACTTGTTATATAGAACAACAACAGCCACCGTCCCTCCTCTGTGGACCACTGGGACCTGATTCTTGAAGCTTTTCGAGACCAATCAGCTTGTATGTTTAACCCTATCCCCTTGCTCTGCCAAACACCAGCCGGAGAGGCAATCAGATAAGCCCCCTTTCCATTCATGCGTTCCCTTCCTGCATTCCACTCAGCCCCCAGCCACTCGGCGTCACAATGCCTCTCTTCTTCCACACGCCAATTAACAGGCTAACGTTCTGGGTTTGCCACAGCAGAAAGGGCCCAGCTTGTCCTCAGGCCTTGCCAAACAATAAAGAATGACTCTGAAAGGACATAATATGAAATTTGTTCTATGCAATGGTGGCCTGGGCCATATCCCTAAGGTAACGAGGGGCAGTGGAGGAAGGAATGGGGGAAAGGAAGCAGAGGAAGGCAAGAGGAAGGCCTCATCTGCACTGTGCATTTAAAGCAGGATCGTACCACTTTAAACAGTCATGGTTCCCCACTGCTGACAGCCAGGGGCACCCCCCTGGACTGGATGCAATAAGTAAGAAGGCAGACTGAAGTTGGGAGGGCAACACCCCTTTCCCCCTAATGGACCAGTCCCCACTGAAGTGATGGGAAGGATATCTGCTTAGGACTCTGGAAAGCTTCTGCCAGTCAGAGCATATTGGACAAGAGTCATGATCTATCTCCCTCCACTCCGCCTGTGAAAACAAACAAACAAAAAGATGCAGATACTTACTGACCTGTGATGTTCCTCTTTCCACCCAAGTCTATTTCCAACCACTCATCTGCAGAGCTCTGAAGTGCTGCCCAGGAGGTGCCGTCGGCAGCGAAAGAGGCGTGCTCTGCTATCCAGGCCTTGTTCTCCCCCATGACGTTCTGTTCGTGCCAGTACGATGAAGCGTTGAAGCCAGATACTTCCAGGAAACTGGAGCAGGCTGCGGAAGGAAGGAAAGGGTGGCTTTTGGCTGAACGCTAGGAAAAAACATGTTTCCAGTAACAGAAGTTCAGCAACGGGACCAATTAACTACAGAGCTGGACGTATCTCTCAGTTTCGTTTCTTTTTAAGTGTCTTGGTTTTGCAATCTTAAATTGGATTCTCCACATTTTTGCAGCAATTTGTGGTTGTTGTTTTTTAAGGCTGAAGATTCATCAGTATCGTAGCGGGAACAGAAATCCCTCTAAACAAATACAGCAACAAATTAGTACGAGTGACATACCTTTGTGAAAGATGAGGCGTTTTTCAGATAAAGATCCCCTATTCAAAAGGAAACAGAAAGATGGATAAGATTAAGGATCTTGAGACTCAGGTTGCTTCCAGACGACCTCTTTATTGAGCATTCACCCTTATTTGTTTGCAGGGAGATTAGACAATGTTGGATATTTAATGAACATCCGCTCTGATTTGTCCCCTCACCTTTTTGAGTAAAGTCCATTGGCAAAGGTTGACTCGTAGAGAGTGATACCCTTCTCTCGAGACACAGTGACATGTCCCCCTTGCTCATCTAAGATTACACCGGCATGGACAGCAGCTTTGCAAAGAACAGATGTCTGCAGGGAACATATATTATGAGACAGTGAAAGGAAGGAGATGGTGGTGACAAATCCTCAGGCAGCAGAAATCCAGCGGGAAGACACCACGGGAATGGAGAACATTATTTTATGCATTTTAAACACACACACACACACACACACACACACCTCTAAGTGGTTTACAAAGTAGAATTGAAAATATTCCTTAAAAATACAAAAAACAATTAAAAGTTGTAAATAAGCAATCTTAAAACCACTCTACATAATACTAAAATTACATTCTGAGCTTATCTGCTGATATTCCCATACACCAGATGTGTTGCCAGGATAACTTTACAGAAACAATGGTTGTATCAGCATTGAAGTTATATTTATTGTTCACTGCCTTGGTATCTTTGAAGAAAAGCAGTTTCTAAATATATTAATAAAGAGAAATAAATAGAGGCAAAAAAAAAAAAAAAAGGAAATCGGGAAATAGATGTATGTTTTGTCCATGGGAAGAACCATCTGTAAAGAATGTCACATTTCTTTTTAAATAACTATTTAAACCCTTCACTGATATCACAATTTGAAACATTTTAATCAGTGCGACTCCTGTCTTTATCACACAATATATCCTGTTTGAGGCTGGGGACTAGCAGGGTTTATTGGTTAGGACATGGGTAGGCAAACTAAGGCCCGGGGGCTGGATCCGGCCCAATCATCTTCTAAATCCGGCCTGCGGATGGTCCAGGAATCAGAGTGTTTTTACATGAGTAGAATGTGTGCTTTTATTCAAAATTTTATTCAAATCTCTGAGTTATTTGTGGGGCATAGGAATTCGTTCACCCCCCCCCAAAAAAAAATATAGCCTGCCCCCCCACAAGGTCTGAGGGACAGTGGACTGGCCCACAGCTGAAAAAGTTTGCTGACCCCTGGGTTGAGTTGAGGCTCGGCTGCAGAAGGTCAAGACCACGGTCAGCTCACTGTGGGGCTGGTCAGCAGAGACCTTGGGGGTATTGCTCTGGCCACCATCAGTGGCCAACTGTGAGCTTAAAGGGGGACATTTCAAGCCTCACTCTTTCTGAGGGCTACTTGAGCCTTTCAAAAACAGCGCAGTGTTGTCTGCAGCCCCGCAGGAAAACATATTCAGTCAGGGACTTTCCACTGTAACAATTTCAAAGCAGGTTAGCTATGTTTGCCTGTTGCAACCGAAAATAACCTCTGATGAGTCTTCTGGCTAATTAAAAGACAACAACAGCAAATTTGTTATGACATAAGCTTTTGTGGATTATTTCATGCCCCTTCAGATGATATGGACTACAGCTCCCATCAGCCTCAGTTATCCTGGCCAAGGGTCAGGGATGATGGGTGTTGTGGTCCAAAACACCTATGCCTTTCTGAAAGCACGACTGATGCTGCAGGACTCACATCCCGGTAGCCTTGGTTCGTGTTGCCCCAGATGTCTCCCGTTACTCCTTTGCAGCCTGCAGGGCAGTAAACTCTGCAAGAAAATAAAAGACAACATAGTGTTGGGTCCTTCTCTCTATGTGGGAGCAGCTCTGTAAAGCGAGCCAGTTTTCATATATCCTCAGGTGGCATATGCAAGCTTTAGGGTTCCATTTCTACCATGCCATAACTACTCTGTGTCCTTGGGGCTCAAGGACACTAAGAAAGACTCCGTCCTAGTTGAACACAGATTCAAATCCCTACATTAGGGTAGCAGCAGAGAGAGCAGCAGCCCCACAAACCTGCTTAGAGGACAGGTTTATGCTGGCCTTGAGTTGTTGTAATTTTTTACCCTACGGTCCCAACAATTAAAACACAGCATTCATATTAAAACACAATGTTACACTGTATGAAAAACTTAAAAACTTAAAATCACAAGAATTGGTGGGTCCTAAATCTCAAGCGTCAGAGGTCAGGGTAAAGAGCTGTACCTTCAGCATTTTCTGAAAGCTGAATAATGAAGGTGCCAGAGGGACCTCTGTGGGAAGGGAGCTCCACAACTTGGGAGCTGCTACAGAGAAGGCTCTCTCCTGAGCCACCAACCCTGGAGCTTCTGAGGGTAGAGGAACACCCCTGGGTGATCTTAGCACCCAAGAGAGTCTGTGGGGAAGGAGGCGGTCTTTCAGGTATTGGGGGCCCTTTAGGGCTGTAAGAAGAATCCCATCTATGCTTGGAGTCTCACGTAAGGGAACACTCACCTGATTTGTTCCTTCTCATAATGGATTCCCTTCTGCAAACAGGAGATCAAATCTAAAAGAGAAGGGGAAGAGTTCAGAACTTAGGGCCTGGTTGATTACAAGTCACAGTGACTCTGACCCCTTGATCTGGATACAGTGGGTTGTCTTCAAATAAGTCCTACTCAGAGTAGACCCATTGAAATTAATGAACCCGTCAGTCATGTCCATTAACTCCAATGGGCCTATTCTGAGTAGGGATACAATCCAATGGCACCATCAGAGCAGGACATTTGGACCAGCAGAATAGGCAGCAGGGTAGGCTGACCACATTTTAAAATAAGTGATGAAATTCACACTTCAAGCTAAAGTGTGTGTGGTGTGGAATGGGGTGGGGTGGGAGAGTAAGACAATTAAGTCTAAAGGATCTAAAACAGGCTTCCTCAACCTGGTGCCCACCAAATGTTTTGGACTCCAGTTCCCATCAGCTTTACTCAGCATGGCCTATGGTCAGGGATGATGAGAACTGTAGTCCACCAACATCTGGTTTGCACCAGGCTGGGGAAGACTAACCTAAAATTACCTAACTGCACCACTGTCTGGATCCAAATGTAGACTGGGCTTATAGAAATCAATTCAGCTCTGCAGAACTCACTTTTTCCTCTGTATGTGAGGAAAACAGAGGCAAATCTGTCGTGCAGCACAAAATTTCAGGCAATAGAGACAGAATCAGTTCTACTAGTTCAAAACTAACAAAATGAATTCCAGTAGGGACAAATGTAAGGTTCTGCACTTAGGCAGGAAGAGCGAGATGAACAAATATAAGATGGGGCACCTGGCTTGCAAGTAGTACACACAAGTAGTGGCTCTAGGGCGTCTTAGCGGACCACTAGCTTAACATGAATTGGATATGTTTAGCCTGGAGAAGAGGAGACTGAGAGGAGATACAATAGCCATCTTCAAATACAATGGTGCCCCGCAAGACGAATGCCTCGCAAGACGAAAATCCCGCTAGACGAAAGGGTTTTCCATTTTTTGATGTGCTTCGCAAGACGAATTTCCCTATGGGCTTGCTTTGCAAGACGAAAACGTCTTGCGAGTCTTGCGATTTTTTTGCCCCCCCCTTTTCTAAGCCGCTAAGCCGCTAATAGCCTTTTAGCCGCTAAGCCGCTAAGCCGCTAAGCCTTTAATAGCTGCTAAACCGCTAAACCGCTAATAGCGCTAATCCGCTAAGCCGCTAATAGGGTTGCTTCGCAAGACGAAAAAACCGCTAGACAAAGAGACTCGCGGAACGGATTATTTTCGTCTTGCGAGGCACCACTGTATCTAAAGGGCTGTCACATAGTAGATGGAGCATGCTTGTTTTCCCCTACTCTAGAGGGTAGGACTCAAACCAATGGCTTCGTGTTACAAGAAAGGAGATTCCAACTAAACACCAGGAAGGACTTTCAGACAGTAAGAGCTGTTCAATAGTGGGACAGTCTCCCTTGGGAGGTTGTGGACTCTTCTTCCTTGGAGGTTTTTAAGCATAGGCTGGATGGCCATCTGTCATGGATGCTTTGGCTGAGATTCCTGCATTGCAAGGGGTTGGACTGGATGACCCTTGGGGTCCCTTCCAACTCGACAGTTCTATGACTCTATGACTCTGTCTTCTGGAGAGTGCCATGGATTGGCTACCCCTGCATTAGGAGATTCAGCAGCACAAGCTCTATGGAAGTAGATGGGGAGCTGCACACCTATGAACCATGTTCTAGGAATCTGTTTCTGAGAGAAGAGAACGGCTTGGGCAAGAGTATCTGATTGACAGTGCTATGCTCATAGCAGGTCAGAAACAAATGTCAAGAATGCAGTCTGTTCCAAGATGGACACAACAGGAGTTGTTTTCCCTAATTCTCGTAAGAGAAAGAATACCAAGCAGTCTAATGTCCAAAGTTTCTCATCAACCCTTAGAAACTCATATCCTCTTACGATCCCTCTCAAAAAATCTCAAAGGGATGATGGGGTGGCGGTGGATGGTGACTCACAAATGTTTGTGGTGTGGAAGACCCAATGACTGGCTGCTTGTGTGGGGCCTTCAAAGGCAAAGGCCAGCTGCAGATGTTTCCCATTGGCATTCTGCCTGCCAGTGTCAAAACACAAGGCACGATTCTCATGAATGTAATGGCTCATTTACACTGCTTTGGGGAAAGGCCGTGGCTTTGCAGGTTCAACCCCTGCCTGGCATCTTCAGATAGGACTGGGAATGTCCAAGCTTGGAGCTCTGGAGAGCTATTGCCAGTCAGTGTGTAGACAATACTGAGCTACATGGACCAATGGTATGACTCGCCCTGAGACAACATCCTGTGTTTCTCATCCTTTGGGAAAGGGCCGCAGCTCAGTGGTAGAGCATCTGCTTTGCATGCAGAAGACCCCAGGTGGAATCCCAGACATCTCCAGGAAGGACTACAGGGTTTCCCTTGCTTGAAACCCTAGAGAGCCATTGCTAGTTAGTGTAGACAGTACTGACTGAGCAAGATGCACCCATGTTCTGACTTGCTGTAAGGCAACTTCCTAGGTTCCTACGTCCCATCAGCAGGTCCTTCAACTGGCAAAGGAGGAGAAACGGGTAACTAAAGTGATCAAGGGTCTGGAGCACTTTCCCTACGAGGAATAGTTTCACTGTATGAACAGCCACAAATACTTAAAAAAATATAATTATTTTTATTTTATTTTTAATTAGAAAGGCATTCATCAAAGGGCAAGAGTGACATATGGGTGAGCTCACTGAGATGCACTGATGGAAGTGGAACTGGCAGAAGGCTGAAGAGGCAAAACTTTTCCCAGTTACCTCAAACTTTGCACCAAATGCAAGGTGCGTATCTCTCTTACCTGATTGGTTGCCACTGGCATAAGAAAGGAGGAAGCCACGTCCCGAGCGATGTGTTGTTGTGTTGAACAAGATGGTCACTGGGGTGGAGTCCATCACCAGGACTGTGCGTGGAGGATTTGAATTGCTACAATATGGGCCTGGGGAGAGAGAGAGAGAGAGAGAGAGAGAGAGAGAGAACAAGTTACACTCATGAATCATTACATCAAGAAACAGACTGGTTATTCAGCCCAGCCTTAAGCAATCATCTTCAGCAATGGATCAACAGAGAGCTCAGATTGCTCCTTGGTGTCTAACTTTTCTACCTCCAGTTTTTGAATGCAGAGAAGCAATCAAAAAGATGATTCCCATACTTTTTATAAAAATATTTTTATTGATTTTCCATATTTATGATAAATACTATGAAACAACATTAAAAAACAAACAAACCCACAGTGTCATTGTCTTATTCCTGAAGTTCGCTTAGCAGGTCTCTCCACAGATTGCCATGAGTCAAAGGCAGATTCTGAACACTGTCCTCATGTTGTATGAAGTCAAGGAATGATTACCAAGTGTTGAAGATATTAAAGGGGTTTGAATTCTCATTGGCTCTTCACATCTGGCATGCCAGTTTTTCAGTCAATACTATTGACCAGATCCTTATGTACCACAATTCAATGTTCAGACCATCAGTTGTGTCAATTCAATGTTCAGACCAGGCTATCTCCATGCACACTGCAACTAAATGAATGGCCAAAAGTTCCTTGTGGTGGATCTGCAAAGCCTAGACTTCTTACAAAGGCAGCAACATTTATTATCACCAGAGTGAAACACTGGACTATTTTGAAGAACAGTACAGTGGTACCTTGGTTCCCAAACAACGAAAACCCGGAAGTTAAGTGTTCCGGTTATTAAACGTTTTTCAGAAGCCAAATGACTGATGTGGCTGTTGGTTATTGTTCCCGGGGCGCCTGCACCAATCAGAAGCTGCGCCTTGGTTTTCGAACATTTCGGAAGTCAAACAGACTTCCAGAATGGATTAAGTTTGGCGCTTTTGTTTTTGCTATTTATTTTGCGTTTTTGTTTTTGAGGCTTTTTCGGTTAATTTGTTTTTGTGACTGTGTGGAACCCAGTTCAGCTACTGACTGACTGTGTGACTGCAGAAATGGATAAAAGCCTCCCATCCAAACAATGACTATCATCAGTGCATGTAAGAAAAAAATATTCCTTTTTATTTTTATCATCTACAATACTGTCTTATTTATTTTATAGTACAGTACATTGATTATTGCTTTCACTTTATGGATCAATGGTCTCGTTATATAGTAAAAGTCATGTTAAATTGTTGCTTTAGGGGTTGTTTTTAAAAGTCTGGAGTGGATTAATCTGTTTTGCATTACTTTCTATGGGAAAGCGTGCCTTGGTTTTAGAACGCTTTCGTTTTGGAACTGACTTCCAGCATGGATTAAGTTTGAGAACCAAGGTACCACTGCAATATCAAGAATGGACATTGGCTATAATGAAGGGGGAGGAAACCATATCAAGCAGTTGCACAACTTAAGAAACAACAAGGTAGACAACTTTTGGGGGAAAATATACCACTTTGCAAAAATAGGTATTGCTTTATTGATTAAACGAGGTGAAGGGAACCTTTGGCCCTCCAGATGTTGCTGACCAGCAATTCCTATCAGCCTCAGCAAGCGTAGCCAATGGCTCTGTTGAAATCCTGAAACTTTTTCTACGGTATTGCCAATGTTCCAGTTTCTTCTTCCCTCCTTTGTTACGCAAAGTGCAAAAGTGCTGCTCCAGATGGCAATAATCCAAGCTTCAGTTGGGTAAGCCTCGCAGATCGACTAATAAAGCGGAATGATGGATGGTCCAGTATAAATCCACCACTAAATGCACTATAACGGAATTGTCGACATGTTACAGAATATGCAAAAGCAAAACCAACCCTCCACCAATCTGGAAGGGACCCAGGCTGACGGCAGTTGGAGTCCAGCAACATCTGGAGGGCCACAGTTTCTGCATCCACAGAGGACAAAACCCTCTCTTTCGGTCTCCTGCGGCTGGGGACAGGTAAATCTGGCAATTTCAGTTCTTCTCTGTTTCTCAGTTTTCCACATCAGTTTGCAATTCTATTATTATTTTTAGGTGGTCATGAAAATCCACCAGCCAATTTCTCCAGATATTTCCGTAGGCCGTTTTGCCTAATATGTACATTTTGTAAGCACATTTCTCTAACACAACACACCTTTGCATGTTATTTTCACTGACGTATGCATTTTAATGCACACTTTACTCCAGTGTATGCATTACTGTGCACCTTACTTGGCCCTGCAACATCCTTCAGATTTAGAAGGATGTCTGTGTTTCGGTTCATGTGCTGCTTCAGGAAGTGTGAATCTGGGAAGCTCACCTTTAAATGCAAACAAATCTCCATTCCCCCCCCCCCCAGCCATACATGCGACCCAAATGTCTGATGCCCAACAAATGAAGAGAGATTTAGCTACCAGCTATGGCCACCAAATTCCCCCCTTTTCTCTTTCGGCTCCAAACAACTTAGAAAACAAATCCCCTCGTGCTCTCAGCCATGTAATCCAAATTAATTTGCAATCTCCCTCTCCCCATTAAGACCCCGGATTAACAAACTACCAGCCTTTGCCCAGCACTTTGTAGGAAGGGTCTGATCAATAAGTCCCTGTTTTATAACGGGCAGATTTGCACGACACAGCTTCCCCCTCCCGCAAGCCCCAGCTGTCATTTCAGCAGGCAGGCCAGGAACACCAAGACCTGTTGCAATGCATTCTGCTCTTATTCGTTTTATGGCTCCCACTTCACTTTAACAAGGAAAGCCTCAGGCCCATGTTCACGCATTCTAATCTTCCATGGAATTGAATGGGCAACCTAGACGACAAGCCAGTTCTGCAACTTAATGAGGGGCGGGGGGAGAGGGTGACTCAATCTGCCAGTGCGGAGGGCCTGATCCAGATTAGGACTGTAGCTTGGTGTGTGTTGTTGAAAACTTTAACTCTTTGTGCCTCGATTCAGATTCTTCCATGCTGGTTATTTGAATGGGGGGGGGGGCGGATTCCATTCATTGCAATGTGAACTTATTCCCCTTAGGTCAATCGACTGGCTGGGTGGGGGCAGAGATCTATATTGGGATCATAGCTGGGGGCAAAGAGTTAAAGCTCTACTTCTTCCTATATTGGGAATTTGAGTTGTGTGTGTATATATGTGTGTGTGTGTGATGTAGATTGCTGCTGGATTCAGGGCATCTGAAAATATATAGAGTGATTCCTCGGGTTACAGACGCTTCAGGTTACAGACTCTGCTAACCCAGAAATAGTACCTCGGGTTAAGAACTTTGCTTCAGGATGAGAACAGAAATCACGTGGCGGCGGCACGACAGCAGCGGGAGGCCCCATTAGCTAAAGTGGTACCTCAGATTAAGAACAGTTCCAGGTTAAGAACGGACCTCCAGAATGAATTAAGTTCTTAACCTGAGGTACCACTGTACAGGAAACACCCCATTTGCGAGTGGGTTGCGTTCCAGGTCCTTGCGTGCTTGTGTGAAATCAGAAACCCATTGAAGAAACCTGCCAACACCCGCCCTGCCCTCCAGTCCGCCCTCTTAGTGACGTTTCAGTGATGACGTTTCCAGGTCCTTTTCAGGTTCGGCGCTGTACACGTGTACACGTGTACACGATTGCACCAATGTAAGCCATGCCTAAAATGGGAGTTACCTGTATATCTTTTCATATGCCCTCAATCCAGCAGCAACACAGACACAAGAACTGGAGGCTGCAGAGGCACCAGTTAAGGAACTGGACCACATTCAGGGCTCCGAGATGACTGCTAGAGGAGACCACTCGGATGTATGAGAGGACCCTCCAGAAGAAGCTCCTGGACCATCAGGGCCTATGGGACCAGATCCAGGACGCTAACAGGATGCCTTCCCCTGAATCTGAGGAAATGACCTTCCAAAGCCCAGTCCATCCCTGAGAGTCTAGAATGAAAGAGAGCAGATGAGGCAAAGAGGAGCCTTCTAGGGAAAGCCTTTGCATTCACATGCTGGAATGGCCTTGCATGTCCTCTGTGAATCATCTTAGATGGACCATTAATGTCTGCATGGATGAGCTTCTTTCCAGTACAGACTTGAATATGGAAAGGAGGTGTAGATGACTAGAACGGGGGGATGGGGGTGGGATGCATTTGGGAACATTTCTTGCTGTGTCTCTCTCCTACTCTTTGTTCAGTCCTGCTTTATAGCTGGCTTGCGAGCATATGACACATTTTGCTGGCCCACCAGATGTTACACAAGCATTACTGACAGCTCTGGTATGTGCCATTGCAGGCCAGCGAGTGGGAGGGCGGATGGGAATCTGCGGTCTCAAAGCGCTATGCCAGGAACTCAGTAAAGGTGACCAGATAAGAAAAAGCACCCACTCCAAATCACACAACACTCAAAATCATTGGGAAGTGTGGGATATAAATTGCTTGATGCAAAATCATCTAACTTTCCAGCAAACAATTCAGAATGAATGCTCAATGGGGATGGAAGAGAAAATTCATTTTGTTTCCCTTTTAATGAGAAAATATCTAACTCACACTTCTTGAACCAATCCCTGCACCAAAGCACAGCTATATTTTGAAATCTGCACATCTCTGAATTTTGCAATGCAATTCTTCAATCAAACAATATGTATAAAAATGTGTCTGTTTGGGGGAGACAGTGGAAATAGCATTAAAAATCAGCACTTTATTATAAGAAATTGCTTGCAAATAAAGGTCAGTTATATCTAAATCTAAAAATCATTTATTAGGAGACTTTGCATGAAAATGCTGACAAATTTTCATGAGGATTTTTTCTTTCTTTAAAAAATTTCAAAGTGCTGCAGAAATACAGAGAAATGAATTTCAGATTGGAAAAATGAGAAACCTAGAGCACCAAAAGAGACAGATCTGTCCATTCTTAATGCTCAATGATTCGCTTATACTGTCTAATCTGCCTGCACATTTTCTGCAGACAAAGCAAGGAGAGTTATAATAAACAGATCAGCTGAAAACCAACCTAATTCTTGCTAGTAAGGGCATGCAGGGCAGGCGGGGAGGGGAGTTCCTTGAGGCGAGACCCTGAACCTCTGTGCGGCAAAGTCTCCTGTAGATGCTTCACTCTGATTAAGCAGCCGTAAAACTATGGCTGAGTCAGAGTGAGTGATTCCCACATCCTCATCTTACCCAAACACCATTCTGCAAAGAGCTCTGACTGGGACAATAGGGCAATCATGAATTATAGAGCCATCACTGGAGTCACTGTGTGCCAGAAGAAGAAAAAAAGTGTTTTGCATCCTGCCTGCAGCTAGACACCCACACACCCTTTTAAAACAAGTAGTCATGTGTGTCTCCATCCTCATCAGCCATTAAACACGCCTCGCCCCAGCTCCTAACTCCAAACTGATCCATCTAGGAAGACGAAATGGTGGGGAAAGGGAACAGATTCAGAGCCAAAACAGATGAGATGTGTGGGACAACCACAACAGGCCATTTATCAACACTCTTCCTTTTCCCTCTTAGTCTGGCTCTCCTTCCCTCTGTTTGCTTCACTGCTGCTCTTTCAAATTGCGGATTCTTAGGGCATAGAGAAATATGTGTACATCACCCCTGCCCTGTGGGAATCCCTTGCAGACGAGAACAGTGACCAGAGGAGGAATGACCACTGGGAGGAGCCCAGGAAGAAGAAACACCTGATACACCTGCAACAGCCTTCATCTTCCCCAGATGCAACAAAACATGTCTCCCTCATATGTCTGCAGTCACACCAGGCACTGTAACTCTCCAACAGTTTGACTTTACGCCAAGGCACAGTCTTCCATTGTCTCCCAAGATAGAGGGATGCCAACAACTCACAAGCACTGTGGGACACAGATGGTGCAATAAAAACTGGGGGTGGACAATTTGCAGCCTCCATTAGGCCTTGGCCTCAGTTGATCTGTGTGGGAAGGAAGGAAACTACCAAGTGGGGAAGGGGTAATTGGAAGAGGGAGGGAGGGGTTCTCAACCCCCTGTTTAGTCCACCCATCACTGGGCCATGCCTTACCTGCCGACAATGGAGGTTAGTCCATTAGTGCACTGACTCACCTGCCTACCTTCCAACATAATAATAATAATAATAATAATAATATATTATATATTATTATTATTATTATTATTATTATTATTATTATTATTATTATTTATACCCCGCCTATCTGGCTGGGCTTCCCCCATCACTCTGGGCAGCTTCCAAAAAAATATTAAAATAAAGTAATACATCAAACATTAAAAGCTTCCCAAAACAGGGCTGCCTTCAGATGTCTTCTACAAGTCTGGTAGTTGTTGTTCTCTTTGACATCTGGTGGGAGGGCGCCACACAGGGAGGGCACCACTACCGAGAAGGCCCTCTGCCTGGTTCCCTGTAACTTGGCTTCTCGCAGTGAGGGAACCGCCAGAAGGCCCTCGGCACTGGACCTCACTGTCTGGGTAGAAAGATGGGGGTGGAGACGCTCCTTCAGATATACTGGACCGAGGCTGTTTAGGACTTTAAAGGTCAGCACCAACACTTTGAATTGTGCTCGGAAACGTACTGGGAGCCAATGTAGGTCTTTCAAGACCAGTGTTATGTGGTCTCGGCGGCCGCTCCCAGTCACCAGTCTAGCTGCTGTGTTCTGGATTAGTTGTAGTTTCCGGGTCACCTTCAAAGGTAGCCCCACATAGAGCGCATTGCAGTAGTCCAAGTGGATAGGGTCTCAGCCTGCGTACCAGATGGAGCTGGTAAACAGCTGCCCTGGACGCAGAATGGACCTGTGCCTCCATGGACAGCTGTGAGTCCTAAATGACTCCCAGGCTGCGCACCTGGTCCTTCAGGGGCACAGTTACCCTATTCAGGACCAGGGAGTCCTCCACACCTGCCCGCCTCCTGTCCCCCCAAAACAGTACTTCTGTCTTGTCAGGATTCAACCTCAATCTGTTAGTCACCATCCATCCTCCAACCACCTCCAGACACATAACCATTTCAGAGGGAATGATTGCCGGCTTCATTTCATTCAGCGTTGCCCTTCTAGAACTCAGCAGGGAGCAGGATGGGAGCAAACCTAGAATTGGTTGGTTCTGCCTATCTTTGGCTCTGGCTCCAGCTACTGCCCCAACTGCCACCAGTCACCACTGTCCACCTGCTGGTGATCACTCTGGCCTCCACAGAAAAAGGATCATCAGATAACTTCAGTTATGCTGCCCTGTTGTATATAAAATAATAATGGGACTATTTTTTTATTTTAAGAAAGAATGATTCTGGCAAAAAACCCCAAAACACTAGTGGCTGGCCAGCTTTGAAAGCATTCAGATGAGAAGCGTGGGCTGCAAATATGGCCAAAGGAATCTGCTTCCAGGCCTTTGTAGTCCTCTTTGCCATAGGGCTGCGGCATGAAATCCTTCATTCCACCCCACTTGCCTCAACCACCAAGGAGCCTGCCAGTTGCATCATTTCCCACAGCACACTGGAACAAAGTGACGACCAAGAGAAACAGCCAGAGACCCCTCTCCCTTCCTCGCTGCGCGCACACCGCATTGTTCCAAGGTCATGCTGCCCCAGAACTTCTGTTCCAGAGAACTTCCCGAAAGTCAGCCAGGAGCCAGTTCTGCTGAAGGCTGAATTGGATCAGAGAAGCCTCTGCTTTGAAGTGAGGA
This sequence comes from Podarcis liolepis, assembly GCF_965112155.1. NCBI lineage: Eukaryota > Metazoa > Chordata > Lepidosauria > Squamata > Lacertidae > Podarcis > Podarcis liolepis. The sequence continues at coordinate 69,248,621 of NC_139561.1, read as the reverse complement.
TTTGCTCTGGGTGCTGCTGCCAGGAGCAGGAACTGGCCGACTGACGGGGGGAGAATCACAGCAAAGGCACCATGCTCCAGTTAACTCAAAAAAGGCGCTTTCACTATAAACCCAAACTTTTTTTTTTGTGTGTGTGTGTGTGTGTGTGTGTTCTTTATTGAAAGATAAAAAGTACATAATTACAAGTGCACAGAGCAAGATAAGACACCAAAAAGCTATTGTAGTTAACCAGACCTTAACCTAATACAATATTTATAAAAATGAATTCCAAATATCATTGAATTTGTCCGCAGCAAGTCTACGTTTGCACCCAACTTGTTCATGTGTAGCGAGTTTGTAGATATCTTCAATCCAGTTCAATCCAGCTGCATTCCCCCCCCTCCAGTTCATCAATACCTGTGTTTTTGCCGTAGTAACAGCGCTGGCCCCCAGCCTCTTAAGTGAGATGGGCGCACAACCCTAGAGTCGGACACGACTGGCCCGTACGGGCAGGGGTATCTTTTAAGGGTGAGGAATCCATTCCTATTGCCCCTTTGTTAGATTCCATGTATTGGGTATATCATTCAAAAAGATCTTTTCCTCTGCAAATTTGAGATTATTCCGTACAGTCGTCTTGATCGTCTCTATTACCTTCACCCCAACTCACGTTGCAGGGAAGCAAAACCATGTAGGGAGCTGTTTTCCAACAATCCAGACCACCAGTCTGTATCAGGGATGCAGAGCTACAGTTTTGCATCCTCCTTCTTTTCCTGTTGCAGTTTTGCACAACTCTGCTCATGAATGTCTCAAATGCTGAGGCCTCTTATTTCCTACCACTTCCTGCATGCCTGGTGCTTCCTCCCCTTCAGTTGACATACTTCACACTATCAGACAGAAGCTGGCATTTCAGCAGTTTTCTGTGCATCTGTTCATTGGGGTCTTTCGGTCAACAGGACTCCTTCAGTGGTATTCATGCAGTCAGGCAGAAAGCACCTTCTTTTGGAACATGAAATTCTGTTCAGAGAAGAGGAAACTCAACCATTGTTGTGTTTGGAAGCAGGCAAAGAGGAATTCCAAACCTTTTTCATTCCAGGAAATGTAGGACCAAGATCAGGTCAAAGTTATTTTGGTTTTTTCCCCTGCTAGAAAATGAGAACACTATAGCTGATGAGTGAATAATCATTGCATGGTTGGTAGGGACGGAGAATTCTTTGCATTTAAAGAAAAGCCAACCCAATTCCCATTTCCCCAAATGTGGTGTGAATCATAACACAGCCATCCTTTGAAATTTGTGCAGTTCTGTGAATCTTGCATTGCAATTCTCCAGCCAATGCATGTGTGTAAAAATTCATCTGTTCATGGAAATAACATGCAAAATTGCAAAGAAACATGAACATGCAATGAGAACTATGCACGAAGACACTGGTGAATTTTCATGAGAACCTTTTAAAGAAAAAAAATCATAAACTGAAGTTTTGAAAACCTAATTTAGGATTGAAGAAATGAGAAATAGAGAAAAACTGAAATGGAAAGATTCACCCATCCCTAGAGGTGGAGCTGTTCTGAGAATATGGAGTGTGGGCAGGATCTGTAAGAAACTCCTTGCAGAAATTAAATGATCAAGAAATATTAGAAAAAGGGGCAATATATATATATATATCAAAGGATTATTTTGAAATTAATTTAAACCAAATGATAGATTTAAAGGTGGTTTGGGATGCGGGTAATGTGGGGCTTTTTTATATAGCAAAGTGTGTACCAAAGAAAGATAAAAGAGCAGACAAACAAGGAATTTTACAAGGAATAAAAAAGAAAGAAAAAGAATTGATAAATTCCCCACGAAAAGAGATAGTGGAACAGGACATTAAGATATTGCAAACGCAATATGCAATGATAATAAATCAGGAAATAGAATGGAAAATTAAGTATTTAAAACAGAAACAATTTGAACAGGCTAACAAGTCAGGGAAACTACTAGCTTGGCAAATAAAGAAAAAACAAGAAAAAACCTGTATTAATAAAATACGTATAGAAAGAAGAGTAGTGGAAAAACCTAAAGAAATAAGAGACCAGTTTGTGAGTTTTTATAAAGAACTATATCGAGCCAAATAGGGTAACCGAGAAAAAAATAGTAAATATGTAGAAGATAGTGGAATAGGATATCAAAAGATAAAATGACATCTTTGAATGGACCAGTGACAATGATGGAATTGCAGCAAGAACTTTTACAGGCAAAATTAGGAAAGGCATATTATAACAAGTTACAAGATTACCTAATAAAACATTTAAAGGACATTATGAATATGACCTCAAATACAGGGAAGCTGCCAGAATCCTGGAAGAGTGCTTATATAACTTTGATCCCTAATCAAGATAGAGATCCAGAGCTGGTTAAAAACTATTGACCTATATATTTGTTGAATAATGATTATAAACTTTTTGCAGATATATTAGCCAACAGGTTGAAAGCTGTATTAAAAGAGGTAATACATCAAGATCAGGCCGGATTCTTGCCAGGAAGACAAATGAAAGATAATATCAGAAATATAATTGATGAAATAGAATATTTAGAAGTGAGAAATGAAAAACAAGCAGCCTTGATGTTTTTAGAAGCAGAGAAAGCATTTGATAATGTCTCCTGGGACATTATGTTTAAAATTTTGGAATATATGAACCGTGGAGACACTTTTATACAAGAAGTTAAGGCAATATATACAAAACAATCAGCAAAATTAATAGTAAATAACGTATTAACTGAGAATTGTAAGTTAACTAAACTAGACAAGGTTGTCCACTGTCACTTTTATTGTTCACATGAGTTTTAGAAGTTTTGGTGCAAAGATTAAGATGTAATCAAGAAATTAAAGGAATAAGAGTGGGACAGAGACAATACAAATTAAAAGCTTTTGCAGATGACGTGGTGATATCTGTAGAAGAACCAACAGAGTCAATTCTGAAAGCATTAGAAGTGATCAATTTTCTTTGACAAATACCCGGTCTTAAAATTATTAAAAATAAAACCATGCTCTTGGTAAAAAACATGAATGATGAGAGTAAAAATGAATTACAAAACATATCAGGTCTAAAGATTGAAAAGAAGGTGTATGATTAACAGCAAAGAATATAAATCTGTATAAAGATAACTATCTGAGAACCTGGAAGGATATTAAAAGAAATTTGCAAATATGGGGTAGAATTAAACTCTCGTTGCTGGGCAGAGTGTTGACCATAAAGACGAATGTATTACCAAGAATGTTATTTTTGTTTCAATCAATACCAGTGATCGGCTAGACAGACTGCTTCAACAAATGGCAAAACCGAGAATGAAATATAAAATACTGATACACACAAAAGAGAGAAGAGGTTTCTCCCTGCTGGATATGAGATTATATTATGAAGCATCTTGTCTGTGCTGGTTAAAGGAATGGTTGCTATTGAAGAATCAGCATATTTTAGATTTGGAAGGTCATGATAATATTTTTGGTTGGCACACTTATATGTGGTATGAAAAGGTGAAAGTACGTAAAAGTTTTGCAAACCATATAATTAGGAAAAAATTGTATAGAATATGGGACAAATATAAAAATTAATTGGAAATTAAAACACCACTTTGGCTTTTACCTTTGGAAGCCATAGCAGTGAAAAAGAAAAATATGACGGAAAGCTGGGCAACTTATAGAAATTTGCTAAGAGAGGAGGGTGGAGACTTTAAACTAAAAGAGTTTAAGGATTTACCATCATGGTTATATTATTATCATTTGAATGAAATATTTTAAAAGGATAGGACGTGGGGCTTTGGGGGAACAACTATCAGAATTAGAAAGAGACCTGTTAAATTGTAATGTTAAAGTGATATCTAAAATGTATAAGGTGTTATTGGAATGGGAGACAAAGGATGAACAAGTGGAATCTTCAATGCTACACTGGGCAATAGATATTGGTCATAATATTATAAATGGAAGCATGGGAATGATTACAGAATACGGATGTAAAATTTACAGCATGCTATGGTTTAAGAGAAAATTATATGGAAATGCTATATAGATGGTACCTAACACCTAGTAGATTGACAAAAAATGCATAAATCAAAGTCAAATAAGTGTTGGAAATGTAAAGAGAAAGAAGGCACCTTTTCAAATGTGGTGGTCTTGTATAATAAGGTTAAAGTTTACTGGGAAATGATATAAAATGAATTGAAAAAGATGTTTAAGATAACATCCGTAAAAACCCCCAGCTTTTCTGCTGGGAATTATAAGATTAGACCTATCCAAACAGCATAGAAATTTATATATATATATGCAACTACAGCTGCAAGAATCTTATTCAACCAAAAGTGGAAGGATAAAGAGGTCCCGACAAAAGAAAAACTAATGGAGTATGCAGAAATGGCGAAACTTATTGGAAAAATAAGAAATCAAGACAACAAACTTTTTAGAAAGGAATGGAAGTGGTTTATTGAGTATTTACAAACAAACTGTAAACAGATCAAGACATTGGCAAGATTCTGGAAAAAACCTGCAGATTTAAAAATATATATGAGATGTGAGAATAGATGATTAAAAGAATAAGCTAAAGCAATTTGGAGTACAGAAAAGGACGAAAATAAATGTAAGGAACCACAGAAAGAGGGGGAAGGGAGTCAAAATCGAACATCTTAAGACTATGGTTGAATAATTGTTGTAATTTATATAAATGAAAATTTTTAAAAAGAAAATAAATTCCTTGCAGGAATCCAAATTCCATGGACACACAACAATTTATTGTAGGGTCAGTGCTGCTCATTTTTTGTTTATTTAACAAAATGTATATACCACTTGATTGTATAAAGAAGAAAAACCTTCTGCCAATTAGTTTTATTGATTAAATAATGAAAAAACCTTAATTGATTAAATAATGAAAAAACACCTTACAACAATATAAAATAAGACGTTGACATTCTTGATTAAAAACAGGTTTGTTAGAAGCAGGTTTTAAAAATATTTAAAAAGATAACTGAAATCAGCGCTAACTAACAAGGAATGAAACACATGGAACTTCCACTTGTCTGGATAGGCTTTGCCTAAACAAAAATGTTTTCTGCAGCCATTGAAAGGAATACAGTGAACATTTATTTATTAATCCAAGCAAGCTTTGCACAGCATCCACACAACATCAACCTCATCAAAATGACGCCCCATATTATTTTCCGTTTAATCTGGATTTAATGTTCCTATGGAAAATCCAATAAGTAAAGAAACAGCACAGAAACAGTAAATCCGGATTAAATGGGGTAGGGTGGGGAAGTATGAGATGGTATCTTCATGCAGACACCATTGTATTCTTCCTTGGTCGGGCTCCCCTTGGAGTCGTGTGCCCAGTTCTGGGCATCACATTTTAGGAAGGATGTTGCCAAGCTGGAAGGTGTGCAGAGGAGGGCAGCCAAGATGATAAAAGGTTTGGAGATCAAGCCTTATGAAGAACAGTTTAGGGAGTTGGAGAAGAGAATACTTGAGAGATGATAGGGTAGCTAACTTCAATAACTGAAAGGGCTGTCACATGGAGGATGGAGCAAGCTTGGTTTCTCCTGCTCTGGAGGACAGAACCCAAACCAATGGATTCAAGTTACAAGAAAGAAGAGTCTGACTAAATATTAGGAATAACTTTCTGACATTAAGAGCTGTTTGACAGTGGAAGGTGATGGTCTCTCCTCCATTTCGGTTTTTTTGTGGGAATGTTCAGGGAGGCAGGAGAGGATATATTGTTTATTAATATCCTTCCTAACTTGCGCTAGCAAGTTCTATAACTTAGCAGAGTTTTATATTCCCCTTTTAAAAGCACAGCAGATAGCTGGTTGCAGGCTTGTTTAAGCCTCTCAATATTAGATTCCTGGTAAGTTTCCTTATATCCCTCTTAAAAGAATAAACACGCCACAATCTTGTGTAAAGTATATAAAAGAAGTTTACTCACATCATCATTTCACAGTTGGATCCCTGAAGGCAGACTTAGTTACAAATTATATACATGTGGATCTATCCTATATGGAGATAGTCCCAGTGTCCTCTGTTGGCTGAGAGCCAACAGAGCAATTCTAGCTAAAAGCTGCTGCTCCAACGATGGAGGAAGTCAAAGAGAGGGTCTGTGCTGCGTGCCTTGTCCTTTTGTTACCTGGGCAGGTAAGGTCACGCCCACCTCTAGTCACATGCAAAGCAACTATGTCCCAGCCAGGAGGAAACAGGAAGTTTTTGACTGGCTGGACCAAACATTCCCCTGCATGTCCACTCTAGGAAAACAAGGAATGTTGTACTTGACTGCTACTTATGTATCACATCCCACAGTTTTAAAACTATAAAAAAGTGCAGGGACGAGCAGCACTAAGTCCACATTAAACGTCTGTATGGAGGCACCTCCATGCCCACTTTAAAGCTTCTTCACACATGTGCACAGCTATAGCCTGAAAAGGAGTGTCTGTGTGTTCATTCAGTGTAATGTCCTAGACCAGAACAGGATCAAGTGATAGGATGGGGGGCCCTAAAGGCCTTTGGGATGTCCCTGCCAACAATGCTTTTTAGGGAGGTATTCTTATATGCAACGGCCACAGCTCGGACTTGGTTGGCAAAGGGGTGGAAGGAACAAGAAGCCCCGACAATAACGGACTGGCATTACAAGCTACAAGAATTTGTTGAAATGGCGCAGTTAACAAATACCCTGAGAGACAATTCAAAACAAAAATTTATGGAAAAGTGGGATAGATATAAAACAAATGTTCAAAAATACAGTAAAGGTTCACTATCTATGCTAGAATTTGATTGACATTGTAGTAAGACTGAGCTGAGAAATAAGACACATATTGATATAGGAATGTATTAGAAAATATGTAAAGAAATATACAATAATAAGAATACATTCATTTGTAAAAAAAGGAATATACAACGGGAAAGACAGGAAGTCTAGTGTGTTGGTATGTATATGATTTGGGGGGGGACTTGTTTTTGTTTTTTCTCTTTGTTCTTTCTTTTTTTTTTTTGTTTCATTTTCTTTCTAGGTATATAAAATTTGTATATAATTTTTGTATACATGTTGGGAATTATATTATAGTAAGTCCTGTAAAGTAATATGACAATGTTTACTGATGTAATATAAGAATGTTAACAAATAAATAAAATGATGGAGGGAAAAGGATGGGGGATGGTGGCAAATACAAATCTGCCTTTTTATATACAGTGGTACCTCGGGTTAAGTACTTAATTCGTTCCGGAGGTCCGTTGTTAACCTGAAACCGTTCTTAACCTGAAGCACCACTTTAGCTGATGGGGCCTCCCAATGCCGCTGCGCCGCCAGAGCACGATTTCTGTTCTTATCCTGAAGCAAAGTTCTTAACCTGAAGCACTATTTCTGGGTTAGCGGAGTCTGTAACCTGAAGCGTATGTAACTGAAGGTACCACTGTATCTGCATGGGAAATGGGCCACATGGAAGGAACCTATGCAAGGAGCAGGTGTGTGTGTGCGTGCCAGTTCATTAAGTTTGCCCCCCCCCCCCCCGGAGCAGTGCTTGAAATGTTTTCAGGATTTCCTAGGAGAGATTTTATGGATTTAAAGGGAGATTGGATGGGCCTTGAAGCAGCCTGTAGAGAAGGAAACTGAAAGAAGGAAGGAGGCACACAAAGCTAGCCAGGAAGGATGACCTTTGGAAATGTCTTCCAGGAACCGTCTCTCCCAAAGAATCAAGTGAAATCAGCCTCTGCCAGGAATCGGAGGTGATGGGAGTCGGAGAGGCAAGGGGTGAAGGAAAGGGTGGGCGAGTCCCCATGCCAAGAGGAAGCAAAGTTAATTATAGGATGCAGCAGGAAAAGAACTGTCAGCCAAGGAAGCAAAAAGGGACAAGGGCCCAGGAGCTCCAAGTGTATATTGCAAAGAGAAGGCCCCTTTGTGCTCTGCCAGAGCGACACATGAGAGGGTCAGCCAGGAGATCATTCAACGTTTCCCCTTCTTCTGTCTGAATGGCCATAGAAATCAGAGATGGAAAAGACCGGTTCATTTCACTGAGCTCCTCTCGCTTTTCCAAGCAGATAAGAGAGTGGGGGAAAGCCACTCTATTCCTGGGACAATAATGCGCTTTACCTGTATTTAAGATTGAACTTTAAATTGTCGTAACAAAATGGCAGGAGAAGGGCAAGAGCCTTTTTCAAAAAGAAACTTATTTCTGGCTAGCCGTATTCTCCCCTATAGCCATGCCAGTCTATATGTATCTATGGAGCAGGGACACTCTCTGCTCATGTTTTAGTCCGTTTCTGTGGCTTTTAGATTTCTCCCAGAATAGAAGTATGCTGGGGACAAGACTGAATAAGGGTCCACTGTGGTGGGTAGATCGGATGCCCAGCAGTTGCCATCATAGCAATAGCCAGGGGCCCAGAAAGTGATGGCAGGAGCTTGGCTGTAGCAGGTGAGACTTAGATGGACCAGCCATGCCACATCACACTCACCCCTCTCCCTGCAACCAGACACAGGCAGGGCCAGATTTAGGTTTGATGAGGCCCTAAGTTACTGAAGGTAATGGAGCCCTTTATATATCCAGCTGTCCTTTGTCAACAACAACTAGTTGCTGTTTTTTGTGTTGAATATACACTATATGGTAATTTATGGACCTCATAGGTATCTAAAGCCATTTGCACATGCAGAATGTAGGTACCCTATATACAGAAATGAGCAAACGAGTGATATTTTAGGGAGCTGGCTAGCAGGCGGGGCCCATTACTTACCTCATAGGAGCCTACACAGAACAAAACACTGTTGCTGTATGTAGGTTTTATTTTATTTGTTTTTTATCTTATATTTTGGAAATGTACATCCAGTTTTTTCCCCTTTAATTTTTTTTGGGAGCCCCCAAGAGAGTGAGGCCCTAAGCTATAGCTTGTTTAGCTTATATGTAAATCTGGCACTGGACACAGGGTTAGGTCAGAGGGGAAGTTCCTTGCTGCTTTTCATTCAGTGGCAATGCTAAGGCAGCACACTGTACATAGCCCTGTGAATTGCTATTTTGAGACTAATAATGTGCCTTGCTAGTGCTATTAAGCATAAATTGAAAGGGGATACGTGAATATGGGAGTCTCAGGTCTGGACTGGTTGAAGACCATTGGTCTGCACTGATTGGTAGTGGCTTTCTAGGGCATGGGTAGGCAAACTAAGGCCCCGGGGCCAGATCCAGCCCAATTGCCTTCTAAATCTGGCTCGTGGACGGTCCGGGAATCAGCGTGTTTTTACATGAGTAGAATGTGCCCTTTTATTTAAAATGCATCTCTGTGTTATTTGTGGGGCATAGGAATTCATTCATTCCCTCCCCCCAAAAAAATAGCCCGGCCCCCCACAAGGTCTGAGGGACAGTGGACTGGCCCCTGCTGGAAAAGTTTGCTGACCCCTGTTCTAGGGTTTCACGGAAGGGACATTCCTAGTCCTACCTGGAGTTGCCAGGAACTGAACCTGGAGCTCCTTTGCAGGCAGAGCGGATGCTCTCCCACGGAGCCACCGTCTTTCCCTCTTACCTCCATTTGAGAAGGACATGTGCGTTTCTCCTTCCTGACCCCACTGCAGAGTGTGCTCCACTCCCATGACCCCAAGCTGTCCATGACTCCTGAGATCCTTATGACCGAGAAGTCAAACGGTTGTCCTTACCGAAGCGAGCTCCATCCGATGGGGAAGAAAGCAATAGGAAGCCGGATTTGCATTGCTCTGAGGCTTCAATGTCCATGTCTCCAAAGATCAGGCTTAGGGAGCTCCCTGCAGCTCCGTGGATCTTCCACTCGCAAGACGTGAAGTTGGGATAAGTGCCAGGGTAGTTCTTGGAAGTCAGAGTCCCGCTGTAAGGCGTCAGCGTCGAGTGACCGCAACCATCCCCTGGAAGGCAAGGAGATAAGACTGATCTTACATCAGGAAGCTGCTTTGCATCATGTCAAATGATCTGGCCGGCTACTCAAGAACTGCCCACTCTAACCAGCAGCTTCTCCATCACTTGTTACCTGATCCTTTGCAGGCTGCATGACTAGTAGACTACTAGTCATGATGGGGGAAATTAAGAGAAAGGGCTATAGCTTGGTGGCAGATAGCATCTGCTCTGCATGCAGAAAACCCCAGGTTTGAACCCCAGAATCTCTCATTAGGCCTGGGAGAGAATGCTGCCTAAAATTTTGGAGAGCTGCTTCCAGTCAGTGTAGACAGTACTGAGCTAAATGGACCAACAGCACACGATGCTCCTACCACCTCCAATCTCATTTTCCCAGTCTTGAACCTGGGACCTTCTGCAAGCAAAGCGGATGTTCTACCACTCAGTAAGGCTTAGCTGGGATCAACTACCTTCATCTTTCTGCTCTCCCATAACTATCTACTGCAGTGACCATTCAGTGCTAAACTGCAAATTTTCCCAGGGTAAAGCGGCAACACAAACTGGATAAGCCCTCAGTTTGCTTAATTTTCTCCTCCAATTCCTTTTCGCCTCTTAGAACATAAACCCCATCATTTTATTTAAAAATGCGACTGGCTAGGAATATATCAAAGCCCACTCTACTCCCCCACCATCACACGGTTGGTCCAGGTCTTGATCAACTTGATCAGAGATCTAGATAAGATCCTGTGTATTCGTACATCGGGGCTTATTCCCAAATGAAGTGTGTACCTGGTTGCAGCTTTGAAAGCCACGTAATCCTTCTCCCAAACAGGATGGTTAAGGGGAGATGGCATATTGTGTTTCTCTCCTACCTTTTTGACAGGGGTTCTCTAATTTGGGGGGTGGGGAAGCTAAGGCCCTCCAGATGCTCTGCCACTGACCTGTGGCCATTCAGAAGGGGAAGGGTGGGAGCTCAGTGACAGGGCGTCTGTTCTGCATGTTCAACCCTCCAGCATCTCCAGATAGAGGTGGGAAATTCCCCATGGCCTGAAAACCTGGAGAGCAACTGTCACTTAATATAGACAAAGCTGAGCTAGATAGATTAGTGCTCTGACTCAGTAGAAGGTAGCCTTCCTATGTCCATGGACTACAACTCCCATCATCCCTGACAATTGGCCACCCTGGCTGGGGCTGATGGGAGGTGGAGTTGAATAATATCTGGAGTGCACCAGGCTGGGGAAGGCTGCATCAGATGATTCAATGATTAAAACACAGGGCATGACCTGTTAAAGTACACCTTTGTCATTCCATCAGTTGCAACTTTCTTACAGACAATCTTTTAGCATGCAATACTGACACTGTTTTAATGCAGAGCTGTGGTGCTTTATCAGGTTTAGAGATATAAAATCTTGGATTACACAGGTAAGAGCATTCAGTGTGCTCTCAGTTCTGTCTACTATCCGATCATCGGTCCATCTACTTATTGATTTTTTTAGCAAAAGGCAGTGTGTGTGTGTGTGTGTGTGTGTGTGTATCAACATAATTGTCTTTGGTCGGAGAGTAAGGTATTTATGGGAATTGGTTTTAGACTATGGCCCACTATCCTGATTGAAGATGCAGATGAATGAGATTATGAGTCGGGTTAGAGTTTAATCAAGGGCCTGGGAGAGGGAGAGGGTAATCTGCTTGGACAAAGATTTCCTACAATTCCACAAGTTTCTGGCTTTGCTGGTTATCGGCTTCCTTCTTAGCTGTACAACATTGCAGGTGGACGCCCTCTCTCTGGCAAATGCATGAAGATGAAAGGTCCAATAAAGTATTGACTCTGCCTGCGTTCAGCAGGAATGGGGGAGAAAAACAGTGGAAGAACACCAGCAGGAAAACTAGACCAGATAACAAGTGCTTGACAATGAGCACAATGGAAGAAATTGTTTTTAAAGTACAAAGCAATATAGAAACAAGAGGTGGCTCATTTGGTTATGCTCTGAGAACTGTTTGCAGGAGGGGGGCATGGAGAGATGAGGGGTCTGAGCTTGGGGAGGGAGCCAGCAGGTTGTCACCCAGTAGGTCCATGCCAGCCCAACCCACAGTCCCGTTAACCATCTCCCAATGTTCTTCAGCTGTCCCCAGATGTTGGACTATAATCATCCCTGACCACTGGCTATGCTGTCTGAGGCTGCTGAGAGTAGCTTCCAGACGACCTGGGAGGTTGCAGACTCTGTTTCCTTGGAGGCTTTTAAGCAGAGGTGGGATGGCCATCTGCCATGGATGCTTGAGGCTCTGGCTCCACATACTGTTTCCTCCTTATCAGTACCAATGGGCATCAGCCAGGTGTGAACAGTGGATTCCTCCCACCTTTCTCTTTTGTTCAAAACCTTATAGAAAGCTGTAAGCAATTCTGCAGAAAGGAAGCCCTGCAGTGGGATGGAGGGTTTCTCCCATGCTTGAACAATCATCAGGTTATGGGGGCAGAGTTTTGTAGTGGCAGTGGAGTATGCATGCCTAAAAACATAGGTGCCTACTTGTGGCTCACTGCCTTGGCACCTTTTACTCAGCCTTTGCCCCTGATGGTTTTTTGTGGGTTTTTTTTGTTTTTTTTGCAGTGGCCCAAAGTCAGAGAAAGTTGGTATCTGTGTGGATTTGAATTTATGTTATACATATGTTGTTGTGGTTAAACTGTTTACAATTGGTTTTAATTGGTTTTTATATATAAGCAAATGTTTAAACTGTTTTCACACATGCAGGTTTTTCTATATACGTTTTTACTGTAGTGCAAATCGCTTTGGAGTGCCTCTTGGGAAGCCATTCATAAATGAAATATACCGCGGTACATATTTTGTAAAGTTGTTTGTTGCTATGCAACAAAGCCATTATAAAAGATAAACTAAATAAAACAGAATAAAATACATTCCAAACTTAAAATAGTTATTAAAACCAGACATTCTGTCAGATAAGAGTTTGCTCCCATGAAGAATTTAACTTATCATCCCCCAAACTTTACTCCTTAAAATCATTGTTCCGAAGGCGAAACAAGCCAATTTTTCAGAGACTATGGATTTGGACACTTCTTAAGACAAATGATGCTTTCTGATGTCAAGGAGCAGGTTTCTCTCTATGTTTGGATACATTTGCACACCACTGTGAATCAAGATGAAGGACTGAACCTTTCAAGACTACTCTGATTTTAACCACTGATTTCAAAACTGGAGTGGGTTTTTTTAGTGTCGTAGAATTTCTGAGCAATGCTGAGTACAAGCTTGCTAGATGATAACAGCAGTAGTGATACAGCCCATCCTTTCGTTTTCTGGATCTGCTCTTATGGATGGATGGCTGCTACATCCCTGACCTGGCATTAACAGCACACCCCCCCCCAAAAGCAAAAAAACCCCCCATTTTTCATAACTATGTTGGAGAGAAGCAGCGGGAAATTCCAAGTTAGAAGAGGGAGTCACAATTCCCAGGAAATTTCACTGGCAAAAAACGTAAGCAAAAAACCAAACAAAAACCACTTATAAAGAAATTAGACACAACTCAGATACTGAAGGTTCCCAGTGCACAAGTCATTGCATTTTTCTGGAGCTCATTCAGCAGGAAGACATTACCATGTTGGTCAGCAAATTCCAGGAGGTATATTTTTCAACAGGATGTGGAGAAGACAAAATACAACAGATGCTACCGGGGGGATGGGGGTGGGGAGTCCTTACTTTTGGATTAAGACCTAAAACCTCAGAACTAATATTTTACACACAGAGAGAGACACAGAGGAATAAAATTTCATCAAGGCCACTGTGCTTGTTTCACTTTTTTGAGATGAGTATATAGAAGGGTTATTTTGCAATTTATTTGCTGTGGTTCCCAGAAGTGATGTGAAGCACCACTTGAAGATCATCTTTATACTGGCTTAATGGTGTGTGTGTGTGTGTGTGTGTGTGTGTGTGTGTGTGTGGACTAGACATCTATACCTATCAGGAGTAGCTATTGTCTTCTTATGGTTGCTGGTGATGTTGAAATCCTCCTCCTCATCTATTAAAGTTGTAAGTTCTTTGTAAAGCTATTGGATGAGCACAAGCATCAATTTAAAGCAGTCCTATTTGCATGGGCATCAACTCTAGAATACTAAGGGACCGACTTCTTTATGGAAGGGTACAAAAATGCAAGAGAGAGAGAGAGAGAGAGAGAGAGAGAGAGAGAGAGAGGTACAGCAGCAGCACATAGCACAATACCTATTTTATTAGGATCAGCTGGCTGTAGTCCTATGCCGTTTCCTCTGCTTCCCTTAAACTCAGTGGTGCTTACTTCTGACTGTAGACTGCAAAGCTTCAACTTGTGAAGCACAAACATGTCAGACTTTATTGAACAGAAGATTTCCAGACAACTGAAATTCAGCCTGAATACTTTCAACAGGAACTGCAAACCATATTGCGGAGATTGCGTCGTTCAAAGTTTATTGCTACTTTAAAGTCATTCAGAATTATTCAACTCGTTGTTTTGAACTGTTTTTTTCTTCCACCTATGATTTTATCCGCCCACCAGCACACACCTCTTTGTAAACCTCTTTGAGGTTTCTTTTACAGTCAAATAGTGGTGTATACACCTAAATAAATAAACATTGTTCCTCTGCATCCAACCAATCTATGACAGCAATGGATGCGAATTTTATCTTTGTATGGTAAGCTGGTTTCTACGACACATGCTCACCCCCTTCTCTCTCTCTCTCTCTCTTTCTCTCTCCTCCCTCCAGGCAACCAAGAGACATTACCAGAGTTCTAAGACATGCTCCTGCCAGATGAAAACACTCACGACAAGTGTGAACAGGGTGGGTGGCCTGGAATGGGTCCAAAAGACCAGCTAGAGAAGGGGCCAGGCTTCCCCATTTATCCCATTCTGCTGCCCAAGATTCAGGAGTCAGCACTTTTCAGGTAAGTGGCAATCTGCACTGCTTGCCAGGTAAGTGTGCATAGCAGGGGCAGGAGAATCCATGGCTCCGCATAACTTGTTGCAATTTCCATCAGCTACAAACAGTTATCAGGGATGATGGGAGACATAGGTTGTCTATACAACATGATACACATGAAGCACACTTCACCCCACCACCCTGAAAAAAAGGATCCTGGGAAATGTAGCTTTATTAAGGCTGTTGGGAATTGTAGCTCTCTGAAGGCTAAACTATAGTGATGCGGGTGGCGCTGTAGGTTAAACCACAGAGCCTAGGACTTGCAAATCAGAAGGTCAGTGGTTCGAATCCCCACGACAGGGTGAGCTCCCATTGCTTGGTCCCTGCTCCTGCCAACCTAGCAGTTTGAAAGTATGTCAAAGTGCAAGTAGATAAATAGGTACGGCTCTGGCGGGAAGGTAAATGGTGTTTCCGTGTGCTGCTCTGGTTCGCCAGAAGCGGCTTAGTCATGCTAGCCACATGACCTGGAAGCAGTACACCGGCTCCCTCGGCCAATAAAGCGAGATGAGTGCTGCAACCCCAGAGTTGGCCACGACTGGACCTAATGGTTAGGGGTCCCTTTAGCTTTACCTGAAGGCTAAACTACAGCTCCCAGGCTTCTTGGGAGAGGGAATGTGCTGTAAATGAATGGTGTGCATGCAGCCATAGTCCAGCAGGATTTGAGGGCCATAGGTTCCTCACCCCTAGTTTGTTGTGTGGGATTGCAGCTGAGTATCATTCACTGAGCTGTGCAGCTCTGCAAATGAGCTTACAAGCTCTGAAGGGAACAGGAATAAGAAAACAGGGACTGCAGGCAGAAGCCTCTAAGATTTGCCCAGCTGTTTAACCCTAAGCTCCACAGATCCTCTTAGTGCTGCCATCTGGAATGAGAACCTAGGCCAGCAAGTTCGCCAATGTCTCTGCAGATGTTTTGGACTACAACCGCCATCAGCTGATGGGAGTGAGTGCTGGCTAGGGCTGATGGGAGTTGTAGTCCAAAGCATCTGGAGGTCCCCAGGTTGGCAAAGGCCGGCCTGGGAAATTATCGCCCCATAGTCATGGCTCCAGACCTGTGTTGCACATTTCCCCAATAGGATGGGCAGGCTCCAGCAGCGCCGAGTTGCACCCAGCATTGGGGGGGGGGGGCGAATGCTACATGTGCATGATGTCACATATGTGATGCCCCCCCAATCCAACTCTTTCCGCCATCCCACACCCACCCATCGCCAGCCAACCTATCTTTGTGAAAGGGACATGCGGGGCGAAGTTGCTTTGCCCCGTGTTTCCCTGGCAAAGCTTGCCAACTCAACTTCCTTGAAAAACAGCCATCCAGATTCTGCTTAAAAAGCCCCTCCAGTGAAGGAGTGTCCACCATTTTGCAAAGCACTAAGCCCTACCATGAGGAAGTTTATTCTAACAATTAGCCCACGGAGACTCATTTGGACAAAGGGGGGGGCAGTGCTCCACCAGCCTCAGTCTGCCCCTACCTCTTCCCTTGCACCCAGTCCTAACGGGGCGGAGGCACTGGCTCTCAACTTCTTCCACCTTAGTTTCAGCGTTGCCCTTGGAGAACTCGGCAGTGGGGAGGAGGAGGATAGGGACAAACTGTGGCCCTTGATGTTCAGCCCCAGACAGAGTAGCCAGTGATCAGGGATGATGAGAGCTGTCATCCTGGCCAAGGGATCTCCATCTCAGGTTGCTTCCAGACAGCCCTGATTCCATTGCAGGGAGATTGGACCATGTTGGTTATGTATTGAAATCCTTCCTCCCTTGGAGGTTTTCAAGCAGAGATGGGTCATCATCTGTCATGGATGCTTCAGTCCACGTTTCTGCATTGCAGGGGGTTGGACTAGAGCAGTGTTTCCCAAACTTTTTTGGGCAACGGCACACCTGTTTACTGAAAAAAAATCTCGCGGCACACCACCATTAAAGCCCCGCCCCATGACGTCAGCGCGCAGCGTCACGCCGGGAGGGACGCACGAAAGTGAAAGTTTTTTCCCTCCCCCTTGCTGGGGAACCTCCAAGCTTTGGGGGTGGGAGGAGGCAGCAGAGCGAGGGACTGAGGGACGGCGGCAACTGAGGCGGTGGCGGCTGTTGTGGTGGTGGCGGGCGGAGGAGGGGGCGGCGGCGGGGCTTGAGGAGCCGTCGCTGGGAGTTGCTGCTGCTGTTGTTGCTGCTGCTGCCCGGACATGCCGGCCTCCTCCTCCTCCGCTGTCTCGCGCTCCTCCCTTTTGCACGCGCTGCCCCGCCGCTCGGCACCACCACCGCGGAGCCGCCCCCGGCTCGACGCGGATCCTCGCCGCCGCAGCCTCTCACTGCCCGACTCGCCCGCCTCCCTCCCACGGCACACCAGCCAATGTCTCACGACACAGTAGTGTGCCGCGGAACACTGGTTGGGAAACACTGGACTAGAGGACCCTCGGGATCCCTTCCAACTCTACACAGTTCTAAGATTCTGCGAAATGAGCATCCATCAACTACAGGGAGGTTAGACGACGTTGCATCACCGCAAGTGCGTCCCAGGCTTCCTAGCAGCCACTTTCCTTATCCCCGCTCAGGCATAAAAATAAAACAAAATCGGATGTTTTCGAGAAGCGGGATTGTTGCGCAAGGTTTTCCCATCAGGATGCAATTGTGCAACCGGAATTTGCCATGTAAGATTGCAGCCCGCCCGAAAGCAGCAAAGCAGCCTGGAAGTGCCCCCCGATTTCAAGACTGTGCGCTTATCGGTCTTATGGATCGCCCTTTCTTGTGTCGGCAACAGGCGTCGCTTCACTTAGCATTTACAATGTTGGCTTGGCTTCCCACCGCCGCCTCTCCCAACTCCTTGCCCCTTCTGCCAAGTCCTGCTCGGACGGCGTCCCACCGGCAGGAGTTCCCCAGCCCGGCTCCCAGTCCCTCTGCCGCCTCGGCCACTTACCCGTCTGGCCGCTGGCGAGATCCAGGTGCTGGAGCAGCTGGAGGAGCCCGAGCGCGCGCAGCGCCGGGCGCATCGTCGAAACGGAGCGGCGCCCACGATGCGCGCGAGCTCAGCCCGCCGCCCGCTCCACACCCGGCGCCTCCACCAGCGCCGCGGCATTCCCGAGCCCCACAGTCCCCGCCTCCCGATTGGCTGCCGGCGCCGAGCCCGGCCAGGGCTACTGGCCCCGAGGAAGAGCCAATCACCGGGCAGGGACTCCCCCAGCCCAGCCCACCCCCCGGCAAGCTGTGCCCACCAGCAGGCAGGGAAATCGCGTGTGGGCGGCTGGGGAGGGAGATTACCGCCCCTCCTCTCACTGACATACATAGCGGGGGGGGGGAGTGCAAAAAGAGGGAGGCTAGGCGCTTTGCACATCTGTTGTGTCTGCGTCCAAGTCTCAGCACCTCCCCTTCTATAGGTATTCAGAATCTATCTGCTCACCATGAACTCAGTGGCAGCAGGATTCAAATTTGCTTCCACACTACGAGTGGTAGCACCAGTATTACTGCCAGTGTTACCAGTACTGCCAGGTATACCGGTGTTATTTTTTACCTATACTTTGCTTACCTGCCAGGTACCAGTACTATTGCCTGTGGTGCTACCACTGGTGCCGCTAGCATACAGTGGTACCTCAGGTTACATGCGTTTCAGGTTACATACGCTTCAGGTTACAGACTTCGTTAGCCCAGAAATATTACCTTGGGTTAAGAACTTTGCTTCAGGATGAGAACAGAAATCGTGCTCCTGCGGTGCAGCAGCAGCAGGAGGCCCCATTAGCTAAAGTGGTGCTTCAGGTTAAGAACAGTTTCAGGTTAAGAACGGACCTCCGGAATGAATTAAGTACCACTGTACTTAGGTAATTTTTGAGTCCCGCTTTTGAGTGTATGGGGATGGCCGGTTCCTTAAAACAGGGGTAGCCAGTGCAGAAACCTCCAGATGTCGTGCTGGGCTAGAGAAAAATAATGAAGGGGGGGGGGCAGGACAGGTGCATATCAGCTGGTGCATATTTTTCTGCCCCTGAATAGGGCTTCTTGAGAAACTGGTTTCACTCTGAAAATAAAAGCTCGTTGCAGATTGATCTAGTCCAACTCCTGCAGTGCAGGAATCTTTTTGCCCAACATGGGCTTGAACTCTTGATCCTGAGACTAAGAATCACGTGCTCCACCAATTGAGCTATCTTGGAGCTAGCATGTTGAGGACAAGCACAAACTATTTTGGATTAAGAAAAACTGCATTTCAATGCTATAACTGGGTTAGCGTATGTACAGCCATTGTCTGATTTTAGCATCCTTCTGCCTCTCCTGGAACCAAAGCAACAGAAAGGGTTGCAAACAGAATGGAAAATAAAATATCTGGACTTCTCTGTCTCTCACTGTAAAACTGGGAGCTGCTTCCTGAAACTGCTTTTATTTAATGTCTAATACTTGGCAGTGCCTACTTTCAAAACTTGGCATTCACTCTTTTTCAGTAAACAGATGTCCATCCCGACACCCAACACGCCAGGTGGCATTTGGCGCCATCAAGTGGTCATGACATTTGTCCTGCTAAAAGTCCCTTAGAACGAAATAACTTGCTTTGCTGTGCTGAGTAGCAACAATTTGTGGGCCACCTTGAAGAAATAATGGGTTACAGGGCAAAGGCTAGCTTGCATATTGAACATTTACTTGAGCAGCATTTAATTGCATATTGAGGAGTAGGTGTGCAGAGCTCCTTTATGTGAGGTGGGATCGTGAGTGGCCCAGGATCCCGCCCCCCCTCCCCTGTGTAGATTCCCCTTCATATGATCCCCAAACATACAACCAGGGGAGGTATAGCTGATGTGTTGGGGCTGCACAGTGTGATCCCTCACATGCACTTTCAGTGTCTGAGAGGGAGGGCCAAATTGACCTCTCACCATTAGCCAGTAGTGGCTAGTACTCATGGGAATGGTAGGGTGGAAGGTGTGGAGACCAACAATAGGTGGTGCCACCACTAACCAGACCCAGAACCAATGGCAGGCAGAGCCAACTAATTCTGGTTCTGTTCTCCTCCCTCCTTGCTGAAATCTACAAGGGCAACACTGAGACTGAGAGGAAGGAAGCTGACAGCTAATACAAACCCCTGGACTTGCTACAAGTAGGAAGGGAGACAGGTGTGGGCTGGCTAAGGGCAGACTGAGGTTGGTGGGTCAGGGCGCATTCACACTAATGGACCAGCCTCCCCTGGTGTTAATTCCCAAACCGTGGTCCATGGACAAGCTTCATTAAGCTAGTTTACGGTGTGTCTGCAAAAATGTAATTAAAAATCATACAGCAGCTACCACAGTGCACTGCAATTGCTGCAACAGACAGAAAATATCATTATGTGGTCTGCCAAGACCCTCAGCAACTTTTGAGTGGTCAGTGGGGAGAAGAGTTTCACAACCACCAGTTTAGCCTTGCGAATGGGTGTTTTTAAAAATACGATTTCTTACCTGCCCTTTACCATAAACACCCAGGGCAGGTTACCATGTAATATATAGTTATGAAAACAAATGAACAGTTATAACTCTACAAGTTAAGCTCTTCCGGCTAGAACAGAACAGTATAGATTCAGCAAAAGAGGTGGGTCCCACAAAGCAAAACAAAAGCTGTCAAATTGCATGTTGATTAAGCCATTAATCTCTCCTTTACATTTGGTTATGGGTAAAAAGCAAGATTGATACAGGATCGTTCTGATGTCTTTGCTATCCCGAGCAACATCTTAAAGGCACCGTTCCCTTTGATTCAAAAGAAAAGAGGCTATGTGAATTATTATTTTTGCCCCACTTTTAAAAAACATGAATAATAGCAGTAATCATAAAACAAATTATCAAAGGCAGGATAAAACAAAAAAACCCCAAAAAACTGCTTAAGCAGCCCAGCATAACAAATAGTAGAAGCTAAAAGAAACCCAAGACTTGGTGAAACAGAAGTTTTGAGTTCATGTCTAAGGCAGACATGAGAAACCTGTGGTCTCTCCTGATGTTGTTGGACTATGACTCCCACCATCCCTTCCCATTAGCCATACTGGCTGGGGCTGATGGAACGAGGAGTCCAACATTAGGAGGGCCACAGTTTCCCCACCCCTGGTCTAAATATTAGAACTGGCCCTAAAGATCTCAAAGGGGAGGAAGTTGCTTTGGAACATTGCATTGGCTGAAACTATCGTATTTAACTGAATGGTGCTTTGAGATATACTGGGTTGTATGTAATTAAATGAAAAGATTTACAGACTTTATAAAGAATACATCTATGGCTTATGGAAGATACAATAATTATCAATCTGCTGTGCCTTCACAACACTGAAATGCAGACGCTGTATATAGTATCACATCCATGTCTGCACCTCAGTCACGAAGTCTCATACAATTGTTCCGTTATTATTGCATTGTTGTGCACAATCCCAGTCTCTGAGCCAGAGACTCCAGTGGTTCATGTGCTTATTTGTTTATTTACTATATTTGTATACAGCCTGAAGATCATAGGTCAGCTCACAACAGAAAAATGCAAAACAAGAACATAAAACACATAAAACAAAAACAACACCCCCAAACACATTTAAAAGGCCATAGAATGTTAATTAGCCAAAGACCTGATTATAAACATTTTCGCCTGGCACCTAAAGATATGTAATGAAGGCGCTGCGGAGAGCACTCCACAAATGGGGAGCCACTGCAGAAAAGGTCCATTCTCAGGTTGCCACCTTCTGGATGTCTCATGGAGGAAGGACATGAAGGGCCTCAGATGATTATCACAGGGTTTGTTCGGGAAAAGGTGGTCCTTGAGGTATTGCTGTCCTGAGCAAAGGAACTGGTTTGGCTGGTTTCCTCTTATAAATGCTACCCAACATATACAGGACCACAGGTTTCAAAGGGACCCATGGGTATCATCTAGACCCCCCCCAAAAAGCCCCTCGTATATTCCTAGACTTATCCTTTGTAAAGGTTTTATAATTTTCTCAAACCTACGTTACAGAAATACGAGTATTTATTTAGTTACCTTGACTTCACTCGCTCTTTTGCATCTTTTGATTTGCCTGGAGTTCTATTATCCAGTTGCTTTTTTGAAACTCACTTCTACTCAAGAGCAGACCCCACTGAAATTAATGAACCCAAATTAGTCATGCCCATCCATTTCAATGGGCCAACTCTTGACTAATGTTGGGTAGCATTCTATGCCTTTTTAAAAGTCTTCCTGGAAGAGGGGTTTATTGGTTTGTTCTTGTTCTTATTTATGTATTTTGTATTGTTTTGCATTTTTATGCTGTGAATCACCCTGTGATCTTCAGATAAAGGGCAGTAAAGGTAAAGGTACCCCTGCCCGTACGGGCCAGTCTTGCCAGACTCTAGGGTTGTGCGCTCATCTCACTCTAGAGGCCGGGAGCCAGCACTGTCCGCAGACACTTCCGGGTCACGTGGCCAGCGTGACAAGCTGCATCTGGCGAGCCAGCGCAGCACACGGAACGCCGTTTACCTTCCCGCTGGTAAGCGGTCCCTATTTATCTACTTGCACCCGGAGGTGCTTTCGAACTGCTGGGTTGGCAGGCGCTGGGACCGAACGACGGGAGCGCACCCTGCCGCGGGGATTCAAACTGCCAACCATGCGATCGGCAAGTCCTAGGCGCTGAGGTTTTACCTACAGCGCCACCCGCGTCCCCATGAAGGGCAGTATACAAGTATAATAAAAAAAATGAAAATGAAAATAATCATCCTTCCCATTGCTGAAAAACGGCTGCAACCCTAAACCCTCTGCAAGGTCTACTTCCTAAAGTTCTAGTTTACAGGTAGGTAGCTGTGTTGGTCTGCCATAGTCAAAACAAAATAAAAAATTCCTTCCATTAGCACCTTAGAGACCAACTAAGTTTGTTATTTCCTGCCAACCTAGCAGTTCAAAAGCACGTCAAAGTGCAAGTAGATAAATAGGTACCGCTCCAGTGGGAAGGTAAACAGCGATTCCGTGCGCTGCTCTGGTTCGCCAGAAGCGGCTTAGTCATGACCTGCAAGCTGTACACTGGCTCCCTCAGCCAATAAAGTGAGATGAGCGCCACAACCCGAGTAGGTCACGACTGGACCTAATGGTCAGGGGTGCTTTTACCTTTACCTTAAGTTTGTTATTAGTATGAGCTTTCGTGTGCATGCACACCTCTTCAGATTCCTGAAGTTGTTGAACTTTCTTGGGGAGATTACAGCCCATTTAAAAGGATGGGCATGACTAATTTGGGTTCATTAATTTCAGTTCATTAATTTCTACTCTTGAGTAGAAGTGAGTTGCAAAAAAAGGGAATATCACAGGGGGGCAGGCTTCTGCTGAGGAGGGCAGAACCTTAGTTAATTTAGTACTGTACTTTCAATGCTTTTTGTGGATGGGAGGGGGGGCAGCTACACCCATACGCCCTATGCATGTTTATCAGGGAGTAAGAGCCCGTTGGGTTCAAGGGGCTCTTACTCCCAAGATACTCCCTGCATCTGACTGCGGCCTTAGTGAGATAAGAAACACATGCATGCAGTGAGGTGTCAGGAGTTTTGCGTGTTACTTTTTACCCGCTGCTTTGGACGAAGAATAATGAATAATTGCAAAAGCAACGATACTATTCTGGTGGTCCCGTTGCGGCTGTTGCAGCTGAGAAGCGACTACCTGCACACGACCACCCGCCGCCTCGCACCGACCAATTTCCCCAAGGGTTGCAATCGGAGCCCCACCCGCCTCCGCCCACCTCCCCAACAAAGTTAAATCCGAGCTCCCCCACATTACGGCCGTGGGGAGCAAAAGTAGTAATTGCTCGCGGCCCCTTTAAGGCAGGAGGCAGCCGGAAGTGCTGGCGGCCGAGTCGTGGAGACTCCTGCGCATGCTCGCTCCTTCCTTCTACTCACCCTCCCCTCCCCCCTGCTTAACAGCCCCGGACTCGGCCGCTCGGAGACGGTAAGGGGGGGAGGGAGCAGAGGGCGACGTTGCTGCCGCCACCGCCGCGCTACGGGAGCCGGGAGGGACCAGGACGGGACGCAGAGTGCGTAGGGACGAGGGAGGGGGGCTGCGCCTAGAGTTGCGCACGGCCACCGCCGCCGTACGTGCCGCCGCCGGGAGAGCGGACGTCGCCGCGCCACTGCGGGAGGAGGGGAGGGGGGAAGGAGGGAGGGGGGAAGGAGGAGGAGGCTGCTGGCGCGTCGTCCGCTGGCCTGGAGCGAGAGGGAGGTGGTGGTAGTGGGCGTGGCCGCGGAGAAGCCACACCTCTGCTCCGGGGATCCCCGCCCACTTTCTTTCCCCATCTTGAGGGCCTGTGAGGGGGCTTCGAGGGCAGGGAAAATGGGCGCGGAGCGGAAGCCGCGCTTTAGGGTTTCCCTCAGGCACTTTTGGGGCAGGGGTTTTTAAAATAGTAGTAATAATAATGACGACGACGACGATAATACTGAGCTGAGATGCTCTGGTCAGAGGCGAAGTGACCAATGGTGGGAAAAGGATTACTTCAGCTGCTGAAATTGCCACCTTTTTCTTAAAAAATAAAATTTTAAAAATTGCTTTCCTGAACTGGACAGCAGTGCCTTTTAGCAGAGTCAAGATATTATTGATATAGCTGCACGTTTGTTTGTTTATTTATTTTGAGAGAGAAGCTTCATGTCCTGAGGCTCTTAATAAAGAAATAATGTGTCCCTCAAGAAACTGAAACCCTCTAAAAAGGTGAGGAATGCCAGGCATGGATGGAATTAAGCATTTAAGTTAAAACATTATAAAGCCCCTCAAAGTTAATAGAATAAAGTTCTGGAAAAGCCTTCTAGCACTGGGTTTATTATTTATTTATTTATTTATTTCAGTTACAGCAAGGAGCAGCATAAAACAACTGTCCTTCCAAGTACATAATGGAAATAGCTCTGCAAATGCATAAACAATATATGAAACTTGCTCCCACAGAATTTGGTGGCGGTCCCTAACTTAACTTCAAAACATGGTGCTTGGGTAGTTTGTGTTCAAGAGGAAATTATGGGTTCAAACAGCATCGTTGGACAAGTATCCCCTTGCTTTAGGTCCTATTCCTTAAATAGTTTTGATGTAATAAGATCTGTGGGGTGGGTGTGTAGGCAAGAAATGGCTTTCATTTGTAAAAGATAAATAATGATTAAAGGGTAGTTGTGATTCCTGGATTAGATAGCAATTAAAACCATAAAATGTGCATTTTTTATTTTTTGTCAATGACGTAGCGATGCCAATGGGTATAAATTATGCCTCCGATGACCCCGATGTAGACTGCAGTTCTGGTGAATGTGCAGTTTATCTCAAAAATATATGCCAGCTGGAATCCCAATCCTTTAAAAGCCTGTTTCCCAGTACCCAGAGTGTTTGTCTCATCATTTCATTATGGCTTCAATTTCTGGGCTATATGCTTATGGAAAATTGGTGGTGGAAGAAAGCAGGGGTTTTTTCACCTGAAGAAGAGAGGATTGTGAAAGAGCAAACATTACCTGTTAACTGCTTGAAGGAGATGGGAAGGATAAAGGCAGAAATATGATTTCATGGACTATCTCAACATTGAAAGCACACTCTTTACCCATAATAATAAGCAGCTAGGCATTCTGAATTGTCAAACATAATATAGTCAATGCCTATGACCCTACTTATCATTATTAATTCTAATCAACCCGAAACTGTAGCTGTGGTCTGTTGTATACTTACCTGGATGTAAACACTATTCAGTAGGACTTCTGAGTCTAGGAAGGCTGCAAGTATTGTGATCACTTCAAATCAGTGGGCTTTTCTTTTCAGTAAATATGCATAGTACCTTTAATAATTTGTTTACTGAACTTGGTTGTCAACAATTAACTTCCAGATCTACTCCTTCATCACTATCTAGCAGACAAAAGGGCCTAATTTGTGGACTTCATTTATACAAGATAGGATGACCATCACTAGCTCAGATCACTTTAAAATTCATTGAGGATGGGTTTATCAACAGCTATGAGGCATGATGGCTATATGCAACTTTCGGCTCAATGGTACTATGTCTCCAAGTTAAAATAGGGAAGCCCAACAGTAGATGCCTGCTGGCTCATATCCTGTTTGTGGACTTCCCAGAGGTATCTGACGTAGAAATAAGATAACCGACCAAATGGACAGTTTGTCAGACCCCTGATGGCTATTCCTATGATCATAATGCAAAAAAAGCAAAAAAAGAAATTTTGCTTTCTGTGTCTTACCAAGCCAAATGAATAATGGAACAGATACTCTTCTTTCAATAAGAGCCACATAGTAAATTTTCTTAATACTGTAGGGAAGAACCATAGCTCAGTGTTAGAACTTTGAAAGTAGAAGGTCCCAGGTTTGGGGCCCTGTCACTTGGTTGAAAATAGTTGGTAGCTGGTGAGGTGGGATGGGGAAGGACCCTCTAGCTGGGACCCTGAATAACCACTGCCAGTCAGAGTAAACACTGTTGAGTTAGATGGACAGCTTTTTAAGAATATATATACACTGTACTTTTAAAGCACATTCAAAACCCATTTTCTGCCTTAAAGAATTTTGGGCACTGTAGTTTGTTAAGGGTTGCAGGGAATTTGTTCCTTTGAGGATTAAACTACAGTGGCCATAATTATTTGATGGGGGAAATGTGCTTTGAATGTGATATCAGTGTATATGGTATGTACTCTGCCTGTGATAATAAACCAAGCTACACAACTCTTTATAGTTATCAGGGACGGTCCCTATTTTTTGTTACAGGTCTCTGTAAAAAATACTGTGTTTGCGTTTTGTTGATGCCTTCTTAAAATAATGCTCCTAGTGTTGTCTTCTTCAGGGTCTTTAGAACTGTGTGGGGCAATCCTATAAGTGTCTACTCAGAAATAAGTCCCACCCATTTCTGTGAAACTTCCTCTAAAGTGCATGAAAACTAAGGCAACATGTTGAACAAAGCCTGCCATTTCACACATGACAGGCGCTGAAGTACATTTTGCATTGTAATGTTAATATTGTCAGACAACTGCAGTTTTGTAATATGAACCATTGGGGGGGGAGCCATGTTGGTTTTTAAATGGATGGAGGGTATTGATTGAAAATGAAGTTAATGGGCGTATAGTTTTTAGCAACATGGAATGGTGGTGGTGGGCTCCTCCTGCCCAGACAGCCTGCATCTCCTGTCTTCCCTAGCCTGACTCGTGATCACTATAGCAGTAGCCTTCTAACATTTCAAACCTGGTACCTACCTACCTACCTTTCAGCCAAACATGCATTTTAGGGAGCAAGCATTTTTTTATTTTGACTATTTAGCTGTACCGTAGCAGAGTTGCTGTGTAGCCTGTGACCTGGTAGTGGTCCTGACCTACTAGTTGAAGACCAATGCAGCAGTATTATTAACATTATTGTTTTAATATTTATTGCTCATTTTTCAGTTTAAGGTTCCAGGGCAGGTTACAGCACAACACAAGTAATGCAACTTAAAACCAAATAAAAATCACAGATGTACACAAAAATCAAACATTTTGGGGCTTCAATTTTGGACACTGATGTTCGCTTCGGCTGAACCCTTTCATGTGATTCAGAGAGGGGACAGAGAGAAAGCACAGGCATATATAATCTCTTGAATCTTGAACTGCTAAATGGAGTGTCTGTGTGTTCCCTATGCTCCAGTTGCCCCATAATATAATTTTGAATTGTGAGAGGAATCGTAGGAGTGTTACTTTCTGTCTTTACGGCACGTGGTATGGCTCACAGCTTGCTAGGACTGTTGCTTAATTAAATAAATCTGCTAGAGAAATCCTATGCATGTGTAGTGAGTCTTAGACTCACTTAGAAGTGAGTCATGTTGAGTTTAAAGGACTTTACTCCAAAAAATTGTATGTAGGATTGAAACCCTTAATCAATGAACTATTTGAATAAATTTGCCAGTTCTGCAGCAAGATAAAAATTCGGTCCTTCCAGAAGAGGATAGGACTCCTGCATCTTTTATAGTTGTCTTGCAAGATATACCTGCTGAAATTCATTGTACACAGCAGGCAAAAGTGCAGGCGCCCTGTCTTCGTTTGCATCTGACCATATTGCACCAGTTTGAGAGAAAGGGGCATGTCTCTGAATAAGGTGATGAATGTTCTCTGCAGTTTTTAGATGTGCTAGTATTAGAAAATATAAATAAAAGAAAAAGAAAACAACTTTGGGCAAGCCAGTGCAGCCAGTAAAGCCTTGGCACTTTTCCCTTCCTAGGACTTCAATGACCTAAAGACTGAGCAACTCAAATGTGATTTTTATGAGCTGTTGCTACAAGTGGTAGTGCATGTGGTCACTTATGACATGTTAAGGTTGTGCTAGAAAAAAATCTCTTTCATTATTTGGCCAGAGATTATAACTTGTTTGTCCTTGCAAAAAACAAAACAAAACCCAAAGCCACCTTCTTATTTCTTGCTACAGCACACTTGTCTTCCATTCTCTTGGACTTCATGTGGGCAAATGGCAAATGCTGAAGTAAGCATCCCTGTAGGGGATGTTGTCGTTGTGCCAACTGAAGGAAATGAAGGGGGAAACCCAGAAGATACCAAAACTCAGGTGATATTACAACTGCAGCCAGTGCCACAAGGGTAAGTTGGCAAGTCATCAGCTAGGTGTGTTTCTGTGATTCTGTGTAAAATTCAGTCTTGGGTGCAGCATTTAGAATTGTTGAGATGCAAGTCCACAGGGTAGACCTAAAGGAAGGCAGTTGTGTGCAAGAGAGAATTTCAACTAAAGTTTCTAGATCTCATGCCTCCAAAATAGTTCTGAAAATGCGAGGGCAATACCAGTATGTTGTAGGGATGCAATTTTGAGCTTTCATTTCACAGCTGGAAAGGGGACATGTATTTGCAGCCCCCCCCCCAGTCTATGATTTAGGGTCTGAGGTTGGGAAGAGGAAGTTAGTTTATAAACTAATTCCATTTTACTTGACTCGCCGAGAAAGGCCTCGGGTGGTGATCTCAGCATTTGAGCAGGCTGATTATGGAGGCAAGTTTTCCTTCACATTCTCTGGTTTAAAGCTATGCAAAGCTCTAAAATCATTTCTGTGCTTTACATAATGCGCTTACCAGTGGGTACTTTCACAGCAGGGTTTATCAAGAGAGCTCTGAGACCAGTACGGCTGTAGTGGCCGTGGAAACGCACACCATACACAAGCTTGAAGAAGGCATTGGTAAGTTTCCTCTGTGGCGATATGATCCATTGACACCATTTCAACAGAGTTGTCATGGAGCATAATTTGCGGCTTTTGTGTACCAAGGTTCTCCTACTCCCATGGTTGGGTGGATATGAAGGTAGGGCCCCAAGAGTAGTAATAAGAGTGCTATGTTGTCCAAAACCAGTTCAAGCAAGGTCTTATAGAAGCCATGATGGTTAATGTAGGCAGAGACTCCATTCAGATGTAATGATAAGTCATGGTTATCCATGATCATGCCATCCCTTTCCCCTTTGCATGTAAGGTGAGAAGAGTAGCCTTTACTTCTAGTTAGCATCAATAATAATAATAATAATAATAATTTATTATTTATATCCCGCCCATCTGGCTGAGTTTCCCCAGCCACTCTGGGCGGCTCCCAATCAGTGTTAAAAACAGTACAGCTCAATGTTTTCTTTGAGTGCAGCACACTCCAGTTTGTGTGACCATAGCTTGGTGCATTTGGTTAAGTGAGCCAAACACTTGCCTCTCCCTTTAAGGAAGGGGCTGTAGCTCAGTGGTAGGGCACGTACTTTGTGTGCAGAAGGTCTCGGGTTCAATCTGTACACCTCCAGGTAAAAGGATATCTGGCAAGCAAGCTGGGGGAAATGTCTGCTTGAGATCTTGGAGTGTCGTTGCTGCTCACTGATGAAGCAGTAGTCTGACTTGATACAAGGCAGCAGCATATATTTATATAAATGGCATGTGCTTTCCAGAGGAATGGTCTCTTATTTTCCCTTGCTTCTACCAACAGACCCCAGCACCATCGAAACAAATGAAGAAATTGAGATTGCCTACCCCATCACCTGTGGAGAGAGCAAAGCCATTCTGCTCTGGAAGAAATTTGTTTGCCCAGGAATCAATGTCAAATGTGTCAAGGTAACAGCACAGTAAAGCTGTCCTTGCCAGCTCCCCACCCCCACCCCATTCTCTGTTGCTTGTTTTTTGACATAACTGTTTTCATTTATTTATTATTTTCTAGTTTCACTGGAATTTCCATAGGAGGATTATTTGAAGTACATGCAGGCCCCACTTTCCAAATGCTCATTATACAGAATTATCTGAATATAAGGAATTAGTACCCAAACTGCACTATACACACTGCATATTCAGATATCCAAATAGCTGGACCTGTGTGTAGTACTGTAAGCAAATAAGCAGCCTTAAGCAAGCTTTAATTTTTTGTGTGTTTTGCTGGTCTGCGACAGCTGTTTCAACAGAAACCATGAGGAAGGGGAGGGGGAGAGATTGGATAAATAAGAAAGCATTTTGTTTCCTTCCTTGTTTGCCTTTTGGAAGGTTTTACAGTTTTTTCCCATAGTTTGGGGGTCAAAATTCTGTGATTGGGAACACGTTAGAAATTTCCCCATTGGAACAAATGAAGACCGCCAACTCGTTATATGGACACCCACCTAATGTACTGTGTTTGGATAGTGGGATGTGTGTGTGTGCACATTTCCTAGTGTTGGCACTATCAGTTCAGGAGGCAGAATCTTGCTTGTAGGCTTTCTGGAGGCCACTATAGAGAAAGGATGCTGGACTAGGTGGACTTCTAATCTGACTCAGCAGGATTCTTCTTATGGAAATCCCACCTGGGGCAGATGTAAGGGGTTTGGGAGGTTTGAACCATCTTATTAATTAGCCTCTATTTTGCCTCCAACCCGTTTACGCTGGGCAGTTGGTTTCAGCCAGTAATTGTATGCCCCAACTTATAGGGAACTGGCAGGGGCCATCTTGTAGCAGTGTTGGGAAAAGAGAATATGGAATCCTGAAGGTGCTCCATTGGTCACCGCTATCCATACATTTTGTGATAAAGCCTTGAAAGACAAATGTGAAAAGTCTGGCATGTAAGTCTGGATGGAGGTAATGGTAAAAGGGGCCCAGTTTCTAACCCAACATCAGAGGAAGCACATCACACCAACTAGTCAGTGGTGGGAAGTAGATTAAGGTGTGTGAATAGCTGAGCTGGCCCACTTAGCACGCCTGCCATGTCTGCTGATTCTCTGGTACGCCACAGGACTGACCAATGGGAACCAGAACACTCCGTCCAATTAATCCAGCGATGGACCCAGTTGTGATTCCAGTGAGACTTGAAATTACTTCAATTTGCTGATTCTTTTTCCCCGTTTCCTGTAAGCCAGCCCTGCAGCTTATCAGGGCAGTAGCATAATTGGATCCTGAAGCAAGATTGGATCCTGAAGCAATGGCAGGAGGTGCCTCTGGAAATGACTTGGAAATGAGACCTCACAACTTCTCTATAACCGCACACTTGAGGCAGAATAGGAATGCAGGGTATCTTGTCCTCAGTCTTGAATTAGGAGATGCCGTATTTTGACGCGAGTGTTGGGGCTCACAAGTGAGTTGTGCCCTGGCCTAAGGCAATTCATAGTAGTGTCATTGCCACTGTCTTTGTTTCTTGTTGCCTGGGATGTTTTGCTTTGTTTCTGAAGGCAAATAAAAACAGGTGATCAGGTGCAAAGAATGACAGAGCACAAGAGCCCTGTGGGACTAGACCTAAGCCCTGTCTAGCTCAGCATCCTGCTTTCTGCAATGGGCAGCCAGATGCTTCTGGGAAGGCCACAAGCGAAATGCGAGGGCATGATCCCTCCCCACTCTCCTACTCTTGTTTCCCAGCAATTGGCATTCAAAGCATTTTCCTCTGATCCTGATTAAGCCTGGTGAACCTGTAATAGCAGTGTTGGAGTTGAGATTTTTGCAGATGCTGTTTGTCATGTAGAATGAAGAAAGCTGTATTAAAGATACAGTATCCCTCCTGTTCTCCCTTGTATCTGATCATTGCAGAGAGAAGAGCAGAAAGATGGCCTTGCATCATTTAATATTACATTAGTGTAAGAGAGGGTACCGAGAGAGAAGAATAAAGTACGGTACTTTTTTTCATGCAATGCAAGTTAAACTGTGGAACTCGCAGGAGGTAGTGATGGCCACCAGCTTGGATGGCTTTGAAAAATGATTGTACAAATTCATGGAGGACCAGGCCATGAATGGCTACTCGCCATGATGGCTATGCTCTGCCTCCACAATCAGAGGCAGTATGCTTCCGAATACCAGTTGTTGGGGAGAGTGCTAGTGTGCTCAGGTCCTGCTTGTGGGTTTCCCACAGGCATCAGATTGGCCACCGTGAGAGTAGGATGCTGGACTAGATGGGCCACTGGCCTGAGATAGGATACTGGGATAAAGGAAGTCCTGTTGGCCCTTTCTCTCTCTAGATGCGAAACCTAAGTTTACTAGTTCCTGGTGTGATTTGATAAATGTCCACCTGTGATTGATGGCGGCTGATGTGCTGACTTGGAGATGGCTTATGAGACAGAGTGCCTCCCATTTACCCTCTTCTTTCTCTTTGTTAGTTTAATGATCAGCTTATCAGCCCAAAGCATTTTGTTCATCTGGCTGGCAAATCTACCCTGAAGGACTGGAAGAGAGCCATTCGCCTGGGAGGAATCATGCTGAGGTAATGGCCTTCTGCCACTGTAGCAGCCTTCCACCAAAAGCATAATTTTCTGTGCAGTATTCCTCCCGCCCCCATTTAAGTTCCCATCTTTCATTTGTTGGTTAAAAGTGGTGCTGTGGGTTTGGCATGGTGCACTTTGAGATAACAAATGTTTAAGATAGGATTGAATCCTTTTGGCAATTGCATGTTCCGCCAAAGAACGTCAGAAGAGTGTCCTAGGGCAGAAATATGAACAATAAAAACGGAGGGAGTGGCCAATAAATAGCACTTCTTTTCTCAGCCTGGACATGCAGTCCCTATCAATGTCAAATGAGCATTTCCTCTGACCATAATACCCTGGACTTGATGTCTACTGAGATTCCAAATACCTTGGCCTCAGTAATGGAGCAAAGAGGAATCGCTCCATGGCAGCTCCCGCACACTAGACTAAATCTGGGGTTGATAACAATGTCTGGATCAGGATATCAAGGTACTGTTGCTGCCAAGTCCTTCCTACCGACAGCTGACTTGACGGCAGTGTCCCCTGCCACAAAAGGGGGGTGTTCATGGAGTTGCCATTCTTTCTCACCAATGCCAGTGGTAATTCTGGGTTGGCTCGCTTTGGTGATGAGTCAGAAAGCAGCTGAGTCCCAGAAACAGTCCTTCCTGGACTA
Organism: Podarcis liolepis; assembly: GCF_965112155.1. Taxonomy (NCBI): domain Eukaryota; kingdom Metazoa; phylum Chordata; class Lepidosauria; order Squamata; family Lacertidae; genus Podarcis; species Podarcis liolepis. The sequence goes on along the minus strand of NC_139561.1, from coordinate 69,215,624 downwards.
AATGTGTATGTGGAGCAGATAACCATATTAGAGCTTTACCTTTACCTTTTTATTAGAGCTTTTGCTATGGGGTTGTCCCCACAAAATCTGAATTCTTCAACTTTTATAGATCACAGTCATATACCCTGAAAGGTGGGATAAATATCTGAGAAATAAATACATAAATCTTGCAAATTTGTGATTTGTTTAGTCTCTTTCTTGCAGTTATAAAAGAGGGCAAAGAGCTATGATGGGCACAGAAAGGCCTGCTCAGCTTCCTGATTGGCTTTTGAGATTTTGCCCAATGTTGCCCATAAACTTTTCTAACCTTTCTTTGCTAATTAATTAATTGCATGTATATACCACCTTTCCTTCAAGGACCGCAAGGTACTGTACTTGTTTCTCCACCTCCTCTTATCTGTACAACAACCCTGTGAAGTAGTCAAAATAAAAAAATTCCTTCCAGTAGCACCTTAAAGACCAACTAAGTTAGTTCTTGGTATGAGCTTTCGTGTGCATGCACACTTCTTCAGATACATATCTGAAGAAGTGTGCATGCACACGAAAGCTCATACCAAGAACTAACTTAGTTGGTCTTTAAGGTGCTACTGGAAGGAATTTTTTTATTTTGACTATGGCAGACCAACACGGCTACCTATCTGTAACTGGAACCTGTGAAGTAGGTTAAGCTGAGACAGTGACTCGCCCAAGGTCACCCATGACTGAGTGGGGATTTGAACCCTGGTCTCTCAGGTCCTAGTCCGACACTCTAACCAATGCACCACATTGGCGAAAATTACACTGGGTAAAATTGACAAGAAAGAAGCATGCTGAGCAATACCAGGTTCTGGCATTGTTCTGTGTGATTGCAAAAGTGCCCACTGCCACACGGCCCTGAGTGCCTCAAAAAATGCATCATGCCAAAATTCTTCATCTTTTTGGCTTGAGGACTTCAGGCAAGAATCCAAACAGAAGGTTCATTTCCCACGATCTCTTCTTTTTTTCCATTCTCCTTGCAGGAAGATGATGGATTCTGGGCAAATTGACTTCTACCAGCATGACAAGGTTTGCACAAACACCTGTCGCAGCACCAAGTTTGACCTCCTGATCAGCAGTGCCAGGGCACCGGTGCCAGGGCAGCAAAGCCTGGTACAGACTCCCACCTCCGCTGACGGTAGGGAACAGGTGAACAGGAGTAGAATTCATTCCTGCCATGGGGCACTGCTGTCTACCATTTCCGTCATCCTGTCGTCTCTTAATGAGCTAACGCTAAAACAGTTTTCTTCCTACTCCCTTTCCCCATGAGATTTACTTTGCCTGGGAAGGGACCCCAGTGACAGAACAGTAAAGTGGGAATGGGGCAAAAGTAGTAGACCTTCTGAATTTCCTATCCTTGGGGAAATCATAATGATTTATCTGTTGAACACCCACCCCCCGCCTCCTCTACCCACTGCTGGATCTCTCTCTTTTTAATGAATTCTGAACTGTTTTTCTCTTTCTTTGAGAAACACTTGACAAATAAAGGGGAATTTCCATGGTTCCAGGAAACAATTTTTAAGTGTATAGACAACTGAGAACCTTCTTCTCAGTGTGCTGAATCCTCCCCCTTATTTTTGGTTCTTAAAAATGTGCAGAATGGTGTATTTTACAGCTAAACCATTCAGGTTTTCTTCTGGCAAATTAATACTCTTTAGAGCCTTACCACTGTTCATGCTACAGGTGGCAACAATTGTAGCTTCAAAAAGAAAGAAAGAAAAAAGGGTTGTTGTTTTTTAGAGTGCCACATACAGTACATGGCATGAGTTCCTTTGTAATACAGATTCTAAGAAAGGGGTTTTTCCATTTAATTTTCATTCCTTATTTCATACGAATAAGATTATGATATTTCGCCAACCTTTTAGTCAACTTTTAGTCATGTTAGTGAGAGAAACTTTTCCATTTCCTCTTTTTTCCTCTCTTTTTTTTGCTGCAGTTAGAAGATTAGCTTCAAAGTCTTTATCTGTGGGTGGAACTGAAGCTTTTAAAAAATGCATTAAATCAATCTGATCCTGATTCAGTCCGCAGCTGGTACATTTTATGCACAGTACCTGGGTTTATTCATTTTGCATCAAAAAAATGTTTTCACCAACATAGCCCAAATGCTGTGGCAGTACAAGCTAATTTTTTAAAATAAATCATGCAAATTTGCTTGTAATTCCATATATTTGCTTAATTTACTTTGCTTCTCCTAGTTGTAAAAAGGAGCAAATTGCCAAGCAGAGCAGTGAAGCCCTACCCCTGACCACTGGACATCCTGTTTGGATTACCTGCTGGCTTCTGAAATGTCACCGAATGTTGCCCACACACTTACAAGTGCATCGATATGGACTAGAATCTTGCAAGAAAGAAAGAAAGAAAGATTAGATTCTCAGCATACAGAACAATTTGCCCGATACTAAATCATGCCATTCTGTTGTGCAGTTGCAAAATGGCACATTACTCATGCCCCTGAGTGTATACCAAAAATGTGAATTGTCTTTCACTTCCACCAAATGTGTAAAATAAAATAAGAATAAGAATAATCAGCTGTCCTGTGATTACATTTCAAATATTTAGCTTGTTTTGCCTATGTGGAGTTGAATACCTTGGTTCCTTTTGAAATGTATTTATTTCATTTTGACTTGTAGCTCATCTCATCTCAAAGGCTTGGGATGGGTAAGAAACAGTATGTTAATCATAAAGCCCCAATTGCCAACCTTTAAACCCATGTCTCTCAAATCCAAACATTACCATAAAACTGTGCCCAAGCCACTTAATATAAGCCTGTAGGCATTATACACACACACACACACACACACAAATATTTGATTATTTTTCTTATCGTAATCCTCCATTGCTTGATGTACCATCCTTCATCTGTGGACAGTTCACAACGTAAAAATACAAGATAAAAACAAAATACGTAATAAAAAAAAGAACAAAACGAAAACAAACCCATAACATCCCACTCCAGCTGTACCTGAGAATCTACTATTTGTTGAAATTCCTTCTGTTCCCATAGATTTACTTTTTCCTTTACACTTTTTGTTAATTAAGTGCCTTGCTCGTTGATGGCGGTGCAACTGAGATCTTGATCCTGTTGCATTTTGGGACGTTAGAGCACATCTCGGTCCCTTTCTTCCACAAATCTGGTTGACCATGGCCTGGGCCAATAAGTGAGCCTTGCCTTCTGTCATCTTTGTCTCATCTAAAGGCCAGAGAAAGATGGTGCCTTTTTCCAGTTGGAAAAGGGAAATACATGTAAAATCACACATTCATAGGTCACCTCCCGGACTGTATGTGAAATATTGGCTTGTGCAGCTCAGGCCTGTACATGATGGATTCTACGCATGTAGGTCACATGAAAAAATTATGCCCATGTGTAAGAACATCTGAAGAGCCTGCAGGCAGGGAGGTGTGCTCACTGAGCATGGGGATATGATCTGGCTTCCCTCACTATACTGTTGCTTCTGGATAAGTTTGTTTTCCCCCCTTAACCAGCCCATTATGGCTTCCACATGGAATCTCCCCCCCATTGTTTACCCAGAGTGGACATAGTTTAAAAGACAATTACACCCGCTCAGTATCTGCATGGCTGATGCTTGGAATATACAACATGGGTTTTGTGGTTTTGTCAGCTGCTGTCGTTATTGATCTTTAAACTGGCCCTTGGTTTTTTTACTTTGCTTAGTTCAATCCATGTATTATGAATCAGGGTGGCCGTGTGTGTGTGTGTGTGTGTGTGTGTGTGTGTAGGGGGAAGCTACAGTGGCAGCCTGGGCAGTGAAGCATCTTCAATTGTATCCTCCCTTCTGCAGGAAGCATCACTCAAATTACAGTGTCTGAGGAGAGTGTGGAGGAAGGGATTGAATGGAACCGTGCTCTGACAGCAGCAGTCACCATGGCAACTGAGGAGGGAATCAAGAAGGACCCAGAGGAGATTTCAGGTATGTCTCTGCTGTTTGCCTGAATGGCTTAGCAGCCCACCTACCTGGCTCCCCCTCCCCATCTTCAGGCAGCAAAATGCTGCAAAGAGCTATGTTTGTAATTTTATTTATTTAAAACATATCTCACCTTTTCTCCAGAGAAATCAAGGTGACTAACAACAAATTTTATAAAACCGTAAATTATCAAATTCAAAACCTCTTTTTTACAACTGAACACTAAAACACAAAGTTGATATTAGTGATTTTTTTTTTTTTGCAAGGGGGCAGGACATTTTACGCATGTTTTAAAAATCGAATTTGCGTGTAAAACTCCACACTTCACTTCAAAACCCATGGGGCTCCCCCCCCCATATTCAACATTTGAATTTCCAAAATTCTGATTTGAATATTGAGTTGTTAAGTGAGTTTTTCACAGGTGGGGTCTGATGGATAGGATGGTGAGCCGCGTAAGATCATTTTATGGTTAATATGGAGAGGGGGTTTTTTTGGAAGGGAAGAAGTGGGGTTAGCAGAGAGCTGACCTGAAGATCATTCTCATGGCCGTAGATCAGGGATGGAGAACCCACAGCCCTCCAGATGGTCCTGGATTCCAGCCCCAGCCAATGTGGCCAGTGGCCAAGCATGATGGGAACTGTAGTCCAGGAACATCTGGAAGGCCAAAGATTCCCCAACCCTGTTGTAGATGGCAACGCATCAGCTGTCAGCTAGAGGCGGCTATTTGGACACTACAGTGGTACCTCGGGTTACATACGCTTCAGGTTACAGACTCATCTGACTCAGAAATATTACCTCAGGTTAAGAACTTTGCTTCAGGATGAGAACAGAAATTGTGCTCCGGCGGCACGGCAGCAGCAGGAGGCCCCATTAGCTAAAGTGGTGCTTCAGGTTAAGAACAGTTTCAGGTTAAGAACGGACCTCCGGAACGAATTAAGTACTTAACCCGAGGTACCACTGTATTTCAATTATTGGCTGGTTCATACAGGCATGCACATTGCTCAGCAGTGCCTCCTTGCTTGATGGCTTGTACCTAAATGTGTGAACTCCCTGAAGTACTGAGTTTGAAAAATCTGCCCCCCTCCCCTTTTGGAAACTGAGGCACCATATGCTAATTGGTGCTAAAATTTGGAAAGCTCTGCTTTCAATCTCAGTGACTGTTTAATTGTGCAAATCATCAATTGTTTTTTCAGTCCTCACTGGCTGCTCCTCCTAACAGCTAGTATTCAGTGGCATACTGGCTCTGCAACTAGAGGCGCCATTGACAGTCTTATCCTCCATGAATTTCTTTAATCCAGGCTGGAGGTCCAAAACAACAGGCTGGCGAAGGCTGATCTAATCCTTCCAAGTCCAGCACAGTCCATGTGTAATGCCCTGTGATTTGGTATTTTTAAAAATATCCAACGCCTCCACCACAAGGATGGCTTCAGTTGTCTTATTTAGAACATACTGTTCAAGCAACAAAAAGAACCCAGATTTGCATATATTGCTTTACTTGAAATATATGCTGCTTTTCAACCTGACCAAGTGTGTCCAAGATGGGTGAGAATGAAAGAAAACGGACACACAGCAAGATGAACAGATTTTGGGAGGCTGGTGAAGACACGTGGGAGGAATGCAGATATAAAATGCCCACTTCCAAGTGCTCAGATATTAATGGTGCTGCTTTAGCTGCTACAATTGCTGTTCTTTAAAGGCTTTCCAATGATTTGGGGGCAGGGTGTGATGGGATGTAAAACAAACTTCTAGAAGTCATGAAATGTAGCTTTTATAGCAATATGGAATTTCCTAGTACTGCTCTCTATATTCAGAGTTGAATTTGATTATTATTTTTTGCAAGGTGAGTGCCCTGATGGCTAGTTTTACAGCACAGTTCTATGCAAGCCTATTCATGACTAAGCCCCATTAAATTTAGCAGCACGTGCTTCCATGGAAATGTGTGCAGCTTTGCAGCCTTAGAAGCCAGTTTCCAGAGATGCCTCCTGCTATACAGTGTTTTGCTGGTCTTGGCATGATTGCCAGTATAGCTTTGCAGTCTAATTGCCAACTGATCCTTCCTTCCAAATCTTTCTCTTCCCTTGTGCCAGAGGACACACTGATGTTCTGGAAAGGAATCGCTGATGTGGGGTTAATGGAAGAAGTTGTCTGCAACATTCAGAAGGAGATAGAAGAGGTGCTGAGAGGTGTTCAGGAGAGGCTTGGCCAGTCACCCTTCCAGGTTACCGGTGGGTAGGAGGTCAGCAGTCTCCATGTCAATATGAAATGACTACCAGTGGGATAGACTTTCATGCTCTTTTTATCTTTGTGACGTGTAGCTGTGCACTGTATTTAATAAGTCAGTTTATAATCCTCCCTTCAGTAACAGGACTCCCAGGGCAGTGTATGGTTTGAAACTTAAGAATTTTCTAAAATAAATAAAAGTAGCCCCCCAAAAGAGTTTTATTCACTCACAGTACATTCATTCTAGTCACACCCATTCATTTCAGTAGGTCTGTTCTGAAAATTGCAGAAGCCACAGCAAAACTCACTAAAATCTAGAATGGCTGTAAAACAATACTAATGTTGCGATCCCATAAACCCCCCTAGTGGGGAACTGAATGGGGCTTAGTTCTCGGCAGACATGCATAGTATTGTGTTGTTACCAGCCATAAAACATATTGGAATGGCCAAGCAAATAAAAGTAAATATAGTCTTCACCTTATGCCCAAAACGCATCAACATCAATGCCAAGCGAGCTTGTCTGGGAAGTGCCATGACCAGGTATTGACTACTTGGGGTGGGGAAAATAATTACTTTAGAATATTTATATTCTTCTTTTCAACAAAAAAAGTTATCTCAAGTGGTTTCCATAGTAAAACAGGGCAACAAGCAAACACATTATGTTTCCTAAATCATTTCCCCCCTAAAGCTACTAGAATACTCAATGCAGTTCATAAGAGTCTTGTAGTCTGAATCGGGAAGGTGGGCATAAGCAGCTCTTGGCTTTCAGACCTCTTGGTGAAGGCCATTGGAGGTTTGGGGGTCAGTGATGTAAAAGTCCTCTCTCTGTCCTTCTAGTTGCTGTGGTTGCCTTTTCAGGGCTACATTGGCCATAAGGGGAAAGTCTCCAGTACAATACAGTAATCAGTTGGCTTGATGGATTATTGTGTTTTATCCTACTCTTCCATAAGGGAGCTCAGGGTGGCATACATGTTTCTCCTGCTTCTGTTTTATTCTTGCAAAGAGCTAGGTTAGACACACACAGAAAGAGAACACGCATGCTATATGTAACTGATTTCTTTGTCACTAACACACAGCATGCGAACCAGCATGCATAAAAATGTAACATGGGGATTTGCTTTGAGATGCCTGGGTTTTGCTTTGTTTATTATTATTTTAATTAAAACGATTCCTTTCCCCAGTGAAACTTCCACAGCAGTTTACATAATACCAATAAAGTCAAATCAACCAGTCCCTGCCCATGCGTATACATAACACAAAAGGAAAAAGAGATAAGGAGGGAAGAAAAAACAAGCTCTAATTCAGTAATAGTTCTTACATTGACCAAATGAAATAGAACAGGAGCTTTTCCGTGCCAACTGATCGTTATAAGGGTACTGTGCAGGATTTTCTTTTATAGGTTGCAGTTCTAAACTAGGAAACACAGTGGGAGTTACTTCTGAGTAAACCTATACAGTGGTACCTTGGTTCTCAAACTCAATCCGCTCTGGAAATCTGTTCGACTTCGAAAATGTTTGGCTGATTGATTGGCTGATTGGCCCCAGAAACAATGCCGAGAGCCAAAACAGACGTTCGGCTTCCGAAAAATGTTCGCAAACCAGAACACTTACTTCCGGGTTTGCGGCGTTTGAGAGCCGAATTGTTTGTCAACTAAGCCAAACGGGTAACCAAGGTTCCACTGTATCAGATTGTGCTGTAAATGGGCCAGATGTGGATGGGATGCATGGATGGCTGAAATAGCTCTCGCTTGCATTTGCACAAGCATGCCACTGACTTGCAGTCACTGGGAAACAACAGTGGGATATATGATTGCCCTCGTATCCCTTCTGTGGGCTTCCCATAGTCATCTGGTTGGCTACTGTGGAAAACAAATTGCTAGAGTAGATAGGCCTTTAGTTGATTCAGCAGGACTCTTCTGATGTTCTTAAGGAGACTTCTAGCCTAATTCTCAAAGGCCTAGTTTCTGCTTTTAATCAAACATCCAAGGATCTCACTGCCAATGTTAAATGCCAGCAGAGATGCTGTGATGTCCCAAAACAACAGTTTTCCATGTGTGGTTCTTGAGAGAGGAACTGTCAAGAGGAACTTTTCATGGCTTTTGATTTTGATTTCCTTCTGATGTAAATCTTGACCCATTGTACTGTATTAATTTATTAATATTCAAAATGAAGATGATGTAAACTACCTCTGTACTTCATTCAAGATCACTTGTGTTAGCTACAGAAGCATTAGGTAATGCAATACTGGCGAAGAGGTTCAAGCTGTTTGTGATGAGGTGCTCTCTCTCTTTCTTTCTGGATGTTGGATTCCGTTTAGAAAACCAGACAATAACCCATGGAAGTTTTTCTGTAGATGCTGCTGTCCTAAATAATGTTGCTCACACTTTTGGCCTGATGGACACTGTCAAGAGAGTGCTGGACAACAGGAAGAGTCAAACGGATCAGGGAGAAGAACAGATTCTTTATACTCTGGCAGGTATGTTAATGACTGGGAGCACGTTTCTTGGAATGCTCTAAATCTATCATCTCACTGTGCAATAAATGTGTTTCTGTTGTTCATTTCGCCTCACAGCCTAGTCAACTTTTCTCAAGACTGCCCTTCTGCTAAAGAGATACTGCAATTTCTTAGTATTCGGATTCCCGTATTCCGTTGCTGCCACCAATGTTCTCCAGTGCCTGTATCATTTTGTAAACTTGGTTTTTTTCCTTTTCAAATATTCTGTGAGGACAGTGTGCTTCCCTGCTATACAATTTTGGCCCAAGAGTGCTATTTTTAGCCTTGTCGTTTTTAAAAAACAACAACTTGCATTTGCAAGACAGCCCTCTCCTTTTTTGAAGCAATGCCCCAGTAGTCGTTGTAGTGGTAGTAGTAGCCCCTGCTACAGTAAGTTATGGAGCAAGGCTGTAGCCTTTTTCAGGAAGATCCATATCTTCATGGTAGAACACATGCTCTGCATGCAAAAATAAATAAATCCCAAGTTCAATCTTTGGCAGCTTCGGTAAATGCTCAGGTAGTAGGTGTTGGGAAAGTCACAATGGACAATACTGAGTCAGATGAACCAATGATCCGACTTTGTATAGGGCAGTTCCGTAGGTCCAGAAGGACCCAGGATTTAGGCTTCTTACAGTAGGAGGTCCTGGCAGTGAATTGGCTCAAAATAGTCAACATCTATTGCCATTCTGAGTCCCTCCCTTTCTTACGATATTTCCCACAATCATTTTTTTAAAAATGCAAATAGCAGTCATGGGAGATGCTCTGGACTGTGGGGAGTTTTTAACCATTTCCCCTTTTATGGTTTCTCTCTCTCTCTCTCTCTCTCTCTCTCTCTCTCTCTCTCATCTTACCTGCTCTTTGCATTTGGAAGAAAGCTCCCTTTGATGCCAATGGTGACTTCCCTTGCTATTTAAATAGAAGTTAGAGGACTTTTGTTGTTACTGTGACTCCCTTTCCTTGGTTCCTAAAGTCCTGACACAGTAACACCCACACACAGAGAGGCTAATATGGGTAGGGTGTTTCCGGCTATCCTACCCCTTGCCTTCAGAAGTTTACAAGCTGCTCTAGGAGAGAGATTGTGAGCAACATCATGGGAGGGGCTTTTCTCAGACCAAGCTCACTTATTATTTTGGCTTTTGGATGTTGTTAATATACTTTTGCTATATTTACAATGCTAAAATGTTGGTGGGGGTTGTATGTTGTTATCTTTGATTGTTTTGTTTCTGTATCATGTTATTAAAAAATTGTTCCTGTATGGTTTGATTTTGAAATGCATTTCTGTTTTTGTTTTTTTGTTTTTGGGGGTTTTTTTGTCATGAGCTAATTTGGGCATGGTTTCTTTCCTTCTTCTTTTTTGTAGAAAAGTGACACACAAATACAGTAAAATTACAAACAAAAGAGTACTGGCATTCTTAAAATGTGCATTTTAATTGCATTCATACCTAGTTTTTCCATAAGTTAAAGCACTGCTTCTTTACCTAATACCAATGATTATGTTTTGGCATGTGTGCATATGTGTGTTCCACTTCCTTTGATAACTATTGTGTACAGTGACTTTTTAAATTTAAGATTATTGGTAGGGTTAGTATTAGCTGTGTATGGATTTCCATTTCTTGCCAGAAGGTATGAATTGCATACCAATGCTCTGGATTTCTGTACACAAGTATGATAGCCTCTTCCCACAGTTTTCTAATGTTTGAGGACACTTTTGATGGTTTAAATACATGCTGTAGGCTTGAATATTTAACACATGATGCATCTTTCATTCTAATAGCTTGTTGCCTGCCTTACATAGCGTTGCTCTGGGGAGGTTAGTATTTAGGGAGATAGATTCTTGGCTGTCATTTCCCCCCTTCCACCCCCTTCCCATTTTTGTTCCCTGAAAGAATTGGATTTGTCTGCAGAGGCAATCTGTTCCGCCCACCTTTCCATCCTTTTGATGGGGAGCAGCAGAAGTGGCTGAAAACTCTTTCCCTGCCAAGAAGCTGCTTTGCTACTCTTGCGAAAATAATCTGTTTTTTCTCACTCCCCCCCCTTTTTGGCGCTTTGAGGAGCCCCTGTATTCTTGGCAGCTTCTCAAAGGTTTCTCCCGCTTGACTGTGTAACTTAATTTTTCCTTGCAGACCTGGACCGCCAGCTGGAAGAGCAGAAGAAGTTTGCCAGGGATCAGAAGCTCAAGTCCCAGACTGTTCAGAACGTGGTCCTCATGCCCGTCAGCACTCCCAAGCCGCCTAAGAGGCCCCGGCTGCAGCGTCCAGCCTCGGCCACAGTCCTGAGCCCTTCCGCCCCCATCCAGCAGCCTCAGTTCACAGTGATTTCGCCCATCACCATTGCACCCATGGGGCAACAGTTCTCTGTGAGCAACATTCCAATGGCAACCATCAGCCAGGGCTCCAGCCCAGTGACTGTCCATACTTTGCCGCCAGGCTCACAGTTGTTCCGCTACGCCACCATGGTCTCTTCCTCCAAGACCAGCTCCTCCGACACGGTGACCCTTCACCCGTCTTCCAGCTTGGCCCTGCTGAGTTCAGCGGCCATGCAGGACAGCAGCACCCTTGCCAATGTGGCCACTGTGGTGAATCCTGTGGAACTGGTGGCCATGGAGTCTGGCCTGACCTCTACCCTCCAGGCTGTCGAGGGCACTTCAGACGAGGGACAGACCATCATAGAAATAGACCCAGCACCTGATCCGGAAGCCGAGTCGGAGGAATCCGGGGCTAAAGCTGTGATTCTGGGAACAGAACTGAGGACTGAGGAGAAGGTGGTGGCTGAGGTTGATGAGCACCAGCATCAGGTCCACAACGTAGAGATTGTGGTCTTGGAGGACTAGCCAAGAAGCCAGATTGTAATGTTGCTTTGGGGTTCATCGATTGTTTATTTGTTTTGCCTCCCTTTTTTCTTTTTCTTTTTTACAGCCTTTCAGGTAAGTTCCCATAGGATATTAAAGGAAAACAAAGATTTTCACATGGGAGAGAGCAGCGTCCATTTTTACTGAAGGGGGAAGGGAAAGGAAACTTATTATCCTGCCTAATCCTAAGCACTCCCACAGAAGGGAAACAAGCCCCTGCTGTTACTGAGATCGCACAGCGTGTGATTACAGCCCATAGACCCAGTTTTGAACAAGACACTTTGTCTACACCTTGTTTACACTTCAATTGTTTTGTCTTAGAAATTAATGAAGCCGGGTACCCGAAATATATCTGACTAATGGATGAGAGTGATTGTGGGGAAGTGGGATCCTTACTTATTCCTCAGCTCTCGACCACCGTAAGAAATTACATTCTGTGTTACCTTATCAACTGTGCTAGACTTTTGATTTTTGCAGAGAGGGGGAGAAAAAGAAATTGCAACACCCCCCCCCCACCTCATCCCGATTTGAGAGACCACAGTCCCCCTCACTCAAATGCTGACGTTTTTTGTTTTTTGTTTAATTGTCTTCTGCAGCAGCTCACACCCTTGAACTGTTTTTGTGGCTCCTAGAACTGGATTCTCAGCTCTCCCTTTTCAAACCTTCCCTGGTGGTTTTTATTTTCAATAGGTGCAGTTACGAGACTTTCAAGAATTGCTTAAACCTTGCACGCACACGCACACATACACACAAATCAGACATAGCTCCCAAGCACCACCTGCCCTTTTGAGTATTGGATTGTCGTCCTGGGTGTATCAAATGTGGGTTGTGCTGTTGCTGTGGGCTCAGCAGGCCAAGTATACCTGCTGCTTACTCTGCATGCTGGGAACCATACCAAGCTTACTAGATAAATATATATATATATATACGTGTGTGTGTGTGTGTGTGTGTGTGTGTGTGTGTGTATGCATGTTTGGTGTTCCTAACACTTTGAGAAATAGGTCAACAGAATTCTAGCCTGGCACATCACTTCAGCAATGTGACTGCCTGGTCTCTCTCTCTCTCTCTTTCTCTCTCTCTCTCCCTCCCTCTCTCTTGTTTCCTTAAGGAAAGGGGAAGGAGTGAAAAGGGATTTTTTTTCTCCTTCCCACTTGGTTCATTTCTCAAAAATTGGAAAAATGAGAAGACTTTGGGGGAATCTGTTCGACAGAAATTTCTAAAGCCGGCAGTAAGAATACAATACTTTGGGGCATGGGTGGAGTGCCATTTGTTTTTTTGTTTGTTCATTTTTTGCATTAAAAATTAAAACAGAAAACAAAGGCTAACTGGATTATTATGGTTCTATCAGGTTCTTCCTCTCTCACCCATTTATCATAGAGCAACCCCATGGAGTAGATTAGGCTGTGGGTGTAACTCGCCCAAGATCACTCAGTGCCTTCCACGGAGTGTGGGGCTATCGTATTCTAACCATGACACCATACTGATACTCAGTTAATGGATATGTAGACTGGGTTGTATCCAGTGCTGTTTTTCTAGAAAAAGAGGTGCCGGAACGCACCATGAACACCTCCCTCTCATTCTCCTGGAATGGCAGTGGCTCCTACCTGAGAGGTGCCGGAACTGAGTTATGGATGGGGAAAAAAGCCTCCAACTAAGCTCGGATCAGAGTAGACCCGTTGTGCCTGTTGATTTCTGTAGCTCTATTCTGATTGGGATTTAAAATTGGAGACACCACACTGTTTATGAAACACTTCCAATTGGACTGGCAATGCCATGTCCTTCCCTTCACCTCTGCAGTCAAAGGGCAACTATTACTTCTCCATGTTAAAGATTGGCTTGCCTAAGGCCACCATATAAGCTCACAGCAGGCAGGGATGATATTCATGCTGATTTGCAGCTCCACCTCTTAGACATGCACCATGACAACTTTCTGTGGTTCCTGCTGCACAAGCGCAACTTGGGTCAGCTATCCACTGCTAATCTCAGTAATCTGTGGATATTTGCTTTTGCACTCAAGTGTGAATGGCTGTCCACTGCTAAATAGACACATATGACTTATAACTCCTTTTCTGGAGGTGCCTGACTTTTTTCCAATCAGTGCATGGAATTGCTGGTTCACAGTTCCACGGGGCATGTGGGCATCTCCAAGGGTGTACGAGGGCACAGTTGGATCTACTGGATTTCTGAACCCCAATTAACAATGACAACAAGAGCATTACTCCCCTAAAGTGTACTGCTGAAATGAATTGGGAGTGGATTTTGTGTGTGTCAAGAGTACTGTGATCTCACTTCAGGGATTCAGAAGAGAGTTCTGGGTTCTGAATTCTTTAATTCATAGTGTGTGTCGTTGTGTGTGTGTGTGTCTTGGCTCCAGTTGTTAATTTTAGAGTTCTGATAACAAAGTAGATTCTGCATGTCTCAGGTCTTGCCAACCCTGTCATAGGGGTCACTTCAAACAAGAGGTTTAAAGTATGCTCCTTAAAAAATGTTGAAATGCAAACGTATTATCGTATGGGTGTGCTTGCTTGCCAGGGCACTGTGCATACTTGCACCTCCCTGTGGAGCATGCACTTGCAAGCACGCTCAGGATTGCCTCTTCATCATGTGTGAAGTTATCTTACATATGGACCTATGGTTTTCATGCCTGCCAAATGAAGAGCGATAGGGTCTTGATCAACTGTTACATCTGTTTCCTTGCAATTTCTCAGAACTCTTCTGAGAAAGAGAAAACACAGTTTTTATCTCATTCATCCTCACAATGATCTGGTGTGGGAGGCTGTGTTGAGTGATGGCATTTTGCATAAGGCAAGCTTGTGTTTATTGCTGAGCAAGGATTGGGAGGTTGAGTGGAGACTGCTGTGAAGGGCAATGCTGGGGCCCCCAAAGTTGCCACCATTAGATTGTAGACAACCACAGTCAGATTATTATCTCTAGCGATTCTGGTTTGAGAACCTTCAAATCTTTAAATGCATTTATTATCATCGTTTGTTTATTTATTTCCTTCCTGGGGCTGCAGAGCATGATGGTGAGGGTGACTATAATTAATAATTTGATTTCTTATTCTGATCTTCACCACAAGGTCTCAGGGAGGGATGCCACAGTTTAAAACTGAGTAGGAAAAGCAGTTTAGGACAAATTACAGTCACAGTGTAGCCTTATGAGGCTTTGCCCTCGGGTGGGAAAAATATTGCACCTGGGAAAGGGAAGTGGGAGTCAACAGACACTCAAGGAATAGTTTCGGAGAAAAGGCTTTTATTTCTAACATCCATGAACTGGTAGAAGGAGCAAGTGTGATAAGTCACAAAAAGCATGCACGAGTTCACATTCATGTGCACAAACATATATACCCCTTCCAGATCCCTCCCCCTTCTTCCAGAGTCCTGCCCCTGAGTTCCTCTGAGCATGAACAGAAAGCTGTCTTGGGACTATTTTGGACTCTTCCCAAGAAAGGGGAATGAGAACGGTTCAACATGTCCAAAGGTGTTGCAACTGAATGAGATAAGATTCGTTTCTCAGGTCTGAGTATTCTTGGCATTGACAGAGGCTATTCATTTGTTTTTAAAAGTAACATTTTGCCTATGCACAGCATCTTGTGATAGAGCAGAGGAGAGCAGAGAAAGGCTGTTTTGGATTTTTAGAAGACAAAAGGAATTCTGGACAGTTTTGAGGCCTGGGGTGATTTCACAGACAGGATGTGGGTATCCTGTCCCTTCAACAGGAATAGGGTGGGCCATGAAAAAAAAATCTTGGGTATGAAGGCCAGGGTAAAAAGAGGTGTGTCTTCAGCATACAATGGGGAACGATATAATGAAGGTACCAGGCACACCTCTGTGGGGAGGGAATTTCACAACCTAGGAGTTGCTACAGAAAATGTCCACTTCCCAGCATCTTCCTGAACCTCTGAGGATGGTGGAACTTGTGTCAGTTTTAACACCTGAGAAGTTCTGCAGGGATGGGGACGGTCTTTCAGATATTTGGGGCCTAAGTCCTTGAGTACAGGGGCTCCCAGTCTGTGGTCCACAGAGCAGTAGTGGTCCTCAGGGCTCATTCAGGTGGTCTGTGGCACGTCCCCATTAAATATTCATATTGATTTTTAATTGCATTTTTATTGCTTCTTTTATTTCTCATACTGTATTGTATTTTATTGTGACTGCAATATGAATTCTGTGGAATTCAAGCTGTAAACTCAGTAAGATACATACAATATAAGAAATAAAAAAGCAATAAAAGTACAATTAAAAACCATACATCATCTAGCCCAGCTCATTACAACTGCTACAACATGCAGAAAAATCATTAAGTGGTCTGCCAAGACCCTTAGCAATTTCCAAGTGATCCATGGTGGGGGGTGTTTGGGAGCCACTGGTTCTGGGCTTCAAACACTAATGGGAGCACTTTGAATTGGGCCGGAAATGAACTGGCAACCAATGCAGCTGTTTTAAAACAGGGCCTATAAAACGTGAATTATTCCTCACTGGACTTCTTTTGTTTGTTTGTATGGAGTGGTTTGTCTGTGTTATGAGAAAAAAACTGCTCCTTTTCCCTTATGGGGTACTCAAGAGCCCATATAGAGTCCTTTTGTAGGTTCTCTTGTTGGTAGGAGAAAACATATACCAACCAGAGAATATTGAGAAACAAAGCAGTTAGTAAGCCTGATCTTTATTAAAGCTGTTGCAACAGGGTGCTCCCCCCCCCACAGGAGGGGGGAGGGACCCCAAGCCATGCGCGCAAACCCTTATATAGACATTTTAAATTGCCCGCTCTGGAGTACAAGAGCACCCCCCAGAAACATCATACATACATCACAGAAGGGGTGTAGCCCAAGACCACCCCCTTAATACATCAGAGAAGGGGCGGAAATCTGGGTGTGTTGTTTCTTCCTGTCTGCCAGGTTACCTGATTGGATTACCTGGGCATCCTGGTCACTCTTGTTATGATTAACTTCTTGTTGTTTAATCGTGTCCGACTCTTCGTGACCCCATGGACCAGAGCATGCCAGGCACTTCTGTCTTCCACTGCCTCCTGCAGTTATGATAACTACTCAGTTCCTAAATCCAGGTCACAGGTCACAGGTCCACACCCTATTCATATCTTAAATGTGCCCTTAAGACAGGATTTGTGAAAGAGACAATGGGGAAATTTCCCATTTCCTTCGACCTTGCAGAGAAATATTTGAGGTCATTTTGGCAGAGAGAAAATTGTTTCAGGACTTTTCCGTGGGTTTCAGACATGTGGTTTACATATTTGTATTGCTTGGTACATTTATGAACATCTATTTTGTATATATAAGACCTTAAAATTCTTATGACATCCGTTTAGGGCTGCACTCAGACAGCACTTTGTTCTGTTTCCCCAAAGTTTCCTTACCTGATAATTTCCAAGGTTGATGTGGTATTTCACAAATTGTAAAAGTAACTTCTGGAAAACTAACAGAAGCTTAGTGTTCATATCCATGTTGCTTGCTTCAGGAAAAGAAAAATCTGTTTGCAACACCCATTGACCTGTAAAATCACAGGAGTTTGCATTGTAATTTCCCGTGAGGGAATTTGGAGCGGCATCCCAATTCCCTGCATACAGCTATTTCCTGCAATTTAAGATTTAGCGTGACACGGCCGGTATATCCATCAGAAGGCCATTCCATAAGGCAGCAGGTAAGGCAGTGTAAAAGGAAACATTGGAATCCTAGATGGAAGCAGGAGCCTTATCACCAGGAAGATCAACCTGCTAACACCCCCATGACTTAAAGTTGTGTGCGTGTGTTTTTATTTGCCAGGCTTTTTTCATTTATTATTTCTGCTGCAGTCTTCACTATTCTCCTGAGCGGGGAATGGACTAGATGAGCCTTGGGGCATCCTTTCCAACTTTACAATTCCATGAGTCCGGAGAAAAGCCTAGGCTCCAGTTGCAAACTGCTGTGCACGATGCCACCTGCATCTGCTAGGGCCTTAAGCGACATACATGGGCAAAGCCAGGATTTTTGTTGGGGGGGGGGGCAGAACTGACCTGATTGGTCAGTTAGTTAAGTATTTCTATTTTTTTTACTGCCCCCCCCGGCTACGCCCATGGCTGTGCGTGTGTGTGTGCGTTTCATTAAAAATATAATAAAAAAGCAGCCAAGGTTGTTAAAGGCATAGGCCCCCTTTTAATAAATTAACAGCCTCCCCCCGTCTTCCTTGGCTGCATTTTTATACATATTATAAAACTTACAGGCCCTTTCCGGAAGGGGGCGCTAGTGACAACTCTCCCTCCTCCTCCTCCATCGCCCCACCCCTTTCCCAGAGCGGTTCAACACATTTACCCATCATGCTTTTCTCTGCCCCCGCATCTTCCCCTCTCCCACCCCCCAGCGCGGTCTCTCACCGCGCGCTCCCTTTACCGCGTGACAGCTAACACTCGCCGAGTGCGCGCATGCGTGAGCGCGCGGGGGCGGACCATAGAGAGTGGGGGTTGTTGTGGTAGAGGGACGGGGGCTAGAGCGTCGAGGCGAGAAGCGGGCGGAGCCGCGGGCGGGGCGAGCCAGTCAGAGTCCGCCAGGAAGCCGAGAGCGAGCCGCGCGGTGTGTCTCCTCCTCCTCCTCCTCGCTCCCCGGACAAAGCCGCCGCGGTCTCCGCCACCACTACCGCCCCCGCCCCTTCGCTTCCCCCCGGGCCCCCCCTCGCCTCACCGGCGCAGCTCACCTCGGAACGAGGCCGACGCCAGACGCCGCCGCACGGAGCCATGTCGGCCAGCAGCCTCTTGGAGCAGGTAACCGGGGTGGGGGGTGAAACTGGCTGGCGGCGGCGGCAGCGGGGAGCTGGAGGTGCAGCGCTGGGAAAGGCCCCGGCTTCGGGCCTACCGGGCGGCTGTGGTGGGGGGAGCATAAACGGGCAGCGAGGAGGCCCCGCGCGCCCTCCTTCCTCTCCTCGCGTCGCTCCCGTTTCAAACGAACCCCCGCCGTCAAGCAGGGCCCGGCCTTCCTCCCGCCGAAGCCTCCCCGAGGCAGGCGGAGAGGCCTAGGTTTTGCTCTCCGGCTCTTCCCTTCCTTCGCGTCTCCGTCGGACTCGGGGTTCGGGTTCCTCCTCTTTTTGCTTCATCGCCTTATGTTTCCCTTTCTCTCTCTTTTTCTCCTCGCCGCTGCGCCGCCGCTGCAGAGACCTAAGGGCCAAGGCACCAAAGGTGAGTTGAGGGACCAGCCGCCGAGGCGGGACCGGGAGAGATCCATGAGGGGTGGCTGGGGAGGTGGTGGTTTCCTTTTTTGGGGGTGGGTGGTGGAAAGGTAGCGCGTTTTCCGTTCATGGAGGATATGGGAGGGACGCCTCCCGTCCCATTTTTCGATCGGATCTCTTGTTTCCTGAAAGGCGTGCAGGTGAGTTCCTGCCGTGCCGCCGTCTTTCCAGGAAACCGTAGCGTGGGTTGCCGCATGGGCAACACACATACGTATCCGTGTGACTTTAGAGAAATAAAATGAAACAGAACGTGGCAGGGAGGAATGCAGCGTGTTTTCCCGTAAGCAATGATGCCCCTTTGGGGGGGGGGAACTGGAGGAAGTCATCATTGCCTTATGGTTTAAAACTTCGTTCTAGTTATATATGTGTGTGTGTGGTGTAAGGGAATCCCAAATTAGTTGATTGAGATGAGAGTGACGAGTTATCCCTGGTTAAGAGGGAAAGTGTGACGTATTTAATGGGCTCTTTAATTCGGCCGAGCAAGGAGCTGGGTGCTTGGAAATTAACGTTTTGAGCTAATTGCAGAAGTGAGTCATAGTTAAGAGGGTGCAGTGCACATTAAAAGGTGGCAGTAGCCAGTTTATGTTAGTGGACTGAGGGGGTATTGCATGTTCCCATTTTCTCTAGGCTTCACCCACCCTCAAAGCAAAACCAAAAAACAACACACAAACACAGCAAGTTGTAATAAAAAGATAATGTATGGCTTACTGCTGGGGTAGTAATTGTGGTGCCGTGCAGATGTTGTTGGACCTTAATTCTCATCAATCCCCAGCATGCATGGGCAGTGGTCAGGTATGATGGGAGTTGTAGTCTAGCAACACCTGGAAACTGCCCCATTGGCTATCCTTGGATTGCAATATGAATATAACAGCACAGAAAAGCGCCCTTTGACAGCTTTTTCAGGAGGAGGTCCTGTAAGCAAAACTGGTGGCAGTGAATAACTGGAGATTGGTGGTTTGCCTGAATATTCAGGCTAAAGGAGAAGGAATGGACTCATTAAGTTTCTACAGCTCTTTTAAGGTGAACATAAAGGGGAGAAGCTTTAAAAGGCCATATAAATGAGAATAGTTTGTAATGTTGAAAAAGTTAAGGGGGTCATTTCATGGGTTCCAGTTGCAGAACAGAATTCTGCCAAAGCCTGTACCTGTGTTTCTCCCTGCCTCACTTTGAAATGCTTGTCCATATGAGATGGGCTGCTCAAAGGGGAAAGTTCCTATTAATGAAGTTGCTCCTTCACTAAGTTTAAATGTAAAGCTAAAAGATGCTTTTTGTGGCTCATGTAGCTGTAAACAGTGTAAAGAGAGTTCAGTTGTGTGTTTGATAATGGCAGCATATACAGGGAGTAATTTGCCCTTTAGTTCCCCAACCTTTACAGTGGAAGGGGGCAAAATTGAAACAGAAGGAAAATTGACATATTTCATTTTCTATGTGCAGGAATAGGGATCAGGTGGCAAGACTTTCTAGGTCACAGGGTGTTGCTTTTAGACAAGATGGAATAAACTATATTGGTATTGAATAATGCTTGTTATACATTTTTGTTTTTAGTGCAAAATGGATCGGTGCATCAGAAAGATGGATTAAATGATGATGATATTGAACCTTATTTGAGTCCTCAGGCCAGACCGGTGAGTGATAGAAAACGTACCTATTTGTTTAATGGGTGGGGTGCATTATTAGTAATTGTTTCCTTTTCTGCTATGTAGCTTACAGGATGCCTTTTGGGCTTGACATTGTACAGTTAACTAACGGCTGACTGAACTGGCAATGCTATATAGATACTCATTTGTAACTTATATGGAAATATGCAGTGCACTGTGCTGGAAGCATGTGGTAACAACTGAGTGTTAGCTGAACAATGCTTATAAATGTTGCAAACCTAGCATTAAATAAATAATCTCCCCCAACCCCTCACCCAGTTCTCCTTAACATGGGTCCCGGTGCAAACTTATTTCAGCTTCCTAAAGGAAGTGTAGACTACATATAAACTTCTGTCTCTGTTTTTATCTGTATAAATCATTTAAGCCTCTTTCGTGGACCAAGGCCACAATCCTCAGCACACTTACTTCCTAAATTCTATGCTTGAAATTCTGCAATTAGCTAAACTATAAAAGTGCCATTGATTTCACTAGGACTTGCTTTGAAGTAAATGTGCTTAGAATTGTAGAATAAATCAGAGTACAGGATGACTTAGTTCTAGGAGATTTCATTTAGAACACTTACCTTTTTAATCTTCACCAGCAGTTTATTTGTGTGTGAAAGGAGGGGTGCTTGTTCTTTAGTTAGATTCAGTCTTCTGATTTAGTTGAGATCTAAACCTTAATAGCAGTTTCATTTTGACTACTTAAAGACAGCTGTTATTCTCTCTACTTCTGGAAGGTGTTTGGGTTCACACTGTGGCTGGGATCTGCTGGGAGAGAATTCCATTGTTGTCCAATAATACATTGCCACATGCCATAGTGTATTCTAGTGGACATTTAGCATGATCACGTAGGCACATCTAGTCAGTCTTTGAGTTTGTGACAGGATTAAAGTAGCCTCAAGCTGTTCAGTGCATCCTGGATACATGAGTATCTTGAATTGTTCCCAGAAGACCACTGCCTCTTGAATCATGTTTTAATGTGTTCCCAATCACTGATGTGTCAAGACTAGCTGTAGGCAGGTAAAAACATTGCAGTAGCATTCAAAAAAATTGCAAAAGCATTCAAAGTTGCAAAGGCACAACAGGTGGCTTACAATTCTGAATTGATAAGAAGGGGCAGTTGCTTTTTCTGCTTATAACTTTGTGAAAAGTGTTCATGCCACTGAAGCTACAGCTGTATGAACAAATATAAGAACATTCCATGCATGTAAACCTGAGGAATCCAGGACAGACCATCCCCCATACATGCTGGATGTTCCTATTTTCCTGCAATCAAAGGTCTGCTACTCATCATTACCTCACTTTTATTGGCTTCAGCTCCAGTTGGCTTGTCTGCATCCCGTTCCCCACTTACCCTGGATATCAAGTAAACTGACTACAGGACCTTGGTCGGATGAAAAGAAAAGAGCTGGGTGTTACCAGCGTACTTATGACACCTCATGCCAGGTCTTCACTTGATCTTGCTTAGTGGCCTTATGTTATATATACATGTTAAATAGTAGAGGGTGGAATCCTGTGATGCCTGGAGGTTTACAGGGAGCTGGGTGGTTCATAGTGCTTCAGGAGTTCCCTGCCAGGAATGAATGGAAATTTTTGAGTAATTGTGTAAATATCTTACAGGCCTTGTAGTAGTGATAGCAAAACCATGTGATCTGTTCTTCCAGAGCACAGTATGTTGCAATTACTTATTTGTGCCATGGTGAAAAATAATTAGATTTGGGGGCTCAAAAACAGTTTTCCTACTGTACATGATTGAACATTAGAGTGGCAGTCCCAGAAAACAGTCATCTGGATGCATCTAAAGAGATAGGAAAATGGATCTATTTGGCAGTCTGTGACAACTGGCTGGAGTTATCCAGGGTCCTCTCAAGCAGAGCAGAGTCCTGGACAGTCTTAAATCTCATTTGATTTTGCTTAATGCTGATCCCCTCTACCCTGATCATTGCCCAGTGTTTTGTTAATAAAAAAAATGTGCACATGGGTGCTACTTGCGCCTGGGTTCCCATCATCGCACCCCCCACCACTGGTAGACAATGCCAACAAAAAGTCAGTCAAGATGAGAGGAAGCCCCTAGATGCTAACTTTTAAACTCCGAATTAAAGCATTGCTTTATTTGTGAAGTAGATGTCAACCTAATATTGGTAGGCTTGAGATAGCAATGCCTTTGGATGTAGGGAACCTTGGTTTTACCACTTCATTAACTGGGCCTTGGTTGTTACATTATAATCCTTAGTCTTCGCCTTGGGAAGTTTGCATTGCTAGATATGGAATGTCATCTTTGTACTCTTCAGCTCTTCAATTTCTTAAGTAGTAGGACTTCTGTAAACAAGAGAGATTTTGTTAAGTAGTGGGTGATTATTGTGGTCAGTTTTGCATTTGGGGCAGTTCAATGACAGTTCACTATCAAGATCAGGGATAGGCAACCTAAGGTCCGTGGGCCGGATGCGGCTCAATCGCCTTCTCAATCTTGCCCACGGATGGTGCAGGAATCAGCATGTTTTTACATGAGTAGAATGTGTCCTTTTATTTAAAATGCATCTCTGGGTTATTTGGTGGGCCTGCCTGGTGTTTCTACATGAGTAGAATGTGTGCTTTTATTTAAAATGCATCTGGGGGCATAGGAATTCGGCTGAAAAAGGTTGCTGACCCCTGATCAAGATCTATGAGGGTGTTTTATGTGCCTATCCCCCTGCCCCCGGTTCTGCAATAAATTTGGGTGTGGGTGAACTGGACCATTGTCAGTGTTTTGTGAAGTGGAGCACATCCAGCATACAGTGAGCCCAGTGCTATCAGTTTACATCCTTAATCTTTAGGTGGTGGTGGAACATATTCTTGATTAACTTCAATTAAGATTTAAAAATTCATGGTTTTTGTGTGCAGCAGTATGCTCAGTTATGCCATTGATGCCTGTTTATTTGCTGGCATTAAAAGAAGAGTTCTGGCAGGCTTGAGAGAGATGTTTACACTGTTAAAGCAGTTGGTCCTTAGGGGAGCTGTTTGGTTCCTGGAGTACATCTCAAATGCATAGCCTCAAAAGAGCTTACAGAAGTAACATTTTGCAATGATTATTTAATGTGATGCCATGCTGGCAACTGATATTTCAATTTAATGACAGAGACTTGCAGGTCACAAGTTCATCCTTTGAAAGGCTTAGGGCTGCGCCCAAAGTTAGTGCTAATCAAAATTGACCCATTGAAGTTAATGTGCATAACTAACTTATGTCCACAAATTTCAATGGGTCTTCTCTGAGTTGAACTTAGTTGGATACAACCCTTAGTTTCAAATTTTCACTCTCTTAGCATGTCAGATTCTTCCTTTTCTCACTCTTTGATCAGTTCAGTTATCTGAAAGAAACCACAGTTGGTTTTCCTGCTTCTACGGTGACTGTGTTATTTCCTATTTGAAACTGGCGGGTAGGGAAGCCCAAACTGGACATGGGAATCACCATGAGTGCTCTCAAAAGAAGCAGACATGCTTGTTGTCTGCCGCCCCTCCCCGCCTAACTTCTTGATGATATTTTTAAAAAACTTTAACAATGTGGAGTGATATGACATAATCAGTTGCTACTCCTGATACAAAGTTTTGTAGCGGGTAAACTGAACATTATCATGCCATATGTATTGAGTTGTGTCCAGCTGAACTTTACTAAGAGCAGGCCCACCAAATTTAACAAACTGAACTTCATCATGGTTATTATTTTCAATGGGTCCAGTCTGAGTAGTACTAGCATTGGATACAAGCCATTATCCTTAAGCATTAGGGAGTTGTGGGTTTGTGGCAGCCATGATTTGCCTTTAATGTTATGTTTGGGTCTAAGTCAACACTTAAATGCAGTGTAGGTTGCTGAAGCAGAGAGAGAGGTTGAATTTGCCAACTTTTCATTCTTTTAGTAGCAGCAGTTATGGTACAGATATTATGGCATTGGCCATTGATGAGCATACATCACAGAATTATTGAGAATGAATGAGAACTTTCTTGCTTACAGTACAGGTATGGGCGACCTGTGGCTCTCCAGATTCTATTGGACTCCTGTCAGCCCCAGCCAGCATGATTGGGAAGCTGTTGTAGCTGAACAAAATCTGGAGGGTCATAGGTTTCCTACCTGTGCTATAGTACCTTTGCAACCTAATCTATGCCAGTCTAAAGGTTAGTGCTGTGAGCGCAAGATTGCACTTCAGTGATATACAGTGCAGCTGCACAAGGCGGAGGTGCCACTTACTTTTTGAACTGCTCATAACTTAAGACTATTTCTAGAAACCATAAGGTTGAATGTGCAGAGATGTATGTTCAGAACTGCATATGTTCTTCCGCTGTGCACATGGTGCTAAAGAGGCAGTCGGGTATTAATAATTGTAGCAGGTGTGGTCTTCTTGCTTGGCATAAATCAGGCAGTTCTTTCCACCACCTGCAAAGTTTCTGCTCACACATTCAGAAGTGTATGATCCCCTCGCCCTCCATCACAGCTTGTATTCTATTTGAAGCCAATAAATATAAGTTGCAGCATTCATGGCACATCCTCTGTAAGGTGTCTGTGTCCTTCGTGGATAGGGGGATGAATTACAGGTACTACCTTACTGTTGACAAGGGAGGCATCCTTGCTGCAGCCTCTGGAAACTGTTCGTTGGCTTATGAAGCATAGCCATGGCCCTTTTCCCAATGTATCTGAATGTTTTTACTTACATTAGTTGAATCTGTCCTATGCTTCCTGCAGGGAGCTTCTCCCTCCTCTCCAAAAGCCCTTTGGGCAACTCACCAGTTCCTGCAGAGTGTTGAGCTGGCTCCCAGGTGTAGAGTGACACTGTAAGGGGTTCCCTTGAGCTGGGTGTCCTGTACCCAGTCTTATAATCTACTCAGACTACACAGCAAAATACATGAAGAGGGTCTTGGCTTAAATGGCTTTGAAATCTGAGACTTGTCAAATACAAAGCTATTCATTCTTGTAGGTCCAGAGACAAAGATTTTATCCTTTCATAGCTTGTTGCTGTTCTCACCTTATGTGGGTCTGCTGAACAAGTAACATGGGCTGAGAGATGTTTAAATGAGAACACTTTATCAAGAAGGAATGTTTCTGCTGCTGTGGGGTCGACAACTTATATTGCAGCTGAATGATCAAATAACTTTTACCTATGATCTTGCATTCTAGAACAAGATAAAGGTTTAGGCAAATTAATTAGTATCTCAACCTAGTCTGCCTCACTACTTTGGGCTTCTTGATGGAAGATCAAGAGACATACAAAAATTCATGGGTGCTGTCCAACAGCTGTGTACATCTTATTATGGCTTGTACAGGAGGAACTCTAAATGTGCCCACTAACTGGAGCGTGGGTTTTGTCTACATTTCTTTAAATCTTATACTTGCTGGTAGATCATAGAAAATGCATTATCCCTTCTTATTGGTAGAGTGGGGTGCAAAGTAAGGTTAATTCTTAGTTATTGGCAGAGACTCTGGGTATAAACCCCAGAAACAACTTAACAACTTCAAATAATATACACATAATTAAAAACTATTCTGAACTTTATTTGGATTTTTAAATTTGAAATTGTAGTGAATTTTCAACCCACAATCAAGTGGAAAGCACACAGTTAAAATACAACCTGGTCAGAACTCTTTATCAGTGGTAAAATATACTGATCTTGATAATGTCTTGGGCTAAAGTCAATAATGTGCTAGTGCTTTGTGAAGCATCAACCAGATACTTTCAAATGTTTGAGCCACTTTGGATCCTAATGTTTTCTGAGCCCAAATGCAATTAAGTTTAAACTGCACCAAATTATTTAGAAAGAAAAAAAGAGTTTCAAGAACTGAGCACTCCCTTCACTTTTTCATTTTTGTTTGAAGTATTTACTTGTATAAATTTTGTTAAATATATAAATTTTGATTGTAATAAAACCTCCAAGTGCCTTTGTAAGGAAGTATTAAGTTTTATCAGCCTGGTAACCACGTAATAGTCATCATTTGAAACCTGTTAATTGCTTTCTGTTCTTCACTGGTATCAATATGCCAACAATCTTTGATTGTATCAATGGTGCCTGCTGCACTCATCAATTTACTTAGCCTTAATTGTGATTACTTTTAGTACAGTGGTCTGAGAAGAGTAGCAATTGAATGCTTTAAATGGGTAGTATGACCAGCTGATCTTAGTGTATATCCTGCTAACCCACAATATAGGTAAGAAGTGCAAACACCACATGTGCTAGACAAGTGGGCACATTTTGGAATATCTTTGTGGTTTAGGGTAAAATGCAGAATGATCCAATTTTCACTGATACTTTAAAACCAATACAGTAGCTTATTTTTAATTTTATTATTTCATTTGTCAGTTGCTCTGTACAATAAAAAGTCTCAAAGCAACTTGACGAAAGTGTTCAGTGATAGCCACAGGTTTCAGTAAATAGGCTTGGCTTGAAAGTACAATGTGGGGGAAAGGTCTGTGGAAAGCATATACTGTTTCATGCTGCAATGTGCTGTTCATTTAACTGTTCAGTTCTTGCTTTTCTCTTCCAGAACAACGCGTACACTGCAATGTCTGATTCCTATATGCCGAATTACTACAGTCCATCCATTGGATTCTCCTACTCTTTGGGTGAAGCTGCTTGGTCTACAGGGGGTGATCCACCAATGCCCTACTTAACATCTTATGGACAGATAAGCAATGGAGAACCTCACTTTCTCCCAGATGCCATGTTTGGACAGCCAGGGGCCCTTGGCAGCACACCATTTCTTGGACAGCATGGCTTTAACTTTTTTCCAAGTGGAATTGACTTCTCAGCTTGGGGCAATAACAGTTCTCAGGGGCAATCAACTCAAAGTTCTGGATATAGTAGCAACTATGCTTATGCACCAAGCTCATTGGGTGGAGCCATGATTGATGGACAGTCTGCTTTTGCTAGTGAGACCCTGAATAAGGCACCTGGCATGAATACCATTGACCAAGGGATGGCAGCTTTGAAGCTAGGCAGCACTGATGTAGCAAGCAACGTCCCAAAAGTTGTTGGCTCTGCTGTTGGCAGTGGGTCTATTGCCAGCAATATTGTAGCTTCTAATAGCTTGCCTCCAGCTACCATTGCTCCTCCAAAGCCAGCATCCTGGGCTGATATTGCCAGCAAACCTGCAAAACAGCAACCCAAGTTGAAGACCAAGAATGGCATCGCAGGGACAAGTCTTCCACCACCTCCCATAAAACATAACATGGATATTGGAACTTGGGATAACAAAGGGCCAGTGACAAAAAATGCTTCCCAGGCTTTAGTTCAGAATATTGGTCAACCACCAACCCAAATATCTCCCCAACCAATGGGTCAGCAAATGAGTAACAGCCCTCCAGCTGTGCAGCCTTCCGCTGGACAACAGCCACAACCCCTGCCACCTCCACCACCCCAACCAACTCAGCTGCCAGTGCAGCAACAGGCAGCTCAGCCTGCCCGCTGGGTTGCACCTCGTAACCGTGGCAATGGTTTTGGCCAGAATGGAGTGGATGGTAGTGCAGTTGGACAGTCTCAGACCACTTCTGGTTCTGCCCCTTCGGAGCCACACCCAGTCTTGGAGAAGTTGAGGTCCATCAACAACTATAACCCTAAGGATTTTGACTGGAACCCGAAACATGGTCGGGTTTTCATTATCAAGAGTTACTCTGAGGATGATATCCACCGTTCCATTAAATATAACATCTGGTGCAGTACAGAGCATGGTAATAAGAGACTGGATGCTGCTTACCGCTCCATGAATGGAAAAGGTCCTGTTTACTTACTTTTCAGTGTCAATGGCAGTGGTCATTTCTGCGGAGTTGCAGAAATGAAATCTGCTGTGGACTACAACACATGCGCAGGCGTGTGGTCCCAGGACAAATGGAAGGGACGCTTTGATGTCCGGTGGATTTTTGTGAAGGACGTTCCCAACAGCCAACTGCGGCACATTCGCCTAGAGAACAATGAGAATAAACCAGTGACCAACTCCAGGGACACTCAGGAGGTTCCTCTGGAAAAGGCTAAGCAGGTGCTGAAAATCATTGCTACTTACAAGCACACCACTTCCATCTTTGATGACTTCTCACACTATGAGAAACGCCAGGAGGAGGAGGAAAATGTGAAAAAGGTAACTTGCCAAACTGCCAGGATTTGGTAGAGAGTAGAAACAAAGGGGAGGAATTGGGTGTGATTATATGAGATAAAGTTGACCGTGGCCTCCTCCTTATAAGTGAGTTTGAAGGGGGTGTCATTACTGTGTAAACATATTGAGAAGCTTGTGTAGCATACAAATACATTATATTGAAATACTGTTAGCAAACTTCAAATAGGCCTCTGACACACAGTGAAAGGGCTATATGAGGGTCCTTGCAGTCTTATTCATGTGTGACTTTAACGAAGATCAAATTGTTGATCTTCAGTGAAAAGTGTGACTGCATTTTTTGTTTTTGGCCAAAACGTTTAATATGATTTCCCCATTTTGTACTTGCAATTTGTTTGTATCCCTATAGCTATGGTCTTTTGACTCGAGCAATAAAATTAACTCAACATCTCTAAAAGATATGCTGAGGAAAGTGTTGCTTCTTGGTGAGAAAATGCTAATAAATGGGAAGTAGAAACATAGGGCAGGATCCAAACACCTACTTTGGGCATGTCCAAGGCATTGATGACATCTGGTGGAATACTTGACTTCTGAATAGGAGGCCCTTATTTCATATCAAACTGCTTATGAAACTTCACTGTTTCAGAAAAGCCATGTCATATGACATGAGGATTGTCTTTTGAGGAACACAAGTCCATACCTCTGTTGGGCATCGGAAGCCAGTTGCATTAGTTTTCTTATGTAGGTCTTTGAAAGATACTTTATATACATCAGGAATGGGGAATCTCTGGCCCTCCAGATGTTGTTGGACTCCAGCTCTCATAATCTTTGTCTATTGGCTGAGCCAGCTGGGGCTGATGGGAAGTCCAACAACATTTGGAGGGCTGCAGGTGCCCAATTCCTGGTACAGAGTAAGGATGAAATCCAGTGCTGCTGTTCTGCTTGCAACCCTGGGTTGGAGGACTGAAGGGGAAATAAAAGATTTTCCTCCCTATCTCCTTTGCTGGATCAGAAACACATGGGATGACAGCATTAACACTAAAACAAATCCTGTGACATCTCAAAGACTAACACATTTATTATGGCCTAAACTCTTCACAAGATAGACTCCCCTTCAACAGATGCATGTATGGACTAGCATAATTCCAAATGTATGCCACTGTAAACCAGCATAAGTCTTTGCTTCCCCTTTTGGTATACATAAGTGCAGGTTTTCTGGCACTGATGATGAAGAAATGGTTGCAACCTACCCTAGGACCTCATGGTGAAAGGCAGGTAATAAATTGAAAGAGTAATAATAGGGCACACTCTCTTTAAAAAATGTTGCATGGGAAAGGTTAATGTGCACAGCCACCTATGGGTCCCAGGTTACTTTGCGAACCTTGAAGGGTGTTGTTTTTTTAAAGACTGAAATACGACCTCCATCATTTTTACAACAGTGGCTTATGAGGCACCTATGTTGTAAAAATGCAATGAGCAAAGAAGCAAAACTAAGTGGGCAAAATAGACCTTGGAGGTGCTTATGTTTATGGTTTGTAGAACTTCAAAGAAGGTGCAGGAAGGAAGAATAGCAGAGTAGTACAAGTATATTAATTCTTTCAAGTCCAGTGGGTACTTGATGGTTTCAGGCACTTCTTTTTAAAATTGTAGTACATTTGTCAAAATTCAGCTTATGTATTAACAGCAATGCAGACAATGTTAAAAGCTGATACGCTGCTGGAAAAGCATGCTTTTAAGTTAAAAGCTCCATGAGTTGCCTTTTGTTCCTCCTTGGAGTTAGATCAGTGGGCCCTCAAATGGACAAGTAAAAACAGTATTATTGTGTCACTAGTATTGTCTAAGTAAAGTGATTTTTTTAAAAAAAGTCTGTACATTTGTTTTATATAAGACTGCCACCGTCTGAGAAGTACATTAAAAGTGGTTTGGTTTGTAATAGTTCAGTGTTTAGCATATCAGTTTTGGATGTGACCTCCATGTTATGAGAATCTGACCCTAGCCATGAATAGGCAGAAACTCTTTAAGTGGGAGCTGACATTTACTTTTAATGGAATGTAGTAATGGTTTTAAGCAGAAGTGGTGCATGTCATCCTCTGTAGCCTGTTCTGTTGGCTTCTGGAGAAGAACTTCCCCATCTAAGTTGTCCAGGCACCTGTAAAGTGGCATAAGGCTTATTGTTCCACTGTCATTGTAACAGAGGTCGTTTTTCAAAGAGCTTGTTGTCGTGACAGTTGGCAGGAAGATGGTAAGAGATTCTCCATCCCTGCTCTTTGAAAGATCAACACTTCAATTTGCCTGTAACTTTTTAAAGCTACAGTTAATTTCATTGGTTGGGGATCCACCTAATACTCCTCCAGTGCTACTTTGACATGGTAGTATTGGGAAAACTTGTATTTTCAAGGGGCTTTAGATTTATAACAGTATTCTGTGAAACTGTAGCACCCTAGCAGCTGTCAGAATGTAGGGATACAGTCAAACCTCTGTTCCCAAACTCCTCCGTTGTTGAATGTTTTGGTTCCCAAACGCTGAAAACCCATAAGTAAGTGTTCCGGTTTTCGAAGTTTTTCAGAAGCCGAACATCCAACACTGCTTCCGCCTGAGTGCAAGAAGCTCTTGCAGCCAATCAGAAGCCGTACCTCAGTTGTCGAATGTTTCAGAAGCTGAATGGGCTTACGGAACGGATTATGTTCGACAACCGAGTTTTGACTGTACAGTCTTAAACCCAGGCAAGAGCAGCTGTTTTTTGTATTCTCATGAACCACTTGATGTTCCAAGCAGTGTTTGGGGTGGCAGAGGTATATTTTGCTACACAACCAACTTCTTTATGAGTGATCAGGTTCTATAATAAAGCACCACCTGGCAGCAAGGGCTAAACATTTTTATGAGTTCCTTGCAGTTTTGCATATCTGAGACATCATATGTAAAACCAATAGAAAGCTGTAATGAATGGAGCATCTATTAAAAAATAGTTTCAGAAGTCATGGTGAGAGAAGCTCTTAATGTTTTACCACATCCTTATGAAAATGTTCTCAAGATGGATAAAACTGGATCATAGGAACCTGGGAAGCTGCAAGATAGGACATTTGTCTACTCCGCCTGCAGCTCTCCAGGGTCTCAGGCAGATGGTCTTCCCCATAACCTAACCTGCAACATGATCCTTTAACTGGAGATGCCAGACATTGAGCCTAGGGCCTGCCGCATGCAAAGCATGTTCTGTACTACCGAACTGTGGTCACATGCAATATCAGGATCATCGGCTGCCAGTTGGCCATCTCTGCCTTAAGTGACCTACTTGGAAGTAAATCTCAGTGAAATTGGTTTTTAATGTGCCACAGTACTCCATTGTTGATAGAAAATATTTGTTCATCTTGTTTAGAGCTCTGGACTATGTAAGCAAAGTACACACTGTACATATTGTTTAGAGCTTTAAGAATTTGCCTAAAGATTTGCATTCTGCAATGGGATTTTTTTGTTTTTGGCTGTCCAGAGGGGCACCTGAATAATGTAAATCAGACCAGCCAGAGTCAACAGTAAAGAGCCAAATTGAGTTAGGTGTTATAATACTAGGGTTTCAAAATGTGAGTATGTGATCTTTGGTGAAATCTATTCAAATGAATGTTTCTTTAAATTGAATGAGTTATTCTAGGTGGCAATTCTTGGGTCCAATTTTGGACAATTTGCAGCAAGTCTTTTTGATTCAGAACAATTTGATAGCCCATTTCAGCATTGCATATAATCATAATTTGTCCAAAGATGGTGATGTCAGTACACTAATTGATATGTGCTATGTTGGCCTCTCATCTGGTACCCTTTAGTACTTCACAGAACCCCAAAATGATTCTGAGCTCTCAAAAAGCTTGAGATTCATTAAGCATGGATTTGCTAATTTGAGGGATTAGTCTAAGCCTCGCAGCAAGTATTGAGTTCTCTCTGCATATCTTAGAGCAATGTTTCTCAAACTTAGGTCTTCAGCTGTTTTTGGACTACAACTCCCATCAAGAAGTTGTGGTCAGGGATGATGGGCATTGTAGTCCAGCAACACCTGGAGACCCAAGTTAGAGAAACACTGTGAGGGTGAGAAGCCCAGAGGAGTGGGGATAATCACTTGGAGAATCGCACACCTCTGATAGCCTCAGCAGCTATTTAGGTGAGCATTTCTTCCTTAAAGAGTTATTTGAAGAATACTCCTTTCAAGAGGCCTATCTCCCATTCATACTTAAGGAAGAAAGCCTTCACTGTTCTATGCTTGTTGATAGTTATAATCAATAAAATAGCAGGATAAGTAAAAAAAAAAAAGCCCCAACCCCACAAAAATGAGTGCTCAGAACTTGATGCTGGATGTCAAACCATGAAGAATTCTGAAATTATTATTCAAGCAAGTATAGAAAAACTGTAAATTCCCTGGTCTGGTGACCGCTAAGTGAGGAACTATGGACTGTGGAGACCATGTTTCACATAAGGGAGCTCCATTCCTCCAAAAATATCAGATATGTAAATCACTGAATAGTCACATTCTATAAATATTATACCTGAGCACTTGGAACTTGGTTGTTGAGCGTTCAGTGACTTACAATTTGCTTTGCTCTGATTCAGAGTGTTCAGATTTGCTCCCTTTTCCTTTTGTGCTTCTCCCAAAGCTAGTGTGTTTAGAAGAGGTTTGATTGTAACAAAAGTGGAGTCAGAGGGGAGCTTGTGGCTTAAAGACACTCCTATACCTCTGTCATTTGAACACTGTTCTTAGTCCTTAAGCCAGTTGCTCGGGCCTTTATTTGGGACTAGATTTAACTTTGCCCTTGAGTCAGAGCCATAGCCAAGCTAGACTTGCTGTTCCTTCTTGCAGCAGGATGGTTTGAACAGTAAGCAGGCAAACTATATTTCAGAATCCTGTGATGAAGGCTGGTTTACAGTATTAGGGTTCAGAAAGTTCTTCTGATTTTGCCACTACTTAAATTTCACTTGGGGTAATATCACTATAAAGTGCCTCAAGCTCTTTACTGGATCCCTTAGAATATTCTCTGTTTTTTGTGTGTACCTAATTCTACTGGCTTGGGTTTGAAAGTACCGTATTTTTTGCACCATAACACTCACTTTTTTCCTCCTAGAAAGTAAGGGGAAATGTCTGTGCATGTTATGGAGGAAATGCCTACGGGTGGCATGCCTACGGATTTTCCTCCTCTAAAAACTACGTGCGTGTTATGGTCGGGTGCGTGTTATAGAGCGAAAAATACGGTAAATTTTGGCAAGTTGCTAACAGAGGACTAGTTCCAAACTGAGACATGATGCAAGATATGAATGGACCATTTCCCAACTTTTTTTAAAAGTAAAAAAGCAGCTTTGGATCATGTAATTGGGAGAGCAAGGGCAGTGAGAAGGAATGCCTTCATATGGGGGAAAGGCTCAGTGATAGAGCATCAACAGGTTCAGCATTTTCAGTTAGGTCTGGAAATGTCTTCTGTCTGAAACCCTGGAGAGCTACTGCATGTCAGGGTAGACAATGCTGAAATAGATGGACCAGTGGTTTGACTCAGTATCAGGCAATTTCCTATGTTCATGTGAAAATTGTTTTTAAGACATTTCTTTAAAAATGAGTGAAGATACCGTATTTTTCAGTCTATGAGACGTCCCCATGTATAAGACCTCCCCTATTTTTAGCAACTCAATTTAAAGAAAATGAGGGGAGATGGCCCAAAGTTGTTGAGCTTCTTCCCCCACCCCATGCAGCTGCAAGCTTCTCCCCCCCCCCATGTTTCCCATGCACAGCAGCATCAGGGGAAGTTGCGTTCCTGCCAGCCGGCGGGCAGGTGTGCTGTTTCTCCCCCCCCCCCCCACGCAGCTAAGGAAACACCACCTGGATCGTTTCCTGCTCACTGTGGCATCGGAAGTTGCGCTCCCGCCAACTGGCTGGCTAGCAGGTGCACCAATTCTCCCCCCCCCCCATCTGTGTATTGGATGACCCCAGTTTTTTGACATGATTTTTGAGTCAAAAAACCTTGTCTAATACACAGAAAAACACAGTAAATGAAATACAAGCAGGATGGCCACAGTGCAGAATTTCACAGATGAAAATAACTTAGGAGAGCCAGCATGAGGCAGTGGTTAGAGTAGGCTGCTGGGAAGACCTGCCTTGAAACTCACTGGATGGCCTTGGGGCAGTTGCTTTCTCTTAGCCCAGCTTTTCCTTCCACTGTCTGGTGTGCTCCAGATGTTGCACTCCATTTCCCAGTGCCTCTGAACATTTGCCCATGCTGGCTGGGGCTGATAGGAGATGGGTAATTTTGGCTTACCCTAATCCAACACAGAAGGTTATTTGTTAGGATAAAATAGAGTAACCTATATCATGTTCACTGAGTAGAATACAAATGCAGAAAATGTCATTTACCTATTTTGTAAAAGTCCTGCAGCTCTGTTGGCACAATGGAACCTCTTCTTCCTCTCCTGTTCCTTCCAGTCCCCTGTTCACCCTAAAAATCAGTGCTGGAGATTTGGGGGACCTTCCAGAGCAGGCTTTTGGGGCGCATGTGTGAAGGAGAGAAAAGGAAAATGCTATTGCACCAGTGGAACTCCATTGGCGCAACATTGATGCAACCTTCAGTTCCTTAAAGGTCTTTCTCCTTACCCCCCCCCCCCTTAACTCAGTGCCCATACCATAGCCAGCATTTGTACAATACGTAATTAAAATAGTTTGTGAGACACTATTCATTCTAACTTCTGATAGGACTTCAAAGTGTATTAATGCTACCAATTCTTAAAAGTATCTCTAAATAGCACCTCATATCTGTCACGTTTTTGCTTCCTGAAATAAAGTTGCAAAAAGTTTCCTTACTCTGTTGTTTCTGAAAGGTCGTTTTGAAGGTATATTACTAGGATTTGTTAAGAAGCACCACTCCCATTTTAGTTAGGAGTTTGGTGTAATGTACTCTGTCAGGGTTGGAAGCCTCATGCCCGGGGACTGAATGTGGCCCTCCAGGCTTCTCTGGTTGGCCCTTGATGCTTTCTCTTTGGCTACTCCCCTCTGCAGCCTGCACCCCCCCGCCTCCCCAACTTGTGCTGCTTCATGCCTTCCTTGAGTGTCTTTGGCTGGCATGTGTTGTTGAACTTTGATAATGTCTCTTTCTTGCCTGGACAGTGGATGTAGAGATGAGCATGTGGGATAAACACGTGGCCATATAAAAACCTCTGGCTTTTCCTTGGCAAGAATGTAGCCTACTACACAAGCAGAAAAGTCACATCTACTGTGCTGCCTCCTTTTGCCTCTAGTTCCTTCCTTGTGCCATGCATGCAGCCCCTGAAAAGATCTATGAAAGAATGCGGCTATCAGATGTTTCCCATCCCCATTCTACATTATGATAACTGCCATATCATTGGCTCAAAATGCATTCCCTTGTTTACAAAGCTGTATTTGCAAAAGTGGAAAGCACTTCTTTTGAAGGCAAATCAAAGCTGCTTGTGAGGGTTTGTCCCATCTAACACTTTAGCATATGTCATGGGTTGGTGAAGTTGACGAAATATTGAGGACTGTCTTGAAAAGCACTTTTGCTTAGATGCTTGAATAAATGTGTTTTGGACACAAGCCATTGGCTATTAAGCAATGTGCAAACCATGGATTGGCTGATGGGGCTGTGTCTCATGTTCCCGTGTTCCCTATTCCTCTTGCACACTCAGATTTCCTGATTCAAAGTGAAGGAGGGCACCTCTGCTTTGTGTAACCATAGTATAGTTCTAGTTCTTGTTTGGAGGCAAAACAGAGGTTGCACAAATCAGTTTGTTCAGTTTTGGATATGCTAACACACCGTGGTTTGCCAGAAGTGGGGAGTGAATTGGAACATAGGAGAGGAGAAACATGCAATGTGAAAGCATGATTCCAGTGACCTAAGCATAGTTAATTTTTACATAGAACAAGCTGAAGAGTGTAACTATTGGGACAAGATGGCTGACGAGAATTTTACATACATTTACATACAACATCTTAGTTGGGCCCCTAGTCCATTGCTTTGTTTGCATTGATAGTGTACATACGTTCTTCTTCCAGAAGAGAGAACTTTCATATGCATAAGGCATAAGGTTTGGGAATATGACACATGATTTGCCCCTAGCATTTGTTTTCAAGGCTATTATCAGTGCAATGAAAGCTAATAGCATTAATTGCTTTCTAGGTGCTGTACAACGATGACTTCATTCAAATTATGGTAAATCTATATAATTTGTATGGTGATAAATATGTCAGAAGCTAAATTCTTATATAGTATTTGAAATGCTGTGTTAGATAGGTAATGCATTATAGAAGTTTCAGATTGGCTGTGGTGTTTATAGTAACTACTGGCAATTTGTAGAAAACACATGGTTGTGGGAATCAAGCGGTAGAGGGCATCACCTCCAGGACTTAAACTAGCTAAGCAGAGCTTGGCCACAGATCTTGAATTCTGGATTACATCTAGGTTGCAATAATCCAGTGGCTTGTGTTCAGTGCTTGTCCTACTCAAAGTATACCCACTGAAGTTAATGGACATTACTTGCTTAGTTTCATTAATTTAAATGGGTCTCCTCTGAGTGGGACTTACTTGGATACAACCTAAAATGTTGTTTCCCTTGAAGACTCTGGATACCTTCTTATATAGGACCACTTTTCTGTACCATGTTTTAACACTACGAATTAAACAATTTAAAAATGTAATGCATAAAATTGCAGAACAATTTTAATAAAGCGGTTAAAACAAAAACACACTTTCAGTAAAATCCCTAACACCTGGTGGAATAAAACATTTTCACTTGTCTCTGAAACAAGATTAAGGAAGAATGTTGTTGGGCTCTTACTGTTATTATTGTTTTTAACCTCCTTCCACAAATTTTCCAGTATATTAAATGTGAAAAAAGCTAACATTTAAACCAAGCTTCCTGTTGATTCTCCTTCATACATTTCCTAAACTATGGCACAAATCTCTCAAACTAAATTATGTTAACTTGCAACTAGCTAGAGTATTGCACTATTTTAGTCTTAAAACCAGGCGTTGCATCTTCGCCACACTGTATACCCTCTAAAGCAGTCTTTTTCTGGTGTCCTGGTGTTCTTCAGATATTTTGGACCACAACTCCCATAATCCCTGACCTGCTGGCTGGAGCTGATAAAAGTTGGAGTTCAAAACTTCTGGAAGGCACCAGGTTGGGGAAGGATGCAGCAGGGTGTTGTGGGATGGAATTAGATCAGGAATGTCTACATGAGATGTTCTAAAGGAAAGATTCTGGAATAGTCTACCTGATATGATTGCCAAAACAAAAGACAACACTGGATAAATTATGGAAGGATATCTTACTCAGTTGCAGCTGTGATCCATTGAGGTCAGAAAGGATGTGCTTTACCTTACATTTGCTTTTTGCTCTGGAGAAATAATTTTCTTGCCAATAAGTAAAATTCCAACTTTATCCCAAGTCAGGTGGTCTTCCCAAGTAGCCTGTGTCTGCTCTTCTACTTTGTGATAGATAACATCTTGTAGCATTACCTCTTTGGTCATCCTCTTCTGACAGTGTTGAGGGCGGAGTCCTAGATTGTTTTTTCCTGCATTGGGTTGTTCCTGTGTTTCATCAATAGCCTTAAGGGAAAGTGGAATTAATTGCCTTTCCCCATAGATTATAGTCCTGTCTTTCACATTCCTGTTTGACAGAGGAGTAAAAGAGACAATTGGGGTTTCCCTATGGTAATCTGGTTGGCCACAAAGGGAATGACATGGTGGATAAGATAGGCTTATAGTTTGACCCAGCAGAGCTTTTCTTACAACTTTGCCAAGACCATCTTGAAAGTTAATGAAAAAAATGGGGATTTGAGCTGTTGATAGGTAATGGCCTATTGAATAGGCTGGCCTATCAAAAGTCTAGCATAGTTCAGCAAAGTGCCCAGGCAAACTTCTATGATAGAGTACAAACTTAAAGCATCAGTACAATTTCCATTCAGGAGCTTTGCCCCGCAAGACGAATGCCTCGCAAGACGAAAAACTCGCTAGACGAAAGGGTTTTGCGGTTTTTGAGCTGCTTCGCAAGACGAATTTCCCTATGGGCTTGCTTCGCAAGACGAAAACGTCTTGCAAGTTTGTTTCCTTTTTCTTAACACCGTTAATACAGTTGTGACTTGACTTCGAGGAGCAACTCATAGAACGTGGTGTGGCAGCCTTTTTTGAGGTTTTTGGTGATTTTTGAAGCTTTTCCAAAACTTTTCCGACACCGTGCTTCGCAAGACGAAAAATTCGCTAGACGAAAAAACTCGCGGAACGAATTAATTTTGTCTTGCGAGGCACCACAGTAGTATGTAACTTAAAGCTTGTCTCTGCATTCCTTTAGATTTACATGGGAGCAGAGTCTGCTCTGTTGGCACCCCTGCCTTGGTATCAAACATGTGATAACCAGCTGACATGATGTTCTCAGTAGCCTGAAGGGATCAGTCATGCCTGAATAGTAAAGGGATTTCTTTTCACTCTTCCTGAAGTGCTGCTAGTTAGCAGCCTAGCCTTCATCTTTTAGATGGGATGCATGCTGAGTGTCCTGCAATATATAGGTTCAGACCACATTAACTTTCTGCTTTTAGCAGTTAAATTATAAAATGATCAGGTAAATGGAAGGTGCAGTATGATTACATAAAGTTTGTTCACATAAATGGAATGGAATGCAGTTAAATTCTATCCTGACACCTTTTGAGTGGGAGTGTTGTGTTTTCAGTTGCCATCACCTCTGGAGAGCTTTATGCCTCCGTAGCTTAGTTTTCAGCTGGTGTGTCGATAGCACACTTTATACCAACTATTGCATTGCCACTTGTTTACTAATTTTTTCACAATGTAAAAGAGGAAGAAGAAACAGAAATTACCACTATCTGGTTCTGGGGTAGCCAAGATTGTGCTCGCCAGGTGTTGTGAATGACAGCTCCCATCAGTACCAGCCAGCATGATCAATGGTCAGGGATGACTGGAGTTGTGGTCCACAACATCTAGAGGGAGCCACGTGCGTATCCTGATCTAGTTAAGGTCCAAAAATTTGCTGATTGTTAGAAATACTAGGATCTCTAGGAGGATGCAGACCCAAGTGAATGTTTTTCATGATACAGACTGGCTTGCTTCAAAAGATGTTTTAGGGATTAAAATGTACACAAAGCAGGTGCTGTCTGGTATATTTGGAATATGAGGAGGTAGCTCAGCTCAGCTGAATATCCACAGAATGACTCACATTAACCTATTCAGCAGTGAAAATAATACTATTAAAAGTTTTACAAAACTGCCGTGCCACTAACCGCCGCCTTTCTGTCTCTCTCTCTCCTGTAGGAACGTCAAGGCCGTGTCAAGTAAAATGCTGAGCCCTTCCACAGAGACTGCAGCAGACATGCTGCAACATGGATATCTTTCAGAAAGGACGAAAAACTACACCAGAGAAAATTAGAACTTGTTTCATTGACTTCATACAAACTCTTATAAACTTACAGTTTTAAAAAAAGTATTGGAATTTCACAAGAGACATAGGACTTAAAAACAAAAACAAAAAAACCCCTTCTAGGTAGAGTAGAGGTGAAAACTGTCCCCTTTCTTTTGGCTTTGGTTGTGATTTCAGAGCATACGCTTTGTTTTTTTTGTCTTTTTACTATGTTGATCGGATTTTAAAGTCCGCAAGTGGCATATGCCTTTTTCTCTAATTTTTAAACCTGCCGCTTCCCTGGTTTCCTGGCCTTCTAAACCTCTCTTCCCTCTGGTTTTTTTGACATTTGCACTTGGAACACCGAGTTGTGACTTTCTTTTGGACATCTACCATGGAAAGTGGAATAAATAACATTTTTTCCATGGACTGGAAGAGGAATTTTATGAAGAATTTGATTTTTTATGCCTAGAAGATTTGAATGGAATCTGTCGGCAAGGTCGTGTCTGAGGGGTGGTTCATTTTCTCTCAAAGTCAAATACGAAGAGTCCTAAGAAATGTTCTGTTCTTGTGCATTATATGGATTACAGATTAAGTCTGGCTTGATTTGATTTGAAGGCTGAGAACAGTGGTAAAAACTTGTTTGTTTACAGGAACATTAATTTTGGAAGAAAAATATTGTAAACTGTGTAGTGAATGTTTCTTCAGTTTTCTTGTTAAGCCAATGAGGAATGGGCGCTGCCTTTCTTTCACCATTAATCACTTCTCAATAATAAACGTGAGATCCTGTTGAGCATCACTTTTTGGCCCCTTAGTTTTTAGTCCGTAGGCCACTGCTTTAGCGCTTGTGCACAGCAATGAGAAGCTTCAATATGAGGAATAAAAGCAGGTGTGATGAACTTCAGTGAGGCTTTCCAGCCTCTAGTTCATTGGCTAGTTCTGGTCTTTCTCATTTTAAGAATTCACTTCTCAGGGAGTTGCTGCCTGACTATTATCTTAACACCAAAGGTGATCCCTACTCTAAAGCAAGTAGCATTTATGAGGTCTCCTTTTACAGGCCAGGTGTTTGTAATTGCAGACCTGCTTTACATCACAGTGGTGGTCTCTTTAATATTGGGGGATGATTTGTTTGGTGGTATGGGGCATTCCTGCCTACGCAAGCAAACTCTTGTTTTCCGGGGGGGGGGGGAGCTATCCCAAGTTTGAGTTGTTATCTGAATTGCTGAGGTTCATTGTCAGCATATTGCAGCTGGACCAAATTGACAAGTAGAACAATGCTAGGATTAAGTAATACCTGTTTAAGTAAGTTTCAGTAGGGGATGAAGGACAAAGAGACTTCATTAGGATTGAGATGATACGACAGAAATAATGACGAAAGTTCAGGCCAAATACGACCGAGGCTGTAAAATTATGTGAGAGCTTGTGTTTAGTACTAATGTGACCTCTGTAAGCTTTTTGTCTAGACAAACAACATTTCCTCTTTTCTCATTAGCCCAGACTTCTGTTCCATGCAGTCGATTGGCTCAGGTGACATGTTTAAAAGACCCTTCCAACAATATATGCATGACTGTTCATGTAAAAATTTGCAGAAATTTGACCAAGTCAATAGCAACTGAACAGAAATGAACCCACAGGTTGTAGACTATTCTGCTCAAAGTGCTATATAAACAGGTCTTAACAATGGGTAATTGAGCTAGAATAAAAGGGGACACTTACCACATAAGACCTTGCAATTGAAGGGCTGCGAGTGGTGGGAGAGAATGTGGCCACCTAGATGTTCAGTTTTCAAAATTAAAGGAACGAAAAAAATGCCCTGTCCATTTTCCTTTGATCTTTCACTGCATGTTTTTGGGTGTGCTTCACAAGGATACAGAGGCAAACAAAGGTCTATACTTCTGACTTACCTCATTCATTTTTAACACGCTGCCCCCTTGCTTTGCCTCTGTGTATTTGTCAGTCTCAAAATTAAGCTCATGGTTTCTTTGAAGTGAAACATACCATGAGCCTCAGTTTGGACAAACCAAATCTTGACTTGTTTCCCGGCAGTGTTTGCAGGAGCAGAGGAAGAACAAAGTTATTTCACCACCAAGCGCTAACTTAGACCTTCTTGCCACCCTGGGCTCCTTTGCGAGGAAGGGCAGGATATAAATTTAATAAATGAATAAATGCAGCAACTTTGCTGCAGGTAGATATCATGGCCTTGCCAGACCATAGAGCTATATAACACTTCTTATTGTTTGTCCTTTTTAGGCCTAATAAAAGATGCAAAGAGGAGATTCATATTAGCTTTGAATCTCCAACTCTTAACCAGCTAAAGCAATTCACAGTACTCAAAATGTCTCTGCCACTTGTGGCTAAAAGACATTGAATTTCTTGTTGCGTTAGTGGGTTTGCAAAGGGCATTCCCTTTAGGCAAGCCTTTGCCAACTGATGCTTTCCAGATATTTTGGACGACAACTCCCATCAGCCCCAGCCAACATGGCCATGATAGCTGGGGCTAATGGCAGTTACCCTCCAGATGCTTTGGAATACCCCAGGTATAGTTGCTTAATGTTCTAGAAAGGATACCTTTTCGGTATGTGTTCCATTTAATTGCATATACTTCGTTATCCTCCCAACGTCTGCAAAATTCTGAACATGACATCACTTAGTTGTGTATGGCACTAAATACCCACGTCTTTGCAAACATGGACCTTGATTTGAATGTGTGTGGAGTGCTGCTCTTTAGGCAGGGACAGTATATACTGTACAAACAAAAGTTGTGCATGACAATACTGCAGATTTTGAATATTGTTTTGTCCATTATGATGGAGAACTGGACTCTGATTTTTATTTTTAAAAAGGCTTCCAAAACTCAGGATAGATCCCTGCATATGAACAGGGTGGTATGCATATTCTGCTGTTGCAGTACACAAGTGCAGAAATTAACATTGGGCAATTTGAGTTTCCTGGACTGCAAAGGTTTAATGGGCATGTGCGTAAATGGAGAGATGCGGTGGAAGGCAGAGAAAAAATTCTAGTTGTTTGTTGGTGTTGCTGCAACAGCAAAATATACTTAGAGCTGTTGCATGATTAAAAAATTTTTTTACCGGAGTTCTAGTAGATTCAGTTTGCATATAAAGGAAGAAAAAAGCTATAGAAAAAAAATCACACTTTGCTTTTAGAGAGTGCATTGAAGAACCATTCATTACCTTCTGTGCTGGAGCGGAAGGAGGATCCTTTTTTCTTAAGACGATCCTTGCTATTTGCAGTTTTTAGAAATGCTGCTCTTTTTTTAAAAAAAAATACCCGTTTATCAAATACACTTTTTGGTCACTCGGAAGGTTTTTAAATCTATGAATCATAAGTGAGCAAAGAGTGCAACCTTATAAATTATAGAATAAGCCCCCACAAATAAAATTTGTACATGTTAACACAGAGATAGCCCTGCATATGCCACATGCTGGCTCTTTTTCAATGAAATTGCTGCAGAGATCTTTTTTAATTATTCGTAGCCAGACTTGCGGGTGAAACCTCCACTGCAGGGTAGTTGCCAAGGTTGCTGGAAGGGAAATGACAGGTAGGACATGTGAAATAGGTCCCTTGAAGTGAGACTGGGGCCATATCGGTGGCCATGGCTCACAAGTACATGGAAGTTTTTTTGGATCTAAGGCAAA
Organism: Podarcis liolepis; assembly: GCF_965112155.1. Lineage (NCBI taxonomy): Eukaryota > Metazoa > Chordata > Lepidosauria > Squamata > Lacertidae > Podarcis > Podarcis liolepis. The sequence continues at coordinate 69,172,181 of NC_139561.1, read as the reverse complement.
ATAGACTTTAATCTTCTGCTCCTTGTAGCCTCTTCTAGACTTGCTTTGTATTGCTGCTGGTAGCAGATGTTCTCGCTTATTTGTGGTTTTTCAGAATTCAATTTGAACATCAAATGGAGCACTTAGCCGTAGAGTGGGTTGTGTGTTTAAAGCAAAACAGGCTGACTTTCCCTCCCCATCCACCTATGCTGGCCTCAGCCAGGGATGGGGATCAGGGTGACCTCATAAGATAAAGTTGTTTTTTCTTAAGTAGTGTGTTCCCTTTAACAGAGAAATGCATTTTCCGTTAGGCCGTTTGTTCAAAAGCATTATCTGACTGTACATTATAAAGACAAGTATTTCCATCTAGCTCAGTCATCCTTTGGAATCGTAGCTTGGTCATATTTGTTCATACTTTTAGTGTGTGAGAGAAAAGAGCTGTAACTTGGTAGTGGAGCAAAGGTTTTGCATGCAAAAGGGTGCCGGGTTCAACACTTGACATCTCCAGATAGGGCTTCTCTCTGAAACCATGAAGAACCACTTTCTGGGGAGACCTCAGATTTGCTGTGCCTCCACTTTATTTTTTACTAGAGCCCTAATATCCACCAGCTAGGGTACCAACCAGTTCTAATGGCATTCACATAGAACTAAATAATGCTGAGGCTTCCACAGATAGCCCCATTCCTGATGACCCCCACCCCAGCTTTTTATGTAAGTTGTGTATGCATGCTTATATTTGTGGAGTGGAGTCATTTTGTTAACTTTTTAAAGCATTTGTCCTTAGGATCAGTGTCTGTGCCTGAGGACTGGTTAGGCCAGAGTAACACCAATTTTAAAAAAGGTATTAGAGGGAAATATGGGAAATTTCAAGCCAGTTAGCTTGATGTTTTTCTGGGGGAAGTGGTGGAAAGCATGGCTAAAGATGGAATTGCCAAGCATACAAAAGAAGAAGTCTTGCTGAAGCATGGCTTCTGCAGTGCTGCCTCACTAACCTTTTTGTTCTTTGAGAGTGTCCAAAAGCATATAAATAGAAGGGATCCAGTCAATACTTAGAGTTTCAAAAAGCATTTGATAAAGTACCTCAAAGACTACTAAGTTTAGCAGCCAAGGTGTATGAGGAAGAAGTCCTCTTACGATCAATAACTGTTTAAGAAACAGGAAGCAGAGGGTAGGAATAAATGGACAGTTCTCCCAATGGAGGTATGTAGAAATGGAGAGCCTTATCCAAGGATTTATATTGGGACACTTGTTCCTAAATGATCTCGAATTAGGGGTGGGCAGTGAGGTAAGACAGGTTAGCTGCCAGTACCAATTGTTCAAAGTGGATAAAACAAAAATGGAATTGTGAAAAGTTCCAAAAGGATATCTTTGGAGCTGGGTGAACGGGCAGTAAAATGGCAAATGCAATTTATTGTAAACAAACATAAAGTGATAAACATCAAGGTTCAAAAAAAATCGTTTTACTTGAACCACGTAGGCTCTGGTGGTGATTGACCAGGGACAAGACCTTGGGGTTATAGTAGATGATTCAAAAACGATGTTGACAGAGTAGCTGTGGAAACCTTAAATTCCATGTTAAGTTTAATTAGGAAAGGAATTGAAAATAACACTACCAATAACCTAATACTATTGTAAAAAAAAACTATGTTGTGGCCACACTTTGAATACTGCATACCGTTCTTGTTGCCTCACCTGAAAAAGGTATTGTGGAGCTGGAAAAGTTTCAGAAAAGGGCAACCGAAATGATCATATTTACATATTTACTGCATTTATATTTCCAAGGTGACGTACATATTGCCATTGTACCCTCACAACAACCCTCAGGTTAGGCTGAGAGTGAATGACTGGCCCAAGGTGACCCAGTGAGCCACATGGCTGAGGATTCGAACCCTGGTCTCCCAGGTGCTAGTCCAACATCCTAACCACTATGCCACACTGGCTCTCAAAGCTAGTGCCCAACATTCTACCGTGTTCTGTGACAGGCAATAGACACTTGCCTTATGCCAAGTCAGACGATTGGTCCACGTAGCCCAGTGTGGTTCACACTGACTCACTATGCGGGGTTAGGATTCCAGTGGCACTTTAGGGTTTCCAGCAGGATGCATTCCCAGTCCCACCTGGAAAAACTGGGGATTGAACCTTGGACTGTTTGCATGCAGAGCATGTGCTCTGCCAACTGAGCTACGTCAGTGAAGATTCATATAAAAACCTTTTGAATGGCCATTTTTTTAATATTGCAAACACGGCAAAGCAAAATGATTTGATAGTTCTTGCAACTTCAGTGTATTCATCGTGAACTAACTTCTTTAAAGAGCCAGATTCATTTTTCAGCTTTTGCCTATCATCAGATCTAGATCCTTGCTTAGCAAAGTCATGGTTTGGACTTGCATGTATTGATTGAAACAAGTTTTATGCTCTCTTTTTTTGGTTGAGTCCCACAACTGTTTTCTGTATCTCTGCAGACCTTTCTGTGGTCGAGATGGAGAGCCTGTGACTTTCTAGGTGGACTACAGCCCCCCCCCCCCATTCCTGGCACAGGCCAGACTGGTTGGGTGATGGGCTCCAACAGCAAGCTCTTACTCCCCCTTCTTCTACAGCTTTTAGTCAGGGAGAAGACAATCTTGCCCTTCTCCTCAGGTAAAGAAAGCAGGATACTCTGAGTGTGTTCTGACAATCTCGGTAAACTCCATTCTGCTGGGGATTCCTCTGACCACCACCACAGATTAACTGAGAATGTCATCTCGAGTCGCTGTTTGGTTATGAAAATCATGGCTGGGAATGGTGCAGATGCTGATAAAATCTTCCCCTGTGCAGAGCTAACTCTGGATGCTTCTACAGCTTTAAATCAGGGTGAGATTGACGCTCACGTCTTGTCTCTCTAGGGTGGGAAGTAACTAAGTTCACATGTTCTAGGATGGGAAACCTTTGGTCTTTCAGGACTCTCTAACTCCCATCAGCCCCAGCCAGCTTGTTCAAAGGTCAAGGATGTAGCTGTAGCCCAACAGCAGCCGAACAGCTGCGGTTTCCTCATCCTTGCTCAAAGAGGTGAAGTGAGTGGTTGCCTTTTCAGTTCTCCTCCACTAGTTGTGCTTGCAGCAGCTACAATGAACTCAACTTGCTTTAGTCTGTCTTGGGGCCCCTCCAGACTGGTCCTTGCTTTTTTGAAGGCGTATTCTGCAACAACTCACTGATACAAGAATAGTGTGTTAATAGCTGATTTGGATGGGACGTGGGTGGTGCTGTCGTCTAAACCACTGAGCCTTTTGGGCTTGCTGATCAGAAGGTCGGCTGTTCAAATCCCCGCAACAGGGTGAGCTCCCGTTGCTCGGTCCCTGCTCCTGCCAACCTAGCAGTCCGAAAGCACGCCCCAAAAAGTGCCAGGAGATAAATAGGTTGCGCTCCAGCGGGAAGGTAAATGGCATTTCTGTGTGCTGCTCTGGTTTCGATGTTCCATTGCACCAGAAGTGGCTTAATCATGCTGGTCACATGACCCGGAAAAACGCCGGCTCCCTCGGCTAGTAAAGTAAGATGAGCGTCGCAACCCCAGAGTCATCTGTGACTGGACTTAACTGTGAGGGGTCCATTATCTTTTTAGCGGATTTGGACTGGACAATCCATCCATACTTTTTTAGTTCTTCTATGATGCTTCCATGGGCAGCTCCCCCTCCCAATCAAAGAAATAAATAAAAATACTTAGCTAACTGACCAATTGTATCACAGATCTTGGTTCTGCCCCCGCCCCCAACATAAAGCCTGCCCCGCTAAAATTAATCCTGGCTATGCCTATGGATGCTTCCCCGGTATTATTCCACTGATATCTGCAGGGGGTGCTCTTGTGTAAGAAAAACAATGAAGGTAGGGCAATAGACGCTCCAGTGGAACATTTGTGGCATGAAAAGTTACGGGGTTTCAATAGAAAGCTGTGGACCTGCACTGATTGGAAAGGAAAAGGTATGGCTGTCTTAAAATTCTGCAGGTGCAACAGTATTGCTGCTTCATGCCACTGCTCTCCTTTGCCCCAGCTTGTATATGCTAGTGGAGCGGAAGCACTTTGCAGGCATTTTGCTAGAAGCGTCGTGTGGCTTGGCAAGGCCACCGTGTTGTCAGGTGGTTCTGCTGCCTCCCAGCTCAGCCACCTGCTCTGCAACCTGCCCATCGCACTGAATTTCCTGACAAACAGGCTAACCTTCAAGCTTCTCCCACCCGCCATCCTTTTGCAAAGTTGTTGGCTGGTTCCCTTTGGTTTAAAGCCCTGATGAACCTAAATAATAATGCATGGTGGGATGGACTTCTATCAGGAATGGGAAACATTTTTCAGCCCAAGAGCTGCAAACCATCTGGTAGCTGCATTACAGTGGAGGGCAGAGTCAGAGGCAAAGGTGGGCAGAGGAATGGATCTGACCCTTGGGCAATGGACCTTTGTCCAGTATTCCAGCCACGGAATAAAACAATTGTGGTGGTGGTTGTCGGCAACTGCCTGTCTGGAGAGACAATGGAGTGTGCCTCCGGGGGTGAAGTCAAAGCGCTGCATTAGCAGCAACCAAAGTGAGCTTCCTGGAGTGCAAGCCTGAGCAGTGTGGGTGGAGATCCTGGGCTGCCCAGAGGACAATACCACCTCCTTGGCCTCGCTGATGTGACCCAAAGGAAAGCAGAGCAATAAGTTTGGCACCAGCTTGGCTTCAGGAGTTGCTGGAAGGAACTCCTAAGGTGCCATCCAGCTGTTTTAGGGTGTTTACTCTGGATTTGTGTAGGGTAAATTCCCTAGCCTTTTCTCTCCCCCCCCCCCCAAGATATTCTGCAAGGCAGCAGAGGTTTAGGATCAGAGTTCTCCTAGGTGGGCTACCTTCCCAGGTTGATGAGCCCCATCTGCCCCTCTCCACCTCCATCTTTCTGCCTGTCCAGCGCTGAGGGCCTTCAGGTGGTTCCCTCACTGCGAGAAGCCAAGTTACAGGGAACCATGCAGAGGGCCTTCTCGGTTGTGGCACCCGCCCTGTGGAACACCTGCCTACCAGATGTCAAAGAGAAGAAGAACTACCAGACTTTTAGAAGACATCTGAAGGCAGCCCTGTTTAGGGAAGCTTTTAACGTTTAACAGACCACTGTATTTTAATACTTTGTTGGAAGCTGCCCAGGGTGGTTGGGGAGACCCAGCCAGATGGAAGGGGTATAAATCATCATCATCATCATCATCATCATCATCATCATCATCATCATCACTTCCCTCTACAGCATGTGCAATAACCACTTCCTCGACTGTTGGACCCACTGTTGGTCTTGTCTGCTCAATCCACCAGTGTCTGTCTCTGCATGCAGGGGAAGTCCCAAACTCACTGAGGGTTTAAGACCCACCGGCTCCCCTCACCTGGTTTAGCCAGCCAGTCGAAGCTGTTTCTTGGTATGTGGCCATTGTCACATGCTGACAGCTTCTCGGAGCCACAGGTGAGAGCTGAGCGCAGGGTGGGGAGCAAAGGCAGACAAACTACCCCAGAGGTAGTTTAACCCCTAACACCCCATACACAACAAGAGGTTTATATTGGAACTTTCCAAAGTGTGTGTCACATGAATGCTCCCCGCACTGGAAAGGGGTTAGTTTAACCTCCAGTTTGCTAGGGAAACTGAATTACTGCATCGTGAAATGATGCGTGTCTAAAAAGTGTGTCACCAACAAGAAAAGTTTGGAAAGCTCTGGTTGATATGTGCACGTCTTTCCTCCGAAGAAACAAGAGGCATTATTGCAGTTGCAAGGACACATTCCAACCAGGAATGGGGACTGAGGAGGAGGTGTTGCCTAGAGCAAGTCCCAAGGGCCACATAGAGAGGCCTGGAGGGCCACATTTGGCCCTGGGCCCTGAGGTTCCCCGGTCTCTTTCCTGCAACATTCCCAAACATTTGCAGGTTGGATGACAGCTGCAAGAGTTCTGACGCTGGCGGTTCCATTGCTAAATTGGGACCAGGCCACAGTTATTTCTTGTCCACAGTACAGTGGTACCTCGGGTTACAGACGCTCCAGGTTACAGACTCCGCCAACCCAGAAATAGTACCTCGGGTTAAGAACTTTGCTTCAGGATGAGAACAGAAATCGCATGGCAGCGGCATGGCGGCAGCAGGAGGCTCCATTAGCTTAAGTGGTGCTTCAGGTTAAGAACAGTTTCAGGTTAAGAACGGACCTCCAGAATGAATTCAGTTCTTAATCTGAGGTACCACTAACTGCTACAAGGCAGAAGAAAGCCTCCGCTTATGATAAGTGTGGGTTCAGTATCTTGAGGCAAGAGGTTACAAGGGTTTATTAAGTTAAAACAAGTGGTTTTCGCTGGAGCCCTCTCAGCCAGTCAGGCTCTATAGCCTGCTTGCACCATTCTCCAGGGATCATCTCTAAACTCTCATTCCAATGTTTCCTGCAAGGAAATGTCTCTAAATCACTACAAGGGTGACACACATTTACAACTCACTTCTTCAAGATAGTATCCATGATGTTCACTTGAGGCCTCCTATCCAGGCATAGACAAATCTCAGGCTCTGCACATGCTCCCAATGCACTCCAGCTGCTGGCTTGTGAAACCATGTATATATGATGTATTTATATTCCACATAAATACTGCATTTTGATGGATCTGCTCTCCCCAAGCCAGCATCAATCCATTTTGAAAATGTAAGCCCCCTCTCTCTGTGCATTCCACGTTCTCTGTGCACTCGGAATTTTCAAGAAAAAGAAGGAAATACAGCCATTTTGTAAGTTTAGGAAGTGCTTTAAAAGAGTAAAGGATAACGTAGGATGGATATTTTTACAGAACACTTGACATTTTCACGTTACTTCTTACTTCTTGCTGCAACCAAGCAAACATGCTACTTTATTCTGAAACTGAAAAGCAAAGAAAAGCCCAGAGGATAGAATCTAACTCTAGTCCACAATGCAAAGTTCTAATATTTAATTCGTCAAGAGTTATGTTGCTGCACAGATTGACTTTTCTGAAGTACTGAAGTAATTACCGTATTTTTCGCTCTATAAGACGCACCAGACCACAAGACGCACCTAGTTTTTGGAGGGGGAAAACAAGAAAAAATCTCAGAAGCCAGAACAGCAAGAGGGATCGCTGTGCAGTGAAAGCAGCTATCCCTCTTGCTGTTCTGGCTTCTGGGATAGCTGCGCAGCCTGCATTCGCTCCATAAGACGCACACACATTTCCCCTTACTTTTTAGGAGGGAAAAAGTGAGTCTTATAGAGCAAAAAATACGGTATACGGGCTGCTTGCGATAATGCAAAATCCATCCTCTGCCAGCGAAAGTCTTCAGTGAGCAAACACTTGGGGTTTCTTCTAGATGAGACTTTTGCTGTGCACTCACGCTGCCTTATTTGCCAAATTTTTCAGAGGATCCTGCTCTTAATTGGCTCCTGCTTTTAAAGCAATTGGCCGTTCCTTAAATGGAGGCTGTCTTAAAGGTAAAGGGACCCCTGACCATTAGGTCCAGTCGTGGCCGACTCTGGAGTTGCGGCACTCATTTCGCTTTACTGGCCGAGGGAGCTGGCGTACAGCTTCCAGGTCATGTGGCCAGCATGACTAAGCCGCTTCTGGCGAACCAGAGTAGCGCACGGAAACGCCGTTTACCTTCCCGCCGGAGCGGTACCTATTTATCTACTTGCACTTTGACGTGCTTTCGAACTGCTAGGTTGGCAGGAGCAGGGACCAAGCAACAGGAGCTCACCCCGTTGCGGGGATTTGAACCACCGACCTTCTGATCAGCAAGTCCTAGGCTCTGTGGTTTACCCCACAGTGCCACCCATGTCCCTGGAGGCTGTCTTATCATGTCACAAATGAAAAAGACAATTTCCCCAGAAAAATCCTGTGTGGGAGGAGGAAGCACCCGTCACTACAGATCTGCTTATCAGCAGATAAGGTCTGCTGATAAGCTACCAATCTGTTTATCAGTATATTCACTCTAACTTGGGGTACAGCCCAAAGGAAGGCTCCTTATGCAAATAGTTGCGTTGAAAGGATATGGCTTCATTGGAACTGTACTTTACCCATTACAGAAGTATAATTCCCAGTTCCTTTAACAAACTACAGTCCCCATAATTCTTTGGGGGGAAGCCACACGCTTTAACTCTATGGGGTGTGTGTACTCAGCCATGTCTTATGCAGAGTTCTCATCTTGATTGTAACCACAACTTGTGCTTCCAAAGCCAACCAGCAGAGGGACCCCTTACCTTACTACAATTTTTTAAATTTTATTTTACAGAGAACCTTTAAAGAAATATAAAAATGTACCCCTGTTGGCCAGGAAGAAAGCAGTAGTTCCCCGCTTTAAACAGCCACGGCTTCTCTGAAAGCTTCCTGGGAACTGTAGTTTGTGAAGAGCGGTGAGAGTTGTCAAGAGACCCCGATTTCCCTTACATAGGGCTGCCATACGTCCGGAAATTCCCAGACAAGAGCCTAGGGAAATGGCATTCGGGCAGAATTTTTACAAATCGACCAACAGGTTTTGTGTCCGGGTTTTCAGATTTGGAAATATGGCATCCCTACCTCACAGAGCTACAATACCAGAGTCCCCCTGGGAAGAGGATTGTTGAACCACTCTTGAGAATTGTAGCTCTGTGAGAGAAATAGGCATTTCCTGACAACTGTCAACACCCTTAAGAACCTGCAGTTCCCATTATGCTTTTGAGGAAGCCATGATTGTTTAAAGTGAGTCAATACTGCTTTAAAGGTATAGTAATAATGATAATGATAATAGATTAAACTTGTATACTGCCCTATACTCTCAGGTCTCAGGGCGGTTCACAAGATAAAATCACAATATAAAAAGGCAGAATACATAATCAAAATAAAAACAAAAAACTCCAATACCCCCCCCCCAAATATTTTAAAAGGGCATTGGATGTCAATCAGCCAAAGGCCTGGTTAAAAAAAGATCATTTTGCTTTATAGATATATACTTTTTAATTAAATTTTCTGTTTTACAATTTAGAATATTCATTTAAACAACCTCAAAATATCAAAACCTTCCCTTTTTCTCTTTCCATGGTTCACTTTGCATATCATAGATTCCTGCATATTTTATATAAACTAAACCATTCAGTATTCCATTATTACATCCATAAAAAATTATTTGCACTGTTGAATTTATCTGAATGCTGCCAACATTTTCAAGTGCAGACAATTTCCCCCCATATATTCGATAAACATTTTCCAGTCTTCTTTAAACGTAAGTTCTTCTCGTTCTCTTATTCTGGGTGTTAGGTCCGCAAGCTGCGTGTGCTACTAATGGCAACTTAAAGATGAACGTTTTTGCCTGGTGCCTAAAGGTGCCTAATGAAGTGCAAATGGGTTTGAAGACTTCCAGAATCTGCACCAGAACAGTACTTTCACATGCTGTCCAAACCTGGATGTCCTGATTTAATCGGGACAGTGGAGGGGTATGCTTTCATCATCCAAACATAACAAAATGGGGTGTGAGCCTCTGAGTTTTTCAGAACTCTTCATCAGGCCTAGATGGCAAACAAAGAGGGGAGAAGAGAAGGGAGCAAGTAGGCTGATACGGAAGCCATGGAGTCTGCATCTGGTCACCATCTTAAGATGCAATATGAGAGGAAGTGGCAGGCATTCAAGTGAGGGAAAAGCGACTAACGTCTGATAAATCAAATGACTGCCTCAAAAGGAATACTTGTAAACAAAAGCAAACCAAAGAGCCTTGTGGCACCTTCAAGTCTAACAAATTGATTTTTGTGTGTGTGGCATGAGATACATCTGATGAAGTGGGCTTGAGTCTATGAAGGTTTAACATAGCATCATGTGGGAATGTTCAGGGAGGCAGGAGAAGATATACTGTTTATTAATATCCTTTCTAACTTGCGCTAGTAAGTTCTATACCTTAGCAGAGTTTTACATTCCCCTTTTAAACATGCAGTGGGTAGCTGGTTGCAAGCTTGTTTGGTTCCTGGAAAGTTCCCTTTTATCCCTCTTAAAAGAATAAACACACCACAATCTTGTGTAAAGTATATAAAAGAAGTTTACTCACATTGTCAGTTCACAGTTGGATCCCTGAAGGCAGACTTACTTGCAAATACAGTGGTACCTCTGGTTACAGACACTTCAGGTTACAGATGCTTCAGGTTACAGACTCCACTAACCCAGAAATAGTACCTCGGGTTAAGAACTTTGCTTCAGGATGAGAACAGAAATTGTGGCGGCAGTGGCGGCAGCGAGAAACCCCATTAGCTAAAATGGTACCTCAGGTTAAGAACAGTTTCAGGTTTAGAATGGACCTCCAGAATGAATTAAGTTCTTAACCTGAGGTACCACTGTATGTACATGTGGATCTACCCCATATGGGGGTTAATCTCAGTGACTGCAGACTGGCAGTCACTGCAGTTCACACGACGAAAGGAAGATGGAAAAAGAGTAAGTCAAAGAGAGGGTGTGTGCTGAATGCCTTGCCCTTTTTGGGGAAGCTTTTAATGTTTAATAGGTTATTGTATTTTAATATTCTGTTGGAAGCCGCCCAGAGTGGCTGGGGAAACCCAGCCAGATGGGCGGGGTATAAATGATAAATTATTATTATTATTATTATTATTATTATTATTATTATTATTATTATTATTATTATAATACCTGGGTAGGAAAGGTCATGCCCACCTCTAGTCACATGCAAAGGAAGTATGTCCCAGCCAGGAGGAAACAGGAAGTTTTTGACTGGCTGGACCAAACATTCCCCTGCATGTCCACTCTAGGAAAACAAGGAATGTTGTACTTGACTACTACTTATGTATCACATCCCACACATAGAAGTGCAGTGTTGGAAGGGATCCCAAAGATCATCTAATCCAACCCCCTGCAATGCAGGAATCACAGCAATCCCTGACAGCCATCCAACCTCAGTGTAAAACTCTCCAATGAATGAAGAGTTCACCACCTCTCATGGGAGTCTGTTCCACTGCTCAACACACTTACCATAAGAAAGTTCTTCCTAATGTTTCATTGGAATCTCCTTTCTTGTAACGTGAATCTATTGTTTTGGGTCCTACCCTCTGGAGCAGCAGAAAACAAGCTCACTCCATCTTCCATGGGACAGCTCTTCAGATATTTGAAGGTGACTATCTGATGCCACAATAAATGAAGGTGTTCATCTTGAAGGTGGAACAATACTCCTTTGTAGGTTTTTTTTGCTGCAACGTGAAGCTTGTAAGCAAGTCAGCTTGGGAGGCTGTCTACACAGGTTAAATGGCAGGGAACAGACATGCATCAAGGGTGAAGAATCTGTGGTCTTCCAGGTTCTCTCTGACTCCATCTCCCCTCCAAAACCTTGCCTATTGGGCATGTTAGCTGGGGCGGATGGGGAGCTGAGCAACAACATCTGGAAGGCCACAGATTTCTGATCCTTGATACGTGTATAAAAATAACAATAGCAAGCCCAGGACTTTTTCCTGATGCGCCCAAGACCCCTTGATTGCCTCTGCTGCTTAAATAGCTCATTCTTCTTGCTTGCCTGTCAGGTAGAGATGGGAGTTCCAGGTGGCAGATACAAAAGAAGTATTCCCTAGAGAGAGATGTGAGCCTTGTAAATCTTTTTTTTTTAAAGGGGGGATGGGGAAAGAACAGAAAGGGTTAATGAAAACAGCTAATGCTATGCATGAACCCGGTTGGGGGCGGGAAGTGGTGCAGTTGGTGCGCTCTTGCAGTCTGTTCCCTTGGGAGGTTGGTCTGTGTGTTCCTCTCTCTGAGGCTGTGGCTGCTCCGAGTGATGCATTTATGTATGAGATGCATTTATTTATGAACTGCTGGCCTCTCTACAGTGGGGAGCAGCCCTTCCCTTCCCTGTTATCATCCACGCTCTGTCAGATTAATATAACCAAGGCCTGGAACTGCGCTGAAATATATCAGCAGGTTTGATCCTATTCATTCAGGACTCAACTGAGACCAAAGCTCTCCCTCCCACAACCAGGGTTAAATCAGCCATGGCCAAGGTAGGGAGACTGCTGTATTGCCCATTGCTGGCTTTGTGAATGGTCACTGTGCTTGTGTGGCACACATTTGAGCTTTGCATGAAATGTTTCGGACTGAGCGACTCCTGCATTTCATGGCCTTCTTGCCCCACAAAGTAGAACTTTTTCCTCACGTGTGTGCGCGTGTGTGCGTGCGCGCACACATCCTTGCATATGTTATACACAGACTTAAGACAACGCATCACATGATGTGGCCTCTCATCGACAAAATGTATAATCAGCTAGTCTTTTAAGATGCCACAAGACTCTTGGTTGTATTTTGAAAATAAGCATGCAGTGCCTCATCACCAGTAGTTCCAGGGTGGAACTAAATACGGGTGGGGTGGGACCCTATAAATAAGACAGAAATTAGATTGTTAAAGCAAGAGAGGGGAAAAAATCCCCATGGAAAATCACATTTTAAAATTTCCTGCTCTCTGGTGCCATCAGGTGTTGCATGTTTATAGCACATTCAAATTGCTGTTTCTTTACTATTGTGCCCGAGTCCCCAAGTCTCTCCTCTCCTATATGCTGCAGTGGCTGCACCACACTTTAGTGGGGACACTGCCTAACCATAGTTTATTGTTGCATACACACCATCCATTTAAAGCACAAGGGTTTCCTTAAAGAATCCTGGGGACTGTGGTTTACCCCCACAGAACTATAATTCCCAGCACCCTTAATAAACTAAGTCCCCAGTATTCTTTGGTGGAAGTCATGCTTTAAACATGCTTTAAATGGAGCACTGTCCCCAGTAAACTATGGCTGGGGAAAATCAAGAACTCAGAAGAAGTCAAACCAATGTCTATTGTTTCCCCTTCATTTGCTGAAGAACATTATGGTAGTTACCAGATTATTTTCAGCAACAAGCCTCTGCTAGTCAGTCAATACTGAGTTAGATGGACCAATTGCTTGTCTCAGTATAAAACATGTTTCCTGTCTTTCTCAAAGAGACTCCAAACTGATTTATATTTGGAAAAACCTCTCTTGCAGTTGCAGTGATATATCAGCCAGAATCACTGGGGAGGGTAGCTGACATATTTTAAGCTATAGGGAGGCAATAAAGTTATTGCAAATGTCAGTAGTTCAGTTCAGGTAGATAGTCACCTAATCACAAAGGGGATTAGGTAATATTGTGCACCTGTAAGGTGCAACAATTTCCTGCATTTTGTTTGGAGTTTCTAAGCAAAGCCCCATTTCCTAGATCAGGGGTAGGCAACCTAAGGCCTGTGGGCCGGATGCGGCCCAATCAGCGTGTTTTTCATGAGTAGAATGTGTCCTTTTATTTAAAATGCATCTCTGGGTTATTTGTGGGGCATAGGAATTTGTTCATCCCCCCCCCATATAGTCCAGCCCACCACATGGTCTGAGGGACAGTGGACTGGCCCACGGCTGAAAACGGTTGCTGAGCCCTGTCCTAGATGGAGATGGATTTCCTCCATACACCTCCTGCTCCTCACAGAGCTATTTTGGCACTTAAATCATAGTTGGGTTGCTTCATTATTTGGTTCAGGGATTTCTATCCTGCCCTTCAACAAATCCCCAGGGTGATAAATTTTCCACGAAGGGAAACCCTTAGTTTCTATTGAGCCTTGAATGAATAGAATCAAACTTACTGTCAAACCCAAATGGGTTAGACTGGGCCAAAATGTCCTCCCTCCCCAAAGGCCTTGCCCCAAAGGCCCTGCTCATCCCTTTCCTCCTCCACTGCAAACTCATCCCTTCTCTCTGTTTGGAGGGAATTGTCCAGAAGACCAGACTGGACACCATGTCAGAAGCATTCCTTTGATCCTTCTTGTTGATGCAGCAGCTGCTGTCTGGATCAGGCTGCTGGTCCATCTGTCAACCTACCCACCCAAAGTCCATGTCTTCTGAGGACGTGCATAAGCCCCTTCCTTGTTTGTTTGTGCACGGATATACCTCCTTCTTGGTCAGCCTTGTGCATCCAGGAAAGTAGGCTGTTTATAACCAGAGCCCATAACACTCTTGGCAGAATCCCATTCGTCTTTCTATAGGGCTGGTTTGTACTCCATATACAAGAAGAGAAGAAGATGCTGCCCTGTGGGTAAGAAAATTTATCAACAAAACCAGCATATTTGCATTTTGTCTTATAGATAGAGAGGTAGTCGTAAGAGGATCAAACAGCACTTCGTGCAAGCTTGGTCTAGATCCCTTTTAGGATCCAGTTAATCAGTAACATAGTATACCTGTTACTGTGATTAACAGAGGTTTTTTCAAATTTACATGGCAACACATTCCACCTTTTGCATTCCTCAGCTGCTCTGTATACCTGAAGGAGCATCTCCACCCCAATCGTTCACTCTGAGGTCCAGCTCTGAGGGCCTTTTGGTGGTTCCCTCACTGCGACAAGTGAAGTAACGGAACCAGGCAGAGGGCCTTCTCGGTAGTAGCACCCACCCTGTGGAATGGCCTCCCATCAGATGCCAAGGAAATAAACAACTATCTGACTTTTAGAAGACATCTGAAGGCAGCCCTGTTTAGGGAGGTTTTTAATGTTTGATGTTTTATTGTATTTTTAATATTTTGTTGGAAGCTGCCCAGAGTGGCTGGGGAAACCCAGCCAGATGGACGGGGTATAGATGACGACGACGACGACGACGACGACAACAACAACAACAACAACAACAACAACAACAACAACAACAACAAAATGATAAAAATGAAATGATGTTATTTCCAAGGTGGCAGCTATAGAGCTTTGAGGATGCAGTGCTCAGAGGGGCTTCATTCACTGAAGCTAAGTGGTGGCTGAGACCATAGAATCATAGAGTTGGAAGGGACTGCAAGGGTCATCTAGCCCAACCCTCTGCAATGCAGGAATCCTTTGCCCAATATGGGGCTCGAACCGAGATTAAGGGTCTCATGTTCTACCGACTGAGCTTTCCCCCATGTGCTGTTAATGTGTCCAGTGTGTACACCCATAAGTTATTCCTCTTTGCTAACATTGTTAGACCTGTTGGTATCTCTATAGCCATTATTGGTAAGTCTGACAAGCTGCAGTTCTCAGAACTGAAATTTTTAGCAACTGGCTGCTTCCCCTTTCCTTTTTTTGGAAAAGATTGTAGATTTGTGGTTTCTAAAACATGTGCATAGGCTGGCTGTAGTTTTACCTATGTACTGGATGTGGCATTCAAAAAATTTGCACTCTGTGATATGGCTTATATTGTAGGGCCTGCGGGTGGTCGGCGTTTGTTTGGTTTTCGAAATAAGCACCTAGTCCTTACTGAGGCTGAGAAATTCTTGAAAGTGTATAAGGTGAAACCTCCAAAATGTTACTTAGTGTGTGCTTGTGTGTATATTGTATGGCAAGTGACATTCCTCAATAGCTTTTTGCATGCACGCCCCTCTCTGTGGCTATGACAAGCAGACTATCTTATGGCAAACATACACATAAAACACATTTGCATGCCCATTTTTTCAGAGTATGGACTTTTGAGATTTAAAACATTCTGTCAGAATCGGACATGGAGCACTGGCTGTTCTGCTTGTAGTAGAGCTGTATGCAAAATGTCACCGTATAGCATAAATATTGTGCGGTTGGAATGAGTGCAGCACAGATAGCTTGGGTTGCGCTCACAGGTGACAAGAGTTAATGCATTACAATGATCCACTGAATCGACACAGCATTGGTGTAGCGTGGGGGGTGCAGGGGGGGCGGCCGCATCGGGTGCAACATCTGGGGGGGGGGGCTCGCACTTGCAGCTCTCTGCCCCTACCTGGCTCACTCAGGGTTAGGGGACGCAAATTACTTGCCTTGCCCTGGGTGCTGACAACCCACGCTACGCCACTGCGACACAGTGACCCACTTTGTGTATCTGCATGTGTAGTGGACAGGGAGAAGGAGTGCCTTGAACCAAGTCCTTTATATATAGCAGGACCTGGGTGTGTGGGTGGTGGTCCAGAGAGAGGGAGAGAGAGAGAGCGCACAGCCATGCTTCGTCAGCCTGCAAAACTGCTCCGCGGCCGCTGCCAACACAGTCTCGATGAGTGCGACTTTCCCCTCTGCAGTACATCAGTTGCACAGAATGTTCTTTGTGCTGGAGCAGATGCCTCTTGTATGCAATCTGGCCATGTTTGGAAAGCCGGGACCAGGGTGGGGGCAGGGGAGGGAGGGAGGGAAGCGAATGGGCTCAATTACGTAAGTGGCAGCGCAGCATTTGGGCAGAGAGGCCCTGATGATGCGTAATAGTTTGGAGGATCTTTAAAAATAGCGTGTGGGGTGTGTGTGTGTGTGTGTGGCTGCGTGGAAAGTCCAGAGGAAGCCAAATGGTGCATTGCTTGTTGCAAAAGTAAGCAAAGGGAGCGATGCTTCTTCTGAATTTCTGTGCAACCTTCTTCAGTGCCCTGCGGATCCTGTCCATGGGCAGGCTCTCCTTTCTGGTTGCTAAACCTTGCAGCTTTCTTTCCATCCTTGGGCTCGTCTCCTGGTCCTCTCCTACTCATTATTCCGGACCACTCCCCATTCCCATTTGCTTTCCTTGCTTCCTCATCCGACAACTCTTTTCCTAGGCCCCTTTTTCATATCCCAGGTTGGGATAATAATAATAATAATAATAATAATAATAATAATAATAATAATAATTAATTAATGTTATTTATATCCCACCCTCCCCAGCCGAAGCCGGGCTCAGAGCGGCTAACAACAGTAAAATGATAAAACATTCTAAAATCATTTCATTATAAAATTAATTCCAATCAGATAAATGGCAACCATTGGGCTAGAGTTCTGTGAGGATTGCCAAAGGAGGGAGTCAGGCTGTGCCCTGGCCAAAGGCCT
Source organism: Podarcis liolepis (assembly GCF_965112155.1). Lineage (NCBI taxonomy): Eukaryota > Metazoa > Chordata > Lepidosauria > Squamata > Lacertidae > Podarcis > Podarcis liolepis. Next base: position 69,155,427 of record NC_139561.1, on the reverse strand, counting down.
GGCGGAACAGCTCTGTCTTGCAGGCCCTGCGGAAAGATGTCAACTCCCGCAGGGCCCTAGTCTCTTGTGACAGAGCGTTCCACCAGATCAGAGCCACAGCCGTAAAAGCCCTGGCTCTAGTTGAGGCCAGTTTAACCTCTCTGTGGCCTGGGACCTTCAAGATGTTTTTGTTTGAAGACCGTAAGTTCCTCTGTGGGACATACCAGGAGAGGCGGTCCCATAGGTACGAGGGTCCTAGGCCGTATCCCTGAGGTTGTTACTCTCACCCTGTTCCATGGTTGTGGTTGCTATGGAGACGGAATGACCAATGAGAGGCGAGGTGGGTGGAGGAGTCCAGTAGGGCATTCTACAGAAGGTTCCTGGTTCAATCCTTGGCATCTCTGCTTAAACCAGGGTTAGGGAACCTTCTGTCTGAGGGCCAAATCCAGGCCCTTGGCTGGCTGGCCTAATTGCATGCTGGATAGAAGAAGTAGAGATGGGCAGGTAATTATTATTATTATTAATATAATGGGTGTAGTGCTGCCTACTGAGATCGGTGTCACGGAAGGGCTGGAGCAAAAGATTCTTTCCTTCTGCTGCAAAAGATACCCACCCTATTGCTCAATGCATGTATCTTGCAACCACAAAGGAGTAGAAGAGAAGTGGATCCTTCTTCCTCTTTTTCCTCCCACAGGCACCCCCAAAAGGCAAAATACAGACATGGATTTGTCCCAGAAAACAGAATCTGCCACTGGCAGGTGAGAGAGTTGGAGGCCATGTGGGATTTGCCCCACATATTGCTCCGTTTGGGAGAGACTCTGCTCAGCATAATGGTGGATCCGAATCTCAAATCTGCTGCATCTTGCAAGGAGAATAAACTTTCCCTGAATAGCCCTTGGTGGCTCATCGCAATGACCATCACAAAGCTGGACTCTGGTTCTAGCTTTACACTTTTTTAGAAAAAGCAGACAAATTGACTTCAGTTATGTCCCTGAGGTTGTTCCCCTCACCCTGCTCCATGGCTGTGGTTGCTATGGAGATGGAATGACCAATGAGAGGCGAGGTGGGTGGAGGAGTCCAGTCGCTTAGTGCAGAAGTGTCTGCTGACCACAGGAAGAAATGCAACGTAAGCCCTTTTCCGACTTTCTTGTACAACCAGCTTTAAGGACACCTAAAACTCAAGGGTGGGGATTTTTTTAATGGTCCGAGGGCTGCTTTCCCTTCTGGGAAGCTTTCTGAGGGCCACATGCCCAGAGCCAGATGCGAAAGTGGGCGACGCAATGCATATAATTTTTACCTTTGTGCAGGAGGTTAGTTTCTGCACACAGCCACTCACCCTTCTCTCTATCCCAGCTTCAGGCAAGCAAGAGGCATTCTCAGAGTGCCAGGATCCATTGCAGGATGTGAAGCAATGCCCAGAAAGGGGTGTGACCAGTGGAGAGAGTGAGCTTTGAGAGAGTGCCATGGGCCAGGAAGAGAAGCCGCATACCGTACCCCTGGCCTGATGTTCCCGACCCCTGCTATAATAGTAACAGTTTTTATTGTTATCATCAGTATTATTAATGATCTGCTGTTCACCCTAAGTCCCCAGGAAGCCTTCTATTTCGCCAGGCATAAGCAGGCCATTAAGAATGCATTCTTCCACAAAGGTTTATTGATGTCTGTTTTTGGCTCTTTTAAATGGTTTTTGTTGTATGTTTTTGTTTATATTGCTGTAAATGGCTTTGATATATCGTATTTTTCCATGTATAAAGACTATGTTTTTTGCTAATTCTTTTAAGTCAAAAATTGGGGGTTGTGTTATATACGGATGGTGAATGCACAGTGGTTTGGGGTCACGCTGTGGTGCAGTTGGCCTGGACTTGGGTTTGGGCTCTGGCGGGGGTGACACGGGCTTGGGTTCAGGCTCTAGCTCTGGCCCAATTTCTTAATTTAGGGTTCAAAAAGATAGGGGTCATCTTATACATGGGGGCGTCTTATACACGGAAAAATACGGTATATTTTCTGACTGCCATAATAATAAATCACAACAACAATTTACCTGCCCTTGACCCTAAGGTCAGCATTAAAACACAATGCAGTGGTACCTCTGGTTGCAAACGGGATCAGTTCTGGAGGCCCGTTCACAACCTGAAAAGAACGCAACCTGTGTCTGTGCGTGCGCGGGTCGCGATTCGCTGCTTCTGCGCATGCACATGACGTCATTTTGTGCGTCTGCACATGCGCAAGCGGCAAAACCCAGAAGTAACCCTTTCCGGTACTTCTGGGTCGCTGCGGTGCGCAACCTGAAAACACGCAACCTGAAGCAAACGTAACATGAGGTATGACTGTATGGGGGGGGGAAAACCTGTTTAAAACCCACGTAAGGCTCTGATGAACCCTTTGTGATAAGCGTGAGGACGAGAACCAGCTCCTTCTGTACCTTCTCTCTTCCCTCTCCTTCCTGTTGCCGACTCTTCAACAGTCTGTCCCTTTCCAGGCTGCAAGCAGAGGGAGTCGGGGGTTGGGGAGCCTTCCTGCAAGTGCCGAGCCCAAGAGATCGGCATTGTGCTAGCTCCTGCCACATGGAAATATGGCGGTGCAGCTGCTGCGTAGGCAAGAGCAGGAGGCGCAGGCATGCGGTCCGGGCATTTTTTTTTTTTTAATAAAAAAACCCAAACCCATCCCTCCATCACTTTCAGTACCTCAGCCAGGGCTTCCCCTGGATGCAAGTCAGCGCATCAATCTGCGAGAAAAAAGAAGCTTGTTTCCTTATCATGAGGGGACGCGGGTGGCGCTGTGGGTAAAAGCCTCAGCGCCTAGGGCTTGCCGATCGAAAGGTCGGCGGTTCGAATCCCCGCGGCGGGGTGCGCTCCTGCTGCTCGGTCCCAGCGCCTGCCAACCTAGCAGTTCGAAAGCACCCCCGGGTGCAAGTAGATAAATAGGGACCGCTTACCAGCGGGAAGGTAAACGGCGTTCCGTGTGTTGCGCTGGCTCGCCAGATGCAGCTTTGTCACGCTGGCCACGTGACCCGGAAGTGTCTCCGGACAGCGCTGGCCCCCGGCCTATAGATGTGAGATGGGCGCACAAACCCCAGAGTCTGTCAAGACTGGCCCGTTCGGGCAGGGGTACCTTTACCTTTACCTTTACTTTCCTTATCATCCAAAGCACGGTCTAGGCCAGGGGTAGGGAGCCACAAGTCAAAGGGTCCTCCAAGCTTCTCTATCTGATCCTCATTACTCACCCCACATCACATACACCTCCCCATCTTCTCCCCCTCCCCAAATGTTTTCCCCTGGCTGGAACATATCCTTCAACCCGGAGAATGCCTTTGCTTGCCAGCATGGAGATTTGAGAGGAGAGTGTGTGTGTTTGTGTGTGTGTATGTGTGTGTGTGTGTGTGTGTGTGTTTTTGTTTGTAAAAACTAGCTCAATGTACACAGGGAAAGCATGCGTTTATTGCTCCACCTAGTTTTGCCTCTGGCTCCACCCACCACTGTCATGTGACCCCAGCATGCGGCCCTCAAGGTTGTGAGAAGGTCCCCTACTCCTGTTCTACACTGTTCAAGACCTGCCAGGGGATGTGGCTGGGAGCCAGGGGGGTGGGATTGTTGGCGGGAAGGAGGCACTTAGAGAACAAACCAAAGTTTTGACAAAATCAAATCTGCTAGCCTTAGCACCTTCCAATGTGCTATGATTCGTTTAGAGATGCCGATGAAAGGCAGTTTCTCACCAGCTCAAACAGGCTGAGCACCTTGCCACAAAAAGGGATATTGGCTGGTCATCTTCCAATGTGCCTGGTTCCAGGGAGGTCCTTGAAGGTCAGTGACACCTTTTTCCTGCCCTCCCAAACAAGGCAGCCACTACTCCTTGGACCCACCCTGCCACATCTGTTTGTCTAGCTCTTATCAGCCATGATGGGCTTGGGTGGAGAGGACATGGTGCTGGCCGAAATCCTTCAAGCAGCTTGCCCACATCCTCAGATTGCAACCGTGGAAACTAATCCAAGACGGCCTGCAGCCAGACGGTGCTCTGGACACTTCCTCATTTGAACGCTCGTATCACGTTTTGTGTGTTTATGAGCGACTTTAACCTTGGAGTGTCTCGCAAATTTGTCACTGTAGGCCTCTGAAAGTACAGTCATCTCCATCTTCCGGCCAGATGTTACTAGCCCTTTCATCACTTGGAAAAGCTCTGCCGGACAGCTACTTGAGGATGCAGTGGCAGCAGCAAAGCATGTTTTTGCCACCTCCTCCTTTACCACCACTTTATGGCAGATATGACAGGGATGGACCTGTGGGTCAGAATCAGTCTTGCCGCCGATTTGCAATAAAATGGGTGGAGGCAAGTTCACCTAAAGTGTGTTGGGAGAGGAGAGACGGGAGTGCTGAACTGTGCGTTTTCATTTGAGGTTGCTTCTTTAAGCTGTTCTCCTAGCCAATAATAATGGTATGTCATCTAGCAAATTTATTTTATGAAATAAAAAAAGTTAATTAAAAAATACTACTCCTCTTAGTGTCTTTCTGGGCAATCCATGGTTCTGTTCACATGTTCCTTATTTGTTTATTTAAATGCTTTCAGACCACATGCTCATAGATAATATTGTTGAATGGTTTCTTTAAATGTAAAGGTTCATCATTGTTCCACCCGATGTGTATGTCTTTAAGGGGCCAGAGCAAGGGCCAGAGCAAAATAACGAGACCCAGCTTTACAGCTGTGAAACATAGCAGGTGCTGCTGAGTTGCCCTGATTAAGCTGTGTCAGCAATTGGGTGTAGTATATAAGGAGCAGCCCCTAGCTCTCCCATTACCCTGGGGGATGGGTTGGTGGTTGGGTCATGTTGATGCATTTAGTGTAAATGGAGTTTTTGTTTTTGTTATTAAAACCTTGTTTAAGTTATTTTTGAGTCCCTTTTTAATGCATGGTCTCCCCAGCAAGCTCTCTGCAGCGCTACCATACTGCAAATAGCCAACAAATATAACAAGACAGTATAAAAGATAACAATAAAAAAATCAATAACATACCAATAAAAACTAGTTAGTAAAACATTTTTCATTCCAAAGGCCTGTCTGAACTGCACAGAGCAATAAAAAGACACACGAAAGCAAGCAAGGTGTGGCTCTTCCCAAAGTGTCCCATCAGAAGATGTCGGTGACTAAAGTGGAGCATAAGAAATCAGGGGATCCTGCAAGTTTTTTGGCCCAAGTTGTTTAGAGCTTTGTGAATTAATGCAAGAAGCCTGAACCTGGCTTGGCAATGAATTGCTCCTCTTGTTGCAGGGACATCACATTTTGCTCCTGGCGAAAGGGGATGCAGACAATGCTTCCCCCACACAGTGGTGGCCCTGTGATGGCTGCATGGTTGTCACAACACCTCCTCCTGACATTGTTAGTGGTGGGATGAGCAGCATGGCTTGTTGCCTGCACCCTCATTCTGAACTAACCTCGCTGCGCAACTCCAGCGTCAAAGTGTTCTTCTATCTGTATCACACTCACCATCCCACTAACAGATGGGGCACCACATGATTGCTACTGAAAATCATTACGCAAAGGCCAAAATGAACATTGTGACAGGCTTGGATGGCATACAAGGCCCTCAGATTGAAGAACTATTTGGAATTCAAAATGAAACAATGCTATAATACAGGGGTGGGGAAGATTTGGGCCTCCAGACCTTCCTGGGGTACAGTTCCCATCACCCTTGACCACTGGCCATGCAGATGACAGCTGAGGGCTACACATTTGCCACCTCTGTAGATTCAACTTGCCTACAATGTGACTACAGATTCAGGTAGGTAGCTGTGTTGGTCTGACACAGTCAAAATAAATTTAAAAAATTAAAAAATTGTCCAGTAGCACCTTAGAGACCAACTAAGTTTGTTTTGAGTATAAGCTTACATGTGCATGGTATCTGAAGAAGTGTGCATGCACACAAAAGCTTATACCCAGAACAAACTTAGTTGGTATCTAAGGAGCTACTGGACAATTTTTAATTTTTAATTTATTTAATGTGACTACAGTGTCAGATTCAGTGACATTTTGCTTCCCCTATATATACCCTACCTTATTTATATAGCTGCCCTACAGCAGAAGTATGCTAGGAAGCCAGGGTGGTGTAGTTGTGATAGTGTCAGACTAGGACCTGGGAGATCAGGGTTCAAATCCCCACTCAGTCCTAAAGTTCCCTGGATAACCGTGGGCCAGTCACAGCCTCTTCACCCACTTCATAGGGTCATTGTAAGGATTAATTTAGGGGTGGGGTGAACCATATACTCTCTGGAGGAAAAGGTGGGATATAAATGCAATAAATAACCTCTTCTGCTTACCTGCTTGAGAAAGCTGGAGGGGACAGCCAGATGGAGATATCAGCCATCAACCTGGCACCCAGAGATTTCCACGTGGTCGCTATGGGACCCATGCAAGTCGCAAAACGCACCTGGCGCTTGGCTAATTTCTAACACTGCTCTGATTTTCAGCCTAACCTGCTTCACGGTGTTGTTGCGAGGATAAAATGGGGGGAACCATGTGTGCCACCTAGAGAAAAAGGTGGGATATAAATGCAAACAAACAGACAAGCAAATGCCAAGGCATAAAAGGCTTCAGTCTGGCTCCAAGCTATCTCACTAGGAGCTCTCCGTGGTCCTGGCTTGCTCCACCAGGTGCTACTCCAGGGGTCCAGGACAGAATGTATATGACCTTACAGTGGTACCTCGGGTTAAGAACTTAATTCGTTCTGGAGGTCCGTTCTTAACCTGAAACTGTTCTTAACCTGAGGTACCACTTTAGCTAATGGGGCCTCCCGCTGCTGCCATGCTGCTGCCACATGATTTCTGTTCTCATCCTGAAGCAAAGTTTTTAACCTGAGGTACTATTTCTGGGTTAGTGGAGTCTGTAACCTGAAGCGTCTGTAACCTGAAGCGTCTGTAACCCGAGGTACCACTGTATTCAGCTGTGTATGTAGATCAAGCTCCGCTTTGAAATTCATCCCAGCTTTATTGTGTTCTGTGTGGGTTGTGAATTGCCTTGCAGGCTCAGTAATAATAGTAATGGAAATAATAATTTCCATTGGACTTTATGTAGAAGCTGAGACTGACAAAATGACCACCACCCAGCTTTTCAGTTCATGCTAAGATGATAAATGTTGTAGTTGATCTTTAATTTCTGTCCTGGAAATGCATTTTCATGAGGGCAGGATTTCAGAGAAAGATACAAAGAACACAACACTCTTCTCCCCCCCCCCCACTTTTTTAAAAAAAGAATAAATTATTTTCATTGTTCAGTGCTTCAGCTAATGCAGCATCCTCTCCCCCTTCCCCCAAATGCCCTCCATTTATATTCATTGTTTCCACTCCATTAAGTTTTTGCAACAACATATAGGGGCCTACACACACGCTCTCCGTGCTGAGACACACATCGAGAGAGGGAGAGGGAGAGCAGGGTGGGGGGAACATATTAAGAAATAATTTAAGCAAACAGTTTACAGACTTCTTAATATTTTCCACCGCCGAATAAGTAAACAGCACCAACCAACAAGAACATTAGATCGGAGAAATTCTGAAAGGAGCCAACTAGCTATTTCAGCCCTTGAAGTTATAGAAGCTATTAGGAGAAAGCTTTCACCCAATAGCCATAATGTTGGGGAAGGAAATTGTACAGAATAATGGGATTGGCCCCATCTTCTCAAGTAGCACTAATAAAGCGGGCACAAGATCCACCAGGATGTCCTTCTGTGCCAGCCCCATTGAAATGGATAGGAGGCCTCCTTTGTTCCAAAGGTTTGTTTTATATGTACAGTTACAGAAAGGTAGCCGTGTTGGTCTGCCATAGTCAAAATAAAAAAATTCCTTCCAGTAGCACCTTAAAGACCAACTAAGTTAGTTCTTGGTATGAGCTTTCGTGTACATGCACACTTCTTCAGATACGCTGAAACAGAAGTTGCCAGATCCTTCTATATAGTGAGAAGGTGGGGAGGGGTATTACTCAGAAGGGTGGTGGGAATGGGAGATTGGCAGATAGCTGAGATGAGCCTGTTGACGACTCTTAAGGACTGCAATAGGTATTACAGGAAAAGGCAAGGGCTGAGAAGGTGAAAAATGGCTTAGTCATGTATAATGAGATAAGAATCCAATGTCTTTGTTCAGACCAGGTCTCTCCATGGTTTTGAGTTTGGTAATGAGTTGCAATTCAGCAGCTTCTCTTACTGGAAGGATTTTTTTTATTTTGTTTTATATGCTTAGGGAAGAATCCTTAGGTCCTGGGAATGGCAGATGGGACAGTGCTGGATATGGTGGCCTCCAGGTGCGCCGACTCAGGTAGGAGATTGGGAATGGTTGACGTCATGCTGGTGGCCTGGAGTCTCACCCTGGCGGCTTGGAGGCAGTGGCGTCGCAGGGTGGGGGCAGGGGCGGTGGTGCGCCCCGGGTTCCAGGTCTGGGAGGGTGACAAGAAGGCACATCGCGGGGTGCTTGCCCTGTCACCCCAGCCTGGGTGCAGCGGCATGAGCCATAGCTGTCAACTTTCCCCTTTTCTTGTGAGGAATCCTATTCGGAATAAGGGATTTTCCTGTAAAAAAAAGGAAAACGTTGACAGCTATGGTGTGAGCAGCCATCACAACGCCACAGCCACATGTGGAGAATCCTCCATTCGTGGCTGCAGCTGCGAGCAGAGGATCCCACCACTGTCCGTACGGCTCTTGGGTGGCGCTGGCGGCAAATTGCTATGTACAACGCATGTGCGGTGTTGCATGCATGCGCTGTGTGTAGCGCCGCCGCACATGTGCTGTACATAGTGGTTTCCCACTGGTGCCACTGGAGCGCCGTACGGACGGCGGTGGGATCCCTCTGCCGCTGGCAGGAGACACTTACAGTGAGCCGTGGGCCCCCCTCCCAGCCTCCCTCCCCTCCCTGGCTCGCCGTAAGTGGCTCCCACTTTGCCACTTTGCAGCAAGCCAGAGAGGGGGACGGATGGGAGCCGTGGCTCCTGAGAGGACGCAGCTTTTCCAGCGCCCCGGCAAAGCAGCATAGCTCTTCCCCTTCCCCTGATGGCTTGGGGTACTTGGGAGTTGCGGGGGTGGGGGCACAGAGGTGTAGGAAGGGGGGCAGACATTCAGCGCCCACCTATGACTCCCAAGCCTACCCCGAGCTATTGATGGGGGGGGTGACAATTTTCCCCCGCACTGGGTACCACCTGGTCTTGCTATGCCTCTTCCTGGAGGCACCACACCAGTGGCCAGTGAAGTCTAGTGCTGGTGGCCTGTTGGGCTTGGGAGAAAAATATTTTCCCTCTCCTCTCTGGAAACAAATTAGTAGATTTTTGCTATCAAAACCAGTGGGACTTACTTCTGAGCAGAGCTATGCAAGCTTGGGAATTTCAATCTGACAAAGTCATGGTGAAAGTTGAAGCAGAGCTAGAGGTGCTAGCTTCTGAAAAAGAATAGAAGGTGTGTGGGGGGGGGACTGACAGAATGTGGCCCACAACGTTGCACATGCAATATCCCAATGTTGTGACATTGGGATGTTGGAGGAGCCAGAGGCAGGTCGGAATGTGGCAGAAGCGTGGTGCAGCATAGCATCAATTGCCTTGTCTCCTCCTCTTCATCATCCTGCCACCATGGCCACTACCACCTTCCTGCCTCCTTCCTCTCCATGGCTGGAGAAGGAGCCAACCTGAGGCCATGCTCGGCTCCGTGCTCAGCCCCCTCCACCACTTTTGGACATGGGGGACGGCCGCCTCCCAGAAAATATTCAGGAGACTCAGAAGGGCTTAACCCCTAGCAGATGGCGCCCCTCAGCACGGCAGTCTTTAATCCAGACTAGTTAATCCAGAACACTTTTGTTGCTGACTCCTTCCATCATGGCCTCAAGCTTTTCCACCCACTGCCACCATGCCATCTCCCCTGCATATTACAACCCCCTGGAATGTGTCCCTTGACTAGAAAAAAGTGGCCCTCCCACCCCTCATGTAGAGGGTGGATTGTAGCCTCATATGTGCCAAGAGCTCCTGATTCAGGTCTGGGAACCCATAATCCTCAAGATGTGGGACTGCAGCTCCCATCATCCCTGATAATTGGCCATGCTGGCTGGGGCTTCTGGGAGCTGAAGTTCAACAACGTCTGGAGAGGCACAGGTTCCCCACCCCTGTTCTGCTGCTTATTTAGGGCTGCTGCAGAATATGGGGAGTTGTTTGCAGTGTGCTGAGGGGGAGAACCATATATACCTATCCTCTTCAGCTCCTTGGAGGAAAGGTGGGATATGAACGTGACAAATCAAGGAATGTGGCTTGCCTGTGTTATTAGAAAGAGGGAGCCCATTCAAATGTCCAAATTACTATGAAGTCACTTCCTCTTTTTGATCATCCTGACGGGCAGTAGGGATGGCTTCCATCACCACACGTCAGGTGTGAACATGTAAAATATGTAGGAAGGTTTGTGGTGAAGAGGTTGCCTACGTTCCATTAGGAAGGTGTGAATTTATCTTTGGGTCCCATTTTGCTGATTTCAATGGGGAATAGGAAATGCTGTTGCACTTGTGGTCTTCCAGGGTCATAGAGGTAAAGCAAGAAGGTCTGTCTTTGTTTTTAGTCTGCCTTAGCAGATGTTCAGAAAGCAGGAGAAAGGTTTAGCTGCCTAGGCCAATTACTGTTTACATTACAGGAAATCTTACCTTTAAAGCCCCGGGATACTTGAGCAGATGCCTTCTTCCAGATGTGTCTTCCTGCTCTTTAATAGGATATTCTGATGGTCCTGCTGTCTCCAAGGCCAATGATTACTGAGCACACCTTCGCATTGGTGGTCCCTACATTATGGAACCAGGAGTGCAAATGATTCCAGCTGCTTGCCCCTCTTAAGCAGGCCATTGCTTTATCTGAACAGGTCAATTGTTCTGTTTATGGTTTCCGAGCACAATTCAAAGTGCTGACCTTTAAAGCCCTAAACAGCCTCGGTCCTGTATACCTGAAGGAACGTCTCCACCCCCATCGTTCAGCCCAAACACTGAGATCCAGCGCCGAAGGCCTTATGGCAGTTCCCTCACTGCGAGAAATGAAGTTACAGGAAACCAGGCAGAGGGCCTTCTCAGTAGTGGCGCCTGCCCTGTGGAATGCAATAAGCAACTATCTTACTTTTAAAAGACATCTGAAGGCAGTGTAGGGAAGTTTTTAGTGTTTAATGCTGTATTGTGTTTTTAATATTCGGTTGGGAGCCACTCAGAGTGGCTGGGGAAACCCAGCCAGATGGGCAGGGTATAAATTTATGATGATGATGATGATGATGATGATGATGAAACTGCTTCCACAGCTCTGACCTGTTCTTCTGCCTGTTTGATTGATTTTTTTAAAAAAATGTATTTGTTTAAACTTGTACCTCATTTTCACACTTGCAAACTGAAAAGTGGGTTACAAATCTTCCAAGCGCCCCTCCTGGGATCCTATCTATTGTACATGATGGTATCTGGGGGAGGGTGGTATGTTTTATGCAATTCCACTTTCAACCCTGTTGGCATCTGCCAATGTCTTGGGAAGGGCACATTGATTTGTTTCTAATCAGTGTCTTTCCTGTTAACTTCCTGCTGAAGTCTCATGAGGTTTCATGCCACAAATGTTCCAGTTTATTCATTTTATTTTATTTATGTTATTGTCCCACTTTTGTTACTCTACAGAGCAAGGGTGCCCCTGCAGATGGTAAACAGGAAGCTGATATTGGGGAAGAATCACAGAACAACTAATAAGGCAGAATGATGTGTAGTCAGTCTACCACTTATGCATGATTATTGGGTCTATGCTACATTGCTGGATATGCCTGCCTCCACCCCCTGGCCCCCCCCAAACAGCCCAGAGAGGCCCTGTGTAAAGGGCTTAGTACAATTATTTAACCCTCAAAATCTTTCAGCCACAAAACCTAGGCATCTGAATGTGGATTGGTTTTAGCAGTATTAAACTATAAGGGCCAACAACCCAGGAACTTCTCCTATTTGTCTATCTAGCAGTATTAAACTATAAGGGCCAACGACCCAGGAACTTCTCCTATTGGTCTATCTAGCTCATTATTATCTACACTGAACAGCAATGGCTTTCTATGATTTCAGGCAAGGAGTCTTTCCCAGCCATAAAATGCCATGGATTGTACCCAGGACATTCTGGGTGCAATGTGGATTCTTTACCATGGAGCTCCAGTCCTTCCCTTCAGCAAGTGTCCCATGGAATGGTCCTGTCCATCTTTCAGGGTTGTGTGTATGCAGATGTGCATAGGTGTCCTCCACCTCACCTGTTGTTGATTCATTTGGAGGAAAATGAACCAGGTTCGTACCTTCATGGAAAGTTTTGAGCCTCCTAGCATAGGATGGACACCTGGCCCATTGCGGAATGCTAGCACACAGTTTGGATTGTGTGATGAGCTGATTTAAAGGAGAGCATTGAGGAGGCCTTGTGTTCCTAGGTGCATTTTTTGAGGCTGTAGAAAAGTTCGCAAGGCAGCAGAGAGCAACGTGGTGTGTGTAGACATCCCTCGCCTGGGTTTGAAGTATTCCATGTCACAATTGTATTGGACAGATGGGGGTCCACTTCTTAGATATGGGTTATAATATATTTCTTAAGGATCTGCAACACAACCTATTGGTAGTTATCCAAGACAGTTGAGTCCCCTCCCAGGTTTCTTTCTTTGGCAGGGCCAATGCAGGTAAAAAGAGGGTATAGATTAAAGTACCTTGCCTGTAAAAGGAGATTCTTTAAACCAGGTGTGGGGAACCTTTGGCCCTCCAGATATTGCTGCGGTACAATTTCCATCAGGCCCAGGAATGTTAGGCTCTGTAGTGCAATGACATCTAGAGAGCCAAAGATTCCCCATACCCACTCTAAACCAACATCTCAGGACCATTGGGCTTGGGGGACAAGGGCTAGAACCCTTTGGGAGCTGCTCAACTCACCAACTCAGGTATTAAGAGCTCAGGGAAGTGATGCTGGGGACAGAGCACCCTCAAGACCTCTTGACAGAGGAAGCTAGGAGGTGTTGGGCATGTACATAATGTGATGGTGGCCACCAGCGTGGATGGCTTTAGTGGGGGGTTAGACAAATTCATAGTGGGAATGTTCTAATCTCTAACTTCAGATGTAGTATATGCATCAGGACACTAGTTGCTGGAGAACAACAGCGAGAGAGCGCCATTGCTGTCGTGCCCTGGCTGTAGGCTTCCTAGAGGCATCTGATGGGCCACTGCGGGAAATGGGATGCTGAGCTAGATTGGCTGTATCGATCCAAACCAGAAAGACACTTCCTACATTCATACTGATCAGTGGAACTGAACCAGGTTGACTTGTCCTGTTGAGCTGCAACTGGTGAGAAAATGACACACACTGTCATGGGCTGAACACATACTGGAGGGTTATAGTATTAATCAGAGGTCTATAGGTTAATAAAGTTGTGGTCCTTCTTTACCCCAGTGATAGCATTTTGCCTCATTATTACATGGCTCAGAGGCAAAACTTTGTGTAGCATGCTGGAACCAAACAGGATGAAAATCTCTCAAATGAGTTTCTAGCTCTTTCAGAGCACAGGCATGAGACTGTTGACTTTTATATACTCAGGAAGCCTGGCTTCATTGATGACTTGTTGGAACCTTTTCTTTCACTATCAGTTCGACTTCAGTAAAATGGGAATAAGAAGAATCCATCTCTCACACCATATGGCTATTGTGAATATGAATGCAGTGAAGACAGTGAACGCCACTGATCCTTAGAGTGTTAAGATTGATAATGACATTTTCCTCTTATTGCCAGTGGTGGCTCCAAATTTAGAATGTCCCTTGGGGAAGACACCCTCTATGGACCCACCATCCCCTCCATCAGTGAGTCTACTTCCTCACTGCCACGATCCCCAGCTGATGCTCCTGCTCCTCTTCCCCATCATTGCTCCCATCTGCTTGCTTGCCTGCCAGGCAGAGAACCAATGAGCAAGCAGGCAATGGCATCTGTGACTCCTCCTTCTCACCATCAGCTGTGGTCCAGGCCAGAGCAAGGAGTGGGAGAACAACCTGAATCCATGGATGCTCAGCAGATGCCTCCTCAAGCCGACTCTTAACGCCAGCTGCACATGTTGCTCTGAAGTTGTGCTGAGGAGACCAGGAGATAGAACTCTTTGATGTCAGTGGTCCTACTGTCACTCGAACTGGAACAGTTTGGACACACGGTCAAAATCAGCTTTAGCCAGGGAAAGACAATAACATTTTATTTCTAGACACACCCTTGCTGCATTTCAAGCAGATTAAATAACACCAGTGGAAAAAGAAATTGAGGCCGAACTGTGTTTTTATTTCCTTCATCTGTCATGCGAGTACAGTTCAAGAAGAATATAATCAGAAAAATATATAACAATAATAAGATCATCACTGGAATGTACAGGTCATATGTGACATAGGTGATCTGTGATCAGATTTCCCAATGTCTGTCTGTCTGTCTGTTTATATTTCAAAGCAGCCATGCTGGGTCTCGGGGTTGATCAGAGAAGTAGCCCATGTTATTGCTTTCAATCTAAGTCATCCCTTGAAGCTACTATAATCACTGGAGTAGGAAAAAGTATATATGCTGAGACTTAATCCCAAATTCACAAAGCATCTTGGGGCAGGGGAGATTGGGGTGCTTAAGCTTCCCTCCCTCCAGTTTTCCACTCTCTCAATATAGTTGTTCTGATCAAAATCAGAACTCTGAAATTGCTTTAAACTTATTTCAAAAAATACGGTGAACCTGATCACAGATCTCCTATAGCACGCGAAGTTTGCCCTTAAACTGCCAGTGGTTGTCAGAAGCTCAGACTGCAGGCATGTGGCATTCTATGAGTCAATACCAATAAAAGACGAAGGATTTTGGTTGAGACGCCAGGTATGCAAAGTGGAGAAAATGGGATATTTACCCATCCTGGCTGGTAGTACCTCTCTCCTGATGGTCCAATGCGGCTGTTTCACAGTCCCAAAACACCATGCCTTTGAATGGTTGAGGAAGGAAAGCCAAGCCAATGTCCCAGGAGATGGAAGTGGAGCAGCAAGGCGATATTAAACATGATTCTAATTATATACTGTAAAGTATAACTCCAGTCATAGGAGGCCACCCTACAGTTGTGATGGCCAAGTTACTCTAGTCTCCTCCAACCTGGTGCCCTCCAGATGTTTTAGACTACGCCTACCATCAGCCCAGCCATGATCTCTGTATCTGATGGGAGTCGTCACCCAAAAGAATTGGGAGAGCACCAGGTTGAAGAAGGCTGATTTGCTTTACATCAACGGCGCAGTGCTGAAATGCCACTGGAGACGTGAGTTTGGGTGGTATGGAGTTTTGCCCCAATAACTTTCCTCTTGAAAAGATTCAAGTGTGTTGCTTTTGCCCACAGCCAAGGTATAGGGAAGGGAATAAATTTCCTGGAAGGTCAGGGGTGAGGGAAGCTGTAGGCCTCCAGCTCTTGTTGGACTACAGCTGCCATCATTCCTGACTATTGGGCAGCTGGAGCTCATGGGAGCTGGTGCTCAACACCATCTGGGCAGCTGCAGGTTCCCGTACTCCTGCAATGGGTCACTTTGGCTGATGATAGGAGATAGAGGAGATGCCTTGCTGTGTGGAGCTTGGGCTTCCAACATCTGGGAGGCTTGGGCTTCCAACATCTGGAAGGCCACGGGTTCCCCATTCAGGGATGGGGGACCTGTTGCCTTCCAGATGTTGGTGGATTCCACCTCCCACCTGGAATGTCTAATAGTCTGGGATGATAGCAGCTGTTGTCCAACAACACCATGGGGGGACACAGGTCCACCCTGCCATTTGAATGCTTTGGCCTATTTGCTCTTTGTATGTGTACTTTCCTGGCTCTCTGCCAGAGGGACACTGAGGTCTAGTTTATATGGCTCAGCTTGCTGGAGTAGTGGTAGTCTGTGGAAGGTCCTGACTTACAGCAAGCAGGTGGATAAATAGTCATCTGATCTGATTTAGCAACTGAGAGGCGAATGGCATGTTCAGGCAATATCATATGATAGGTGAGCTGCAGGCAGCATGTTTGGGCTGCACTGCTGAATAGGTAAAAACAGGCAAACCTCCCTGTTTATGAAAAAAAAGCCCAAATGTATCAGGGAGAAGACTAGGCTACAATTCTTCTCCTTGCCACGCTAGCTTTCAAAGGGCAGGGAGTTAATGAATGACAGAGAATTAAAACATACATGATGCAATATTTCTCAACGGACTATACAACAGCTACAACAGAGCTTGGGCTACAGCTCTCCAGAGCTCTGGCAAAAGGGTTTCTTCAATCCTGGCCTCAAATATCTCTTCATTAGACACAAAAAAATTGTGTCCTTGTGTTCATGAATATCACGTGCTTTGTCACTGAGCTAGAGCCCCTGTCCTTTGTGAAAGACACTCAAGGGAGCAAAATTATACGTCACCATCTTTCCCAAGCTCATTTTTTGAATATAAAAACCAAGCAAACACTCAGCTGCCCTTGGAAACCAAGGCTGCATCTTAGTGACTTCACTTTGCGGTGAAAATATCAGTGGTTTGGTGCACCACACCGAACACCAAGGTTTTTCTTTCATGGCTGAGGGGAAAAGACCTTAACACAAGAATGTCTCTCAAAAGATTGCCAGTTACGTAGCCCTATATTGGGGTGAAGTGAAGGGGGGGGTGCCATTTAAGAGGGTTATAATTAGCTGTCACTCCATCTCCAAGGATGCAGATGGCTTGACACATGCTTGAATGGTTTGTTAGACAGATTTCCTCAGTAGTGGGATGAAATATATTCCTGTGGAGTTCTTTAGCAATTTATAAAGACTGCAGAATATGTATATGAGTGTGTGTGTGTGTGTGTGTGTGTGTGTGTACACACACACACACACACACACACACACACGTGTACAATAACTGGTCCCCTGATTCTTTTCTCACCACTGCCTTTTTCATTCTGAGTAAAGTTGTTTGGAGGGGGAAATCCTGTGAAAGAATAGAAAATATCCACACAGACTCCAAGAAAGATGGACTGTCCTATTTGTCCCATGGAGCTGTTTAACCTGGAAGTTCTAAAACAGAAACAATTTTTAAATAGTTTAAAAAGCCAACAAAACAAGCAAGGAGCATCGGTTGTATTGTAAGCGGCTGTGACGATGTTGTATCAGGGGCCGCCAATCTTTTTGCAGTGCACATTTCAAACTGTGAGTGGGTGCTGGGGGTGCCAGTTGCAAAACAACTGCTGTGGAGGGGTGTGGTATAAAAAAATTAGGAAGACATCTCCCTCCCCCAACAACCTAATGCTTACCGTGGAAAGTCAGCTATGTGCTGCAGGTCCTGATTGTGGACATCACACAATATTGATTTCACACAGATACGCAGAGATGCTATTGCTGTCTAATAGCACAAGGAAGCATTCCTCAGTACCAGGGAAAAGATACAAGGTCACCACACCACACTCACCCTTATTTCACAAAATTCACTTAAACGGTACCTGCACATTTTGTCCCATAACTTTCTTTCTAGGAGGGTTAGAGACTTACTTTGAATTTTAAAAAGGCTCAGATTCTGTGGCACCTGCACAGGGGCACCAGTGAAAGCCTTCATGGGCACCATAGCCACCAAGTTGGAGACCCGTGTACATGATAAAAGATTATGCTTATAAAGGGATCCCTAGAAGTCCAGATCTGCAAGGGAAATAGTAAAAAATAGGTGATTCTTGGAAATAAGCAGTTAGAAAACACTCTGGTTTTCATTGAGAAGAAAGACTCCCCACCCGCTGCCTTTTTATCTGTGCCAGATTAATGCTTTATGATAGCCAACACACAAATTAGGCTCCTCAACAGAAGGACTTCTAACAGCATGTTTATGCAAAAATAACTCTTCTGGTGTTAAATGGGGTTTCCTTCCACATAAGGGTGCATAGGTTTCAAACAATCATGTGGACAATATTTGGGAGTAAATCCCATTGAACACAATAGGATTTACTTCTGAGAAAACATGCATAGGATTGAGCTGGATGTCTTTTTCTTCTTCCGTAGTTTAATTTTAAAATATCTATCTATCTATCTATCTATCTATCTATCTATCTATCTATCTATCTATCTATCTCTCTCTCTCTCTATCTATCTATCTATCTATCTATCTATCTATCTATCTATCTATCTATCATCTCTCTCTCTCTCTCTCTCTCTCTCTCTCTATCTATCTATCTCTATCTCTCTATCTATCATCTATCTATCATCTATCTACCTATCTATCTATGACGGATCATTGAAAGGGTCAGCACATTGCCCTGGTTTATTGAGAGAAAAAGAGACCTCATCTCACAAATTAACACGGCAACAAAGTTCAAATGCAGATTTGCTAGATGCACCCCCTTCTATCAAATCTACTACTAGCAGCAGCAATGGGAATGACGATTGTCATTATTATTAAGTTTAATAACTTTGCAGTATGAGTGCTTATGACTATATTATTTGTCACCTTGGTTATTTTGACAGAAAGACGGGATGGAAGTGTTAATGCAATAAATAGGAACAACAATAGTTTTCACTCCCCACCACATAATTTCATTTCTTCCCATCCAAATAGATGCCCTGTTTTTAAGCACTCAGTGGGAACATGCCTTTCCCCCTCTGCCCAGTATGGGACAAGCACCGAGCAATGAGTGATTAAATAAAGAGCCATTAAAGAAGAAGTAAAGATGGCGATATGCCGAGTCTTCAGCTATTAGCATGTGCTGGGGAGGTGGAAAGGGGGGGGGGCGCTGCATATGCCTCCTATGATGAATGTACTCTAGGCTGATTTCTTATCTGATTGTGTAGTTTAACCCGAACGGGCAATCCAGATGGTTTGATTATGATGATGATTTTTTAAAAAAAATTAAATAATTTCCCCCTTGAAGAGAAACGCAGGTTGTTGGTTTTTTTCATCCTCTGGGCAGACTAATCCCCTTGCTCTGCACCAAGCAGGAGCTGGGACTGCTCCTTCGGCTTCCGCTGGATTAACGGTGTAATCCTGTGCATGTCTACTCAAATGTCAGTCCCATTGAGTTCAACGGCGCTTACTCCCAAGCAAGCAACAGCGCAATCCTCTGCAGATCTAAGCAGAAGTCAGTTTCCCTGAGCTTCCCAGGTAAATGACAGCAACACATGGCTCTTGTATCTCAGCCCTGCGGATCGGGGCCCTATCCTTCTGGACGAGGGTGTGGGGCTGCAGCTCAAATCAACAAAAGGAAAGGAAAGGAGCTAAAACCCTTTTTTGCATAATCTGGGCGGAATCCCCTGAACAGCTGGCCGGGGGTAGGAGGGAAGCGGGGGAGGAGGGAGCGAGGAAGAGCGAGCGAAAGAAGGAACAGAGCAAAATGTTCCGCGTTGGAACTGAAGCCCAGGCTCCATGGCTGAAATCCTACAACTGCTGTCCAAAATCTGCTCCT
Organism: Podarcis liolepis; assembly: GCF_965112155.1. Classification (NCBI taxonomy): domain Eukaryota; kingdom Metazoa; phylum Chordata; class Lepidosauria; order Squamata; family Lacertidae; genus Podarcis; species Podarcis liolepis. The sequence continues at coordinate 69,136,065 of NC_139561.1, read as the reverse complement.
GTTTTTTTTTTTTTAAGCCAGTCCATCAGGCGCTGCTCGCTCATCTCCGCACCCCGCCCTCTCCGCGCGCCTTCCCCCGCGATTCTGTCCTTAAGAAAGCTAAAGGTCACACAGGCAGATGGTGCGGACCGCGGGGGGAACGGCTGCTCCTCCCCTTCCTGCAGAAATGAGCACAAGAGATGCGCGCAGCGGGGGCATTACGGTAATGGGCAAAAGCGCCCGGCGCCGAGAGGTAAAGCAACGCTGGTAAACATTAACATCATAATGCTCAAAAAATAAAATAAAATAACGGAATTGAGAAAGAAAACGCTATCTTTTCCTTACTGCAATCTTTGATGCTGCAAGAGACAGACAGAGAGAAAGGGACCTCAATCAACTGTAGTGTCTATATCTGTATATATCTGCCCTACAGACTCCAAGCAACCGCTTAAATGATTTTACGCAGAGAGGCTCTTCGGAATCATTTAAAGCCCGGTCCTATGTCACGTGTTTACTCAGACACAAGTCCCATTGAGTTAAAAGGGGCTCACTCCTAGGTAAATGGGAGGTCGGGTTGCAACCTTAACCACCCGGGATTATGATGCCCGGTTTTTCTTTTGCTTAGGAATGGGGGGGGGGGGGAGGAGGAGAGAGATAAACCAACAAAGACCTGTTATCTCAGCCCTGCTAAGGACCGCGCGAGGAGCTCTCCGTGGTGCTGAAACTAGAATCTCTCCTCTTTGGGTCTCTTGCTAAAAACCGAGATCGCATAATATTTGAGCCTGGGGTTAGGGTCGCTGTCTCTCATGAAATAAATCGTGGTTGTGTGTGAAGTTTGGGGGCAGGTTAGACTTTTAAAACACACAAGAGACCCACGTTTCTTCTAAATCCAAGCTATCATGTACACGGGTCTTCCACGGCCCCTTTCACCCATCTCCAGATCGTGTGACAAAATGGAGGGGGGGAATGTCTCACCCTCTCTCTTCCTGTTTAGCCAATCTTTGTGTTTCCAGCCGTGGATTCCCCCCCCCAAAGGTTTTGATTGTTTGTTAAGTTCATTTAAACAAACGAGAGAGGTGTGGGAGAGAAAACCCTTCCTTCCTTCCTTCCTTCCTTCCATCCATCCATCCATCCATCCATCCATCCATCCATCCCATCATCCCTCCAACCTGGCCCGGTCCTGACTCTGTGAGGGCTACAGAAACCCGATCAGGTAGAAGAAACAGACAGATGCCTTCTCACTGCAGCATTTGCTATTCCACCCTCAACACACGCGCCACCGACGCCCCGTTTCAAGCTGCTCCTTGCTCTTTCAAGAGATCCACAAAGCCAGCTCTCTCTCTCTCCCCCTCTCAACACCCCCTCGACTTTTTTGTATGCGCAGGACAATACGCAGCCTGCGGGCAGGCGCTGCTGCTCCGCGTATCTATCTATATACAAAAAAACCTGCCTGGAATTGACATCGTCTTTCAACTGTATTTACTCGTTCGCCTACCCTCCGCACCTGCCGCCCACAGGAAGAGGAGTGGGGACCAGCCACCTCCAGGCACAGCCGGTTCTCTACCCCACTCCAAATAATCTCTCCTTTCTTTTACCTACATTTAGTCATCTGTGCCTGAGAGGGGGAGGCAAGGACGGGGGAGTCACGAGAGCCTCTTAGCGCGACCACCTCAATGCAAGCAGTCGCTGCCAGCACCGCAACGCCTTACAGACTCGAAGGTCCCTCCCGCCCGGAATCTTCGTGCAAGAAGCAAAACCCGCACTCTCCGAAATCGTTCACAGAGACAATATTTATTGCTCGCTCTCTGCGGCACGCGCGCGCGGGCACACACACACACACACACACACACACACACACACACATGCAGCAAAATAAAAAGGAAAAAGTGCTTTATTTTCTCATTTTCTTACCAGCCAGGGAGGATCTGATCTCTTTAATGTATACTTATATATATATATATATTGGAGTTCGATCTCCGGGAAAATAGGTAGCGAAAGCCTCTCGGCGGGTCCCATCCAGCAAGAGCTGAGCGCATCGCGGCCAGCAGTGAAGGCAGCAAGTGAAGGCAGGCAGGCGGGCAGGCAGGCAATGGCTTCTCTCTTGGCATTCACCGCGTGCCTTAATTGTATTGAAATTAAATCAAGGTCCGCTGTGAACACGAAGGGCTTAAGCCAAGCGCGGAGGGAAACGGCACCACCGCACGTTCGCAAGGGAGCACGAAGGACGCCCCCCCCCAATCTTGCAGAAGGCTCGCTCAAGCCCAGGCTCTTCTTATTATAAACTGGCATCTGCGTCTCTCTGCGTCTGTGTCTGGGTGATGCGCTGCTGGTGGGCGGATTAGCCCGGATCCCCGTTTTCCCTTCATTTCTTCTCTCCTCTTGGCTGAACTGCACCGTTTCTTATTCTTATTATTTTTTCTGGAGCAGAAATAGACAGGGAACATCACGCTGCGATCCAAGTTGTGTGTGTGTGTGTGTGTTGCGGGGAGGGGGCCGTTTTGCTGCATGCGGATGATGCCTCCTCTTGTCTTCAGAGCTGCTGCGTTCTTGCTGCTGCCGTCGCTGCTTTTTAATTGTCCTCTCTCTCTCTCTGCTGCCGCCGTCGCTTCTTCTCCAGGTCTTTGCGGCACCTGCTTCCAGAGGGTTCCCCCCCTCCCCACCCTCTCTCTCTCCCCCTCCTCTCCCCCACCCATTTTCTTCTCTAGCTCTTTTCGAAGTTGTTGTGACTTGCTTGCTTAATTCTTGGCGGCGAGGCTGCTCCCTGCTCTTCTTCTCTCTCTCTCTCTCCCCCCCCCCCCTTCTCAAATCTACAGCTTGAAATCAAGTGTGTGGGAGGGCGGCGTGGATATGTGTGTGCGTGTGCGCGTGTGCATATGGATGCCTGGGAGAGAGCGAGGGTGGGGGGGGGAGGGAGAGAGAGAGAGAGAGAGAGAGGGAGGGAGGGAGAGAGAGAGAGAGAGAGAGAGAGAGAGAGAGAGAGAGAGAGAGAGAGAGACTCTTCTTCCACAGCCTCTCAGCTTTGCATCAACCAGCCAAAATCCCTCCTGCTTTGCTCGGGAACCGAATTGCGTCTTGATAGCAGAGGTCAACGGAGAAGAGAGAGAGAGAGAGAGAGAGAGAGAGAGACAGAACAGGGAGGAGGGGGAGGAGGGAGAAAACAAACAAACAAACAAACAAACAAATGGCGGTAGGCAAGAGGGAGAGAGGGTTTTTTAAAAAAAGAAAAGAAGATGCAATTTTCTGGCTCAGTCAACAAGGAAAATAGGGCAGATGAAGATCTATAAAGAGGGTTTTCCTCCCCCCGGGGGTGGGGAGGAGTGGAAGGCAGGATGAGTGCCTTGCAGGCTTCCATGGAAGGAATATATACGTGTGTGTGTGTGTGTGTGTGTGTGTGTGTGTGTGTGTCTCCCCGTCCCTCCTCCTCCTCTCCTCTCCCGTCTCTCTCTGCGCAAAAGCGACCAGCATCTTCCCCCGCTACCCCTGCAGCCCCGTCGCGGGCCAAAGAAAGGCTTTCGTTGGTCTTCCTGAGTCGGATGCAGCTCTTCAGCAGTGACCCCTGGACCACGGCGCAACATCCCTCCCTGCGGATCTGAAGCCGAGCGAGCGAAGGAGTCAAAAATCCTCATCTCCTCTGCTGGGCGGCGGCGGGGCGTGAGAGGGAGGCGGCCAGAGGGAGATCTCTTGACATCAACAAAACAACAAACGTCCTGGGATCCTCCTGGTCCTTCTCTCTCCCTCTCTGTGCATCCAGCGACCAGCACCCGCGGACTGTGCGGAAAATGCCTTGTGATGTACAATTTACACTCTCCCTCCCTTCCTCCCGCCCTCCTCTTCCCTCCCTTCTTCTCACTCTCCTCCCCCCCCCCGCAACCCAAATGATGCTGAAAGCAGGATTAGTAGAAGAGCCTCAGCTGCCTCAGATTACTGAAGCCCCAGGGACTCGCGGGCCGAGCACAAAACGAGCAGGAGGACGGGACCTTCTTTTTGGAGGGGGTGCGGGGGGAGAGGATGCCATATTTCAAGGGGGGGGGGAGAGATTTAAGGAGAGTCATTGGGGTGGGGCGGGGGTGGTCTGAGAGCTTATGATGTTTCCGAGGTGGAGGAAGCGGTTATCTAGGGAACTTGCACTATATTTTATTCCGGGGAGTGGGGGCGGGGGGAGAGCGAGAGTCAAGGGCGCGTTTTATTTCTTTTTATATAATACTCAGGAAGATCTCGAGGTAAGTAAAGGCAGGTCGCCTGTTAGGAGCAGGCTTGGAGGAGAGAGTCCGTGGTTTTTCCCCCCATCATCATTATTATTGAAGCGACCTACATACTGTGATGGCGCGGTTCTTATTTTTAAAACAAAACAAAATATGGCAGCATAAACGCCCCAGAAGTACGCCAAGAAGAGACGCTGGTTCAATTTAATCTCTCTGTCAGGTTTCTGCAGAGTCTATAGGCACCTACATATCAACCAACCAGAACACGAACAAACACCCCCCCCCCGCTCTGTGTGTGTGTCCTTATCAGTGTGTGAGACGACCGCAGAGGCAAAACTATATGGCCATCCGAAAAACCTTTCGTTTTTGAAAGCTCGTTGACCATACAGGGTTGATGCCAAAAATCCACGTCCAGTTAAAACCGAGAAGCTTGAAGCTTGTTTAAATGGGTCAGGATTATGGAGGGAGGGCCAAGTGGAGGAAAGAAGGAGGGAGGAAAAAGAGAGGGGAGGGAGAGAGAGAATGTTATAAAATAACGTAAAAATTCCCAGCGCCACAGTATTTACAATTCCGTTTAATTCCAAGGGAATTGAGCGAAGGAATGATTAGTCTACTATCAACGGATCCAATAATATCACCTTCCTTCCCTTGACCGGTGAGAGTCTCTCTCTCTCTCTCTCTCTCTCTCTCTCTCTCTCTCTCTTTCGGATTAGGCCTGTTCTGGAAGCCAGGATGAGAACCAGGAGCGCTTTGCAGTTTTGGAGATAGGTTTATTGACACAGGGCTGGAGGCATCCTGGACGCGCCCTCCCCACCCCCAACATTAACCTCTTGGAGGTGTGTAATTATTGCAGGAAAAAAATCAGAGAAGGACCGATCGATATCAACCTCACCCCCCAGTTCCACTGCCCCGCAACCCCTGATTTTGCAAAGGCTGGCTAGGTTGCTGGGGAGGAAACAAGCGCATCTAAGGATGTGTGTGTTGGCGGGGGGGATGAAGGGGGAAATCAGAGTAAAGCGAGCAAGCCAGCAAATGGTCTGGAGGAGAGGTGTGTGTGTGTGTGTGTGTGTGTGTGTGTGTGTGTGTGTGTGTGTGTGTTGGGAGGCTAAGGGGCCGTTGTCTTGGACTGGGACTCTTGACCTTGGTGAGCTCTTCGGGATTAAGGGCAATCGCCCCCCCCTCGTTTATTTCATAATCGGGGAGAAGTGGAAACAAACCTTAAGGTGTAGCGATGAAACAAAAAACAAGCCCGCGCTCCTCTGAACTTGGGAGTCAGTTCCATTTAACTCAGCGGCTCTTACTCCTGAGTAGACGCGCCTAGTATTTTTCACTTCCGAGGGTGTTGCACCTTGAAGTGGCTCCTTCGCAGCGCAGCCCCGTGCTTGTCTACTCAGAAGTAAATCCCATTGCGCTCCATGGGACTGACTTCCGGGTAAGTTTGCAGCCTTTCAAAGACTTTAACCAGCGCAGTTCTCTTGAGGCAGCGTTTTGCTCGGGAGCAAATCCCCGCTGAGGTTCACCGGGATTTAGGTCCTGGTAAAACGAGCGTAGACACGACTGCAGCATAACCGATTACGCAACCTGCAAAGGACTAAAGGCGTTTACTAAGGAGTAAGGCCCACTGAGCACAGGGAGACTTACTTCGGAGGAAAAAATCCTTTTAGGCATATCCTCCCTGCTAATGTGGCATAAACTACCGTGGGCCATTTGGAGCTGATATATGCATGTGAAAATGTATGTATCTGTTATGCGCACGGAAGGGAGGACTCTCTCCCACCATAGAAAGCAGAGGCAAAATACTGTGAATTGTAACGGCGTTTCCTTTTCACAGTTGCCTTCTGATGTGCGTGTCTGTCTGTCTGTCCAGTACATTCCCATTGAAAACAATGAATTTTGCTTCCACAATTTTCTCTCTGTACGTTCAAACATGGACAACACGTCAGCTATATTTACTTAAATTATTTTGCTAAAAGAAAAGCAATTAAAGAGAAAAAATATGTTAAGGGTTCTCCTCCCCCACACTGTTGGGTAGGAGAAGAAGTTTGGCCTTGAGGTGCGTGCGCTTTGAGAGGGGACAGCAGGATAAGGCAATGCGGGATGGGAAGTAGGGGGGGGGGGGAGGCTGGCCCACCGAAAACATCAGAGGAAACCAACCTGAAAATAAATTCACCCTTTGCAGCGTTCTGTTCTAAAAATAAATCCAAATATGTAGGTAAGGCATGCCTGCAGCGACATTGTGTACATTTTAAAAATAGCAGTGTAACAAGCACAACCTGCCCCTATGTTGATGTGCTCCACACACACACACACACACACACACACACACACACACACAGCTATATCTTTATCGATCGATCGATCGATCGATCTATGGAAAGCCCAGAAATGGAAGTGAAATTGACATGATCGAAAATTATATATATATGGTGTATGTGTATAAACTGCCCCTCCGCCCGCCGCGTGGGGGGGTGGGGGTGGAAGAGAGTAAACAACCAGGAGCAACTCTTTTTTTTTTTACTGAATGCACAAAAATGGTACAAAATTGTTTGATAGATCCGTCGGTTCTATTGACCGAGAGCGTAGCTATATAGCAGATGTTAGCTAACGGGAGTATTTCGAATTGTGGTTTCGAAAAGAATTTCCCCCCCTCCCCTTACTGAAAAATAAAAAGGCTTTGCTAGGGGATACATAGGGCGCCCCTCCTGCGATCCTCCCAGTTGTGTGTGTGTGTGTCTGTCTATCTATCTATCTATCTATCTATCTATCTATCTATCAGCAGCTCACACGCACACGAATACCCATAGATGCACATATGTGCCTGCCTATATCAAATATTGAGCCCCCACCTCCCCCACCCCCGACCCCGTGTGTGCTGTGGCTTCAGTAGCCTCGCATAAATATTAATAGAGACGCCGGTTCACCCTATAGAAAGACGTTAACCCTTTCGGGCAAGCCGCCCGCTGCGACTTAGAGAAGGATGCGCCGAGCCCAGGTGTTCCTCACCCTTCTCTTAAGTTTAGGGGAGGGAAAGAGACACTTTCCTAGGCGTAAAGTTTGCCAAATGAAGGCGCTCACTCAGGCAGCGGTGATACCCCCTAATATGTTAATAGTGGCAAGGGGCGGCCGGGAGAGCCTTCGCCAGGGCTGAGAAAGAGAGAGAGGGAGAGAGAAACTGCGGTTGAATCTTGGTAGATTTTTTAAATGGCTTTTTTTTTTTAACCACCTCCCTCCTCGGCCCTTTGGTAGAAGAATTTGGGAAGATTTGGGAGCATATTGTGGTCAGGACTGGGGTTGGGGGTCGCGTGTGGCGGTGGTTGGAGGGAGGGATTCTGAGCCAAGGGAGCCGGAGGAAATTCCGTGGGCGATTGGTGGTCTCACCCACAACCCAGTTAAGGCCCCCAGTCGTTCGACGCAAGGTAAAGCGTTGCCGCGCATCAAATCGGCTTAAAGGCAAGCGCTACAAGGAGGAGGCAGGCGGGCGGGCGGGCTTTGGCTGCGAGCTTTCGCTCGACTGTTTTCATCGCTGCCTTGGTGAAATAAAATGCCATCATCACGGTCTTTGGGTCGAAATAGATTCCGTAGGTATATCTGCCTCTGTCTCTAGCGGTCTGCATTCAGACAAACAATAAACCCATTTGCTGAACGATGAAGAGGAGGGATCCCAGTGTCTGTTTCCATCCGCCCTTCATCATTTCCATTTTTATTTTGTAGTAAACACAAATAATAAACATAAACAAATAAATATTTTCACCAGATTTTCTAGTGGTTTCTGCCTTCCCTTTTTGTGGAAATTTCTTTTTTCTGTGTCCACCCCAGTAAAGTAGATTCTAAAATTTCAAATAACGTGTGTTTGTATGTATGAGATTCTCCGATCCACACAAACACAGGAGTGCAAAAATTCACCCTATAGGAAATATGAAAGTTAGGAAATTCAGCGCCTCTTTCTTTCCCGCACCTATTTGTTTATCCACTTACTTTTCTCTTTTAATCACCAAATTGTCAATAGTTGGGTTTTTGTTTTGCGGTCACGTATAAGCTAAGGGTCGTATTTCGAGCACATCTAACAAAATCAGTAGCCTAGACATGGATGTCAATGGGTCTACTCAGAGTACGACTTCGTCGGAGACGATCCTAACAGCACCACCCCTTCAATGCCTACTCGGAAGTAAGGCCCACTGAGTTAAATGGCTTACTTCTAGGTAAGTGGGTAGGAGCTTGCAGACCAAGTGACTTTCCCCCACTACTGGGGTGGGGTCTCTTTTTAAAAATTCGTCTTTGAGATGGTGGTGGGAGGGAACCATGAGCCCCCAAACAAGCAAGCAGAATGGCTTTGAGCAAAGGTTATTCCTGGGGAGGCAACGGCCTCAGCAGAGAGGGCGGGAATGATCTTCCCTGTCGCGTCATCACAGGCCCTGTCATTTGGGAATCAGCGATCAGGTTGCTTGTGCCTTGGGGAGAGGGAATGTTCCGAATCCGTTTAAATCGTTTTCGCTTCGGTGCAAGGCCGGGTCCACTCTGAGATGCAGGATCATCGAAAGCAACTGTTTCTCTCCTCAAAGGCTGGGGTTTCTTCTTCCTTCCAATAACCATCGACATCACCACTCCCTGCCCTTTCCAGAAATAAAAATAAACTAAAAATCGAATTGATTCTCTCTGTGAGTCCCCACTCCCCAGACCGGAAATCGGGAGGGGAAAATATCCCCAGAAAGATAAAAGAAGAAGACGGGGGGGGGGGAATCGTCCCCTTTTCGATATGGTTTTAAAAATTCTCCATCTCTCCCTTACACCTTGTTATTTAATAGCCCTTGTTATTTTTTGGATAAATAAATGGACCCACTGAAGTCCCGCCGTGCTGGGCGCAAGCTTAAAGGGGGAAAACCCGATGTAAAGCCCCACTTTTATTTAGAGGAAATCTACCAGACTATGAAAACCCTCGTTTAATATATACAATCCTCAAAAGTTGGTTCCTGTTCTCTGGCTCTGCGTTGCAAACTCGCCTTAGAGAAGTTTTGCTTGGCACAGAGGACCCTCGACCGCCCCACCCGAGCGCACGCACGCGACTCCTCTGAATCAACCCAGGGTTCTGTAGTTGGAAAATGCACCCCTGGGGACAGAGGTGGGATGACCAGAAATTATTTGGGGGTGTGTGAGCTCAGATGGAACAAAGTGCCTTTCTGGAGTTTTGTCCCACGCGTTTGATTTCTGAAAGTGGAACCGTGGTGTATTTCACACGAATGCCGCCATCCCACCCCGACACGCGTTTTCTCTGAGGTCAGTCCTGTTTTGTTTTTTTTAAGCTTTCTTAACCGCCTTTCGCTCTAAGGTGCCAGGGCAGGTTACAACAATGCACCCCCCAAACATAGAAAAAACAACAACAACTTCCCCCAAATACTATATTAAAACCAGTTAAAGCAATCTACAATCCAAAGAGTAGGGAGGGGCCTAAAATTATGTATCTCCCAGTGATCAAAAGGCCAGGGGTGAAGAGATGCGACTTCAGCACATATGACCAAAATAAAATATGAAGGTACTAGACGTACCTATGTGGATAGGGAATTCCATAGCTTTGGGACTGCCACCCCTGCCTCTAATTTCCGTGCGTGGCAAAACTACCAAGAAGACCACGCTCTGGTGATCTTAGCACCCAGGAGTGTCTATAGGGGAGGATTAATGAGTTTTGATGGAGTTAACTTTCAAGTAAGCGTGATTAGGATCGATGCCTTTTTCTTTTTAGTTTAGTTTCCCGCTTGTGATTTGGTTAGAATAAATTGTATGTGAAAAGTGCTTTTTCCAAGTCAACGCAGGAATCTAGCAATGCTGCTGCGGCGGCGGGTGGGTGGGGGAGGGATGTAGGGGGTAAGGTATTTGTGCCCTCCCTTATGAGAGTTAAGCTGTAGGCAACTCTCTCCATCCCCCCCCCCACAACCCCCCCACCCCATAGTCAATGGGACAACTCCAGAAGAAAGATCTGGTTTATGATGCACCGAGAGCCTATGAAACTATTAACACTGATAAAAAAAATCAACTAAAATGTGCCTCAAATCCACCCAGAAGCAGATTAAGTGAGTGAGAGATACGGTACATACTTTTAATAGTACTTCTAAAAACTGAAGATGGAACCCCGCCCCCCACAAATAATATAGAACACCTCTTCTAAAAAAATTCAAAGGGTGACACACACGTTCTGTCTAAACACGAATATATTTTAAGGATTTCTACATTGCCATTTAAAACCTAAAGATTCCCCAAGGCAGCTTATGATCAGCTGAAAGACACATTTAAAATAACGTCAATATCTAAAAGGTACAAATGCAGCAGTAAATATAGCAACAGACCAGCTGCCAGAAATATAGTTTTAGCAATGTGCAAATGCATGCAAATTTAACCAACTAAAAATTCATTAATGATATATCGATAAAATGTAGATAGAACATCTTTCATTGGGATGCAGCTCTGATAATTACATATATGTGTATGCAAACTCCAAAGTGGTCCAATTGGGATTTTACAAACCAATCCCCACTCAGCCACAAGGCTCCCTTGGTGACTTTGAGCCAGTGGACATCTCTCATCTCTAGTCTACTTTACAGGGTTGTTGTGAGGATGAAACGGGTTGGGGGAGAGAACCACATATCCCACCATTTGGTCTTTGGAAAGGTGGGATGGAAAGGTAATTAATTAATTAGAATAGAACAAAAATTAACCCCCCACACACTCTCCTGCCTCATTCTAAAAAAATATTTTAAAAAATATACATGAGGTCATCACTAGAATTAGCTCTGGCAAGAATATCCCAAGGACAAGAATCAGTTCCCCTCCCAGCCATCATCATAACAAAGCAGAAGGAAACTATCCTGCTTCTCTTTTGCCCTTAGCGATAAAATGATCTGAGGGTCTGCTGCTGGCACTTGGGGATTAACAGATGATGCTCAGGGCCCTATACGCATGTCCATCCAATATAGGCAAGCTTTGATCCTCGGATGAAGAGCAGTATAGAAATAATAATAATAATAATAATAATAATAATAATAATAATAATAATAATATCCTCCCTGTAACTCTTCTGCTGCATTTTCATGTAGATCCAGCTGTGATAGGCAGAACACTGGATCAACCTCCTGGAGACTCTTAGCCAATCGCGGCTGGGATAGGAAATGCCCAATCAGGAGGGAAAGAGGCTGGAAAAGGTTGATTTTGACAATTCAACCACTGGCTAGGGAAGTAGCTAGTGGGACTTAAGGGTTTATCACTTGGTAAATTCTCCTCGTAGAGTGGCTAGAAAGTGTCTAGGGTTGTTTTATAGGCAGGGCAAGGCAGATACCCATTCTAGGGAGAAATAGATATCATAGAAATAGTTAAAGGGACTCCTAAGCAAAGTTTTCATGAAAACCTGCCATAGTATTTATGACGGATCGTGTATTGTGCCTTTACATGTGAAACTGTTCAACATTATCCCTTGTACATTGTTTGTGAAATAAAGGACAGTTTCGTTTCCAACATGCCTCAGCTTTAATTTACCGTATTTTTCGCTCCATAAGGCGCACTGGACCATAGGGCGCATCTAGTTTTTAGGGGGGGTGGAATAAAGAAAAAAAAATATCCCCCCCAGCCCCAAAGAGCAAAGAAGCCAAGACAGCCAGCGGGATCCATCCTGCTGGCTATCTTGGCTTCCTCTTTAGCCACGCACAACCTCTCCAGCTGCGAGAGGCTGAGCACGGCTTTGTTTTTAGCCATGGGGCTGGGGCGGGGGAAGCCCGAGCTTCCCCCGACCCCAGCCCCCAGAACAGGCTGCTATCTGCAAGCCTTGGGAGCCCAGCGGGCATTCCCACCAAGCTCCCAAGGCTTGGGGATAGCTTCCTGAAGCCTGGAGAGCGAGAGGGGTCGGTGCGCACCGATCCCTCTCGCTCTTCAGGCTTCAGCAAAAGCCTGCATTCACTCCATAGGACGCACACACATTTCCCCTTCATTTTTGGAGGGGAAAGGTGCGTCCTATAGAGTGAAAAATACGGTATACCCAGAAGTGGGAAGAAGTGGCCTTATAAAGAGTCCTTGCTGCAGATTCATAATGTACGCTCCTTCTCAAAGAGAACCCCTGATTTCTTAGTTGATTTTCACAGGGCAGGACCAAGGATATATCTCCCCAGTGTTGCCTCTCTCCCATCTTCATGGACAGCAAAAAGTCACAGGACGCAGAAAGGCAGAGGCAGTCCCTGCTGAAACCTATGATTGCCCGCAATGGAGCAGGAGCAGGGATCTGAAAAGGATTCTCCACCCCCACCCCAGAACTGAAGCAGCATACATAACCGCAGCACAGAAAGCCCCAATGTTCAGTTACTCAGCATCTACTTGTCTAATCAGTTCCTTCAGCTTCTTTGCTCATCTTGCTTCCTGCATCTGATGGGCAGATAACTGGGGCACATTAATGCGGCCCAGAGATCCCTCTAGGGCTTCAGATCAGCCCCTGCTTTCATCCGAGATGGATGTTGCAAGATTGCAGCTGGATTTCAGGTTTTGTTTAGAGGTTTTGAATGGCTAACAATGGGGTGCATTTGCCTGGGTGGGGTGTGTGGGAAAGAAGGAACCTGCCGAAGCAGAAATTCTCTTTAGTGAAATTTAAGGGATAGGCAAGAAAAAACCAAGGCTTTGGAATATTAAGGACAAGTGGGACCTGCAACAATATTATCCTGACTTGGAGTCCTATTGTTCAGGGTTCTTGCCAACCATACACCTCTCCAAGATTCCACCCCACCCTCTGGTTTTCCAGTTTTATTTTTCAGCTGACATAATACATTTCATGGCTTCTGAACATGCTTAGACCTCACCGGGGGGTGGGGGGTGGGAAGTCATACCCAGTTTTTTCTTTCCTAATAAACAAAATAAACCAAAAACAAAGAGCGTTAAAAATACAGCTGGTTGAAAGCAGAATAATGTTGAATTTATTATTATTATTTTTAAAGGATTTCTTGTAATTCTCAATAGCTGATACTTCCTTTATTTCACAATAGCCACTGATTTGGCTTTAGTCCTATTGTTTAGTAACCATCTGAGCTCACTATGAGAGGCTGTGATTTGATAACAGAATTGAAGTGCAATAACATATGTGCTGTTGTGTTCTATCTTGAATACATTGCCCTATTTTGGAAGGAGGGTCTTTGGATTTGCTGGGTGCAGTTCAACTTACAATCACCAACGTCTCCCTGTTGGTCTCTGCAAAAACAGGGTTTGCGGGATTTGGGAATAAGACGAAAGTCTGCAAAACCTGTTTACCAAAGGCAGATGTGGTGCAAATATACGTCTTCACATCCATATAGATAGACTAATCTGGGGTAGTCAACTCTATTTTAAAAAATATTGTTGAAAATTATGCTCTGGACCTATTCCACACTATATTATATTTATGCTTTTGTTGGCAGTTTGCTTATTGGTTTATTAAACCATTTTACCCCAGCCTTTTGATTTCTAAAGTGGTTCGCAAACCCTAGGAAACCCACACTGCAAATTAAAACGGCAATCAAAGTGAACAAGGCATCGTAATCATATGTAGAGCAAAATGTAGGCAATTAATATTAATAGCTAATTAATTAAACTGCAACCAGGCAACTAGCAGGAACAGTCTAGATCCGTGGTTCCTAAAGTGGGCAGTACCACCTGCGGAGGGGTGGTGGGAGGTGCTAAGAGGCCAAGGTCGGGGGGGGGGGATGGACGGACTGGAGGTGTGAATGACTACCAGCCTTTGAAAAGCTGGTATCACTGGATCAAGCTTGTTAGTTTTGTTGAATTAATTAACTGAATAGTTTTAATTGGATTTCGAATAAATGTACAATTAACCATTACTGGGCCATCACCCACAACAGCATCGATTCCTCCAAAACAAAATAAGGAAAATTCCCACAACACTAAACAGGTTCACACAAGCCATGCTTAAAACACGGAAGGGAAAAAGTAGGAAAAGTGTCCCATCCCCGCTAATTCCCTTGGCCTGTCTTAAGCATTACGAGAATGACTATACGTTACTGCATCGTTGGCATTTAACATCCCAATGACTAACAAGATTTTAGGCAAACCTCGAGGACTGCTGTCGGAAATGTGGTTGCATAGGTGATGATTTTGTGCATGCCTGGTGTGTGTGTGTGTGCGCGCGCCAAAAGCTTAAGAATTGCAGGGAGATGTGTTCAGGTCCCTGCAATTATCATGAGACACGCAGTCCCTCTCTGTGGCGTTTGCCCTCCTAGGTGGGTCATAAGGAAAGGGTTAAATGAGTGTGAAGTGATTGGTCAGTGGGAACCCAAGGGGAGGAGTTAGAGTTAGAGTTGGAGTTGTTGGGAAGTCAGTTGGGAGTTTGCGAAGGAAGAGGGAGGATAAGTCTGTGGGTTGGTCTAGTTTTGATGTGTGAGAGTGAGAGAAACTGTTAGGAGGAGTCCGATAGACAGCTGGGATAATCAGTTAAAAGTTATTAGGAAGGTATAGGCCGGTATAGGAACTAAGGATAAGAAACTGACAAGAAAAATTATCTGAAACCATAAACTTATTCATGCTTATAAAATACACTTGATTATTTGTTTTGATGTTAACAACTGTCTGGACTCCGTGTGTACCTGAGAGAAATGGGTTGGTGGCAGCGGGGAAGTGATCATAGTGGTGGCACAGGAATCAAACGTCCAGGGACCCTGTGTGATCGCCACACTCTCCATGTACTTGACTAGGAACTTAAGAAACTTCCTCATACCGATTCAGTGCACTGATTCATGCTACTCAAGAGAGTCAAAATGGACTGGAGGCAGCTGGCCACTGTTTCTGACAGGGGTCTTTCCTAGCTCTACCTGCAGCCCTGGGACTTGAACTCAGGACCCTTAGGCATGCAAAGCTGATGCTCTACTACTGCGCTACGGCCCTTCCTCCAAAGTAGACCCAGTCTGTGTTTGTTATCCATATTTTGTAGCAAAAACACAGAAGCAGGCTTGGTTAGGTTTCATATTTGTTGCAGTCTATATGATTATTGCACTGCCCTGGGAAAATGCCTCAGGACTGAATACCCAGAATTGGGACACCCAACTTTGGGAGCTGGGAATAGTGGAGAAAGTAACATGCTACCTTAAGTCACTTAGAAACCCAAAGGCAACAAACTCATTTCCCACAACTTGGAGTTCACAGTTGGGCATCTTACTTTCAAAGATGGCACGGGACAAGTCTCAGCCAGATGTCCACAGATTGGAGACCCATAAAAGGTTTGTTAAAATTTGTAACTGCAGTCCGCAGCAGCATTCCAACTAAAACAGACTGGTTATCTAAAACGATGGAATACTTCCATATTGCCAAACTAACAGGGAGGATAAGAGGAGATATGGTACAAAAAGTGAATAAGGAGTGGGCTATCTTTAAGGAACACATCAAAATTTATGTGGAAAATGTAGAATTTCTGACAGATATTGAGTGAATTCAGAAAATGATTAGAGTGAAAGGAGAGTAGAAGTCAAGACAGAAGAAGAGATTAAAGAAATAGTGAAATGTGTTTAAGCTAGTTGGAAAAATAAAGTTGCATAACAAGAACGGCTGGAAGTCAAGTCACTTGGTGGGTGTCCATTTGGGGTAGGTGTTTAGGTATGTTGATATGTACAGTATAGGTAGGTATTATATAGAGTAATGTAGGTATGTTTTATGTTATGAAAATAAGGTAGTGTGTTGTGTACGTGTATTGTGTAAATGTATATGTATGTGTTTTATGTGTTAATAAAATTTAAATTAAAAAATAATAATTGTAACTGCAGTCCAGAGTTGTGACATGCTGATTTTAAGGATAGTCCTCAAGATGAACTAAATGCTGGAGAAAGACACCCAAAAAATGACAGAGAAATCTTTCTCCTCACCTGCATGTGGGATTTGATGTCATCATCCATTGCTCTATATTGCTATACCATTTTGATGGGTTTTTACTATCCATCTTATTTTGGAAGGGCCAATGTGGCAAAGTGGTTAGAGTGTCGGACTAGGACTTGCGAGACCACGGTTCAAATCCCCGCTCGACCATGAAACTCGTGGGGTGCTCTTGAGCTAATCCCTGCTAACTTACCTCACAGGGTTGTTGTGGGGAGAAAAAGAGGAGCAGGAGACCTATGTTCACCACCTTGAGCTCCTTGAAGGAAAGGTGGGGGAATAAATGTAATAAATAATAATAATAAACAAATCATATTGCTTGTTTCCTATAATAAACATTTAATTAAAAAAGACGTAGACATGCAATTGGGGCTGAAGGATCTGTCAATTACAGTTCCCTCTGTTCCTTATTTTTAAAATCTTAAATTGTTGCCTGCTTTTCTGCAGCAGTTTGCATTTAAAAAAAGGCTCATGAAGTTCCTTCAGCATTCTAGTGTGGATTTCTCCCAATAAAGCATTTTTTCTTTTTGGTACGCCGTTTTGACCAACGTATACATTCTTGCCAGCAATTTTCCTACCGCCTTGCATGTTTGAACGCTCTTTTCCACTAATATGTTCATTTTTATGTGCACTCTCTCCTCACAGGCATATTTTTGGTAAGCACCGTTTGGTTGGAGACCTGCCCTGCAAAATTCAGGTAAGTTTGAATTTTGTAGGACGGCTGCGGTTTGCTTGGCATATTGTTCCGGAAAGTGCAAACCTGACAGATTTGTCTTTAAATGCAAACTAAATTGAACTCCTCCATGCAATGCACACAATCAGGAGGAATGTCTTGGGTGATCCCCATTTCCCTAGCCCATCCCCTTCCCAGCTGCTGTTCAATCAAACCTGGGTCCCTCTCTTTGTAGCTGCTGGTTCTTCCTCCCCTCCCCTAAATGGGGGCCTCATCGTCCACTAAAACAAAATGAAGAGGGGGAAATGGGGGCCAAGGGAGTGTCACAGCTGCAATGCTTATGACTTAATTTTATGATGTGCGCTTTGAGAACAGGCATTGGACACTGGTGTTCCAGCGACAATGGTGTTTCTCTGATTGTTGTTTGGCATTGTCCTTATGGCTGGATTGTTTTAGCTTATGGGTTTTATTTTATTTTTTTTAGCCATGTCAAGGCAAAGGAAGATGGGATAATCACAACTCTAAAAGTATTTTTTTAAATAAAAAAACAAACATAAACTAAGGGTCGTTTTCTAGGATTTGACATTGCGTGTGTGCATTAGGGATGGAGGAGAAATTCAGCTCAGTAGGCATTTAAAAGCAGAGCTATCAAACCCACGTTTTCTGAAACAATATGCAAACTGAAACACAGCCATCCTTCAAAATGGACCCCAATGGGATTTTGCAATGCAGTTTGCCATCCAAACAATGTTCGCGCATATATTTGGCGGGGGGGGGGGGGAGTGCAGAAAAAGGAAGGTATTTGTGAAAATAACATACAGAAGTGCACTATTAACTAAGGAAAGCGGCTTGCAAAAAATGTGTGTGTCAGTCAAAACTGCATATACAAATGTGTTTATTAAGATAAAGAATAACTGAAATGCTGACGGATGGTTTCATACCTGCTTAGCCTGACTTTATTTCATTTGTAAGCAAGGAGGAAGAGGGCCGAGGAGCCCCCTTGGCCTACGAACGAATAAGGCTGATACAGTGACTCAGGGCATTCAAATACTTTAATTACTTTCCCTTAGTACAAGAGGGTCCATGTTTTGTAACCCAGTCTCGTTTAACCATTACGGCTATGCTATAAATAGTTCTCTAGTCGCTACCTTCCAGGCATTCACAAATCTGTTTCCTTATTTTGGTTTTATTTTATTCCTGTTCCTGTTGTTCAGTGATCTATAATTGTAAATGGACTATCTCTCTCTTCTCTCTCTCTCTCTCTCTCTCTCTCTCTCTCTCCCTCTCTCCCTCTCTCCCTCTCTCCCTCTCTCTCGTAATCAGATCCTGTTTGACAACACTGTATTTTGGGGGGGCAATTAATAAAAACTATTTTATATAAAAAAGATAAAATTGTAAAAGGCTGCAAAATATGGAGACCTGAATTTAAGACTGGAAATGCGAGACGCTGAGGAAAATGGAACTGATAGATTATTTCATTCCCAATAGATTAAGAAGAGGATTAAACAGCAAACTCGGAGCTTGGTCCCCACCCCGTGAAATGCTGTCGTTTGTCCTTGTTCATTACACTGCACAATTTAATGCTCCAGGCATTTTGTTCATTCTTAAGAACCCTGCCTGCCTTGGGGTAGGGGAATAGAGAGGTATGGAAATTATGGAGTCACAGAGCTGGGACGGATCTCAGAAATAATCTAGACCAACCCCAAGGTTGATGCAGAACAGCCACTGATAGGTGCCATCTAGCCTCGGTTTAAAAAAACCTTGCCCAAGGATGTGGAACCTTTGGCCTGCCAGACGTTGCTGAGTGACATCTCCCATCCATCCCAGCCATCACGGGATGATGGGAGTTGTAGTCAGGCAACATCTGGAGGTACATCGGTTCCCCACACCTGCCATAAACAACAACCCACCATGTGCAGATTCAGAACCAAAAAGATACCTGCTCTTTCAGTGAAAGGGCAGGTGAGAAAAGTATAACTTTGCCCTCACATCAAACTGAACAGTTCAAAACAAACCTCCCCAGCTGGGGTGTGTGATATGGTAGGGCTGTGCAGCATGTGATGTCTCAAAGCCAATCCAAACCTTACACAGGATGAGTGTTAGACCACAGAAGAATAGTGGACTGTACCACTTCAGAACGCAACTGGGGGGATGACCCTTTTTTTGTAATGCTACTCCCCTGTGTAAAAAAAATAACAACTTGCATGTAGCAAACCAGCCTTTGTCAAGCTGGTGGTTGCTCTCCAGATGTTTTAGACTACACCAGCTGGCTGGGGCTGATGGAAGTTGTAGTCCAAAACATCTGGTGAAAGCTGCAGTAAACTAAGAGACCCCTTGATGTGCAGGGGAGCATTTGATCCACATTCCCCCCAATTCAAGAACCAACTTGAACTTTGATTTCTAGAGAGCCTGAGGAAGGGATCTGGAATGAGGAGAAGGGCAGGCCTGTTTCATCTGTGCACATGCTGCCACAAATCTGGGAAGTAGCAAGCCCCCTTGAAGGCAAAAGAAGGACAGAAGATGTAGAGTGATCCTCCCACCGGCTTTGCAGGGACAAGTCTCACAAAATCACTTATGTAAGAAACAGGGACCAATGCACACCTTCCAAGATTTCTCCAATGAAAATAGGGATGTCATATTCTTCAACAACAACAACAACTTTGTCCTACCAGTGTCAGCCTGACCCCACATTCCTTCCCTCCCTCCCTCCCTCCCTCCCTCCCTCCCTCCTTCCTTCCTTCCTTCCTTCCTTCCTTCCTTCCTTCCTTCCTTCCTTCCTTCCTTCCTTCCTTCCTATTTACAATCAGCAGCTTCGGTATTCTTAGGCCCCTATCTGCACTATACATTTAAAGCAGTATTACACCACTTTAAAGAGTCATGGCTTCTTCCCCCAAAGAATCCCAGGAAGTGTGGTTTGTTAAAGGTGCAGAGATGTGCTAGGAGACCCCTCTTCCCCCATCACAGAGCCGCACAATTCCCAGAATTCCCATGGGAAGTGGGAATGCCTGTTAAACCACTCTGGGAATTGCAGCTCTGACTTCAGCCCTTTGTCTTCTTCCATGCTTGCTTCGCTTCCTTTTGGGCCATGACATCATACTCCCCCCCCCAACATTTATCCATTTCTCTGATGAAAATAGGGATGTGCATCCTAAATAATAATACCCTGCCATCTGATTGTGTTGCCCCAGCCACTCTGGGTGACTTCCAACATATATAAAAACATAATATAACATTAAACATTCAAAAAACCTTCCCTATACAGGGCTGCCTTCAGATGTCTTCTAAACATTGTATCGTTATTTATCTTCTTGGCTTGGAGTTGCATAACTCCATACCCCTCCAACAGTTTTCTGATGAAAATAGGGATGCCCTAAGGAAAAACAGGATATTCTAGGATCAAATCAGAAACCAGGACGGCTTCTGTAAATCCAGGACTATCCCTGGAAAATAGGGACACTTGGAGGATCTGTCAATATAGTATGGGAGACCCAAAAGCAAACTGCAGATCAATGCCCTGGTTTGGTTTCCTTCCTGGCTATTACTTCTTCCTGCTCCTTCCCTCTCCACCCCACTCTCAAACATATGTGTGGGAAGACGAATGAGGAGGTGGGGAGAAGAAGCGGAACGCCGATGTTTGCATGGGACACAGTGGACCCAGGAGCATGTGTGTTTTAGCTGGGTGGGAAGGCTGCTTGTAGGAGGCCGGAGGAGCCAGCACCGCACCAGCCGCTCTCCCCATTTCCCCCCTGCTTCTTTTGAATTTGCGGGCAAGGCAGAGGCAGGGCCTCTCTGCCTCCAGCCAATTAGCATTGGCGCTGGGCTGCACTGCAGCACCCTGAGCATCTATCGGCAGGGAATCACAACCGGCCTGACCTTGATTGATTGGGATCCAAATCCACTTGACAGCAATTAATTTTTTGAATTAACTGCCTCCCTCCTCCTCGTGGCTGTGGCCTCCTTTCTCTCTGCCTCACCCCCCACCCCCACGACTGGCCTCTCCGCACCCAGGCCAGGCCCAGACAGATGAGAATCTAATCAATATTTGTAATTCATTTCTTTGGAGTGCAAAACCATCAATCATGCTGCCACGGACACAGGACCCTCCCCTCCGCCAGGGCCCAAAGAACAGTGAGAAACCCATGAGGTTGCTCAGGCTGGTGGAAAACGACTTTCTGTAATGCTACACTGCATTGTACTTTCCTAAGACTGAGATGGGATTATGATTTTTTTCCTCCCTCTCCTTTTGGGCAAACGGAGGACCAGGAAGCCTCCTTCTCCCCTCACTTTCTTGGGACAACGTTTCAGCACTTCTAGGGGAGATACAGTGGTACCTTGGGTTACAAACATTTGGGTTACAGACACTTCAGGTTACAGACTCCGCTAACCCGGAAGTAGTACCTCAGGTTAAGAACTTTACCTCAGGATGAGAACAGAAATTGTGTGGTGGTGGCATGGCAGCAGT
This sequence comes from Podarcis liolepis, assembly GCF_965112155.1. Lineage (NCBI taxonomy): Eukaryota > Metazoa > Chordata > Lepidosauria > Squamata > Lacertidae > Podarcis > Podarcis liolepis. The sequence continues at coordinate 69,114,878 of NC_139561.1, read as the reverse complement.
GGGAGGCCCCATTTGCTAAAGTGGTACCTCAGGTTAAGAATGGTTTTAGGTTAAGAACGGACCTCTGGAACGAATTAAGTACTTAACCAGAGGTACCACTGTATCTGTTTCGATTCCTTTCACTTTCCCTCATCTGCCAGCACCCTCACTTGTCCTTAGCGATGGCAACACACAAGCAAATGGAATTGGCTGGGCAGCGTCATGACATTGTGCCGTTTACTGCATGCTTTCTCTCACTGGGCGAGGAGAAGAAGAAAAATAAGCAGCTGGACATTCTGAGCACGGAACCGGATGAAATAAAAGGCAAATACTCAATATTCGAAAGATTGCAGTCCCAGGACACGTACTTAGGAGCTTATGTCCCAATGAATTCAATGGATGTTGAACAGTTAAACCAAGCTGCACCTCCTGCAACACCCCCCCCCTTTACAAAGCTATTAAAACTACTGGAGCACTATAGTTCTTCAGATCTGGTTAACTTAGGTGCCTGCCTCACCAACAAGGCTACTGGACGTGTTGTGGCAGGACCTGCCTGGACACTTGGTTTGTCCAGCAGGAAGCTCTTTCAAACAATCAAGGAACAGGGAAGGGTTTTCTGCTTCTGTTACTGCTTTTTGCCCAGGGCCAGTTTCCTTCTGTAATCAGAAGGGTGTTTTTTTTTGGAGGAGTTAAGAAACATATATTGTTCTGCATTGCTCATCAGTTATTCTGCATGCCTGCTCCCGCCCCCACCAAGGGTTGGATTTAGAAAAGTGACATAATCTGATGGGTGGAACAGGGGATTTGCATATATTGGCATCAAATTCAGAATTACCTTCTACGAGCACTTGCATTTTTAATTACACAAATCCAGCATGCCATTTATTCTGAGGTGGGGGTTAAGATAAGCATGGCGTCTATGTGGCAAGGGGGTGCAGATGAGCTGAGAGTGTCTCCCTCCCCCCCTTTTAAAAGGGGAATTATAAAGTGGGTAGCCTCTCACTTCAGTTCTTAGGGTGACACCGGGGCAAATAATAAAGCTGTTTTTACAACAAAGAGCCTTGTGGCACCTTAAAGCTGAGCAGATTCGTTATGCCAGAAGCTTTTTTTGGACCGCAGTCCACTTCATCAGATGCACCAAAAGTGTGGCCCATAATAAATGCCTGATTTCTCCAGGTGTCACAAGATTCTTTTGTTGTTTACGGTGCAGGAAGCTTGACAGAGCTACCCTGCTGAAAAGCATGTGATGGGTTGTCTACGGTGCTGACACTGTGCAGAGTAGACCCTTTGGAATTAATGGACATTGGGCCATTAATTTCAATGGGTCTACTCTGAGGAGGGCAACGAGGGTTAAGGCAAACACAAGCTATCTAGTTGGATGTTTGGAAGCACAGAAAGACACCAGATTAATTTGAGTTTGTAAATGGTCATTTCCTTTGCAGACACGCAGCCCAGTTCTACACATGTTCATTTGGAAGTAATTATTGCTAGGCTGTTCAGAGCCTAGAGATCCCGCTTTAAGATTGGATAGGAGAGCTCAAACTTGCCCCCACTCCATGATCAGACAAAAAAAAAAAAAAAGGCTGCTTACTGTAGTTTGGGGTACCCAGGGGTTCCTTTCCAAATGTGGTTGGACTACAACTCCTATCATCCCTAACCATTGGCTATGCTGGCAGGGGCGAATGGGAGTTGTAGTGCAACAGCATCCACAGGGTGCACCATGTCAACTACATAGTCAAAGTTCTCTATCAAGAATGAGCCGAAGTAGGTAGACCTGGATTGACCAGCAGATCTCTAGGTGATTTTCGCAGTACATTGGAAAATGCTACAATGTACAAGGTGTAATTGTAGTGTTGCAATGTACATGCGTTCAGATGCATACATAGTAACAACAGACTCCCCCCCCCCCAATTGCAAGAATGAAGAAAGCCTGAGGAAATCAGGATTGTTTTGTTTTTTTAATGTAGAAGGGCTGTGAGCTCTGTTTGGCTCTGGTACGCAAAACAAATCCCTGGGCTCAGGATTCTTCAATTTTGAAAATATATGTCTTTTCCAACCAGGCTTCAGTTGGAAAAAAATACTGAAAAATATTCTCCCGGTATGCCCCACGGAGAGCCTCAAGGTCCATAAATAGCAACACCCTAGTGGTTCTGGGCCCTAAGGAAGTTAGATTAGCTTCAACCAGAGCCAGGGCTTTTTCAACACTGGCTCCAGCCTGGTAGAACGCTCTGCCTCATGAGACCAGGGCCCTGCAGGATCTGATCTCTTTCTGCAGGGCCTGTAAGACAGAGTTGTTCCTCCTGGCCTTTGGCTTGGAGCCAATTTGATTCCCTCCCCCTCTTTCTTTTTTCTTTTTCCTTTCTCCTCCTGTGATGAGGCTGCATTTTAATATTTTAATGTTTCAATATTTTAATGTTGTATTTTAATCTTGTTTTTAAGTTGTATTCATTCAACTTGTTTTTATTATTGCTTGTTAGCCACCCTGAGCCCGGCCTTGGCTGGGGAGGGCAGGGTATAAATAAAAATTATTGTTATTATTATTCAGTTAGTGGCAGATCTCACATGCGTGAAATCTCCATGTTGAATGGTCTTCATTTTTACTTCGATCAGTTACTAGTTTATGGATCCTGACTCCTCTTTTTTGCTCAAGTGCATGCATGCTGATGCTAAACACATTGCAACATTATTGAACATGATCCCTTGCAACTTGGTTATTCACCCACTGATGAACTAATGTGTGTGTGTGGGGGGGATATGCTGTATATTGCAGCCACCTTGAGGCTCCCTCTGCAGTTCAAAATACACTTCTGGGATCCCTGCTTTCTACCTTCAGCAAAGCTTAGTCCCAAATATGTGTGCCTTAGAAGAGAGCCAGAAAGGAATCAATGGAAGTTGGTGTTTACATGCGTGTCATGATGGTACATTTCAAGGTTTCAGAAACACAAGGGAATCCATGCACCCATTTTAAGGGGAAATGGGTTCATTGAGCTCATGTCCCTAAAACCAGCCCTTTTTTCGGGGGTACTCAGGGGTACACATACCCCTCAACATTTTGTGAATCTAAGTTTGGCCTCATTGAGGGGAAGTATTTCAATATGAGTAGGAAAACGAGAGTACCCCTATACATTTTTTAAGGGGGAAAAAAACACTGCCTAAAACTGTTTTACCTGTGAGATCGAAACAAAGACTGGCAAATTGCACATGATCTAAGTTCGTAATTAGTTCTTTTGAAATCTTCCTAGTTGAGCCAGAATGAAAGGAGCAAAGCAAGAAGGAATGGGATATGGAAGGCAAAATCTATGGTTGACTAAACTACCGTAATTGCAGATTCCAGAGTTAATGGTCTTACAGAGGCCTCTCTTTAGATGGCAATGTGTATGGCTTCACTTTGTTTGCAATGTGGTGAGGCAGCCTTGCTGTGTGGGGCGTGTGTGTTCCTCCTGCTCATTCTGCCGACGGGGGCTCTGGACACCTGCCCCAAAGCCCTACTCCAATGGCACCACTGGGCACCACTCTGCTCTTCGAATACTCCAATATTTAGAAGTAAAAGCTGGTTCTAAAAGGCAGCGCTGGGCCTTTTTTGCTTCATTCAAGTCTCCCCCCTTCATTATACACAAGAGGATGACCCGGGGATCCACAGTGGAAGGTTAGGTAATAAATACGCTTCTTGATTTCACAACCTATGGGGTCATCCATAACTCACAGGGGTCAGGCGAGGCACAGCTGTGAGATGCACCATGCTTACTCATGCCTAATGAATGGAAATGAAAGTGCATTATCCCACAGCCTTCCCCATCATGTGCTGCTTGCTCCACATGGCTTTGTGTTTGTGAACCGCGCCTGCTGCTCAGGTCAGGTTTGTTGCTTGTTTGGGAAACCAGAGATTATGGGTCTTAAAGGACCATTGCCATCATTATTAATACAGCTAACATCTCACTGCTGCAATAGGGAAAATATCAGACTTGCAAAGGCTGGGTCAGACCTGGGCAAAGATTGTGTGCCCACTTGAAAGCTCTGTGTATAGTGAAGGGGTGGTCCCTGGGCAGGCTGGCAGAATTAGCCCCATGCAAGATCAAGCTTATGTGTTTTACTGCCCTGAAATGCAACCAAGCTTCCATTTCAATCAATAGGGTGGATGAATCTGTCAATTTTCAGTCCTCCATTCCTCAGCTTTTTCCACATTCGATTTTATTCCCCACATCTTTTGCAATTTTTTTTTTTTTGCACTTCTTCCACTAATACATACATTTATATGCACTTTACTCAAATAGATGCATTTTTACACACATTGCTTTGGCTTGCAAAATTCAGAAAAGTGCGGATTTTGAAGGATGGCTTTGTTCTGGTTCCCATCTTGCTTTTGAAAGTGCAGATTTGGTTAAGTTCTCCTTTAAATGAGAACTGAATCAAATCCCCCCTCCTCACTAATTAGGGCCAAGGTTCGGGGCCTGAGTTTAGCATGACCTGTTTTTTTATTCAGCCCTAATAGCTGCCCTCCTCTAATACACTGGAGCCAGTGGCATAGCGTGGGGGGTGCAGGGGGGCCCGGCCGCACCAGCCACAACATCTGGGGGTTAGGGTTAGGGGGTGCAAATCCACGGGTTAGGGGGCGCAAATTACTTGCCTTGCCCCGGGTGCTGAGAACCCACGCTACGCCACTGACTGGAGCAGAAGTCCAGAGCCTCATTCAGTGAAACTGAGCAAGAGGACTCACAGATTCAAAATGCTGGCTTGCCATGCTTTGAAGCGAAATGATATGCATTACTGTCTAAAGAGCAAGCCCCTTGTAAGAGCATTAAGTCCAGACTCATCCCACCCCCTCTGGTTAGACCATTCAATACAGAGAGCCTAAAATTACCAAACTGCACCGCTGCCTTAACAGCACTTTGACTGCAGCACTTAGTAACTGAATATTAACATTCTGCAAAAAGCTTCCCTGTTGATGGTTGTACCAAAGCAAACATCTTTTAACCTTTTCCAACCTGGTGCCCTCTAAATGTTTTAGACTACACCTTCCATCAGCCCTGGGAACATAGGAAGCTGCTGTAAACTGAGTCAGATTGCTGGTCTGTCTAGCTCAGTATTGTCTACACTGGCTGGCAGTGACTTTCCAAGTGCAACTGCTGGAACATCTGGAGGGCACCAGGTTGGGGAAGGCTGCTTTGGATTTTTCATAGAATTATAGAATTGTGGAGTTGGAAGGGACCCTGAGGGTCATTTAGTCCAACCCCCTGCAATACAGGAATCTCAATGAATACATCCCTATTTGTATGAGCCTTATTTGCACCAGGGTCTCCAGGTTCTGATGGAAATACAGATTTGGAAAGAGAAACACGCACACAGAGTCTGATCCTTCACACTTTGCATTTCAGACAACAGTTCTTATGTTAGTTCTTATTCATACACACCCAGTGCCAGATTTACGTATAAGCTAAATAAGCTATAGCTTAGAGCCCCACTCTCTTGGGGGCCCCCAAAAAAATTTAAAGGGGAAAAAACTGGATGTACATTTCCAAAATATAAGAGAAAAAACAAATAAAATACAACCTACATGCAGCAACAGTGTTTTGTGTTGTGCAGGCTCCTATGATGTAAATAATGGGCCCCGCCTGCTAGCCTGCTCCCTATAATATCACTGGTTTGCTCATTTCTCTATATAGTGGTACCTCGGGTTACATACGCTTCAGGTTACATATGCTTCAGGTTACAGACTCTGCTAACCCAGAAATAGTACCTCGGGTTAAGAACTCTGCTTCAGGATGAGAACAGAAATTGTGCTCTTAACCCGAGGTACTATTTCTGGGTTAGCGGAGTCTGTAACCTGAAGCATATGTAACCTGAAGCGTATGTAACCCGAGGTACCACTGTACACAGCCTGAGAGTCTAAACACCGCAGTTGTATTTCTCTACTAGAGCAAAGAGACAAGAGGGAACGAGTGGGAGGAAAGATCTCAAGCAAATTTATATTATATAGGTCAGTTCATATCATGCACAAAAACACAAATCCAGTTCTGTTGGGTTTTTTTTTTTACAGCCCCCTTCCCCAGGTAAGCATAAAGTCTGTGCTCAGGGAAAACAGAGAAACAAAACCAGGCAAAGCAATAACATTGCATACATTTGCCAGGTTTCCATAAAATGCTTTATTGAGGACTCCCTGCACAAGGGGGGTAGATATTCTGGAGGTGATAAAAGGAAAGGGGGTGCGTAATGATATTTTTACACATGCTTTGGAAATTGCTTTAATGATCTTCAACACTTCTCCAGCTCATTCATATTTCTTTTGCTCGCTTATAAAGGCTCCTGCTGCTTTAAAGTCTCAAAACAACCAGGTTATATATAAGAGAGGACATCCTCCCAGTTCTTTGTTCCTGACTTTATACAAATCTGTCTATCTATGCTAATAATGCTGGGTGCTTCTTCTGGTTAGGCCCTGGGATGGCAGGGTTCAAATCAGTTGGTTAGAGCGTGGTGCTGATAATGCCAAGATTGCAGGTTCAATCCCTGTATGGGACAGCTGGATATTCCTGCATTGCAGGGGGTTGAATCAGATGGCGATAAGAGTCTTTTCCAACTCTACAGTTCTATGGTCTATGATCTAATTTGCTCTCTCTAAAACAAAACAAGGACCAAAATACAGTCATCCTTTGAAATCTGCACTTCTCTGAATTTTGCAATGCAATTTTCCAACCAAGTTATGGGTACAAAAAGGAATATACTGGGCTACGATGTGCAGAAAAATGCATCTCTGCATAAAAGTAACATATGAAGATGCATTATATTAGGGGAAATGGCTTTGAAAAAATGCATACATTAGGCAAAATTCCATACGTATGTTAGGAATATTAGGAGAAAATTCACACTGAATGTTGATGAATTTTCATGAGGACTTTAAAAAAGAAAAAACTCAGACTGATGTGGAATTTTGAGATTTCAGCTGGAAAAATGAGAAATGGAGATAAGCCAAAATGGAGAGATTTGCGCATTCCTACACAACAGTTTGCTCTTCTTCTTCTTCTTCTTCTTCTTCTTCTTCTTCTTCTTCTTCTTCTTCAAAAGAGTAGAGTCCTCATCAAAATTCACCAGCATTTTAGTGCAAATTTATCCTAATATATGTATTTTTGTATGTAAATTTGCATAATAGGCACATTTTTGCAAATGCAATTCTGTATGTCATTTCCACAAATATATGCACAATTCCCATGAGCATTGCTGTACACATTACTTGGCTGGAGGATGATACTGCAAAATTTGGAAGGATGACTACATATTGGTTCATGTCCTGTTTCTCCTTTCTCCTTCTCTACCAAAAACCACCCAGCTGAACTTTTGCCCTCTCCTGCCATAGACAGTAATGGATTAAACATGAGCATCATAAAGCAGTGCTATGTGTCCATGCACAAAATGGGGGCAATAATACTGACCTGCCATTAAGGGCATTGGTAAGGCAGCTCACTGTGATAATAAATATAGAGAGCATTCTGAAAGCTTGAAAGGTCTCGTTATAAATGGTAAGTATGATTGTTTCTGCAACAAAATTCAAGGGAGAAAGTCTTATGAGTGTAAGCTCACGGTCCGTACTCCTGAATTGCATACATGGATTTGAGGGCCTTACAATCTAATCTTAAATACGCTAAGTTTACAATTCAGTTTCTTTGATTTCAGTTGAATGTGCTCTTTTTATTTTTTAGTTGGTTAAAAAAGAAACCTATCTAGGAACTCATCCAAGGGTTCTTGATCATAAGAGCTGCTACTGGCTTTCCTTCTGCCCTTCAAACTACTGCAGAGTAACTGCTAGCACATAAGAGGGAGATTTTGGAATGTAAAATTGCAATGAGTTGCTGCTTTGTTCATATGCACTCAGTGGCTTTCTTTGAGCAGATGCCCAGTTCCCCCTCCTTGTGTACTGGATCAGGTTGCATCTAGATGACAATACTGCTCTCCCTCCCTGCAGTTACAAATGGGAAACACCTATGAACATCTCCCTCTCTCTCTCTCTCTCTCTCTCTCTCTCTCTCTCTCTAGTAGAACCTGGGGCCATTCAATAAAAATGAATGTTAGAAGATTCAGGACGCACAAAAGAAAGCACTACTCTACCCAGAGCATAATCAAACAATGGAATTCATTCCCAGAAGATGCAGTGATGGCCATCAAGTTGGAAGATTCACAACAGGATTACACAAATCCCATCGAGGACACTACCCATGGTGCCATTGTAGGAGGCAGTATATGCATCTGAATACCAGTTGTTGGGAATCACAGGTGGGCACAAGTGCCCTTGTGCTCAGGTCCTGTTTGCAAGCTCCGCACAGGCATCTGGTTCAGTCACGAGATGCATTGAGGGAAAATTCTGGCCTTGTATGAAACAGCAAGATGACGTGGGAGCTCTCTCAGAGTCTGTGACTTGCTACCTTGAAAATCTGCAGCCCCTTTTGCAGGCCAGCTTAGAGGAAACAGTGAGTGAGGAATGTAATCAGCAGCTAGAGGTCTTCTTCTCAGGAAGTGTGCAAGGCCCTGCGTGAAAGGGAAGCGAACCCTCAGCTGGGCTCCAGAGGAAGTCACTTGAATGCCTAATAAGGGGAACAAAAGCCATCTGCATTGCAGCACAGCCCATTGCACAGAGAGGGATGCTGGAAAAACACATGACCCTAAAAAGGAACAGCACCCTGCAGCCCCAAGCAATAGTAGGCTGTGTGTCTAGCTAGGGTGAGCCCAAAAGCAAAGGACCAATTTTTTAGGCTGCATGCACAATGCATGCACACACAGCCCATTAAATAATTCTCAGCACTGTATTTTACTGTCACAATTCCCCGCCACCCTTAACAAACTACAGTGCCTAGAATTCTTTGTGGGGGGAAGAATGTTCTTAGAACATGCTTTAAAGATACAGTGTAAATGCAGCCCTGCTTTTTGTAATCTCTGAAGCTCCCACCCGTGTTTCCTAACAGCACCCAACAGGCAATTTCCATCAGGATCACAACTGGATAGGGTTAAACCTCCCCTACCCACATGCTGTATTCCTGATGAAAATCAGATGATCCTGCACATGTAATCAGCTAAAGGAAAGCAACAGCGATGATAGATGTAGTTTCTAATGATGTATTATGTGTCATGTGTAGTTTGACTCTTAGCACAGGGGAGCCTGGTGCATTTGATTCCAGAGGGCTCGAGCCACAACACTAAAAGCCTGGTTTCTAGTACAAACTAAGCATACCTCTGGGGCATCCACAGCACTGAAGGGCACAGCTGTTGGCCAGGGCTATATGGAGTGAGACGGTCCCTTAAGTGACCTGGTCCCATAATATGTTAGCAAGACGCTTCCTCAAGGCAAAAAATGGAGGGCAAAATATGAGACTGTGACTTACTTGGGACACGGAAGAGCTAGTAGGACTCTCCCTCACCAGTAGGAATAGTTGGAGCAGTTGTGCACTTCTGAGGAACTGACTGCCGTTTATATTAATGTTTTATTGCACCAAAACATCTTAATTGTATCTGACCTGGGCTTAATTATTTTAACAGCGGAAAAATAATTTCAATTGATAAGTGTTCTAATGCTTGATGCTGTCTGTTTTGTAATGAATTTAAAATGTCATAATGTTAGTGTAATTGGCTTTTGTTTGGGATTACTCTATTATATTTTGAAATGAATTGGTCCTCGACTGTTTATTGTAACGATGCTTTGAAATGAATTTCCGTTCTGGTAGTGCTGTTCTCGTGTTGTGAACTGCTTTGGGCACACCACTGAGGGGCATCGCCCTCATCCTCGGAGTATGGTGTGAGTGGGGGCACATTCAGTGCAAAGTTTGTGCAAGCATTTATCCATGTTTGTGGATAGGTGAATGCTATTTAACACTTAGGGAGGTGCCCAATGCAGTGCTAAGTTTTCATTGGACTTTTTCTTGTGTTACAAAATACACAAATATACAAGAGGAAGTATCGTACTTTTCCGTGTATAAGACTCTGTTTTTTTCTTTAAAAATCATGCTTAAAAGTTGGGCTCGTCTTATACATGGATAGTGCACAGGGTGGACGTTTGATTGGATGTTGCTGTGGCTGTCAGTGGCTATTGGGCTTCTTATTGGTTGCTGCGTCAATGGCTGGTATTGATTTGTTGACACTGCGTTAAACAGCTCAACAACCCTGGGTAATCCCCCGCCAAAAAATCTCAACAACTCTGAGCCATCTCCCCCCATTTTCTTAAATTTGAGTCCTCCAAAATAGGAGGCGTCTTATACATGGAATACACAGAAAAGTACGGTACATATAACGTCTCCACTTTTGTTGAAGTGACTTAGTGATATTCATTGCTGAACTAGTGGAACGTGGTTGTGCAAGGGAAAAACACAAGCACATTGCCAAAGATGGTTGCACAATGAATTGCACTACAAGAATCAGCGGTAGGACTGCAGCTCCCATCAGCCCTGGCCAGCATTATCAATGGTCAGGGGTTATAGGAATTGTAGTCCAACATCTGGGCCATGGGTTCCCTATTGCTGTTTTAGCAACTGAATCTAGGGAATATAGCCAATTCTGGGCCTACTCAGCATAGGCCAACTGAAATGAATGGACCTGACTAAAAGACGCCTGCTTCTTGGGAGAAAAGCAATGACAAACCTAGACAGCATCTTAAAAAGCAGAGACATCACCTTGCCAACAAAGGTCCGTATAGTGAAAGCTATGGTTTTCCCAGTAGTGATGTATGGAGGTGAGAGCTGGACCATCAAGAAGGCTGATCGCCGAAGAATTGATGCTTTTGAATTATGGTGCTGGAGGAGACTCTTGAGAGTCCCATGGACTGCAAGAAGATCAAACCTATCCATTCTGAAGGAAATCAGCCCTGAATGCTCACTGGAAGGACAGATCCTGAAGCTGAGGCTCCAATACTTTGGCCACCTCATGAGAAGAGAAGACTCCCTGGAAAAGACCCTGATGTTGGGAAAGATTGAGGGCACAAGGAGAAGGGGACGACAGAGGACGAGATGGTTGGATAGTGTTCTGGAAGCTACCAGCATGAGTTTGACCAAACTGTGGGAGGCAGTGGAAGACAGGAGTGCCTGGCGTGCTGTGGTCCATGGGGTTACGAAGAGTCGGACATGACTAAACAACATCAACAACAGCAACTTAGGCTCATTCCTTTCAGTTGGGTCTACTTTGAGTAGAAATTACCTAGATTCAATCTTAGGGGCAGATTAGATCCTTAGTTGCTATATTACTTCCCTCTCTCCATAGTCCTACTAACTGGTTTCTGAACTGTTGGCCAAAACTATCCAGTACACCTTTTACCTTTTTACTATGATCCCTAATTGTGTCAGGGTGTGTGTGTGTGTGTGTTTGTGTGTGTTTGTGTGTGTGTGTGTTTTTAAATAAATCATGAAAAGTGAGATAATCAGATTCTGCTGAGTCCGTGCTAAAAAGATGGATTCCACAATTTGCAGCACAATTCTGGCCATGCAGATTTTTGCACCCTCGGGAAAACGTTAATAACTGATCTCTATCAACTGAATAGCAGGCACATAAGTACTCGAAAACAGCCTCTAATATGATCAGCCCTCTGTATTTCTTACTTAAAGCAATCTGTGCCACTTCCCATCAACCCAGCCTCACGGGCTTGGCTTTCATAAGCTTTCTATACCCATCTTTTTTCCCTATCTGTGCCTTCTCCAAATCCATCTGTCCCTTAACTAGATGTGATTGCAACGGAGCTGTCCTTTGGAAATTGCCTTGGTGCTGATCACACACAAAAAACTTCTGCCAACCTGATGCCCTCTAAACGATTTGGACTACAACTCCCATCAGCTCCAGCCAAAGAATCTTGGGAAGTGTAGTTAGTTATGGGTGCTGGGAAGTGTAGCTTCTCAGCACCCTCTTAGCATGTGGGGAGGGCCATAGCTCAGTGGGAGAGCATCTGCTTTACATACAGAAGGCCCCATTTCCTGGCATCTTCAGGTGGGGCTGGGAACGTCCCCTGCCTGCTGCTGCCAGTCAGAGCAGACAATATGGGGCTTGATGAGCCAGTGGCCTGCCTCAATACAAGGCAACTGCCTCTGTTCCTATGCTCCCTTAACAAACTACAATCATGAGGATTCTTCGGGAGACTATTAAAGTGGGGTAAGAGTGCCTGAAATACATGGGGCGGACGTGAGCCAATGGTCTATCTAGTCCAACATCCTGTTCTCAACAGTGGTCAACCAGAGGCCTATGAGAAACCCAGAATCAGGCCTGAGCACAACAGTAGCTCTCCCCCTCCTGCAACCGGTATTTAGACACATACTGGCTCTGACAGTGGAGGTGGAACCTAGCTATCTTGGTTCATGGCCACTGATAGCTTTACCCTCTACGAATTTGTCCAGTCCTCTTCTGAAGCCGTTCCAGTTGGTGGCCACCACTGCCGCTTGTGGCAATGAGTTCCCCTGTTTAATTAGGTGCAGTGTGTGTGTGTGTGTGTGTTATTGGTTTGTTTTTGTTCTTATTTTTATTATGTATTTTGCGGGTTTTTTTAATATTGTAATTCTATGTTGTGAACCGCCTTGAGATCTATGGGTATAGGGCGGTATACAAATTTAATACATAAATTAAATAAAGAAGTATTTTCTTTTGCCTGTCTGGAATCCTCCAGCATTTAGCTTCCCTGGATGTCCCTGAGCTCTAGTGTCCTGAGAGAGGAAGAAAAACCTTTGCTCTGTTCCCTTACTCCATGCATAAATTTATATTATTTTTTGTAAAAAAAAATTTTTATTAGTTTTCCAATATACCCCCAATAACAGCCAAATTATAACAATAACAATTAATCTCCAAATTATACAATTATCAAAATGCCGATCAACTTACAATTACTGTATTTTTTGCTCTATGATGCATCCGACCATAAGACGCACCTAGTTTTTAGAGGAGGAAAACAAGAAAGCAATGCAAAGCCTCTTGAGCGAAGAGGCAGGAGCGCTCTGGCTGCGCTCAAGAGGTTTTGCATGGCTATCCCTGAAGCCAGAAGAGCAAGAGGGATCGCTGCACACTGATCCCGCTTGCTCTTCTGGCTTCAGCGATAGCTGCACAGCCTGCGTTCGCTCCATAAGACGCACACACATTTCCCCTTGCTTTTTAGAAGGGGGAAGGTGCGTCTTATAGAGTGAAAAATATGGTAATACATTTTAGTTAAAGTGGCTTCCCACATGATGGTTTGGGTGCATTTCTGATCTTATATCACTGCGTTCCTTTATCTTAATTAATGTCAGTTACATTTCAGTCATAATAATAATCCCTTAGTCAACAGCTACATAATTAATGATTTCCATTCGGGATGTTACAATATATAAATTTATAAAGCTTCAAGTGAGGAACTCAAACTATTATCTTCATTCTTCCCTGCGTGTGAAAACTGTTATGTCCATGGAGATTCCTTCAGTCCATATATGGTGTTGTCTCTTTCACTTCCCAGCTGTTCTTTTCCCCCATTGTGGCTTGGGGCGGAACTGAATCTCGAAGTTTCTCAGAGGTCTTATCTCTCCATCCCTTGCTTTGATGTCTTGGAACAGGCTACAGTCTGCTAGAAACCATTCTGTCTCACTAGTAAACCATTCTGTCTCACTAGTAAGATCTCATGTCGCAGATCTTTGCCATTTCCCCTTCAGACTAGGAAAAGTTGGGCAGTTTTCGAACATGCTGAAGATTTAATACTCCTTTCCAACTCCCAGAATCTCTGCAGCATTCTTATCACAGCCCCCAAATTCTTTTCCTTCCAGCAAAAGATTTATGGCCCAATTAAACTTTATCTTAGATTACATTCCGTCAGTAGCACACACAAATCTCAGTCTCTTTTTCCTTGTCTGTTGTTTTTAAATGGAGGTGAGGGGAATTACTCTCTTTCCAAAATAGTCTCCCCTCCCCCTCCTTTCTTCATTTCAGATCACACACAGTTTCCATTTTTGCTTGTTAATATCAATATTACTCCAACGTCCCTTCCTCACTTGTAAAATATCTTTTTATCTTATATTATGGAGAGGGTTGCTGAATCATAAAAATATAAAAGAAGCTTAGAATAAACAAACTGTGGGATTCCCTCTTCGCAACCGACTCTCATGCCAAATAAAACCTTATCTCAATTCAAACCTTTGATCCAAGTAGCTGTTATATTTGGCAGTATGTTGTTGCAACCCTTTCCTATCATGTGCTGGTACTTTAAAGCCAATTAAAGATCCGATTAAACAGAGAACCTCTGCTTCTTAATGGTGGCATAGGAGAGTTTTCACCAGGCGAAGTGCTTTTGCACTCAGCGCCTCCCTGCCTCCCACAACCATACCGGAGTGAGAGTCAGGTGCTGAGACGAACTGAGAGTGAAGATCATTTTACCCATCCGGGGGGGGGGGGCGGATTTGTAAGGATGGTTTACCCTCTGTCATCCTTGTTTTTGCTTGTCGACGATCCCCCACTGTTGTAGGGGCTGCCTCCATTAAGGCAGGCGGGACCGGAAGCCTCCATGCAAAATTTTACATGCTTCTGTTATGCACGTGCAGAAGATGTGAAGCAACTCCAGTGAGGGGTGTGGCTTGGAGAAACAGGGTGTGGCCTGGGGAGAGCCACATGTGGCCTTTGAGCCTGAAGTCCCTCACCTCCCAGGTAGGGCTATGATTTATTCCATCAGACTATTATTGGAAAGGCTTGATGGGAATTTCAGTGACTGCAGTTCTTTGGATCTTTCATTCATCACAAGCTGCCATCCCCACAAAAGCAGAAGAGTGGGAATGAATGTTTTATTCCAAGGTTTCAATATATTCTTCTGTAGTTGTTCAGTTAAAAGGGGGCAGGGAGGGAGGAAAGAAAGCACCTTTTTGTGGGGGGGGGGGAGAAAGCAATGCCACTTTAGAGCCGGCTTTCTCGGGAGAATGAAACAGATTTTGTTTTCATGTGTAAGGAATAGAAGTCTCTCCATAACTTAGCCAAGTTCTCTTTGGTCGGAAGAACCACTTAGCAGCAAAACTGAAACACAAAAGCATGATGTGAAGCGGCAAGGAATTGGAGTGCATTAGAACCCCCCCCTTGACTGAAGCCCACTTAGCCAGACCCTGAGTGCTTCAGAGCACTTTCAGAGTTGGAGGGCCAGAGACAGCACATCTTTTGCTACTCACATGGCTCATGCAATCCCTGAAGTTGTAATGCTCTACCACCTAATGATGGGGCTTTGCCCATGGAAGGAACGTCCCCTCCAGTCAGTAGGCACTCCTCCAGAGGATCTTACTGAATATTCACACAAAGCTTGCAGAGTGGTTAGGCCATGTCTGGTCTGTATTAAGCATTCATCCTGATTTGCTTACACGTTGTTTATGCATCTTCCCATTCACCCCCACGCTTTTGATTGCATTTCCCTATCACCTCCCTAGCCGTAAGAAGTCAGTTTTTGTTTTTGTTTTATTTAAAAAGTGGGTTCATTATGCCAAGGCAACAAAATTCACTGTAAACGTTTGAACCCGGGCTCTGCCAACTTTTGAGCATTATTTAGCTGTTAATCCACACTCCCTGCCCCCATTCGGTTAGATCAGAGCAGCCCACACTTGCACACGTTTCTGAGCATGTCGAAAAGGACCCGCTCTGCAGTTTGTAAAAGGAAGAATGGGGTGGGGGAGGAAAAGAAGAGGGGGTAGTATGCAGATTCAACCAGGCTTCCATGCTGGGTGCAAAAAAAAGTTAGGCTCCAGTCCTTTGCACTGTAGGCAGTAAGTCCTGCTGAACTCAGGGCTACTTATGAGTAAACATGCTAAGGATTGCACCGTTGGAGGTACAGGCAGTAGATGTACGTAGTTTCTTTGGAGTCAACAGCTATTTGAATCTTTTTCTAGCACTAAAGGTTCATCATCTTTCAGAATGCCTGGATCCCTTGCACCATGTCTTTCCACTAGTGGTAAACAGAGATCCGAATAACTGCTAGCGTTTATGCTTTCAGAGGGCGAGTGCCCCTTAAAAATGCAAGAATTGCAATGGCTCGATATTGTACACTTTGAAGGCTATTTAGTGAGCATTCACACTGTTTCGTTTCCAGGGAGGTTAGATGACGTTGTGCCAAGGCAAGTGCGACCTCACACTTTCCGGTGCATTTCCCCATCGCAAAATGTCAGATCTTTTGGGGAATCAGGTTTCCTGCACAAGACTCCCCAACGTGCTATAACGGCACAACCAGAATTTGCCGGTATGTGATTGAATCCCTTTTTGAAAAACAGAAACAACCTGGAAGTTCCCTTTGGGACATGAAAATACCTTCGTGCTAAATACATATTAAAAAGCAAAGGCCTAAAGGGGCCAGAAGCAACCATTATTTTTAAGCATCGCTTTTGAAAGTGTTTCGTCAATCGTTCTGTAAGAGAGAGCAGGCCATCAGTTCGGTTATTTTTAGCATTGTCCTCTGCAATTCCAGTGTGTTCCTATCAGGCCACATTACAAAGATGGAGGAGAAGGAGAGTTTTCCCTCTCTCTCACTCATTCATTTTAACCTCTTGCTGCCCCCCCTTGACTTATTTGCCTACAAACATCTAAGAATGATGGGTGATGAATCCAAGGCTCTAATCATTGCTACTGACAATGATAATGGGAGGAAGACTTTCTATGTAAGGCAATGCAATGAATAATATGCCCATTTATTTTTAATGCAAAAAAGGCACAGAAAGGAAAGGGGAGGAGGGAAAAAAAAGAGCCGCTGTCTCTTTAACCCGCTTCCTGCTGCTCCAGATTTAGGTCAGACTCGTGCATCTGATGCCAGGAGCAAATCCTGCTCTAAAACCTCTTCAATTAAAAAATGCAGTAAGGCACAGGGATTATTTCATGGGCTTCCTGGCATCACCATCCCCCATCAACCCACATTGCTCCACATCTGGCATGCGCCCCCATGTGCCTGAATGCATCCTGAAACCTGCCCCATCTAGCAAGGGGAGGAGGAGTTGGCCAAGCTGCAAAGGCATCCCTTGCAGAAGTCAATGAGCTCATGAGTTCCAATGTCATCTCCCAACCCCCACCAACGCTAGGAAACTCTTGGCCCTGCACTGTGGCATCAATGGCTTTGGTGGCAGCTGGTGTTCATTGGGACTGGTAGGGCGGATGGCCGAGGGGCCCACAGTGGCTCTGGCTCAGGTGGAGCGAGAGCCAACTACACCTACTTTTGACCCTGTCTTCCTCCCTGCTAAGTTCTACAGCACCGAGACTGAGGAGGAGGAAGCTGACAGCCAGTGCAACTTCCTGGGCTGGATGTGAGAAGGCAGGCAGGCAGGTGGAGGCTGGCTGAGGGCAGGATGAGGTTGGTGGGGCAGCTCCCCTTTTGCCCGAATGGACAGCTTCCACTGTATGGCTGCGATCCTGCATAGATTCAGGCTGCTTAACTCCTGTGGGTTCACAGAGCCATTCTTTCACATCTGTACCATATATCTAAAGCACATTCAAATAGCTTCCCCTCAAAGTATCATGGAAACTGTAGCTTGTTATGGGCGCTGGGAATTGGAGCATGGTGAGGGGTAAGTACAGTTCCCTTACATGACTGTGAAGACTTCCTTGTGAGGAGGGGTTGATCCTGGGAGTTGTTCCTTCTGGCACCAAGCTGGTGCCCCATGTCTTGCTTGCCATCACATCAGTGAGGCCGAGAGCTGGGTCTTGTCGTCTGGACAGCTCAGGACCTCCATACATCGTGCCCAGGCTTGCACTC
Organism: Podarcis liolepis; assembly: GCF_965112155.1. NCBI lineage: Eukaryota > Metazoa > Chordata > Lepidosauria > Squamata > Lacertidae > Podarcis > Podarcis liolepis. The sequence continues at coordinate 69,097,228 of NC_139561.1, read as the reverse complement.
CAGAGAGGGGACTCGGGGCGTTCTAACAACTCTCAGCACCCTTAACAAACTACAACCCCCAGAATTCTTTTGGGGAAGCAACAGCTGTTCAAAGCAACATCGTAGTGCTTTAAAGGTATGGCCTAAGTAGCAACACTAGCAGAGAATGCCTGTGTGTAAGAGTCCACTCATAAATGTAGCATGTTCCTGTCCAACTCTACAATCCTATGATTCTAATGCCACCAAGGGTTCTGTTTCACTGCCTCCTGCAGATTTGACTCTAGGACCAGAAACCCTTGGAATGGCTGAAGCGAAAGATGCTCCGGGGAGCTTTGGGTCACTGAACTGGAAGCCAGCTTCTCGATTGGCTGCTGGTGATGTCATAACTCTGCCCATGTTCTCCAGGAGGGATGTGACGAAGCCCTTAGTTAGTCTGCATGTGGGGCCTGCAATGCAGCAGTGTCTGGCAGCCGACAGGAAACCCAAGGCTCTTTGCTGCCACCCTGAATCACGTTCCTTCCCTGTGGAACATACATTCTAGGCCTTAGAGGGTGGGATGAACATTCCTCATAGTTCTGGCTTGAAAACATGTAAATAAAAGAGGGAAGAAGGCTGGGAAACCAGACGGGGCTGACCTATGTGAGGTTTCCAGTATTATTATAATATACCCACCCTTCACCCTAAGGTCCCAGTGTGGGTTGAACAAATTGGTCATCTGGAAGAGTCCTAATTCTTTTTTTTTTTAATGCTGTGTGAGCTGTCCCGAATGGGCTGGGCCCTGAAAGGTGCCCTAAAAATACTATAAATAAATGCTGGACTTTGGTCTAGAACAACTTTTCTGATGCTCACAGGCATCCTTGGCCTGCCCTCCCCTCTGCCTCCACTTTCCTGAGGTCTCCCAGCAGGTAAGGGAGGCCCCAAGACCTTTTGCTGCCTGAAGCAAAAGGACAAGATGACACCCTCCTCCTATTCCATGTACAAAAGCTAACAGAAGGGATGTCCTTCAGCAAGGGCAATGGGACAGGGTCCTTCACCACACCTGAGGGTGTCAGGCTAGCTGGAGGAGTGCGGGGCAGGGTGAAAGGTTCACAGAGCTCTGTTCTCCAGCACCTCGCCTCCACTGCCTGCCTCCAACAGCATTGGCTGCCTGCCACACTCTGTCAAACGAGAGTGCTGGCTCTGCATCTGTTGTTCAGTGGTTAGCTGAAACAGCCTGTTTTCCATAGGACAACTTTTCTTGCGTTCACACAAGCCACGGTTCAGTATACCTCAAGGAGTGTCTCCACCCCCATCGTTCAGCCCAGACACTGAGGTCCAGTGCCGAGGGCCTTCTGGCGGCTCCCTCACTGCAAGAAGCCAAGCTACAGGAATCAGGCAGAGGGCCTTCTCGGTAGTGGCACCCGCTCTGTGGAACGCCCTCCCACCAGATGTCAAAGAGAAAAACAACTACCGGACTTTTAGAAGACATCTGAAGGCAGCCCTGTTTAGGGGAGCTTTTAATGTTTAACAGACTATTGTATTTTAATATTTTGTTGGAAGCTGCCCAGAGTGGCTGGGGAAACCCAGCCAGATGGGCAGGGTATAAATAAATTATTATTATTATTATTATTATTATTATTATTATTATTATTATTATTCAGGGTACTCAGGCTTTTCGACCCCAAGGCTGCACCTGCACTGTGCGCTGAACAAACTCTCAGACCACTGTAGTCTGTTAAGTGTGCTAAGAGTTGTAAGGAGGCCCCTTCCAAAAGCTACACCTTCCAGCACCCTTAACAAACTTGTCAGCAGGGGCACCAACCCGCCCTCATGATTGTGGGTGCCCACTGGTGCATGACATCACACGCACTATATGCAGACGTGTGTGTGTGACGTCGCATGTCCGTGATCCGGCAGCCTGCAGTATCTCCTCTCTCTCCTCCTCTCCGCAACCAGTGAGGCACCCTTTTCTGCAGGGAGGGGCTTGGACGTGGAGGCAAAGAGACTCCACTGCCGCCTGCCAGCTTTTCTCATGGACTTTGTGGGTGCCCGGCTCCCACAGTTATATTATTGTGGGTGCCCAAGCACCTACAGCTTCCTGGAATTGGCTCCTATGGTTCCCAGGATTTTGTGTGTGTGTGTGTGTGATTGATAAAGCGACCGGACTTTGAGTGTGTGTTATGTACACAACCCAAGCCTCCTTGTTCTGCTCCAGTGGAGGCAATGCTCCGAAAGGTGGAGTGATTTCAAGGTGTGTTAATGATGGGCTGGTGAGCCAGCCACACGGGACCTTCTAAGTGCTGCTGCTCACAGTTTGAGGGTGGCTGACCTAAATTCTCCAGCTCCGGCTTCAGTGGGATCTAAGATAGCTTTGTAAAATGATTCCACTTGACAGATAACATGAGATTTGTTGTCTGCCTTGCATTTGTGATGGAGAAGGAGGGGAGTGGAAACTTTCAGGGTGGTGCTCAAGGTCAGGGCTAAGAATAGGGATAGGCGAATCTGTCCATTTTGGTTTCCCTCCATTTCTCATTTTTCCCATCCTCAAGTTCCATGCTTGATATTTTCCACATTAGTTTGCATCTTTGTTTTAAAAAAGTGCCCCTGAAAATTCACTAGCATTTTAATATACACACAACTGCACGCAATTTTGCCTAATATTCACATTTCTGCAAAGCACTTTCTGTAATATAATACAGTTTTGTATGTTATTTTTGACTAAAGTGGCCCCCATCTAGTTCAGACTCCCAAGAAATTGAAATGTTAGGGTTACCACCTGCTTGAATGAATTCACTGTCATGATCATCATCACAGGTGGTTAATATAATTACCCCTTAATAGAAGTGTTTCCATATTTCCAAACCAGTGAACAGGATGGGGAACATATTGCGAATCCACAGGAGAGCCAAAAGGTGCAGAATTCATTTTCTTTTTAAAATCCCGTTTATTTCTTAATAAAATATTTTAACCCCTGCCTTTTGATTCATAAAGCCACAAGGCAGTTCGCAAAGTTCTTTAAAAGATCACAATACAAATATTGAAACACTAAGAACAGCAAAATAACACCAATGGTAACCCAGGGCAGTGCCAAATCTTCCAACAGAAACAAAGAGATATGAATGAAATTAGCAATCCATATACACACACTTGCAAGGGGCAAAGACTCACGGAGCTCAGTGGGACTTCATTCTGGGTAGACCTGGGTAGGATTGCACTGTAAGGCTACAGTCTTAAACACCTTTATTACAGAGTCAGCTCAATTAAATAATTTGCACTTTCCCCCTCTTTTAAAATAGGGCAAGGATGAGAAATCTCAGTCGGGAGAGGGTGGGAATAGGGTTCTCCAGGTCACACTCCTCCTAGGACATGCCTCTCTCTAACTTGGCACCTTCCTTGAGTGTTTTTGCCTGGAGGAACTCTAATCATGCTTCCTGTTGTCATGGATGGAGAATAAAGAAGGGTGTGCAAATTTAGAAACTAGCCTACTGTACAATGGTAACATTCACAACATCCGTTGCTCCACCCATTTTTGCTTCTGACCCCGCCCACTGCTGGGATCATAGAATCATAGAATTGGAAGAGACCACAAGGGCCATCGAGTCCAACCCCCAGACTGAAAAAGCTGCCCCACAGTTGATCAAATTTAGATGCTTCTTTTCAGCCTTAGAAAGGGCCCCTAAGCAGCACATCACAGGAGTATGCCAGTCAGTTCAAAGATGGACTTCACTCTTTATTAGCAAGAACACGATCTCCGCAGACTTGGCAGAGCGTCATGCCTAATGAGCACGGCAACCCATCTCCAGTAGGTCTTGTCCCCATGAAGCAGTTGCTGAGACTGAAGGTCCCACCTCCCCACAGTTGTTTAAGTCCCCTCCTCTCTAGGTCATTTTCCAAGCAATCGGAAACTGCGCCTGCATGCAGCCAACCTCTTCTCTGCCTTTTTCATGCCTCTTCTGATTCTGGGAAGCCAGGAGGAAAGGGAGCTTGTCACAGCAGGAGAGGGAGACACAATGTGCCTCTTCACCAGCCGGACTCATCTCTGCCTCTTGGCCTCCCTCCTCTCCTGCTTCAGTTTCTTCTGCTTCTAGACTTCTCTCTGCTACGGACTTTCCTAGCCCTGTTACCCTTTCAGCTTCTGATACCTCCACTTCCCAGTCTTTCCTCTCTTTTCCCTCTGACCACTCATTGTCCCTCCACCACTCCCTGGGCTCTGAGTCTTCTTCCCTTGGAGATTCCCCAGCTGGTTCCTCCCACCATGTCTCTGCGTCCAACCAGTTCATGACCACACACACAAAGGTTCATTTCCACGTAAGCATGCACAGAATTCTACTGTAAGGCAGTCAGAGCACCCCCAAATCTCCCACTTCTGTCGGCGTACCACCTTTATTTATTTATTTTCATTCTTCTATCCCTACCTTCTGGTGCAAAGCCCCGTCTGAGGCAGCTTGCAACACTTCAAAACAGCTGTTTTGTAATGGCAGCAACAAAGAACAAGGGAGCCCAAGGGGCAGAGTGATAAGACACTGTCCAACGAGGATTTGACAGACCAGGGTTCAAATCCCCCTCTCATGGGTGATCTTGGGCGCCAGCCACTGTCTCTCAGCCTGTGATACATCACATGGTTGTTGTGAGGAGGAGGAGGAGGAGGAGGAGGAGGAAGAAGAAGAAGAAGAAGAAGAAGAAGAAGAAGAAGAAGAAGAGGAGGAGGAGGAGGAGGAGGAAGAAGAAGAAGAAGAAGAAGAAGAAGAAGAAGAAGAAGAAGAAGAGGAGGAGGAGGAGGAGGAGGAGGAAGAAGAAGAAGAAGAAGAAGAAGAAGAAGAAGAAGAAGAAGAAGAAGAAGAAGAAGAAGAATAGTAGTAGTAGTAGTAGTTTGGATTTGATATCCCACTTTATCACTACCTGAAGGAGTCTCAAAGCGGCTAACATTCTCCTTTCCCTTCCTCCCCCACAACAAACACTCTGTGAGGTGAGTGGGGCTGAGAGACTTCAAAGATTTGTGACTAGCCCAAGGTCACCCAGCAGCTGCATGTGGAGGAGCAGAGACGCGAACCCGGTTCCCCAGATTACGAGTCCACCACTCTTAACCACTACTCCACACTGTGGAGAGGGTGAGAAGCATTGCATAGAAATGTAATAAATAATCAAATAAGGCAACCAATCAAAGAGTTTGGGTCAGTGCTCAAAATACAACACTGCCTGCTACACACAGCAAAAAGCCTTCCGGAATAAAACAGTCTTCAATAACTGGTCAAAACAAACAAACAAAAACCAGCACTTCATGGGGCAAAGTGTTCCATAATCTGGGTGTAGCCATGGAAAAGGCCCTTCTCTCTTGCCTCATCCAGCTTGGTTTCCACCTTTGGCAGGACAGAGAAGGGCCTCTCCTTCTGATCTGAGGACTTCTGCCTTTGCCAAATACCTGAAGGGCTACAGTGAAGAAGCAATGAGCTCCTTAGGCAAGGAGGGATAAAATGAGGGCAGAATCCAGCTTTCTCGAGAATCTCCATGTGGAACTGTGACATGTGCAGGCTCCAGGTAGAAAGCAGGTGGGTGGGATCTGGCCCATGGGTAGAGATGCTGGCTAAGGGCTTAGGAAAGAGGACAGAAATAGCAAGAAATGGGTAGGGCATGAATGACGCCACTAGGCAGGGGTGGATGAACAGGATATGGGCATAGCCCTACTAGAACATCCAACACACCACAGGGCAATAAAGGGCCTGTCCAAATGTGAGACTTTTGATGTAACATGGTTTCAGTTTCTTTACTTTGTCAACAACCAAAAGGAAATTTATCATCCTCCGGCAACACATGAAACATTACGGCATGGATATCTCCACATGTCAAGGTAAATTGTAGTTGTTCAACATACCCCAAAACGCAGTTTTGTTCATTATGGATGAGAATTGTTATGATTATTTTTTGTCCGCCTCCCACATTTGTTATGCTTTAGGAAAATCTAATACAAATTACTTTTAAAAAAACAACAAGAAGGAGGAGGAAAGGGGATAGATGTTTTATCAAGGCCATCTTTCCTGGGGCATCAGGTGTCTCTCTAGAAATCCGCCTATATGATTGACAGCTTTCTATTTTAAAGCTATTCTGGTCTAAAGCACATACTTTTGTGTGTGTGTTTATGTAACGAAGCACAGAGAGGCTGAAGGGCATCAGCTGGGATTTGCGTAGCCCACAGAAAACTTGGATGATTGAAAGCACAGCACAATGGCAGAATCGTAATTTGACTAGACCCTCTTAGAGCTTGCCAGGGATGCTAGCAGAGAGCAACCATAGGAAGTGAGGATGAAAGGTCCATCAGGGCCAAGGACCAGTAAAAGTAGCACTCAGTTGAAAAGAAACGGGGGCCCTCCAGACATCCTTTTTTCCTGGCGCACTCACGGCGATTTGTGCTCATGATGCTCTCAAGGCAGTTGTACGCAGTCCTGCTTCCAATACTGCAAAAACGTTTGGGCGGTCACAAAGCTTTACTCCCAATCAGTGCATAACCCTGCTGTAATCCTGTAACATTTTACACCACAAACGCCCCAGTTTATTTTTTAGTCTTTGCTTGTGTTGCGCTCCAGTCCCTCTGGACAGCAGTAATGCGGCAGTGTTGGGGAAGCCTCACAGACAGACTAATAAAGAATAATAAATCCGCCATGAATCGACTATTAATGTAGTCAAGAGCATGTGGCGGGATACAGCCACAATAAAACATTGCTTTGGAGGGGTTTGTGGCCTTGGTGGCTTTTCTGCTGATCCAGGACATAATCACCAGCAGCTCGAGCCTTAAGGAAGGCAAGGAAGTCCGGCTCCTTGCCATTGTTGTCCCCATATTACAAGGTGGCCTTGGTGCACAGTGTGGAGGTGGGGGAAATGTACAAGTTCCCCATTTGTACACAGAAATGAAAGAAGCATGGAAAGTGCTTATTCCAATTTCATTTCCCCCCTTTCCCTTAACAAAAGAAACAGGCAGGAACTGGTATGAGTGCTCTGGACTCTGCTTCTGCTGCCCCGAGGTATTGAAAATAGGTATAGGCAAACTCGGCCCTCCAGATGTTTTGAGACTACCATTCCCATCATCCCTGACCACTGGTCCTGTTAGCTAGGGATGATGGGAGTTGTAGTCCCAAAACAGCTGGAGGGCCGAGTTTGCCTATGCCTGCTTTAAACGTCCAGCCATTTCAGTACCATGGAGAGCTCCTAGCATTTAAATTCCTGAGATGCCTCTGTTCTCACAGAATGTTGTCGCTTTTGGTGAGAGGTGGAGAGATTTGATTATTGTTTTTGCAATAATGTCATAAGCTCCCACATTGTGCATGTTCACAAAGTTACCATTAAAAGGCGTCCAAGTAATTTTTGTTGTTGTCACTCTCTACTTCATTGTTTTGATTTTTTAAAAAAAACGTTTAATAAATTCAGCTGCAGGGTCTATTGGTTGTGTAATAATTTTCTGAACTTCATCAAATGCTAAGTTCCAGAAGCTGCCAGTCCATGGACTCAACTGCTTCGTATGGCAATAGGTGTCTGGTTTGGCACAACCCCTCCAGGACACCAGAGAGGTTTCAGGGCTCATTTGGGATGTTCTCACTGGTGTGAATTACCATCTATGGGCTAATTTCAACACAGATTCTACCCATTGGCTCTTTCTTTCCTATTCAGATAACTCTTTAATACAGGTTCCGTGCAAAAGAAGCTTCCATAGATTTTCATAACACTGTTACAGACCCATCAGGGGTACCTTTTATTTTCCCAGGCTCTACTGCTGAGGTGAGAAGTGATGAATTAAAATACTGGCTGGGTGTGTGTGGGTGGGTGTGGGCAAAGAATTCAAAGCCATAATTTCTACTAGGATTGGAGCATGGTAAGTAATGCTGATTGCCCCTACCTGCACGAAGCTGGTGTTTGAAAATAAGCCTTGCAAGTGAAACACATGGTCAATCCAAGACTCTGTTCTATGGATAGAAGACTGGGGTGTGAACCTATGGTCTGCGTGTGTGTGTATGGGGGGGTATCTCAATCCAAATATCTCACAGACTATAGTTCTGTACTAAGCATAAAATTGTGCCTTTTCCTTCAAAAATTTATTCACCCTTATATTTTCAGATTTCTTTGTAGGACAAATGAGTAATTTCATGTCTACTCCTTCCAAGTTCCAGTTAAAGTCCCCTCCTAGTAATAATTCCCCTGTTTTAAATTTCTTAAGTTTAGAAAGGGCTTTATTCAGAAAGTTAGCCTGCCAATTATTTGGGGGCATACAGGAAGCATAATGTTATTGTGGTTTTGTTGTCTAATTTACCAATTAAAAACAAAAACAAAACATCCCTGAGGGTCTCTCCAAACTTCATTCACACCAAAAGGAAAATCTTTGAAAAAGATCTGTGACTTATCTGGATTCAGGAGCTCCAGTTGCCGTTTCTCAAAATAACTGTTTTCAAACAGGGTTAGGAAATCAACAACCCTAAGTTAGTCATTTCCATCAATTTCAACGGGTTGACTCACAGTGGGGCTAGCATTGAATGCCACCCAATGAGTCACCTGAACTGACTAATTTCAATCCAACCCCATGTTTATATATCTAGGGTAGTGTCCTTGAGAGGTTGTTGCACCACGGCTTCCATAAGCCCCAACCAGAAGGGTCAACAGTCAGGGATGATGGAAGTTGGAGTCTAAAACATCTGGAGGGGAACTCATTGGCTACCCTTTGGTACACATGCCTTCCAGTTTAGGATTATGCTTCATGCATCTAATGGAACCAGTTCTTGACCCACTGGGCTGGATCAGTCATTGACTAATTGCAAATTTATTTCATTTTATTAAATTTGTATACCGCCCTTCATCTGAAAATCACAGGGTGATTCACAACATAAAAATACAAAATGAATACATGATAAAACAAAAGCAAATCAATGACCCCACTCCCACAAACACTTCTATGGCAAAGGCCATAGAAGGTTAATCAGCAAATGCCCCCTTTGAGGGGAGGGTGGTAGAGAGAGTTGTGATAGTGCTGTTCATTTAGATCAGGGGTCAGCAGACTTTTTCAGCAGGGGGCCAGTCCACTGTCCCTCAGACTTTGTGGGGGGCCAGACTATATTTTGAAGGGGGGGAAATGAATGAATTCCTATGCCCCACAAATAAACCAGAGATTTATTTTAAATAAAATCACACATTCTACTCATGTAAAAACACACTGATTCCCAGACCATCCGGGGGCCGGATTTAGAAGGCAATTGGGCCGAATCCAGCCCCCAGGCCTTAGTTTGCCTACCCATGATTTAGATCCATTCCAACCTGGATTTAGACCTGGCTATGGAACTACGGTAAGTTGCCCTTGGTCTCCATGTTGGGGGCCCTTTGCAGACAGTGGGACAATGGGGAGTGTGACATTGTTCCTGCTTTTTGATCTCTCATCGGCTTTTGATGCCATTGGCTGCAGTTTGACAGCTACTACTGTTCCTGGACAAGGAGAGCTTGGCCACAGCAGTTCATGCCCTGGTTCCTTCGAGATTGGATTACTGCAACACACCCTATGTGGGGCTTCCCTTGCGTGCAAGCCAGATGCTGCAGTTGGTGCAGAATCCTGCAGCACGATTGCTGACGGAAGTGAGATCTGGTCAGTATGTGACACCTCTGCTCCAAGACCTGCAGTGGATGTTGATCTGCTACCAGGCCAAGCTAAATGCATTAATATTAGTATATAAACCCACATAACAGCCTGGGACCAGTTTAGTTGCAGGTTTTCCTTCATGTGCCCACTTGACTGCTTCAATCTGTGGAACGGGCACCATTACAGGCATCATTGGGGATATATTGGGGTTCGATGCCCCTGTGGGTTCAGCCAGTGAAACCCAGACACCAATCATCAGATGGGTGAAAGCAAGTAGTTAAGGGGTGGCACACCAAAAAAGAAAAGATCATAAGCATTTATATTATTGCAAGCAAAGGGGTAGTTGTGTCCATATATGGCAGTACTTCCTTCCGCTAGCTTCTACTAGTTCAGTCACAAGGCATAACAACTTTCTTTTCTTTCTTTCCTTCCTTTTTCCTTAAAAAGGTTATATTTGTAGCCATAGCTCCTGTGCTTATGCTGCCCTGCAATTCTCTAATGGTTCTCTTGCAAACGCAACCTTCATTTCCCAACCTTCACTTGCTCAGACCCTACTCATTCAGTATTTCAATAATCTCGACCGTTATCCAACACCACTCATTCCGCCCTTGCAAGATATCAACCTTTTCCTATGGCAGCACCCCCACTTCGCAACTTCTTCCTTGCTGACATCAGGCTGCGGCCCTTGCTGTGCTTCTTTTGATACCTGCTTAAAACATCTTTGTTTTGGTAAGCCATATGTAGAAAAGGTTGCATATTTTAATCTGGTTTAGTTTATTGATTATTTAAATAATCCCCCACCAAAGTGCTTCTTTTTAACAATTTCTTAAAATAATCTTTTTATTGTTTTTCTTCTTTTTGTAAACCATTTCAAAGTTTTAGTGCAATCAAGAGGCATATAAACATTGTGGAATAAATAAAAATAAATGCAACGAATGCGCAATAAGAAGGGCGTTTGGAGGGGTCCTCTAGGTCTGTTCCCTGGGCCAGCAACTGATGACCAAGGGTCTAAGGCAGGAATGGGGTATGTTTTTCAGCCCAGGGGCTGCTTTCTCTTGCGGACAACCTTTCAGGGAGGGTGTATGTGAATGCCAGTGATGGGCGGGGCTAGAGGCAAAAGTGGGCGGAGCAAATAATATATCTTTTACCTTTATACAGAAGACTAGTTTCCACACACACCAATACACCACTCTCTGTCCAGGCAAGCAAGAGGCATTCTTGGAGTTCAAGGACACACTCCAGCCAGACAAAAACACCCAAGGAGGTTACAAAGCTGGGCTGGTGAGGGGTGTGGCCTAGGCCAACGGTGTGGGGCTGAGGAGGGAATGTGACTTGGGGTGAGTTGCAATGGCCAGTCAGGCAGGTTAAGAGGGTCACAGATGGCCCCTGGGGCCTGAGATCCCCACCCCTGCTCTAAGTGCCATTCCACACACAAAACTCAGTGCACTCAAAAAGGAGCAGTAGTCATTCCTGGCTCTCTGACAGCTGAACTAGCCCTGGTGGACTTCTAAAAATAAGCAAATAAATGAGAAGACACCTCGGCAATTTAAACAAAGATGCTGTGGCGGGGGTGGGAAGAGTGTGATGGGCTGCATGTAGCAAGCATCAAATGTGATATGATGGGAGTTCTCCATTTCCTGCATTTTGCTAGAACTGGACACTATGCCTAACAGGAGAAAAGTAAAGGTAGCTGTGTTAGCCCATGACGGGGGGGAGGGGAAATATCCCCAATCCATAATGGGGCAATACCTTTCTTTAGTGAAGCATTTCATGATATTTTAGGAAGCAGCCTTATATTGCTGAGTCAGACCAGTGGTCCTCCTAGAGCTCAATATGAATAAATGAATTATTATTATTATTATTATTATTATTATTATTATTATTATTATTATGTCTACACTGACTGGCAGTGGCTCTCTCCAAGGTTTCATACTTGGGTCTCTCCCAGTCCTACCTAGAGAGGCTATGGATTGACCCTTGGGCCTTCTACACTCAAAGCAGCTGCTCTGCCACAGAGCTGCCAAACGAAGGTATTGTGCCTTAATATGGATTTTGGAATCCTTAATGGGGGGGGGGGGAGGTTCATTTTATGCTGCACAGTCACTGAACTCAGCAAGAATGAAAACAGGGAGGGATGTTCTCGTTCCATTTTCACGCCTGTGTTTTAAGATTGCATTTATGCTCTCCCTCACCCACCCCCTCTGGCTAGTTTCTCCTGCATCGCTGTCTCTTTAAGTTGACCTGCAGCCTCCTAACAAAGATGAGAGAAAGAAAATGGGTCTGGGCAGCAGCTGACTCCCATCTGCAAAAAACCCCCCCATCTCTGGGACTTGCTTACACTCCAGTGGCCTCAGCTACATCTGCATGAGCTAGTTTCTTTTTCTTTTAAAACCACCCTGAATTTACCCTAGCTTTCTCCTTGAAGGTCATCTTTGAACCAGGGTTATATCAGTGGGGTTGTGGGGGAGAGGTGTGTGTGTGTGTGTGTGTGTGTAGGGGGGGAAAGCTGTGCTTCTTTTGTCCCCCACCCCACCCCAACAAATGTATTTAAACAGAAGTGCTCATTGGGCAAAGGATTATCATTCAATTCACAGCACTGCCATTTCAGCCCCCACCCCAATAACAGCTGATTTGGAGACTGTATAATATTAGCTATGAGCTGAGCTCTCTGGAAGAACAATGGGGGTGCTTGGGATGGGGCTATGGGTGGGGAAGAGCCAGAGGCTGTCTCGCAGATGGGATGGGGCAGGTAGGCAGGCACACAAAAAGCCTCCCTCGGATTTAAGGTGCAATGCGCAGGAGAGGGTGGCGTGGCATTTCTGGGTCTTGCAAAAGGATGAGATGACAGGGGAGAGGAAGGCTGTTCTGGCAGTGGGAGGAAGGAGTCGTCTTAATGCTAATGGGTAACTTGCCTGCGGAAGGAATGGGCGAAGCTGGGAAGGAGGGGGGTGTTTCTATGCGCTTCAGGAAGCAATGGGACCTGCAGGGGAAGCTGTGTGGAGGAGAGGAGAGACGGGCAGGACAATGGGATTCAGAGGAGTGGCTGTGTGGGGAGAAGAGGCATCTGTGCTGTCATGCACTATAGGGAAGGATCTGCCTGCCTGGAGAGATGCAGCTATCCAGACAGAAATGGGAGTGCAGAGAAAAGCTTGGCCAGGGAAAGTGTGACAGTTGGAGGAAATCTGCATCTGAGGCATGGGGACACTGCTGGCAGATTAGGAGATGCAGCCATAGGTGTCTCTCTCTCTGGAGGTATGCAGCTAGCTGCTCCTTAAAATACATGCACAAAAAGAAACCTATCACCGGGCTATGTTTAAAAATGGCCCACATTAGTCACTCAATGCCAGCTCTTATCCTGTCTCTTATAGCAGACACACACACACACACACACACACACACACACACACACGATATCCCATCAGGAATCAAGAGACATCTCCCACCCACCCTCTCCAAGCCCTCTTCCCAAATTCCTTGCTTGTAGTGGAAACAATAGGGCATTCATTACAGGACAGTGTATCACCATTCTCCCCCCCCCCCCCTGTTCTCCCTCTTCCCCCCTTCTTCCACCCCCCCAACACCCGCTGCATCATAATTACCTTAATGTTTGAACTGCAGAACACTCCAAGCTGTTTCTTCTTGGTGAAGAGGGAGCAAAAGAGAGAGAGAGAGAGAGAAAGAGAGAGAGAGAAGGAGAGAAGGAGGGAGGGAGGAGACGGCTGGCGTGCAGACAAATAAGACCCAAGTGAGGGAATGATCTTAGCAGTGAGCTGATGGGTGACACCCAGGGTGTCAATGTCGCCTTTCCAACCAGAATGAGGGCACCACCGTTGTTAACTGGCCTCCACCCCACCCTTTCCTGGTGTGTGTGTGTACGTGTGTAGATTTAACCATTTTATACCAAGGCAGTGGAAGCATCTTCCGACAGCTCCTGCCAAAGAGGACAGAAGAAAGAAGGTCACTTTGCACCTAAGGTCCTGGGAGGGAGAAGAAGGAAGTCTACAATGCAGCTGAAATTTTGGTCGGCGTACAAGCAAGGGTCTGTTGCTGATACCCAGCAGGAGCGGCGTTCTTCCTCCAAGCATCAGTATTTTGGGGGGAGTCCAGGTTACCTGTTGATTGACAAAGGGGGTTGGGTCTTTTACACACACTCTGCCAACGGCAGCAGAATTATTGGTACATTGGAGCAGGCAGCATCAAAAGTCCTCCAATGACACAATGGGTTCATTTTGTGCTGGTTGATGCAGAAGAAGAATAGAAAAGGTCCAGGCCTTAGAACAAGGGAGCAGTGGCCCTTCGGAGGTGGTTAGATCACAACTCCCATTATCCCTGGCCATTGGCTACGCAAGTTGGGACAGATGGGAGTTGGCATCCAATAATATCTGGAGGGCCACAGACCTGCCTTAAGACTTTGAATCACGGCTGTGCACACAGTGCTGGCTACAACTGCAGCTAGGTCACTGTTTTTTCCTCAGTTTGGATTGAAGGTGGGTTGGGGTGATGCGGGGAAATGCACCCAGATGCAGGATTTCCTAAGAAATGGGAGGACAGATCTAGACCGCAACTGACGTCGCATGCACACTACTTTCCAAACCAGTGACGGCAATGCACCAGGCGGAGAGTCAAGAGCGGGTGGTGTGTGCAGCCCAAGTGCCTGGTTCTGCTCATCGCATCTCCAAAGGGACAGAAGGCAATGGGACATGATAAGGAACAGTTTCGGAAGAGCCAAACTGAAAGGTCAGGGTCTGGAACGGCATCAGAGGAAGGCAAAAGGAAAAGGTGTGCTTAATCATGTGGGATAATGGGTGGGTGTCAAACCTATTTTGAATACCAAAGGCAACTACTTTGAAACAGGTTCCGGCAACAAGCCAACATATATCTGGCTAATCTAGTCACCCCAGCTTTGCCCTCAGTAGCTGAGACTCCCGGGCCAAGGTCCCATTTAGCCCTCTGAGATGTTGGGCCAGCAGACATGTGCAGGAATGATGCTTTTGTTTCCACCATTATCAGGCTGCATGATTCAGCCTCCCTCTCACGTATCCGAAGGGGTGGGAGCAGCACAGGAAGATGCTTTATACTGAGTTGGACTGCAGGGCTCAGTACAGTGGTACCTAGGGTTACAGACGCTTCAGGTTACATACGCTTCAGGTCCCAGCCAACAAAATGGCTGGGGCATGTTCCACGGGGGGGACGCACTGGGACAACCGATCTCAGTGATCATGGGTAGGAGGAGGAGTTACGCTAAGACCAGACCATGTCATTACAGAGGAGGCAGGTTTAGTCGTTGTCTGAGAACTATTCCTGCCTCCGGGTCTGGTCCTGACCGGATGGATACTAGAATCAGCAAGGGATACCCACATGACCTGAAGGTGCTGCTGTGCAATGCCAGGTCAATGATTCATAAGACCATTGCCATCCATGACTTGATCATGGATGGAGGACTTGACCTGGCATGTGTGACAGAGACTTGGTTGGATGAAGCAGATGGGCCTGTCCTTGCCGCTGCCTGTCCACCAGGTTTCTCTTACGCACAGCAACCCAGGTCATGTGGGCGGGGAGGGGGGGTTACAGTGATTTTTAGGAAGTCATTAGTTTGCACCAGGCGTCCTATTGGGAAGACCCAGTTTTCCGAGTGCATGTTCTGGGAGTTGGGCAATAGGGGCAGTACAGGATTCCTTTTGGTGTACCGACCTCCCCGCTGCACCAAGGATTCCCTGCCCGAGCTGTTTCAGGTTGTGGCGGATGTTCTCCTGGAGACACCTAGCTTGGTTGTCCTAGGGGATTTTAACACTCATGCCAACACGACCTTACAAGGGGCCGCTCGGGACTTTGTGGAAAACATGGTCTCCATGGGGCTGTCCCTGAATAAGTCTGGCCCAACCCATAGCCGCGGACATGCCTTGGACCTGGTGTTTACCTCTATGGATGTTGGTGATCTGACACTAAGTAAAAGTGAAACGAAAGAAGTGCCATGGTCAGATCACTTCCTGGTGCAACTGGACTTCTCTGCGACCCATCCCCTCTGCAGGGAGGTGGGACCAATTCAGATGGTCCGCCCCCGCCACTTAATGGATCCAAATGGTTTCCAGAGAGTGGTAGGGGATGCTTTATCCCATGTTGATGGCCTTTCAGCCGATTCCCTGGTGGCCCGCTGGAATGTGGAGTTAACCAGGGCTATTGACTGTTTGGCTCCGAAGCGCCCTCTCCGATTGCATGGAGCCCGGACAGCCCCGTGGTTTTCCACGGATCTGAGGGCAATGAAACAATCGTTGAGATGGCTAGAGCGCCGGTGGCGGATAACTCATTCCTAATCTGACCGGACACGTGACTTTCTTCGCCACCTCTATTGCATCTGCAGAAAACAGCAGCAGGAGACTTTTTCAGGTGGTTCACAATTTAGCTGAACCACCTGCGACATCTGGACCCAGTACGGGCCACATGATCTCCTGCAATGATTTTGCAAAGTTTTTTGCAGATAAAATCGCTCAGATTCGGGAAGAAGTAGACTCCACCGTGGGAGCAGGGCCAGGGCGGGAGAGTGCTAGAGTCCTGTCTAGTCAAGTTGCGTGGGATCAATTTCAACCTGTTACCTCCAAGGATGTGGACAGGCTGCTTGGACGAGTGAAGCCAACCACCTGTCTCCTGGATCCTTGCCCATCCTGGCTTATAAAAGCTAGCCGGGAAGGACTGGGCGATGGGCTTCATGGGGTGGTGAATGCTTCCCTCTGTGAAGGAGCCTTCCCAGACCCGCTGAAAGAGGTGGTTATTAAACCGCTTCTTAAAAAACCATCTTTAGATGCGGCCACGATGGCCAATTATCGCCCAGTCTCAAATCTTCCATTCTTGGGCAAGGTGATTGAGCGAGTGGTTGCTGAACAACTCCAGGTACGCCTGGAGGATGCGGACCATTTGGATCCCTTCCAGTCGGGATTCAGGCCTCATCATGGGACTGAAACTGCCTTGGTCGCACTGGTTGATGATCTCCGGCGGGCTAGCGACAAAGGTGAGAGCTGTTTCCTAGTTCTGCTGGATCTCTCAGCGGTGTTTGATACCATCGACCATAACATCCTTCTGGACCGTCTTGAGTGGCTGGGAGCTGGGGGCACTGTCATACAGTGGTTCCGCTCCTTCCTCCTGGGCCGTGTTCAGAAAGTGGTGGTGGGGGATGAGTGTTCAGACCCCTGGGCTCTCACTTGTGGGGTGCCTCAGGGTTCTGTCCCCTCCCCCATGCTTTTCAACATTTACATGCAGCCACTGGGAGAGATCATCAGGAGGTTTGGGCTGGGTGTTCATCAGTATACAGATGATACCCAGCTCTACCTCTCTTTTAAATCAGAACCAGTGAAGGCGGTGAAGGTCCTGTGTGAGTGTCTGGAGGCAGTTGGAGGATGGACGGCGGCTAACAGATTGAGGTTGAATTCTGACAAGACAGAAGTACTGTTTTTGGGGGACAGGAGGCGGGCAGGTGTGGAGGATTCCCTGGTCCTGAATGGGGTAACTGTGCCCCTGAAGGACCAGGTGCGCAGCCTGGGAGTCATTTTGGTCTCACAGCTGTCCATGGAGGCACAGGTCAAATCTGTATCCAGGGCAGCTGTTTACCAGCTCCATCTGGTACGTAGGCTGAGACCCTATCTGCCTGCAGACTGTCTCGCCAGAGTGGTGCATGCTCTGGTTATTTCCCGCTTGGACTACTGCAATGCGCTCTACGTGGGGCTACCTTTGAAGGTGACCTGGAAACTACAACTAATCCAGAATGCGGCAGCTAGACTGGTGACTGGGAGCGGCCGCCAAGACCATATAACACTGGTCTTGAAAGACCTACATTGGCTCCCAGTACGTTTCCAAGCACAATTCAAAGTGTTGGTGCTGACCTTTAAAGCCCTAAACGGCCTCGGTCCAGTATATCTGAAGGAGCGTCTCCACCCCCATCGTTCTGCCCAGACACCGAGGTCCAGCTCCGAGGGCCTTCTGGCGGTTCCCTCACTGCAAGAGGCCAAGTTACAGGGAACCAGGCAGAGGGCCTTCTCGGTAGTGGCACCCGCCCTGTGGAACGCCCTCCCATTAGATGTCAAAGCGATAAACAACTACCTGACATTCAGAAGACATCTGAAGGCAGCCCTGTTCAGGGAAGTTTTTAATATGTGACATTTTAGTGTATTTTTCATCGTTGTTGGAAGCCGCCCAGAGTGGCTGGGGAAACCCAGCCAGATGGGCGGGGTACAAATAATAAATTGTTGTTGTTGTTGTTGTTGTTGTTGTTGTTGTTGTTACAGACTGCTAACCCAGAAATAGTACCTTGGGTTAAGAACTTTGCTTCAGGATGAGAACAGAAATTGCGTGGCGTTGGTGCAGTAGCAGCGGGAGGCCCCTTTAGCTAAAGTGGTGCTTCAGGTTAAGAACAGTTTCAGGTTAAGAACGGACCTCTGGAACGAACTAAGTTCTTAACCCAAGGTACCACTGTATTGTCAACACTGCCTGGCAGCAGCTCTCCAAGATTTTTCATGTTTGCAGGCATTTCTGCACCCCATTTCTTCAGTCTAAAGGGTTCCTAGACTGGCTTCATGAAGAACTTAAAATAGCAAAACAAAATTCTATAACAAATGGCAGGGATAGCCAACATGGGGCCCTCTAGATGTTATGACTGCCACCATAGAGGATCATCTATGGCAGTGTTTCCCAACCACTGTTCCGCGGCACACTAGTGTGCCGCGAGATGTTGCCTGGTGTGCCGCGGGAAAAATTAAAAAATGCGAAAGTTTTTTTTTTTTTAAGTCAAATTTTCGATTGGGGCGCCGTCACTAGATGACCCCTGGGGTTCCCTCCCTCCCGCTCTGCGCCTCCCTCCTCCTCCTCCTCCTCCTCCTCCGGGGAGGCCCTTCCTGGCTCTCGGCCAAGGCTTGGCGGCTGCCACTCACTCACTCGCTCGCCCACCCGTCCCTCCATCCCTGCACCCGGCCTCTCCCCCTCCGTCCCCGGCGTGGGGGCTGCCGGGATCCGTAGTCCCCTCGCCCTTGGGCTCCACGCCCGCGCGGGGTGCGCGAACTACGTTTCCCAGCGTGGCCTGGCGGGCCGGGCGTTTTGTTTGAAGCGCTCTTCTCCCGGCCATGGAATGAGCGCAGCGGCGGCGGCCGGGCAGGCAGGGGCTCTTCCGCGCAGACCCTGCGCAGCCTGCCTGCGCCCCCGCGGAGATCGGGCGGCAGGATGGAGCCCGGGGATCCCCGCGGAGGCGGAGTGGCGGAGGCGGAGGCTGCCCCCCAGGTAGGGCTGCGTCGGAGGGTTTTTATTTTTGCAATGCTGCATCCGCGCCGGAGGGGACGCATCGGACCGCGGGGAGACCCCTTGGCGGGCGTGCAAGGCAATGCATGCGTGCAGGCGTTGCATGGAGTGCAGTGCAATGCAATGGCAATGCGGCGCCCTGCATGCATGCATGCAACTTCCACCGGCGCTCCGGACTTGGCAGGTGAGGGGGGTCCCCAGTGGGCGGCAGAGAGAGCCGGGAGGGCGAAGAGGAGCCGGGGGGAGCAGCGCTGCTCCCCGAGCCGAGCCCGGGGGGAAACTTCAGCGTCGTTGCGCCGGGTGTTGGAAGCGGAGGCTGGCGGGGGCCCCTCACCTGCAAAACCTGGTCGCCTCTCATATATTTCGTGCATTGCATTCATCGCCTGCTTTCTCCTCCAAGGAGCTCCCGGGGGCGCGCGTGGTTCTCCCCGTGTTATCCTCGCAACAACAGCCCTGCGAGGTGGGTCAGGTGAGTGGCCCAAGGGAGCACCCAGGGATTGTCCTGGCCAGGTGGGGTGATTTGAACCCTGCTCTCTGCCCGGTCTTCATCCTCATTTAGCCCCCACATGTGCATGACTGCATGACTGAGGTTTTCCCCCCTCGTCTTGGCTATGGTGTGAGTCTGTGCTGTTAATTAATGGGGTTCTGCCTTCGGAGAAGATGAGCCAGCCCTCAAGGAGGTGATTATGTAATTTGCTAGCAATTCATGTCCCTCCCGGCGTGACGCTGCGCGCTGACGTCACGGGGCTGTAATGGTGGTGTGCCTCGAGATTTTTTTCATGAAACAAGTGTGCCTTTGCCCAAAAAAAGGTTGGGAAACACTGATCTATGGCTTCCGAAACTCACATCTCCAGCTGTTTTTGGACTACAATTCCCATCATCCCTGACCACTGATCCTGCTAGGTAGGGATGATGGGAGTTGTAGTCCAAAAACAGCTGGAGGGCCAAGTTTGGGAAACCCTGATCTAGTCCAATCCCCTGCAGTTCAGGAATATACAGCTGTCCCATTCAGGAACCATACTTGAACATCAGCCATGCCAGCTGAGGCTGATGGGATCTGGAGTCCAACAGCAGCGGGAAGGCTAGCACTTCCAGGGGTACCTTGGCTGTCGAACGTAATCCATTCCGGAAGACCGTTCGACTTCTGAAACGTTTGACAACCAAGGTACAAAGGGTAGTCTGCAAAGTTAAGGGAGAAAATTGGGGGGGGGGATGCAGTGGAATCCGTTTGACTTCCGAGGCGCGTTCAAAAACGGAAGCATTTACTTCTGGGTTTTCGGTGTTTGAAAACCAAAACATTCAGCTTCTGAGATGCTCGAAAACCGAGGTACCACTGTATTTGAATTCCTTCAGAGGAGAGATCACTGGAGATGTGGTTCACACCCACACCATACATTTAAAGTACAGTGGTACCTCGGGTTAAGAACTTAATTCATTCTGGAGGTCTGTTCTTAACCTGAAACTGTTCTTAACCTGAAGCACCACTTTAGCTAATGGGGCCTCCCGCTGCTGCCGTGCTGCCGCTGCACGATTTCTGTTCTCAACCTGAAGCAAAGTTCTTAACCTGAGGTACTATTTCTGGGTTAGCGGAGTCTGTAACCTGAAGCATCTGTAACCTGAAGCATATGTAACCCGAGGTACCACTGTACACAGCTTCTCTCAAAGAATCCTGGGTACTGTAGTTTGTTAAGGGTGTTGGGAATTGCAGCTTGGTAAGAGGGAAACGACAGTTCCCTGGATTCTTTTTGCTATTATTACTAGAGAAGACTCCCTGGAAAAGACCCTGGTGCTGGGAAAGATGGAGGGCACAAGGAGAAGGGGACGACAGAGGATGAGATGGTTGGACAGTGTTCTCGAAGCTACCAGCATGAGTTTGACCAAACTGCGGGAGGCAGTGGAAGACAGGAGTGCCTGGCGTGCTCTGGTCCATGGGGTCACGAAGAGTCGGACACGACTAAACGACTAAACAACAACAACAACATTTATACCCTGCCTTTCCTCCATGGGGCTCAGGGCAGTGTAGCATTTCCCTCAAGGAAGGGCAAAAGCAGAGCTGGTAAGGATGTGACCTGGTAAGGGAAGCGGTGCGGCTTGGGGAGAGAGTCCTGAGGGCCAGGCGGAGAGTCCTGAGGGGCCATGTCCCTGATGCAGATGATTCTGTAAAGTCAGCAGCACGTTCAGTACTAAAGAGAACAGCAGATCAGGAGAAAAGCAAAAATCAAAGGCGGAAGCAGCCATTTTGATTAAGATCCTAAATCAACACACTATACCTATTTCCCACCCCACTGAGCGACAAATGTCCCTATTTGGAGCTTGGTGTTCTCTCCCTGCCCCCCAGCCCATTTCCCCCATCTATATTACTTTCTGAGCACGTTGATTGTGACCTAAATTGCTTGCACTGGGATTTTAATTCATTCTCAGCTGCAGTAATCACTTGAATTTAAGATTCTCTTCCCCTCCCAAACACGCAGTTTTACCCTGCAATTTAATCCACAATGCAATTTCCCCCACCGATGGATCCTTTTAATGACACAGCCGCTCCTGCCACAAAGCACTACATCCCTCCCCCATGGAGTTTCCTTTATGCGTTTCATGTCATTTCAACATTATTGGAGAATCTAATGAACTCGGAGCTATCTGGTTCAGCTGCCATTGTGCGGGCCACGGAGGAGGGTTTCACTTCACGCGGTCTCCATCTTTGTTTTATTTCAGTTGTAGGTGTTTTCGTTTGCGGGTCGCTGGGTCCATCATCTCTCTCCCTCCCCCCCCCCCCGTGCTTTTTCTTCTGATGTAGTCCACTGGCTAGGGATGCGGGTGGCACTGTGGGTTAAACCACAGAGCCTAGGGCTTGCCGATCAGAAGGTCGGCGGTTCAAATCCCCGCGACGGGGTGAACTCCCGTTGCTCGGTCCCTGCTCTTGCCCACCTAGCAGTTCAAAAGCACGTCAAAAGTGCAAGTAGATAAATAGGTACCAATCTGGTGGGAAGGTAAACGGCGTTTCCGTACGCTGCTCTGGTTCTCCAGAAGTGGCTTAGTCATGCTGGCCATATGACCCGGAAGCTGTACACCGGCTCCCTCGGCCAATAAAGCAAGATGAGTGCCGCAACCCCAGAGTAGTCTGCGACTGGACCTAATGGTCAGCGGCCCCTTCACCTTTACCTAGTCCACTGGCCGCTGTCACTTGGATAAGGAAAGAGGAGAAAACAGCTGATCACCTGTCTTTTTCATCTTCTAAGATCTTGAATTCGGGTTATGCTGATGTTAAGCCTGGAAGACACACTAAAGGATATGGATCAATGCTAGGCTGGGTCAATCAACATTGGGGAAGGGCTTCAGCTCATGTGGTAGAGCAGGCATAGGCAAACTCGGCCCTCCAGATGTTTTGAGACTATAATTCCCATCATCCCTGACCACTGGTCCTGTTAGCTAGGGATGATGGGAGTTGTAGTCCCAAAACATCTGGAGGGCCGAGTTTGCCTATGCCTGTGGTAGAGCATCTGCTTTGCATGCAGAACGTCCCTGGTTCTTTTTCCTTTTTTGAAATAATTTTTATTTGATTTTACAAGTGTAGAATTACAACAATACAAAATACATATCCATACTTAGAGATTTCTCTGAATCTCCAGACTTCCCACCCTCCGTAGGTCCTTTTGTCAGCCTTTTGAACTGCATATTATTTCATAATCCATGTTTTATATCTCTCCATATTCATGATATTCGCTACATTACAAGTGTTATTAAAATCCTGCTAATGTTTTCATCAGCTTACAGTGGTCTCCTAAACAAATTATATTTTTTTCCCATTCTTTATTGAAGTTTTTCTTGCTTCCTGAGCTTTCAGGTCAGTTTTGCCATTTCGGCATACTCCAACAGCTTGGTTTGCCATTCCTCTCTGGTAGGGACTAGGTCTTCTTTCCTTCTCTGGGCTAGTAGCATCAGTGCAGCTGTAGTTGCATACATAAAAAGTCTGCTCCTCTGGGATATCGGTACCTACAATTCCTAATAAAAAAGCTTCTGTTTTTTTAAAATACAGGTTATTTTAAACATTTTAAAAAATTCATTATATATCATCTCCCAGAATGCTTTTATTTCCTTACGCGACCACCACATATGGTTAAAGGTACCTTCTTTCTCTTTACATTTCCAGCAGGTATTTGTACTTCAGAAGATCCCTGGCTTCTCCATGTAGGGCTGGGAATATCCTCTGCCTGAACTCCTGGAAAGCCATTGACAGCCAGTGTAGACATTACTGATGGTCTGACTCATTGTAAGGCATATCCCTATGTTCCTAGGTACAAAAGGCAGCAGAATGTGGGACTGAGGTGGCGTAGTGAGCTGGGCCAATGCAAATGGAGGAGGAGGTGCCGTTTTTGAACACTCCTTCATGTAAAAATTTACTGCAAGTAGAAAATGAGTCCATGAAGGAGGAGGGTTCTAGTTCTGTCCTCCCCCTGCTGTGCTAGGTTTCTATAGAATTATTTCTATTTTTACATAGGGACACATTTGTATGCTTCACACCCACCCCCCCACACACTCCACTGGTCATTGGTACAGCATCACTAGCTTCTCAGGGGTCCCCCACCTCATTCTTCCAGCCGTAAGTATAATCTGGTGGGTATGGTGCAAAAACACAGCCATGCACTTGAGCAGGTCAGCCAGAGCTTGGTTCACCTCTGGATTTCAGCGGTGTCCTGGGTGATTGGTTTTTCAGTGGGCTCCAGTCCTCTTGGTACCATGCTGCCCCCTCCCCTATGAGCCACAGAACCAGAATTTAGCATGTAAAACAAGCAAACAGAGGCCAATTTTATCTTCCCCCAGGCCCCTCTGTGAATGAAGTGAGAGGTGAGCAGCTACTAGGAAAGGGCCTTTTCAGTGATGGCACCCTGCTTATGGAATGCCGTCCCCAGCAGTGGCGGAGCTTCAGGCTCAGGCACCGGGGGGGGGGGGGCAGAGAGCAGGCAGGGGTGGGGCTGACACAGCCTACGGGTGTGTGGCGCACCGCCCACAGGGGCGTGGTGGATGTCCTGGGGGCGTGGCAACTCGACCACAGGGGCGTGGCACACAGCCTACGGGTGTGTGGCGCCCAGCACTGGCAGGGGGCAGCCACGATGGCACTCCACCAGGATCATGCTGTTGGGGGTGGTGCGCTCCCCCCCACTCCTCTTCCTCCACCACTGCTCCCCAGAGACGCTCACCTGGCAACAGGAAACCTGTGGCCCTGCAGCCGTTCCTGGACTGCAACTCCCATCATCCCTGACCATTGGCTATGCTGGCTGGGGCAGACGGGAGCTAGAGTCCAAGAATATCTGGAGGTTTGCCAGGTTCCCCACCTCTGGCTTACACTATGATCTTTAAGCTGCCAGCTTGAGGACATTCTGGTTCTCCCAGGTTCTTTGCAGCACAATCCCACCCAGCTCTTCAGTTTCTGCACCAAGTTCCCCCTTGCTGGCATTTATGCTGCTTTTATTTGTTACAGTTGCTGTGCTTTATGCTTATTTTAGATGTGCTCTGCTTTGCCAGGCTTTTGTTGGTTTCATAATTTATCTTGATTTTAGAGGTTTTTATTGAGAACTGTATTTTATTCCTTACAGAAACCGCCCAGAGCACTTAGGTGGATGGGCGGCATAAAGATGAAACGAATGAATGAATTGGTTTCATTTATACAGGTAGGAGGCTCCTTTTGCCACTGGATGACACATAATTGGGATTGCCTTCCCCCATAATTTTCTTTTTTCATCTCATCTTGCCTGTTTATTTGTATGTATGTTGTTTCCCCATGAGATTGTGCCCAAAGTGGCCCACAACAACTCAAATAAACAGCAACAACTAAAAAACATGAGAAACAATTACAAATCATAATATAAATAAATGTGCACACACAAAAACCAATCCATGCAACATTTTGAAAAACAATGCAGGTAAATTACCATATTTTTCGCTCTATAAGACGCACCAGACCACAAGACGCACCTGGTTTTCGGAGGAGGAAAACAAGAAAAAAAATATTCTGAATCTCAGAAGTCAGAACAGCAAGAGGGATCGCTGCACAGAGAAAGCAGCGATCCCTCTTGCTGTTCTGGCTTCTGGGATAGCTGCACAGCCTGCATTCGCTCCATAAGACGCACACACATTCCTCCTTACTTTTTAGGAGGCAAAAAGTGAGTCTTATAGAGCAAAAAATACGGTATTTTCAACAGCCAGTGGTTCTCAACCTGTGGGTCCCCAGGTGTTGTTGGACTACAACTCCCATCATCCCTGAGCTCTGGCCTTGCTAGCTAGGGCTGATGGGAATTGTAGTTCAACAACATCTGGGGACCCACAGGTTGAGAAAGGCTGGTAGACTAAACAACATTGTATAAAGCAATACAAAAGAGCAAGCCTAGTTTTTAAACTTAGCACAGGACAAATGACTGCATACCCACTATATGTTTAAGGCACACACCCTGCTTGGGAACTGTAGTCTGCTCTTCACAAAACAGCATATTATTATTTCTACCCTGCCCATCTGGCTGGGTTTCCCCAGCCACTCTGGGCGGCTCCCAACAGCATTAAAAGCACAATAAAACATCAAACATTAAAAACTTCCCTAAACAGGGCTGCCTTCAGATGTCTTCTAAAAGTCAGGTAGTTGTTTATTTCCTTGACATCTGGTGGGAGGGCATTCCACAGGGCGGGTGCCACTACCGAGAAGGCCCTCTGCCTGGTTCCCTGCAACCTCACTTCTCACAATGAGGGAACCGCCAGAAGGCCCTCGGCGCTGGACCTCAGTATCCGGGCTGAACAATGGGGGTGGAGACTATCCTTCAGGTATACTGGGCCGAGGCCGTTTAGGGCTTTAAAGGTCAACAGCAACACTTTGAATTGTGCTCAGAAACATACTGGGAGCCAATGTAGGTCTTTCAGGACCAGCGTTATATGGTCTCAGCCGCCACTCCCAGTCACCAATCTAGCTGCCGCATTCTGGATTAGCTGCAGTTTCCAAGTCACCTTCAGTGGTAGTCCCATGTAGAGCGCATTGCAGTAGTCCAAGCGGGAGATAACTAGAGCATGCACCAGTCTGGCAAGACAGTCCACGGGCACAATTCCCAGCTGGTGGGAATTTGGATTGTGCTGGTGATGAAGCTCACATTAGCCTCCCATCCTTACTGTCACTTATACTGCTTTCCACAGCATGCTTTTCTTCCCAAAAGCCAGCCCAGGAGGATGGGCATGCAGTTCTTAGGCAGTCCTCCATACAAACATTGGCAAGTCTGAACTCTACTTAGCATCAGGGAGGATTTCATTAAGTGGTTTGAGGGCCTTCTCTGCACCTAATCTGCCGTGCAGATGGATGGGCAATGGACCAGCAGGAGCTGGAGCTCCAAGCCCTGAGCACATCTCATCTTGAATGAGAGCCTTGTGCAGACTGTAGAGTAAAGCTCAAATCTGGAGCCCTGTGTGGATATTCACTGTTTCCATGAAGGGGTGGATGTCACAGACCCTCCAAGTGTCTCTATTTTCCAGAGACAGTCCCAAATTTACAGAAGCCATCACGGTTTCTGATTTGAACCCATTTTCCCTTAAGATGTCCCTATTTTCACCGGAGAAATGTTGGAGGGTATGGAGTTATGCAATCTCCAAGCCAAGGAGATAAGTAACTATACATCCTTTAGAAGACACCTGAAGAGAGCCCTGTATAGGGAAGTTTTTATGTTCAATGTTTTATTATGTTTCTATATACGATGGAAGCCACCCAGAGTGGCTGGGGCGACCCAGTAAGATGGGCGGGGTATTATTATTTTTATTATTATTAAAAAGGACTCATATTCCTATTTTCATAGCAGAAATGGGGGGTTGGGGTATGATGCCATGGCCCAAAAGGAAACGAAGGAAGCAAGGAGGAAAACAAAGGGCTGAAGTCAGAGCTACAATTCCCAGAGTGGTTTAACAGGCATTCCCACTTCCCATGGGAATTCTGGGAATTCTGCAGCTCTGTGATGGGGGAAAGGGTCTCCTAACATGTCTCTGCACCTTTAACAAGCCACACTTCCTGGGATCCTTTGGGGCAAGAAGCCATGGCTGTTTAAAATACCGCATTTTTTGCTCTATAAGACTCACTTTTTCCCCTCCTAAAAAGTAAGGGGAAATGTGTGTGCGTCTTATGGAGCGAATGCAGGCTGCGCAGCTATCCCAGAAGCCAGAACAGCAAGAGGGATTGCTGCTTTCACTGCGCAGCGATCCCTCTTGCTGTTCTGGCTTCTGAGATTCAGAATATTTTTTTTCTTGTTTTCCTCCTTCAAAAACTAGGTGTGTCTTGTGGTCTGGTGCATCTTATAGAGCGAAAAATACGGTAGTTTAATACTGCTTTAAATGTATAGTGCAGATGGGCGCCTAAGAAGAAGGAAGCTGCTGATTGTAAATAAGAAGGCAGGCAGGCAGGCAGGTGGGACAGACTGAAGCTGGTGATTTCACCCTCAAGGATCAGCCTCAGCTACTGCCCTGAGCTCTTTCCCTGCAGCCTGGATGGAAATTACAATAAGGAATTGCATCCTCCTCTGGATGGCTTTTTGCTCAGCCTGGCTCTGTTCAATGGTTGTGGCTTTTTGGCTCTTCATTACAGCTCAGGCTTCTCCCTCCTCCAGATTTCACTCTTTCTCATCTCCTTTCCGCACAAAAAAGGAGACTTAAATCAAAACAAAGGAGTTACGAGCACAATTAGCAGAGCAAATGGAAGTGAGGGAGAAGAAAGCAAGAGAGCTGTGAAGTAGGGGGTGTCTCCCCCTTTCTCTCTCTGCTGGCAAGAGTGTTATTAGGCACTCACAAAGATTCCTTATTAAATGCCTTTTGACATCAAGTAGGAAATTATAGGACGTGTGCATTCATTCACTCACTCAGGTGACAATTGAGCCCTGGCTGCCACACTCAGGGAGGGGGGGACGTGGGGGGAGGATAATAAAGGAGATACTGGAAGAAAAGGAAAAGACAGCAGGTTTATAAATCATGTTTCCAAAGCTTTTTCCCTCCATCGAGCAACAATACCTCTTAGATCCGAAACAAGAGATGGAAATGAGAAAAGCCGATGGCGGCTTAAGCACAACACTGCATCTCTGTATTTATTTAATCCTTTCCAACATCAGATGCATGGGGCTGCCCTTGAAGACTGTTCAGAAATATCGGTTGGTTCGGCCCTATTATCTGGGGCTACACACATCCCATATAGTCCAAGCACATGACTTCATGCAATCCTGGGAACTGCAGTTCACTCAACGCAGCACTCTTCCCAGCACTCTTCACAAAACAACAGGGTCCAAGATTCTTTGGGGGAAGTCATGTGCTTTAACTGCATGGGGCGTAGGTGCCAACTCCCTGGGGCCCTGGGTGCCTGAGCACCCACAAAAGTCCCCATGAAGGGACAGGGCACCCACAATTTTTGATGCCAGGGCCATCCAACCTGGGCACACACAATTGTGGGGCCAAGTTGGCACCCCTGGTATGGGGTATGAGCAGCAAGAGACTTGCTGGACCAGTTCTATTTGGCCTTTGTCAAAGGAGCTTCACTGGCTTCCAGTGCATCACTGGGAACTATCTGAGGTGTTCGTTATAATCTCACAAACCCAAAGCCACAAGGGAGAAGCAACCATTTCCCCCTTTCCATTTAAAAAAGGTGATCAGGGAGAGACAATGCAAGAGAAAGTCTACCTCCACCTGCCACCCAACTCCAGCAATGGAATGTTCTCTCCAGTGAGGCCTGCCTAACATCTTTTCAGCTCCAGGTTAAGACCTTTCTCTTTTCCAAGGCATATGTGGATTGTGACAGTTTATCATGGCTCAGAGACCACTGATCATTTCACTGGTGCTACTGCTATGATTCTGATGCTGTTATTCGTTAGTGCACTGATTATTGCTATTTTCTGTAATGTTATTCTGTTTGTAAGCTGCCTATAGACTATTTTTGTATTAGCTAATAAACAAAATCATCAGCATCATCTGTTTGGGACCTGGGCACTTGAAATAGCTAACCTTAAAAAAGAATTATCTGCTGCCCCATGATTTTAATTGATCAATGAACCAACTAAATCCTGCAGCCTTTATTGTTATGTTGTGCTTTTTTTGGCCACTGCTTACAGATTTTTAAATATTAAGCATCTTAGAAGCTTTTTTAAATATAAGACCCCATCTTAGCACTATACATACATTTAAAGCAGTGCCACACCACTTTAAATAGACGTGGCTTCCCCCACAGAATCCGGTTTGTTAATGGTGTTGAGTGTTGTGAGGAGAGCCCCTGTTCCCCTACAGTTGCCAGTTAAACCAATTCGGAGAATGGAATGGGGGGGGGGGGGCAGCAGCCTTAGCAAACTACACTTCCCAGGATTCCTTGGGGAGCGGGGGAGCCCTGACTTTTAAAGTGGTATGACACTGCATTAAATGTAGAGTGCGGACGTGACCAAAATTAGTAAACACATGGGGTGTGTGTGTGTGTGTGTGTGTGTGTGTGTAAAAATTTCAAACGGTGAGGCGAGGGGATCAACGAAAGGCAGAAAAGTAGGTAGCGATTGGGCTCCTGACGACGAAAGCACCGATTATGGGGCGGAGGCGGGTGGATCTCCCAGCAGCCCACCCCGCCCCTTGCGCCGCTTGAAGCTTCATCAGCCCCACCCACCAGTTTAACGTCACACTTCCCGCCCCTTGGCCCCGCCCACCTCTTGTCCCGTGCCTGAGAAAAAAGTGGAAACTGGCTACTTACTTGCATGTGGGGAGCGGTGGGGCGCCCCGTTGTTGAACTGCGACGTCATGCCTGGTCCTGTACGGATGCCCTCTCGGGAGGAGGCTCTGCTAGGCAGATCTGAGGCAATCGTAGTGTCAGGTACGGGAAGAGGGAGACCCACGCGTGTCCCTGTATTTTCGTGGGGTGGGTGCAGCCGAGGTGGGAGGGGGCTTAAGAAATCCCCACCCACCATGATCAGCTATGCTTTCTGCCCTTTACCCGCCCAAATCTATCTCACAAGGCACAAGCGCCTTCCTGCTAGGAAAAAAGGGAACGCCAGTCAGTTAAGGCAGGGAAGCTCCCCGTGGGGTTTGCTCCCGCGTAGACCTGCACGGGACCGGCAGAGAAGAGCAAGGAGGAAGGCATCCAACGCCGTGTAGCTCAAGAGGATCGTTAGATCCCAGGTCCTGAGTGCGGAGATTGCAGGAGGGATCCTGCGCGCGCACACGCGCGC